>NW_028258344.1:30435000-31685000 GCF_053883595.1 Heterocephalus glaber | reverse complement strand
AAATATCAACACAAAATAGTCCTTTGCAGTTTGCCAATTATTTCTAGACTTTTGTGTCTTCTAGACTTGGAAAAATCATCCAAAAGAAAGTAACCATCAAGTAGGTTTTTGTTTTAGTTTCTTCCCAAATACAAGATCATAATATATATGCTTCTAAATAGTCTTCTTAGACACATACTCATAGACACACACACACACACACACACACACACATATACACACATGCACACACATATTTGCTACTATTTGTGATTAGGTAAAAAATGTGGTTACTTATATTTTTTGCAGTTTCATTCTCTTTTTGCTTTTCAAGATTTGAGAATTCCAATGTGTTACAGTGATGAGAACATAATTACTTTTCCTGATTTCCATCCTAGTCTTTCTCCTGAATCCATACAGCAATGTTTTTCTAGATCATACTCCTTATGACAGAAAAAAAGGAATACAATACTCTAGCAAGAGTTGAATGTAAACCATAGTATTTTATTTGCATTTATTCTATATTGGAAAAATATAGCAACTGTATAGAAAGGTTTTTTACATGTAATTAATAAAATCGCTTTGATCTGGTGGCTAATGCATCACATTTGTTACATAAAATGTCTTTAATTTATTCACTATCACCTGACAATGGAAAAACAACTAAGAAAAAGTGAAACCAGCTACAGTAGTGCTGTTGTTTTAATGCTACCTGTTTATTTTTTTTTCTAAATTATAATCTCTATGAGCCCCTAGAACTTGTACTTGAATTTAGCAGGATTAGAAAACACAAGGTATATATAAAAATTCAGGTCTGTGTATACTTGCTATAAATGAAGAATTGGATATTGAAATTTAAAAGTTATGTAGGAGTACAAAGGACCTAGAAAAGTAAAAAGAAAATGAAAAAACAACAGCGTTGGAAGACATTTAGTACCTAATTTTAAGATTTCTTCTAAAGCTAAAGTAATCAAGGCAGTGTTGGTGTAAGGAAAGACATATAGATCATTGGAATAAAACAGAGAATCTAGAAATACAACTACACATATATGGTCCACTGAGTTCTGAAAGATTATTTAACATTAGCATTTTATAGAATGCAAACTCAATTCAAGAGCCGAGGAAGAGATAGTGTTTTCAGGAAACAGCACTAGAACACCTGGTATCCATATATAAAATATTAACCTCAACCCTTTTTTTCCATACATGAAAATAACTTGAAGGGATCTATGAACCTAAATAAGAAAGCCTAAAAGCATAAAACTTTAAGAAGAAATTATAAGGGAAAATATTTATGAATTCAGAGTAGGCAAGAACTACCTAGGATACAAAAAACATGATGTATAAAAGAAAAAAATTAATAAATGACATTCCATCAAAATTTAGAACTTTAAAGACATCATTAAAATGAAAAGTAGTCCTTAAACAGACCATATTTACAATGCATATAACCTATGAGCAGAATATATAAAGAATTCTTAGAGCTCATTAATAGACAACCCAATTAAAATGTAGACATAAGAAGATGATAAATAGCCAGTGTGGCACAAGGAATGGTGTGTAACTCTAGAATCAGAAAAATACTAATCAATACAATAACAAGACTGAATTATACACTCATTAGGGAGATGAAGTTCAAAGTTTTAAAAGCCTTGTCATGACTTTTTCTTTTTGTTGGATTCTCCTCCTTTGTGTTTAATATGTCACACCCAATGGATTCATTCTGCTGGGTTTCCTGGGGTTGTGATCCTCATTGTCTTTTCCTAGGGTATTGTCTAAAATATTTTGGAGTGCCAGTTTGGTATTCATGAAGTTCCTGAGGTGCTCTTTATCATGAAAGTATCTTATTTCTCCATCAATTTTGAAAGATAGTTTTGCAGGGTACATCAATCTGCGTTGGAGGCTGTTTTCCTTTAGGGCTTGAAATACATCCCTCCCAGCTCTTCTTGCCTTGAGTGTTTGCATTGAGAAGTCTGCTGTGGTTCTGATGGGCTTTCCTTTGTATGTGATTTGTTTCTTTTCTCTCACAGCTTGTAGAATTTTGTTCTTCTGTTGGATTTCTGGAATCGTAAATATTATATGCCTATGTGTAGATTTTTCTTTTTTTGATTAAGGCTAGCTGGAGTCCTATATGCCTCACTTATCTGTATGTCACGTTCTTTTCCCCTCCTTGAGAAGTTTTCTGCCATCACTTCTGTGAACAGATTTTTTATGTCCTCTGCACTCTCTCCTGTTTCTTCATTGACTCCAATCAGTCTTATGTTATTCTTCTTTGCATCATCTAGCAGCTGCTGGATTGATTTCTCGTGTTCCCTTACAATTTTAAAGCAATTTTTCTTTTCCTCCTCACTAATTGCAATCTTATCTTCTAGATCTGAAATTCTGTCCTCACATTGGTTCATTCTGCTGAGCAGACTTTCCATGGAGTTTTAATCTCTTGGAAATCTTTTTGTATCTCTTTTACGGATTCCATTTGTTTCCTATGTTTCCATCATGTTCCTCGGACCTTCTATTTTTTTTATCTGTGTCCTCTCTAGATTTATTAATCATGTCTTGCACCATGAGCAAAATCTTTGCTGTTATCTGAGTAATTATTTCTGATTTCATTTTTCCCAGATCCTCTTTTGTTGCCAGTTCCGAGAGTCCAGGTGGTTGAGTAGCAGATTGTTCTATCTCATTTCCCTTTGAAGTTGCTGTAGTTGATCTGGAACTCTGCTTTTGAGGCTTGTTTATGTGTCTTCTCATTTCCACAGGCGGGGGGGGGCTTCTGTTGCCCACGCAGCTCAGCTTCTCTGCCCTAGGAGCTTGGCATGGCAGTGGGGGAGCTTCCTTCTGGGTGCTGGGACTGGCTCATCTTCTCTGCCCTAGGAGCTTGGGATGGCAGCAGGGGAGTTTCCTTCCAGGTGCTGGGACTGGCTCACTTTCTCTGCCCTGCTCAGCCTAACCAGACAGCAACACCAAAGTCTTTTCAAATTTGGCCCAATGCTACCTGTTTAAAGAAGAATGTTAAGTTAAGCAACAGTTGATGAGAAATGAATAACCTTCATGGAAGAAAATTCTAACCTGATGGAAATTCTAGTATTTATATAGAAAACTTACCTAGAATTACACTTCTAAGCATAGACTCTCTAAGATATTTTCCATATACTTAGGTCAAAATCTATACAAATACCTTTTTACCCATCAGCAAACTTTTTTAGTGTATTGTCTAATTAGTAACAAGAGAGCTCAGGATTCTAAATTCAAAATACATTTGTCAATTTTCATTTTAAAAGTACAATTCCAAATTTGCATGTGATTTCAGTGTCTACACTTATTTTTTAGAGTGGTATAAATGATTAAGTGGAAGAAATAATTTTGATGGAATTTTTTTCTACTGTACATATATACCACAGTTAATTTTTTCCATTTATATTTCTCAATTAAAAGCAAGGGTGACAACTAATTAAAAATAATGCTTTTCTGTTTCATACTTAAAGTAAAGCAAAATACATGAACACAATTATACTTAAATATACAGAGCATACAAATATTTCTTTTAAAAATATCATTCTACCTTAATCAGGGTAGGTTTTACCCCAATACCTTTCTATAAAAATATCAAAAGTCAATTACCCTTAAAGAAGATTCTTTTTTAATGTGGTATTATTAAAGTGTAATCTAAAGACATCCTGCTTTTTACCAAATTCTATGTAATCAGTTAACATAGTACAATGACATTTTTAACCATATTTGTGGTATCATCATTCATTTTCAATTGGGAATCCAGGGTTGCCTTCAATATTAATAATTAGAAATGAAAGTATATGTTGGGTGTCATTTGATATAAGCTTTATGGGATGTAAAATAATCAATAAGATAGAGCAACAGCCATAATATATATGCATAGTTTTAACTATAATGCTACTCTATGAAATATATTTTAATAAAATATCTTAAACCTCTATAAAATAATATATATATCAAAGCAATATTTGTAGTAATAAAGCAATGCAAATAATGTGATTTGAAGTAAGATATAAACACCAAAGTAAGTCAAGGGTCATTAAATCAAGGGCAGATAATGTAGCCTATGAAAAAATGTGATATAAACCTTTAACATAAATGATATTTATAATAAATTAAAACATTTCTTAAAGTAGATATGATCATGTATTCATATAATAAAGATGGTATGTTTAAACACATAAATAAAATTTTTAATATGACTTATAAAATACACTATTTTTATTTTATAGAAAATATATAATGTGTAGTATATGAAATATACTTTATGAAACACATTCATACTATTAAAAATAAAATTAATATAAAAAGGAATGCAAAACTTGTTTAAAAGGTTTAAATTTTATCTTTATATAATATAGCTTGTCACCATTTTCCTAAACTTTCAACGAAAATTTCTATCTTTCAACAACAAAAATACTGTAATTACAGGAAAGAAAGAACCTTTTGATAATCTTGAAGATATACAAGAAAGCATCAGTGAAGATCTGGATTCACTCCTAACAGCCGTACTCCTGTCTGGGTAATTGTGACTGCCATGCTGAGTCCAATGCCCTTGTCTGATTAAAAACTGCAAAGGCTACTGAACTAAATATGTAAAGAAATAATTAGATGTAACAGTGTTTTTCTGCTCGGGTAGAGTAGCTAGTACTAATTCAAAGCAATAAACACTTTCCTTTGCCTTCCAAAATAACAGTGTTTGTGAATTTTAAAGTAAAATATGGTAGCTGTCACTGATTTTAAAACGTTTTACCTTTAATTGCAAAACTGTTTGCAAAGTAATTCTTAAATGGAATATAAAAATATAAGAATGATTTAAATATCTAAAAACATCAAAACAGAATTTCCTTCTCTGATTAAAGGCTAAAGATGTACAGTAATAGCTGCAAATCTTTCCTTATTTCTCTACCATTCCTCCATAGTGGTTGTCTATGGAACACCTCCATACCAACTTCAAGCCTGTACAACTGTTTGAAATTGATGATTTACAACATTATTCAGTAAAGAACACAGAACCAATTATGTTTCTGCGGCAAAATATGAACAAATATTTTATTATCTACTAATAGTATCAAGCACAACATCAAAATATAATTAATATAGCACCACGATATATGATGAGAATAAAATGTTAATTACATGGGATGCTCAAATATTACTATGCAAAGGAATGTTTGTGTTGACAATGAAGATTTCTGGTTCCTTGCCTTCAAACATTCTAATGTCAGATTATCCTGATGTAATTAGACAATCATTTGAGGAATATTAAGAGTATATTTTACAAAACAGCCACCTAGGCCTCACTTGCAGATCTATGTCAAGTAATAAATCACTAGACTATGACAAAACTTTTTCATTTGTTCCAAAAGAAGTTTATTATCACGTAGCACTTCCTAAATGTTTACTAAATAAGAATTGAAGCTGGAAATAATTCTAAGTAGTAAGAGAAATGTGAATATGTGATTCTAAGACTCCACTAGAGAAACATAAATATATATCAAACATTGAATATAAAGCAAATAGAACACACTGTTGTTAAAATAGAACAGAATGCAAGACTCAAAATCGTGAACCTCAGTTGGTATGACTGAGTTACTTTCAACTATTACCGTTCAGAGAATGATGTTTATTATTTTATTAATCTTAAGAGTAAATAATTTCAGGCTTTGATATTACAGATTTAAAACGTTTTTATGTTTAATAAATTGTTTACATAGAAAAATATTGCTTAGACTGCATAATCAAAACTAATATTAAAATTTGAAGAAACACTAATAGAAGCAAAAGAGGTAAACACATAAATAAGGAGTAATGTTTACCAAGATGACAGTTTTACATATTTTAAAATGGAATGAATACATATATATATATATATACATAAATATATACACACATGCATAAGAATATATATAGCTATATGTAATTATTCATTTGTTTACTTGGGCACAAATATGGGCAAATATTTATTTATGAATTTTTCAAAAGGAAATGAAAATTTGTCTTATCTTGACAAATATTATGAGACAACATCCCTTAATATGTTAAATGTGTATATAAAACTAAGAAAATCATCAAATAAGCTAAAAATTAATGTATTGTAGGCTAAGACTCTTTTTATAACATTCTTCAACACTCTACTGCATTTTAATGCACGAGATCATAAGAGATCAACTCTCATAAAATGGTAGGGAGAGACTGAGAACAGTGAAAGGGTTTCACTTAACCTTTCCTACCTGATGTTTATCATGTAAGATATTAACCTCCTAGTTCCTGTTATTCCCTCAGAATAGGAGTCTCCAAGGACAAGAACTCTAACGCAACTAAGTTACACCACACCAGCTTTCAACACACTCCTCTGCAAATAGCATGACAGTAAATATTTTCTGCTTTGCATACCAGGTTTCTGTGGCAACTCCTCAATTCTAGTATTTTATTTTTTTTCCATTAAGTTTATTGGTGCATTTTAGGTATAAAATACAGTTACTTTGATCATTGGGATCTTGTACCTTTACATGACGTATCTTAGTTCTTATTTTTTTTCCATTTCCCTGCCCTCCTTTCACCCACTCCACCCTTCCTTATTTACAGACTTTATTTCCATTTTCTCCTTTTTTCATATTTTTTCTTTTCCCCTTCTTGCCTTTCCCCTACCCCTCCCACTTCCCCAACTCCTTTAGACCTTTTCTCCCTATTTCACAATATCAATTATATCATTTCAACCTTATTTATACTTTTAGTATTTCACACCAGAGAAACTATTCAGTATTTACACATGAGTGTCTTATTTATTTCATTTGAGCATACCTTCCATGTGCATCTATTTAGCTATAAATGTCTCTAGTTTCTCATTTTTTATGGCTGAGTAGTACTTCATTTTATAGAAAAACTACACCTTCTTTATCCAGTCTCCAGTTAATGGGCATTTAGGCTGTTTCCAAGTTTTAGCTATTACAAACTGTGCTCCTATAAACATAGGTGTGCATATATGACTGTGGTATGATTCTTCTAATTCTTTTGAAATAATATTCAGCAGAGGGATAGCTGGGTCAAATGGGACCTATAATCCTAGTTTTTTGAGGTATCTCCATATTGATTTCCACAGTCATTGCACCAGTCTGCACTCCCACCAACAATGAAGAAGGGTTCCTTTCTCCCCACAGCACTGCCAACATTTGTTATTTGTTGATTTCTTGATAGCAGCCATTCTTTCTGGAATGAGGTGGAATCTCAGTGGTTTTCATCTGCATCTCTCGAATGACCAGTGATGTTGAATATTTTTCCTGTATTTATTTGCTGCTTTTACTTGTTTTTCTGAGAAATGTCCATTCATTTCAGATGGTCATTTTTGAATTGTGTCATTATACTTGGGGGAGTTGATTTCTTTGAGTTCTTTATGTATTCTAGATAGTAGACCTTTGTCTCAGGAAAAGCTGGTAAAAATTTTTTCCTACATTGTAGGTTGTCTCTTAGCTCTGTTGCTGGTTTCTCTTGCATGGCAGAAGCTTTTTAATAAGATGAGATCCCAGTTGTTGATTCTTTGTGCAAGTTCCCATGCTACTATACTATATGCAAGTTCCCATAAAGTCCTTTCCTATGCCAATGTCTTCGAGAGTTCTACCTAACTTACCTCCCAGTAAGTTTATTGTTTCTGTTTTAATATTTATATCTTTTATACACTTTGATTTTAGTTTAGTGCATGGTGATAGATATGGGTCTAGTTTTAATCTTTGGAACGTTGAAATCCAGGTTTTTCCAACACCATTTATTAAATAGGCTATTTTTTCTCCAGTATGAAGTGAATGGAATATTTTGAGACAAAACTGGGTATCATGCCTAAGAAGTAATCCAGATGATTTTTTTTGGATACTAAATTTGAAAATTATTGGGTTAATAATCACAATTACATGTCATTTTAAATTAAATTTAATTGGTTTTAGTTATTTTATTTATAATTTCTTAATTTTTATTGGGCATAAACTATCTCTGCTGTACCTTCCCGAGGACATACAATAATGCTTCCAGAACTATATATAACAGGAGTGGTGATAGTGGACATCCTTATATTGTTCCTGATTTTAGCATGAAGGTTTTCAGTTTTTGACCATTTAGTATGATGTTGGCTGTTGACTTTTCATAGATAGCCTTTATTAGCTTGAGATAAAGACCATCTATTCCAATTTTCTGTAGAGTTTTTATCACATATGGGTGTTGGATTTTGTCAAATGCTTTTTCTGCATCTATTGAGATGATCATATGGTTTTTATCCTTGGCTTTCTTAATATAGTGTATTAATTTATTGATTTATATATGTTGAACCATCCTTGCATGCCTGGGATATATCTGACTTGGTCAGAGTGCATGGTCTTCTTGATGAACCTCTGTATTCTGTTTGCCAATATCTTGTTGAGGATTTTTGCATCTATGTTTATTAAGGAGATTGGCCTATAGTTCTCTTTGCTTGGATCTTTCCCTGGTTTTAGAATCAAAGTAACATTTGTTTCCAGGAAGGAATTTGGAAGTATTGCTTCCCTTTCAATTTCATTGATGAGTTTAAAGAATAATGGAGATAGTTCTTCTCTAAATGTCTTGTAGAATTCACCAGTGAAGCCATGAGGACCTGGGCTTTTTTTCGTTGGTAAATTTTTAATTATGTTTTCAGTTTCACTCATTGTAACTAGGGTTTTTAGAATTTTTTATATCTTCTTCATTTAACTTTGGTAATTCATATGTGTCTAGGAATCTGTCCATTTCTTCTGTGTTTTCCATTTTATTTTAGTACAAGTTCTTGAAGTAGATATTGATGATCCTCTGGATTCTGCTGGATCTGTTGTGCCTTCATCTTTTTTGTTCCTTAATTGTATGAATTTGAGCCTTTTCTTTCCTTTTTTTGATAAGGTTGGTTAAGGGTTTATTGATTTTATTTATTCTTTTAAAAAACCAACTCTTTGATTCATTGATTTTTTTGTATCTTTCTGTTAGTCTCCTTTGCATTGATTTCTGCTCTGATCTTTACAATTTCCTTCCCTGTATGAGCTTTGCACTCTTCTTTTCCTAGGAGCTTAAGGTCCAACATTAAGTTGTTTATTTGAGCTCTCTCTGATTTTCTAATATGGGAATTTACTGCTATGAATTTCCCTTGTGGAACTGCTTTCATTGTGTTGCATAGATTCCTGTATGTTGTACTGGCATTATCATTTAATTGTAGAAACTGTCAAATTTCTTCTTTAATTTTCTCTGTGACCCATTGGTTGTTCAGGAGGGTGTTATTCAATTTCCATGTGTTTGTGCAGTTCTTATGGTTTCCTATGCTATTGATCTCCAGTTTAATTGTACTATGATCTGATAATATACAGGGATAATTTTAATTCATTTGCATTTACTTAAACATGATCTATGAGCTAACACGTGGTCTATTTTGGAGAATGACCCATGTGCAGCCAAAAAGAATGTGTATTCTGATTTTGTGGGGTGGAACACTCTGTAAGCATCTATTAAGTCCATTTCTTCAAAAGCTTGGTTCAGTTCTATTATTTCATTGTTGATTTTTTGTGTAGATGATCTGTCTATTTGTGATATTTGGGTATAGAGGTCCCCAATATAATTGTATTAGTGCTTATTTGGTTTTTCATGTCCATTAATATTTGTTTTGTATAGTTGGGGGCATTTTTATTTGGTGCATATATACTTATGATTTTCATCTCTTCCTCTTGGATTGTTCCCTTCACAAGGATATAAAGCCCTTCTTTGTCTCTCTTAATTAGTTTTGGTTTGAAATCTATTTTGTCTGCAAATAAGATAGCTACCCCCACTTTTTTCAAGCTCCTGTGGCATGGAGAGCTCTTTTCCATCCTTTTACTTTCAGACTATGAATTTCTTTTTGAACTAAGTGGGTTTCTTTTACACAACATATTGTTAGATTTTGCTTCTTAACACATTCTGCCAGTGTATTTCTTTTCATTGGTGAGTTGAGGCCATTAACATTGATGGTTATAACTGATATGTATTGACTTATCCTTGTCCTGTTATTTTCGTGTTGTTGGCTCTTTTATTTTCTATTTTCCTCCCCTCTCCCTTTAATTTTTTGCCCTGCCTGGTGGATTTATTCTGTTGGGCCTTATGGAGCTGTGACTTTCTTTTTCTTTTTCCAGAATTTTGTTTAGAATTGTTTGGAGTGCTGATTTGGTATTCATGAAAATTATCAGGTTTCTTTGTTGTGGAAGTATCTTATTTCCCAATCAATTCTGAAAGATAACTTTGCAGGATTCATCAGTCTAAGTTGGAGGTTGTGTTCTCTTAGGGCTTGAAATACCTCACTCCAGCCTCTCCTGGACTTGAGTGTTTGTGTTGAAAAGTCTGCAGTGATTCTGATGGGCTTTCCTTTGTATGTGATTTGTTTCTTTTCTCTAACTGCTTGTAGTATTTTGTTTTTCCGTTGGGTTTCAGGGGCCTTGATTATTACATGTCTAGGTGTAGATTTTTTTTTATCATAGCTAGTTGTAGTCCTGTATGCTTCACTCTTCTGTATGTCAATTCTTTCAGTCTGTTTGGGAAGTTTTCTGTCGTTAATTCTGTAAACAGGGTTTTTTGATGTCATTTGTATTTTTTCCTGATTTTTCATGGATTCCTATCAGTCTTATATTATACTTCTTGCATCATCAAGGAGCTGCTGGGTCAATTTCTCATGGTCCTTTACTATTTTTAAGAGAGCTCTCTTTTCATGTCACTGACCACAATCCTGTCTTCTATATCTGATATTCTCTCTTCACATTCACTCATTCTTCTGTGAATGCTTTCAATAGTGTTTTTAATCTCCTGGATATCTGTTTGAATCTGTTTCATGGATTTCATTTCTTTCCTATGTTGGATGTTCATGGTTTCCATTTCTTTCCTATGCTGGGCATTCATGGTTTTCATCATGGTCCTGAGCTCACCTATTTTTTTTATCTGTTTCTGTTCTAAAGTCTCTAATCATGTCTTTTATTCTGCCCACCATTTCTGTGATTATCTGGGAGATTATTTCTGATTTGAATTTTTCTAGAGCTTTATTCATCTGTTACTTCCTGTGCCATCAGTGTAGGGTGTCCAGGCGTCCAGGATTATCAGATTTTTCCACCTAGTTTCCCTCAGAATTTGCCTTTGGTGAGCTGGTAGCCTGATTTTGTGTCTTGCTTAGGTGACTTCTCCTTTTTATTTTTGTAGTTGGTACTGTTTTTGGTTCAACTCTTGAGTTGATACTTCAATATTGCTTCTTGTAAGTATTTTTTTTCTGCTTGAATTCTTTTATGGGTATATTTTAGATATACAATACGTTTACATTTATCATTGAGTGGTTGTACCTGATGTATCTTGGTTCTTCTTTTTTTCCATTCCCTGTGTTCCCTTTACCTTCACCATCTTTCCCTATTTATGAAGACTGTTTCCATTTTTTAATTTTTTCTTTTCCTTCTTTGTTCCTTGTATTTAGAACTTTTATGGAGTGATTGTTTCTCAGAAGTGTCTTCCAGATGATTCTGGCCTTTAGGTTTTGAGTCTGTGATGACTCTTAGCCCATCACATTTTCAGTATACCAGGAAAGACAACTGATACAATCAATTACAACACCTTAGCCCAAGTGATACAATCAGCAACCACAATGGCATCAACCACAGTTTAGAAAATGACAATTTGTGGTAGTTATTAAGCTATTACTTTTAAACATGTTAATTAAATGAAAATTGAAGACCAGCCCAAAATATGTCTATAGTGAATAAACTCTTCAATATAGCAACTTTACCCTTTAGGATGCAAGTTAGAAGTTGGGGAGGGAGGGATAGATAGGTATGATAGGGAAAGGTTAGAAGTGAGGCTAAAGGGCAGGGAAGGATCACACAAACTCTAGGAAGCTGTTGAAGAGGAGAAGACAGAAAGAAAGAACAAACTCAAAAACAGAACAACCTAACAGCAATAGGGAGACTAGAAACTGTATTCACTTTCCTTTAAAACCAATGACAATCAAGAGAAGGAAAAAGAAAAGAAAAATTAAGAAAAAAAGAAATTTGAATTTGGAAATGAACAGCAATCAGAAGGGAGTGAAATGAAGAACAAGGTGGGAGAGAGAACAAGAAAGAAATAAAAAAAAAAAAAAAAGAAAAAGAAAAAATAAGGGAAAAATTTGAAAAGAGAAAAAAGATAAAAATTTGAAAAAATATTAAAAATAAGAGAAAAAATTACTTTGAAGATAAAAAATAAAAATAAAAGGCCTCCTTCAGGATATGTCTCTGCTGTCAGTATAGACAGTGTGAGCAGGAGTGTGTGGATCTAAGTCAATTAGTCTTAGCAAGCCAGCAGCTGTCCCCTGAGGTTCAGGCTGATTTCTTCCTGCAAGGCCCAAGGTGAGATCTCTGACCTCCTGCTGGGTTGGACTCTGCAAGGTTCTATTAGGTTCTACTGAAGGTTCCAGCTGCCTTGTTCATGAAGATAGTCTAGGTTCCGATGGGAGGTGGTGTTCCCTGCAGCTTACCAACTAAGGTGGTCTGTTGTGCCTTTATTGCAAAGATTTTCTTCACTTTTCCAGTGGGCTTCAATTTTCATCTAGGAGGCTCAGAGAGGCCCTCTTTCTCTTGTTCACTTTTCTTCTATCTTCTGGAGCTCAGATCAATGTCTTTTCTGACCAACTGCCCCTCTGTGATGTGGATCCAAGTTCTGGCTTTGCCCAGTGGCCACAGGTGGGCAGGGGGAGTGGAGGGGATGCACAGTTCTGTTCCTCTGCACAAAGGGGTGGGGCTGCCAGACTCCCTCACGCTGCTTAGGACCTGCTCCTCTGCCTAATTCTAGTATTTTAGCAAAAAGCAGCCATACACAATACATAAACAAATGAGTATGGCTGTGTTCTAGTAACACTTCATTTATGAATATTGAGTTTGAATTTTATATAATTTTTGTATTTCATGAAATATTGTTCTTTTGATTTTTTTAACTTTCTGAAAATAAAAGACTTATCTTGACCTCAAGTTTCTACCAAAACAGTAGGCTAGAATTGACTCACAGTTAAAGTTTGTAGGCCTGTGCTGAAGACTACACTAATTTAGTAATTCTGATGGTGGCAATCCATAGGAAGGCTGCCAAGGCCTTTGCCGTGTTCCTATTGAGACAGCCATGAATCAGTTCCCAGAGGTATGAAAGTGAGAATTTGTATTTTTCTCTACTTCTTTTCTTGTAGATAATTGTATTAGTTGTATTAGTTTGCATTACCATAATGAAGTATCTGAGAAGTTATTTTATAAGAAAGAGTTCATTTAGCTTAGTTTTTGAAAGTTAAAGGGCAGCAGCAAGTGCATCAGCTGCATTCTGTTACCTGTCAGATGGTAATGGTGGACGTGCAAGTCAGAACAAGGAGAACAAGGACTGTATCTGCAGCCACGAAGCAGGGAGAGCTGGGTGTCAGGCTTGGTTTCTCTTTTTTTAGCATCACTCTCAAGAGAACTCAAGGTAGGGCAGCAGAATTACTTCTTGAAAAAGTGTCCCCAAAGACATAGGGAATTCCCACTAGGCCCTACCTTCTAAAGGTTCTAAAGCATCACCCTGCCCAAATTTCCATCACATTGGATCTTTAGTGGACATTCTAACCACACTCAGGCTGTAGCAGGTTTAAAGAAAAATGTTATTGACTTCTGATAGAAACTGGAGAAATAAAAACATATTGGGATGATGATAAATAAAAAGTCCTCATTATTTTAAAAATAAAGTAAATGAGCACTATATATCAAAAAATCAAAAAAAGTAATTTGTAAGTAATAGAGTGGTAAATTCTTCGTCATTGCAATTATGCAGTCTATTACTGAAAATGGCACATCAATCTTCACATATGTCCTAAATCATTGGTTATGATCTGCTAATTGAATCTATTTTCTTAAGAAGAAAAATATTTCTCTATGTCTAGGTTTGTTATTTTGTAGTTGGAGGCTCTACACAGAAAATATTCTTAGTTTGCAATATTCAAAAATATCCATCATAGCCTGTCCCATAGTAGCTATAAATTGGAAACATTCTTAATTTTCATAAAGTAGGGAATTTAAATAACTTGACAAATATTTTAAAAAATGGTTGCA
The DNA here is from genome assembly GCF_053883595.1 of Heterocephalus glaber. Lineage (NCBI taxonomy): Eukaryota > Metazoa > Chordata > Mammalia > Rodentia > Bathyergidae > Heterocephalus > Heterocephalus glaber. The sequence goes on along the minus strand of NW_028258344.1, from coordinate 31,670,928 downwards.
ATACTTGAGTAATGATAAAATATATTGTTTTTGGAAAATACACACTGATTTCTGGTTATAACAAAATGGCACACTATCAAAATCTGAAAACTTTCTACTAGGGACACATAGAAATCTCAGATGCAATGTTTCCATTTCAATTCTTTTAAGGATAAAATACAGTTAAGAAGAAAGATGTGTTCCAAATTAAATAAAATACTGAAAACCAAAATAAATATTTGTGTTGATAGTAGATCTGCCTAAGAAAGTGTTCAATGATCTTGCTACCTAGTGATGTGAATATTATAACTAAATATAAAGAATGGAAGAGAAATAAAATAACTGCATTTTTATAAACCATTAGGATTTTTCTTTAACAATTACACAAGTTAACATTCTTCCAAACCAAGAGCCATTCTAAAAAATTATATGAATTACAATACTACATCAAGGATATTCCAAAAATTCTTCGAGATTCTCATTCTTTCTGAACTTCGGATTATATTCACACCCTTTGCTTTGTCTTTGTAAGAACTAATTATATTCTTCTGCTTCAACTTTATACAAGTGTATATACCACAAGCCAACCTATGACTGCTTTATCCCTTCAAAAATTAAGTTTCTATTATGAAGTTCATAGTTTTTCATAAGAATTTATAATTTTGATTCACAATATTCTAAGCTGATTTAGAACTAATCTGCAACTTCTTCAGAATTGTCTCAAACTACATGGAGAGAGATGCCTTAAATTTTCACAGCATCTAGTACTGATTTATTCTTCAGTATTGAATACCTCTAAAACATTGCTACTGAAGAGTTCTAAGAAAGGCTTTTCAATTTACTAGCCTTTGCATGTTTTTTTAAAAACAAAATATATAATAGGATTGACCTGACTTACAAAAGTGAACTAACTAATGATTAATTTGGAAATGTTCACAAGGCATTAAATACCAGGTAATTATAATGATGAAAAGGGGCCTAATAATCTCAAATTATCTGCCATGTTTTGTCCTTATAAAACTCCGATAATTATAGGTTTTCACAAAGCTTCTCTTTGTTATTGCCAAAAGCTGGAGCACAGAATTATAGAGCAATTCTAACTTGATAAAGGATGTTTTCCTCCATTCAAAGTACATTCTATTAAAGATAAAGAAATAAATATGTGTTTTGCTAGTTATGTTTCCAAATGAGATATCATGCATCATTAGATAATCAGCCTAATAATAATTAACTGAAATTTCCTAATCAGCAAATATTCAGAAACTTCAAATGTATCAGTTGAAATTTAAATATGTAGCGGATGTATGAACAAAACTAGAAATTATCTATGTAACTATTGTTTCTATTCTTGTCCTTGGTCTTTTGTTAGTTTAATTAGGATGATGATTATAGATTCAAACTTGCCCAGAGTTTGTAACAGGCTGTTAAAACATAGATCTACGCAGCAGTGGTGGTGTCATTCATCACAAATATCTTTGTTCTATGTCAAAGTTCTGCTCTCCATTGAACATCTGGTCCAATTGCTTTCTTCACTTTCTCACTTCACGATAACACAGTATTTATCTCCACTTCAATACCTGGTTGTCTGTTTATTGAAAACCTTCTTGATATGACCCTCAATGAGTTTCTATTTACTAAATTTAAGCAATACTATATGGTCTCTATATTTCCTCGTTGTTCTGCAGCACTTGATATGTTTGGGCCTTTGTCATGGATTGCTTACTTCTTCTTTATTTGGAAACCATGTTTAGATTTTTCCTGTATTTCCAACCCCTTTGTCTCTGTGGTCTTGGAACTGTTCTCTCCCTTTCCACTAACTTATTATGTGGTAGCATTTCCTCGAAATTATCTCTTTAACTTTCTTCTTATATGTTTTATTTATGTTCTTATGTGTTTATATTATATCTGAGAAATCTTCTATTGTCATGACTTCAAATATCTATTATTTGCAAATAACTTCAAAATCTAAATCTCTGTCCTATCCTTATCTCCAGAATCCCAAATCCACCTGCTTTATAATAAAGGTACATTTGTAATTTAGATCATGCAAATATGTAGATAGATATACATATACATGCATATATAGATTGAAAAATTAAAGTTGCTATACATTTCTTTAAAATTCAAAAAATATATTTAAGGAGACAAAATGATATTATACTTTAGTAATGGGATCCTTTTAGGTTACATACTATTTTGAATTTTTTAAAAATATTTTTAGCAATTTTTTAAAGTTTGTAAGCACTGATATTACAAAGGATAACTTGGAATAACTTTTGCTCACTGAATACCAAACAATACTAATTTAAGAGCATGGCATTCATGATACCATAAATTTAAAATGATTAGATTTGAGAAGTCTTTCCACTAATCTTATAGGTGAATTGATACTTTGGCAACCAGAAGAAAGGTATGGCTTTTGATCTTTTATATCCTATTCTGGAAGTCTATTTTGTCTACATCCTTCTTTTAGCATATGACATCATTTTAGCACAACTTGTTTTGTTTTGTTTTGTTTTAAAATATTTGTATGAACAACTGCTCTTCTAATTCTTAGCTATGTAAACTTGATAAATTCTTTAGCTTCCTTCTACCTCAGTTACCTCATTTACCAAACAGAGGTGGTAATATGACATATCTTATATGGTTGTAGTAAACATTAAATAAATTTTATGCTACACAAGTTATTTCTACCATTATCTTATTTTATTATAATTATATCTTAAACCAATGCACCAATTTTATAATTTGTAAATCTATCATATGTATATATTCTGTTAGTATATTAGTACTTTATTTTTACCTCACATTGAACCATCACATAATTCTCATTAATACAACAACTATTGAGATTTTAATATTTCTTCATTCAATAATGTTACATTGAGCACTTAAGAGCCAATCACTATTAGCCAATCACTATCACAATAAAGTAAATATCACTCTAGTTTCCACATAAAATGCCCATTTCTAATTAATGTCACCTTTTTTCTGAAACCCTTGACAGAGTTGCCTCCATTAATATTGAAGAAAAAAATCTAATAACAATTTTTAAAAATTAAATTTAAAATTTTTTTAAAATCTAATAAAAATTATACCTCTTTAGAAAAGATCAGAGTAATGCTATAGATTAAATAGAAAGTGATATATTCCAGATATAATTTTATTGTGAAAATTCTGTACAAAAGTGGATTGTATTTCTTCATTTAGGAGCTTATTAATGGTTTTGGTGAAAGAACTTTAAAATAATTAAGAAAACGGTAAGTGACCAAGTTACCCAAGTTCTTTGATAAGGAGTTAAAAACCATGATTGTATTTAGGAACAAATTTCTAAAAGCTTGAATATTAAAAAACAAAACAAAACAAAACATGCCTGTAATCCTATCTATCCAGAAGGCTGAGGCAGGAGTATTGCAAGTTCAAGGCCATCGATGCTCACCTGGATTACCTAGTGAGATCCTGTCTCAGAAAGAAAAAAAAGAAAGAAAGAAAGAAAGAGAAAGAAAGAAAGAAAGAAAAGAAAGAGAGAAAGAGAGGAGAGGAGAGAGACAGAAAGAGAGAGAGAGAAAGAAGAAAGAAAGAAGGAAAGAAAGAAAAAAAGAAAGAGCAAAAAGGGCTGATAATGTGGATTAATAGAGTGAATATGCATTGTTCAACACCCAGTACTGCAAGAGAGAAAGAGCTTGGAGGAGAATATACTGTGAACACTGTGATCAGTATTATGAAAATCCAGAGAGTGTGTTTGTGTGTGTGTGTGTGTGTGTGTGTATGTGAGAGAGAGAGAGAGAGAGAGAGAGAGAGGAGAGAATAAAAGCAAGCAGACATTAATATTCTTAATTCAAAATTTTTCCCATAAATTTCAATACCTTAAGGCAAAATTATAGTCCTCTTACCCTAAAATTATATGGAGCTTAACTTAAATATATAGAGATGTAGATATAGATGTAGATGTAGATATAGACATAGATGTAGATGTAGATACACATGTTGTCTAGTTTCAGTCATCCAGATCTCATGATTGCCAGCATCCAGAGTAAAGAGTAAAAGCATGTAAGTCTTTTCTAGTATATAATTCCCATCTGATAATGTAACACATGGCTAGCTCATCTGAGAATTCATTCACTATGTGAAGTAAGGAAAAACACTGGAAAAGTGAAGACAATGCAGTAATTTTTAAAAACAAAACAGAATCTTTTATTTCTGGGAAAGTATTTGTAACTCTCTTCTGGATATTTAAATTTTCAATTATGTGAAATCAATTATTATACAGAACCCTAAAAATATTCTAATTTTTAACAAAATAAATGAGAATTTTAATTATTCATGAAATTTGAAAATTTCATGAGAAGTAATTAAAAATTTTGTATTGTCAATTGATTATTTTTACTTACTGGAAGAAAAGGAATAATCACACAATTCCACATTATTCTGATTAATACTATCTGCAATAAGAAGAGGAGATGGAAGTAAATTCAACTCATAAATAATACTTGAGTTAATGGTTTTATCTTTTAAAAACCTGCCTGTTTGAATATCGAATATTTGAATATCCCATACTTAATTTTAATTATAAGCGTATTTAATGACTTTTAAATAGAGAAAATCTCCTTTTGTGCTAAAGATATAGATTTTAATTTGCTTCTCATTAGGTTTTGGTGAAATATAAATAAATCACTCATGTTTGCTAACTTCTAAAATCTAAAACTTTCATACCACACTCAGTAAGTGTTGCTTTTGGAAAGACTTGCTATTTTAGTCACATTAAAATTTTTAAAATATATTTTTATATAGAAATAAAATGTGATTTGATAATGGATGAAAAGGAACTTCAACTTATAATTTTAATAAGTGCCTTAGCTCATTAGAATCAGTAAAATAAACTGTCATAGACAGGGTAGCTATTTTTGGTTTTTGATTAATTTTATTGGTATACTTTTGACATACATGTTGATCACATTCAACATAGGGAATTTGTACCTGGTCATAATATATCTTAATTGTTTTTTCCCATTCCTCTTCCTTTCCTTCAATGCTTCTTCCTCTCTCCCTTTACAAAACTTTGTAGCTAATGTTTTTCTTCCATTCTTTTCTTTATCCCTATTTCCTCCCTTTTCTTCCCCCTCCCATGTTCCCTTTCCCATTTGAACATTTTCTTCATACTTCCCAATAACTATCATACATTTGGATCCTTATTTACCCTTTAGGTTTCTCACACAAGATAAACAACATGATATTTAGAAAAGTTTGTCTGACTTATTTTGCTTAAAATTTTATACTCAAGGTGCACCCATTTACCTAAAAATGTCTCAAGTTTAATCCTTCGTTTTGGCAGAGTAGTAGTCCCTTGTATATAAATATACATTTTCTTTATCCATTCATCTGTTGATGGCCATCTGGGTTGTTTCCAAAATTCAGCTATTACAAACTTTGCTGCTATAAACACCAGTGTGTGTATATGGCTATGATATGATGCTTTTAACTCTTCCAGGAAGATAGCTAGAAGGGGAATATCTGGGTCAAATGGAACCTCTTGTTTTAGTATTTTGAGGAATCCCCATACTGCTTATTTCCATAGTGGTTGTACCAGTTTACAATCCTACCAGCAATGGAGGATTCCTTTTTCCCATAGCTCCACCAGCATTTGTTATCAGTTGATTTCTCGATAATAGCCATTCTTTCTTTTTCTTTTTCTCTTTTTTTTTTGTTTTTTTGAGATAGAGTCTCACTATGTAGATCAGACTGGCCTTGAACTCACTATGTAACTCAGGCTGGCTTTGAAATTGCAGCAATCCTCCTGCCTCAGCCTCCGAAGTAGAGGCCATTCTTTCTGAAGCGAGATGGAATCTCGGTGCTGTTTTTATTTGCATTACTAGAATGACCAGTGAAGTTGAGAATATAATTATATGCTGTTTGTATTTCTTCATATGAGAATCATCTATTCATTTCAGATGTCCATTTTTGGATTGGGTCTTTAAATTGGAGTCAGTCTTATTATTTTTTTTTTAGTTATCATTAGTCCTTTGTCTGAGGACAAGCTGGTAAACATTTTTTCCCATTCTGTGGGTTGTCTCTTTACTCTGTTAGTGGTTTCTTTTAATGTACAAAATATTTTAATTTGATGTGATCCCAGTTGTTGATTCTTTGTAATATTTCCTTTGTGATCAGGGTTTTGTTCATAAAGTCTTTGCCTACAGATAAGTCTTCAAGAGTTTTACCCATTCTATTTTCCAACAGATTAAGTGTTTCTATTTTTCTATTTAGATCTTTGATCCATTTTGATTTTAGATTCATGCATAGTGAGAGATACGGTTCTAGGCTTAGTCTTCAAATAGAAGGTCTTTATTTCAATCTGATAAAAGCCATCTATGACAAACCAACAGGCAACATCATACTAAATGTTCTAAAACTGAAAGCTTTCACTTGGTAGCTGTATAAAAAGTCAACACTCAAAAATCAACGCCATTCCTATACACAAACAACAAACTCACTGAGAAAGAAATTAGGAAAACATCTCGGACAATAAATAGCATTAAGAAAAATGAAATGCTTAGGAATCTCTTTAACAAAGGAATTAAAAGATATGATAAAAACAGCATGGTTTTACGTTGAAAACTACAGTACTCTGAAAAAGGGGATTGAAGAGAATATCAGAAAAATGGAAAGATACCCTTTGTACTTGGATAGCAGAACCAATAAAGTAAAAATGGCTATACATCCAAAACTGTTATATAGATTTAATGCAATTCTGAAAAATACACCAATAGTATATCTCACAAAACTAGAGAAAATAATTCTAAAATTGATTTGGAACCAGAAGAGACCTAAAATAGCAAAAGCAATTCTAAGCAGCAAAGCAAGGGGCATCACAATCCTTGGCTTGAAGTTATTCTACAAACTACTGTGATAAAAAGAGCATGGTACTGGTAAAAAAAGAAAAACTGACTTGAAGATCAGAACAGAACAGAAGATGCAGAAACAACTCCAAATACACTCAGCTGCCTTCTCTTTGACAAAAGGACCTTCACTGGAAAAAATTAGTTCTGGGAAGACTGGCTTTTCACGACCGAAAGATTAACTCCAGGGTAACTATTTAAAAGGTCACAGTCACAGTCTACTCTAATTCCCAAAGGCCTTGCCACTTAATGCCATAATTTTGAGATACCATCAACCTAAGGTTTCAATATATGAATTTTCGGCAGGCACAATTATTCAAATGATAACTTGAAAAAAATTGCCTCCTAATATACTGCCTCAATGAATCTACTGAAATAATATAAAAAATTCTAAATTTTAAAATAATGTTCATTCATAAAATCTTTAATTTAAATAGCAAATCTTTGCTTGATAAATAATAAAATAGGACCTTAACACAATTTGTTGTCCAAAACAAGCAGTATGTAAAATAAAATATGAAATGGGGTATGAATTAAGATTTACTTTATGATGAAACTAGTTTTGTTGTAAGCATTATATGACCTTCACAATCTAAAAAACTGAATTATTTTAAAGAACATAAATATTGCTTTTGAATCTTCATAAAAGTATACCTTCAGAACAAATTCATGATAGCTATTTTTCTAAAACATATTTTTATTAGTAGTAAAGTCCATAATGAGTACTTTTTTCATTTTCAAATTTCAATAATGTTCTAGGTAGCTTTAAGATCATATTATGGTCCTATTCACTTTCTTTTCTGATGTACATGTAAAAGTGGATATCATAAGTTCTCACATATGTCAAATTCAAGAAATTTAATTTCACAGATATTTTGAGTTTTGTTGCAGTTATAATGAAAATGTCAAAAAGCTGGTAAAAATATAATGACATAATTATTTCAGTCAGTGAGCCTGCATTATTATTTTCATCATCCCATTCTGCATTTCATTTTCTGTTCATCCTAAATAAAACTAATTCAGCTTGCTGATTAATGAACTCAGATAGCTGCTTGCATTCAATTGTGTTCAATTTCCCCATCACGGCTACATTTAAGTCTTGCATTAAATTTTAAGGTACCTTTTTTTGAGAAATTCCTTTTTCATCTCATTCTTGTTTTGTCCTGGAAGAAATTATTATCTATTTTTGGCAGTAGCTTTAAGAATCTTCATAAGTTATTATATCAAAAATGGAAAGTAAGCTCTCATATTTTCCTATTGGGTATTTTTCTCATTAATCAAAGAATATATAGTGTTTTAAAAGTAGTGATTAAAACTTATTCAAATTTTAAAATGTTAAATTTTAAATCACTGATATGCACAAGCTAAATATAAATATATTTTAATTATGAGAAATCTATCAGTATAAGAAAAAGAGTCTACTGGTAGGATGTATAAAACTCAGTATATGTAAGTGGTTTTATTACATTGTTCTGTCTTCATGTTCATAGCTGAAAAATTATAAGAAGTCTTTCTTCCAAAAATTAAATGACAGTGAATCATCATTTGTAAGAGCAGACAGCTTGGGTAGCCCTTAATTGACCACAATGAGTTAAACACAAATATCATAATCTGATTAGTTGTATTGGGGGTTGGAGGAAAAGAGAGATGACAAACATCTTCCTGTACTACAAGTTATACAATTAGGATCAAATCAATTTTAATTTTTAGCTGTAAATGGAAGAGTGAACAGGTGGTTCAGGATAATTCATGTGTTGCTGAAGTAATCATCTAGGTAGAAATCTCTTCGTCCTATATGTATGTTATACATACATAATGATACATGTACATTTATTTAGCATAAATTGTGCAAATATTTAGTCAAAGAAAACTTACTTGGTCATCAAAAATTACAATTGATATTATTAGGAAAGCATTAATCTTAATGTAGGATTATGCATGTGTGAATGTGCAACTTTTCCAACTCTAAAGTGTAGCTACTTTTTGTCTTCCTCTAAGCATTGTCATTTTAAACTATGTTCCACTATTTAGATATTTGAAATTAAAGTAACAGAATTAGATCTGAGTTCTGACTTTTTACCATTTTCATAATGTTTATTATATTTATTTTTATGTCTGTTCCCTTATCATTTTAGAATATAACTATTTGTAAAAATAAAGATCTAATTTCCTATCAGTCCATTTTCAGCTTTTTAAGTATTGCACACAAAATAGACAAAAATCTACTGACTAACAATCTTGAAGCTTCAGCCATTTTTATTTTTAAGTTTTTAGACTTTCCAAATAAATGCACTATATTTCCTTACTGGAAAAAGTCTTAAGGTAGGTTAGAGGTGAAGATATGGAAAATGCAAAGCTCTTTCTTCTTCCTAACAGTATTAACCAGAAAATTACCTGCTACATGACAATCTCGGAAGGAATAAGAAAAGAAAACAAAGCCTACCAAAAAGTAGCAAAGTATTTTCCTAGGACTTGCAGTTCTATGTGCCAATACATTCTGTTATTATACTAGAACCATCAAAGTCTGTGTTAAAATTGATTCTTTACTGATCTGCTCTGTGATTAAAAGTATGAACAAATGTCAAAATGCATCTTACACAGAATGAGCCCTTCTGGTATTGTTTTATTCTTAGGTAAGCATTATAATTCTCATTCTTATCAGACACTTATTGAAAATAATGTCACGTAAGGTATGAAAGCAGAAGCTGCTTCTCTACTTACATCTCTGACCCTGAATCTGTAGATTTTCCAAACCAAGCAGTTCCCTAGTTCTCTACAGTAATAAACTGGGTGTCGTACAATTTCATTCACTTTGACACTACCCAGAATTAGCAAATACCTCAAAAGTTGATCTCAGTCTGTTAGGACTGCTATCACTTCATACACTAGGTGTTGGGCACTGAGGACACCCATAATTTTTGTTTTTGTTTTTAATTTGGATACAAATAAGGTGTTTCAATAATCTCCCTTTAGTTTTAATTCTTGGTTATAATGGCTCACAAAATTTATGGAAAGTATATTTACTAGTTTATTATAAATGATTTTATAAAAGATCCAAATGACTAGTTCAATGAAGAGGTACCCGGGCATGGTTAAAGATTCAGAGCTTAGGATCTCCGATCTCTGTGTTGTTACAATGTGTCAGTCTAGCAGCCCATGGATATGTGCAACATCCCAGATGCTCTTTGAATCATGGAACTAAGGGGTTGTTGTGTATACTTCATTGTGTAGCCAAGTTTGATTATTAAATCAATCTCCTGTCCCTCTCCCCTTAAGGAGCTAAGATTTTTTTTCTCTTTATATCTTGGTCTTTCTGGTGACCAGCACACAACCTAATGCTATCCAGAGGACCACTAAGAGTATCCTCATTAGAATAAAAGATATTCTCATCCCCTAGCACATTCCAAGGGATTTAGAAGCTCTTGTGTAAGACGCTCCTATCACTCCACAACTCAGGAAATTACAAGTGTTTTGGGAGCTCCTTGCCAGGAGCCAGTAATGGAAATCAAATACATATTTTTCTATATGATACAGGTACTACATAAAATAACGCAGCAATTTACTCAATATCATTCTTATAAATACTTTGATTAATGTAAACTACATAAGCACATGAAATCTCATTTTTAACATTGCATTTCATTGATTAGCACTATGCTTAGCACAGAGTAGGTTATAGCATGTTGTATGCATGTATTAAACAGATCATGATTGAAATTTGTGCTGAAAAGGAGGAAAGCTAATCTAAACAATTCCTTTGTTATCATCATCTTTACCATTATGTTCTGTTTCTTTCTTACTTTCACTTTTTGCTTACATTTTTCTTCTATATTCAAACTTGAAAAAGCTGGCCTGTAATTGGTTCCAGATTGAAGAGGAATGCATCTGTAGTTTCTTTTTTGTCTTAATCACACTTTTTAAAAATTGACATGGTATATCTGTTAATTCAGACTAATAAATTAACTTTACATCAAATGGTAGGATTTTGTTCTAGCAGAAAGAACACTCTTTGAATCATATAATCTTCAAAATCTGCCATTGACACTGAAGCTCTGTTTATCAATGGGTCACCTATGTTTCATGTAGTAAATTTACCCAATTAAAATTTACAAGCCAGGTGTGTTGGCCCACAACTGTAATCATAGCGCTGAGGAGGCTGAGGCAGAAAGGTTGTCATGAGTTCTAGGCCACCCTGTACTACAAAGTGGGACCCTGTCTAAAAAAAATCACAAAGCCCAGGTGTTATTTTTACCTATTTATGTTGGCTAGCTTTACTAATGGTCAGTAATCACAAATATTGGAGTAGGAAGAACACATCTGAGACACATTTCCTATCAAAACCATTCATTATTCCTCTGAAAGGAATGCATGCAGAAGTTTACTACCTTGAGCTGAGAGAAAATACATTTAATTTATCTTTCACTTATTTTATCCTAAGCATGAGAGATAACACAGCTTTCTCAACTTTCGTAGTTCCTTTAGTTAGAAATAACAAAGTGGCAGTGTCATACAACACCAAACATCTTGCGGCATGCCAAGGATCCACTCTTCATAAGAAGGATTTTTGGTAGAGGCCTGTAAAACTCATTCTAGCGTCCTGCAGCTGTCCTTTCCAGGTGCTATATCTGAAAATTGCAAGTTATTGACATAAAATAAAATGTACACATATAATATTTGACATTCAGCACACATTACATCAAGAGAATGTTACATTTGATTTAAAAACGTAAAACAGCATTTTTAAGAGGAGCACTGGAAAATTATTAAAAAGATTTGAAATGCTCAGTGAGCATATTCTTTGGACATTACATGAAATTTGTATATTTTGAAGCACATTGGTACTTCAAATACATTTTTAGTCTCTTCCTATTAAGAAAGTACAAGAATGAATATAGGTTATTCCTTAGTCTGCTCAGGCTGTTATGACAAAACCCCACAGACTGGGTGGCATAAACAACAGAAGCACACTTTGCCACAGTTCTAAAATCCAGGTCTGGCCTGTGTAATTTTTGGTGAGCACTTTCTTCCTTTTTGCTGTTTCCTTATAGACTCTATGTGAGGAGGGAGATTTTTCTTTCCCTCCATTATTTCAGGCCACCAGGCCTCTGTGATTATGGTCCATTCTCATGACTTAATTTAGTTATAACTTCCTAAAGATCCATCTTCAAATATAATATTTTCTTGGCATGTTCAGCTGCTAGATTGCTCCTGCATTTATAGTAGTAGAACATAAATGTTAATTTTCAGATCAGTAGAAGGATTATTTATTCTCTGGATGATTCATTTTTATACAAATTTATTTCCCATTCTCCATAAAGGTTTACAGTCTCATTACAATATTATGATTCAAAGATATATTTATTTGCTAGATGAGAAATTGTAATAGAGTTTTGAAATTTTGCATTTTTAAGAAACTGACAGTGCATTTTTAATTTAGTTTCTGTGGATGAGAATAAGAGAAAAAATTCAATTTTAATTTTTAAAAGTTCCAATCACCTGAATATAATTCAACAAAAAAATAGAATTCTTTATTTTACTTTTTTATTTTTGTTGAGCTTACTTGATTTAATATTATCATTACCATTATTCTTTATAGTTGTACAGTTATTTAAAATATGATATAATTGATTGTTTTGTCACTAATTGATTTCTAAGCATTTGAATATTTTAAATAACATACCTAATAAATGTTTTTAATATTTGTATTAACTATCAATCTGTTTTCTTATTTATTAAAATATTTAATGTCCCTCATAATTATGAGACTCTATTTTAAATTTTTCTTATAACATAAAAGATTGATAAATTTCACCACATAAAACACATGTTTTTTCTTATTTTACTGAGATTTTCCAAAATGCTTACCTGCATATAGTAGTCAGTATTCTGATATTAACAATAAATCTAAATGACATGCTTTATCTGTAGCACTTACACTATAATGCTCATTAATGTGATGATTATACACAAATTGATCAGAATTGCCCTAAGTTTAGGAAAATCAGAAATGTATTTAAATGGACATTCAACAATTACCTGTTCTAAGGATCAAATCTATACCTGCTACCAAAGAGAAGATTTTGGAAAATTCTAAGGCCAAGATAGACTTTGGAATATCCCTAGTGGATATTAGTATTTACTTTAATGTATAAGGAAATTGAACCTTAATAAGTAGCAGATACAAGACTAAAACTAAGGAAATAAAAATTTCTGTCTCTTCACCTAATATGCATGGGTAATTAGACCCTGATTAAAAACTCTTTGCCTTTACTCATTTAGGCAGTGAGGAATGAACTGTTCTATTTGTTCCTCAAATTCTTTCAGGCCGAAATATATCTGGTCCTGTATTCATTTTAAAAAGTTTTAGACTCATTTGAAGGGTCAGGTACTACTCATGGTACTAGAAAAATTGTAGTGAATAAAACAATGTTCTTGCTTTCATGAAACATATTTTGTTGAGAAGTGACAGACAAAAAATAGATCAGTAAATACATAAGTGATAAGGAAAAAAGTAAAGAGATAGTTCACAGGGTGATAAGAAATAATATCTGGATTGATAGTAAGAATTTACTTTCAATAATGATCTGAATGGAGACCTGAATGAAACAAGGGACAATTTTTAAATTTTTAAATTAATACAGAAGTTGTCTCTAAAGATGATAATGGAATATGCTTGGCTCATTTATAAACTACTTTAAAAAGATTCAGTGACAGTGAATCCATTGAGATGACAACTGTGGTTTCTTTAGTTTTATTCAGTGTATTAGATTTTTCTGAGATGAAATTTATATAAATATAAGCTATGTGTTATTTTTTTTAGTTCTTTGAAATCCCTGGGTATTTTTAAGTGAGGCATAAAGACCAACAACTCTATTTCTTCTTCATGATAAAATACAATTCAAATTTATCCCCTAATTAATGACATCTAGATATTGTCTCTCAAAAAGCTTGAAATTCAAATCCATCACATTTATGTCAGAGTACATAGAACTATACCAACAAAAACAGAAATGTTGAATTAGATCCTCTTGAACTAATGAATGTCTGATGTAGGCCTAAGCCAAAATGTAGATATCACAGAAGCCCAGCTCTTTCTTAAGGCACAAACATATATATAAAATGCAGGCAATATCTCAAGAATAATGTGAAATGATTCATAATCTTCTCTTTTTCAATGATCTCCAAGAGTAATAAAATTATATTGTCGTCAATATTGCTTTTATTCACTATGTGTATTGAGCATTTATAAATCTTGATATATAGTCAACATTAAAAAACTATTCAGAGCCAATGTTTCAGGCATGTACCAAAGATATACGTAGAATCAAAAAGAAATTCTATTATTGAGAGACTTCATAGTGTATTATATAAGAAAACATTTTAATATATTAAAGTAGAAATAGAAAGCATAATGACTTTCAAATATCATGAGAGGTCCTATATAGTGCTACAATACCCGGAGAGATTTCTAACTCTCCATGGAGACACCAAGGGTTGATTTCAGAGTGATTTAAACTAAGTCTTAACTAATAATAAGGAATTCTCAGATAGATGAAAACAGGAACGGCGATACTGGCAGAGGGAAAATGGTCAAAACATGCAGATGATGGTATGTTTCATGGAAGTGAAGGTGTGTGCTTGTGCTCACTACCAAATCAGATGTACTGTTGCATGTGGATTTTATCCTAAAATTATGGAGAAAATAGTTAAATATTTTAAATGAATGTCAGGTTGGCATATTTTTGCAACAACACTCAGTTTTACCAGACTAATTTAATTTAGTCTTTAGGGTGGATAATGATATTTAATTATTTTTACTTGCTTATTTATTTACTTGTTATTTCCTAGTTACTTATGTTAAGCTGGAAGCTGGCGAACAGAGACTTGGAACACTATACACTCCCACATCCTATAGTCTACCACAACAAAAAATTTCTCTTGTCAAAAATACTAGCAGTGTGCAGAAAAAGCATTTGACAAAATTCAACACACATTTATAATAAAAACACTACAAAAAATTGGAATAGATGGTTTCTACCTCAATCTGATAAAAGCCATCTCTGAAAAACCAACAGCCAATATCATACTAAATGATCATAAACTGAAATCCTTGACACTAAAATCGGGAACAAGACAAGGATGTCCACTATTACCATTCCTGTTCAATATAGTTTTGGAAACATTAGTCATGGCATTTAGACAAAAGAAAGAAATGAAAGGAATAAAGATAGGAAATAAAGAAGTCAAATTGTCATTATTTGCAGATGATATGATACTTTATAGAGAAGACCTCAAGAACTTCACCAAAAGTCTTCTAGGCTTAATAATCAAATTCAGTAGAGTAGCTGAATCAATAGCTTTCCTATACATGAAAAACAGACTCACTGAGACAGAAATAGGGCAAACAATTCCTTTCATAATAACATCCAAAATATTGAAATATGTAGGAATCAATCTAATGAAAGACATCAAAGCCCTCTTCTCTGAAAACTACAGCACTCTGAAATGAGAGATTGAAGATGATATCAGAAAATGGACAGACGTCCCCTGCTCCAGGGTAGGAAGGATCAACATAGTGAGAATGGCCATACTTCCAAAACGGCTATATAGAATCAATGCAAATTCAATTGAGATCCCAGCATCATACTTCATGGACCTTGAGAAAACAATCCAAAAATTCATTTGGAATAAGAAGAGACCCAGAATAGTAAAAGCAATTCTAGATAACAGAGACATAGCAGGGGGTATCACAATCCCCAACTTGAAAATATACTACAAAGCTACTGTGATAAAAACAGCATGGTACTGGCAAAGAAACAGACCTGAGCACCAGTGGAACAGATTAGAAGATACAGAAGCAACTCTAGACACACTCAATCATCTCATCTTCGATAAAGGAGCCAAACACCCTCACTGGAGGAAAGACAGCCTCTTTAATTAATGGTGCTGGGAAAATTGGGTTTCAAATTGCCAAAGATTAAAACTAGACCTGTGTCTCTCACGATACACTAAACTATAATCAAAACGGATTAAAAATCTAAATATTAAAATAGAAATGCTGAACCGGCTGAAACAGAAGTTAGGTAGAACTCTTGAAAATATTGGTGTAGGAAAACATTTTATGAACAAAACCTCAGTTGGGCGCGAACTAGCACAAACAATCAACAAGTGGGATCTCTTCTTATTAAAAAGCTTCTGCACAGCATGAGAAACCATTAGCAGTGTGAGGAGACAACCCACAATGTGGAAAAAAAATCTTCACCTGATTTTCCTCAGACAAAGGTCTACTATCTCTAATCTATAAAGAACTTAAAAAGATCAGACCTCCCAAAATTAAAGACCCAATTGAAAATGGGCATATGAAATGAACAGACATTTCTCAGACAAAGAAGTAGAAATAGCAAATAAATACATGAAAAAATGTTCAACATCACTGGTCATTTGAGAGATGCAAAGTAAAACAACTCTGAGGTTCCACCTCACTCCAGAAAGAATGGCTGCTATCATGAAATCAATAATAACAAACGCTGGAGGGGCTGTGGGGAAAGAGGAACCCTGCTCCACTGCTGGTGGGAGTGTAGACTGCTGCAACCACTGTGGAAATCATTATGGAGATACGTCAAAAAACTATGACTGGAAGTTCCATTTGACCCAGCTATTCCCCTGCTGGGGATCTTCCCCAAAGTATTTAGAGAATCATACCATATTGATATATGTGCACCCATGTTCATAGCAGCACAGTTTGTGATAGCTAAAACTTGGAAACAGCCCCAATGCCCATCAACTGGAGACTGGATAAAGAAAATGTGGTTTTTTAGTAAAATGGAGTACTACTCATCCATAAAAAATGAGAAATTAGAGACATTTATAGCTAAATGGATGCACATTGGAGGTGATGCTCTTAATTGAAATAAATAGGACACACATGTATAAATACTAAATAGTTTCTCTGGTGTGAGAAACTGAGAGTGTAAATAAGGACCAAAAGTTATAATAGATAATATGAAATAGCAAGAAAAGGGGGAAAGGGGAAGGGGAAGTAGGAGGCTTAGGGGGAAGGAAAGAAGAGAACGGAATTAATATGAGAAAATGAAAAAAAAAAGGGAGCAAAGTCTTTGTAAATAGTGAGGGATGGAGGGGTTGAAGGGAGGGAAGGGGAAGGGGGAAAAATAAGGGCCAAGGGAGATTATGTAAAGGTGCAAATTTCCAATGATGAATGTCATTATATTGTATCCCTAAAATATACCAATAAAATTAAATTTAACAAAAAATATTAGCCGTGCTAAGTTGAGAAATCTTACCTTAGGGAAAAAGTATGTATTCTTTACTTCTACTATGATGCCAATGATATGCCCACAACTTAGAGAAAGGACAAAATAAGTTTTATTAAAATACATCTCAGTTTTATCCTAAAGTTGGTCCTAAATTAAAATTATCAAACCCCAAATTCACATAGACAAAATCACAACCTCTAAAGTGAGAGAAAGTGGGTGACTTTTGTAAATACCATCTTCAGTCTAAATTATCAGTGTGGTCTGATAATATATCATATAAGCAAAAATGATAATAAATAGATCAAGAGAAATATTTATGTGGATTCAAGATTTTTGTAGCACATAAGAAATTTGGATAATATATAGCTATGTTAAACTGATTAGAAGCAGATAGGTAGATGGTGATTGTCCAGGGCTGGAATTAAATGTTGCTCAAAAGTTACAACATTTCTGTTAGGCAAGATGATTATATTCTTGAGATCTATTGTTCACCATGCCAGAAAATTTTTTTTAAAATGATTTGTATGCTTAAAAAACAAAAAAATGACAAAATTCCAAGTACAATTAGTATAGAAGATTAGAATCCAGTACAAATTTTGAAAACGAAGTGCAAAAGCCTTGGGTTTGATGGTCAGTAAAATAAATAAATAAATAAATGTAAAAATAATCCAATAAAAACCTCATTAAATGGATTTAATTCAATAGTAGATTGGAGAAAACATAATATGAAATATTAAATGGAAACAAACCAATAGAAAATATTCAAAGCATAGAATTTAAACAAACCAAAAAACAGAAAAAAAGTAAGAGATATGTGGGACATGATCAAAAGAGAGAATCTATATGGAATTAGAGTCCAGAAAATGAAGAGACCAATGTAACTAGCAATATAATGGATAAGATATACCAAATGAAAGTAAAATACTTAACTCTCAAATTATACACAACCAATCCAGTGCAATAGAAACTCAATGGTTGAGGTATATGCACAAATGTGTGTTCAAAAACAGTGTAATTTGTCCTCATATATTAGAGTGAGAACAAACAAGACAAAAATGTGGAGAAAAAATGACATACATGGTATAGATGTAGCTATAAAAATAAATTATAGATTTAGATATATAGATGTACACAAACATCCATTATTCTTAGAAATAATTCATGAGAAAAATGGTGTATATTTTAAATTAATAAGCACCATTAAACACTATATGCATGTGTTAATTAAAAATTTTGAAAAGTACTTATTGTGCAGACCAGCATTAAGTGATAATGACAGTAAATGCATACCCTATTTCAAAAACAATGAATGTTTTTTATCTTTCTTATCTATAAAATGATATTGGTTTTGGTTTCTTTACTAGTCCAATTTAATCAGCTCTTTTTATAAACCCTGAATTTCCACATTTATTATGCAGATATGCATCACTAAATAATGGGGCTATATTCTGAGGAATGTGCTGTGAGGTGATTTCATCACAACATACACTTAAATTAAAATGGCTACAATATTAGTAGGTAATATAATCTTATAGGCCACCACTGTATATGTGCTCGGTTATTGACTGCAATGTCCTTGTACTGCACAACAATGTTTTGTCCATTTTATGAACTATACCCAAAGCAATACGCAGTTTTGCTAAATGCTGCTTTGTCGTTAAACTTTTTCTCACAGAAGTCAAGTAAAAAAATAAAGTTCAATTTGATTAGCAAGATACTTCCTAACCTCTTTGGACCAGGCAAACATCTCATTTTGAGTTATAATTTCTCCTGAGATAATAGAAACTCCAATGAGAAATTATTTGCAATGACATTTCGGTAATGAAGGGCCACATCCTGCCAGAGACACCTCATATTTCTGTAAAATATAACAAGTTTTCCCGCAACAAACAGTATCAAAGCAGAATCATAGAATAAAAACTGTATGGCAAACAATAAATGGGATTAAATCTGAGGAGTCTATTTGTAGTTAGAAGCATATATCACTTCATTTCCACTTTCTTAAGCTGATATTTTTTCCAATCCTCCCTTTTGTAAGTTGGTAGGTACATTCAAACTTCACTTTTGGAGAAAAGTAGTGGTATCTAATTGGACTAGCTAGATATTATTACTTTTTCAAGATTTCTTGAACTCATTTTCTGTTGACAAAGTTCTAAGCAGAGTGATGCAATAAGTGCTGATTGTGCATGGAATTGTTTGATTTTCTTATATAAATTGAGGGTTGCCAAGAAATTCATTTTTTACCCCTAACTTTGATGATCTATTAATAATGTGTTCCTAAATTCATTCTTGTTTTTATTTGCTACAAATTTTTATTTTTTAATGAACATCAGGAATACAGTAATGCTCAGATGAGGATATAACTCAGTAGTAGAGCCCTGCCTAATAGATGTGAGGCTCTGAGTTCAGTTCTTAACACTGCAAAAAAATAAAAATAATAATAGTATAAAAACAGAAAATGATAATGAAGGGTGTGCTTAGAATCCAGAACTGAAAAGGAATCCGTATGCCCTGAGTAAGGATCAAGACAAAACAATAAATGTGCTCATTGGTAATTTTACATACATTTACATTTAGTTTTCATGTAAACTGAATATGCTTTGACAGTGTTTCCTGTAAATAGATGCATAGTGATATGAGACCCAGGAAAGATGGAGAAGAAAACAAAAAAGTACTTGTCATTAGCTCATTCGGTAGGCAAATATTTCTTGAAATAACATGGTTATGTATTAGGGAAAGACTAATGATCAGACCAATGAAAGAAACAGACCTTCATTGTAAGAACAGGAACAATGGCAAATATAAAGATGTGTGCAGTGTAGTTATCATGATTTCATGACTGTGAGTCTCGGGAGAAAGAGTTGATGGACATTTCCCCCTACTTTTTGGTTGTAACAAATAAAGTTTCAAAAAAACAAAAAACCTGGAATTGTGATAGGCAGATTTCCTTCATTGTGACAAAATAACTAAAATTATCGACTTCAATTAGTTTATTTTGGCTCAGAGTTTTTAGGTTCAGTCCATGGTTGCTTAGCCCCATTACTTGTGGGTCTGTAACAAAGCAGTGTTTCATAATAGAGGTACATGGTGGAGAAAACTCCTCACCTCATGGTGATCAGGAAGCAGAGAGAAAGACAGCATGAGATTAGTGTCTCACAGTGCCCTTCAAGGGCCTGCTTCCCATGACTGGGCACTAGGCCTCTTAAATGGTCTATCATCTCCTAACAGTCCCAATATTCAGTTGCACAAAGGACAAGTGCAGAGTCCTTTGTTAAAACTAGATTTTACGAGGAAGTGCACAGACAGACCAAGGAGAAGTTTCACGAATTTATCTAAATGTTAGAGAATTTTTGTCATGAACAAACAGCAGTGTTGTGGAAACATATATGGAAAGAAATAGAACAAAACTGATAAAATGTTTCTAAAGCTTGTATCTGAGCTATGGAAACACTATCTGAGTTTTTGGTTCCGTCATTTTGAAATGATCAAGTTTAATTTAGGAAATGAATCACTGCCATTGTTTTCTAAAAAAGAAAATAGTTTTTCAAAAAGAGATTGGATTAAGCAGCTAAAAAGTAATCATTGCACGCAGGCTGTGCACAGCTTGTACTTTGGTAAATTTGTAAGAATTAAATGCTAGATTGTTCAGCTACTTGTAAAAATTAATGCTAACGGGGGTCAAAGAAGAGCTTAGCAATTCCTCTGCATGGATGGACAATTATAAGTTAAAGGGAATATTTAAACGTTCCATCTCCTTAGGGAAATTGTTGCCTTACAATTTTCACTACCTTTAAAAGAAAAAGATTTCCTTTGAAAGAGAACACTTTCAAAGACTTTCAAGACTGTGAACTGGCATCAGAAGAAACCAGCTTCTTTCTGTGGATATTTGTATAACTCTTTACTAGTTAATAGAAAAATAAACATGGTCAACCACAAGAAGTGAAAGGA
The DNA here is from genome assembly GCF_053883595.1 of Heterocephalus glaber. Classification (NCBI taxonomy): domain Eukaryota; kingdom Metazoa; phylum Chordata; class Mammalia; order Rodentia; family Bathyergidae; genus Heterocephalus; species Heterocephalus glaber. The sequence goes on along the minus strand of NW_028258344.1, from coordinate 31,649,834 downwards.
AATGAAAGATAAGGAAGAGACAGTACTGAAAAGAAAAACAATTGATATAAGAAAGAATTCAAGCTTGTAAAAATCTACCATCTATTGCTTCAGAGAAATATTTTTGAAATGTAAATGATTGTGTCATGCATTTTTCTATTTTGTAACTTTCAACTCACAGATAATTATGCATTTTATAGATAGACCACTGCTTAAAGGTTTTTTAAATCAATTTTTTAAAAATTAGTTAGTTAAATGTTTCACATAAAGTTAAATGTAGTTGGAGAAATCTTTTTTTTTCTTTTGGTACCGGAAATCAAACTCGGCCTTGCGCTTAGCAGGGAGGCACTGCAAAGCTGAGCGACAACCTCGGCTCTTGGAGCACTTTTCCAAGAATTATTTTAATCGATTGCGTAAATGACTAGACGCAAATTTTCACAATTCTGCTGTTGAAAAATTTAGCCATTTTAAAGCTCTTCACAATTTTTACTAGAATTTAGGGTAGAACCAGAAAAAAGTGATACTCAAATTAACTGTATCTATGTTATTTAACAATTCTGGAAATAATAGTTCAGAAGGATGGAGAAGATTATTAATTAAAATTATACTTTCTTACTTTCCTTTGTAATTTTAGTATCAAGATTGTGTTTTTCTTCTATAACTAAAATATGTATTTACAGTGATCTCTATGTGTTATTTTAGTTATATACTAGATCAGAATAAAATTATATAGAACAATTTTATCCTTGATAAATGTGGAACAGATCTGACCCCATGTGTTGAGTTTCCAGAGTTATATTTTATCATACCCATTAGTCATAGCCATGCCAACATGAAAAAACAATACATATTAGTCAACTCATCCTTTTTGATCATTAAGAAGCCCTGGTACTTTTCCCAGTCTTTTTCCACATCACCCCACACAGGTTCACGCATCTCTGAGGAACCCAATTTCCTTAATGTCGAAGGCTCTTTTGGTCTTCTTCCCACTTTCCAATCTCTTCAGTTCTCTTAACATATTCCAGAGCTTTTCTGTCAAAGCAGTTAGCCTGAAAAATGTGTACTGAGCATTTACCTACTGTGTAGAATGAGTTGCCTTGATACTTAAAGAAAAAATTTAGAATTAGGGCAAAGGACACAGAAATGTTTTAAAAATAATCCTTTAATGGACAATTTTATTTGTATTTTTGCTTTTCTAGAGCTCTGTAGCTTTTTATTCACAAGAAAAACCATTTCTCCTCACTGAATATGACATTGGTATGAGCTAGCTATTTAAAGTTATCTTCATATCCTGTTTTTCTACTTTTCCAGTAAAATATTTCCTATAGGCTTTGAAGTAGATCTCAGTGATGGCTGATCCCACTGAAAGAAGAAACATTTTTTTCTTTACTGATCAATTTATTGCTTTATCAGATTTTCAGTCAAAATGTGGAATACCAAGATTCTAGACATATATAACTATAGCTCAAAATAAATGACACTATGAACGAAGATAGATATCCAAACTGAAACATATCCACATCAAATAACCACATTATGTTCAACAGAAACTTGTATGATATAGAAACATTATTAAACTTTTAAAAAATTAGTAGCTCTCAAACTTTTTGTATAACAGTACAGAAAACAGTGTTAACATTTACATATATATGGACTTCTATGACTATATGGTGATGAGAAAACCAAAAGTAAGTAGATTACATAAATTTGGAGAAGATACATCTTTCTCTCAAAATCACCTTATATTGTCAGAATGTATTTGAGGGCCTTTTAAGTACAAAGCATAATGTAAACTTTATTGCTTTTATTCTTTAGAAACATTCTCATGTTATACTCTCCAAACAACAAAAACAATCTAACCAAACTTCAAGAAACAGAACCCATACATAGCAAACTGGTTTAAGTGGAAGAGACTCGAAGAGCTTCTGCACTCAAATCACCTGAGAGTAACCGAACTACATCTCCTATTGGTGACTAGTTTGGGCCTTTGGACCTGAAACTGAACAAGGAAATTTGTGCTACTTACCTACTCCTAGGAGTAGAGTATGGGTGCATTTGAACAAGCTGCCCATTATTCTTTCCCATTATTCTTTCCAAATCCAGATTGCAGCAATTGCTTATATAATAGGATGTGAAATATATTAAGAAAGATGGTGTTAACTGTGTAGTTACACAACACAGGTGCACTAGTCTGCTAGAACAACTAGAACAGTGTACCTCAAACTGAGTGGCTTAAAAAATAAGCATTTTGTCTCACAATTCTGTAACTTGAACTTTGAGATCAAAGTGTTCTCAGCAATAGCCTCCCTCTGAAGGCGATAGGAGAGTTGATCAAAGCTGTTATGATTTAGATTTAAAGTATCCCCAAAGGCCTCAACATTTGGAAGCTGATTGGATCATGGGGTATACTGTATCAGGAGTAGACTCATCCTTTATGAGCACATTAGCTGAATTTGTTTTTAGGAGTTGGAATCTGATTGAAATAGGTGGGAAACTAGGGGCAAGGCCTAGAAAGTTATATCTCCCTCCCCAGCCCTTCCCCTCACTGTTTCCTTACTGGCTACCATGAGTTGGACTGCTTTCCTCTGCCCATCTTCTACTACGTGGTTTCTTCCTTGGAGCTGGCTGACTATAGATTGAAACTGTGAGCCAAAATTAACTTCTCCTTTAATTTAAGGGTTTTAGGTATTTTGTCTCAGAGACAGGAGAGTAGTCAAGGCAGAAATAGTTATCAGAGAAGAGGGTCCATTGCTCTGACTCTGCCTAACCATGTAGTTCAGAAGCCTTTGGAAATAGATCATGGAAGAAGTTTGGAAAGATTTGGAGATGCTGGCTAGAGTAGCTCCAGAATTCTGTATGTCAAGTTTTATGGGAAATTTTTATTAGAGCTAGGAAGATGAGAATGATGATAGAAACAGACAGTAAAGGCCAGACACAAGATATTTAGTTGGGAATAATGATTCCATTGATAGACTAGAGACCGTGTGTGATGCACAATGACAAAAAATTGTCTTCATTTTTCCCATGTTCTGAGACTTTGAGGGAGACTGAGATTAAGGGCAGTAGATTAATTAATCTGGAGGAGGAAATTTCATGGAAACCCAACATTCCAGATATGTCATTAGTATTTCTGGCTACATTCATCCAGATTTACAGTGAGAAACAGAAGCAAATAACTCATTTGAAAAGTCTCCAACTTTTCAAGGAAGAGCCTGTGAATCTGAGGTAAAGGGAAGCATTATTACTGAAATATTAGCATTAAAAAGAAGCCAAGAAGTACTTTGCATCAAGATAATATAAACAATGCTTTGAGAACATCTCAGGAATCAAGAAGTTTCCACCCTTCAAAGGCTCATAGGTGCAAAACTATAAAGCTTTCTTTCCAGAAGAGAGCTAAAGAGCACTCAGCTTCAGAAGGGGTGCCTAGGAAATTGGTTCTCCTGCATTCATTTCATAGTACTCACTAATGCAGGTGCTCAAAAGGCTGCCGTGATCCAAGGGGGTCAGCTTACTGCTGGAACCAAAGGCAGACCTTGGTGTCATCCATGTAGCGCTCATTCTTCCATCATACGGAATGTGAGTTATGAGTTCATGGAAGCTCCCACCTAAATTTCAGAGGAAAGCCTGCAAGATCAGGCAGTGTGTTCCAGAGAGGCCAGGGCATCAAGCTTGAGATTGAAGGCAAAAATACAGTGGAGACCACAGGATGCTAGAGAAGTCAGGAGTATGGATTGTTAGATGAGGAATCCCACAGGAAATAAACAAACCCACACTAAGAGAAAGGCCGTGTTGACTGCAACCAACAGTGTCATAGGTGTGGGGCAACCCAAGGCCTTCAAAACACATCTTGCCACAACTTGTCCCAGGTGCTGGTCATGGAATTACAAGATTTCATGTTTGGCTTGCTGAGTTTTAGTCTTGTCTTGCTGTGATTCCTTTCTACCCTCTACCCCCATATCTCCTTTTTGTTATGGGAATGTTAAGCCTGTACCATTTTTTGTCAGAAATGTTTAATTTACTTTTTGATTTTCACAAGGGTTCACAGCTAAGAGCAGACTTTGTACTTTAATTCTTTAGCAATTCTGGAACTGTTAAAACTTTAGTGACTCTTATAGATGGACTAAATTCATTTTGCATAAAGAGATGCACATGAGTCTCTTGGAAACCCATGTTAGAATACTGCAGTGGTTTATATCTAAAGTGTCTACCAGAAGGCTCATGTGTTTACAAAATGATTGGATCATGGGGATCCTATACTCATAAATGAATTAATGACTACAGTAGCTGAATGTACTGTTAACAGGTAAGGTCTGGTCAAAAATGTGTGTCATGGAGGACATGACCTCAAAATACTTATCTCTTGCTCCTCACTTTATTCTGTCTGAATAGCATTTCTGTGTCCAAGCACTTCCACCATACCATCTCTGTCTTGGAGCCAGCTGACAATGGCCTGAAACTAGGAGCCAAAATATACCTCCCATCCTTTAAGTTGTGGGTGTTGGATACTTTGTCTCAGCAATGGAAAAGTGACTAAGACATAAACATCTCTCTTTTGGTAGCTTCTTAGTTTATGGCAATGTAAATCCAATCTTCATATGACATTCTCCTTGTTTGTGCATGACTATTCTGAAATTTCTAATTTTTTTGGAGACTTTATCTTGCTACATAATCTAGGCTCACCCCATTTCAAAACAAGTTCACATTCTAATGTGCCAGGTGCTAAGATTTAAATGTATGCATCTTTGGAGGATGTAATTCAATCCACAGCAAAATATAAATGTTTTTGTACAAAAAAAATTATAGACAGATGAAAATTAGTATTTTCTCATTCCTAGGCATTAGAGTAGTGCTTGTATCATGTCATTCATGCATAAATTAAATTATATCACTATTCATGGTAAATACAATGAAGGCCTATTTCTTGACTAGAATAATGCCCCTTTCCTTAAAAGTAAAATGTATTTAAATTAATATGTGGAAGCATAAAAATTGTACTTAATGGTGTATGATGTGATGTTTTAATGTGTGCATGTGTTGCATAATGTTTAAATCCATTTCCTCAAACACTGATAATTTCTTTATGATGAAAACATTCAAAATCTTGTCTTCTAACTTTTCAAAATGGAGTCATACTTCAGTACTCCTCAATAATTCATTCTAGAACTTGTGAGAAGGGCTCAAACTGATGAGTACTGAATGAATTTTCCCCCAAGAGAAATAATGTAATTAAAAATAATGCATGAAAGTTCCCTAGAACTTTCACATTTCACTGAGCTACTATTAGACTTTCTGAGGCTAATTAAGCATTTTGGGTTTAATGGTATGAATCTTAAAGTGTAAATCTCCTTCCCTCACTCCTCCCTTCACTTTTTGTGACCCATGATTAGCAATTAGAACACACAAAAATACAAGATAGTAACAAAGAATATGTGGGAGTCTTCCACTATTTGCAAGCTACTGTTAGACTTAAGCAAGCTTGCTTGAAACTTTTTTCTCATTAAAATGTGATGGATTTAACTCCTTCAGAAGCCAGTAAGTACCAAGGTATGACTGTATATACCTCATTGCCCTGTTATACAATAGTGATACAGGAATGATATTAGGGAAATAAATGTAAATCCCATCATGCTAGATGTCATGCTGAATTCCTGTTACCTGAAGTTGAAAAATGAATTCTAAGGAACATCAGAGGTTAAGAGTAGGAATATTTGTTGGGAAATAGGAATAGAGAATAGAAATGCAGAATAGGAATGTGGAATAAGAATAGCTCCTGAGAAACAGGAGGGGTCCGAATGGGTTGGCTTCTCAAAGAAAGTTTTATAGAGCAACGTCACAAGGGGTGAGTACAACATGAGTAAAAACTATAATCAACTAATATTACAAGTATAGTCACTTATGTAATATCAACCCAATAGTGATAAGGGTATATGGATGACAGCATTAACCTTGGTCCAATAACCTGTAATCTTAGTCTTAGTGGGTGGGAGAGGATGGCCCATGCCCAAATGGTCTATCTACAGGGAAAATCCCAAAAGGCATTCAAATGATCTCAAGCTTCTGTTCATTTAACCTTTAGATGCACCTCCAGCCACAGTTTTAATGTATTCTCATACTCTGTATTGACTTCCTTGAGGGTCCAGCCCTGTCTGACTGCCAACAATATTTCTATCTGACTTAGCTGTCTATATCAATAGTGCACAGAACTTTTCCTTCTAAGTATAATTTAATATGCAAGATGACCTTTTCATCTCCCTCCCCAGCCTCTGTTAACAACAATTCTACTCTCAATTCTATGAAATGAACTTTTTTAGAGTCCACATATGAGTGAAATCTTGAAATATTTGTGTTTCTGTACCTAGATTACTTCATTTGACAATGATCTCAGTTCTATCCAAATTTTTCAAACTGATAAGATTTTATTCTTTTGTATGAATGAATACTATTCCAGTGTGTATACAGACTGCCTTGTCTTTATCCATTAATCAACCGATGGACACTTAAGTTGTTTCTATTTCTTAGCTATTAGTATAAATAGTGTTGCAATAATATCGAAATGCAGATAACTATTCAACATACTTCTTTTATTTCCTTCAGATTTATTCTCTGTAGTGCAGTTGCAGGAATGTATGGTGCTTCCATTTTTAACTTTTTAAGGGACTTCTGTACAGTTTTCCATAATGGCTTCACTCATTTATATTTCCACCAGCACCATGCAAGAATTCCCTTTTCTCCACATTCTTACAAGTACTTGTTGTCTTTAGTCTTTTAATATTAGCTATTCTTACTGAGTTGAGAAGGTATCTCAAGTCAATCCATGGGAGATGTACAATTTGCAAGTCAACTCTCCCATTCTTCAGGTTGTCTCTTTATTCTAATTTTTGTTTCTTTTGCTGTGCAGAAACTTTTGAGTCTGATGTAATTTTCATATTTCTGCTTTTATCCCCTGCACTTTTGGTATCTTCTCCTAGAGCTGCTTGCACGTTTAAATTTCCTGATGTATTTTCTCTATGTATATTTCTAGTAATTTCAGAGTTTCAGCTCTTAACGTTTATATCTTCAGTCCATTGAGTCAGTGATTTTTGTAACTAAGGAGAAAAATATGTTTTTAAACAATGATGATGTGTAAAAATGATTTCCAAAGCTACTTCTAATATGTTGTCAAGATTCCAAAAACAATGTTTTTCATATTAAAAAATTAACCATGAAATATGCTTTTATTTAAGATTGAACATCTGTCAACTGGGAGAGTTCCTCAGTTTTTGGACACAAAGAGGAGCAATAAAATTGGGTGAAAGCTGTTGCTTTTATAACAAAAATGATATAATTAACTCATTTTCACATTATCTGATGATTTCCTAACAGCTTTTGTATGACAGATCTCTGTGAAACCACCTCTACTGGGACAAAAATCTTCTGTTTTATGAAATATTTTCATAAAAATTGTACATAGACTTTGAAGTTTACACCTGTGATGTGTACTTTACACCCATCAACATCAAAGGAAATATAGAGGACGACTGTTTTTCAATTCATTGTTATCTGTACATTTCTTTCTGTGTTTAGTTTTTAAAACTAAGAAAGGAAAATAACAGTTTTGCATATTAAAACCCTCATATACATGAAAAAATATATTTTTCAATACTCTCAATTCATTTTGTAACAAAACTTTATGAATTCTTAGTAATCTGAGACATATTATAAAAAGCACCCTAAAATATAAACAATGAAATGGTACCTACCTTTGAAGAGGATATATTCCAGTTAAAGATATCGAAATAAAAAGAAGTGAGGGGAAGGGAATGGGGAAAAAAATTGATATATTATGTACAGGCACAAATTCTCTATTAAGAATATGAGCAATATGTATAACAAATAAATACTAATAAAGCATAAAGTTGAAAAAGAAAACCTAGAAGGTAAGATATCAATATAAAATTAATTCTAAAAATATCACATTGATAATAATAATAGAATATTTAATACTGGAAAGGTGTTTCTTTTCTGGCAAGTGCTGATTTAAATGATGTCCTCCCTTGCCTTGCTGTTGTCTCCTATTTGAGCTTAATAACAACATTGTTATGTATATACTCCTTAACTGCCATAAAAAGAAAGTGGGGCAAAGAGAAATTTGGTTAGTTACTGGGGCTGCACAGTTACCGAGAGTCACAGTTATAACTCAAATCCAGCCAGCATTTCTTTCCAGAATCTTCTTTTCCTTTGTGACCACTATTTTTTATTGCCTTCCTTCTCTTAATCTCTGGCACATGCTGGCTGTTTAGGGTATTTTCAATCTACACACTAATTTGGAACCCACTAAATACTGCAACAAAATGGGCAAAAAGATAAACAGAAAAGAGTCTGGTCACTAAGTTTTTAAAAATGAAAAATATCTTTCAAATTTTGTAAATTTTGTATAAGAGAATGATTTGGAGAAAATATCAGATGCTGGAGATATGGACTAGGGAAGGAATTGCTAAGATTTCTCCTGACAAATTCCTCCTCAAAAGTTACTTGAGAGATTTCATCAAAAGTCCGAAAAGCTGCCCGAGGAAGGTTTCTTTCTTAGAATGAAGAATCAATGATGGATCTTGTATGAATAAAAGGACATCATTGAAAAGACCAAGTGTCTTCTGCAGAATAGCAGAGGAGCAGAGATAAAGGAGAAATGGCCATCACTATTTCCTACAATATATCCTCCTAATCTGCAGAAATCTGTGGAAGCTGTGGTAAAAGGACAAGGGAAGACACTTTGGAAAGTAGTATTCAGTATAATATAAGCAAAAGTGCCATGAGCAGAAACTGCCACAGGGAGATTCACTCGCTGATTTTTTTCCTGAAGGAGAAAGTGCCAGTAATTATGGAGGATTTGTTTAGAATTCAGTGTATTCCAAATTTATAATTAGAAACTGCTGATTACCTTGGCTTGCTTCCACACACTATTTCAGAAATGATTAATAAGCATCATGGAGCCTGTGCCAAGATACATTTTTTAAATAAAAAGAAGACTATAACAAGCAAAAGATGACCCACACTGTCTTGATCAACTTGAGTAAAACAGGAATAACAATCCTTAATTTGTGCTTTTAAATTAACATAACCACCCCCACATAATTGAGACCAAAGAAGGAGTAAACCTTTACAGTCTACAAATCAAACAAGGCACTTGTAGAAATATGGCTTGAATGACCCACAACCTCATCTGCTTAACTAAGCAAAGTAAATATTATCATACCTATTAGTGTCCAGCAAGGTCAAAAGCCCCAGGTTCCCTGTATATCCATGTTCATTAGGACTTTCATTTTCAGTCAGATGTCTCCATCCTTTAATCTGAACCTGTTCTAAGCCTTCCTTTCTTTTATTAGTCCTCAGGTATAGCGTGTCTGAGCTATAAAGTCCTCTATATGCACAATCATTTACTTGAACTTTCTCCAAACCTTCTTCTCTAAACTGAAATGGCTTCTCCCAAGGCCACCACTTCCTCTTCTCAAAAGGAGGCTCTTCATCTCTCATCTCCCAAGTGTGTCAGACTCCCTATGCACCTGAATCACCAACTACACCCTCAGGAAGATGCAGCAAGAAAAAAGAAAACACGTAAAATACAATGATAAATGCAAGCAAACTAAACTTAAATAATTATAAACTTATTTAAATGATACTTTAAAAAAATACTTGTTTTGGTTTTTGCTTCTTTTAAAAAAAATCTAACCCCTTTATAGATAAAAATGTGGACAAATTGCTCTTTGCAGCTGCTGATAACCTAATTTAACTTGCACTGATTAACAGTTCAAAGTCTACAACTGTAGTCAAATAAAACCTCAGAAAAGTGAAGTAACTGATAAATTTGAATAATTTAAATGAATTAACTAATTTGGTAAACTGGCCATTCAAGAGAGTAACTTCAAAAGGGTCTCCTTCCCAATTTGATTTATTCCAAAAGTTTATCCTGACCTTTATTTCCTGTTTTCTTCTTCTTTTCCTAGATAAGCTCATCTATTCCCATGAATTAAAATGTCATTTCTCTGATGATAACTCAAAGATTTATATCATAAGCCTAAGTTATTCCCTTGTACTGTAAACTCATACAACCAATTGTCTATTTAAAATTTCCACTTCATGCCTGCTCCATATATATCCAAATCAAAAGTTTTACTTTCTTCCTTGCCATGACTCATAGGAAAATAAGGGCCTCACTCAGACATTTCTTTCAATAAATGGATGATATCATTATTTTTCTGTCTGCTTTACACAAATCAAAGTTCACACATTATTCCTCCAACTACCCAAATGGAATCCATGGGAAGTCTCCTGGGTTCTACCTCAAACACACATCAAATCTATTTGTACCCATCCAGCTCCTCTTCCACACCCTTCCCATAAGTTACCATTATCTCTCACATTATTGCATTTGCTCCTTAGTTATGCTCCTTGTATCTTCTTTCTCCATCTCAACAACCACAGTCTACTTGCACATTAACTAATCGATTTCTATTTTCCTGCTTAAAGGCCTCTAGAAACTTCTTATTGACTTTAAAATTAAATTCATTCTCCTTACTGACTTGAGTGCCTTAAACAGGGATTAGCTCTTTTTCTACATGGATCCAAATAGTAAATAATTTAGTGTTTGCAGCAAGGCAATACATTTTTGTCATTGGAGCAAAATTTAAAAAAAAAAGCAGACACAGGTGGTATATAAAAATATAGATATAGAAGAAATAGGACTGTCACCTTGTTAGATGTCAGATATGCCAAGTTTGTGTCCCCTGAAATTGAAGAATGAATTCCAAAGGACAATGGAGGAAAGGTTTATCGAGATGTAACTCCTGAGAGACAGGAGGGGTCCTGAGTGGGTTGCCACCGAGGCCCTTTGTTAAGAGTAATTTATACACAAAGTCACAATGTGGGTACAATATGGGTCAAACTGGAATCAATCTACAGGCTTACAAAGACAGCTGCTTAACTTAGACTGATCCAACAGGGAAGTGGTCATGTACATGGCATTCTTGGAAAGGGGTGGGTCTGGTTGCTCTGTTCACTCACCTGGACAATTGACGCCCATCTGTACTTCCTGGAGAAGGTGGTGCTAATTACAGCATAATTCCAAGTCACTGCTTATTCCTTAGGGAGGCATGTAGATCTGCCCATTGCATCTTCATCTTGAGGCTTGGTCTTCTTTAGATGCACCTCCAGCCACAATTCTGATGTCTTTATTTTCACTGACTTCCTTGGGAGCCCAGTCCCTCTCTGACTATATATTAATTTCTATCTATAATAATAATTTCTGACTATAATAAAATGGCCATGCTTATGTTCCAATGAAATTTTATTTATGAATATTAAAATTTAAATTTCACATTTCACAAAACATTATTTTTATGTTTTATAACTATTTAAAATATAAAACTCTTACTTCATAGCCATATAAAGTAAGGTGGCACATTTGGCCTATGTATGGGTCAGATTGCTAATTCTACATAAAAAATAACATTGAATGAACTTTCTGACATCTCCTTCTACCTCTATTCCTCTGGACAGTACGCTTCAATCATGCTAGCTCCCCTTCTATTCCTAAAATACCCAAGTGTTTTCTGACTCCAGCTCTGTGCGTTCATTCTTTTCTTGACAGAACATGGCCAACATTGTCATGTAAATAGCTTGCTATTAATTTTTATCCCTCCACAAAATACAATCTCTTCCTAATTTTGTTTTTTATTTTCCTTATTTAAATAGCATATTTATTTTTATCCTTAATGACCTTTCCATAACATTTATCACTCTAAGAAATTATTTGTAAATATCAAGCGTATAGTAGCTACCAGTGATAGGGTGGGTGAAAATAAAATGATAATTCTTTTCTTTTCCTATTGAGTTCATCAGTTGCTATGAATTTAAATGTTATTTCCATGTCCATGCTGATAACTCAAAGATATCACACACATATAAAACAATGCAATCATGGGAACTTTGGAAAATGTGGAATGTAGCACATCCTATTAAATATGAATATAATGAAATTTTATATATATTATATATATCAATGTCACTTTCCCATCTCTGCAACAAAAATAATGCCCAACACTCACAACTTCTTTTTAATTAGGATGTTTTTGTATATAATGAATACATTCATCCTGGGGAATTATTATATATACCTATGGCATCTTAATCCTCTTCATTTCCTTTCTCTCCTTCCCTCTTCGTCCATCTCTAGGTCCCCTTCCCATTTGCAAAAGTTTATCTCCTTTTATCCTATTCTCTTTTATTGTGCTCTTTAAAACATTTATACCTTGGATTTCACATATAAGAGCAACCATGTGACATTTAAGCTACTGCGCCTGATTTATTTCACTAAACATTGTGATACAGTCTCAAGGTGCGTCAGCATTGTCCTATAAATCACTCACAATTATCCCTCTTTATCACTGAGAAGTACTGAATAGGTGACATCCGCAACCTAGAGGGGAAGAGGTGTATTGTGACTCATATTCTGAAGGTTCAGTCTATCTACTGTCAGCTGGCTCCAAGGCAGAAATGCTCTGGTAGAAGGGCTGAAGAAGTAAAGCTGCTCAACTCCTGGCAGCTAGGAACCAGAGAAAAAGAAAGGAGAAGATGGGACAAAAATATACTTTTTCAGATCATAACCCAGAGACCCACCTCTTTTGCTCAGGCCCCACCTCCTAAAAGCATGTTATGGATAGAATAACCCACTGATGAATATAGGGCCCCCAGGATCTAATCACTTTCTCAAAGTCCCACCTCTAAACACATGAGAATTTTGTGGAACACTTTATATCAAAACTATAATAACATATATCAAGAAAGTTAAAAAAATTTCAAAACAAAACAAAGGAATTTATAATCATCCAGGTAAAAGATACAGTCACATATGAAAGAGAAAGTAACAAAGTTAGATTAGTTTCACAATACATTGCAACTTTCCAGATTAGAACATGGATAACAGCCTTAAATTCTGAGAAAAGAAAGCTTAACTCAAGTAGTTATGCAAGAATGTAGGAGATGACAGGACAAGAACCACAGTGTGAAACACCAAATGTGCATTCTCCAGCAAAACAATAACTGACATAAAATTGAGGCTTCTCAACAAGTTTCCTAAGGACAAACAAAATTAACAAAGAAACATTTATACAAGTAAATGTAGCAAATACCAGTAAGAACTGTAAGAGTGTAAGAGTCCATAGGATGTGAGCAAACCCCACTCAAACCCTACTCAAACCCCACTCCCACCCTAACCCATCCAGAGTGGATGTGGACAAGAAGGTGAAGCTTCGTATTGGCCCAGTATCCTGGCAAGGGCTATAGTGTCTTTCTGGGAAGGGTGAGCTGATAGCATTTTTCATCATCTATATTCTACATAGTAAAGGTGAAATGCCAGGTGACAACAATTGAGTGTATGGAAGCTCTCCTTCAACAGCCACCCCTACTTGTAAACTGGAGACTGTAGTCCAAGAATATTGAAGCTCCAGTCATCCTTACTTCAGCTTGTTCATAGAATCAAGTCTCAATTCCAGAAAGAAAAAGTTAAAAATACCACCTCAACCCAATGGCAAATTCATGGAGCCAGAGAGCTACTTCCATACAAATAGGTGGGTGTTGTGCATGCCCTGGCTCCTTAGAAGAGTGAAAGTATGTATTGGTTATTATGGGGCACTGAAAATATTATTCATTCTTTTACATTGCTATAAATTTAAAAATCAAATATATTTATATAGCTTCTATCATACATTTAAGGATATATCACCAGGAAAATTGATTTTTCCTGTCTTATATGTAGAGATGTAGATCTTTCCAATTAAAACAATTATGTATTCTTCATTATCTTATTATACATTGCAGATATATCTGACATTCAAATGTGCTTTCTAAAAATCCATTCCTATGAATAAAATAAATACCAGATGTTACTACAGGAAGATACAAAGATTAGACATCCATGAGTTCAATGGACATGGTCAGTTTTAGAGATGGCAGAAACTTTCAGCTGCAGGGCTAGTCACAGGGAGGTTTCTCCTACACCCAGGTGTTTATTTCCAATGAGGAAGCATCTATATACTTTTTATTATGTCCATTGGGCAAAATGATTAACTCTGACACAGTGGGCAGATACAACACTTTGAAAAGCAACTTTAGCTTGCTACGGAGATCAAATCCAAACTGAATCGTGGCAGTTTTAACAAAAACTTTTTTCCTATTCCCATCTGAAACAGAGACGCAGCTCACTGATGTTTCAGGTGAGCTAAAAACCCCATGTGTCCACTGTGCTGATACAGCTGGGCAGCCTCAGTAGCAGCTATGTAGAAGTGAAAAAAGAGCTTGTCATTGTTCAACGGACAGAATGCAAGGTTGTTCTCCAAGTCCTCTCAGGATTCCACTTGATGAATCATGTTATATGTAAATGGAGTCTGGTTGTGACAGTTGCAAAAAGTAGACTAACCCTTCCACAGATCACTCTTGGAGTGCATAAAATGTGGATGGAAATTTTAGCTAGTATTTAAATAGTTTGTATCACTTGTAGATACCCATGGTAGGGGCCTGTTCCCTGAAGAGACTAAGTAGAATGAAGTCAGTGAGGGAGACTGGGATGCCCAGGCCATCTTCATTCCTACCTACCTGAATTTACTATAATAATAAATATGATAAAACATCTACCATTTAGTCTGGGTGCAAGTCAAGGATTATATGTTTCTGAAGCAAAAGCTAGAACTGAATGCTACATTTGCAATTACTGTCAATAGCTGACTGAGTATCTCAAAACAGAAAGGGTATATGGATGCAGTATTACCCCCCTTCATTCATGGCAGATTAACTACATCACACTTTGAAACCTTTGGAAAGATATTGATGCTACCTTTTGCTCTGACATGTTTTTAGATGTTGTTTTAGTCAAATTAGATGATTCTACAAGTGTCACTGTGATCCTTGAAACTTATGGGGACTATGTTTTTGGGTTTTTCAGTCTGATATGTATATGCAGGGGTGTGTGTGTGTGTGTGTGTGTGTGTGTGTGTGTGTGTGTTTTAAGCACAACAGACAGTAATCAATAAGCTGATTGTCAGGGTACTTTAGTGACGCCCCAGCCAAAATAAGTTCTTAGAACCTTAAACCTAGTGAAAAGAATGACTGCTAATAAATAATTAACACATTTTCCAAAATTTAATAGGTATATGCGTTAAACTTCTGATTCAGACATATAGAATCACTTGTTACCTAAACATGGTTCTTGAGCATAAAGAAATGGCAAGCTAGTTCAGCAGCCCACCAGTGCCCCTATAGTAAGTAGCCTACAGGACCCAGGGTGGGGAAGATAATTGGGTATTTGAAAGTTTTATAAAATGCTTTGGCACTTGATGCAGAGCCTGAAGTCTTGTACAATCATCCACAATACTTTGGCATGCTAATTTCTTAAAGCTTAAAAAAGTTAGACCCCCCTCAAAATAAAAGACCCAGTCAAAAAACAGGCAAGTGAAATAAGTAGATACTTTTCAGAAGAAGTACAAAAAGACCAATAAGTATATGAAAAAATATTCAACATCTCTGGCCATTAAATGAATGCAAATCGAAACTACCCTAAGATTCCATCTTATTCCAAGAGAATGGTTATCTTCAAGAAATCAAGTCATAACAAATGATGGCAAGGCTGTAGGGGAAAGAGAACCCTTCTATATTGTGGGTGGGAATGTAAAGTAGTACAACCACTATGAAAATCAGTATTGGGAGTTCTCAAAAAAAAAAATAGAAACTCCATTCAACCCATCTCAGCTATTCCTCTTCTAGGTATCTTTCTAAAAAATTTACAGATATCATATTACAGGGGTACATGCATATCCATGTACTTAGCAAAAAAATTCATAATATCTAAAAGTTGAAAGCAGCCCATATTTCCATCAAAAGATGAATGTGTAAAGAAAATGTGGTATTTATACACAATGGAGTATTATACCATAAAAACAAATAAACTTGAGTCATTGTTAAGAAAATGGATGCACTTTGAGACCATAATGTTAAGTGAAACAAATCAGACACACAATCTTAGACATCTATGGGTTCTTTTGTAAGAGAAATCTAAAATATGAATAAAATCAAAATAAATGATAAATAATAGAAAATAGGAAAATAGATCTTTTGAAAATGGAATGGAAACCAAAAGGTAGAAAGAATGGGAAAGAAGGAAGGGAAAGGGGATGAAAAAAGAATTGAGATGCATTATGAACATGCATCAATGCCACACAAGGAATTCAGTCATTATTTACACAAATACGTGTCAATAAAAAATAAAAATTCAAAGAATAAAAGACAATATGAATATTATCAGTGGAATATATGGGATCTCACTACCATTTTAACAACTTCTCTGTGAATCTAAGCATAGTTTTAAAATATTCTTCCCAATTTCAATATTTTTGTCCTTTATTATTGACTACGCATGTGTATTTTCTCTATAGTTATTTATATAATTTAATGCTTACATAAAATGACTTGATCTCCTCAAAAGCTATTGATTAAGTAACTCAAGAAAAAGCATCAAACATTTTAACATCAAATGCGTACAGCTCTTTTTTAAAAAGGTGATTTAGTATAGTTGTGGTTGTAACTGTATTACTTTCTATGGAATATAGTTTTTAATTCCTCTGCTTTTCATAACTCCTTTGTGCCATAATTTTACTTTGTATGCACAAAGGAACATGAAGGTTACTCTGCATGGGTGGAAGCAAGCCCTCCTCTATTCATCCTTTTCAAAAGTAAAGAGCATGCAAAGTATTTGGCTAAGCCCCAGGTCTTTTCTTTCCATTTCCATTTCACCTTAATTTTATTTATGAATTGCCAAGCTTTAACTTTTTTTCATTTCAAAATGAATTCTGCTTTTTATTTATTCTTAGAATTAAAATAATATAAAAACCAAACATTTCTGTAGATGCAAATGGAGCTTTTTGATTGGAAGGAAATCTTTTAGGATAAGAGTATTTTAGGTATACAATATAATGACATTTATCATTGGAAATTTGCACCTTTACATAATCTCTCTTGGTTCTTATTTTTCCCCATTCCCCTGCCCTCCCTTCAACCCCTCCATCCCTCCCTATTTACAAAGATTTTGTTTCCATTTTTTCATTTTCTCATATTGATTCCATTCCCTTCTTTCCTTTCCCCTACCCCTCCCACTTCTCCTTCCCCTTTGCCCCCTTTTCTTCCTATTTCACTTTATCCATTATACCTTTCAGTCCTTATTGATTGAATTCTGACAGTCAAAGTGTGTTACAAAAGTTTCCCTAGAGGAGCTCCCACATGGATATTATAGTAGTGGATGAAAGTAAGATCATCATACGAACATTTGTGAGTGTTAAAGGCAACAATATTCATAACGCACTTCAAATGGTGATGGCACCGAAATAGATGTTAGTTAATATCATTATTAGGATGCTGTAGGAAGTATTATTTCTTCCTGGGCATATGCACATACGGTACACATGAACCAATCCAAAGACTGTTCTCTTCAAAAAATTTGAAGAAACTGAACATACGATGAGACATGTTTAATATCGCCTGTGATGTTTCTAGATTCAGCAAATGAGAAAATAGTCCTTTAAGAAATAACTTCTAGGTACCACAATGAATCTTGCTTAAGTGTTTTTTTTTTTAACCAAAAGAGTGGATTATACCTATTAAATTTTGGAAAATGTGTTAATTATTAATTAGCATTTACTCATTCTGTTAACTAGGTCAATTATTATTTTCCTACCCCGTATCTGACATTTCTTTCTGAAATTATGTTTGGTGATGATAATTCAGTTTTAAAAGACAGTCAGTCATTCTATTTTTCTTTGTTCTATCTTCTAGCCATAAAAAGACAAAGAACACTTAATTTTAAGTATCTGTATAAGCAGCTAGAATATTTGAATCTGGAGTTAAAATGAGAAAGCACTGTAAATATAAACTGGATTGGTAGATAATGTAGCTCATAAATTGGTAATAGCAGTAAGGACTATTTAAAATTCCCAAAGCAAATAATAATTGAGAAAGAAAACTATGTAGGAACTGCAGTACTTCCTGTTTGCATAGGAAGGAAAGGAGCAGCCAGAAAGTTTATGGTTAAACTCAGTGGGTACAGAGTGGTAAAGTCAAGGAGAGAGCTTGTTTTAAGGAGAAAGTAATCAAATGTATGCGATGTTACTGAGAAATAAAGTAGCCAAGATCTAAAAGTAGCCAAGCAAAGTAGCTAAGAACTAAAAGTAATCCATTGAAGGTTTTTGCTGATTATAACAATAGTACTGATGAAATATTGGAGGGTAATCTTGCTTAGGGGTAATGAAGTGGAGGAGTAAGCGTAAAGCCTATGAATATAGAATTGTAATAAAAATGGGTAAAGAAAAGCAAGAATGGACTGAGACAAAGCTTTCATTTGAAGGTGGTGCCTACTTGAATATATTTAATGCTTTATAAAATTTAGGAGATGGGTAGTTAATGCATATTTTTTAAAAAGTCTAAGAATTTAGGAAATGGCATCTAGAGCACAAATGACCTAAGATATGAAGAGTAGTGTTAGATTTTAAGAGGCGGTAAGATAAGAAATTGTCCAGATAGATGTAGATTTAGAAATTTGATGGTGGCAAATTGATGAAGTACTTGTCTGATGGTTGCTACTTTTATCTCCTAATTAGAACCATAGCCACAAGTTGAACAGGCCATCTAGTTGCTATTGGAGGTCAAGCCTTAGAAGAAAGATTGCACCTAGACATAGATTGAAGAGAACAGGCTGGCAACAATCTTTCTGAAGAAGGCATGAAAATCATTATGATGGTTTTATTGAAGTCAGATCTGTAAAAGTTAAAATGTGAGGAGAAAACAACAAAAGTGAATGCTGCAGACATTGGTGGAGGTCAAATTGTTCACAATCTCTAAATCTTTGGAATCTAGATATGACCCTGAAACGAAAAGGAGCCATTAATGAATGTAAAGGAGGAAGATTACGAAGAAATGATACTAATTGCCACACAAACACAAAATACCTATTAGACATGTGTTTGATTGTTCAAAGAGGTATAATTCACTTTTGACTTCCTGCATAATCTTAAAAAGTAATTATTTTGATTAGTCAGTCTTTTACCACAAATTACAATTGAGCATACTATGTATTGGTTTACATTTGACTGCAACCAGTAAGACATTACTGAATATGTCTTGAAGGTCTGAAAAATATCTAGAAATTAAATTATAGGACTTAGGTAGACTTACATGAATTTCTGGATTGTGTTCCTTCTCCTCCTCCTCCTTCTTCTCCTCCTTCTCCTTCTCTTCCTTCTCCTCCTCCTTCTTCTGTTCTTCTTCCTCCTCTTCTTTTTCCTCTTTTCTTTTTTCTTCTTTTCTTCATCTTTCTCTTCCCCTTCTCCTCCTCCTCCTCTGATTTTTGAGGCAGTCTCACTAAATTTCACTGGCTGGCTCAAGCTTGTGATCTTTCTACCTCAGCCTCCCAAATGCCGAGATTTCAGGCATGTGCCACCATAGCTAGAGACAGTATCATGATTTTTTAATTTTTAAGTTTTTTACTAGTATGATTGTATGTATTTGTGATGGGATTTCAGTCAAAGATACAGACAAAGGAAATAAACATATGTATAAAGAATATGAGATAAACATTGCTGAATTTTAGATATTGACTCATTCAGTAAATATTTTACTCCTAGTGTCTGTCAGGTTCTGGGATGGAGATCAAAATATATCACTGAATGTGGTTGATAATATATTAGTGTTGTCTGAAAAATTATATGGGCTACTTCAATGTGGATGTCTAGTATACCGTTATACAAGAAAGGTGCTCCCGGAACATAGAAAACAAATTTACAATGGAGACAGCAAATTAAGAAATATTTTGTTTAAATGGGAATAATCAAATGAACACATTGTTTCACAGAACAAAACTTAAGTCACACCAGTGTATTGAAGAAATTGAAGAAATCAAAAGAACTTAAAAATATAGAAATGTGATGAGAGTTACTTATAAGGTGACTTTTCATTCTAGTAAGTCATTAAAATGGAGTTCTGAATAAACATGGTTTCTACATTTAGTTAGATGGTTTATATATTTCATTACTTTTCTGACAAAGAGAAGGGGAGGATAAAACAGAAAAGGAGAAACAGAGAGGAAGGAGGCTGTCTGCTGCTATTCGCCTATTAATCACTTGGTCTTAGTAGTCATGAACCATCCCTTCTGAGCATTCTCTGCGTCAAGGAAATCATAAAGACAGAGTTTCTCACCAGATTTTAGGGGAGAGGAAGTAAGCTTCATAACCCTATGAGAAAATGGAAGGTTCTGAAAATTATGTCAGATCCAAAATATTGCCAAGGTCATTTTGTGTAAGTAGTTTATCCATACAAAATGTCATGTAATCCTTCACAACTTTATTTAGAAATTCTGGGGATCCAAGTAACCATTGTGGAGATATTATATATCTTTGTCCATTATCCCCATTCTGTGATGCTAGTGTTAACTGAAATTTTCTTTAATTACTTTAATTTTTCCTAAAGTTTGGATGTAATTGACTTTTGGATATTAATTTTATAACTAGTGACAATGGAAGCTATCATATTATTGCTAAAATATTGTCTACAGATTTTTTTCAATATTCATATAAATTAACATGTCCTTATTTTAAGAGTTTAGTTTTGTAAATTTTAGAAAATTCATATCTCTATGTAAACCATCACAGTAAAGATTATTTCCACCAATTCAAAAGTTCCTTTGTGCCTTTGTTCAGCAAATCTGGTGCACTGAAGCACAATTAATATTTTGGCAGTTATAGTTTACAGGTCAGTTTGACTTGCTTCTATCATCAGATAAGTGGAATCACGTAGCATGACCTCTTTTGTGCCTGGTTTATTTTTCTCAACAGAATATTTTTGCACTTAACTTTGATGTTTCATGTATCTATGTTCCTTTATTGTCAATTAAGAATCCATTGTTCAAATACACTATAATTTGTTTATCCCTTCACCTATTGATGGACTGAAGCAATCTGGATCCAATAAAGAAGCACAAACCATGTAGGTAATTTAAACAAAGATTAATATTAAGAATTATTAACTCCAAATGAGAATTAGGCTAGCAAAGGATTGTCTGGTAAGAAATAAAGAGGACTCTAAAGAATACAGAAATTCCAGACATAGAAATGGCACAGATGTTATTGGAGATGCCACAGCTGTGGCTTACCAGATGGAAAGACAGCCATTGTAGTGCTATGGCACAAGAACTTGCTGGAAACATACCCTACAAAACCTTCTTGGAGTCTGACTTCTAGGATACTGGAGAAAATTGTTCATAGGGAAGAATGTCACTACAGGCATTTTACTACTAAGACACCAAAGGTATGTGCTGGGGAGCCCAAGTGCTACTGGGCACCGAGTGTTATAGGAACCGCACTAGAGAACCTCACAGACTTCATTAGAAAGCTGAGAAAACCCACTGCAACTAGTGAGCAAAAGTTTTTCATTTCGTAATATATCTGTATGAATTATACTAAAATTCATTGCCAGTTGGTACAAGCAAAAAACATTTAAAGGCGCCAATCTATTTTTAGATATTAGCCTAAAAAAGGCAAATTGCAGCCATGAAGCAACAAAGTGATAACCAATATTTGGACCTTTGAATAGTTTTGGATGAAATAATAATGAATGTGTTTTATAATTGTTTGTGGAGATATGTTTTCCCGTCTCATGGGTAAATGTCTATGAATGGAACTGCTACATTAGTATGTATATGTTATTAACTTTGTGAGATTGTTAAAACAGTGCCATCATTGTTGAATTAACTTGTCTAGATTTACAAATAATCCAACAAAGATTTTTATTGGAATTACACTGAAAATAACAATTTCAAAGCAACCTTAATAATGTTGAGTAATCCAATCCATTAAATGATATACTCTCCATTAAAGTGTGTTAAATCTCTAATATTTTACTATCTCAGCTCTTATACAACTTTTAAAACTTTATTTCTAATTATTTTGTTTGTGAAGGGTATTTTTAAAATTCATTTTCTAATTGTTAGTTGCTGGTATAGAAAAATGAGTTTACTTTTGTATGTTGAATTTGTAACCTGAAACCATATATATTAGTCAATTTTTCTGTCACTGAGACACAACACCCAACAGCCACAATTTAAAGGAGAAAAAGTTTTATTTAGCTCACAGTTTCAGGAAATTATGTGGTCAGCAGACTCCAGGGCAGAAACCTCGTGGAGGAAGGGCAGGGTGGAGCAAAGCTGCTTAGTTCAGGGCTGCTGGGAAACCATAGGGACACAAACAGTGCCAGAGAGCAATTGCCAAAATACCATACACAGTGCCGAGGACAGATTTCATGACCAACAGAACATGCCCAGATATGAGCCTCTCTCATCTGACAGGTATTCCTTAACTCCATAAAGTTCCCATATCATGATTAATGGTTACAACATGATACATTCTTCTATTCATTCTAGCAGTTTATTTGACCGATTGCTGGAATTTTCTTTTTCTACAATCGTATTTTATAAATAAATATTTTTACCTTTTACTTTTCCAACTTTACGATGTCTCTTTCTTGTCTTTTTATCAGAGACTTCTAGTGCTATGTAGAAGTGGTATACAAAAATCATTTTTGTCTTTTTTCAATCTTTGAGGAAAGTATTACCTATTTCATTAGTAAAGGTAATATCAAATTCAAATTTTGCTACCAAAGATATACTGGATTCATAAAATGAATTGAGAACTCTTCTGACTCCTCAAAGTTCAAGATTTGTGTAATTTTTTAAAGGATTGACAGTTAACAATAGTTCTGTAATCTTAGATTATTTTGTATGTGGAAAAGCATTTAATTAAATTGAATTTTTAAATATAGATCTATTTATATTTTCTATTTCTTCTTGTCATAAATGCTTTTCTTTTTCAACCATTATAGTTTTATATCTACCCAGTAATTCTGTTTTAATTTGTAATTTCTTTTTTTTAAATAATTTAAAGTAGTCAGTAGCTTTTTAAATTCAATTTATTTTATTTTATTTTATTTATTTATTTGGTACAAGGGATTGAACTCAAGACCTTGCACTTGCGAGGCAGGTGCCAGCACCACTGAGCTAAATCCCCATCTCTTATTTTGTAATTTCTTATTCATATTTTCTATTTGGAATATCATCTCATATCATTTAAGTATGTTTTCAAAATTAATTTTAAATTCTTAAATGGATTAGCTTTAATTTTTATGCTTTGTGATAAAAATCTCTAAATGCTCATGAGTGTTGCTTTCCTAATGTCTTGTTTCATGGGCATAGGAATTCTCTTTTCTCCTAGGAGACAGACACTATGAAGGAGGGAAGGTCAAGCTTCAAATGGCTAGGAATTGAACAATGGCTGAGTTCTCTGTTCAAGGGTCATTGGCTTCAGAGGGCCAGTCAGCCATTTTGATGTCAAATCAAAAGTTCACAGATAAGTGCTCTGTGCTTCTTAAGACTCCCTTATCCCAGCATTAGGATAAAGTAACCGTACATGTAAATTCATCAGTTGTGTTAGCTTTCTGTTACTATGATGAATATCTGACATAATCAATTTAAAGAGAAAGGTTTAGTTTGGGCCATAGTTTTGGAGATTGAAGTCTATGATCAACTACTGGTACTGTCTTGGGCCTGTGGCAGGACAGCTCATCACAACAGGAGCACAGGTTATTGAAAAATAGCTGACCTCATCATCAGGAGGCAAGAGAGGAAAAGGCCAGAGGGTCCTAGTATGCCTATCAAGAGTATGCCCCAAATGGTCAGAGAACTTCCCAGGAGTCCCACTCACCTCTTAGTTTCCATCTCCCAATGGCCCCATAAACTAAGAACTAAACTCTTCACATGTAGGTCTTTGGGAGACACTTATCCAAACCATAGCACCAGCCCTGGGGGTGTGGAGGCTAGTGAGAGAAGCAAATGGTTATGAGTTGTCATCATCAGTTTTCCTCAGGTTCTCTCAAGCACCGGGCTTCTGCACTATCTTAATCTTATTCTTGAGAATATCTGAGAAATAAAATTAGAAGTTTGTGAAGCATTCATTTTCTCAAGGCAATGACAGGGGAAAGCATAAATAAAATGGGACAATTTGATTTCCTACTTTTTCCTCATACATCATGCTGGGTTTTCTCCTGCTTCGGGCCAAAGCCACTATTTATACAAGCTCAAGAGACTTGCCACTCAAGAATTCTGCATATTTTTTGTCTTCTTGTCAAACCATTTTAAGATGGAACTTTAAGTGACGATCCAGTTAAGATATAAAATGCATAAGTTTGAAGCTTTTAATTTGAATTGAGATATTGAAAATGAGGAAATTCTTATCTTGTGATCACATTTATTAGAAATTACTTATTTTAAATATTTGAACACTAATGTTATCTGATCTGTGCAATTAAATAAAAGTCTAAATTAAATTTTGTCATCTAACATGGAAAGCATTATGTGGAATCTATTATTTTATGCATTTTTTATTTTATTAGCTTTTTAAATCCATTCTATTTTAAAAACGTGGGAATACTTTCAGACATTTTTTATTCAAAATTGAATAGAAGTGACTTGTGATTCAAAAGCATTTTACATGTACATATTTGTGTTATTTAATGAAGCAACACACAAAGTATAGATATTATGATAGCCATTTAGTCAAACACTATATAAGACAGAAAATGAAATAGGAACTCAGAGGTTCTGTTGGTATATCAAGGTTGACAGTAATTATGAAGGGCTTAACACCAATTGAAAATCTTTGTCTGAATTGATATATGCCTTAAAAAGGACTTCTTAGGTCCACAGCTTTAATACTTGATTTTTTTACATTTATTTATTCATTTAACAATATCTCTAGCAGTTCTAGGTGATATTGTGGCAGTTATTTTTAAACTCTTCTTCATGCCTATCCTTCCAAACTGAAATTGAAATTCTTCTAAACATTAAAACTTGAAAATCAAGCATTTTCATTCAGATTTTTTTCTTCTAATCTCTTTGAGCATCTGTGAGATTCTCATTTCTTAAATTATCTTCTTATTCTTTTTGTTGGTTTTGCCTTTCTAGTAGCCAACAATTCTTACTCTTTATGGCAGTGCTCTTTGCTCCAGTTATTTAGTTCCCTGAGGTATGCTATAATTCAACGATAAGTATCCATGTATTGGAATATCTGTGACACTCAGAACTTTTTGAAAAATCCAAGTCACCACCTTCTAGATAACATTACATACTTTAACCAGTTTGGTCGATAGCACATGAGCTTGCCAACTGTCACTTTATTGTTGAGAAGTGAAGTGGAGGAATCTGCTCTGTAATTACTTATGAGTATTTCTTTTCAACTACATGGATTAGAATTTCTTCCCAACAGCAATGCCCACATAGGCATACCGTGCATCTCTGGTGTGTTGGTTGTGGGAAGATGCCACACAAAACATGCAAACATGTGCCTCCTTTCCCTCCACATCTTCCTAGGCTCATGTTTAGAAACAAGGAGCTATAATCTTTTCCTAGAAATCACAAAATCAACAGGTGAATATGTCAGTAAAATACAAATTTGAGTAACTTCTTGGTAGAGGGAAAGTTGGAAGAAAGTTTTAGCAATTCCTGATCTCATTAGTATCCTCACCTAATATCTTTTCTAAGCTATGAATATACTTTCTAAAGAGTTAATTCTAAGTGATTTTATTTTCTATTGTCAGAGCTGCAAGATGTGTCTCTAAACACCAGAAACTTCACTGAGAAGAAAAAAAATGATTAACTTAATCTGAATCACTTGGAAGGGGTAAAAGAAATGGTTTACATATAATTATGTCCCAATCTCTGACTATATTCATTTTTCATTGATGAAATACTAAACACGAACACCTACAGCTCTAAAATACAGATGTCAGCATTTCCCTTTAATGTACTTTTGAGACTAGGTAAAGTTTAAGTTAAAGATTTACTATAAGCAGTCTATTTTTACTCATTTATATGTGAAAGAACAGTACTTCATTATGCCTCTCACAGTGACTATTACTGGACTCCCAGTTCAGGACCAAACCATGCATACATAGCATTAATGAACTTCCCAAAGCCTCTATCTAGTACACCTGATTTCAAATAATGAATTATTGACAATGGTGGCAAAATGATATAAAATAAATTCAGAAACTTGAAATTGAAAAAAATCTAGATTTTTGTTCTTCACTTTGTATCTAAATTATGAGAAAACTTACAAGGCTCTCTCTCTCTCTCACTCTCTCTCTCCTCATCAAAAGGTAAAAGGATCAAATAGAACTAGATTAATCACCAGTTCAGTTACAGTTTTGATATTTTATGATCTAATCCAAGATATAGATATTATATTCTGCCTATCCCAGGTGACTTACACCCAATCTCTTGATATAGAACCCCTAGTAATTGGTGCTGTGAAGGATTAGAAATTTTCCTGTCACCCCTGAGATCACACCATGTATATACTCATTTTCTCCTCCAAGGAATGATTCATAAACAAGATAATTTGGAAGCAAAGAATACTCTTTATGAGGTAATTAAGATAAAAATAAAAGGAAATATGCTTTAGGCTCTAAGTATGTCCATGTTTTGTGCATGTGAATCCTCTGTTACAGTAGTAAAAACTAAAAGAAATTACTTCATCTACCCGAGCCTTAGTTTGTTCTTCTGTAAAATGGTCATGATACCACAGATTCCACAACATTAAAATGAGAATTGCAAGTATGGTGCACTTCACATTTTGTAGGTGTGTGTATCCATCTTTATGCATTATTATATACTTAGTTCATCAACATAAAAGTACTTTGTTACTTTCAATTTTTTATTTTTTTGCCAGCTTGGTTTTCAGGAGTGTTTTATTTCTCCAGGATGCTCATTTTTCAATTGAAAGTGCAGCATATAATTTAATATATCATCTCATCCCAAATAGCCTATTTGCAGTTGCTGTGTACTTTTGGCACAACTGCATAGAGCTCTCCTCTATAAATGTCACCTATGATAGATACTATTGGCTATCAGGCCACTGGCATCTCTGGCCCATGGAGTAGGTCAGCAGGCAATTTTGCAGAGTGTCTGAACAATCTGAAGGAAGAACTTACTCAGCAGCAATGCCAGTTGCTTTTACTTAAGATTTAATTTGTATGATGAGTGCTTAAAGCAAGCTTTTACTCTTACCACTACATCAGTGGCTTCCAAGAAAAAACTTCAGGGCTATAAACAAAAAAAGGAAATGAAGAGACAGAAACTTAAGAAGAAACTGAATGTGAAAGGCCACTTGCTCCTTTCATTTCCATGAATGTCTGAGGTGGCCCATGTACAACGCTGACTCAGGCGAATGTAATAGTTTCTTTTTTTTTTTTAATCATTTTCCTTTTAAACTACATTCTTCTTTGAAAGTGACAAAAATATCCTCTTTGATTCAGAAAGCCTTAAATGCCATGTTTAGAGGCTAATTCAACTATAAAGTCTAAATCGGAAGTTTTTCTAGTAATCTTTATAAGAATGAGACAGACTGTTTACATAGAGCTTTAAAGGTTGTAACTGAGTAATGTGAAATCATTAGAAGGACAAATCAGGAGCAATGGAAGGGATAAAAGGAGTCATAATTGGTTGAGAAATGGGAAAAGTTTTTAAAAGCAAGGCAGTTAATGAAAATATCTACTTTGTGGTCTTGGCCATAACTTTAAATGTGTAGTTCAAAAACAGGAAGATTTTGACTGTCAAGTCTATCAAAATGCATTCTTAAAGTCTATTTTCCTACCACAGGAATTCACTCATATTTAAAGGGCTGCAAGTACCATGTTTATGTTAAGAATTAATAATAGTTTCACAATTTTTTCATGATTTTTCAATCCAAGTGTAAAATTTTGTTTGTAATTCCTAATACTAAAATTCAAATAAGATTGGCTGATATGAATTAAAATATATAATTTTTATTACTTAAGTACCAATATTTTACATTGATTCTTCACATACAGTATTTATGTTCTAAAACAGGGAGTGTTTAATTTATTCAGTATACATACTACATCTATCCCAGTGACCTAAACAGAATGACGTTTTGATGTATTTGCTGAATTCCTTAGTGATGTAATAATATGGTTCTGTTTAAAATGATGAAACATCTTTTGCCTTTAAATTCCTGCAAAGAGGCCCAGGGATTTAGCTCAGTGGTTCTCCCGCTCACCTCGCAAGCACAAGGTCCCAAGTTCGATTCCCAATACAAAAAAAAAATTCCTGTAAAGATATAGTAATTATTATTTTTATTATTTGGGGTGGGGGGTGGGGGGTGGTACCGGGAATTGAACTCGGGACCTTGTGCTTGCGAGGCGGGCAGCAGAACCACTGAGCTAAATCCCTGGGCCAATTATTTTAAATAAGAATTTTGTTATGCATGGTAATTATCTTTAAAGTTCAGAAGGACTTTAAGTTTCTCAATTTTATTTAAATTTATTAAGAAAAGGAAAGCACTGTTTTGCTTTTGTGTTTTTGTTATTTTTTGTTTTAAAATTTGCCTCAAAAACATGGTCCTTTGAATATCAATTGTTGCTACTAAAATAGAAAGTACGCCATTTAAAGCACACTCTTTTTAGTTGTTGGGTTATTAAATTTTAATAATTTTAGTAATTAACTTTTAGATTTTAGTAATTAAATTTAGTAATTAATTAAATTTTAGAAATTACTAAACTGTATAGTTCATATCCAAATTAATACTGATTTTACATATGCCACAAGATATAACACGGGTTTCCCAACTTTATTAAAAAATAAGTCTAATTTAGCAGAGCAAAGTGGTGGCCGAGGTCCTCTGATGGTCTCTCCCCAAACACACACCAAGTTGAACAGGTGCTCCCATGCAAAAGTACCTTGAAAAAAGCTAATGAAATTAGGTGAGAGATCGTAACATCTGCTTTCAGTATAACGGAACAAAAAGTGTACTGAAGAAGGCAAGAAAGAGAGAGTTGCTCATACCACCCCTCCCTGCAACTCCAAGAAACCCAGCATGGAGAAAGGTGTCTCACCAATTATGAAAGTAAATGCAAAATGCATTAAAAATTAAATATAAGGCTTTAAATTATGAAACTACTAGAAGAAGCATAGGGGAAATACTTCAAGACATTGGTACAGGCAAGGAATTTGGACAAGACCATAGGAAAACAGAAAACAAAAGCAAAATAGCAAATGGAATTATATCAAACAAAAACTTGCACAAGGCAAAGAAAATAATCAGTGGAGTAAGAAACAACCTAAAAAAGAGGAGAAAATGACAAAAGGCTAGTATCCAAGATATATAAGGAAATGCAAAAAACTCAGCAACAAACAATAAATAACATTATTTTAAAATCAGCAATGGGCCTAAATAGATATTTCTCCAAAAAATGTGTTCAACTATCCAACTGGTCTATGAAAAACTATTCACTATCTCTGATCATTAGGGATATACAAATCAAAATCAATGAGCTATCATCTCATCCCAGTAAGAATGGCTAATATGAAAAAGACTGAAGACAAGTGCTGGAGAAGATATGAAGAAAAGAGAACACTTGCATACAGTTGGTGAGAATTTAAAGTAGTCCAGTCAATATGGAAAACAGTATGGAGAGTCTTCTAATTATTTAAAATAGATTGGCCATATAATCCAATAATTCCACAACTGACTATATAGATTCAAAGTACATTAAATCGGTATATTGAAGAGACATCTGTGCTTTCATGTTCATTGTAGCACTACACACAATAACCAAGAAATTCATAACCTAAATATCCATGAACTAATGAAAGGATAAAGAAAATGTGGTGCCTAGACACAGTGGAATACTACTTAGCCATAAAAAGACTGAAATATTATTTGTAGCAACATGGATGGAACTGGAGATCATTCTGCTACTTGAAATAATAATTCAGGCACAAAATGACAAGTACCACATCTTTCATTCGTATGAAGTCTAAAACACTTGATCTCACAGAAGTTAAGAGCAGAATGGTAGGGCCAAGGATTTAGCTCAGTGGTTCCATCGCTTGCCTTGAAAGCACAAGGACCCGAGTTCTATCCCTGGTACCAAAAAAAAAAAAAAAAAGAGCAGAATGGTGTTTATCAAAGGCCTGGGACAGAATGGGGATATGGGTTAAGCATGTGACTTACTAAGTTAATTAATGAATACTAAGTTAAAGTTAACAAAGAGCTCTGGAATAGTCTAGAACTAGAGTATGATGACTATAGATAACAATAATATACTGTACATTTCAAAACACTAGGTGAAACTGGAACGTTTTCTCCAGAAAGAAATGATAAATGTTTGAAGTGATAGATATGCTTTTAATGTTATATAATATATACATGTATGAAATATTATGTTACATATTTATTTATTCATTCATTTTTTTAAAACAGGGCCTTGCTATGTATTACAGGCTCCTTGAATTCACTGTGTACCCAGGCAGGCCTTGAACTCATGGTGCTCCTCCTGCTTCAGCCTATCGAGTGCTGAAATTACAAGCCATGTACTACCATGCCTAGGAATATGGTACCTCATTAATATGTACAACTTTTATGTTTTGATATATCAGTTAAAATAAAAATTAAATGATATTAATAGTTTAAAAGGAGAACTTAAGATTTCATACACATTTAATCAATGTGTATACAACTTAAAATTATTTATATTTGTAAAGTCATTTTTTTTACAAATAATGTTATTTTAAAGAAGTGGTAAAATGCAGCTCTTATTACAAAAGTTTTAATTATTACTTAATGAAGTAAAGATATCTACTCAAAACTAAAAAAAAAAAAAATGCAGTACGCCTAATAAAACTAGAACCAATTCATAACCTGAAACAGAATCCCTACATTTAATTCACATGATTATATTATCTTTGATTAATTAAATATCTGACAGATCATAGAGTAAAATAGATAACCAAAAATACTTTGATTTTAATCTATTATGAAATTTATTCTTAAGTGAATTCTAGTTCAAGCTTTTGAGAATATTTGACACAAACTGAAAGCCATTTATTTCTCTATTCTTTAGAGTCCTGTGTGTTTTCTCCCCTATATACCATTGATCACAATATACAATAAAATTGTAAAAGTTGAAATAATAAAATTGAATCAGTGTAAACACTATAAATCAGTTGTAAAACCAAGTTATTCCTGACAGGGTCAAATTGTCCTAATGAAGCTGACTGTTAGGGATGGCTCCTCAGTCTCATAGAGATGAGGATGGTTGAGTGGTGGTCAAAATCAGGTGATAAAAAGGGTGAAATCCAGACTTACACATTCAAGTTATGTGATATGAGTATTTGGTTACCCAAAGGTGTTCATCAAAGTAAGATGGAGACAAAAGAAAAACAAGACGTGGACAAAACTAAGATTTAACAAGAATATTGGTAAATTATTAGCTCTGCTCTATTTGCCACCACAAAGGCTTATAATTATGTGATTATAATATTATAATTATAATCAATATAACATTAATTACATAATTAATTATAACATCATTAAGTTATTAATATTAACCAAAATACTTTATTATTAATGGAGTTCCAATACAACTGGGCAAGAGATGCTTATTCAATGATTTGGGGGAGAATATTATTAATTTTCACATAGAGAGAGTGATACATTTTTCAGAAATATTGGCTGATAACAATCTGCTGGATAACATTGTCTTTTGTGGTTTATGGTTTGAAGTCCTTTTTACTTTTGGATTTTTCGTATTTGCAACATATTTACAACTTCATTAATGATCTGAACCCATTTATTAAGGTCTGTCTTCTTTAAACTTAGCTTCACTGTGTCAAGGGCTGATTTTGCCTGTTTTATCATCCTTTGTGTCTCGGTTTCTAGCATATGACCCCACCAAAAGAAAGATATGTAATAAATGCTGTTGACTGAATGAAAGGAAAACTGTCTGATGCCTATAATTTTCCTACTTCTAGACAGAGTGTTGGAGTGAATTGGACAGTTTTCTAAATCCCTAAAAAATCCCCAAAGATTTCCTAAGTTTCAGACTCTTCTAGTAGAAAATTCAGTATATTTTTCTATAGTTTATTTCAGTAATTATGAGTTGTAAATTAAAAGTAAAATACAGTTTATATAGTTGGGTGCTGATTGATTGCATTTTTATTGAATTGCTATAGTCATATCTTTAAAATAGAAGATATTATGTTAAAATTCAGTGATGGTACTAACCATACATTTACTGAGCAATCTGGGGCACCTTTAGAACATTTTTCATGCATTTTCTCATTCAAATGGGCCACAGGAATACATTTAAAAGTTGATATATGAAAGAAGTGAATGAGAAATAATAGGAATGTATTATGTATAGGAATGTATTATGTATGTATCAGTCCGGTAGATTTAGTGTCTGGAAAGCAATGCAAATATGTAGGTCATTATAAAAAATGAAACAATATTTGTAACCACTGATTATGAGTACATGTAGCATTCAAACTGAGCTAAATATTTCCTTGGTCTTCTCATCAAATAACTGTTTCTTTCCGTAGGATTGTTGTTGAAAGTGTGTCTAAGAATTTCTTTCATTTCCTCAAATCTGATTCACTATTACCACATTCACCTAAAAGTATTTTCCTTTTCTGTAGTTTTTACCACCCTTGCTCAACCCTAGATGGAGTCTGGTCTCCAGAAATGAAGGAAAAAGATTTGGCTGAGCAAAAAGTAAAAACTTTTGACATATCACAGTTTTCTCACTGGAGCAAGGGAAGTGCCTGATGTTCACATTGCTAATAGGAAATGTGGTTATATTACTATGCTCAAAGTTTCCTCCTAACATCCTACCAAAGAAGTTTATCTAATATAGACAAGGAAGAAAGAAAAGAAGAAAATAGAAAAACAGAAAAAAATCCCTATCCTACCACACCCATTATGTTACCCTTAAAGGATTTTTTAAAGAGTGAATTAAATCTTAGAAATTTTAAATGTGCTTTAATAAGCCCATAGTTGTTCTTAAGAATATCGTTATTTCTGGAAAAGCAGATGATCTAAATGAATATTTTTGTGAATTAGTTCACACATAATCAATACATGAGCAATAAGGCCAATGAAATTTGAAGTTGCATGGAAGTATGTATTTTCCCCAGTGTTTTTAGTGCTTTTAATACAAAGAACATTAATACGAGCTATAGAGAAATACTACCTTACAGTACACCTAATTATTCTTGGATTATGTATTAGAAATAAGTCCCCAAACCTAGTCTCTTAAAATTAATGAACATTTTCAAATGTTTTAAATTGGAAAATAAATTTCTATATATTTAGGGTAATGCAACAGGATGTTGTGAAATATGTATGCATTATAGAATGGCTAAATTAAGCTAATTAACACATTCATTACCTTATATGCTCACCTTTTTTGTGGTGAGAACACTTAAAAATCTACTCTCAGTAATTTTTAAGTAACCAATAGAGTATTATTAGCTATATTCGTCATGAGGTAGAATAGACGCTTTGAGTTTTGTAACTGAAAATCTGTGACCTTTTACCAACATCTCCCAAACTCTGCTTCTTCCCCTGCCTCCTGCTCATCACTATTCTGCTGCTTACTAATGAGGACAGGATTGTCAGATTCCACATATAATTAAGATCATACAGTATTTTTCTTTCTGTACCTGGATTATTTTACTTAACATAATGTCCTGCAGATCATTCACGTTGTCACAAATGACAAGATTTCATCATTATTTTTTAAAAGGCTAATTAATGTTCCATAGTTTATATGCATATACTACATTTTAAGAATGCATTCATTGGTTGATGAACACTTAAGGTTCATTCCATATTAGGAACCCAAATAGCTGGATGCTATGAAAACACATAATGCAATTTTATAATATGAGCAAATAACCTGAATAAATGTTTTTCAGAAGAAGATAAACAAATTGTCATGAGGTATTTGAAGAAAACTCAGCATTACTAATCATTAGGGGAAAGCAAATCAAAGTACACTGAGGTATCACCTCATATCTTAGAATGGACAGTACAAAAAGACAAAAGATAACACATGTTGATGTGGCAAGAATGTGGAGAAAAAGGAACCTGCTCCATTGTTAATGAAATATTAATTAGCATGGGCCTTATGGAAAATAATACAGACATTCCTTAAAGAATTAAAAATAAAACTTCCAAATGATCCACCAATCCCATTTCTGAATAAAGTGAGGATATTGAAAAGTTATTTGTACTCTCATATTCACTGCAGCTTTATTTGAAATAGTTAAGAGCATCTTCCTTTTTAAAGTTATTCATTTTTTCATAATTTTCTTCAGTACAGGACTATAGTGCCTGCAGCTGGGTTCTTTGGCTCAAAATTTCTCCCAAGGTTCCAACCGAAGAATCATGTTGCACTGCAGTCATCTCAAGGGTCAATTGGAAGGAAATTCTTTCCAAGCTCACTCGCTTCTGTGGTTACTGGCAGGTATGAGTTCCTCTTAGGCTTTCTAGTAGAGGGCCTCAGTTCCTTGCTGGCTGTTGACCCAAGATATCTTGCCATGTTGATTCTCCCTGGGGCAGCTCACAATATAGCAAACAAAAGAAAAAAACAAGACTAGGGAAGCCACATAAAAGCTAACTTCAGAAGTGACATACCATTCCTTTCACTATGTCATCCTCATTAGAAGCAATCAAGTATAATCCCTGTTTGTAGGGATAGATTTCAAGAACCTGAGTGATTAGGAGCCACTTACAGGATACCTGGTAGAGAGTTTGGAGAGATTCCCTCAGATATTTACACAGCTTTACCTGACTATACAATTTAACATCCTGAATTATTTTCCTACTTCATTATCACCCTACAACTTCACAACTTTTTACTTTGAAAGGTAAATGTTTTACATAGCGCAATGCAGTGATTTTCTAAGGTTAAGCTTCATTAAGGCACCTGGAAGCTTACTAAGTAATATCTTCATTCTGCCCCAGAATCTCTTACTTGTGACCCTAAGCATGTTTATCTGTAACAACTTTCTAGACGATACTAATATCACAGGACTGCTGCTCTTTCCGAATTTGTTCCTTAGGAATTTGTACTACCTTTTGAACCTTGCTAATATTTTAAATTAGTAATGTTTTTGTTCTGTTTGGCTCTGTTTCAAAGATATACAAATTTGAATAATATATACAACACTATTTTGGCTATAATGACTAATATTTCAATGTCTGATTTTCCTAAAAGCAAGATTTTTTTCAAGGATGCATACATTTCACAACAGTATTATCATTTGTGTCAGGATATGATACCATGTGGCAGCTCAGTTTTTACATTCCTTTGTGTGACTTTAAATCCAGAACTATGTTTGCATTTCTGTACAACAGGATAATGAAATAGTCTCTTCATCTTGGTTATCTTATTAATCTATAAAATATGAAATGTAGGTCTGTGTGTAATAAGCAAGTAGGGTTTTTTGTGTGAACGTAGGTGGGCTGTGGAGGTGCCAGTGAAGCAGAGATGAGGACACATTCACTGGAAAATATACTGTTAGATCATTTTCTATTGCTAATAACATCAATAACTAAGTAAATTTTAAAGAAAAGTGATTTACTTTGGCTTAAGGTCGAAAGCTGTGGGCTCTCTTGCTGGTTAAGTCTTGAGGCAGTGCCAGGAAACTCATAGGGAAAAACAAGGAGCCTTTGTGTGTGTGTGTGTGTGTGTGTGTGTGTGTGTGTGTGTGTTACCATTCCCTCCTCTTAGTCATCCGGACTTAATTATGAGGATTCCACTCTAATGACTTCTATATTTTAAGCACCTTCTAAACATTGAAATTTTAAGGAACATAGATTAAGTTTTTACCCTCTTAATACTCATAATGGGGATTAAATTTAATACCTGAGGCCTTATGGGACACACTCAAATCATATTGAAACCATCACATAGAATTTCTTCATATAGTTGTCACCTGTGAGAATGAGCTAGTGAATGATGAATTTCTCAGGAGTCATTAGATGACTCTTAGTTTCCTGAGGATTATTGGAGCAAGATATTTAGAAAGTATTAGGAAGAATAACCTTGCTCTGAGTAAAAAAAAAAAAAAATATTACATTGGCAGCCAAAGAAAAATACGTTAGAATGAAATCTGTATTCAAGATATGAAATAATACATGGAATTTATGATATGCATTTTTTTCTTCTATATTTATTAAATATATTTAAGATTGATTCATTTTCATATGTATCTGTAATATATAAATTAAACTTAGGGTTATTCCTTATGAGCTCTCTCTGTAGAACTGGCATTATATGATGCCCAAGAAAATCAAATACAGGGTCATTCTAAATTATTTGAGCATTTCAAAATCTTATTACACATGGATATAAATATAATGTGGTTATTTACTATTATATGTCAACCTGGCTTTAGTAACAACCACCTAGCAGATTGGTAAGTTCTAGGTGTGTTTGTGGATGCTCTATACGTAGGCTAGCCATAAGAAGTGGGTGACAACCACCAATCTGCTTTCAGCTTGGACAAAATAAAAAAGGAAAGACAGAAGTATTTCCCTTTTGAAGGAGATTTTATCTTTGGCATTGCCTTTGGACATTGGTTTCCAATTCCTTCACCCTTCTAGCTCGATTCTTCAACCTTTCAACACAGACACATTTACTCATCAACACAGATGCCCATAAGAGTTTCAAAGTCTTTGACTTTTGACTGCTACTAGATCTTCTGGCTGTGCAGCATGCAGGTGACATTTTTGGTATATTCTGTCTGATCTAGCAGACAAACACTGGGAGTCCTCTACATTTGATCCTGTACTACTACATAATAAATCCCTTTTATAAGCATAGATTTATTTTTTATTGAATATGTTACTCTAGAGAATCCTAACTAATACAGTTTGGTCCCAAGATTGGGTCTGGTGCTGTGAACATACCTGACAATGTGGTTTAAAATGTTTTGGAAAAAAAATATTTTGAAACTGGTTCATGACAGGAATTTGGAAAGATAGATGAGATGCCAGCTAGAGAAGCCCTAGAATATTGTAAACTGCATTTGATAGGATATTTGTGTCAGAATGTAAAAGACCACAATGCTGATATAAATAAAAAACAGTAAAGATCAAGCAAAGTAGGTTTTACTTGGGATCAAAGACTCCATTGGCAATTGGGTTGGAGGCTGTTAATTTGTCAACATTTTGCCCATGTCCTGAGACTTCAGGAGACTGAGATTAAGGGTTGTAGGCTAATTAGTCTGGTGAAAGAAATTTCAAAATAGTTCAGTATGTAAGTTGTAGCATGTTGTGCTGGGTGCTTTGGAAAAGCTGTCTAATACAAATGAAGAACAAAAAGCTCATTTGAAAAGTTTGAATTTCACTATGAAGAAAGTACATTGGATCCTCAAGTTACAACCAGGCTGACATAAGAACAACTTTGGTTACAACTGGAATTTTACTTTTACGAACAAAGTCTTGAGTTACACCCTGAATGTCAACCACTTGTGCTTCCAGATGGTCTCTGATACAGATTTAACCCTTGAAGAGTTCTAAAAGGAATACTACAACATTCTTTCTTCTGTGGGGTTAATTGACAAATTCTGGACCAATGTCTCTTTAAGGACGCTGAGATCTGCCTGTATACAAGAGAGACTTTGAAGGCTGGATGGAGGAGCCCAAGATGCCAGGAGTGTGGAATACATCTGCTGAGAAAAATCACAAGCAGTGAGCAAAGCCAGGGTGTGTGTGTGTGTGTGTGTGTGTGTGTGTGTGTGTGTATGCATATGTGTGTGCGTATGAAAGAGAAAGAGAGAGAGAGACAGAGAGAGACAGAGAGAGACAGAGAGGTGGTGAGGGGTCTAAGAAGGATACAACTGACAGTCTTGTAGGGGTGAGGCTGCTCAGCCATTTGGAATTTATATCTCACCACAATTTGCCCCAGGGGCTGCATGTAGAGCTACGGGTTTTAATGATTGCTTTGTTGGATTTTAGTCTTGCTCTATTCCAATTTGTTTACTTCCCCCTGGGTTTTTCTCATGCTTTATTTCAATTTACTTTCTCCTATTTCTCCCTTTTGAAATGTAAATGTTAACCTGTGTTGTTGTGTGTTAGAAGTATTTAAATTGCTTTTCAATATTTATAGGGGCTCTCAGAAAAGAGTTTGTCTTAAGTTTCAGAAGAGAATTGAAATCAAACTGCTGTTCAAATAATGAGAATTCTTAAGAGATGGACAAAATATATTTTGCATAATGTGATAGACATGTGTCTACCCTAGGGGCAGAATGCTATGGTTTATATGTAGAATGGCACCCAAAGCCTCATATATTTGAAAGGTGGTTGGGTCATGGGGTAGTGTAGCTGTCTGGTTGGAAGAGGCGAGTCACTGGTGGCATGACCTGGAAGAGTATACCTCCTTCCCAGGTTCCTCCCTTCACACTGAATTTCCTGGCTACCATGCTGTGTGTAATTTTCCTTCACTTGGGCTCTGCCACCACGCCATTTCTGCTTGGGAGCCAGCTGATCATGGACTAAGATTATGATCCCAAATAAACCTCTCCTCCTTTAAATTGTAGGTATTGTGTATTGTGCCCCAGTGATGAAGAAATTAACTAAAACTTATGACCATATTAAATTAAATCAGACTATTCAGTGTAGTGGTCACCTTTATCTTGCTAGATTTGCTGCACTTAGCTTTGGAACTCAATCCACCCATTTCATGTAAAATAAAGGGGCAATAAAACTTCCTGGTTGAAACATCATTTACCATTGTACAAATAGGTAAAATAGAAAAGGACCATTTAAAAAAAGACCAAGCATAAAGGGCTCAAGAATATCCGGGGAAAGAGAATCAAAATTGGGTCACCATTGAAAAATATCCTAGAAAGTCAAAAAGGAATGCATGCTTTGAGGTAGGCATCCCTCAGCTCCCTGCCTGGAGTTTTCACTTAAATACCTGAGGCTAATTTTTATTGACAGCACCTATAGTAAGCCTTCCAGAATGAGTAGAGACCAATGGGTACAATTTCTACTGAAAACTTGCAATATAAGTAGAGGAATAAAATATTTGTAAGGTCACATCCTCTTTGTTTATTAGATTGCATTTTCTCTATGCAGAAGAGTCCATCATCACATCAGTTTATACAGCACATAGAGGATAGAAAAACTAATCTGCCTGTGAAGAGATTTATAGTTTTCCATAACTCAATATTTTCTTTCTATGAAATTATGAAATACAGGAATATTTGAATGTACATTTCACTAAAAACATGGCTACCAGATACATGTGCCAAGATGGGTGACTATTGCATCTATAGCTTTAGGTTTTGGAGAAATTTCCTTTTGAAGTGATTAGGGGTCTGCCTCACCCACCCATTGTGGAAGTTTTTAATGAAATTTTCAGAGTAGTAAATTCAACAATCTGTTAAAAATTTTGGTTTCTCTGGAGCAGAAAGCAACCAGGTGTTCAGATATCAAAGCTGCAGAACTTTGTCTTGTTGGAGACAGGAGTTATGGTAAGAATTTTGTACCACATCTACATCATAGCATTTGGAATTGTCACTTCTATCATTAACACCATGGGGCAACAAATGGAATGGGACAAATTACAGACTGATTATGGGAGCATTATTTGAGCCTTTTAAGATAATAAAAACAATGGTGATGCTTGTGTTATAAATTGTATTTTGTTAAATATTAATACATGAAAATTTGTAATATATTTTTAACTAATTGCTATGTTTTTTATTGTTCTTAAGCATTTGAACTGCATACTAAAAGTTTTGGAAGGTGGTAAAGAAATATTGGCTTTTACTATATCAGTAAATGAGAGATATATACTTAAAAACTCCAGTTATCTCTTATTCTTTTTTTGCCTTCCAGTAATATCTTCTCCTGTCTCTTAATTATAACTCTTTTCAAATTTCTATATATAGAAAACATCAAGGCTTAATTTTTAGATCTTGTATATTCTTTCTCCAAATTATCTGTTATATTATTTTAATATCTGTATACATTACATGCGTTTTTATCTCAAGATCTTTCTGCTAAATTCTAGTCCCATATTTTAAACTTTTTCTACCCACTATCATCTCATATTCAAAATATCTGCAACAAGCCCCCTAGTGTCCATTCAAAATTTTATTTTTCCTGATTTCACTGCTTTTTCCTTAGTCACTCACTATTGAAATAGTACATTTTTAGTATTCTAATTTCATAACAAATCATTCATAAAAATTTCATTCACTAGGTGTTGCAGTATCTATCAAGTCTGGTGATGTCTTCCCAATGTAGGGCAGATTGATCATTTTTATTGAGTGAGACAGAAAAAACTTAGTACATTAAATAGCAGATTTCTCAAGGGCTTCACAACCCTTTAATACCTATGAAGTGCATGCCCAGCAAAGTCTAGGTATTATTCCGCTACTCTCATCTCTCTCCCCCACACAGCATTTGTTCAAAGGGCTGCAGGCCACAGAGCAAAAATTGTCCCATTTGTGAGTAGAGTAGACCAAAGTGAGGTGATCTCAAATTTATAGATAATGTTCAGGAAAGAAAAGGTCGTTTCACCTGATATTCTCACTGGGATAGAAAATTTTGAAATATAGCAAAATATATTTAATTTTTTTCATTATAGAGATAAAAAGAAATGCTTTTTCACTAATCTGCTTTTGGGAATGGATGAGTTCAAAAATAAAGAAGACAAGACACCTAAGCAAAGGGATTAGTTGTTGTTTCGCATTAAGACTTTCAACATGTCTCAGGACAAAGTATTGGCGATGCTTAATTTCTCACTTTTTAATTTGCTTTTACTTTTTAATTAAATTTATTTTAAAGCAATGCATAAACACATTAAATTATACATATTAATGGGATAATATGTGATGTTTTGATTCATGGATAAATTGTGTAATATTTAAACCAAAATAAACACATCTATGTATATGAATGAACATTTATCATTTCTTTATGGAGAAAATTTTCAAATTCTTTCTTCTAGCTTGTGCAATGTACACCACGTTTGTTATCTCGCGTCGCCCGACTGTGCAACAGCACAGCAGAATTTCTTGCTCTCCACTGCAACTTACTACCCATTGAACAGCCTTTCGCTTTTCTCGCCATGCTATCCCCAGCCCCTCGTAACCACCATTGTATGCTCAATTTTTCTAAGATCCGCTGTTTTGTTTCCGAATATGTGTGAGTGTCCTTCATTTCCATTAAAATTTTAAAAATCTTTAAATGGCCACTGTCTGAGATTTTAGACCTGCTTGGCCTAATTTTCTAAATATCTTCAATAACATACTCATATTTGGCCTTTTTTCCCACTCTGAATACTACTGCAATTGACTTGCCTCTTCTATAGTTTTACTGCATTAAATGTTTCCAAATCATTCTTTTAAAATGCATTTCTATCTTCAAAATCTTTCAGAACCTCTGACACTCCTGAATTCTTAGTTTAGCAATCAGAACTCTAAATTTGCAGTGTAACCCTATCTTTCTTGAAATTTTATTCCTGTTTTCCTAAACTCTCAAATTTCACCAATGTAGCCAATTATTCTTCCTGACATATTCATTACATTAACTTATTTTAAAGACTTCAGCCTTATTTTTGCTTCATTTAGAATTTCCCTTTCCTTTCTTTCCAAATTTGTCTATCTTTCCAGATTGACCTGAATTGCCCCCTTCCCCAAGAGCACATTACTATACTAGCTGACACATATATATCCCTTCTTCCTCTCATACTGTTTTCTTTATTTCTCATTGAACCTTAATTTATTAAAATGTAAGGCATGAAAATGTTTTAATCTTTATACTAATGGACAGCAGGAAGATGTTTATACTTTTTGGTGTTTCTGGCATGACATACACAGTATATTTGATACTTGGCTAATATTTATTTATTAGTTGATCAATATTTTGAAAAATTAGAGATGACTTCTCTTCAGGAATGTAGAATCACAACACATTTTTTCCTCCTGTGTTTATTATATGTTTATCCTTATTACAAACCAGAAAAAAGCAAGAAGAGGAAGAAAGGATTTTATGTCCTGTAATTTGTTGTATTTTTAATTGACAAGTTATGAGTCTATTTGCTTTTCCCTTCTGGCAACACAAAGAACTATGTTCAAGTTCAATCTTTATATGCTTATTAATTTAAAGATATGTATTGACAGTATGATTGCATCTGTGTAATCTTGTATATGTTGGTTTTGCTTTTAGTTTTTGGAAGCATGTTTTATGCCTTTGCTCTCTGAGTTATCAAGCATATAGTGGAGATTTCTTTCCCTACCTTGATTATCATTTCAGTGAGAGTGTTGACCTCTATCTTTTGTAGATCTGACTACAGCCATACCACCCTGAATCTACCCTAGGTCATCTATCTTTCATAGATCTTAAGTAAATAATATTGTAATTTTCCTCATTTGCCAAAATGCCCATAAAAATTGTTAACTTTGACCACTATCTCCTAGTTTGATGTGGTAACAAAAATTGATATTAGTTTTCTTTTTCATCAAAAACTCAAAATGATAATATAAATGTAAATCATATTCATGTCTGTCATATCCTCATCTGCTACTTAGTCTATGCATTTCCAATGGAGAAGAGACTTTATTAATGAGCAAAGAG
Organism: Heterocephalus glaber; assembly: GCF_053883595.1. Classification (NCBI taxonomy): domain Eukaryota; kingdom Metazoa; phylum Chordata; class Mammalia; order Rodentia; family Bathyergidae; genus Heterocephalus; species Heterocephalus glaber. The sequence goes on along the minus strand of NW_028258344.1, from coordinate 31,607,277 downwards.
GCCACTTAGTAGGTTAAATAAGGATAATGACAGGACATATAAATGTAACCAAAGTTTTTTATAATTTAATTTAAAAATATATATTGGCTGCTTGGAAGACATGAATCATTTTCATTATTTAAGTCAATGTACACCAAAATTAAATCACTTTTAAGATTATATGTAAAGACAATAGCTGTGTACCATGTTGAGGTTCACAGTCAATATCTGAGATGATGTAGTTTATACTATTATATTGCAATTGTTTTAAAAGGAGGTATGTAATTTTTTCAGAAGAAACAATATTCTCAGGTCTTGATTTTGATGTTCCTGCCTTGTGTATATGCAGTGCTTTTGACATGCCATCTGTAAAGTGACAATATTCAATGGAATGCTTGGTTATAATTTAATTTAAGGTAATTTTAAAGCCTTTGCAAAAAGGCTCCATTCTTCCAAATTAATCATTTCCTAATTACTATTATTAAATACTTAAAGAATATCTAAGTCCATTAGAATAGGGTAGGTTTTTAAACTATTCTTGAGAGAGTGGTCCTCCTCCCATTTGCAGTGGAATCACTATAGTGGTTCCCATGGAGCATGTCCAAGAACTTTTTTTATTATTCACTAATTATATTGGTACATTTTAGGTATACAGTATGATGACATTCATCCTTGGGAATTTGTACCTTTACATAATATCTCTTGGTTCTTCCACCCCTCCCTATTTGCAAAGACTTTGTTTCCATTTTTTCATTTTCTCATATTTATTCCTTTCCCCTACCCCTCCCACTTCCCCTTCTCCTTTGCCTCTTTTATTCCTATTTCACATTATCTATTCTACATTTTGATCCTTATTTACACTTTCAGTTTCTCACAGCAGAGAAACTATTCAGTATTTACACGTGTGTCCTATTTATTTCACTTCAGAGTATCGCCTCAATGTGCATCCATTTAGCTATAAATGTGTCTAGTTTCTCATTCCTTATGGTTGAGTAGTACTCCATTTTATTAATAAAAAACACATTTTGTTTATCCAGTCTCCAGTTGATGGGCAATTGGGCTGTTTTGAAGATTTTGCTATTACAAACTGTGCTGCTATAAACATAGGTGCACATATAACGCTGGGATATGATTCTTTTAATTCTTTTTGGAAGATACCCAACAGTGGAATGGCTGGGTCAAAAGGAACCTCTAATCCTAGTTTTTTGAGGTATCTCCATACTGATTTCCACAGTGGCTGCACCAGTCTGCTCTCCCACCAACAGTGGAAAAGGATTACTTTTCCCCCACAACCCCGCCAGCATTGGTTATTGGTTGATTTCATGATAGCAGCCATTCTTTCTGGGCTGAGATGGAATCTCAGCATTGTTTGCATTTGCATCTCTCAAATGACTAGTGATGTTGAACATTTTGTCACATATTTAGTTGCTATTTCTACTTATTTGTTTGAGAAATGTCTGTTCATTTCAGGTGCCCATTTTCGGACTGGGTCTTTAAATTTGGGAGGTCTGATTGTTTTAAGTTCTTTATATATTCTAGATAGTAGACCTTTGTCTAAGAAACAGTTGGTAAATTTTTTCTCACACTGTGGGTTGTCTCTTCATACTTTTGGTGGTTTTTCTTGCTGTGCAGAAGCTTTTTAATATGATGAGATCCCACTTGTTGATTCTTTATGCTAGTTCACCTGCAACTGAGGTTTTTTTCATGAAATCTTTTCCTATGCCAATGTCTTTAAGAGTTCTACCTAACCTTTCTTCTAGCTGGTTTAGTGTTTCTGTGTTAATATTTAGATCTTTGATCCATTTGAATTTTAGTTTAGTGCATGATGAGAGACATAGGTCTAATTTTAATCTTTGACAAGTTGAAACCCCATTTTTCCAGCACCATTTATTAAAGAGGCTATCTTTCCTCCAGTGAGGAGTACGTGGAATATTTTGAGATAAAACTGGGTATCATGCCTAAGAAGTAATCCAGATGATTTTTTAGGATGCTAAATTTGTAAATTATTGGGTTAATAATCAAAATTATGTCATTTTAAATAACACCAATTTAATTGGTTTTAGTTATTTTATTTATAATTTCATAATTTTTATTGGGCATAAACTCTCTGTGATGTACTTCCCTGGGGACACATAATCTCACTGAAAAGGAAAACAATAGGATCTATCCTATGTTCCTAATGAGGACTAAAGTGGAACACAATGTATTCCTGAAGAAAAAAAAAAAATTCTAAAACCTATTGATACTTTCAAGGTGCTCAAGTCTATGTTAAGCAGCACAAATACTATGATAAAATGAATATATCTATGTTGTTTTACATAGATTTTGACATCTAGTGAAATTTTATAGCCTAGAAAAATTTGGCAAATATTGGTATTTCTGCTTTTGCTTATGAGGAGAATGATGGTGATGGCAACTGAGGACTGAAAGGCCAGGGGAAAAGAACTCTGTAGAACCAATTGCTGCCAGAAAGAGCACAGAGAAGAGTACACTTAGGTTTTATCTGTCTCTTCTGCTTTGTCTACTTTATGCCCACCTGGCAATCCTTTTTCCCCAGTAAATTGTTTTGTTTTTTTTTAAATTGAAAGGCACTTTAATTAAACATTTATCACATTGTTCTAGAAATGATACAATACTAGAGTTGTAGCATACATTCACCCTTAAACATGGCCACATTTCAAGATTTTAAAATTCAATAATTATATAGCTAGTATCTTACTAAAATGCATGATGCTCTCTCTTTTTTTAACTGTTCGTAATTTCTCCTTCATTACCTTTCTACCTCAACGTTTGCACAGAACCAGCAGTTTTCCATGGAATACAATGATGCATAACAGAAAAAAAATCTTCACTCTCGTGAGACTTAGAGTCTACGGACTGAAGATCAGGATAATACAGATGTTCAGTAATTATACCTGCAAATACATGAATAGGTAAGCAAAGGAATAATTTCAGATAGGTAGAAACACTAAGAATAAAATGAGACAAGTAATGCCATTGAAAGTGATGAGTACTCTAGATCTTCAGAAAAAGACTATGAGTATGTGACATATTTAAGCAGTGAATTTCTCAAAGAAGTTACTCATTTTAGGGAGTGGGAAAGGGCATTTCAGTAATCAACTATATTCTTGAAGTTCAGTTTGTCTTATTGTAAAGAAAGTGAAAGTACAGCAGAATGAATGAGTCCTTCCAAATTGTTCTAAGTATACAAGCATCATGTTAGTTGTGCTTTAAAGGCTAGGATGCTTTTTATGTATTATAAGGCATAGCTATTAGGATTTTTGAACAGTTGGATTATGTTGTTGGATTTATGCTTTTGAATGTAGAGTGTGGTCACAGGGTAAATGGTAGGACAGGGTGAAGCAGGAATGGAAAAGATGACAGTAGCATACTATTGGAATAATCCAGATGATCAATGATGATATTGTTTGTTTTGGCTTAACAGCGGTGGTTGGCATGCAGATATACTTTTGAAGTAAACCAAGCATATTTATTAATGGACTGAATGTGCCTTGTGAGAGCAGATAAAGAATCAATGGCAATAATGGATTTGAGGAACAGCAAATAGTTCAGTACAGTGGTTCATTAATTGATATACGAAAAGCCTGGGAAAGTAGTTTTGCTAAGTTAAATCTGAAAAGTCTGGGACTTGATAATAAGTTATAAAAATATTCATTTGAATGTCATCCACATGTAGATCGTAATTAAAGTCATGAGAATATAAGATTATCTAGTTAAAGAATATGCATAGAAGAAAAAATGTCAGAGAACCATGATATTTACATATCTTATAGAAGAGGAGCCACTAAAGGAGACTTTGAAAAGAAGGTAATGAAATAGAGGGGAGAAAAGAAGAATCTTAGCTATGCTTGAAGGCAGGGAATGAGTCTGTTTCTGGGAAAAAAAATAATGTTTACCTATGTCAAATGCTACTAGAAAGTAAGTAAAACAGGACAATAAATTGACCACTAGTAATTTAATTTGTAATGTTGAAAAGAGCTTTTCCATTGGCTCTTCATGAAGACAAGTTGAAATGGAATAGGTTGAAGACAGAATCAAATATTAGGGAAGGAACTTTCATGGAAGCTTTGTCTGAAAATTGGATAGAAAACAGCAGTGCCTAAGGAAAGTGGGTTTTGTGGAGATTTTTTAAAAGAAGAATAATAGTAAGGCCTATTGCAGGCCAACTGGAGTGACTGTAGAAATAGAAAGGAAGTTGTCTGCTGCAGATGAAAGAAGATATGTTTGTAGAAACAGCCTCCCTAGTGATAGATTGGTAGTGAAATCCAGGACACCGATGGAGGGACTGACTAAATGGGATCATGGACTTGTCTCCTGTCCAAACAAGAATTTTGTGGATAGATGTAGGTAAGTTAATGAAATTGCTGCAGGTCTTGTCCAGATGTTCAGTGTCAGAATATATTAGAGCATACAGTATGAGGAAAAATGGACAAGAAATTATCCCGGCCTTAAAAGAGCATACATTTAAGAAAACACCCAGCATAATTATATTTGTATTGCAAACTATCTTTTTCAGTCATATTTTAAATATAAATTTTAGCAATTTTACTTCATTTTAGTATCTAGCACTATGTTAACTTTTTGGTTTTAGTACTTCAATGGTGCAGAGACATAGAAGTTTGCCCTGCTGTACTTGCTCATCTTTGTAATCATATGTTTGCAAGCTGTTGGAATAGATTGATACTGCCTGTCATTTTTTCTGACACCATTTAAATCATACCAATGGTTCAATAGTTTCCCAAAAGTGATGCTGTCATTAATTCACTTCCTCAATGAACAAGTTCTATTTTAAGAAATACATTGTGTTCAAAGGATATTTGCATATGAATAAGTGAGAGGGATGTCTCCTTTAAGAGACTGAGTGGCCTATTTTAACTCAAATAACAACACATAAAAGAAAATTCCTTTGAGTTGTGGTTAACAACATAATCTTGACACTAAGAAGGTCTGGATTTATATCTCAGCTTTCCCAAGTCTTTTGAATTTGTGAAAATTTCTTAATAATTGTTTCTTAACTTGCTCATATGCAAATAAAGATAATTCTTCTTATTAAGAAAATATTGAAGATTAAATAAGGTTAGATTTGTAAAGAAGGTAGAAAATTCAATTAGTTGCCAGCAAATTATATGGCAACCATTTAATTTTATTCCTATGATTTTTAGTGTATCTACTACTAGTATACATTAAAGTGCTAGCTACCTATCATGAAATAGTTTAAACATTTTAATATATGAATTACCTTAATACCATCAAAAATATACAGATAGTATTTTTTTTAAAGAGGAGGAGGATAAGGAGAAATAGTAAACAAAGAAATTAAGTGATTTGCTGACAATCGCCCAGCTAATCAGTGACAGAGCACATGTGAAGTTCAGACCCTGGCAGGCTGGTCCCAAAGCCCAGATTCTCAGGCTCTGCATGACATCAGCTGTCAACAATGTCTTATTACAAATAAAGATATTACCTTTTTATTCTGTTAAAATGGGATATTTTCAGTAGCCTTTGTTATTTTTACTACAGCTTGAACTAACAATAATTGTAGCAATGAGGACCTCAGTTATTGCTTTATTCTCATGGGATCTTTCTCATTTTAAAGGATGAATGATTTTTGCAGCCTTGGTAGTCCCGAAATTCCATAGGAAACAACAACAGAGATAATGATCATTATCCTACCAAAAATTATTCCAAAGGTTTTAATTACATGATATAAAGGATAAAGGATAAAGAGTAAAGGATAGGTTTCATCTTCCACAGAAAATCCTATATCTCCATATGAAGGAAAATGACTCAAATGAACTACAAACAGGCTCATGTCAATGGTATTTTATTCAGTCTTCTGGTCAATGGAAAGACAACACTTTGTGGTTTCTCTGTAACATTATCTTTTATAAATTATGTTTCATTTTATTCTGTTTTTCTCATAGTAATTGCAAGTCCACATTTATTAGTATAAGAGCAGTCTTCATTCTCTTCCGAGCATTTTCACTCTGCCTAAGGCACTCCAACTGTCCCAGTAATATGTTTTTCATAAATGCCTTACATCAAAAGGCTCTGAATAAATATCCCACCTCCCCATTCTGTGACTGAAACTGTTGTCTAGTGCTAAATGACAGAGTTGGATTTTAGTATCAATTAGAATTAGAGGAATGCTCTTTTTTCTGCCAGTCAGGAATGACTGGGTGCTACTGAAATCATATTGCATATTTTCACAATCCAAAAGTACTGATATATACATTATCTTTGAATTTCCTGAAGAAGTATAATATGCTGATCATTCAATAGTGTTGAGAATAATCTTGTAGACTTGGCTCAAATTCTGGCTCCATCACTTACCACCTTTGAGATTCTCAGCTGTATCTTCAAACTCAACTTTTAATAACATTTCATACTGGTGTGACTATTAAGTCAGAAAACAAATAGTATATTTGGAATCTTTTATACTAAGCCATGACCAGTAAATCGTGATAACATTCGATAATATTCATATATATACATATATATACATATATATGTATATATATATTAATTACAATACTTTCATCTACACCTGGATCATGAAGTTAGAGAACTAAGAGGAGGGTCGTCTTCAAGATTGACTTATTTCTTGTCTGTTGTGTTATACTATGTCTGTAGGATATTTTTTGTCTTTGTTCGCTTTCATTTGGCTCCATCAGGCTGTTTATCATGGTCCAGAGAAAGAGGAAATATTTTTTCTCTCTGTATAAGTCCCAGTATCCTGCTATAAAACTTTCTGGTATGAATTGAAAGCAAATATTTACAAATCATTCCTGGTATGTGGAAAAATATCGTGTACTGATTGGCACATCTAGAGTGGTGCGGCAATCACTATAGCAGGAGCGATGAGAATTATCCTTATACAAACTTACTGGAGACAGAAACCTGCAAGTGGATACTTTTGGGGAGAGGAAATGAAAGGATAGATTCAGAAAGATCACAAATACAGTAACATTAATTTGGTTTTATTTTTATAAGTGTTCCATGAAAGATTTTCCCCATAATAATTAATAAAAATATTAATATTTTTGAAAGAATTTTTTATTGTGTAACTAAAAATATATGGAAATGCTATTTTCAGCATAATAATGGAAAATGACAAAAAAGATTGTGAGGGCTCAAAATCATGAAAATTTAAATATAATTTGAATACATCCTTTTTTAATTCATTAATTTTATTGGTAAATTTTAGGTATATAATATGATGACATTCATCTTTGGGAATTTGCACCTTTACATGATATATCTTGGTTCTTATTTTTTTCCCCATTCCCCTGCCCTCCTTTCAACCCCTCCTCCCCTCCCTATTTACAAAGACTTTGCTTCCATTTTTTTCCTTTTCTTATGTTTATTCCTTTCCTCCTTATTTTAAAACATAATAATAGGACACATGGCAATTCTTTTCATACTATTTTTGATTTAGCACATTGTTTTATATTGAAAAAAGCAGGAAAATGAGGTTGACAATCTCTGAAAATTTTATGAAACATGCTGTAATTTAGTGGCATTTAAAGTGCTCAAATGTTAGAGTAAATAGATACATAGCAATAAAATGTTATTTGTAAGCCAAGCATGGTGGCACATGTCTGTAATCCTTGCACTATGGGTAACTGAGGCAGGAGGATCATAAATTTGATCCCATTCTGGGCAACTTAGTTTGAGACCCTATCTCAAAATACAAATTTTAAAAGGACTAAGTATGTACCTCTATGCAAAGATACTAGTTCAATCCCCAGTACCACAAAAAGTTATAATTATTCTATATTTAAATTATATTCTAGTGTTTATTTGAGGTTTTGGATAGTATTTCCTTTATTCTCTATAGAAATATTGATATACTCATTGCTTAGAGTAATTAGAATTTAGCCTTCTACATAAATCTAGCTACAGATGTGTAACTACCAGATGTGTAATAATTCTAATAATGTCCCTTGGTATTCCTGTAAGTTCTGTGTTTCCAGACTTTCTTTTGATTTCACTGTTTGACTATTATGAAGCTGTACTCCTCTGGGTAGTTAAGAGGCCTAACAACGTGATGTCAGAATGGACATTTCTATGTGTTGAGATTTCTATATTGATTTTCGTAAAGGTATAAGTTAACTGGATGCCTACATAAAAGTAAAATTATATTTGTTGAGTTGTTAGGATTTTTTCATATGTTACTTTGATTTTAGAAATTATGAGAAATAATACAGCATTGAAATTAACCTAGAACATAGTATGGCTGCTAAATCCATTTCTGAGACTTTTATAACATGAGAAGATCCTTGATAAGCAAGAAAAATCTTAGAATTTTTTCAGTTAATATAATACTTGAGAATCACATTTAAGAATGTCTATATTAATTTCATAAAAGAGGAGAGGAGAATGTACATACCTCTTTGCATGGATAGGATCAGACCTAATTTTGCCTAATTGCCCCATAGGTTTCATAATTTTCATTGACCCAAGGTTGTATTATAATAATACCCGGCAATTTTTAATGTGACATCTGTGGCTCACCAATAGATACAAGACAAATCAGACACACAAACTTAAATATTATATAGTTTCATATACATATATGAGAGAGACACAGACACAGAGAGACACAGAGTGAGAGAGAGAGAGAGAGAACAAAATAGAAGCTAGATAAATAGAAAGTAAGAAGGGAACAATTTCAAATAATTCCCCAAATTATCTACCCCATTGATTCAAAAAAATTTTAAAATACATGCTAATTTGTTTCATTTATACTACTAGTTTCTTTTTGTTTATTAAAAAGAAAGCTTTGCCATTTTTTTCGTTTGTTTCTTTGTAAGAGAGTCTTCTTTGTGTATGACTTGTATTCTGAGCAACACTTTGGCTATCTTTTAGCCAAAGATTGCCATTCAATTTCATAAATAGTTGTTAAAACTGAAGATGGAAGACTGTTCTCCACTAAAATCTGAACCAGGCAGGCACACAGACTCTCTAATTGATTTTGGCAAAGAAGATGTGAGTTGGTTTCCCCAGAAAGAAGTAACAGTGATATCCATTTGGCTAGAACCGCAAGCCATACCCCTTTTCTATGGACCTCAGGAATCAAAGGCTGCTTGAAAATGATTTTACAGTCACTGGAGAAGATGAAAACATTTTGCACCACCTGCTTACTTGATTTAAACAGAAGTACCCAATACACTGAAATCCCTTAACTCAGACAGAGTAGTCATCCTTGAAATACCTGGAGAATACTGAGCAATAAATATTTACTCTCTCGAAAATGGCAAGTTAAAGATGTTACACTGTGCTCTGTTAAAATTAAATAGATTAGTGCTACACACAACCAGTGCATAGGCTGGCCCCTGACAATCAGCCATGAAGCTGGCACTGGTAATGGCAGTTCCAAAAACACAGCAAGAGATTGATTAAAGTGAGCTTTCTACCATCTGTGGTCATGTTATGCTTGGGATAGTTCATATATCTGCAATGGCAGCAGTAAATATGCCAAGCAGCAACAGGTTTTCTTGAAGCAGAAAAGAAAATGGAGTCAATCAAGCTAAGCTATAGCTTAAATCTGATAGCACAGAATTCATGGAAAAGAGCTGACTTTGGCATTCTGTGTGAGAAGACCATCCAGGATGGAAATATTATGCTAGAAAGATGATTCTTACTTGGAGTTCTTATGATTAAATTTTTTAATCTGCTCTAATATTTGTCCAATTAAATCAGTTATACGCATTTTGGCTGGAAATCAATGTTTACATTAGGAGGCAATATTTTTTAAATGAGTTTGGCTAGAAATGGTTATGATTTATTTGGATGATAGGAAGAAAGAAGGAAAAGATGAAGGCAAAAATAAATAATTGATCAAAAGGCAGCTCCTTCCCCCAAATCCAGTGTTGTCATTTATTGAACAATATCTCAATCCATAAAATCATAAAGAGTAAGGACTATTTATTCATTCATTCATTTATTGACTCAACATATACATATCATATGCTTACTTTATACAAAAGTGTCAGTAATAAAGCACTAAAAGAGACAAACATCTTTATCTTCCCAGAGTTTACATTCTAGGTGTACTAGAATTTAAGCAATATACACAAATACCTTGTATCTTTGTATCTTCTTTGAATAGAATAGTTTACTAAAAGGGAGCACCTCAAGTGGACATACAATCATCCTACCAGATAATATTGTTTTCTCTCTTTGAAATGTCTATTGTACATTTCCTTCTAGCTCTACAAATTATATAGTTAGAGACTTTAAAAAGAACAGAGGAAGGCAAAAACAAAGAAACCTATGGCCTTAGCCACTGGCCTGATACACATTAAAAGACTGATATACAGAAAAGGACAGAAAAAAAACACAAAAGGCCTTAAACCTTACCCTATCTCGCCCCAGTTGTGGTTGTTAGTTGCAGTAGCAACTTGATGGGCTTTGGGATCCACACAGGGGATTATAAATCATACTTCCTGGAGAATCTGGGTGGGTCAGGGAGGTCTGATCTTGGGGTTTATATCTGGTTTGTCATTTCTTCTCCTGCTCTGTTCCCAGCTGCCACGAAATAAGCTTCTTTGCTTTACCACATTCTTCTATCATGATGTTTTTGCTCTGGATCCAGCAAACCATAGACCAAATCCCCTGAAACTGTGAGCCAAATTATACCTTGCTTCTTTTAAATTATCATTTTTTTTTAAAGTATCATTTTTTGGTGACAGGGAAGTTGACTAATACACCCTTCAGGACTAAGGACATCGATACAAGAGTAATCTAGATATTTTCAGGATCTGAAGAGGCATCAAACTGGCAACTCTTTAAACATCCTGCTCCACAACACCAGGAACAGCACCTAGAAATTTCAAGTCATTGTCTTAAACCTGCAGTTGCCTCCAAGAACAGCATAGCCTAACACAAAACTCATCCCTTGATGAGATCTCCCCCTAAATGGGAATAATTATCCTATGATCTCCCTGTAAATGGGAATAACTATGCTATGATAGGAACTGTGTCTGCACTGCTGAGCAGGAACAATCATCTCATGGGAACTGGATTGCTTCTCCAGTGATAAAGACTTCTCTAATCCACCTCACAAAACCAGAACTGAGATAATGATCAATCAGCCCCTCAGCCACTACAGCAAACTGATAAAAACCTTGCCATTCCTTTTATTAATGGGCTAGACTGATTTTTCTCTTTATCAGTGCTGCCCTTTCTCCTGTTGAGATAAAGGCTCACAACTAAAAGCTTTGCCTATGTACTTAGACTCTTCAACTTTCTCTCTTTTCTATTGTCACTGGGTCTAATCTTGTCTCGTGTTATGAATAAAGAATATAAATTATTCAAACAGATGTCCATTACCTTCTCATGACAAAATTTACAAACCCACATACACCTACTAAGAATTTCTTATTTCATTTTTTCCTGAAAATTTGATAATATAGAAATTATAGAAAAGATAAATATGATCAGTAAGTTTAAAACTCATACTGCAAGTTTTATGACATCATATTAAACTTCATTCGTATTGGCATTTAGAAGGTTTCCAGGGTAATGTGTACGGCCTCATTCTGTTGCCTTAAACCAAAAGAATGTTCTCTATCTTTATCTAAGTACACAGAGTCCTTTATTGCCTTAAATTAAGATGTAAATAATTAATCAGACATCACATCAAAATCAACATAAAAGAGAAATTCCAAGACATGTAGAATGGAGTGTTTCAGAGGAAACTAAACATGTATCAGAAATATTAACAATTAAGCCTTCCTTTTATTAGTATTCTTTGATATATTTAATTAGAATTATTACAGACATGAAAGAGTTCTAAGAAATTAAAAATATAATTACAACTTTGAAAGTAAAAACTATAAGAAATGAAAGATAGTTTGTGAGTACTATCCAAAAATATAAGAAAACAGACAAACAGTGGACAAATATTATTTTAAAGAGGAAATTAGATATCACAAATTAATATTAGATGTCTTATTATTTCACCACTTGATGTTCTAGAATACAGAAATTAACAGGGCAAAGGTTTTTAAAATACCTACAAGGGAAAGGACAGTCTATTCAATATATTGTTGGGAAAAATGCCTTTCCATGTGCAGAATAAAATTAGACCATTCACACATGACATGCAAAATGCAATTGAAGCATAAGGCCTGAAACAGTAAGACTAACAAAATAAAACATATTGGGATAACTACTTGTCTTTGAACAATAATTTTTAATAGTTTTACCTCAAAATTTCAGTCAAGCAAAGAATATACAGATAAATGATTACTTCATATTCAAAATCTTCTTCAAAGAAAAGGAAACAATCAATCAAATTGATATAAGGGAAATCTAAGTCCCAAGCTGTTAGATGTCAGATGTGCCAAGTTTGTGTCCCTAGAAATCAAAGAATAAATTTCAAAGGACAAAGGAGGTTAATAATAGAAAAGGTTATTGGGGAATAGGAACAGTTCCAGAGGAACAGGAGGGGTCCTGAGTAGTTTGCCACTGAGGCCCTTTGTTTGACTTATACAGCAAAGTCACAATACGGGTACAAGGTGGATCAAACTATAATCAATCTATAGGATTACATGCATAACCACTTAGCTAATACTGATCCAATAGAAAAGCAAGGTTATATGGATAACATCATCAACCTTGGCTTATCTATGGCTTCTAAAACAGGAATATTTTGGGGAAGGGATTGGGCCAGGTGTTCTGATCACCCACCCTGATGTATGATGCATATCTGCACTTAATGGACTGGTTGATACTAATTACACTTCTGCTTTTCCCTTCAGGAAGGCTGCAAGTCAGGCCACTGTGACATTATCTTCAGGTCTTGCCATCTTCAGACGCACCTCCAGCCACAATTCTGATGTCTCCACTTTTCAGTGACTCCTTTGAGATCCCAGTCCCTCACTTACTGTATATTAACATTTACCTAACTTAACTACCTATAATATTCTCCCCTCTGAAGAGGTATCTACCTATAGTTAGGAGAGAATGGGTGTAGTTTCAATCTAGCTGCTTTGAGCTGAGAAGGGTTAGTGTAGCAGTGACTGGAGTCAGTGGCCTTCTCCAGAGAGCTAATCTAATGGGCCTTGGATAGAAGAAATGTTGTAGTTTAGCCTTTATGGACTGCTTTGAGAATTTCACTCTAGTAGATCTCAGTAAAGAGAGTCTGGCATATTTGTCATTGGTTCCTTCTCTATATTCACTTGGAGTTTGGCAGTGTTTAGGTCAGAAAAAACAAATTTTTCCAAGAGATTAAAGCACATACAGTCAAAGCTAAGTGCTAAAATGGAAAGAGACATTGGGTAAAAAGAACCACATCTAGACACTGCTCTTAGGGATGGAATAGCGATTGAAACCAACTGATTGCTAGACCACTCTATTGATGGAGGCTCTCTATAAATCTTATATTTCTTTTTAGATTTTTTTCTTCCCCAGATCTGAATTAAAGACAACAAATTTCATTTGCTAGTGCCCAAGTCCTTCTAGTCTTAGATGTAAGAAGATGGAGAGTTTGGTGGTTTTGAAGGGCAATTTTAGCTAAGGAATTTTAAGACATTGAGCTTTTATAGCTTCCACTATAGTTTTCTAATTTCATTGAATCACACCGGTTATCAGCTAAAGACGCATCTGAGGACTGCTAGCATTAATTACTGTAGTAATTAATTGGAGCCCCCTTTCTATATCTAGCCTTCATTACTATAGTATTATTGTGACACATCTTTTGGTTATACATTTTTGCTAGGTGTTTAAGACCAAGTTCAAGTGAGACCTGTATTAATCAAAATTACCCTCTTGCCATATATCAAGGTCTATATACCAAGGTCAGTTAAAGCTCTTCAAGACTTACTTTTAGAACAATGTACAGAGCCTCTCAGCTCTTCTGTCAATGTCAGCCACCAGGGTAAGTCACAGTCTTGCTTGACCATATAGCTTTCTGTGAAAGCATGGGAGACTTTCCTTTTGCTGGTAACCCTCTTTTTTGACACACTGGTTGACGCCTGTCTTTTGAGGATCCTATACTCCCTCTGCTTGGGAGGTTGGATGACTCACCAAAGGTGTAGGATCTTGTAGAAAAGGTCCCCTCATGTCCTGGGTCCTTGTTGACCCTGGAGGCCAAGGGCCAAAATATTAGCTGTCCTCTTAGCCAAATTATTTTTCCAACTCTAGTCTCCAAACCTCTGTTGTTGAACAACCAGAAGAGAAAATCAGTTATATCAGTCTTATATAGAGAGAGTAGGTTTAATATTAATATCTTATCTAGATACTGATCATCTTGAAATATATAGTATAACCAATGAACTATTATTTCTTTAACACTCATGGATGTCTTAGATGTTGAATCCCTGTAGAATGTTAACAGATAAAAGTTTTACAGAGTAATCTTGAGATCAAAGCCAACACAACATCTCAGCATAGCAATCAAGATGACATTACCATATTAGTACTAAGTTTTGTTATTATCTCTGAAACACATTTACCTTTTCATCTTAGTATAAAATAATTTTTAGTCAGTTTTCTTTATCAAATTAAATGACATAAAGAAACTCTTACCTACTTTATTAACTTTTAACCACTCTCTGTTACCAGAGTGATATTTCAGTAGAGTGTACTTGCTTATAGTTGTAGTTTATAGACTATTAATGCCTAATCTCTAATCATTAGAGTGATATTGTCCGGACTGCCCAGTGTTTAGGTATTTCTAATTGTTATAACACAATTACATAACAATCACACAAACATAAGCTGGAATTGTCATGAACATTTCATTTTTAATAGCTGAACCATAAGTAAGGAACTACCAGACATTTGAGACTATAATGTTCACCACCATAAACAGTGTTAACTTAGAAGTCACTGGTACAAGATCTTTTTCAGTTTCACAACTTTCAAGGCCTGTACATTTGGGATACACAAATGTACCATTGACTATACCATGAGATTAATAATAATGGGTATCACAGCTATACAGATATCTTTACATATAGTTTTCACTCTTAAGACAAAATTTAGACTTCTCTAACAGGTTTTACATGGTATAACTATATTGATAAAAGGGCATCTTTTTTTTTTTTTGGTACTGGGGATCGAAATTAGGTCCTTGTGCTTGCACAGCAGGCGGTGAAACCCCTGAGCTAAATTCCCAGCCCATAAGGGCATCTTATAAAATTGATTTTATTGATACAATTTAGTTATACATAATGATCACATTCATCAGAGGGAATTTGTACCTGTTGTCCTTCTGGTGTGAGAAACTGGAAGTATAAATAAGGACCAAAATGTATAACAGATATTGTGAAATAAGACATTTGTACAGCTCTGATAAATTTAGGAAACTGTGTTAATTACTACAAATAGAATTATTACCCAAAATAAATGTGTATCTTATTTACACAATAACAAAAGTCTTATTTAATCAAAACCAATAGATGTAGATGAAATTTAAATGTCAGGATAAAATTTAAAGAGATATCAAATTTCAATCATTTTATGTTTAATGTCTAAATATATATTATATAAAAGAGAGCTCCTATTAGTTATTTTGTATGTATTAAACTCATGTAGTCTTAACTCTATAAACTTAACTTCAAATCTTAGACTCACAACATAGCTTGTTTTTATATGTATACATATATATGCCCAAATATATCAATTATGTCACAAAGTAAGATAATAGCTGTTAATTTAACCATTTATGAACTAATTAATGAAAACATTTCATAGATTAATATTCAAATACTCTTTAACTCTTAATGCTCACTTTTTAGTAACCAAAAGCCAAATGATGAGAACACAAGAAACTTATTTTAGTAAAATATAGAACCTTTGCTTTTAAAACAAGTTTTGTAAGTTTAACCAAGAACATCTCAATATTTAAGAAGACCATATTGTTTTAGACATAGAAAATTTAACCTTTTAATTATAGCCAAAAACATTTACTCTAGATGACTTATCATAACTGTTACTACTTATTTTTAGCTATATATATTATCTCTCACTAAGAAAAACTCTTAAATTATGGTACACAGACAATGATAGACATTGTATTTATAAGACTGATCTTGGTATTATATTGGTTAACTAAGAACATGGATGAAAATATGTTATAAACTTTAAAGACAAATTAGCCTACTGTTAACTATCTGAACCACAAACATTTGAGATAATTTCTTGAGTGTTTATTTATCTATAGCCAACTTAAGTAAAACTTTTGGAGAATAATACATAGCTTAAATTTAACACACAGAAACATACACACATTAACATATTAATCACACATAGCATTCATGTTATCCAATTTAAGGCTTTTATTCCTATGTAAGAATTGAACTTGTCTGTTTTTCTCTGGTAAGGTTTTAAATGAGTTTGACTACCCTGAAAATCTATACAAATGGTTTTCCATGGAAATCTCAAAAGGAACCAAAAAAAGAAAAAAATTTTTGAGCTCACAAATTTTTTTTCTTAAATGAAGAAGCTGCAAATGCTTTAACTAGTTAGCATATGATAGACAAACATACACAAGAGGATTACATTTAAATCAGAGTGTCCTCATATATTTGGCCAAGTTGAGCTATAATAACTCTTTCACAATTTCTGGGTTTGTAACTAGAAATAGGCTTGTCATAATTTTTCTTAAGGTTATCAACAGAGATCTCTGGTGATAACAATAAGGAAAAAAACCCTTTTACACCTGTGAAAGCAAAAGACTCTTTTTAAGATGGGCTCTGGGCTAATGGTTTATCTGCTTGGAATAGCCAGCTATACAAGCTTCTTGTTGTTTTGATACACATCTGATGGCCAAAGCTGCTGTTTGATAGCCAAGTGTAAGTGTTCTCTCTAAAGGGACAAGCCATTAAAGGTAATTTTAACTGTTTTTATTTTCAGGGGGTGTTTATAATTTCCTGATTAGTAGCTGACAACTTAAAGTGATTGAAGGGCTTAGTTCTCATCATTAGAGTACAGAGGACAAGGGAGAATAACCTCAGGTTCAGAAATGGTAGCTGCAGCAGATAGTGCCTTAAGGACCAGGGGCATCTGGTTTTCCACTGACTTTTATCTACACTTTGAGCACAAATCAGGACTGTCTGTCAATGCAAAAAAAGTCTGAATATAAGGTACCTCTGACCATTTTTCCTCTCTTTTACAGTAAAACTACAATTATAAAACCATATTATAGTCAATACTTCCTTCTGTATTCCACTATGCCTCTATGGGATAGGAAGATCATGTTCAGGTGGAGAAAAATATTAAACAGCTCTTCCTCAAAATGTGAGGTTTGAACAATTTCCAATTCTTAAGAATATACTCCAAAGGAGTAAGAAAATTCAACATTGAGTTTCCCATCTGCAAAACAACAAGGGGAGAAGAAGCCATTCCTTTTAATCCCTTTGGTTTTTATATGCCTCAGGGTGTCCCCTGGGTTTACCTGCTCCAGAGCAAGTGGCTGTTATCTGGAGAGTGACCAGAAGATATATTGAGCTGGACTGGCCATCCTTACCTACGCACCACTTACTTCCTCTGAAAACTCAAAATTTCAACCTCAAAGTGTGTTTCCAAAAGCACAAACTATAACTCAATACCACTATAATAGCCATGTTTAAGAAGGGAAGCACAGTCAGCGAAAAGTTAAACCAGTAATCAAGAGACATGAATAATTGCAGATTTTCTCCTGCCAGTCCTGTTGGTCACAGGAGAAAACCCCTGTCCAGGGACTGGATCAGCCAAATCCCTCATGTGTGCCTTTCTAATTCCCTTCTAACACAGGGATGGGGGTTATGTGGTCTATAAAGGAATGCCCAAATATGAGCACACATTTTCTAGGGGTTCAAGTGCTTCCAAATGACAAGGAAAAAACATTTCCCAGAATTTAAAGAGAAGTATATTACCATTTATTGACATTGATAACAACCATCCAGAGCAGAGGTGAACTGCCAAAACATGTTCCCTAGCCTCACACATATCCAAAAGAGTAAGCTGCAAAGAAATTACATATTCAAAAAGCCATTCCAAACAGCTGTCTAAAATAAAACAACAGGCCATCTTGGCTTTCCAGTCAAAATATTTAGAGATACCATGCAACAAAAGCAAACTCTCACCCTCCTTCCAAAGATCTTGGTGGAACCTCCAAAATAGTATAGCAAAAATATAACTCCCAACCTGCTAGATGTCAGATATGTCAAGTTCATGTCCCCTGAAATCAAAGAATAAATTCCAAAGGACAAAGGAGGTTAAGAGTAGGAAATGTTATTGGAGAATAGGAATAGCTCCTGAGGAACAGGTGGGGTCCTGAAAGGGTTGCCACTGAAGCCTGTTGTCAAGGTAATTTATACCCAAATTCACAATGTGGATACAATGTGGGTCAAACTATAGCCAGTTTATAGGATTACAAGTATAGCCCTTTAGTTAATATTGATCCAATAAGGAAGTGGGGCAGATATCAAAGCTACATGGCTAGAATTATTAACCTCAGAGTATCTACGGCTTATAAAACAGAAACATTTGAAGGAAGGAATGGTTCCAGATGTTCTGGTCACCCACCCTGCTGTCTGATGTGTATCTGGACTTAATGGACTGGATGATTTTAGGGAGTCCCACTGGAAGATGTGTGAATGCTCTGGCATCTGAGGGTACTTGAGGACACCTGAGGATGCAACTCTGTCATTTAGAGCAGGCACACAATGGACTTTATTATAATAATGAAGCAACATGGACAACGATAACGTACCACATAGCTATACAAGGTTGCACAGTTGTTTTGTCTTACTGTGTCTCAGAAAAGCTGATAAAGTCATGCAGCTCTTGAGCTCTAGAGCTGCAGCTCCAACTCTCATGCTCTAATGCTGCCCTAATGCTGGAAAAACTTGGGTTCCTGCTTTCTGGTGATATCTGCTCCATGGTGTTCTTTTCTTTGGGTACCTCACCTGACTGGGCCTCCTTTCAGCCCTTCAGCCGCAACAGTGATATTAAATACTGTTCTGCTTATCTCTTCAGGGAGGGTGCAAATGACTTTATCTTGAGGCCTTGCCTTCTTCAGATGATGTACCTCCAGGCACAATTCTAATGTCTCCACCTTTCACTGACTTCCTTGAGAGCCCAGTCCCTCTCCTACTGTATATTAGTTTTATCTAACATAGCTGCCTAAAATAAAATGAATAGAAAACCTATGTCATAGAATAAAATATTTGTAAATTTTTCATCTCATAAACCATTAATGTGCAGAGTATATAAGGAACTCAAACAACTTGAAATAAAACAATCTGACTTAAAAGTGGGGAAACAACATAAATAGATACTGTCATAGAAGAAATGATCAGCATATATATGAAAAATCTTCAGGAAATGCAAATCAAATGAGATATCACATTATACTTATTATAATGAAGGGCCATTATTAAGATGACAAAGGATAACAAGTGACAGATGAAGATGTGGAGAAAAAGGAATAGTGGTAGACTTTTGGTGGGAATGTAAATTGGTGAAACCATTATGAAAAACAGTATAGAGGCTCTTACAAAACTTAAAAGTAGAACTATCAAATGATTCAGCTCTCCCACTTCAGCTATCCCACCTATGCTTTGAAATCTGTAGATTAAAGAGATATTTTACTCCCACTTTCATTTCAGCATTATTCACAATAGCCAAGGTATGTAACATACCTAAATGTCCATCAGTGGATGACCAGATAAGGAAAACATGGTTTACATGCACAATAGAATTCTATGTAGCCTTTGAAGAAAGAAATTCTGTCTTTTGTGACAATGTGGATGAATGTGAAGAACATTATGCTAAGGAAAATAAGCCAGGCACAGAAAGACAAGTGCTAGATGATCTCACTTAGATTAGATTAGTTGCTGATGCACCCTTACCAAATTACCTTTCCTCTGACTGCCTTCTGACAATATGTTCTCTAGGAAGTCACACCCACAAAGGTGTAAAGTTCTATGAGCAATTACCCTTATGGTGACCTTTTGAACTTGGGAAGAAACAAATGGCTCTATGTGACATAATAGAATAAGATGGAGAAACCATGTTCTAGTTCTCTCAAAAAGCAATAATTCTCCAAGACAAAAGGCTATTGAACTTTTTTCACAATGTAGGTTTTGTGATTTGTGGTAACTAATAAGGCAAGGACATCAGACATGTAATGCTGTGATTCAATGAGGATATATAAGGTGAGGACAATATTTGTTTTCATCAATTTCTGCCAGATTCTGTCAATGAGTTGATTATTTTTCTCTCTCTTTAGCTGGAATTACAGAAAGTTTTCAGCTGAAAGGTTGAGAAAGTAAAAGAAGGAATGTTTGCCAAATTCTATGCTTAGCCAAAATTGTAATTGAAATCATTTTTATTGTGGTAATTTTGCTTAAATAAAAAAAACAAGGGCTAATTTATGCACCCAACAGAATTTCATTATAGCTCAAAACAATTTAAAAGTAAATTGAAAGTTAAATCAGCCTTAGAATTAAACAATTAGCCTATGTTCATTATATTTAGTTAAAATCTTCAATAGGTTATCAATGTTCAAAAAATATTATAATACAATTAATATGTATGAAATTGCTTCATCATTTGAAGGGATTGAATTAAAAAAACTGAATACTATGGATTTTGTCAGTTTGGCTAAACTGTAGAAAATTCCTTCCTGATAATAGGGCTCTGGCCTCCTTTTCTTAGACCATTTAGTTTAGATCAATTGAAATTATTATTTTTGTTCTCTGCTCCTTTAAGAGATAAATCTCCTTCCAAACTTTAGCCAATGCTAAACCTCAAGAATGTGTTTTGAGGGAACTAGGAAATATCTCTTATAAATATAATCATCAAGAAACAGATCTTCCCTACCTTCCAGTGTCTGTAGGAAGTTGGGAGTCCACTTTCTAGTGTAAACTAGCAAACACAGATGGCCTGATCACACTAACAATCTCTCCTTAAGTTCTTCCCTGATTTTATACCAATTCACTTCAGTGCTTAAAAGATTCCATTCTTTTATTTCAACAAAGTTGAGTTCAACTCATTTCTCTACTGTAACTCATTTCTCTATTGTAGTAGTTTTGACCTCTATTATAGTAGTTCTGAGTAAAGTCTTCCCTGCCTGTTTAACCTAGATGCAATTGTTCTTTGACAGGAATGTTGTCTTTACATTTGCCTTTTCATAGAAATTATGGAGAGTATGCTTTTACATAACTGTGGGCTCAATTTTAGTTTTTGGCTATGAACTGATCATTTCAATTGATGCTCCAAAATGTTGTGCAGTTTAAGAAGCTCTTCTTTAAAGATCAAAGAATAAAATTTTGTGAACAGGAAGTTCATGTAATACAAGGAGAAAATATCTACTGGAAAAATATTTAAAAGGAAAACAACTAATTTGGTAAATATGGGTTTCCCATTTTCTATTTTCATCTCTCCTTTCTTCTATATTTCTTATTTTATTCTTTCCTTCTTTGTTTTTTTAATAGGTTTCTTTTCTCCAGTAGTCATTATCACTTAATGGATATAATACTTTACTAATGGACATATCTACTTTCCAATATATTTTCATTATAATTTATAAATGTATAAAAATTGGGTGAATTTTGAGAAATTTTACATGATGCACAGAATTTATAAGCACAGTTTCTGTTAAATTTATAAAATGTCTTCATGTTTGAGAAAAAGAATACCTTCAGCAGATTTTTTAATTTCATGCCATATTCAGAGTTAAGGAGATAATCTTTAACATTTAGGAACCAAGGAGTCTCCCAGGCTGTAATGATCTTGCCAGACTATATGGTAATTTATTTGGAGTGTATGTCAGTATTCCAATTCATTCTTTTTGCCTCCTGTCTTGTTTTTCTTCCAGATCAAAGCTAACTCAAATATGGAGGAAGTTGCTGTCATTGCTATTGGCCCTCATGATTTGTCCAAAGACCAGCATTAGGAATTTTAGAACTCAAAAGTTTATAAGAATCAAAAAAGGTACTTTTTAGAAGTACAAATATCTGTACCCAGTTTCAGCACTTCTGATTCAAGGGTTATCAGAATTTACATTCTGAATAGGCACCTTAAATCATGTGATTTAGGTAGGAGGATCAAAGTTGGAGAAACAGCAAGGTTGAGTAAAATATTTGTCTGACAGAAAAGTTAAAAATGTTAACTGCTTGAAACTCTGTGGAGATTTGAGAGAGAAAATGTTTGTCTGTCATTAAATAAGAGAATAAATGAAAAAGTCACACAAATCCTGACTCCTGTACAACTGCATTTTCAAATCCTGCCAATTGTGTCTTCCTGCCTTGCATAAGAAAAAAGCTGTTCTTCAAACAATCAATATTTTGTGAAAATCTGTTAAAATTGGAATAATTAGTAAGTTAATTAACTATAAGTGAAATTATCCCCCACCCTTCTTTGCCAGGCTTGCATTTACATACATACTTGATCGTATGTTGCTGACATTGCAGAATTTTCATTGTATTAAAATTAGAAAAATGTTAAACACATTGTTTTACCACATTCTTCCTCATCCCACTTTCTAGAATATGAGTAGACTTTCTAATTTAAACAAAGTAATACATTCAATGCCCTTTTAAGAAATGTCTCTTGACAGAGTCAAAATTTGTAGGAGAACTTACTGACAAATTGACTGATAATGTAGGATCAGGAAATATATGTTGTTGACCTACCAGTCAGTTTTTGATAGAAAAAAAGGAAAGAAAATAGAAACAGGAAAGTTTATAAAACAATTTTTCATAGCAGTGCAATTGCTAGTCTAACATCTCCATGAAGATTGTCCATGCCCTCTACTTGAAGTCAACAACCAGATCTAGGCTGAAATAGTATTGGAAATAGAATTCTCCAAAAGACAGCCATAAAATTCATTTTTTGGAAACAATTGTGTGACAATATGCTTAACCTTAAATCTTATATAAATATTTGGAGGAGGTTACCACCTGATCTTCAGCAATTGTGAGTTGCATAGTGGGCTTGTCTCTGTAACTGGTATTGCTCTCATACCCAATATAGCTCTTAATGGATGGCTGCCTTCTAGGGATTGCTTAGAAGATGAGACACTCTTATTTTAAAGTATTATTAATAGTAATTTATAGTACATATCACATATTGTTTGTTTTCTCTTTTCCTCATCTCTGTACCATTATACAAAGTAAACACAAGTATATACCTACATTCATAGATGGTTTCCACCAAAAGCAATCTAAAAGGAAAAACACAGAAGACAAATTATGCTTTTAGGAGTTCAGCTAAAATTTATTGGCTTTATTCTCTTTTTTAGATCATGTGGGCAAAGTCAGCCTAATTGGATACTAGATTAGGTCCCTCACTACAGTCTCTCCCACTTGCACACAGCATCCTCCTCCATCCACCTGTCACAACTATTTGCTGTCTCCACTTTGTTGAAAGTTTGAATAGGGTCAAGAGGCCCACTTGGAGAATTTTTGCATATCTCAAAGCAGGAGATACGAACATGGTACAGTATGTATTTCTCAGTGACTGTCCTAACGTACCTAAATAGATAGATACTTCTCATTAGTACATTTTGACATTGAGTGAGTCAAGTGAGGTGGAATCATATAGGTGGAGAATCAAAATTACAAGGATTTGCAGGTGGTGATAATGTGTTTCTGAATCTTCATCACCTTGCAACATAACTTTTTAGCCTTGCTTAATTTCTTGATGTAGACTATATCCCAACTTTTTTTCTTTATGATGTTTTGCATGATGTGTTTACAGGTAAGTGATTATCATTTTCTGACCTAATACTGTGTACTTTGAATACTTTTTGGGTATTAAAAGTGCTATATGCAGGAAAGTACAGTTTTAAACAGGCTCAGTCTATATCATTCAATTTATTTTTAACAATCTACTACTGTTCCACAATTCACACTGACAATGTTAAAGAACTATCAGAAAGTAGTTCATTTAACTTTTTGAGTATTTTTTTTGAAAAGTTCAGCTTAATTTTTCCCACATCAAATGGCAGCATTAAAAACATCAGAGATAATACATGTGTGTTCTTTTCTCAAGTCGCTTCTTTTTGTAATGAACTACATGTGTAGATTTTCTTGATATGTTTGGATCCTACATTAACTATGTTGTTAGTTGTCCCTAGTTCCCCTAACATTCTTAACTTTAATAGTAATAAACTCTTTCATTCTAGAAACATTTATCAAGTATCTACTGGAAATATCATTAAAATGATATCCTAGAATATAAGTGAATAGTGATGGAGACCTAAATTAGGAAAATGATAGTGGAGAAATAGAAATGGTCATAGGCTTTTGGAGGACGTTAACTTGAAACTAATGTATTGGTCTTCCATTATGACCACGAAAGTTGAATGGCAACAGAAATTCCTTTGTTAAACTAATTGACTAGAAAAAACTATGTGAAATAATTGTTTTTAGACATTTTACAACAGGTACACAGGACACTAATCTCTAAAAGAAACTAAAAAAAAAAAGAAGAAAAAAAGGTAGGCAGCTTGTATGTTGCAAAGCAAGGAGAGAGATCTCAGGGGGTGCCTGAATTTCTTGCTGAGCTAAGAGAAAAGATTGGAGACTGGTGAGGCTGAGGCAGCTATAGGTCTAGGCTATAGCTCGGAGACTGAAAAAATGGAGAGGGAGGGAGAAAGGAAGAGAGGGAGGTGGGGAGAGACAGAGAGAGAGACAGAATGAGTGAGAGAGATAGAAAGAGAGAAAATATTTCCTTTATAATATCAGTTTTGAAAGTAGAATGTATTATTTTTTCAGATTTGATGAAACCTATCATTTCATGGAAACAAAACCATCATATACTTCAGGAGAAAAAAAACCAATGAAACCCAACAACAACAGCAACAAAAAAAATCAAACAAACAAACTACCACAACAAAAACAAAGAAAAATCAACCTAAGCCAGATCTTGGATGGAAATATTCGAAACAGCCAATATATAGGACAAAGATAAGAATGAGACACTCTTTTGTTAGGCCAGAAGGCACTGAATTATGTCTTCATATTTCTGGAAAACATAGATTAATATATCCAGTGATAGTAAAAGTTATTGAAATATTTTTTCAGATGGAAAAATCTGAGAGAATTCAGAACTGGAGAACTATAAAGGAGGCCTTCAGGAAGACTGAAAAGGATACCAGATTAAAACTTGAATGATTAAAAACTGCAAGATATGATAAATATATGAGCACACAAAATAATTTTTTAAAAAAATTTGTTACCTTTAATAGATAATTGTAGAAGCCTGGAGAGGTATCTCAGTGGAAGTGCAATTGCCTGTCACTCATAAGACCCTAAGTTTGATCTCTAGCATTGCAAAAAATAATAATAATAAAATATAAAGGCAGTTGTTCAAAGGCAATAAAAGAATTATAATATGTGTAGATTAAAATATATGACAAAATAACAAACATGATAAGGGAAAAAATGAAAAATGTACTGTTTACATGCTCTTATATAATATATGGCTGGTGTAATATTTGGAGGTAGACTTCGGTAAGTTAAATTTGTACAATATATGGCTAATCATCCAATAGTGGGGATAAATTGATTCAATAAATTATACTCAATTCATTAAGAAGACAACTAGAGTAGCCAGAAAAAGGAATAAATAATGGATGATTCAATATAAGAAGGGAAATAGTCAATTAAAACTGAACAAAAATCTAAAGAGACATTTTAGCAAAGGAGATATGCAAATGACTAAACCATCACATTAAAAGTTGTTCAACATCATCATCCATAAGATAAATGTAAATCAAAATGAGATAACAATTCATACACTAAAATGGCTATTTAAAAAAAGAAGGGATAAAAACAACTATTGCCAACAATGTAGAGAATTTGGAGCCCTTCTCTGATGCTAGTGGAAACTGGATGTGGTTGTGCTGCTTTGTAAAATAGTGTGGCAGTTTCTCAAATGGCTAATTGTGGAGATACCACATAATCCAACACTTCTGCTCCTACGTAGATACCCAGGAGAAATGAAAACATATGTGCTCACAAAAACAAGTAGATAAATCTTCATTGCAGCAATATTCATAATAGATAAAAAGTAACAACACAAATGTCTGCCTACTAAAGAATGAATAAATAAAATGGCTAGATAATGGAATTTTATCTATCAATAAATAGAATTGAGTTCTCAAATATCCTCCAATGTGAGTGAACTTGAAAATGTTATGCCAAGTGAAGGAAACCAGTCACAAAAGAACTACATAATTTATGATTTCATTTATGTAAGATGTTCAGAATAACCAAATTTATGGAGACAGACAGTAGACTAGTGTTTGCCTATGGCTATTGCGGAAGCAATGTGGGATGCAAAAGGAAACAAGGTTTTTGGAGGAGTCATGGAATATTCTGAAATTAATTATGGTAATGGATGTACAACTCTGTGAATACACTAAAAGCCAGTCATTGAATTATGCCATTTAAATGGATGAATTGTATCTTATATGAGTTATATCTTAATAAAGCTATTTCATAAAAATGGACAGATGAAAATGAATAGAAAAAACTTCAATGATACATTTAATTAGGCTAATCATATAAATAATTACAGGAAATGTAAATGTCTAAATAGTCTGATGGAAAGGAAGAAGTTTTCAAATGGATAAAGAAACAGTACAATTACATTCTTTCTACAAGAAATTCATCTTAAAATTTAAGACATGAATAGGTCAAAAAATTATCAAAAAGGTATATTATGGTATACTAACCAAAAGAAAGGTGAATGTGTTACATTAATATCAGAGAAATAGAAGTCAGAAGAAGGGATATTATCAGATATAAAGCACTACCTTTATCATAATAATAAGGCATGAGCAACAATATGACCAAACTTTCAAGAAGATGTATATTTAATGTTTATGCATCTAGAAACTACTTCAAATCCATAAAACAAAATCAACAGATTTAAAGGGAGAATCCAAAAATCCAGAATTAAAATTGGTGACTCTAATGTTCTTCTCCCAGTAATTGTCTAAATATCAGTAAGGATATAAAAAGTATAAACATTATCAACTAACTTGAAGAGCTTAACATCTGTAGAATCCTTGACCCAACAAAAATATAACACATATTCTTTTCAGTTATGGACAGAACATTCACCAAGATGAACAAAATTGACATAATACTGTCTGGTCTGATCATCAAAAAGAGAGAAGTACAAATTACCAACACTAAAAAATCATAGAAAAGAAATTGTGAAAGTTCTACAGACAGATGTTAAAAAGACAATAACAAATGCTGTGTTGTTCTTTAACTCTTTGCACTACTAACAGCTTAAACTGATGGGAGTATAGAATACCTTAGTTTGTTACTTTGTTTTTGTATTGACCAATAATCTAATGATATATCTTATGCAGAATAGATACTTCAAGTTTGAGAATATTCAGGAATTCTTAGATTTTATCTATAAATTATGTATAAAAATTGTTATGTTATTACTCTGCCAATGAAAAAAGGATTTAATACTGTTCAAATTTGTATTAAAAGAGGACAGTAAGTTCCTGACTTATGAACATTTGAGTTGTGAACTTTCACAGATAAGAACGGATCTCACATTATGAACATTTGTAGATGTGAACAAATAGCAGAAGTAGCTCATGTGACTGCCAGACACTGTCACATTTGTGCTGCTGTGTGCTTACTGTAAAGTGTGATAGTGCACAGTAGCCCAGCACAGACAGGCGCTTACTGTATTTGTGTGTATGTATGTTTGGACTTTTCATGTTTTATATTGTATATTGTGCGGAATATAAGACTCATTTTTTCGGACTTATGAATGAATCCAACTTACAAATGTTCTTCCAGAATGGAACCCATTTGTAAGTTGGGGACTTACTATATGTGGTTTTTGCTCACTCACCAACACACCACACACACACATACACACACACACACACACACAGAACATTCCTCTATAAAATTCACTATAACATTGGTCAAATAAAATGTATCTTCTTTTCTACTTATCCTGAATGACTTTTAAGTGATGAAGATGAGACACAGAAACACTAATGCATATTTTGTGAGGTGCCATCAAAATGGAGTCCATAAAACTAATTTCCTAGAGAAATGTTTCTTCAAATCATGGTTGTAAGTGGTGAGTGGGGTATACAGTACCAGGCAAAATGGAACAAGATAAGCTGAATTTATTGTGCCACTGAAACAATTAAAAACAGAAAAAAGTAATACTTTTGAGACATTGGCCTTTACCTAATTTAGGGCCAGAGGGAGAGGAACCATGTGGGATAAGTCTATAATGCATAGAGCTGTAGGGAACTTCCAGGCTTGGTTGAATAGTGGATCACCCTGATTGAACACAGTAAGCTAGAGGTGGGAGCCTGAGGAGGCAAAGGTGGAAAGAGTTTGCATAGATTACTACAGAGCTGCAAAGATAGAAGCGTATTGGTATTTGCAGAGCTTCGTGTTGTGTCTCCTGTTGATTACTGATTAGCACATGCTTATGACATAACTAGAGACCTAAGAAAGTACTACCTGAAAAGAGCAAAAGGCATTTACCCTTAAGGGTCAGCTCGGGACAGGAATAGTGTTTGTACCTAATACAGAAATTCTTATAATCCACAAAGTATTTGATAAAATAATGAGAAAGTGATTACATTAACAATGGGACAAAATTAACCTGAAACAGTACCCACTCTGCTCCTAACAGGGAAACAGGAAGGATCAAACCATTTCAAGTACATTATTTCACATAAAAATGGGTCAACTGCCTTTATGAGACTACAATATCCAGTAATTATTAAGGTAAAATTTACAATGTCTGTAGTTATGGAGTTAAGGAAAATATAACCTTTAATGATGAGATAGTTAATCTATAAAAACTAACTTAACATGACATAAATTATATAATTGTTTTTTCTTGTCTACATTTTATATGATTAAGTAGGTAAAGGAAATGTTAAGCACATAAAGTAAAAACATAGATGATATTTTTAAAAACTCATATCAAACTTCTGTAAATCCAATCTAAAATGTCTGATTTGAAGTCATTGAATGAAATGAAGAGTTTTATACAGAAAATAAGAAACTAGTAAAATTGACAACAAGGTATTAGAAATTATCCAAAGTAAAACACTAAGACAAAACAAAACAAAGTCAGCCAATGAACCTGCAAACAATACAAAGCATCAGTTAACTGAGAAATTTCTACTGAGGGTGTGTAATTGAAGTCCCTTAAGGCAAAAAGAAATAGGTAGCAATGGGGGAAGAGAACAGACGTAAATTACTAATATTGGGAGTGAAAGAAGTGACATCACTACAGAGTCTACAGATGTGAAAGGATAGAAAGGAAATACTGTGAAATTATGATTGAGGTATACTCTTTTTAAACATTACTCTGGATTAAGGACTATAGCGACAAATTTGATTAACAAGCATACTTATCTTCCCACTAACCAAATTTAGTTTATTTCCATAAATAGTATTGAATTCACAGTTTTGTAAAAAAATTATATAATTATCATGGACTCTTTATACATTAGTATTATATCATCAAGATTCCCTGCATATTATATTTTATTGAATAGAAATACTTATTTTCATTTCCTGGTTAGCGAGTAGCATTGTGGTTTTACAGCATCTATTTGTTCTGAGTACTAGTGCTAAAACGTTTTCTGTACAAGAAAGGAAACAAATCATGGAGGGTTATATGTGAGCTGAACAGTGTCAGAAAAAGCTAGATAGTTCCTGCTTGATATATGTTGGTGAAAATGAAAAAAGAAGGGAGTTGCTGATGTGCAGAAGACCATAAATTCCAATCTAAAATAGATTAACAACAAAAAAATAAAATAAAATAGATTAATGTACGCTTACAGGATGCTTTAAATAAGAAAGCATGAAAATGCTGTTAATATCTGCTTTTACTTAATTGAAACTGTGAATTCTGTTTAGTGACAATTTCACATTATTGTTTTTGTTAAAACAATTTTCAGCAGGCTGCTTATGCATTTGCATGTTTTGTAAGGCATTGTCTGAGCTTTGTTCTTGGTTCTGGCCTCTCTTTCTAAGAATCTTGGCATTATGACCAGATTTAGGGGACATAGTGTCTTACTCAGAAGCAGAGTAGGTTTGCTTGCTGCCCGTCATAATAAGATGAAGACTCCAAGGACAGACATGCTTACTTCTGCTTATGAAAAATTTAAGTTGCTCAAGTTTAGAGTTCATATCCTAAAATTTATTATATTTACCAGGGTCATCTGGGCCTCTCCACATCTCCTCATGAGAAGAGAGACTCATTCTATCTGTGTGAAACACTCAGATACTCTGGCTAATTTTTCTGCCATGAGAAATAGAATCAATTATCTGGACCCAAGAGTATAGTGTCTTCTAGCATCCATGAAACTGGCAGGCTAACTTCTTATCTTGCAAGTAAGATAAAAATGCATGCTCTTTATCATTTTTTCTTTATCATTTTTGAATGACATTTTTTCAACAAAATAGAATACTGACAAAGAATAGAATTTTGGGGTGAAGAAGTATGAAATCACAAAGCCTGATAACAGAATTTAAGGGAAGTCCATGGAAATTGTTAACAAACAAATAAACATGTTCACCAAACTGTATGGTTAGCAAAAAAATAAATTGTATGGTTAACTAGGAATTTAAACTTTATTTCCCATTAATAAGAAGATATTGAGAGGTGGTGATATAGTGACAACAAGAAAATACGTTCAAATTATTAAGAGGATGGATAACCATAAATGAAAAAGTCAGGAGGGTTAGATTCCTCCATGAAGACATCTTGGCATTTTGGGTTTTTGTTTCCTTAAATTGCTTTATTGGTACATTTTAAGTATACAATACATTTACATTTATCATTGGGTACTTGTACCTGTACATGATGTATTTTGGTTCTTATTTTTCCCCATTTCCTGTCCTTCCTCCCCCCTCCACCCTTCCCTATTTACAAAGACTTTTTTTCCATTTTTTCCTTTTCTTATAATTTTTCTTTTTCCTTCTTTCCTTTCCCCTTCCACTCCCACTTCCCCTACCCCTTTGGACCTTTTCTTACTATTTCAAATTATCAATTATTTATTTTAATCATTTTAATCCTAATTTACACTTTCAATTTCTCACACCAGAGAAACTATTTGGTATTTATACATATGTGTCCTATTTATTTCACTTCAGAGTATGGCCTCAATATGCATACATTTAGCTATGAATGTCTCTAGTTTGTCGTTCATTCTTGCTGAGTAGTACTCCATTTTATAGAAAAGAACACATTTTCTTTATCCAGTTTCCAGTTTATGGGGATTTGGGATGTTTCCAAACTTTAGCTATTACAAACTGTCCCGCTATAAACATGGGTGCACATATATCGCTGTGGTATGATTCTTTTAATTCTTTGGGGAAGATACCCAGCAGGGGAATAGCTGGGTCAAATGGGACCTCTAGCCCTAGTTCTTTGAGGTATCTCCATACTGATTTCCACAGTGGTTGCACCAGTCTGCGCTCCCACCAACAATGGAGAAGGGTTCCTTCCTCCCCACAACCCTGCCAGCATTTGTTATTGGTGATTTCTTGATAGCAGCCATTCATTCTGGGGTAAGGAGGAATCTCAGTGTTGTTTCATGTCCATCTCTTGAATGACCAATGAGGTTGAACATTGTTTCATATGTTTATTTGCTGCTTTTACTTCTTTGTCTGAGAAATGTCTGTTCATTTCAGATGCCCATTTTTGGATTGGGTCTTTGAATTTGGGGGTTCTGATTTTTTTCAGTTCTTTATATATTCTAGATAGTAGTCCTTTGTCTGAGGAACAGCTGAGGTTTTGTTCATAAAGTCTTTTCCTATGCCAATATCTTCAAGAGTTCTACCTAACTTGTCTTCCACCAAGTTTAGTGTTTCTGTCTTAATATTTAGGTCTTTAATGCACTTTGATCTTAGTTTAGTGCTTGGTGATAGGTATGGGTCTAGTTTTAACCTTTGGCAGGTTGAAATTCAGTTTTTCCAACACCATTTATTAAACAGGCTATCTTTCGTCCAGTGAGGGTGGTTGGCTCCTTTGTCAAAGATGAGGTGGCTGAGTATGTCTGGAGTTGTTTCTGCATCTTATAATCTATTCCTCTGGTACTCAGGTCTTTTTCTTTGCCAGTATCATGCTGTTTTTATCACAGTGGCTTTGTACTATAGTTTCAAGTTGGGGATTGTCATACCCCTGCCATGTCTCTGTTACCTAGAATTGCTTTTGCTTCTCTAGGTCTCTTCTGGTTCCAAATGAATTTTTGGATTGTTTTTTCTAATTCTGTGAAGTATATTGTTGGAATTTCAATCAGCCTTGCATTAAATCCATATAGCAATTTTGGAAGTATGGTCATTTTCACTATATTGATTCTTCCTATCCAGGAACAAGGGATGTATTTCCATTTTCTTATATCCTCCTTGATCCCCTTTTTCAGGGTACTGTAGTTTTCAGTGTACAGGTCTTTTGCTTCCTTTGTTAGATTGATTCCTAGGTATTTCATTTTTTTGGATTCCATTGTAAAAGTAATTGTTTCCCTAATTTCTCTCTCAGTGAATCTGTTATTTGTATACAAGAAGACTATTGTTTTTTGAGTATTGACCTTGTGTCCAGCTACTCTAATGAATCTGTCAATTAAGTCTAGAAGTCTTTTGGCAGAGTTTTTTGGGTCTTCCATGTAAAGTATCATATCGTCAGCAAATAATGACAGTTTAACTTCTTCACTTCCTATCTTCATTCTTTTATTTCTTCCTCTTTTCCAATTGCTGTGGCTAAAGTTTCCATAACTATATTGAACAGGAGTGGTGATAGTGGGCATCCTTGTCTTGTTCCTGATTTTATCATGAAAGTTTTCAGGTTTTGATCATTTAGTATGATATTGGTTGTTGGTTT
This sequence comes from Heterocephalus glaber, assembly GCF_053883595.1. Classification (NCBI taxonomy): domain Eukaryota; kingdom Metazoa; phylum Chordata; class Mammalia; order Rodentia; family Bathyergidae; genus Heterocephalus; species Heterocephalus glaber. The sequence continues at coordinate 31,574,427 of NW_028258344.1, read as the reverse complement.
TTCATAGATGACCTTAATCAGGTTGAGATAAAGACCTTTTATTCCAATTTTCTGTAAGGTTTTTATCATGCATGGGTGTTGGATTTTGCTAAATGATTTATCTGCATCTATTGAGATGATCATATGGTTTTTGTCCTTGACTCTGTTAATATAGTGTATTACACTTATTGATTTATGTATGTTGAACTATCCTTGCATGCCTGGGATAAATCTGACTTGGTCAGGGTGTATGATCTTGTGGATGACCTTCTGTATTCTGTTTGCCAGTATCTTGTTGAGGATTTGTGCATCTATGTTCATTAGGGGGATTGGCCTGTAGTTCTCTTTTTGGGTTGGATATTTCCCTGGTTTTGGAATCAAAGTAACACTTGCTTCCAGGAATGAATTTGGAAGTATTGCTTCCCTGTCAATTTCCTTGATGAGTTTAAAGAGTAATGGCATTAGTTCTTTAAATGTCTTGCAGAATTCAACAGTGAAGCCATCAAGTCCTAGGCTTTTCTTTGTTGGTAAATTTTTTATACATTTTCAATTTCACTCATTGTAATTGCAGTGTTTATAATTTCTATATCTTCTTCATTTAACTTTGGCAATTCATATGTATCTAGGAATCTGTCCATTCTGTGCTTTCCATTGTATTAGAGTACAGATTCTCAAAGTAGGTATTGATGATCCTCTGGATTTCTGCTGGGCCTATTGTGACTTCACTTTTTTCATTCTTAATTGCATGAATTTGAGCCTTTTCCTTCCTTTTTTTGATAAGGTTGGCTAAAGGTTTATTGAATTTATTTATTCTTTTGAAAAACCAACTCTTTGATTCATTGATTTTTTTTTGTATCATTCTCTTAGTGTCCATTGCAATGATTTCTGCTCTGCTCTTTATAATTTTCTGTCTTGTATGTGCTTTGGGTTTGTCATGCTCATCTTCTTCTAGGAGCTTGATGTTCAGCATTAGGTTGTGTATTGAGCTCTCTCTGTTTTCCTAATATGGGCATTCACTGCTATGAATTTCCCTCATAGAACTGCTTTCACTGTATCCCATAGAAGCCTGTATGTTGGTCTGGCATTATCATTTACTTGTAGATACCGTCTAATTTCATCTTTAATTTTCTCCATGACCCACTGGTTGCTCAAGAGAATGTTTTGCAATTTCCATGTGTTTATGGGGATTTTGCAGTTTCTTATGCTATTGATCTCCAATTTTATTGCACTATGGTCTGATAATATGCAAGGAGGAACTTCAATTCTTTTATATTTATTTAAAAATGTCTTATGAGCTAGCAGGTGGTCTACTTTGGAGAATGACCCATGTGCAGCTGAAAAGAATGTGTATTCTGATTTTGTGAGCTGGAACACTCTGTAGACATCTATCAAGTCCATTTCATCAAAAGCTTGGTTGAGTTCTATTAATTCATTGTTGATTTTTTGTGTAGATGCTCTGTCTATTTGTGATAGTGGGGTATTGAAGTCCCCCACTACAATTCTGTTAGTGCTTATTTGGTTTTTCTTGTCCATTAATTTTTTTTGTATAGTTGGGGGCATTCATATTTGGTGCATATATATGTAGGAATGTCATCTCTTCCTCTTGGATTGTTCCCTTCACAAGGATGTAGTGAGGATTTTTGTCTCTCTTAATTAGTTTTGGTTTGAAATCTGTTTTGTCTGTTAATAAGATTGCTACCCCTACATTTTTCTGGGTTCCTGTCACAAGGAGAACTGTTTTCCATCCTTTTACTTTCAGTCTATGAATATTTTTTGAGTTGAGTGTGTTTCTTGGATACAGCATGTTTTTGTATTTTGCTTCTTAATCCATTCTTCCAGTCTATTTCTTTTGATTGGTGAGTTGAGACCATTAACATTGATGGTTATAATCGATAGATATTGACTCATTTTTGTCATGATGCTTCATTGTTGTTGGCTCTTTTATTTTTTATTTTTCCCCCTTTCCCTTTAGTTTCTTGGCTGGTGGCTTTGCTATGTTGGGCCTCATGGAGTTGTGTCCTTTATTGTCTTTTTCTAGGATATTGTTTAGAATTGTTTGGAATGCTGGTTTGGTGTTCATGAAATTTCTCAGGTGTTCTTTGTCATGGATGTATCTAATGTCCCCGTTGATTTTGAAAGATACTTTTGCAGGATACAACAGTCTAGGGTGGAAGTTATTTTCTTTTAGGGCTTAAAATACTTCTCTCCAGGCTCTCTTTGACTTGAGGGTTTGTGTTGAGAAGTCTGCTTTGATTCTGCTGGGCTTCCTTTGTATGTGATTTGTTTCTTTTCTCTAACTGCTTGTAGGATTTTGTTTTTTTGTTGAGTTTCTGAGATCTTGACTATTATATGTCTAGGTGTAGATTTTTTTTTTTTTATCATGGCTAGTTGGAGTTCTATATGCCACACTTATCTGTGCGTCCAATTCACCACCTCTGTCTGGGAAGTTTTCTACTATCTTTTGTTAATTTTTTATATCATTTGTACTTTCTCCTGATTTTTCATGGACTCCTATCAGGCTTATGTTATTCTTCTTTGCATCATCTACCAGCTGCTGGATTGATTTCTCACGGCCCCTGACTATTTTTAAGAAATCTCTGTTTTCTTGGTCATTAACCACAATCCTTTATTATATATCTGGTATTCTATCTTCACATTCGCTCAATCTGCTGTGAATATTTTCAGTGGAGTTTTTAATTTTCTGAATATCTGTTTGAATCTGTTTCACAGATTCCATTTCTTTCCTATGTTGGTTGATCCCAGTTTCTGTTTCTTTCTTATGCCTGGCATTCATAGCTTCCAGCATGGTTCTGAGCTCATCTATTTTTTTAATCTGTTTCTGTTCTTGAGCCTCCAAGCATGTCTTTCATTCTCCTCACCATCTCTGTAGTTATCTGGGAAATTATTTCTGTTTTGAATTTTTCTAGAGCCTCATTCATCTGTTTTATTACTTCCTGTGCTCTCAGTTCAGGGTGTCCAGGTGGTTGATTATCAGACTTTTCCACCTCATTTCCCCAGTGTTTGCCTTTGGTGGGGTGGAAATCTGGGTTTATGCCTTGCTTAAATGTCTTCTCATTTTTGTTTTTGGAACTGTCTTTGGTTTAATTCCTGGGTTGACACTTTGAGATTGCTTATTGTAAGTGTTTTTGTTGCTTGTATTTAGAACGCTTATGAAATGATTGCTTCTCAGAGGTGTCTTCCAGATATAGTTGGTCTTTAGGTTTTGAGTCTCTAATGACTCTGGGGCTGTCCCATTTCATTATACCAGGAAGGAGAACTGATTAGGTCAATCACAACACCTTAGCCCTAGTGATACAATCAGTAACACCACAGCATCAAGCACAGCTTAGAGAATGACAATTTGTGGTAGTTATTAATCTATCACCTTTAACTGTGTGAATTAAATCAAAATTGAAGACCAGCCCAACATATGTTTATAGTGAATAGACCCTTCAATACAGCAACTTTACCCTTTGGGTTGGGGAGTTAGAAGGAGTTGGGGAGGCAGGGATAGATAGGTAGAAGGATAGGGAAATATTCGCAGTGGGGCCAGAGGACACAGGAAGATCACACATACTTTAAGAAAATGGGAAACAAGAGAAAAAGACAGAATGAAAGAACAAAGACAAGAACAGAACAACCTAATAGCATTAGGGAGGCTAGAAACTGTATTTACTTTCCTTTAAAGGTAATAACAATCAAGAAAGGGAAAAAGGAGAAGAAAATAAAAATAAAAATAAAGAAGTCCCAGAACAGGAACAAAAAGGGAGGTGAAGAACAATGTGGAGCAGCCAGAGTATGAAAGAGAGAGAGAGAGAGAGAGAGAGAGAGAGAGAGAGAGAGAGAGAGAGAGAGAGAGAGAGAGAGAGGAGAGAAGAGAGAAGAGAGAAAAGAAGAAAGAAAAAAATTGAAAAGAATAGAAAAAAATTAAAAATATGATCAAAAAAATTTTTTGAAAATAACAAATAAAAAATAAAAATGAAGGGCCTCCTTCAGGGTATGTCTCTGTTGTCACAATAGACAAAGTGGGCATCAGTGTTCAGACGTAAGTCAATGAGTCTCACATGCCAGTAGCAGAACCATGAGATTCAGGCAGATTTCAGGCTGCAAGTCCCAAGTTGAGCTCCCTGTCCTCCTGCAGGGTTGAACTCTGCAAGGTTCTAGTGCAAGTTCCACCTTCCCTTCCCCTGAAGATAGTCCAGGTTCCGATGGGATGTGATGATCCTTCCAACTTACCAAGTATGGTAGTCTGGTGTGCCTTTATTGCAGAGATTCTCTTCATTTTCCAGTGGGTTTCAATTTTCATCAAGGAGACTGAGAGAGGCCCTGCTTCTGTTGTTGACTTCTACTCTATCTTCTGGAGCTCAAGACAATGGCCTTCATGAGCCCCTGTGCCTCTGTATTGTGGAATAGGTAGGAACCAGGTACTGGCACAGCCAGGAGGCCAGAGGCAGGGGTGAGGGGAGTGGGAGGTGTTAACTTGGTTGCTGAGGGGCAGGGCTTGGGCAGGAGGGAGCCCTGCTTCATGCTTCCAAGGTCCTTACTGTCCATCTTGGCATTTTGAACAAAGAAATATTGGGAGACAACATGTTACCTTCTAATGTGAATTGTTACTGGAAAAATAACAGGACATGGTGATAACAGCCTAATTGTCCTGTTGAATCTCCCATGTTAAGGATATGGGACATAACTGTCAGTATAGTTTTTACTAAAGATTGTACTGATGAACATTCCCTATGTACTAGCTCCTAGTGGTTCAGTTCTATAGATAGAATTCTAAAAGCATTTGCCACTTATCTGATGGCAAAACTTGTTTTCTATCCATTAAGTTACACCAGTATGAAATAAACAATTAAATGAGATAACTTGCTCTTCCTATATGTATTTTTCTATTTGAATAAGCTTCCTAACTCCATGAGCCTTATTTAGTATGATTCTCCCCCAGTTTAGTTCAAAGTCCATACCAATAAGTGCCCTTTAAATAATTTTTCATGGAGGGCCTGGGTTTTAGCTTAGTGGTTCTGCCACCTGCCCCGCAAGCACAAGGACCCGAGTTCTATCCCTGGTACCAAATATATATATATATATATATATATATATATATATATATATATATAATTTTTTTCATAGAAATAAGATAATATATGCTATGTTTACAGAGTATAGTAGTTTTTCTCTTCAGCATAAAAGATTTTTATTTAGATGCAAATTTGTATTTCTCATCAGTTTTCTACATTTGTCAAATAATCTAGACTATTGAGACATTTTAACTTGTAATGACATGAGAAATAGCTTTTAAGAACAGAACATCTAGCCAGGTGTGGTGGCACATGCTTATAACCTCTACTATTCCAGAGTTGAGACAGGACAAGCTCAAGTTAAAGGCCAGCCTGGGAAATTTAGTGAGAACCTGTTTCTAAATGGAATAAGAATGGCTAGGGATGTAGTGCAGTGGTAGAGAACTTGTGGTGCAAAGTTCAGGCTAAATCTTAAGTACTAAAACAAAAGAAAACCTAGATGGTTTGCTGAAAAATAGCATAAATATATTCTACAATTTATTTGGAAATAGTGTTGTTTATTCCCATATGCCTTTTTAATTAAAAAAAAAAACCTTAGTACAAATAAATGCCATATTGGAAGCATTTAAAAAATAATACAGATATCATAATAGTACCAATTGCAGGCTTGAAAATTGTAAAAAGTTAAGGAAGATGAAATAGAAAGCAAAAAGTTATTCAGAAGGATTAAAAGTGTTGTGTGTCAAAAATAAATGTAATCTATTATGTGCATATTTTGAAGCATGGAAGAATGCAGATTAAATGTAAAAGAATTCATAAATCTGATGGAAGAAATTTTATTAAAATAATTATGCTCCTAAATTTACCATATTAACCAGGGATAACACATGCTAAAAAAGTGGGCAATAGTCAACAGGCTTTTGAAATAAAAATAAAATAAAATAATCATATACCAGAGCTAAAAGAATTAAAAGACTTTCATTGTTTAACACTGAGTGATCTAACAATTTTAAAACTAACTCACTTTGTTGTTCAAGTTTAAAAACAAGTAGATTTTTAAAATCCAAAATAAATCAGAGAATATAGGAATATGAATTGATCTTGATAAAATCCAAAGGATAAAACCAACCAAATTGTACTATTTACATGTATTGGTTTACATAAGTATTAACAATTCATTTCTTATTCTTTAAGCAAAATTTAATGTTCTTGTTTTCCTAAACTGGGCATTATGCTGGAAATGGTTATACCAAAGAAAATAATTCAGAGGATATCTTGGCTTGCTTACCTTGTTTCATTTTTGGTTGGGAATAGGGGTAGTTGTGCAACTAAAATCATAATCTACCACAGTGGTTAAAGCTAAGAAGAAAATACAAATGACAATTGGAATCACAGTGACTGGCAACAAGGATGGAGTCAAAAAATTGGATAAATACTTAGAAAAATATTTCTACAGAGAAGACCAGTGCGCTGAGGGTACTAATAACAGCGGCATGAGTAGATATGGAACTGGTCAACAATTCATCAACAATTTATACATTCTGCATTCAGTTTCTCCTGAACTTTTCTGGGAATAAATTGCCCAGAACTCCACAATTTCATGGGTTAGTGGTTGTTTATCATCACTTAGAAATAACCTTCCTTTTATCTTAAAATGTCACATAACTCGCTACAAAGTACTTTCATTAAAAATGGTCTTGTCTTTTCAATTAGAATGAGACCATAATAAGGATATTCGCTACATTTTTCACTAGCTGGATTTTATAATTAGTTTTTTCTCTCCATAAACAAAGTACCAGGCAAGTAACACACTTCCACTGAGTTATGGTTTAACTCATTTCTACTATTGTGACTCTTCTTTCTTATCAAATAAATCTGCTGGTTGGTGTGAATATTGCTAAGCGAAATAAATAGGGAATTCCTGGGATTGAATCCTTACACTGTCCTTCACTAACTGTGTAACTTTAAGCAGCTTGTCTAATTTATCTCATATTAATGAAGTTGCAGATTTACAGACCAATTTGTGGCTTTCAAGTGCATTCTGATACTCTTGGTAGCTCTGGAGAATAGAAGACTGACCCACTCCATTATACTGCTACAGGTAGCAGAACTGATTAAAGTCACTGGATCTCTTTTTTCAGTTGGGGCTGCTACTCCTCTTGTAATTTCACTCTTTGTGACTCTCTCTTATTGTCCTTGTAATTTCTCTCTCTTTTTTTTTTTTTGGTACCAGGGATTGAACTCAGGTCCTTGCACTTGTGCAGCAGGAGGTGAAACCACTGAGCTAAATCTCAGGCCCTAGTCATTTCTCTTTTTATTCTTGGTTTCCCAGTCCCTCCCCCATAGAGCACTCAGTTTTTGTGCAATCTCTTATTAATATGAATGTTACTTTTCATCTTGTTGGAAGTGTACCCGTTTCAGAACATCAAGCTTAATTCTGCTTGTGCTTAACTCTTTTTACAGTTTCTAGATGTTCACGGGTCACTTTAATGAAGCCAGTGTCAGTTATTATTTTCTTCTTTTTTTCCTTCTTTGGTCACATTCTTTCCTCCCTATCTTTCTGTAACTTTAATTGTACCTCATTCTATTTTAAAATTAATTTTATTGGTACATTATATGTATATATATGTATATATATAATGATCACATTCATCACAGGGGATTTTACCTCTACATAATATATCTGGATTCTTCTTTGTACCTCATTCTTTCACCTTAGAAGAAGGTTTAACCTTAAGAAGTCTAGAATTTAATCTTTAGACAATGGAAATGGAACTATATCGTCTATCGAACTGTTAGAAAGAGCTTTAATCTATTGTATATATTTATACCATACATAAGTTTGTTATATATAATTCAGGATGTTCGATTCCATTTGAATTTCATATAAAGAGTTTATAATTCTTCAGTGTGTGTCTCACATATTGCATAGGATGTATTTATATGAAAATTTATTTTTATATGATGCTAATATAACTATGATTATATCTAATAATTCTGTGCTTTTGCTTGCTAAATCTGCAAATATTTTTTAACAGGCCTAGTAAATATGTCTTCCACATATCAGTATTAAAAATTATTTTATAATTTTAAATATTAAGTCTATGTCAATGGTCCACAAAAGATAATGTAAACAGCATTTGCTGTGACTAAAAATTGTTAAATTTAGTGTGGCCAAATGCTTAACTGATCCATATTATATTTAGCACCAATGAATTACCTATTTTCACTTTTATAATAACTGAGTATTATTTAGTATTATTTTACTGCAATGAAGACATTTTATTAATCTACTTGAACAATTGATAACACAAAAGTAAAATTAAAAATTTTGCAATGAATACCAGCTGAATTCTCTTACCATAAAATAGTTTACAGCTGATCAATTTCATATATATATGTGGCTATTTTTATGCAGAGTTCACTTTTAAGTTATACAGCCTATGAAAAAAACTGATTATCATGTGCTAACACACCTATCCAAAAATAAAAATAAACCTGAAAATAAAAAGCATTGAGCAGCTGGAGAACTTTCTTCTCCTCGGTCGCACACGTTATGATGCCCCCTAGTGGGGAAGCCTGGCAAAGTCTCATACATTACACACAACTAGCTTTGAATTGAGAAACAACATATGAGTATAAAAACTCACTTTACTATTATATCAACCCATGTCTTCCTCTGAAGTTATGTTACAGTAACCTAGAAAATACTTCCATTTATTTAGTATAGTTACAAAATTAAACTTACTAAGCTAACAAATATTTTTAGGTTAAATTATATTTATAACTAGTCCAGTAATTCAAATTCTGACTTCTTAGTAAGACAGGTATTAATTATGACTTTTGAGTTCTCACCAATTTATACACTCACAGAACTTGAGACCTTTCAAATACTTCAGAATTTGTCTGGTTAAAATTGCTCATTACACAAATTGAATACATAGAGCATATAATGATTGACAGGCTTCCTTCCTCAAAGCCAACCAGGTATTTACATTTAAGCAGCCAATGTAAGATTTGTCACAGCAACCCAACCTAAGACACAATGTCTATTTTTCATTGGATAAAATCACGAAGTGGGACATCTGTACACTTGTCATTCCACAATTAGGTATTTCTATAATGTATGGATAAACAATTGAGTTCTTACAGTCACATGAAGTTTGGTTTCAGTCCAATTTAAATTAATGTTTAAGATGAGATACAATTTCATGTAAAAATATCCAGCTAATTTCACTACCTTATTTTACAAGATAGAACTGAGCAGCTGAGGAAGATTCTTTAAATTAGAAGGCAAAATGTACTTTAAACCTAAGTGCACCAAGCATTTTTAAAGTAAAAGTAATTTTAAATTGACTAAATGAAGATGTAACTTCACAATAGATGAATTAAAATTTGGTAATTTTATTGCACTTCCAGAATTTTTTAGTAATAATACTTAAGTTTTATTTATGTGTAATTGGTAGTATATGTTGTTGCATTTCAGCAATTATAAAACTGTAAGTCAAGGCCTGCAATATTATTCTGACTTTGGCTAATGAGATGATGATTTTATTGTGAAATATATAATTATATCTGATGTTAAAGAAAATCGTGGGTATAAAAACATAACTTTTTAACTCATTTTAAGTACTATGTTTTTCATTTTAATTATTTACATCAGTGAGTTTTAATTTTATAGAAAATAGTTACATAATTTATTAAGAATAAAGCAATTGTATTATGATTAGTGATACTAAATTACAATCTTAATTAACATTATACTGCTTACTTTTTGATTCTATGAAATAAAATCTTTTAGTCTTAGCTTTTTAAGAAGTAAATTCTTATAAAACCTTTTTAGATCTGTAGACATTTATTGTTTTATAATTTACAGTGGACAACTAGCCCATTTTTGACCCCATGAATGACATAAATTACTATCCAATGTAAACAGAAATATATCTTAATGATATTAAATGAACACAATAACAAAATCATATCAGTAATTTGGGACATGATTTATATTTTTGAGGAACTAAATAAGATTTTAGTACCACATGGATTCTGCTGATTAGAACTTGCCAGAAACTTTACTTAGAACATGTTATAATAACATTCCACTCCTGGATACAGTGCAACTAGCCGTACTATGCACAAACTCTAGAACAGCACACCTCAAATTTTCCATGCATATGAATCACCAGGGGATCTTGGTGAAGTTAGAGACTGTGTTTCTGAGAAGCTCCCAGATCAGAAGCTCCCATCCAGAGAATACATCTTAAATAACAAGGCTCTAGAATCCTGGTCTGCATTGCATGCCCCATGTAGTAACATAGATACCAATAGCTTGGGGCTAATTCAACATTATCTGAATCTAAAAAAATGCACTGGTGTTTCAGTTGATGCAAACAGGGAAGAAAAGGCTTAAATTGAGATGGTAGGGCAATGAACAATTCCTGTAACTTTCAACGCTGTACAATTTATTTGGAAGGTTCTAGCTTATAAAGAAATCCTGTTCAATGGTGGTTATAAGACATAACTTGTTTCCAATGTTACTTGAAGTAGTTCTAATTTTGCCCAATCCCAGTCAATCACCAAACTGCTTCACTTTGAAGTGAAGGACTAAAAGCTAAGGTGAAGCTTAAGAAGTATAGGCATCCTCTTGAGAAGTATAGGTATATTTACTTCCTCAGACCCCTTCTTTCCCATGTAATATTTCATTGAATTGCTACTAACTTTTGCCATGGGCAATCATTCTTTATCTACGGTTTTCTTTTTTTTCTCTTATGGGTTTCACTTTTCCTCTAGTTTCACATAATCCTGAGATTGTTCATTTGTCTTGTGACATGTCAAGAGAGAAAAAGTATCTGACAGAAACTACACACGGCGAGAGCCAAGAGTTGGGAGGAAAGATTTCATTAACACCCTAAAGGGAAAGATGATATCCTACATTTTAATTCATTGTGGATAGGAAAACAGCCTTCTCTCAGACCAATAGGAAGCTTGCACTACTAAGATAGGAGAATAGGAACTTTTACATAATTCAGGGTTGTTAAAGGACAAACATAGATAACAAATGAGAGATGGAATAATAAACATACCTGACAAAAAGTGATTATATTTCCGCAGGTAACCTGCTGAGTTTTTATGTGGCATTAATGCACCAAGTTTTTTAGATAGGCATAGAAAAAAGAGCTACAAAGGCAGTAGTTATTAAATGCTTAATGGAACAGTTGAGGCAAAAACTATGAGAACTTCTACACAGTAACTGTTTCCACAGAATCAGCAAATGTACAGCAAAGGTAGTGAAATTTTATTTCCTTTTAAAAATGATTCAGGATAAAGTCTAAAGTCTGAAACATGACACAGAAGACTTCCTATCTGATCTTTGCATACTCATTCATGCCCTTTCTGATCTTGACCTTACTTTAAATCCTTAGTTTTTAAGCCCTGAAACACCATTTGTATATTTCTTCCTTCACTATGCACAAGTCTGAAATATCCTTCCTTTTCTTATCTGCCTACTACATTTTTACTTACTAGTCCAGATTCCACTCAAGAATCACTTATTTTGTGATGCTTTCTCCAGTGACATCAAGGAAAATCATCTGCTTCTTCTAACCTACTGGGTAGTATCTTTCATAGCTAATGCTTACAGTGCTGCATAGTTACTGTATGTCTGTCTCCCTCACTTGACTGTGACTTTTTCTGAGCTAAGTCACTAAAAGTAAGCATTAACTTGTTAGTTATTTATAGAAACTTGAACACTTACTGCTCTTTAGTGAATGCGCACTACTAATTTCCTGGTTACAAATTAAAATTTGTTATCATTCTGATTAATTACACGTTTGAAATTATCTGTTGAATTTTCTTAGGATTACTACCTGAAAGCATAGGTCCAGGCCTTAGAGCTGGATGAAAATCTTGTTTTCATTGTCATCTCTTTGTACCTGTCCCCTCCCTTGGCCAGCCCTACACATAATTTTGAAGATAACCATTCCTCCTGATATATTTCTACCTTAAAAGGTTCAGTCATCATCATTTGCCTACTTGCTCAAAGTTTAACTCACTATTTCATTGCAAGCCTTTCCTCATACCTTGTCTCCCACAAACACAGTTAATGCATCTGTTTTTGTTTTGACAAGTTTCTCACAGTGAGAATTTGCTCCTTGCTGATAGCCTAGCAGCACTCAATTTGTGACTCATATTGTCTTCTGATTCCTTTATATAAGTCATCTCAATGTATGGATTATAAATCTCTCTAGAGCAAGAATGGATTTCTATGACAAAAGTCAGTGGATTATAATGGGAGATACATCGGTGTCAGAAAACACAGGTCTGAACTCTGCCACTTGTATGATTTGCTGGAAAATTATCTTTTATACTGTCACTGTCTTCATCTGTAAAATGAAAACCAACCATGGGGAATGTTGTGAGAATTAAATGAGATGCCATGTCTGGAAGCATTCTGTAAATTTTAATACCCTATGAAAATAAGTGCGTCTTTTTACTGCAACTTCAAAACTGTTTTGTGGACTCCACATGCTATACACAGTGCAGATTGTTAGAAAAGCCTCTCTCAGAATCTCAAGTCAAGTTGGGTGGGTATATTTCTTGTAGTTTTTAAAGAAACAGATGCAAAGTCCTATTGCTCATCTCCTGCCCGTTCCCCGCCCTGCCCCGAGGGGAGACAAATGATTACAGTCCCATACAATTTCTGGCGAACTATTTTCACCATTTTCCATCTGCTTATCAAGCATGTCCTCTTGTAGTCCTACTTCTTGCTTTACCAACTCACCCATGAAATAAGCCCTGTCCAGTCTCTCTCCACCCTGCGTTAGCTGCCACACCTAGCGCGCTCTTTCTTCTTATCCTGGCCTGCCTGCTTTCCTCTCCCTTGGGCTCGTCTTCCCCTCTGCCGGCTGGCAAGGAGAAGCATACTTACTGGCACTGCCCCCAAACAGATGCTTGCCTCTCTGCTCCCTTCCCCCTTCCTCTCCCCGCCAAACCGTCACCTGCCAAGGGCTGGTGGCTGCTGCCTCCCCTGTCCACTGCCTCGCTTCGCTTCGCGAGGCTCCAGTCCTTGCTGGCAGCCTCTGCTGAAGCTCTGGCCCGCGTTCCCCGCTCCTCTCCCCAGCAGCCTCCGCCTCGCGCCCGCAGCTCTGGGCCCGCCAGCCTCTCCCCCGCGCGGTCTGCGCGCAGCCTCTTTCTCCCGCCCTCCCAGCTGCTTTACTCGCCTTTCCTCAGGTTGCTCCCGCTCCTTTCCCCAGCTCTTTCCCTCGCTCCCACAGCCAGATTCTTTCCAACGCCCCGACCCCTTTGCTCGGCTGTTTCCGTAACACTCGGAGCACCTCTCCCGAGCGCCAGTGTGCGCTGTGTCCCCCGTTCACTTGGAAGAGGTCATCTTCATTCCGCTCAGGAGTGCGCTCGTTTCCCAACCAAATTCCCCGTGCTGCTTCTGGAGCACGGAAGGCGGAAGGTAGCGATGTTAGACGGGGTTCAGGCCAACACCGGGCCACAGGCCAGGCGGACCCGGACAAAGTTTTGGACGCGTGGGACTTGCCGTCTCACGTTTCACAAACTCGGTCATCCCGGCCACTGCCCCAAGCCCCCAGACCCTACACAGTAACGGGGCGAAGCTCCGCCGATTCCCAGCGCCCCTGAGCTTCCGGGCGGCTCGGCTGAGGATGCTGAACGCTCTCCAGGACCAGGCCCTTGCGCTCCGCAGCCCCACGAGGGGCCACAGCTGAGCCCCACCCAGGCCCCGTCCGGGCTTCTGCCAGCCTTGAGGTGGCGGTGGTGGTCTTGGTGGGCAGAGAGGAGAGAGTGCCAGCGCCCCGGGCTGAGGGTGGGCCACACTGCTGCAGAGCCCCGAACCAGGTCCCTTCTCCGGGCTGGATCCCTGCAGGGCGCCATCCGGGAGCCTCGACAAAGCTTTCTCCTTTAAGAGGCGCGCGTGCGTGTGTGTCGGGCCGCGTGTGCTCCCGTGTGTCGGCTCGCGTGTGTGTGCGCGTGCACGCGCGCCCGGGCTGGAGCCAGGGGGCCCGGGAAGGAGGAGTTATGTAGATTACGGGTGGACGTTCCAGAGGGGAGCGCGGGGAGCAGAGGAGGAGAAGCCCGGCGAGGGAGCGAGGGGCGGCGGAGGCCCATCCCGCAGGAGCTGGGGGCGGCGGCGGCGGCGGCGGAGGAGGAGGAGGAGGAGGAGGCGGAGGAGGAGGAGGAGGAGGAGGCGGAGGACGCACGGGCTGGAGGCGGCGGCGGCTGCGGCTGCGATTCGGGTCTGGGAGTCCGAACCGCGGGTGAACTTGGGCGCCGCGTTCCGGGTGACGGAGCGGGGATGGTGAGCGCGAGCTGCTGCTCCTGACCCCGCTGCGCCGCCGCCGCTCCTCGGGCTGCCGAGCTCGGGCCCGTCTCTCCCCTGCCCGCCCGCGGGTGAACCTGCAGGCTCCTTGCCCACCCCGAGGACTTTTTTTTGAAAGGAATCAAGGGAGGGAGGGAGAGGGAAAGAGGGAGAGAACGAAGGGGAGCTCGTCCATCCATTGAAGCACAGTTCACTATGATCTTACTCGCCTTCAGCACTGGAAGACGGGTGGATTTCGTGCATCACTCGGGGGTGTTTTTCTTGCAAACCTTGCTTTGGATTGTGTGTGCTACAGTCTGCGGAACGGAGCAGTATTTCAATGTGGAGGTAAGAGTACGAGGGCTTCTGTCCTCTCCCCTTGCCTGGGCTGCTCCCTGAAGGTTTCCTTCAGCTCCCACTGCCCACCCTCAGCACGTTGTTGCTCTGGCAGCCCAGGAAACCCTGGTTGAGTTTCCTTGTCTTAGGTGATGGATGCGTGAGCGACCGAGAATCCGTTATCCCCAACAGCACAAAGCACGATGCTGCGCGCCCCGAGGCATAATTGTGGCCGGTCTACGCTGCTCACCCAGGGAAAGGCGAAGCCCTCCGTGTGGCAAACGTGTAGTTTAGGAAGGCAGCTTGAGTTCAGGATGGATGAACAGCTCAGGAAAGGCGGAATTGATTGCCTGGCATCATGAACTGCCTCGGTATTGTTCCTGAAATCTTTCTCCCTGAGGTTGGTGCCTAACAAAGGAGGCAAAAATCAAAGAATCTAGAGGAGAGCGTGGGAACACTTGATATGTTTAATAACATTACTTTGTGATAAAACATTTGAACAGTCTTTTTCTGATTTAGACAGAACTTAATGCACAGTAACTAGATCTGGCTACTCAGAGGATATGAAATCCATCTCTTTTTAAGTATCTTCTCTCCCCCTCCCCCGCCAATTGAAAGTAAACGTGGCCCCATGTAATAATTGTGGGGTGTGTTTTTTTCATTTCACGCCCTCATGGCAAGACAGAGAGGGCTCACAGTGTCATTTGTTTTACCGTGATAGCTTTGGGAACAGACAGCACAAAACAAAAGGGAACTTGAGGATAAGGACTTGTCAGACCTGTGCCAAAGTACTCTCCTGTCATCAGCTCAGCACTAGCCAGCGGTGTGCAGTAAATCAGTGGAAGTGGGGACCCACCTGGGCTGTGACACAAGTTTATTACACGCAGGGTGGGGTGCAAAGAGAGAGGGTCTCACTAAAATCTCTCCTTTTGATAAAAAGATCTAATGTCTTCCGATTTCTCAAGGCAATGATTAAGTCTCTTAGGAGGGTGTGACTTTTTCCTAAATTGTTGATATGATAAAGCTTCCTGTCATTTTGTTGGAAGCCTGTGTTTACACAATAGCAGGACCTGTTGCACGGGATTTGAACATGCTTCATGTAACCAATTTATATTCAAAGTGTGCATAATAAATGCCATGTGTGGAGGCATAGTCTGAATATAACTGTGTTTATATAAACTGTTCTTAGGACTACATATGATAAGTGATGATATGGAAACAAAGTATTTGAAAAAGTAAGAACCACTGTCAAATGAGTTAAATAAGTTTGCAGGTGTGAAGTATGAATATGTTACATGAAAACCCCAATTTGAAAACGGAAACAGTCTCAAATGTCTTGAAAA
Source organism: Heterocephalus glaber (assembly GCF_053883595.1). Lineage (NCBI taxonomy): Eukaryota > Metazoa > Chordata > Mammalia > Rodentia > Bathyergidae > Heterocephalus > Heterocephalus glaber. The sequence goes on along the minus strand of NW_028258344.1, from coordinate 31,558,429 downwards.
AGACCTTTTGTTTTTTCCTATAAAAAAGAGAAATAGAAGGGCTAGAAGTCCAGACTTTTTTTTTTTTATGGCAAATTTGAACTTTTGGAATTACATACCACAGATGGATTTTGTACCTAACATTTAAATCAAGAGATAATTTAATGTTGAAATGAAATAATTAGTTCATAGGCTGCAAGAATGAAAATGGCAAGCTGTTGTTTTTAATGTTATAAACAGAAGGCCCTATTGCTTCAGACTGGTTGTGGTAGAGATGGTGAAGTGGGGCATGGGAGGTTGTTAAAAGTGAGTGCCAGGCAGTGTCTTGCTAACTATGGGAAGGGAGGCTACCTGGTTTGAGGAAGTCTTTGATTTGTTTTCAGAGATTGGAATAACATTAGTGTTTTGATGATTATTAGGTTTCTTTATGAGGTTAAACAGCAATTAGAATTTCTTTACATTTGTCTTCCTCAATCAGTTCAATCAAATATTATGCAAGAAAAAGTTATAGTGTTACTAAACATGATTTGATTTTGGATTCCAATGATCTCTTTCTTCAAGATATATATGAAAAAATGATTCACAGAGAAGAGTTATTTTCCCATTTTTGGAGTATTTAAGTTCTTCCATTCGTGTTTATTGTACAGTGCAAGGATGCAAGTATAACAGATTAAAGACATGTGCCCTCTGAGACTTTGAAAAGCTTACTTGATGCAAAGGAAATTTTCTACTTATTTATAGGAGATTATGTTTCATAGTTTGAATTATTCCCAAATAGATTTTTTAAGCTCTTGAGAACTTGGTTGGAGTTATAAGCTTCTTTCTGTGTAACAACCTCTATTTTTACAGGAGTAACATATGCTATCAAACTGCTAGTAAATCAAAATATTACAGAACATAGAATGACAGGATATTTTCTGACATGCATTTCTGCCTGGTTTGCTTTTGTTAGACAGTTCTTTTTGGTAGGAAACACTAATGGGGAGAATATTCCATTACTTCCTCTCCAGAAGAGGCATTTACATTGTGTTCCTTGTTCTTCATTGCAGAACACACAACACACACACTGAGATTGCTTTATTTGATTGATTCTCAAGGACAGTTTTAAAATAAACAGTAATGGTATCAATCATGCATGAAGCTCATATGCTCATGATTTTTTTCTAGTAAGAACGCTAAGTTATTATATTTGGAACAAAGCTTCAGAGAGATGGTTTTTATGTAGCCAACTAAGATTATAATGTTTTATTCATCACTCAACTTAACAATTTGTGGTATCTCTATAATTTAAAGTTTAAAAACTTGTATTTTTCCCCCCTAGAGTGGCTTTTGGGTACAAATATTCCTGTTAATTCCTCTCTGAATTTTAAGATAATAAACATTTGGAAACTTCTTATCAGAGTGGGAGAAAAATCTTGATATGCTTATGAAAACTTCTTAAAGAGAAAGAAAGCATTGGGTTTTGTTTTTATTTTTTAAAGCAAAAAGGAACATCTCTTACAATAAGCCAGGGTTAGATACTTGCAGTAGTATGGAAGAAAGTCAATACATTTACGTACCTGTATTTTAGGTGGAACATTTTTAAATGTTATATTTTCAGTGTATACTCGGCTAGATAAAGTTTTTGCATATCGTTAGACCCCTTGGGGGAGTCTTTCAGTATATATTGATTAGCATAATGCAAAGGAATTACATTCCTAATATTAAGTCAAAAACCACTCCCATTGGGCAGCAGATTGAATCAGGAGTGCTCATTGGTCAGAAGCGTCTAAATTATTAACAAAGAATTATGATTTGATCTCTACTAAAAATCATTTTAGTCCTAAAGTATTATCTCATACTGTGGATTCTGATGATTCTGGGGATTTTTTTTTTTTGGTATAGTACAAGCATTTATGTCATATTTGAGATACAGTGTAGTTACTAATAGTCATAACTCATTAACTTCGACAGTTTGTCAAATTTCAAATGTCAGAGCAACATAGTCCACATTGATTTTTAAGCAGCACACATTTACAGTAAGGAAAAAGAATTAAAGCTAGTTTAATGGAACAATGTAAATATGTAAACTCTGAATGATACATGTGTCAAAGCTTAAGAAAATGATTATGCATTTGTGACAAAATAACCTTGATGAAGCAATTTTTTTCATTTCCAATTAAAGAAACAAGAGATTCTAGATTCCAAATGGATCCTTCATGAAAAATATTTTTGATTGTGAGTGTAAACATTTACTAAATTTTTCATGAAATACATTTATGTAACTGGCTTAGGATTTATTCACCCTGTCATGGTTGTCTGAATCTACCCAAAAGTCAAAGTTTGCTTGGGGTGACTTTGTACTGTATATAAACTTGGCAATAATTGATCAGGAACTGTTGCAGAGACAAAAAAAATGACAGATTTTTAAATGTCTTGTGTTGAGACACTTGGGCTCCTTATCACTTTGTCCTTTACTTACTTAAATAATGAAAATACACTATTTTATTAGCTCATGGAAGGATGGTGACAACATACCTTCTAGAGTCAGGGACTGTTCTGACAACATAGCATGATTTTTCATTGTAACACTTTATAGCTGATCACAATAGGGCCCGTGTGACTCATTCATAAAGGTTTTTGGCTGCCTCAAGATTGCAGGCAAAACAAGAAATACCAAATATATTAGCCATTTAAAAATTCCCATAACCCAAAACAATGACAAGAGTACCAGAAGGCTAGACAGACAGTCCTAAGGTTCTCTACCTTCACCTGCATGGCCCACTTGGGCTATGCCTTTCTCTGTTCAGAGTTACCAAGATAGGTTTTGCCCAAATTTAGAGTTACTCAGGAAACCCTTCAGTTTTTGTGCAGGAGAATAATGATGAAGCACACATATTCTGGAACTGGATGGCTTAAGTTCTAATTCTATTCCTTCCGGTTGCAAATTAATTAGTCTCTGTGAGATGGACATACTAAGAGTACTGGCCTTATCAGGTTATTTTGAAGATGAAATGAATATGTATATATATATCATATTACATATGCTGTATCATATATATCGTATGTACATATGCTATATTTATATAACTTGGAACAAGTATTTCTGTATTTAAACGCCCAGTACTTTTTAGATGCCATTATTGTTAACAGAAAATAAATTGTGATGCAGATGTAATTGACATGATAACATTTAATTTCATAAAAATACATCAGGTTAGGACATATCAGCTGGACTAGAAATATTTAGTTTAAATACCTTTGCCATTTTAAAAAAATGTACTAAAAATCAATCAAGCTAACATCAGTACATTTTCTTCCTGTGGATTTTTCTTAGACAGTTCAATTTAGGAATGTGATTTTCACATTTTGTCTTGTCATATGTTACTATCATAGAATGTCAAATTCAGCTCAGACCTTCTATTACAAGGCTAAGTTCACTGAAATCTGTTCATCTTTTCTAATACCATAGAAAATAAATAGGTCTTTATGACTCAGTGGACTCTTTTATTTTAACTGGCTCAATCCCAAGCACTTCTTTTCTATAGTAGGTGTTAGGATTCAAAGTATAACTTAGGCCAGCTGTATGTTATACTCCAAATTTAGAACATAAAGATTTCCTTTTATTTATAGAAAAGTAATATGAATGGGCAGAAAAATAATGTTTTCTACAATCACAAAGATGTTTTTAAAGCCATGTGCACATAACATTGAGAATGGCAAGATAGCTAGCAATATTGTGTAAGAGGATACCAGGACAGAAATAGATAGATGTAGGGTGTAGAAGTAGGATGTAGACTTTAACTCTGGATTTTCACTAACACAGTTTTGAAATTGGACAAGAAATTTCTTTAATGCCTTCATCTGGAAAATGAGTATTTAACTAAACTGTCACTAAGGCCATTTCCAAATTTGAAATGTTATAGTAGTTAGACTCCAAACCTTAGTTTCTATAGTTGATGCAGGGGATGCACACATTTATCCTCTAAATTTGGGGACAACTTAGAAAACAAAGGTAGATAATTTACATTTTTCCACTGAAACAAATATCATGAAGAAATTCAGAATGTTATAACATATCTAACATGTGTTTTCATCTGTAACGACAAAGGGTGTTTCATTTTGGAAATAATCCTAGCCTTCTATTGAGTAGTAATTCTGACAGGAAATGATGTGTAAATTTAAATTCAATTTTTGGCCAAGGTAGCAAACTTTAAAATTTTAATATTAAAAACATGGCTTCATGTTATTTTGAAAAATATTTATCATCTTCAAGTGGTACCTTTGTCATTAAAAAGGCAAACTGGAATACATCCAAAATCTGCATTTTAGCACAGTTGTTTTTTTTTTTAATGAGAGAAAGGGTGTCTGAAATTTCAAATTTATCTATCTTTCCATCCTAATGTAGGTATATTTTGTAGTGAAGTATTATATAAATAATATAAGATTCATTTGCTTATTGTGTAAAATAATTTTGGTACTTTTTCTTTAAAGACTATTTTTGTTCCTCACCACATATTTGATGTTGAATGTGAAAAATTTGACTTGATTTATTTTATAAAATATGCAGCTTCTGTGAACAACAAAAAGTTTCACACTACAAAGAATAAGTACTAAATAATATTACATCTTAATCCAAATCTGTTTTGCCTTTTCTTCCAAAAGTTATTCATAGGTTTGGTAGTTATTCATGAAACCATATGTAATTGTCGCTTCCTGTCATTTAGTATATTCTAAATAGATATTCTTTCTCCTAATGTTTTTGCCATGACTCCTTGGCATTGAGTTTGATTTGGTGGCATATCTGGATGAACCCCCTAAAAGAAGTTTAGCTAAAACGATAAGGGTAGACTTCCCTGTAGCCCCCAACCTTTGATTAAATGTGACCTCTGGGTGTAGTATACAAAAAGAGGGTAGAGGGAGCTCTTGAGCTATTTATTAGGACTCCAGTGACTTTCAAGAACTTGGTTTAAAATCAAGGACGTTAGATGCAATCAGATGTCTTGAAATGACTCAAACCCAGTCATCAGAGATTTTTGGAGAAGTCAGTGTACACATAGTTCATGATTTAAGATGTTAGCTGGGTTTACTGAAAGGCACTTGTCACCAGTGATTACATGTTTGATGAACTAAGAAGGAAATTAGCATTTATTGGAGGTGGGGGTTCTGAGCAGGACAGTATGATAAAGAATGTTATAATGTATGACTCCTTTATATTTCTCTTGTTTTTAGTTATAGAATGTGTCAGAAATTACACGTTGTAGTGACTTCAGTGGATTTTGGTGTTTTCATTTATAATAAAATGACGAACGAAATAATAGCGGTCTTACACATTAGAAGTGGGGGAAATTTAACTTGATAATGCCTTTTAGGCAATGTGTAGCAGAAACCGAACTTTATTTTATGTTTTATATTTTACTTCTTTGAGACAAGTTCTTGCCTTGTATAGTGCAGGCTGGCCTTGATCTCACTATGTAGCCCTGGTTAGCTTGGAACTCATGGTGATCCTCCTCCCTCAGCCTCCTGAGTGCTCAGATTATAGGTGTGCACCACTAGATCTGGCAAAAAAAAACCCAAAAAACAATTTTAAAGGCTTATGAAACCAAATTATTTTTTGTTATCTACTAAGATATTATTGAATGACCACTTCCCAAAGAAAGCAGATTTTAAAATGCAGTTTTCATCTATTTATCTAAAAAATATGGCAGTATAGTACCTGTAAAAGAGTGGAACTGTGGTTTATTTGAATAGGAGTCTCAGAATTTTTAAAAGTTGAACAGATTATTTATTATATCATATATATATGATTATAATATAATGGAGGAAGAAAGATAAAAAAATTTTGCAAGTGGATTAGCCAGCTTTTAGTTAAGGTGTTATGTCCTAGTCACAAGTACCATTCAAATTTAAAAGTTTTTTGTAATCTAGTCAGTTAAGTGAGATATGGATAAATGAAATATAAGCAATGTCCCCACAGACAGATATTCTCAGGAGAGATAGTCATTTGAGTTATGTATTCAAATGATCATTCAAACCTGAATAAACCACTCACTGAAATGGAGTTTCACAGTATTTGTTTAGCCACATTTAAATGAAGGTGGAATGAACCATCCTTTTGAGGGGAAGCTGGATACTTTTATGAAGTTCACTTTATGTCCCGAATTGCATGCACCTGGTGTGACCTTAGTGAAAGGCAAGCAGGTGCCTCTGCCTGGGGCCGATGCAGTGAGACTCCATGCCTGACTCCCATGTGAGTGGGGGCATTTTTCCATGGAAACTTTTCACAGTTGAATTCCTACCATGTGCTAATGGTTCCCTCTGGTTTATAATGATTAGATATTTGTCATTGATTTTGGCTTCTGACATCAGCTTATTCATTCCCTCACTTTAAACAATTGGCAGGCTATTTCTTTTCAGAGTCCTACTTGTTTCTTCTAGCTGGAGTCTTGAGAGACTTCACACTTTAGGTATTGTGCAGAAACCCGGTCTCAGAAGCCAATACAGTAGAACAGCTTTGAGTAGCTTGTAGAAACACATACATTATACACTCAGTGGTTTCTAGGAAATTGAGAACAAACCTACAAAAAGCCAAGACCACTGATAGTTAGGGATAGAATCTCTTTTGAAGGCTTGAGTGTTTCTAATATTGCAGGAATTTTACACATATAACTTCCTGTTTTACACATATAACAGCTTCATTGAAGTTGTTTGGGGTGTGGAAGACTCAAGAAGATTACTTCAGTAGCCTATGTCTTGGTTTGATAATTTATGTAACAGATATGTGATCTTTATTGCTTTGTGTAGCACAGGTTTTGTAATGATAGCATTGGGACCACACCAAGCAGTCCTTTTTAAAGTAAGAACAGGCAGCGGTTTCATTTTCTGCAGCCCCTCTGGTGACCAAGAGCACAGAAACAGCTACAGTCTAATGTTCCATTCAAATTAGGAGAATGTCCAGATAACCAGTAAAATGGAAATACCAGAAAATTATTTGTATGCCTTCCGTTAATTATAATAAAAACAATGTTATTTAAAGATTGGTGAACACTTGCTATTTGCCCAGTAGGGTTCTAAATGTCTCATATAGATTGTGAATACAATTTATTCTCACTATAATTTTATGAGCTGGTGCCACAGGGCATGCCCAGGTGAAGAGACTGCCTGGCCACGGTGCTGGGACGTGTCAACGTGGAGCACTTGTGAGTCAGAGTGAGCTGAACGTGGAGCCCAGGCCCCTAACCAAGTCAATATGGTTGAGAATTCACTTCTGGAGCATGAGTGAGGACAGTATGGCCCATTTCCGCTACTGACACCTTTTATATTCCAAACTGAAAATAAGTACTCATTAAGCATACTGAAAATTATGGACCTATCCTAAGCAAAGATCCTTAATTCTGGAGTCGATCTAAATAGATCATTGCTAACTTCATTGGCTAATTCAAGACTGCCAAGGTGGTGATCATTGCAGGTTTACTGTTGGAAGCCTTTTATGATTTTTAATCATGAGAATATTTGTAATTTATGTCTGGGATAATCTGAAGTTATATAAAATATAAGATCAGATGTAGTATTTTATTCCTCAACTACTTGTCATAATGCAGCTTACCATTAAAAGTGATTTTCAGAAGATTAAGGAAGATTTGATTAGTTTCTAAAACTAAACTGACAGAACATATAATGGAAATAGGTGTCAGAATATTAGTGGTCCAGTGCCCTGCTGGAGAAGATGTGTATATATATGACTATGAACTGGCATCTTTCGTAAGTTCTGGCATTTGCGGTTTTTTTTATTTTACACTGCTTGGGTAAAAGCTATAAGGAAACAGATTTACTTTATCACTTTAAAATAATTACTTAGTTATATTATAAAAGGACTTTTCTCACAAATAAATCCAGTGCCGCAAAACATTATCAACTCCCTTCTTACCTTTTGGCAGTGGCCCTGATAGCTGGCATTTCCTTTGTTATGGAGAGACTTGATGGATGACCAGTTTGTATAAAAAACAATCTTCAGACCTTAAGATTGCTGCTGTATGTTGTTTTCTGGATTCATAATTTATCCACTAATCTTTCAAAGGAAGATTGTTTCTAAACCAAATTGCAAAGGTAAAATTTAGCTGATTTTAGGAAGTTTCTCAGTGTTTATCCAGATACTTCCTCACTTCTTCTAGAGGCAGTGTATCATAATGGCTGTGTGTAAGAGCTTTAGAAACCATGCTTAAAAGTATTAGCCAGGTCAAAAGCTGTGTGAATTTGAATGATCCCTGTTTGACTTGAAGCTCCAATTTAATGGAATATAGATGATAATACCCAATTCTAGGGTTGTTGTAAGATTAAAGAATTAAGAGATATTAGATAATGATGAAATAACAGCCTCCTGATTTATCCTCCCACCTTGAAATTATAAAAATGTGAACAAAGCTTATGAGAGAATGATTTTCAAATTACTAAGTATTATGTAGAGAATGCCTCATCCTTCAGATATAGGAAACAAATGAGGTGATTCCTTTCTCTGACTGTCTTAATTTACCACTTGTAAGTTTTACAGTCATTATACCCAGAAGGCAGAACCCAAACTTACCCAGACCAACTAGCTGAGTAAAAGATTGGAGCTTGGATTTTGGAGAGACCAAGGTTGTAAGACTTCACAGGTCAGGACACTGGAGAAGACAGAACTGTAAAGAGAGAAGATGAGAGAGCCCCAGAAGGTTCACCCTTGAGTGTGCAGTTGAGAACCTGCCTGTGCCTTGATATAAGTGCTGTAATTCTGGGACTGGAAGGAATCAGCCAAAAGCACAAGAGGGCATAGTCCCTTTTGCTCAACCATGGACTGGCAATAGTACCTGTTACCCTACTCCCCCAGCCAAACTGAAAAATCTGATATTTCACAGGACATCAAGTACAGTACTCAAAAGCAGCTTGTCTCAGTAATGAGAAATAATTAGCTTTGAACTGAATATTGTGATTGTGCCTAACAAATCTTAAAAGGCAGATCTTAAAGGAGCAAATTATTTCTAAGTGACTTGACTCCTTTCCATAGCAAAGCTCAGAAATTGTTTTTGTAATACCAATATACCCAGCACCCAACAAGTTTAAATTCATAAATGTCTGGCATCCAGTAAAAACTTACCAAGCATAAAAAGAAGCAGAGTAACAGTACCCATAATGAGGAGAAAATTCAGGATACTCAACCTGATCCAAAAATGACATAGATGTTACAATTAATAAGAATATTAAAGCAGTTATTCTACTGTATTCTTTATGTCCAAAAGTTGGCACATGGACAATATTTTTTAAAAGAGCCCAGAAACCTGAAATTCATAGCAGATTAGACATTATTGAAGGAAAAACAGTGAACTTGAGGTCATACCAACAGATGCAGTCTGCAGTGAAGCACAAAAAATTAAAAATGAACAGAATATCAGTAAGCATAGGGTAATGATCAAAGGTAGATAATGTTTGGGTTCCTTGAGGAGAAAGAAGACAGAAAGAATAATGCTTTTCCTAATTTGATAGAAATTATGTAAACTCATGCATCTAAGAAGCTCAATGAATCCTAAGCACAAAAAAGAAAACTAAACCACCACCACCACCCACAACAAAAACATAATCAAATTGATCAAATGAGTGCTAAAAAGAAAAATCTTAAAACCAAAGAGATATTTGACTGGCATTTATCTATAATTGTATCATTATTGGAGGCTGAGGCAGAGGGATCACAAGTTTGAATCCAGCCTAGTCAACTTAGTGATTTAGTGAGTTATTTTCAAAATGAAAAAAGATTAGGGATGTAGCTCAGTGAAGGCCCTGGGTTCATTCCCCAGTATCCAGAGACAGAGACAGACTGAGAGGGTTGAGGAGAGGATGGGAGGAAGAGGGAGAGAGAGAGAGAGAGAGAGGAACTTACATAGAAGAACAAAACAAGATGAAATGTTTGTATGAGATATAATATCTTGAAAATATTATAAAAGGGAAAAACTACCATCTTAGAATTATCAGTAAAAATATCTTTCAAATACTAAGGCAAAATAAACTTTTTAGACATTAAAAACTGAACAGTTTCTCAGTAGCACATCAGCACTGCATAAGATGTTAAAGGCAGTCTGATACGTGGAGGGAGCCCAAAAGTCCATTAAAGTAGGCATGGATGACAAACTCTGATACATCCAGACAAGGATGTACTACTTAGGAATAAAAAGGAATGATCCATGATATACAGTAAAACAATAATGCATATCAAAATAGTCATGGTAAGAGAGCCAGGCCAGACAAAAAAAGCACATACTGCCTAATTCCATTTACATAAAACTGTAGAAAAAGAACAATATAACAATAGAAAGCAAATTAGTAATTCCCTGGGAATTGATGGAAGAGGGCAGGAGGAAGGGAGAGAAGGATTACAGACACTACAAGAATTCGATGGTGCTGGGTACGTTAATTTTCCTGATGATGATTTTTTTATATGAAAATTGATCACATTGTACATTTTAAATATGAGCTTATTGTATGTTAACCATGTTAAAAATAGCATAATGAAAATGTTATCTGTATTAGAGCCGACTAAATGCCTGTGTGAATAGTGTGGTGCACAAGTGTTTGTGTGATAGACTTGTATCTGTTTCTCAGAGTAAATTGCAGTTTCCTAGTGACCCAAAGTAGATCTATCTCAGCCACCTCCATATTCCCTGCACTGAACGTTGCCATGCAAGGACCAGACAGCTCACTAGATGTGTACTTAGGGAAATGAAAGGAAATGAATGGTTTTCATTATCCTTCCTCATTGGTGTTCATTTGTAGTATAACTAATCCACTTCAGTAGTTGTCTTATCCCTTAACTTATGTAGTCCACAGTGGGTGATAATATGGTATCTTAAATTTACTTCACTTACTTTATAAAAATATTAAAATATTAACTTCAAATAATCAAGGGTCATGTTTATTTTAATGATCAGTGGTCAACTCATGAGTCATTTGTACTTCTGATTTTTTCCTCACCCTTTCCCTTGGATTACACCAGTATTTTTGATATACATAGTGTTTTCTATCTTCACTCACCAGTATCTGTATATTTTGGTGTGGGATTAAAAAATGCCTTAAAATTGGTCAGTATTTCCTATGTGCATAACAAAACACAGAAAATATAAGAACAAAATAAATTTGCTTTAGTTCAGTGACTTCGGTTGTACTTATGACTCTTAATAAACAGCAATTTCTCCCAAGCCAGTTTCCAGGAAAGATCGAAAACTACTTTATTTGTATTTCATTGAAAATCTTAATTCATTCAGTCCTTCTCTTAGCTACATAGATGAGAAAAAAGTCGATATTCTGTCAACTGCTGCATCTATTAATATGTAAAACTCTGAGTGAAAAAAATAAAATAATAATTTGAATTTCTTTTAAATAACCTTCATAAAAATTAGAACCTGTTTTGTGTTCAACCACACACAATAATGAAGACCCCTGAAGTACTGATTCCAGTCATGTTAACAATCTAATAGAGTTTCTTTTGTGGAACACCTCTGTATTGGTGAGGGATAGGAGGAGAACAGGGAAAGCAAGGCTTTCTTCAGCCTTCACTGATACATATGCTGTCTAGATTCCATCTCCCTTAGCAGAAGGAGAGAAAACGGAGCCTTTGAACAGTAAACAGCTATAAGTCACTTTTGCATTTAACAGGAAAAAGGAGACCTCTACCATAGCTTTGTATTAGGAGTGGCAAAACATATTGAACCTATTCATTGAGAAAAGGCATCTGCCCCAAGGTTGCAGCTTCTTTTCAATTGAAAACATTTAAATTTTTTAAAAAACATTAAAAAAATTTTTATTATTCCAATAGCTTGCAGAAATTTTCTACATACACACACACACACACACACACACACACACACACACACACACACCCCTTTCCTTCCTCCTCTGTCTCTCCCTCCTCTTTCCCTGGCTCCCAGGTTCCCTCCCTCCCTCCTCCTTCCTTCCTTCCTTCCTTCCTTCCTTCCTTCCTTCATAGGAAAATGCATTATATATCATTTTTTGTGCCTTTTTAATGTAGAAATTTGAAGAATTTTTTGTACTGTATAGTAAGTTACATTTTGTATGGTAACATATTTAATCATAGCCTTATTGTGAGAGGAATAAATTCCTTTTAGGATTGTTTCAATTATAAAATATAATGCGAGGTACTTATTTAAGTATGTATGCTATCTAACAAAATATCTGAAATTGGGATTGCTGCATTAATCTCTGTATCTATAATTTTGGTAGATTCTGCCAAATTGCTACCTCAAAAATATTATTGCTTACCAAAAATTCTTCAGCATGCTTGATTCCACACATATTTCTTAAGACTTTTGTATTTTTCCTAATCTGGTGGGTGAAAATTAAATTTTTAAATTCATTTAAATTAATATCAATATTGGGCATTTTTTATTTATGTTTTAGCCCATTTGTGTTTTCTTGTGAGAACTTCCTCTTCTTACCATTCTTCATTTTGTCTTTTCTTTCTTATAACATTTAAGAGCTCCGTAGCTATTAAGAAATATTATGTTTTGATTTTGTCCATATATTTTTTCAGATTAGTTCTTTTTTTTTTTTTTTTCGAACTCAGGGCCTCATGCTTTCCAGGCAGGCACTGTGCTGCTGCACTACATCCCCAGCCCTCAGATTAGTTCTTTCTGACTTGTAGTTTTGTACATTGTCTCAAGTCAACAGCATTTCAAAGTTAAAAAAAAAAATCACTGCTTTCTGGGTTTTTTCTAAATAAAATTTTGATTTATGTAAAACATTTTAATGTAGATAATACAATTTTTTGGAATCTAATTTTGCAAAAACTCTTTAACAGGTGTTTCAACAACATATAATGAGCAATATATCTTTTCCTCTATATTGCTTAGGTTTTGTTGAGAAGCACCAACTACAAATTCAGTGGCATAAAAAAAAGGTCACATTTGATCTCTCCAGGACCCAAGGGTGGTTCAGTGATCCTCTCCCTCATGTAGGTTGGCTAGGCCAGTGCTGCTGCGAATATCTATCTCGTGTGCAGTGGGAACCAATGCGTAAGTGGAGCATGTTCTCTTGGTGATAACAAAAACACCAGAGAGTAAGTAGCCACATGTGGTTTTTCCTGTAATTAGCACATGGTGTCTTTGACCATATTCATGGGGCAAGGCTAGTGTCAAGAAGCTGGTGTATGCACTTTGCCTATGATGAGGTCATAGTAAGAGTATGGATGAAGGGCAAAATGAGGAATTGGGACCAATAATTCATTTTGTGATGACTTGACTAATTGCTACATTTATTACATACTAATTTTCACACATATTTCAGACTATTTCTGAATAAAATTCTGTTCACTGATTTATTGAAATATTTCTGGGAAAACACCAAGGAGTTTTGGTTATTTTCTTCAGTGGAAATTTATTTGTGCAACTTTCTGCAGAAAGGGAGTTGTGTATTTTATTTTTGTTGCTTTTCAGAATGGGAACATTTACTGTATTGACCATGTGACTTTTATGTATGTAATGAAAAGCTGTAGATTTTATCAATCAAAACTAATTCTCGCAGGCACCTTGCTGATCATTATATTATTTTACATAATCTTTTTGTAGATTCTCTTGAGTAGTATTTAACATGGTCATAGCTAATATGATTTTGTTGCCTGTATTTTTTTCATTAATTCATTCTTTTAGACAATTGCATTTTCTGTTTTTTCCAGAGTAGAGCGAAGTAATTATTGTGGTACTAGGCTTAATTGTCTTTATTCTGACGTTAAGGGAAACGAAGACCCATTTGTTCCCAATTTTCAATCATTAACCTTATGAAGAATTAAAATCCTGGCCATTTTATCCAGGATAATGAATTCTAGAATTTTTGTATATTGCCTTTAAATTAAGATTGATAGGGAGTGGGATTGTAGCTCATTGGTAGACTTCTTGTTTTGCATGCATAAAACCCTAGGTTCAATCCTCAGCAGAAGAAAAAGGAAAAAAAAAAAGATTAACATTCAGCAAATAGCATGACCAGCAGCACAAGAAGTTGCACGTTGGTATTATATCATCTATCTTCTAATCCTCTATCCTTGATTTTTAAATTGTTTTCTTTTGACGTTTCCTTGTAATTCCCAGAAAATAACAAAATTGTTTTTTTGAATGAAACAACTCAGGGATGGCTAGATTAATTTTTTAATGGAATTTGTGCATTTTATTCAGGACTTTTCATTCAAGACTTAGCTTCCTGGAACAAAAAGCCAATTTGAACTACCTTGAGCAGTGGAGGAAGTGAATGGAAAACTCTAATGCAGTGCAGATTGTTGAGAAGGGTAGGTCCAACAAGCCTGGAGCCTTGACCTGTACCTACTCCCCAGAGCTTTGCAGAACTCGCTCTCCTGCCCTCATCTCTGCTTGTCCCTATGGATTGGCTTCAGTCCCTTGCTGTCTTTCTCTGTGTGGTGTGAGTCTTCTAGCAGAAGGCTACCTTTTCTCTTCCTCACTTATCTGGAAGAAAATAACTTCTCTCAACCCACATGCATTTATTTCCAGGTATCCATCAAAAATTTTTCAGAAGGTTTATGATTACCCCTTTTGGGGTCACTGTTTATTCCTGTAGCTTGTGGTAGTTTATGGGGACGTTGAAAGGCAAGGCCTGCTATAGTCAGATAGTAGGGACAAGGGAGGTGTGGCTTCCACAAAGTGAGAATGGACCTCAAACAACTTCAATAATAAATACATAACACCAATGAATTGATTTGTTCTCATCATTTTCTTTCTCCTTTTGCCTTTTATCTGCTTCTGCCTTCCCTTCACCATTTCCCACCTGTTCCACACATATATCCCCCATCATTCTGACCATTTTCTTTTCTGCTTTTCTCTTTCCTGTCATTTTCCCTTCAATCTCTGAACAAGCAAGGATGAAAGTGTGCCTTGTGCTTTCACCTTGTTAGCTATTTGCAGACGATTATCACGAGTACAGGCACGAAGTGTCAGTGCCTCGGGAGGGAGCGGGGACATCATTTTGTGCACAGGTTATATAACAAAGGACAGAAATCAGACCAAGTGATGCAGAGTTCTGAACTAGTGGGACTGAGACCCGAGAGATTTATGGTTGGGGTTAAACAATAATTCTGTAGGGCTTATACTAAATATTTTTTCAAGATATTAAATTAAATAACTTTTCTCATTGGTGTTATTTGATGATGTGGCAGCAAAATGCTGAGAAATTGCTTTTTCCCTTCCTAGTTATTTTCCACATTAGGACCTTTAATGTAGATTTTTTTTCTTAATGAGGATTCTGGAGACCTGGTAATGGACATGACTTATCACTGGCTTCATAAAAAGTCCATGGTTAAAACTAAAACAGAAAATGGGATTCTGGGCTCTAAGATCCTTGGGAGGAGTTATAAGTGATAGATTGAAAAATGAAAGAAAAAGAAATAATGAAGGAAAGCAAAACAGAACAAAACCCTGCCATTTTGCTTATCATGTCAATGGTCCAATCTGAGAAATTATTTCTGAGATGTTACTGTAAGTGTGGCTTTATTATCATTTGTATTCTTGCCACTGTTGACAAAAATACCTTGGGAAACAGTAAAGTTTTTGCCATTTGAATATTGATATATGAATTTATCAGTGTATTTCTTGAAAATCAATTTTGATGGAGAAAACAGAGTGAATATTAGGACATCATCTAATGTCTTTTAAATTCAAACTCTTGACAAATGCAGTTTGCCTCAAGTAATATTGTTGAATTTTTCTTTCTCAGTAACAAAGATGTTCATGTGATAGCAGTGATTTAGTCATCTCATTTCTACGCACTATTAAGTAACAGCATCTTGGTTTTATCTTTGTTTAAATTTATATGTAATGTTACAACTAAAATGTTTTCTAACTTTATACACATACTGTTGCATCTATTCATACAATGGTATGCTTATAAAGGAAAGATAGAATACAGCGTATGTATGTATGCACATATTGAAGGAAAGCTTTCTAAAATAAATCAGCTTTTTCTTACATATCTTAGGCGTTTTACCTTATTTTTTAAACTTCCTAGCAAGTAAGTCAGAGGGATATTAAAAAAGAGATAACTGTTTTCTTGCTTCCAGGAAAGAGTAAAGATCAGACTCTTAAGCTCCAGGGGTTCTTTGTTTTCAGGTTTTGCATGTAAGACTTATTGCAGTTATAAAACCAAGACTAGTGGAGAGGGGGGAATGAGAAGGAGGATGTGGAGCGAACAGGCTGAGGCAGAACTTTCTTCCTTCTCTGCACATTACCCCTAGGAGAATTAGCATTGCTACAAAGAATATTTGTCCTTTGCTTGAGAATTATTGGATAAAGTCTTGTGAGAGGTAATGCTAGACTTTCATGAAGGTAGGTTTAAAATTAAGGTAGAGAAATGATTCACTGAATTTTAGTGCAATAATACAAAGCAATAATATAGATTTATGTGATACTTCTTCTTTCTTTAATCTTTAAACTTCCTGTCTTTCTGTACCCCTAGACATATGCATAGAAAATTGTAAACTTTGTGATTCCTCTTCTTGTTTTTTCCACATCTTTGCTTTGAGATCATTTTTAAGCCTGTGACCCATGATATTTCATTTTCTAGTGGAATTGTTACTTGAATTTCATCCCCCACCTTTCTTCAATGTCAGAGATGTCTAAGGATTTTTTTTCTCTTTCTGCTGTCTGCTCTCTCCTCCTCCATCTTGCTCTTTCCCTCTCTCCTCTCTCTTTTTCTCTCTCTCATTCATTCTTCTCTCTCTGACACTGAATGCTTCATGAATGAATATACTATTTAGGCTTTATAATTATTGGGTAATTTTTAATATAGAAGATTTCAATCTTACAATTTAAGAGTAGAGCACAATAGGATTCCCACTACAGTTTTCCCTGCAGAGTAGAGTAAAATGTGTTTTTATCTTTTTGTGTACAAATGTGGTCATTAATTCTAAAAAGATATTGGCTGCTCCTTTCCAGAGATGTAACCTGCACATAGTCCACATTTCTTTCACCTTTTTAATGTGAATGTTTCTTGGTCTTTTCATATATGGTGGACCTTTATATTTACTTCAGTAGAAAAGAGATATAAGCATAAGCAATATAAATATACACACTGGTTTTTATGTAGTATCTGAGGCACGAAGGGCACAAATGTTATTTTGGAAAGACAAGGAATGGGGATGTGAAATTAGTACAGGAAATAAGTGAACATAATTCCAAGTTCTGACATTTGTAATACAAGCTACCATTTATAGACTTCTTTGTAGACTTATGTGGGAGGTTGAAGAGGAATGACGTTGTAGATAAGGAAAGTGATAATGTTTTCTGAGATGCAGTGGACTACATTTCCTTTTTCTACTCAAGTCTACAGACAGGAATCCCTACAGTCTAATGGTATCATTGTAAATCAACTCAAACTGACTCATTTGATGAAATTATGGCAATCAAGGTTAGCAGGCTTTGGTGAATACCTGGATAATTTCAAAGCAGGAAGATAGAATGATCTACTTTATGTTCTGTATGATAAATCTGTGTGTGATAGTGCTTCCTTTAGAAATATTCTTTGAGGGCAAAGAGGAAGTAGATGATAGAAAAGGGGATTTCCACACCTGTGTGATTCTTTTCTTTTTGACCGCCATCTCCAGTGAGCTCCAGATAGAAAATTAAGAAATGTCATCTTAGCATCAATTAAAGAACTTGAAATTTGGTATATTTTCACTTTTTATATTTCTATTTAAAAACTGTATTGATAACAATGGATGAATGAAATTGTGAAGAAAAGGTTTATACATCCACTTTTCAAAAAGAAATTAGGCATGGAAAAATGAAATAATCTGATTGCAACATACGTTCTTCACATTGGAAATCTGAATGTGCAGTTTCACACATTCAGATGTTACATGTGAATATGTATGAGTATGTGGCCTCAAGAGTTTAGATTTTCAAGACTGAACTCTGCACTAGACAAGCTCACCTTTATTCCTTGGTCCACTATAACTTTCTGATATGGAAGGTTTTCTCTTTTATTTACACTCCTTCCTTACAGATTGATCTTAATAAATTAAACTGAAAAGGGACATTTGGGGATTTATACTAAACAAGTTAGATGTTATAATAAATACAAAGTTGACAATGATGAAGACAACTTTTAATAGTTTTCCTATAATTAAAATATTTAGCAGCTCAGTTTAAAATTGAGTAAAATCATGGTTTGAAGTTCAACATGGTTCTCAAATTGTGTACTCTTGTTATACCATGTGAATGCAAATAAGAAATCCTTAAAGAATAATCTAGATAGCATTCATTATGTGGGTAATCACGGGGCAAGTGGCACTGAACTGAAGCATTGTATTTGTATTTCATTGTTTTGCTCCCCAGTACCTGGGGTCACTTTTGTTCTGTGCCTTAGAGCTGTGGGTCTCAAACTGCGTAAGAGTCACCTAGGGGAGGTTATCTGAAGTGACAAACCCTTGGTCCTCCTTCTGAGTGCCTGTTTCAGGAGTTCTGGCATATAAATCCAGACTCTACATTTTGAAAATTGTCTCCCTTCCCTCTATGTGATTTTGATGCTGTCGTGACATCGATCATGCTTTGGGAATCCTGGTTACAGAATTTCCTCAAAGATCGTTGTCTATGCAATTGCATGTGTTTTCCATTTCTTTCTCTAAATTGAATTCAGGTTTATTGGCCTGGAATTCTCTGGTCTGTCTCTTGTTCTACACATAAATTTGGCAATTACAAGCAGGACATTTTCTACCTCCCAGCTTGTTCTTTGATACATACATAGATGGTTCTGCCTTCTTATAATATTTCTGACATGCAGTGTTTGAAGGGCTGAGTGGGGGGAGAAATGTCATATAGCTATGATGAGTTTTAAATGAATGTACTCAAAATGGTCCTGCAGCACTCTTTCTTCTGTTTTCCTCCTGGTGACCTTTCTTCACTTCCTCACCTTCTCTCTTTACTCTCTAAATCATCTTAAATAGGCACAGTTCTAATTTTAGCCACATTTAACATTTTTCACTCATCATTCTTTTCTCTAGCCTTTCAAATAAGCCTAGATGTTTGCTTTATATACAGGTACACCCACTGAATTCTTGTGTGTGTGGTAGAATTCTTAACGTTTGGTTGCAGTAAATTTCTTTTCAATTGTTATCTTTACATGTTTAGCTCCTTTGCCTTAAAAAGTAGACAGTATTTATTGAGAACTTTGCAAATATGACAGATACTGTGCTGTTATGTGTATGACTTTATGCTATTTTCAACTCTTTGGCATATATAAAGTATCCCATGTTGGGTGTCTCCTATCTAAAATGCTTGGACCAGAAGTACTTCACATTTTGGAGCTATACAGATTTTTTTGCATAGATTTGACTGGTTAAGCATTCCTATTCTGCAAATCAGAAATACTCCAAAATCCAACATTTTTGTCCACAGACATCAAGTTTTGGATTTCAGAACATTTTGACTGTAGGATTTTCGTATTAGGTATGCTTGATCTGTATCATGGCACTCATTTTACAGATGAGGAAGCTGAAGTCGAGGAGAAGTTGAGAAACTTGCCTAACTAAAGTTTTGCAACTAATAACTGTGAACACTGGGAATCAATTTCAGAGAGTGTAATGCACTCCAGAACACACTTCTGCAGCCACTGCACTGTCCTTACAACTTATAAACTGGGCTGGAGTTTGACTGAGAATCAACCCCATCTTGACTGTCAAGACCCTAACTGGCACCACTGAGGTCATTAGGAAGGAGATGCTGTTGTTTCTTTTCTCTAATGGCAAGTCCTGAAACATATACTGCTTCATAATGAGCTTTGATGTGGGCCATCTTCAGAGAGGTCGTGTCTGTGGTTGATCACAATGACTTTTACAGGTTTCTTCTTTTCATTACCTGCAAGGGACTGTTTCCAGGTTTCAGAGACCTTACTAATTACATAGAAATTGTTTGAGTTGAAGGGAAGGACTTCTTCAGGCCTTTTCTTCCAGATTCTGACACTTCGTCCTTGGAGCACTCTGCTCTCTTTCTTTCATTAATAGCAGCCAGTGGTGGAAGTAGTTCTCATGTCTGCTGCATTTTCTTAAACAGGCTTCCCTGCCCAGAAACTCTTTGAGGTCGCTGTCAGGCCTGGGTATACCCTTGGGACATTAGGAACATGTGTTCCACTTTGTGGGAGCTAATCCTTGGAAGGAAATCATATCTTAGCTATTCAAATGAAAATATAACTACAAAAAAGTAAAATATTGAAACTTCACATTTAAATAACATATGTCCTTTTTCTTTATAATAAATATACTGGAGATTTATTTTTAATTTAAAATCATAATTTTATTGTCCCTTGCCATAGACATCAAGTTATTTTGAAGTTGCTCTATTTTTTAAAGAAAAATAGAACCAAATGTTTATTTAGGAGTAGTGGTTGTGGTTGAAGCTACTACTTTAAAACATGATTCACTTTATCACAGGTATCTTTTAGAATTCTTGAAGATAGCAGTGTATTTGTCATCTTTATATCCCAGCATAATGCCTGGCAATTAGTAGAAGCTAATAAAAGATTGTTGAATGAATGTGTGATGAAGACTGGAAATTTGTGGAGGCAAAATTTTTGGATTATGAACTAATTCTCAGGTATTTTATTCATAATTCATAATGCAATTCATAATTAGGAATACTATATAATTAGAATATATAATTATGAACTTTTAATTAATGTATTCAAGCAAAATATTATACTTAAATTTTTATTTGACAGTTTTCTTTTCATGCACCTATTATAGTGCTATTTCATGTCTTGATAGAAAAAAATGGTATGAAGTGTTCAGGAAAATATCATTCTGCATATAAAAATATACCCTGGAAATGGAAGGTATTACCATCTGTGCTTCACTTACAATCTCTAAAGAAATTACTACACAATTTGCAGAATTACCTTGCCTCTTAAACCAACATGTATTTTATGAAAACAGATTAAGAGTTGGAAAGTATTTCTGAATTCTTTTCAGAAACCACCATGTTTATTTGATTTCTGCAACAATAATAAGCAAAAGGGCATTTGAAAATACTATTCTTTAATAGACTTAACCCATTTGAAAAACTGAGGTCATCACTCAAAAAATACTTAAATTGCTCTTTTAAAGTATATGATATATTCTCTATTGTATAGCATTTTCTTCAAAATTTCTATGAATACAGAGTTTATTTGATTCTATCCAATCTATAGGTATGTATCACCTTTCACCATTCTATTTTATCTTCAATTTATTAAACTAGATTGCTGCTAATTACAGCAGTTTCCACTTGAAAATGTTGGACTTTGGTCAGTTGTTCATTTCTTTCCAGAGTTGTTGGAGAACCTGCACTATGGGTTCTAAGAGTGGGGACTCAATTATGTTTTACTAATGGAAAATTAGAACTTGCTGGGGAGGAAACCCTCTCTAAAGAAGAGGAGAATGTATTTAAAACCAGGAGGACAGATAGAAGCAGTCTTTGGTGTTAATAATTGCTAATGTCATCTGTGAGTTAGGATGAGACTTGAGACTCCATCTTCCTTTGTGCCACATCCCAAAGTATATGATGCACTTTGTAGGGGATACTTGTAGCACTATCCCCTTAAAAGAGGTAAGATTCAAGTGGATGTTTCCTTGCTGTGTTGAAATGCTAGGTTCTACAAAAAGACACAAATCAATATATGTGTGTGCACATGTGCACACACACAAACACACATTTAGTCATCCATTTATGCAGCCTGATGGTGTGTACTTCAATTCCAAATATTGATATTTAAGGACCTACAACTCAAGACCACATAGGTAGTCAAGAAATCCTATCATGTGCACATGCCTACATATATTGACAGATATGACTGTAAGCTTTTCTTAGTTAATAGAATGTTGAGATTTATAAAGCTTCTTTATAGAAAGTCAGTTTAAAAATACGGATGTCTTCATATACCAAGTTTCAGGTTTTTGCTTCTTGAATGACTATAAAACAGCAGGACTGATGCTTGGTCTAGTTTTGCAGTGTTTTAGCTAGCATGGTCTTCAGATAGCTACTTTTTTTCATTTCCTTTCATTTTTATCAAATTATATAGTGTCCACTAGAATATCTGACACACAGTATTTTTTCACCAAAGCTTGGATAATAGGATGGGCAGTAACTAGGAATGGTTTATACAAGAAGAGATTGAGAGACATTTTCCCTGTCTTGGATTTAAATCTCAACTTCACTTGTACTACATAATCTTGGACAGGTTGCTTACATATTCTGAAACTCATTCTGGCTTTCTAAAACAGTGTTACATGTTGTATAGATAATGGGATAATAGTACCTATCCTAAAGTTTTAAGGAATAAGTGATATTTCAATATATGGTGTATATTAATTAAAAGTATTTTCAATATACTTTTGTTATTTATTTAAGTTCAAGAAATGGTCAGTGCTCTCTTTTAAAAGTGGTAGATTTAAATTTTAAGAATCTATTTACTCTGATTGTCCACTTAGATTATACTTTCATTCCCAAGAACAAACTAACTAAACTGGATGTTTTTATTCTAAGAGATATTTTTAGTAGATAATGATTTTTGTTAGAAGCCCATTTGCTAGTTCAAGGCCAATTTGTATCCACAAATCACTAACTTTTTGATTTATCTCTAAAACAAAACAAAACAGAAACCCAACATTGGTTGTTTGTGAAGGGAGATAGGAGACAGACATCTAGATCACTATCACCTACATAAGTAGTGATGAGGAACAATGCAAAGAGAAAAGATATAAAAATCAGTTGCCAGAATTTAGAAACTTTTCTTTTACAGGGGTTTCAACTAAGTCTTTTTAAATCTACTTTAAATAATCTGTGATGCCCTCAGTATTGGTAATGATATGATGAAAATTACCATTGCAGCTTTTCATTTACCTTTAAAAAGTCATATTCAGCTTTTGGAGCTGAGTGTTCATGGGAGTTTAAGTAGAGTCAAATGTAGAGTGATACCAGGGCACCTTGAACCTCCCGAGGTCATGTGAAGCATTTTTTTCCATATATTTTCCAACGTTCTTTCTTTAAATTCTCAAAGAAGTTCAAAACTCATCAGTTATGAGTTAAGCTACTGTAACTGTGTATTAATATAAAAAATAGAGTAAACTGAAAGTAATGTTTAAGTTTCTATTAATTTTAGCTTACAAATATGATTTCATATTATATATTTGTAATTTCAACAAAGTATTTCAGTGTGTAATTTCTATTTCTAATGTTTAGAAATTTCCATATTTAGGCTTTTATGAATACCAGTAAAGGAGGAACTGTATAATTATATAGGTGCAAGATTTAGATTATAACTTCATTTGGAGAACACGACGAGTGCAATCCACTTTATTAAGGCATCAGAAGGTGAACTTTTATCTCTTATAGATTTGCTTTTTGCAAACATATAATTTCTGTTAAGAATTTATTGTTTACATGTTCATTGATTTTGTTTTTCTTCTGTAACCATTTTCCCACCTTGCAGATTGGGTCCGTCATATCCTACATTATTTGAAGACTGGTCTGTCTCATTAGGCTAGTAGTTGAGCCTAGTACTGAGGATTCCTCACTGGAGCTCACAGGACCCCAGAGGTTTGCCATATAGACTCAGACTCTGTAAGCCCTCTGAAGCCAACCACAGTATTATGGATCCATATCCACATGGATCAACCAATATGGAATCAACCAATAACAAGTGTTTGCAAGGCTGTGGGGGAAAAAGGAACCCTTCTCTTTTGTTAATGGGATGGTAAACTGATACAACCATTATGGAAATAAGCATGGAGAGTCCCCCATGGAATATGTGTCAACAAATAACAAGTGCTCACAAGGATATGGGGGAAAAAGGAACCCTTCACCATTGTTGATGGAACAGTAAACTGATACAACCATTATGGAAATCAGCATGGAGATTCCTCAGAAAACTAAAAGTAGAAATTCCATTTGACCCAGCTATTCTGCTTTAGCTATTTTCCCAAAAGAATTAAAGGTGTAATACCACAGTGATGTATGTGTGCCCATGTTTATAGCAGCACAATTCATAATAGCCAAATCTTTGAAAGAGGTTATTTGTCCATCAACAGATGAATGGTTTAAAAAAGGTATTTATACATAATAGAATAGTGCTCTGTCAAAAAATAAAATGAGACACTTGCAGGAAAATGGATTCACCTTGAGACAATAATGTTAAATGAAGTAACTCAGATACACAAGGTTAAATATCACATGATTTCCTCAGCTGTCTGGGGAAAGTGTTTTAGATATGTGTTACACCTCCAAGGACAGGCATCAAGTAGGCTGTTGAAGATTCCAGTCTGTGATCTGAAGGAGAGGTCGACCATAGAGGTGCACTTTTGCAAGTTTAGATCAAGAGATCCCCTCCCCCAAAGCCTCATGTTTTGGATGATGATGGAAACTTTGGGGCCCCATACTGGATGTCCTAAATGTGCTGTTGGGGGGGTGGAGTCTGGTTAGAAGAGCCAAGGCCTTGGGGCCTGGCCTGAGAGTGTATCTTCCTTCCTCCTTCCTCTTTTCTCTCAGCTTCCTGGGCACCATGATGTGAGCAGCTTCCCTCGATTATACCCCTCTGGTGTGCCATTTTGCCTTTCAACTGTAGACTGGACTGTGAGCCAAAATAAACATCTCCTAATAGGTAAAGCTTGGAAACAGCCCAAGTGCCCATCAACTGAAAACTGGATAAAGAAAATGTGGCTTTTTAAAAAATAAAATGGAGTACTACTCAGCCATAAAAAATGAGAAATTAGAGGCATTTATTGCTATGTGGATGCACATTGGGGTGATACTCTTAAGTGAAATAAATAGGACACACATGTGTAAATACTGAATAGTTTCTTTAGTGTGAGAAACTGAAAGTGTAAATAAGGACTAAAAGGTATAATAAATAATGTGAAATAGAAAGAAAAGGGGCAAAGGGGAAGGGGAAGGAGAAGCGGGAGGGGTAGGGGAAAGGAAAGAAGGGAGTGGAATTAATATGAGAAAATGAAAAAAACCAAAGTCACTGTAAACAGGGAGGGATGGAGGGATTAAAGGGAGGGCAGGGGAAGAGGGAAAAATAAGAACCAAGAGAGATTATGTAAAGGTGCAAATTTCCAATGATGAATGTCATTATATTGTATACCTAAAATGTACCAATAAAAGGATATGCAAAGAGAAAGAAAAGAAAAAGATATATATATATATATGAAGTGAAAAACAGATAAAGACATATTTAAAAATTATTGTAATCCATTGCAGGCAGTATGTATAAAAGTGTACCTTGACCTGGAACAATTGTCTTACATATTTTATATGTTCTTTGGACTACTATCTGGCTTTCAATCTATATATGATACTTCACTTTATAAGATCTTACATGATAAATTAATCTGATGCTGAAAAAATTAAAAGGAGTGGAGGGAGGGGAAAAAGAAGGGAATTGAAATGTTTTATGTACCAATTCTCTACAGTGAATTTAATCATTATGTACTGAAAACATATACTAGTACACGTAAATAACTAGGGCTTAGAATGTTAAAAAAAAACAAAAAGAATGTGGGTATTTTCTCAGTTCCTTTTCCCCATATTCTCAAGAGAGTCCATCATCCCTCCATCAACTAAGAGTTAAAACTGCTGATTCTGTGAACTACTGTAAAACACAAATAAAAATTAAACTAAAAGCAGCTCAGAGGATTTTATTAACATCAACTTACAAATATAATTTCTTGTTATATGTTAATCTTTTAGCAAAGCAGGGAATTCTTTTGGAATAATTCTTACTTAATTATTGATTTTGGCTTTCCAGGTACTACTCAGGAGGCAGCATCTGTTGCAGAGTGGAATAAGAAATGGACTTTGTATCTGAGCGGATCTAAGTTAAAACACATTAACATACTACTTGTACATAGTCTTTTGGAAACTTTTTAGCATATTTGTGTCTCAATGTCTTCATAGAGAAAAATAAGATAATTTCTCCTAGTACTACTAATGTGAGAATTGAAGAAAATGTTTATAAAGTATCTGGTAACTACCAAGTTATCATAAACTGGCAGTTTTTATTCACATTTTTAAAATTAGTATTGAAAATATAATTTGTTTTCAATTTTCCTCCATCTTTCAAATTTTATTAGTTTACCCTATTAACTTGTAATCAAAAAGATCACCAAAACTTATTCTCCAAAACTCTAGATTTTATCTTTGCTCAAATTCTTTTTTTTCACTTTTCAATTTTTATTAATTTGTACACCACTATTATGTTTGTCTATACATTTCAGAAAAGACATCTTCCATCTGTCACTACACCTGTCTGAGAAAGCATGTACCTCTTTCTCTCCTCTCTCTAGGATATTGAGTTTACTTTTTAACTTCTGTAGAAACAGAGTGAACAAAGACTGATAGGTAGAAACTCTGAAATGTTTCACAAGGAAGAGAAAGGATCTTTCTAGTTTACTTCTCTTACTGTAGCTCGTTGTATCTTCTGGTAGTAGCCATGGTTTTAGCACATCAGGACAACTGTAGGTTAATTAGGGCTCTAAAAAATTTTAACCACATCCATGGTAGAACATAACCTTTCTTAAATCTCCGTTTCTCTTAAAAAATAAAATTATTTTTCAATTGATTTCAAATGCCAAAGATTTTGCTCATTAAAATGGGATAATCTCTTCAGTTCTTGAATATTTAGAGAAATTTTCCCTATTATATTTATGCAAATAAAGCTGGGATTAAAAATATGCCTAGTTGCAATTACAGTTCATTTGCTTTTACCTTCCAGAAGGTTAGAGATCAAATGAAGTTTCATGACTTGTTGTTCAGTATTCTTGCTTTCCTTATTACTTTGGGATTACTATTTAGGTTTAGTATGAAATTAGACAGGAATTCTCATCCTTCCCCACCTTTATGCCTTAGTGCATTCTAATGCTTTGAAAGAATGTCCCTTAAAAATGAAGTGGAACTTGCTGAACTATTGTTAGATAGATAAATGTAATATGTTTCTATAAGGTCATAAAATCTATGAAGTAGAAATTAGAGGTGGAAAAAATGTAGCAATCTATAGATTTGTGGTCAGAAGAAAATTCTGAGATTTTATAACCCATTCTTTTTCACTGTATAGAGAAGGAAATTTTATTTTAAGGAGGTTATAGATTTTTGTCAAAGTTATAGATTTTAAAGGGAAGTCTCCAAGATGACAGAGTTCTTTACATTTTATCACATATAATTCAGGTACACAGCAACATTTCTTTCTACTTATGTATCATAGGATGACATGAACTGATCCTTAATGTAGATGTTTCCATATATGCTTGATCCTCCTTATTTGTGGATTCCACTTTTGCAATTCGCCTCCTTCCTATAAATTGCTATCTCAAAATCAATACTTTTGGTATTGACCATTAATCCTGATATGTCAGCTTCTTTGGATTAAGAAACACCTACCAGATTAGGAGAGCCTGTGCCTGGGTGTGTTTGGGTGTTTTATGCAGGTGTGTCCTTGATTACTCTATAAGGCCTCTTGCCCATTCCTCTCTGGCACTGTTTCCTTGCTATGTTTCCTGGCCATCATGAACTAAGAGGTTTTGCTATGCCATTTCCTTCTGCCATGAAGTTTTTGTCTTGAAGCCTGCCAATCCTGAAGTGAATCTCCTGAAACTGTGAGCTAAATTAAACCTTTCCACATGTAGATTGTGGGTATTGGATATTGTGTCCCAACATATGGAAAGGTGACTCATACAGAGGTGAAAAATGTGTATCACCTGATACACACATTCTTAATTGTGTCAGTCAGCTTTCTGTTATTATTTCCAGCCCCTGAGATAATCAATTCATAAAGATAAACAGTTAATTTTGACTCAAAGTTTTAGGGGTTCCAGCCCACTATTGGTTGGCCCTTCTGTTTTTAGGCCTGTAGTATGAGTGCTTGGGGTAGGAAACCCTTCAGCTCATCAGCAGAATGTGAAATAAAATGGAAGGGCTGGGTTCCAAAGCCCATTCAGAGGCATAGCCCCTGGTGACCAAAGGAACTTCCCCCAGGCCTGCTAGAGTCCACCACCTCCCCTTAGCAGGATCTTTGTGACTAAGCCTTTAACACACAGGCCTTGGGAGACATGTCAGGTACAAACTCCAATACTGCTGAGGCTCAGCAAGGCGAGGTCCTGTCTTTCTGTTTCAGCTCTCCTGTGGTGGTGGTAAGAGGATGGAGCCACTTGGCAACATGCAGTAGGCTTCAGGAAGAGCCTAACGACTTCTGTGGGGAATTTTCATGGCTCTCCCAACTCTGGTGTTTGATAGTGAGATTTGTCGAGGCACTTTTCAATATTCATTTCTATAGCATGAAAATAAACTAAAAAAGAAAATGGAAACTACCGATCTGTGTTGTTAAGATTATATTTTGATGTGAAATATGTGCAGGTGTTTGTTTACTCTTAAATAAAACAGTGAGTTTTTATT
The DNA here is from genome assembly GCF_053883595.1 of Heterocephalus glaber. Taxonomy (NCBI): domain Eukaryota; kingdom Metazoa; phylum Chordata; class Mammalia; order Rodentia; family Bathyergidae; genus Heterocephalus; species Heterocephalus glaber. The sequence goes on along the minus strand of NW_028258344.1, from coordinate 31,530,020 downwards.
TGCCAATTCAGTGTTCAAAGCAATATGACTGTCCAAAACAACAAAACAAGACTTTTATATTTTTATGTGTAAAATGGTTTTGGAGAAAAATACTTTGCATATGAATATGTATGTGTACAGTCACGTATGTGTATTTTACATGTTTTAAAACTTGAAATTTTTTGCTCTGCTTTCTACCTGAAAACAGGAACTGTGAGAATTGTTTTATGTACATTCTCGGCCATCTACATGTGCCATTATGACTGAATTCTATTTGGATAGTTTTTATAATCACTTTTAAGATGCTTTCCTATTTCCCAACAAACAATATAGAAAATGTTGCAATATGGAAACGTAAAAGAAGGCAAACAAAAATGGCCCATGTTCGCATAACCCTGATAGTTTCCCTTTAGTCTTTTTTCCTTTGCAAATGTTTGCTGCTCTGATTCACCCCTCCTCTGTGCTGAAGAGACTCTGAGTTGTATCATCCTGTGGAATGTTCTCACCTTCACCATTTCCCATCATCTAACACCTACTTCTCTTTTTATCAGCTATCAATTTGAATCTCTCTGATCCTCTGTCTGCAAGGAATGCCCTGCCTTTCTGCACCTAGAAAATGGGATTGCCTGAGTTTTATGTAGATCTCTAGTAGATCTATGGTGGCAGGATTTGCCTTGATCCTCTTTTTCCCCCTTAGAAGATGTCCAATATTATTTATTAATTGAAGGGGTAAAATAAGTTATATAAGTGAATTAGAACGAAGTGAATGAATAAAATAATCTTCATCCTCAGCTTTGAATGTTTCTGTGAGCTAAATTTTAGAAAATGGAAATACTGAGTAAAAGTATGTGGACTTTTAAAGTTCTTGATATGTATAATAAACGTTGGTTTTCGGAAAGCATGTACCGATATGTATTCTCCACAGGAGAATGTGAGAATTTTTAGCTTACTGCATCTTCACTGACATCAGTTTCTCTCTCTCTCTCTCTCTCTCTCTCTCTCTCTCTCTCTATATATATATATATATATATATATATATATAGCCAATTTTGGTATAGGAGAATACAGACTCTTTAATTCTTTAGTTTGCAATATCATTGCCCTTTAAAAATACCAGCACACTGGACAGTAGGTGTTCCGCAATTACAGAAAAATGGACTGCATATCCCAATGGTTTAACTAATCAACAATGTATATAAGCTGAAATAGGTCTTAGGGTGTTTCCAGCATCGTTTGAAATATTTGGTACCAACAACCTGCTGTCATCTGATACAGTACCTGGTGCCTATGGCCTTTTGACAAAAATATGTCCTGCCATGTTCATTGTTACAGGTACTTAGTTACATTTGGGAGAAAAATCCATGTTTCATGTTATATCATAGATGTGTTCACTGTACAATTGCTCGAGTTTAAAATGAATTATTTTTAATAATGTAATGATTACATTGTAATCATTAACATATGTTTATAGATTATAGATACGTGGTGAGTACTCAGTAGATTAGTGACTCAAATGCGTGTAAGGGTTGAATTAGTGTGTAAGTATTACACCTGACATTCTCTTTTAGACTACTTCAGGACTACAAAATTGGAAGTTGTCTGACCTGGATGGTATTCTGACTATGACATTCTGTTTAAGTAACCCTAAGCAAATTACAGAAATTGTTTTGGCCTAATTTTCCTTACCTATAATTTAATGCAAATACTGATACCTATCTTGTAACCTTTTTGTGAGAATAGCACACATACACAATCCTTGATCACTCAAAGTTCTAAGAATTGTCTCCTACACATAGAAAGTGATCAGCAATCATTACTTATTGTCCAATTTTTTGATGGTGGTGAAGATGTAATAGATAGCAAGTAATTTTTATTGAAAACAAGAAGTTTTAAACTAATATGTTAGGGCTGTACAATTCATTTATCCATTCATGTATTCACTATTTTGGAAAACATGTATTGTTGAGTTCTTCCTATATACCAGGAATTTAATTAGATAGAGGAGATATGAAAAAATATGCATGATCTATACACCAAGTCAGGAATTTATGTGAGGAACAGAACATTAGTAATGTTGTAAATGCCATGGGCTAGAGTATTTGATGGTATGAAAACTCACTGTGGGCCTTATATAGCTGTTCCAGGTTTCTTCTAACAAGTGACATTTGATCTGCCTTCTAAAGAATAGGCAGGGATTAACTATTTAAAATTTGAAGCAGTTTGGAGAGCTGTCCAGGAAGGTAGAGTACAGAGACAGATGGGAGGGATGTTACTTAGAATAGGGCTGATAGATGGATCTGGGATGAAAGGTGGAAAAGTGGCTGGATCTCAGAGGAACTGGTTACTAAATGTAAATTGAGGCTGAAAAGTAGGGAGGGATCCCAGCATGCAGATCCTGTTAAGTGATTTTTGTCTTTATTCTAGGAGCAACAGAAAGACCCTCTCTGGTCTTAACTGGGCATGAATGTGGAGTGCGGAGAAACCATTGTATTTTAACCAGAGTGGGTATAGATAAATGCATCCTATGGCTGTTAGTACATTTTAGGTGGGGAGATGATGCTAGATTTAAAGCAGTGGCAATGAAACTAGATCTGGCATGGTGACATGGAAGAAAAGAATGATTAAAGGGGGAGATTTAGAAAATAAACTTGCTATCACTGAAGATTTAAAAGCATGGGAGTGGGAGGAATGGGCAGTGTCAACTTTGAGCTCTAGGTTGTCCCTATGTAACTGATTTAAGTGAGAGGGGAAATTCTCTGAGGCGGAGAACATTGGAAGGGAATGTGCTCAGGAACAATAGTAGGAGTTTGATTTGGAAGATACGGAATTTGAGGTATTTGTAGGAAATTATTAAAAAGCGAACTTCAATACTTTTTTTAAGCTCAGAGGCCAGATTTCCTAAACCATTACATGTGAATATGTAAGTCTAAAACACAAAGGTGGAAACTAAAGCTGGGGATGAAAAGATTATCTAGGTGAGGGAAATGTACATTATGAAGATGGTAAATAATGGCAAATTTCAAGAATTTTATATTGAGCATCTTTACAGACAAATGAACATGTACAGGATGTAGAATAGTAGCACATGGAGGGATCATAGGCATCAGACAAGGGAAGGGAGAAGTGTGCTGAGGAGAAAGGGGTGGTAAACAGTTCATCATGTTGTTAAGAGCTGAGAACAGCTCCTTGAATGTATTACCATGGAGAACTGTAACTAAATTTTGAGATCATTTTGAAGAATGATGATGCTCTAATTCTAATTAGAGTGAGTTAACAGTAAGAAGTTAGTGAGATAAAAAGAAACCATGTGGATATGAAGTTGGCTGGAGAAACACTATCAGTGGAAGAGAAGGATGTGTAAATGTGACTGATGTCCCTGAATTGTATACTGAAAAATGATTAAGATATTAAATATTTAGAAAAAAAGACAACAAAGCCACTGACTGGAGGTATCCAGTGGAGAGGGAGATGTGGAATATTCAATGAGAGACAAAATCATCTTCAATAAGGCACGACATCTCACATGGTTAGAGGAATCTGCCTCAGGAAGAGAAATAGCTCATCTTTCGTAAGTGAGTGTGATACTGTGAAAAAGAAGAACTTTTCTTTCATAGGCTAGCTTTTTTGAGTTTTATTGTTTTAAAGGCCTTGGGGATAAGGTGAAGTGGTGGTAGATAAAAATTGGTCCTTGTTCCTGTTAGAATTTATAGTCTGTCAGGGAGACAGACAAATGATAAGAAATAACAAGAGCAAATGCTAAATGCTGTTATGAGGAAAGTAGACCAGTGATTGAGTATGTTATCAGGAGCACATAATAGAGACCAACAGGAATCAGAATATTTACTTAAAACAAATAAAAATAAAAAATAAAAAGAATAGTTTACTTAGAGCAATTTCAATTCAAGTTTAAGGTTCAAGGATAAGTAGGAATTAGCTAGGGCTATGAAAGAAGACAGGACATTACTTCAGACAGAGAGAAAAAAAACAGCAAAAAGGGGGTAGCCTTGGGACTAAGAGTTTGAAGCATTCAGGGAAGGAAGTAAAGCAGTTTGGCATTGGCTGGAGTGGAATTATTTTGAGAAACATTGATGCAAATATTTGAGCTGCAGAGAGAGGCCAAATGTGGACATGAGAGTGAATAGCACTAGGCAGCATTCATCTGTTGTCTCCATTGTCTGTCATCTACTTCTGAGAAGTGCTTCACTTTGTACCCATACCACAGTGCTGGTCTTCGTCTTCACAAAAGAGGCAATGAGTTGTGTTGAAAAGAGCATTGCATGAGGAATCAGCAGACCTGCCCTGTAGTACTGCCTCTATCCCTCTTTGCTTGTGTAGCTTTAGATAAGTTCTTGTAAAGTCAGTGTCACCATTTTAAGTGAAGGGAATGAAGTTAGACAGTCTTTCAGAATGTTTCTATCTAAACAATTGTTAAATTACCATTATAGGTTGGATATGCACATATTCAGTGTGTGCCACATTAATGACAAAAGCCAAATGTTGACAGTAGTTTTTCAAGAGCCATTTAGCCCAGACTGTTTGTCAGTGTTCTAAAACAGCATCCTTTGTAAAGTCTGCTGGAAAGTCCGTGTTATGACATTGCATCCTGCACTGGGAGGCTTAGCAGTACCGTGCCGCCCTCCTTGACACAGTCTATTTCAACTGACTTTCACTAAAACAGTTGAAGACAACATTATCTTAATAGTGCCATCAAGTATGTTTCTTGACAAAATACTGTTTGTGGATAAAAGATGTTAGTGCTTTGGTGCACCATCTCTCCCAGAAAGGCCAAGGATTTATTGCTAACAGTTGTCACCAGTTTTCTCAACATGCATTCATTGCTTAAATACGGAACTGTTAGTACCATTACTGTTTCAAAAAATGTTATGACTCATCTTATTAGCACTGGTTAATGTACATAGGTGATGATGTGGTGTAGTCCGTGAGCAACTTATATGGGTGTCATCTACCTAAGAGAAGAAAACACAACCAAGCAATATATTCATGTGAGTGTGAATAAACTTTTGCATGTTTTAGGTCTCACAGGTCAGTATATAATCTCAGTGTTCTTAATAAAATTTCTTTCAAAAACACTGTTCTGTGCTTTGATTAGTGTACTTGCAAATGTAGAATGTAGTACTTACTTGCTTAATGGAGATGAAGATTTGAAGCTAGATAATGTGACATCCCTGAAGAATGTAGCAGATCACGGAGATTTACCCATAAACGAGAGTAGAGGCGGTGGTGGAAAAAAGATGGGAAGGGGAGCATAGTGCTATCAAGTGAAGTACCTGTAATGTGCTACAGATTGAATGACACATTGCGCGCATCATGTCATTGCTCATTACATTCATTTTATTTTTAGTTAACTCTTTTTTTCTGCATACAAAGGAGACACAGAGGGTTCAACTTGTCCAGTAATACAAACCTGTAAGCTTCTAATGCTTCTGTCCAGAAGTACGGTCTACCTAACTCAAATGCTCATACACTTATTACTCTGCTTTAGTTGTGTTAATGTAAAAGAATAAAACCAAGGAAAGGAGAAGTGGAGGAAGGACAGAAGTAAGGAAAGAGGCAAGCAAAGGAGAAATATGAGTGCAGTGGTTTTCTAAGTATTTCTTCTTGATCCTTCACCTCACAATCCTGCAGGTAGATGGAACCAATGGAGCTCTGTTGAGGAATGCAAGGATTTATAGTGTTTGTTGACTGATCTTTCTTAGTGTACTCTGATTCTATTGTCAGCTGACTCAGGACCAGTGATCTATGAATACAATATATTCAGTAATTAAAGGTAATAAAATAGGCCCTTGTATCATAATTCTATAATGATGCCACATCACTTGAAACATGTATATACAAAAGAAGGAAACCATGATAGTCACATTTATTGACCAAAATAATTTTTTGTGTAATAATCCTAAATAATCTTAATATATTAAAATAATAATAGAACCAAGTGCAACTTGACCTATCAATGTGAAAAATTGTTTTAAGGTAAAAAAATCTTTCTTAATATTATGTAAGAAATTTCTTAATATTATTCAATGTATTATAAATTATACAAAAAGAACACAGGCTTCTTTCAAAGAAGACCAAAAATTTTGACAAACTAACTTCAGTGATTATTTTTTAAACAATAAAAACAAAATACCTTTGTAGACTACAATAACAAGAATACCTCCTTAGTAACCTGTTTATTTACCAGCATTGAGAATAATAGTAATTTACAGAAACATTACTAGTTAATTCAGGGGAAAACAACCTTAAGAAGGTTCACATTCACTGTTTTTAGTGTTATTCTGGAAGCTCTAGTCAATGCAATTACAAAAGAAAAAGATGGAAGGCAGCATTATTTGCCTATAATATAATTATGTCCCTGGGAAACTCCATGAATTCTACTGAATGAATATTTGAGATTTTTCATTCATTATATTTTGTAGCTCATTGTTAGCATACAAAAAATCTGTCAATATTTCCTTAAAACTTCATAAGTAGAATTTTAGTTACCAAGAAACAGGAAGGGACTGTGTGAGCAAAATTTGAAAACCTTCTGTGGGATAAGAAGAGCTTGTGAAGGTGGGGTAGTTAGAACAGGGGCATGGCCCCGAGATTCTCTCAGAAAGGAACAGGTTGAGAGTAGAGCTGGACTCCAGAAAGCTTGGTGGGTCTGGGGGAGCAGTGGTTGTCCACTCCATAGCCCTAGGGGCAGCCCCTGGCATCACTTCTAAGACAAGTGTGGGGCAGGCTCTATAGAATGCAGTATCTGCTTTCTGGGCTCTTGATCACTGACCTGGGATCAGTAGGCTTGAATTTTAATTTGATTCTGACATCAACAACCACAACAGTCAAGATTCTCGTGACAGCTGAAGCAATTGTCATTTTGGTCTGACATCAAGCTTCCTTTAGGATCATTTTGAAAATGAATTTCAGTTTCCTTTGACCCATCCACTGACATTTCAAAGCACACATTAGGATGTTTTCTTGCCCTTGGGAGCTCTTTGTTAAATCTTGTGCTGATCACATATTATTTCTTATGAGACTTGTTAGTATTTCTTATTAGCATTTTTCTGATCATTTTATTACTCTTCAGGTGGTTTTAAAATGAGGCCAAATACCAAATGAATTCAGAGTTAAAACAGGCTTATCTATACAATTATTCTTTTGCCTTCAGACATTCCTAAAATATATCATTTTTCTAGCTAAATTGATAACCAGAAGAATAAAACTAAGATCTGGAATTTCAGACTTGTCCTTTGGTCACACATTTGCACTGAGGGGTTTGTTGTATTTTTGACTTTCAGCTCCTGTTTAAGAGTGAAATTTCACACTTTATTATTCTATGTTCTTCTGATTTCACATGTACTTTGTGAAGTTGGTTGAAGCAAATAGCAATGCACTAATTCATTAAAATGCTGCTAAAGATACTAGAGTGTAGGGATTAGGAAATGCAGAAAGTGGGTTTCAAAAAATATAAAAATCTCATTATGGAAATTATTTAAATTGTCAATTTTTAGTTATTAATGTAGAAATTCCAATAAATTAAGAAATTTGTTTTTGTGTGGATTGAGATTAGGTCATTATTAAATGGTGAACCCATAGTGTATTACTGTGCAGTTAATTATCATAGTGAGCTTCAAAATTTCTGATCATATACTTTAAAGATTACGTTTTTTCAGCACACCTCAATATAGGTTATTTGATTACTGATTAATTCTTTACATGGATCAAGGCATATAAATATGGAAGTAAAATAATGGCATAAAAATCTATATAGAAAGACGTTCCATTTTTTTATTTCATCTTTCTGGTAGATTGTCTTCTTCCTTTTCTGGGATAAATAAAGTTTATATTAAATCATATTAAATTGCCAAATTTCATGTTGTTTTGGATTTTCAGATCCCTTCAGAACAAAACAAACTGAAAGTATTTTATGTTTACCTATAATTTCTCTATGTGAATTTCTAAATAAAATATTCCATTATTCACTGAACTCACATCTTAAGACATGGACCTGACTTCTTCATCTTAAAAACATGGAAATAGAATTTGATATTTTCAATGTGATGCCTTTTAAAAGTTGATTATAGTATTCTCTTTTGTTGCCCAGAATTGCTTTTGCTATTCTAGATCTCTCCTGGTACCAAATGAATTTTAGGATTGTTTGCTTTAATTCTGTGAGATGTGTTATTGGTATTTTGATCAGGATTGCATTAAATCTCTATACCAATTTTGGAAATTTGACCATTTTCACTATATTCATTCTTCCCACTCAGGAACAAGAAGGCATATCTTTCCATTTTGTAATATCTTCTTCTATCTCTTTTTGCAGAGTACAGTAGTTTTCCGTGTAAAGGTCTTTTATTTCCTTTATTAGATTGATTCCTAATTGTTGTTTCCCTAATTTGTGAGTTATTTGTGTACAGGAATGCTATTGATTTTTGAGTGTGGACTTTGTATACAGCTCCACTACTGAATTTGGTTATTAAATCTAGAAGTCTTTTGGTGGAGTTTTTGGGGTCCTATATGTAGAGTATCATGTCATCTGCAAATAATGACAATTAACTTCTTCCTTTCCTATCCTTATTCTTTTTATTTCTTTCTCTTGTCTAATTGTTCTGGCTAATGTTTCCAGAACTATATTGAATAGGAGTGCTGACAGTGGACATCCTTGTCTTGTTTCTGATTTTAGAGTGAAAGCTTCCAGTTTTGGACCTTTTAGTATGATGTTGGCTATTGATTTGTCATCAGTGGCTTCTATCAGATTAAGATAAGGACCATCTAGGGTAGCATAGGTAGAGTCCTCTTTATTTTAGGTATGTGTTTATCCCTTTTCAGTATTAATACAAGAAAAATATGCTGTACTGTTGAAATTTTAGGTTCAGGATACATTTACTTTTAGAAATGAATGTATTTCCCATAAGAACACAAAACTTGCATGGCATAAGTGAATGTGGCTACACTGTAGAATAAACCTCAGGATAACTTTGTTAACTTATGTAACATGTAAAAAGAAAACACAGAGCAAAGTGTATGTGTCCATATTGTGCTACTTGAAACAGATGCAGTTCAAACAGTTGTAAAACCCCAGGCAGATTGCCGAATATCATCTGAGAATGAAGACTCTCAGCGTGGTTGCAGGAGACATAAGAGAGGGTGGGAAGGTCAGAAACATTTTTGAATTCTGAACCTTTGAGGTTCACATGCCCCCTGGGGATTTACTTTCAGTTTCTGCAGACACCAGCATTGGGGCTCTAGCACATGTCTCGTGTTTTAAGGAGAGCTTTATGGCTTTTACCTAGATATATTATAGCTTCTTGAGGCTTCGCTGTGTTTCGTTGAAGACACTGTTGTGTCTTAGAATCTCGTGTAGGTGGTATCCTGAGAAGAAATGTGGAGAATCATTCAGGATCCTCTAAGCGTATGTGGCAAACCTCCATATTTTCTTTTTGTTTTCATTTTAAGTTTTCTTTTAAATTACCCAACAATACTGATACGTATTTATGGATAACTATGTAATGTTTTATATATATATATGACATAATGATTAAATCAGGGGAATTCACATGATCATCATATATGTGGAATCCAAATAACTAGATCTTATAACAGTAAAGGTTGGAATATTGGTCACCAGAGACTAAGGAAGGAAGAGATGAAGAAAAGATGGAGAAAAGTTTGTCAGGAGATATAAACTTACACTTAAATAGAAAGAACTTGGGCACCAAATGCGGTGACCTTTTCGTGTTGAAAATGGGATCACCCCTCCCGAAACAGTTATTAGTGAGACCCTACAAACGTGCTGCCTGTGTCTTTGTGAGATTGTTTTTACAAACATTACTGACGCTTCCTTACTTTACATGAGAACACTGTAGTGAGAATTTTGTCTCCTCAAAACTTTCATAAAATGTCCTTTGATATTGTTCTAAAAGTCTTGTAAATATTTCTAGAAAGATATGACCCATCCAACCAATACACTAAATTAGTTCTCCCTAATTGAAATATATTTCAAATTGCATAGGTAAATTTAAATATTCTGTTAGCCATGTAAAATGTGTAAAAAGAAACATGTTAATTTCAATTTATTTCATGTAATATAACATTATTACTTAAACATATAAACAATAGTAATTAATATTTTTTGCATGTTTCAAGTGTTTGGATGCCACTTGTGTCTAGTGGGTGCCCTATTAGTACAGCACCAGACCAATTATTCACTCAGTAACTATTTCCCTTCTTTTAAATGTATGCAGCTATATTACTCATGCAAATCTACCAATTAGGATTGTACAGTGTCCTCCAGAAAATAAAGGCATTATATTCCAAGCAGAACATTGGAAAATCTTTTCAATTTGCTTCCTGGAATGTAAAAATTGTCCCATTCCAATGCAATCCTCTCTTTCTATTAAAGTAAAAATATGATTTCTCCCATTGTTCATCCATTTTAATACATAGAATTGATATTATTTCAAAATTATGTACAAAACCCTCTTTAGGCTTCTTTTTAAAAAATTTTTATGTGAACCCAATTAGAAGAATTTTACCTACTTTGACTTTTGGGACCTGAGACATTTCTACAGGTGTTATACAACTTTGTGTGTCGTATGTGGTAATTATGATAACTTCTACAGCATTTTGAATGTGAAATTGTCCTAATCTTTTTTCTCTTAAGTTTCCATCACTTCACAGAGATTCACAGTTAGTTCATAGTCCTAGAAAATTAGCATCCTGCATGAAGATATTGCAGCACCAATATTACAGCAAATCAGTATGCTGCAATACACCCAAAGCATAGATGAGTTTCAACCTAATAGCACATCTGAGTGCCTGGCCATCATAGCAGTTTTATCACCCAACTGCAATATAATCTCATTTCTGAAGATAAGGTATATTCTCACATTACCAAGATTATTTTTTAGATTTACACTGTGGGCCTAGGTTACTTGGACTATTGAGGTAAACAAAGACACCAGTATTTCAACTTTTCAATTTGAGTGATGATATCTTAAAAAATAAAACACCAGGAGGAGGAGCAGATTTGAGGGATCTGCTATGACAATGTGTGTTCTGGCTTTCACATCTTTCCTATCAAATATGTTTAAGCATATGTAGAATTTTAGGCACATATAACTGGCATTTAAACCTTACTCTTTGGAGATTCTCAATAAATTTCCAAAATTCAGTATGTGTTGCTGCTGGGGATGACCACTGAAATCCAACTCATCACACATCATTGCATGAGGACTGCTTCCTCATGGGGAAGAGCATATCTCTCTCACTGAGTTTCTAAAACAAAAAAAATAATTCTGAGATTACATGGAGTTTATAGTATAGAGCTAACTTTATGGTTGAAAACTAAATGTGAGGAAGATGATTCTTTATATTGCCAGTCTTAGCGGGGTTGGAGGCAGATCATAAATTGATTCCTTGTCAAATACAGCATCCAAAAGTGGCCAACTTTGTAACCTAGTCTATAGTAACATTTATGTAAACTCATATGTTTGACAAATGTGCTTACAGCTTATGTTTCAAGTATGGATGCGCACCGATTTTCACAATTACAAATGTAATTATGTAGAGCACAGTTTCAGCTCTAGTTGATCAGGAAAGAGAAAGGGTGATACATATTTTGTTTCCAGTCTTCTTTCTCTAGAAGACATCTGTGAATCCCTCGATCATCTTCTCTAAAGCTAATATGAGTTTCGTGCTAATAGCACACCTGGGTGTAGATGTACATCTGGAGGCTTCAAAATTTTGCCTGAATAGCATGAATAAAATACTCACAATGAAAGGGATTTGAAGAAAATACACATATCATAGTGACAAATTAAATATGTGGGGGAGATACATCCAAAGTAATTAGCATTAAGCTGCTGAGCTTTTCACTGGTTTCACTTGTATTCACAACTCCAAATGTTTTGAAATGGGAATAAACATTAAAATGTGAAAGTTGAACATTTTTAGTTTCACTCTGGTGGGTTAAGTCTGGTAGTTTAAGAGTAGTTAGTATGCATGGCATACATTCATACTTATTTCACTTCTCTCTTAAGCTTAATAATACAATTAAGGCAATGTAACTTTCATAGTATTCAATACACAGAAAACATCTTTTATAGTGAAAATCTGATGGAATGAAAGAAATATTTAGTCAAAAATAGAGATAATTATTTTAGGTTAGTATGTTGCTATTCAGTATCTTTGATTTGAACATTCAACCAGATCACTATGCAGTATTCTTTCTTTAAAATCATGGACACAGAAAGAATGAAATTTGACCTAACAATATTTATTTAATTTAACTAATGCAAACTGGTTAATGTATTTTTCAGGAATTCTCTTACTTAAAAATTAGAGATGAGAAGTGTTTACATCAGTGACAGGAATGACCAACACCCAAGTAGTTTTAGGTAAAAATATATGAATAGGTATGACTTTTATTCACTTATTTTCATGACATAAGTCATGGGATGGTGATGCAGGAGAATTTATTACTATAAATTCCACATATTTAAAGAGAACTAATAAAATATTTTCTTTAAAATCATTGGTAGTAACTTTTGTCTTCACAGTTTTTTTAGGTTAGTTCTTCTGTGGAATGTTCCAAGTGACTGAGCTAATCATTTGCATAAATACAAAGCAATGCATTTGAACACAGGAAATAGAAAATTACTTTCATATCTTATTTAGGCTTCAGTAGAGACCTTAGAATTATCCCCAAGGAAATGAGCAATGCTTGAGACCAAAGATGCAGCAGAACACAGAATACTGGCAGAATATTAAAATATGTGCACTTCTACATGTATACAAACACAATTACACTTTTAGTGATATAAAAACCTATACACTTTTGCACTGTAAACTGTACTTTTGAACATCTGAAGTGTGAGTACCCCTGTGTTGTTGCTATTTCTTAAGTATTTTTTGTTACTTGATTCTTTGTTTACTTCAGCAAGTTTCAACATTTATTTGCTTATAATTTTAATTTTATAAACTGCTTACCTTGAAATATTGAAAGACCTGAGTAATAAGAGCCTTAAAAATTATGTGTGCTGTATCTCAAACTTACTGTTTGAAAGCTGCAACTGGAATACAAGAATATTTGTGAAATCTTTAAAATCCTTCTGTTTGAAAGGATTGATAATGCTATTAGTTGATTTTATGAAAGTTGGGCATGAAGATGTCTGAATCATAGCTTAGAAGACTGAGAATGAATTTGCATCTCTCTTAAGAAGAGAATAACACTGCTATATATTTTCAAATGTCTACAATGGCATTATTTATGAATTTGGTGTGTATTGTTCTCTGATATTTTTACTGTAATATAACTATTAATAACAGGCCATTCTATGATGCTGTTTATTAGACCCAGTTATGATATGTTGATATTAACTAATATAAACTAAGAACTTAATAGCATGAAAACTATCCTAAGAAAAAGGCTAAGCTGTATTCAAGCAAAAACCACTGTTCAACTTATTTTTCAAGGACAGAGGCAATTCTTCTTAGTCTTAAAAGATATTAAGGAGAGACATTACATAACTACTTATGTATATTCTATGACTTTATCAATTAATAAATAATATCTTACTCTAGTCACATTCATTTAATATATATATAATATTTTCTTCTTTTCTAAATTATGGATTTTTCCTTTCAATCTTTACTTAGATTCACACGAAATAATAGGAAAATTAGCATACAGTTTTAATTCTTAGTTTCTTTTTTCAGAAATGGTACTATAAAGCTAAATTATTCATATTCCTATTAATTTTGGAAGTTTGAATATTTCCATATATTTTGTCTGGCTAATGACTGCTTTGACAATAGTGACTATTGTTCTTTACTTGCTAATATGATTCTCTTTCTAGAAGACAGCAAATCATTTTTAAGAATAAAGAGAATTAGGTAATAGTGCATAAATAAGCATTTATATATATATATATATATAAATGATACTTGAAGGAAAAATTTGGTAACATTATATGAATTTGGTTTTTTTAGTTTTCTCTAACAAGGTTCTTGGTAGTTGTAGTGGTTATTCTGGTGGTTTACCTCCAATCCAAGCTGCTCTTATGTATCTATTTTGTTATGATTTTTTTATCACTTGGAACCTAGTGATACCGGAAATACTAATTTCCTTCCTTTCTACCAAGGCATAAGTGAACAATTCCTATCAGATTCCCTTACCTTTAACGGATACAGAATTTAATCATCACAGGATGAATCTTTGCCATTTTGACACTGCATATCTTGAAGTCCGTTTCTCAGTGAACTTACATATTGTTCACTTTTTGTTTAAGCTTTTTTTCCCCTACATTAACTAAATATATTTCTTTTCAGTGTCTACTTTGTACCAAGCACAGCACTGGGTGCAAAAGATAGGAGTCCATATAAGGAAGAATCTCTATCTGCAGGAAATTTTCACCTTCTCTTGGAGAAAGCAGGTGCAGGTTCACATTCACAGTCCAGGTGAGAAGCCCAGAAGGCTTCAGAAGCACAGAAGGAGCTAATTGCAGACCAAGAGTTGGAAGATCAATTAAGTGTTCAACAAGAGAAGAGGAGGAAAAAGTGGAGAAATGTAACAAAAGGGAAATAATATTTGCAAAGTCATAAAGATGATAGAAACCTGCCATATGTAGGAACATGCAGGGAGCTGATTAAAGGTGAGTGAGAAAGAAAGCACAGATTTGACAAAGTGACCAGAGACCAGTCATAGAGAGTGTTATAAAACATCTCTATATTTTGTAAACAAACAAAAGACATTATAACCCCATTCTTACAAATGTATTCTTTCATTGTTCTCATTAGGCAAGCCTCTTAGGTTGAATAAACTCAGCTACATATAAATTTTATGTTTGAAACTAAGTTGTTTAACACTGTTGAAGAAAACCAGAGTTAATGATTTGTCTCACTTAAATTCATCATTATACATCCCAACCAGACACTCAAGTCTGCTTAATTTTGTGTTACCTTTCCATGGAGTTTGCATTCCTACTATCCAAAATTGCTATTTTGTACTTCTTCTTTTTCCATGCAAGTACTTCTCTCTTAAGTCAGTGTGTTGCAAGTGCTGTTATGACAATGATGAAGACAAGACAAAGATGAGTGATGACAACAAGGTTGAGGATGATGGTGATGTTTTATGTTGTCCCATCCTATCATTTTATCAAGACTTTAATTCTGTAATTGTTGCTTCTATATTTCTTTAAAATTAATTTCTCCTTTGCCAATCAGTTATTTACACTGGATATAAATATATATTCTAGTATATTTTACACCACACCTATATCCATATCAACAATCATATATCTATCTACATAGAAGAGAGAGACAGACAGACAGAAACTAAGAAGCAAGAAACTGTTTAGGATACCCCGAACAGTCACTTCCTGTCTCTACTGTCCTTTACAACATCAAGAAAAATTAAATGCCTAGGAATTAGCCTAATCAAGTGAAACCTCAGAAACCTGTAGAAGTGAAAACCTCTACAAAGAAAACTACAGTACTCTTAAAAAGGAGATTAAAGAGGACATCAGAAAATGGAAAGATGTCCCCTGCTCTTGGATAGGAAGAAACAATATTGTTAAAATGGCCACACTCCAAAAATTGATATATAGAGTCAGCACAATTTCAAACAAATTGAAGATCATTCTCCCAGAACTAGAAAAAACACTTAAAATTTATGTGGAACCAGCAGAGACCTAGAATAGCAAAAGCAATCCTAAGCAACAAGAGCAAAGCAATAGGTATCATAATACCCGATTTCAAGTTATATTACAAAGCGAAACTGATAAAAATGGCATGGTATTGGCACAAAAACACACATGTGGATCAAAGGAACAGGATAGAAGATACAGAAACATTCCTAGACACATTCAGCTCTTTGATCTTCAACAAAATGGCTAAGAACATATGTTGGTGGAAAGATAGCTTCTTCAACAAATGGTGCTGGGAAAATTGGCTATTTACAGAACATTGAAACTGTACCAATATCTTTCACCATGCACTAAACTAAGATAAAAATCGATCAAAGATCTAAAAATTATAACAGGAACAATGAACTTGTGGAAGACAAAATAAGTAAAATACTCAAAGTCATGGGGTAGGCAAGGACTTTATGAACATAACATTTTGCTGAAACCATGGTCTGTAGTTGCTCTTACACTCTCTCAGCCCACCTTCTCCAACAACTAATCCATTGTCTGTAACTACCAATTGATGGAATCCCATTTTTGTAAAGAATGTTAAGAATCTCTGTGACCAAACTGAGCCAGCCACCTCACTCTTCTTCTTATGCCTTTTGAAGCACTTTCTTCTTCTGATTCCTATGACTCAGCCTTGTGCTGCCAATTGCTCCTTCTTGGCCTTTTGAATGACTTATCTTCTTCTTTGCATTTGGTCAGCATTGAGTCTTTTCTGTGCAACACTCCATTTTATTACTCCACTATTGAAGAAACTTACAGTTTTCAGGATAAAGTTTTTGTTACTATTAATGATTCAGAATGAAGAATTATGTCAGAAGATGTCTATTAACAGTTTCTAGAATTTGTAAGCACTCAGCAACAACTTTATATGCATTTTTAGATACTTGAGTTAAAAAATTATTTCTGAGAAAAAATCTTAAACGTTTTTAATTTTTTAAGGTTTTTACTTTTGCTAGTACATGTTTTCAGTGTGTAATGATCATGTTCACCGTAGAGAATTGGTACATGTACATAACACTTTTCAGTTCTTTTCTTTACCCCCTTTTATTCTTCCAGCATCAGATTCATTTATATATTTTATAAGATTTTATAAAGTTAATAATCATATATACAGATTTAAACAACAGATTAATATGCCAAAACATGTATTACATGTAGGACGACTGTAGTGAGTCAAGGTATACTTTTAGAAACACTGTCTGTGCTGGATGATAATAATTTATTTTTCTGTCTCTCTGTTCTCCTATTATCTGTCTTTTACTTTGTACTTTCCTCATATATTAAATTTTTCATATAAAAGAGACCTTGCAATATTTTACTTTACTTAACAGTATGGTCTCAAGATGCATCCATTTTCCTGCAAATAACTCAAGTTTAGCTTTCATTATACCAGGGTAGTACTCCATTGTGTATAAATAGAACATTTTCTTTATCCATTCATCTCTTGATAGACATAGAGGCTGTTTCCAAGATTTAGCTATTATGAATTGTGCTGCTATAAGCATAGGTATGCATACATCACTGGTGTGATCTCTTCAACTCTTTTGGGAAGATACCTAAAGGGGAATAGCTGGGTCAAATGGAATTTCTACTTTTAGTTCTTTGAAGAATCTCCAGGCTGATTTCCATAGTGATTGTATCAGTTTAATCTCACCAACAATGGAGATGGGTACTTTCTCCCCACAGTCTCCCCAGCATTTGTTATGGACTGATTTCTTAATCATAACCATTCTTTCTGGAGTGAGATGGAATATCAATATTGTTTTAATTTGAATTTCTCAAATGACTAGCAATATTGAACATTTTTTTATGTATTTATTGGCCATTTATATTTCTTCACCAGAGAAATGTCTGTTCATTTCAGATGCCCACTTTTGATGGGTGTTTAAATTGAGGAGCCTAATTTTTTCAATTCTTTATATATTCTAGATATTAGTGCTTTGAGGAGTAGCTGGCACAGTGTTTTCCCTATTCTGTAGGTTGTTTATTCACTGTTTGTGGTTTCCTTTGCTGTGCAGAAGCTTTTTTACTTTGATACAATGCTATTTGTTGATTTTTGGTATTATTTCTTGTGCAGTCGGGGTTTTGTTCAGAAAGTCTTTGCCTACACCTATATCTTCAAGAGTTTTATCTATTTTGTCTTCCAGAGGAGTGTTTATGTTCGAATGTTTAGATCTTTGATCCATTTCAATTCTATTTTTGTTCAGAGTGAGAGATAGGGGTATAGGTTCAATCTTTGGATGTGAATAGCCAGTTTTCCCAGTACCATTTGTTAAAGAGTCTATCTTTCTTCCAGTGAAGAGATTTAACCCCTTTGTCAAAGATAATATGGTTGATCATTACTGGAGTTGTTTTTGTATCTTCTAATCTGTTCCATTAATTAGCAAGTCTGTTCTCCCCCCCCCCCAAGCTATCCTATTTGTATCACTGTAGCTTTGTAGTATAACTTTGTAGTCAGGGATTGTGATGTCCCCTACCTTGCTTTTGTTGCCCATTACTTTTGCTATTCTGTGTCTCTTTTGGTTCCATATGAATTTTAGGTTTGCTTTTCCCAGTTCTCTAAGGAATGTTATTGATATTTTGATTGGTATTGCATGAAATATGTATAACAGTTTTGGAAGTATGACCATTTTGACCATATTGGTTCTGTCTAGCTAGGAACAGGGGTTATCTTTCTATTTTCTGATATACTTTTTGATCTACTTTTTCAGAGTTCTGTAATTTTCATTGTCGAGGTCTTTCACCTAGGTTAATTCCTAAGTATTTTATTTTTTCCTGAATCTATTTTAAATGGTATTGTTTCTCTCATTTCCCCCTTGTAAGTTTGTTATTGATGTAGAAGTACACTATGGATTTTTGAGTGTTGACTTCATATCCTGCTATGCAACTGAATTGGTTACTACCTTTAGGAGACTACTGGTGAAGTCTTTGGATCATGTCATCTGAAATAATGATTATTTAAATTCTTCCTTCCTTATCCACATCCCTTTTCTTTCTCTTGTCTAATTGCTCTTGGTAATATTTCAAGAACCATATTGAACAGAAATGATACCAGACATCTTTAGAATTTTAAAATACTAAAAAACTGACAACAAATGTTAAGCATTTTGATTAGGAAATAATTGTGTTAGTATATGACCATTAATTTATTTATTTATATAGAAATAGGGGTGTAACTTACTAGTAAAGAGCTTGCCTAGAATGCTGGAGGCCTTGGTTTTATCCCCAGCATTGCCATTTTTTCTAAAAATTAAAAATATTCAATTTAATTTGTAGCTACAATGTAGAGTACTGCTACTAGACTCATGTCTGAATTTCTTTTTTATATCACTCTTGGTAAGGTTAACCATAATGAAATGCTTGGTTTTTGTCAAATGGGTCAGCTCAGAGGATTGAGAACTAGTATTTTTTCAAAGCTAGATTCTTTACTATTTAGGTATTCAAAACAAGAGATACACTTTCTTTCCCTAGAATGATTTATTTGAAGTCAGCCTAGTAGAAGAGACTCAGCTCTTGCATTCCATTACAGTTCTACTTTGTTTGATTTGTCTAAAATTATGGAATCATAGAATTTTTGTTCTTACAGTCTCTGAGGAAGAAGTCTTGAGGTCAGGAAGTACAAGCTCCCATTCAGTGTCCTTGACACATTCACTTTTGGTGATCACTGCTCCCTTCACTGTGTGCTTACAAAACATCTCTGCTAGAATTTCACCAGAATTCACTGATCACTGGTCTACAGTTTTCAAAATTCATTTCCTGCCAACCTTTTCAACATAGGTTTCACAATTGTTATGCCTGTAGATTTTGGCTGCTTTCCTGTTTCTCATGACAACACAAATATTATCTTCCCTGATTATGTGGTTATGTGGTCACATTGACTTGCAAATCATTCCATTTCCCCCAGACTATAATTTGTCTGGATTTGAAGATAACTATAGTGAGTTTTTCAGTTCACTTTTTCTGTCTTGTGTCTTCATTTCTCTCTGAATCGTGTTCATTCTCTGGATATGGCCATTTTCCTGGAATGAGAAACCAGAAACAAAACACATCAAGTCATCCTTCTCTTTGCTTTACTGTGTTACAGCACTTATGTTTCAAGCACTAAACTTCATCTATTTGCTAGTTTTCCTATCCTGGCATGACTTGAAAGCACTATATAATTCTTTTTTCAAAGTGTACATTTTGTAGGATAATGGTGATGATGATGATGAGGAGGAGATGCTAATAATAATGATGATGCTGTTCCTAATGTGACATCACTAGAGGTTAAGGATAAATAACTGTGATAGGACTACCATTAATATATGATAATGCCAACACTGCTACACATGTACACAAGGCACACACACACATGCATATTTAATAGCATCTACTATGTGCCGAGAAACTGTTACCCACTTGTACAATCTCATTTAATCAACACAAAAGTGTTTTGAGATATGTGTGGTCTCCTTTTCATGTATTCACAAAACTTGAATACTTCTTGGATGGAAAATTGCTTAGCCAGTGCTCAAATTCAAACTTCTCTAACCCTAAAGCCATTTATATAACCAAAACACAATACTTATATGAATACAAAATTTACATGTTTAAACTAACTTTTGTATTTTATAACATGTTCTCTTGTGCTTGTTTTCTGGGTGCTTCTCTTACTCTCTCACTTTTTAGCCCACATTTTTAGTCTCGGCTCCCAGGTTTGAGGTTATTGACTGTTTTAGTATTTTTATCCTTGAGATCATACTAAAGTACTTATTTGAACTTTTAAGAATCAACTTTTCCTAAAATCCAGATCCATGCATGACAATGCCTGATGTGCCATTCATAAACTCTTATATAAAAATAATTCTTTCAAAATTTCTGTTGTTCACATTTCACCAAAGTATTTTTACCTTATTCATAGTTGACATTTCTTATAAATACTGTTTGTTTTCTGTAAGGTTCATAATTCATAAATTATCACATCCTTATCTAGTTAAATTGTGGTATATGCTTTTATAGAACATTATATCTTCTCTTATTTGGTTTATATTAGCTCATCTTAGAAATTAAGCCACAGATTAAGTCCGAGTCAAATTTACCTACTTTCCTTTTGCCTCATTCACTTAGTATTCATACATCTAGCAAATGCCCATGACTGTACCAGGTTCTATAGAGAGATGAATAATATGCTCATTTACTGGTTTTTCAAGTAGCTGCTGGAATGTCTAGATTGAATATATCTGGATTATGATTTAAAGTAGGCATTTGATTATGTAAAAATGATAATGTTGGATTAGTATTTAAAGACAAACTGGAAGATATTAAAGGCACAAAATAATGAAATTTAGCCTGCTTTAAAGATTTAAGGGGGCATCTCTAAAGAAATGACAATTGGTCTGACATCCATTGCAATGGAAAAAGTTGTTTTTGGATGTTTTTGTGCCAAAACCTTCATAGACTTAGACCAAGATTTATTAATTCAGTAAGCACCCAATCCCTATCTGTTTTGCGCACTACAAGGAACTTCTCTGATAGTCTACTTTCTTATCTACAAAATGTGCATAGTAAGTTCTTGTAAATATTCAGCAAGCTATCTATGAATGTTTTTGTATACTATACATTGATTTTACAGTCATTATTCTTTGAACAACATGTAAGGTGCTATACAAGTTGCAGTTGTAATACAGTGATTCCTGTACAAAATACTTGTTCTTCCTTCATTCACAGAAATGATCTGATAAATTTTATAGACAATCTAATAAACGGGATTGTGACATTTGGTGTCCTAAAATTTATTAAAATGGTTTTGTTGATTGTGTGACTTGCATCTAGTCTTAAGTTTTGTACATGATAGTTATGATATTTTACTAATCCCACAATGCATTTATTCACCAGTTGTTCCTTCAGATCCTCCATGAGTCACCATGTTGAGCACTAGATTCATATTGTCCTTTGTCTTAAAGAACTGGGTCAGAGGCATACCATTTCAAAAGGACTGCGATTCTTGATTGAACATCATTTATCAATTAAATCACATATCATCACTGTTAAAAGGTGCCACATATTGGATTGTAACTAGATAAAAGAAAGAAAATGACAAGGAGTTTGTATGCCTGAGTCGAATGTAAGGTGTATTCTAGTGTAGGTGAACATGTGAAACAGTTATGCATTTTTAAAGAATAGCTTAAGAAGAACTCCCAGTTTTTCTTGGAAATTTCACTTTAAAAAGCTGTCTATTTAAGAATGAGTGTACATTGATGTATTACAAAAATATTTTAATAGCTCATAGAGCAATATAGTGACCAGTAATGTGAGTACCACTCAGTGAGCTGAATCAGGAACAAAGAGCTGGTTCATTAACACTTTTGTTTCTGAGTCATTGATTATTCAAAGAAAGTGGTTGCATTTACCAGGGAGACAGGGCTATTTGCCAGGTTGGAGGGAAGATCGCTGTTGTCACAATTGGTCACACTATATTGGCACCTGCCAGTGAAATAACATCTCTAGTCCTGATCTCAGTTTGTTTACATCCCTCGTGGTTTTTTTTTACATTTCTAAAAAAAATGTTATTCTTCTGGGTTCCTTTTCGTCTTCCTAATAATTCATACCCAAGATAGATGCAGCGACTAGTCCACTTTGCCAAGACTCTTGGTTACTCTGTGATGGCGTTACCTTGCTGTTTTGCTCTTTCTATTATTTATCTCATTCACAGTGCATTCACACATGGCATTCATAGCAGGCTGTCTGATGCCTGGGCTCAGCTCAAGCTCCTTGGGAAGATGAAGGAAAAGCTCAAATGACCAGGTTGCTTTGCCACATCAGATATTGGTCAGATTGTCCCATTGCCCTGACAGAAACACCTGAGTGATTTTAACTTCTATCACCATGCACTAATTATTGCCTGGTGCTATTTGCTATCAGTGAAATCAAACATTAATTATTAAGATGATGAAATGAAGGGATAGAAACTTCTCACCACTTTACCATGACACCCTGCTCTCCTGGCAGTCAGGATTTCAAACTCTGCAAGGATCCTTCCCTTATCAGCCACTTCGGTGGCTTCTGGTTGCCTGTTACCTACAACCGAATGCTTCAGTTTTGATTGGCACCCCTTCCACTTAGGGAATACTGCTTAGATCCTGTATTTCAAAGACCTGTGTGCAACAGCCTGTCTTAATGAAGGAGATGTAGCAAAGAACAGTGGCAAATGTTCAGTGATTTCTGCATAGGCGTTAACACCCTGAGAGTGAAAGAATGAAAAAATATAAGGAAGGTTAAGAAATAAACAGCAATACAAGTGGGAAATCTGAAATGAAATGGGGAGAAAAACTTAGTGTCCTGAGGATGAACACAAACAATTCATGTACATAAAATTACATTATATGCATTAGAAGGAAAAATCGAAACATTTGCTGAAAATCCAGATGTTTGGAAGACTAGACTAATGAATTTGTAACTGACTTCAAGGTAGAAATTGACTTACTGCCATTCCTCTATCCCTCCTAGCCTCCATTTTCTTTATTTAGGTACTAGGATTCCTATTATGGTTTTATTTCAGGAATAACTAAGAATTGTGTGGGGACAAAATAAATATGAAAATCAAACTCTATATCTTCCTTGAAATTCTTTCCTGTTTCCCTTTGTGCTTGGTGCAGAGTAGCCATATTTGTAGAATAGGTGAGTGAATTACTTCATAATGGGATATCTTCTGTTGTTTGAAGATCCTAATATATTTGCCAGGGCTTTTATTTTTATACAGTTTAACCTTGCCTAAATCTGACTTTTAAAAAAGTGTGTAAACTATATTAACATCTTCAGTTTCTTTCATTTGACCTCCTCATTCACTCTACTATCTAATAATAATACATTTATCAATTTAATTAAACAGGAATTTGATAGGAATTTTAGGATCAGTTGCAGAATTTTCTCAAATACTTTGCCCTGCTTTCTATATTTTCAACTTTTTACTTATGTATTAATAAATTATTACAAGCTTATAAAACTTTGATTATGCTGAATGTAATTGAAGTTTCTTTGAGATTTTATTCAGTATTTCATAATAACAGCATTTCATTGTTATATCTGATAATTCTAATAACCTTTCATTTTTTACAAAGAGAAGAAAATACTCATTGCTGAGAGTTGCAATTTTTAATACAATGCATTCAGTAAGCATATGTTAAGTGCCCACTATGAACTCTGTATTGTGTCACATGTTAGCTATTTAAAAGTAAGGCATATGCAGTTCTTAGACTGTAAAACTTGAGTCTTGTGTGAGGAAGTATCAGATGAGTAAGTACAAAGTTGCAGTGTTTGCAGACTCTTTTGGGAATTATAGGGATGCCAAGAAATCACAGTAAATAGGAGAGTCTCCAGTAAAGGAAAGTGCTTGAGATTTGGAATGAAAAGATGCAGATTTAAGTCTTGACCACTACTAGCAGTGGTGTCTTGAGCAAATTACTAACCTTTTGGACTTCTCAGTCTTGTAAGCTATGAAGTAAGTGTCAATGCGTGACCTACAAATTTTAGAAGAATCAAATGTTCATGCTTCCTAAAATGTTTTGTGATTCAAATATACTATAGGAATATTAGCTTTCTATATATAGTCCTTCCTGTATAAAGCAAATGAAAGTTCATAATATTTATAGGCACATGTCAGCAAGCCCAATGAGGGAATGATTTAATTACATCTTAGTGACCCAAAGCATCTTATCAATCAGCATGAATCACATAAGCATCTTTCTATTGTGTGTGTATTAATTTTCAGTGATCTTCCTGCATTTAGAACATTTTTAGAATGGTTATTAGATTCTCAATGAATGTCACCAGTTTCTATGAGGCAATGTATAAAGCAAATGTTTTCATGAAATAGCTATTTGCAGGTAATTGCTACTTATTCAGCATGATTGAAATCCAAACGATAAAATTGGTTAGAAAAAGTCTACAATATGTTCCCTTTTTTATGTTCTAGAGCCTCCCATTAAAAACTGAACAGTAGCTCACCTTTGGCAGGCATATTTCTTTTTAATGTTTCTACAAGCTACTAAGTAGATGATCTCTTAGAGAGCAATAAGTGAACTGTAGTGCTATGAGAAAACTTCCTCAAAGTTGTGGCTTGCCTATTTTACCAAGGTAGGAGGGAACTTCGGAAATGTATTTTGTTTCTTTTGCTTTCTTATATCTCATACAATATAAAGTCACACACACACACACACACACACACACACACATATATAACATATATATCGTGCATAACATCATATTTGTAATGAGATTGGGACAGAAATGAATATCAGTTGTATACTTTGCACATTTTGTAGATTTATAAGTGAGTCCCTAAATAGGGGATGGTATGAGTTAAACTGTGACCCTGCAAAATACATATCACAGTCCTAACCTTCAGCACCTCAGAAAGTGATCTTATATAATGACAAGGTCTTTACAGAGGGCATCAATTTGAAATGAAGTCATGAGGGTCAGCTTTAACCCAGTACACATGGTATTTGTATAAAAAGGAGAAATTTGGGCATAAAAACATGCATAGAGGAAAAATGATCTGAAAAGACAGAGAAACAAGATAGGCAAATATCAGCAGAGGAAAGAAACTCGAAACAGACCCTGTGTTCACCATTTCAAAAAAGCAACCCTTACTGCTCATCCTTTGATATCAGCCTCCAGAACTTAGCAGCAATAAATTTTTGTTGCTTAAGCTACTAAGAGTGCAGTGGATACACTAGCCAGAACACATTATCCTGTGGATGGGTGGAGAATTTGCCCATGTAGAAACCCATCTGCCTTACCCAGAATGTAAACCCTGCTGTAGGTACCATGCCAGAAAAAGTTATTTGTATTTTGAGACATATGAGAGGACAAACATCTTTGGAAAATTGGAGTCGTTTTATCTAAATGTTGAAAAGGAAATAAAAATTGAATTTTTAAAAAGAAAATTGCATCTTTCTTTATGTTATATTTGTCTCTGAGCATATTTTTGAAATGATGGAAAATGACATTATTATATTGCACAGAGCAGAGAGTATTGATTCTCACAACTGATTTTCTGTATCTGTAATTTATGTAGCACTGTAGTGGCAGAGGTTGTGAGGGATAAACTCCCCTCCTCAATTAAAACACTTTAACTTACACCAAATTTGTCAAAATCTAAAAAGAAGGTTGTTTATATGAAGAGCAATTTATAATACTTGGAAAATCTAAAGCAACATAATAAATCTAAAAAGAAAACAACCAACAGTCTATTTAACTGCTACCATATTGACAGAAACCAACAACCCTGAACATGCAGATTCAGCTAAGTGATAAGCAGTTCTCCTCACAAGGAGCCTCATGGTGTGTAGTTCCTGCCTAATGGAACTGTAAAGCAAAAGTTGGTAGTTTAACTTCTTTCTGCTGAAGATCTAGAAAAAAAACTGCTGTAGAGTGCTCCAAAGCATCATACTGGCAGAAAAATCCATATCACAATGCCAACCTATTGGAAAGCTTTGAGAATCGAATTAAATCAAATACAAACACAACCTGCATAAAGGGAGTATTTTTTAAATTTTCATATTTTCTTGTTTAATAAAATGTGGACATAGTTTTATTTTGTCTCTTAAGCCTGCATGTGACTTCATCCTATAAGACATATAGCAGGCTTTTGTAGAGATAAATTCCTATAAATTTGATTATTTAATAAGACATATACAGCTTACATAGTTTTGTGCCCACCCTTTTCTTGCACTGATACATCCATCTTATGTTGTATAGTCCATAATGTGTTTCATAATTTTGTTTATTTGGTGAGAGCGGAGATTTGTCTTAGATTGACTGATGTTCAAATGTTACTTTAGTCTCAAGCACTGAAACACCGATGTTTGGAACACCCATGTTTGGACCTTTTCTAGGAAGTGGAACACAATCAGAGAAGCATGATTTGTTGCCTTAAAGAGTTCAGTAGTCTTTGGAAATTACTTAAATACCCCTTTGTTATCCTCAGTTACATTATTTTCTGCATATTAAATTACAAAACCTTTTTATCCACAGTTTTTCTTTCTAAGGTTTGTTACCTTTGATAAATATTACTATTGAAAAAAACCTTAAATGGAAAATTCTAGAAGTAAACAGATTTAAATCCTGTTCTGTTTTCAGTACCATGATGAAATCTAGCACTATCCCATTCTATCCTGCTCAGAACACAAATCATCCCTTCCAGCAATGTCAATGTATACGCTACTGGCACTTAGTAGGCCTTTAGGTTATGAGATCAACTGTCACAGTATCTCAGTACTTTCAATGAGCTTTAACTCTATTTAATAATGACCTCAAATCATAACAGTAGTGACGGTGGCAATTTCCTTTAAGTGAAAAAGTAAAAGTTTTCAATTGAATAGAGTAGAAAAAGCCATATTTTGTATTTGCTAAGATTGAGAGTAAGAACACATTTATCTACCCATGAAATTGTGAAGAAGAAAAAAAAATTCATTCTAGTTTTGCTGTCACACTTCATATTGCAAAGGTTATGGGCACAGTCCATGAGAAGTGTTAGTTATGATAGAAAAGACCTCACATTTGTGATTGGAACTCATAAATATGTCATAATTAATGGCAACATGTCATACCAGAAAGCAGTAAGTCTACACATCTTGACTTCATTAAGAAATCCCCTGATATGAATGATACCAAAATACTCACTCAATTAAGAGATGGTTTCATGGACTCAGGAATAGATTTGGACTGAAAAATATTCAAATTCCCAGGCAAGTTCATCTATCAACCAAGTGAAGAAGCTGCCACATTTCTGAGACAACTGAAGAATTTGATTAATGAGAAAAGATATGATCCAAAGCAAGTCTTTAACTGTGATGAAATTGGATTCTTGCAGAAGAAGACACTCAGTAGAACCTACATTTATGAAAGTATGAAGGAGACCCTAGAGTATAAATCACGGAATGGCATGTTAACTCTGGTGCTGTGTGCCACAGTGCAGGGCATAGGAAAAGGCAGGCCTGGTTTAGGCAAAGTGCAGACCAAAGTACCATGCATTTCCAAAACCAAAATTTATCTGCTTGTGCTGTGTCAACATAATCAGAAAGAATGAGTGGCAGCCATTGTGCTGAAGGAATGTCTCCTCTAATACTTCATCCCCAAATTGAAAAGTATTTAGAAGAGGAAGGGTTCAAAATTAAAGCCTGGTCATAATAGGCAGTGTAGCCAGCCCATCCTGAATTTTCAAAATGAAAATGTTGAGGTTGGATTTTATTACTAAATGCGCCCATATAGTGTCAGCCTCTTACCAGGACACCATTGGTTTGTAAAGCCCACATACATTTGCCTGGTATTTGAGCATATTTGATTGGCAGATTATGTAGTCCCCAATTCAGGCATATTGCAATGTTGAAAATCATTTCACTATTGGTGAAACGGTAACATTTTTCAAAAATGCAATGGCTGAATTAAAACTAGAACCTCTAAATACATACCAAAAGAATGTATGGAGTGAAGTCATGAATAATTTTAAAGACTTCCTGAAGATTAATGGAGGAAAATGACTCACACAACAAGGCAAGTTGGTGGGGGCCTCCTGAAATGCTTGAAGAAATTTGAAACCACATTGAAGGCTGCCAAGGAGTGTTAACAAATGAGTCATTAGAAGAACGTTTTCAGTCATCTACAGAAGACAAGAAAGATGAAGAAGAAATCAAAGCAGAACCAACAGTATGTGTGTTACTTAATTTTGTCAAATTATTTCAAATTGCACGGACATGAACAAAGTTATGGACTATGATCCTGAGGTGGTGCTGTCCTTTGGCTCTTGAATGCTCCCCAGAGGCTTATAAATTGAAGGCTTGGTCCTCAACTCCT
Source organism: Heterocephalus glaber (assembly GCF_053883595.1). NCBI lineage: Eukaryota > Metazoa > Chordata > Mammalia > Rodentia > Bathyergidae > Heterocephalus > Heterocephalus glaber. The sequence continues at coordinate 31,501,509 of NW_028258344.1, read as the reverse complement.
GGTACTCCTGGAAGGTGGTGGGACCTCTTAGACTTGTTTACACTAGGTACCAGACTGACTGAACTCAGAATACAGCTTCAAGTCAGATTAGTCTGTTCTCATCAACAAACACAGTGTTAGGTGGAGGGCTCAGTGGTATGGGAGCTGAGAGACAGAACACACATGTACTATAAGCATATGTAGCTCTTTGTAAAATAGTCTTCCACATAAAAATAATCAGAACTTTCATATCTACATCCTATTTAATGGAATGGAATAAGGCTTCCATTGTTAACATAGTGTCAGTCCTAGTAAGCTAGCTGGCTTCCTTCCTTCCTTCCTTCCTTCCTTCCTTCCTTCCTTCCTTCCTTCTTCCCTTTTGGTCTATGATCATTTCTCCAAAGCACTATTGCTCTTTTAGATTATGTTACCAAATTGCTTCACAGTAAAGGATATAACAATGTAAAATACCTTTTGTTGGACACACCACTTCCTCATAAGTAAATTAATATTATTGTCTTAATTTGGTACTTCTGTTTCAATACTCTTCTGAGCCTTTGTCCTAATCATTTTATCATACTGTTTTTGAGACATTTTCAATGATGACTCACTCTGCTTCTAACTTTTAATCTATCTTTTTCTAAAGATTTAACTGGCTTGGCTACAAGTGCACTCTCTGTAGGATGTTTTCATCTCTAGCTCCCTAAAGACCTTGAATCTGGAGTTAGACAGATAAGGATTCAAATGACAGTTCAACTTCTGGGCAGAGCACTTATTCTCTCATCTGCAATTTTCATTTTCATCTGTAATGTGTTAATGGATGGTCAAAGGAGGAAAAAGTTAGGAGACATGCTTCTCCTGCAGCCACCACATAGGTCTTCTTTGGATTTTTAGGATTGTTCCAATATCATTGTATTGTTGTATAAATAAGAGATGAAGTATCTGAATCATAGCTATGCAACTTGTATTTCTTAGATAAAACTTGAGCAAATAATTTCTTAGTTTCAATCTGTAGTAATTCTTTTTTGCCTTGAAATAGTGTGACTTTTCTACTATGCTTTCTCTCTGTAAAAAGAAATGACAATATTGATAAGTAGCTGAAATAGGAAAAACAATGGCAATGTGATTCATTTTGCACAAGTATAAAAAGAAAAAATTTTCTGAGTTTTATTATAAACTGTTATTGAACACTTACTGTCTGCAGGGTGGTGTGGAAATCACATGAAAAATACTTTGCCAGGAGAGCATACTTTGTTCATATAAAGTTTTATTTAGTCTTGTTATTTTTAGTACTTTTCTCTGTAATAAAACTAAGGGCAGCCTACACAATGGAAAGATGTAGAGGAGAAAAATTAAGATTTAGGCACAGAGAGACTTGACTTTGAATTAGAAATTAGTATGCCTTACAGCCTACTCCCTGGAAGCTCACTTTGGTAACCTATTCATAGTTTTGAAATTGAAAACCTATTTTTTCCACTGATCTTAACTGCAGGCTTCTGACTACACAACTAGGTGCATTTTAATCATTTTTCCTCTTGAAGGCAGGCAAGAAAGGAAATTTCATTAACCCGGGCAGAAGTGTGAACACAGGCAGCCTGGACAAAGTCGTGGGAAACACAGGGAGGTGTAAAACAGTCTACCTAGGAGAAGAAAGATTGAATTAGAACTTCTCTAGCATCAGACAGTGCAGTGAGATGCCCTTCCTGTGTTGACTCTTGCTCCCCATTTTGTCTCTTACTTCTGTTCCTAGGAAGTATTTTCTTTCAGAGTTGAGAAGTAACCAAATCAAACATAAAGTTGTTTTCTATTTCATTGCAAACTTCATGAAGCCTGGCTTGCTGGCTTTCCCCCTCTCCTCTGCTCTTCTTTCTTTCCCTTTCCTTCTCTTCCCTCCCCTCTCTCCCTTTTTCCCATGCTGGGGACACAACCCAGGGCCTCATGCATACTAAGCACCCTCTCTCCCACTGAACTTTACCTCCTAGCTTTTACTTTGTGAATCACCTTCATAGGATAGAGAGAGACCCAGTATATTCTGCAGGAAATGTCTGTAAATATGTATAAAAATGAAATGCTTGAGTATTTGCTCATTTGGTTACATTAACAAATATGCAATGCATAGTTTGTAGTAGATCCTGGATGCTTATAATATGTCAGAGAACAAAACAGACTTATATTCTAGTAGCATTCATTGTGATAAACTAGAAAAAATTAGAATGCACTTTCTTGTTAAAGACACTAAGCCCTGTAAATATTAGGTCCCTTAGAGGGCATTCATTGATTTAGAAAGATGTGATATGTACTGGATTCCTGCAGTGTGCCAAAGAAAGTCAAAATAATTATAGGCTATATTCAATTTCTTATTTATTTGTATTTTTCTTTTCCTCATAGCTCCTCTTTTGGCAGATTCCACAATTCACCATTGATATGACTCCTAAAAACTGCTCCCAATTGCTGCAGGGTGACTCCTTCCTTTGCTTCCTTTACCTTGTACAGGTTACCAGAGGGCATTGTCTGTATATACTTACTTTATATTTACACAGCTGCTTCTCTAAGATAGCCTTCCCAGAAGGCCCCTTAAGAGCACAGACTGCTTCACATTTGTTGAGTGAATACCAGGCCCTTAAATGTAACGGTAATCAACCTCTGAGTGCACTCACTAGATCAAGGGAAACAAGATAAAGTTCGGCTTCTTTTAAGAGCTTGAATAAGAGCTGTTAAAAGGAGGGAAAGTAACAGCTACTTATGAAATTCAAGAAAATGAAATTATTAAATTTCTAACACTACTGACTGAGCAGAGATATTATTGTACAGATAGCAGTGATTACTTTACCTGAAATCAAACAAAAGAAATTTGGTAGACTTAATAAATCTACAGAATCTACAATTTCTTATTGTGAAAACCTGATTAGGTTTACAAGTCCTTCAATAGGTTCTGCAATAAAGGAAAGACATTTGTCTATGTAACCTGACAAAAGCTTCTAGAAAGAAAACTCGTGTCATAAAACGTAGACATTTGTGTTAGTGCTAGACAAGTTACAAACTGGTGATCCCCTGAGTTTCAAGTATGTTGGTGCTTTTTTTGATGGTGAAGATGTGTGTGTGTGTGTGTGTGTGTGTGTGTATGAAGCATGTATCCATATATACACATACAAAATTATATATTACATGTGAATATTTCAGTAGTGTGTCATCTCAGGAAGAGCTGTAAGGATTGGCTATAGAAGAAACTTCTCCTTTTTCTTTTCTGAATAAAATTTGGTGCTTAATCTCTGGCAGGATAATCAGTTGTGCATAGAGGACAGAAGCAGAGGGGATTGAGGCAAGGAACATGCCATGGCCATGGGCAAACAGAAGCTCTAGCCTTGGTTTCAGGAGCTGTGAGTGAGAATGAGAATTGTATGAGAAAAGCTAAGAAAGGGTTTGAGGTCCTAAACTATTTAGATTTCCAAGAACAAAACAGAAAGCAGCTTTTAGACAGTGTATATTCACATTAATCGTCCTCATCTAAATCGTACCTAACATGCTAGATTTCACCAAAGAAAACTAACAGAATTTTTGACTCACTAACAAGGTATAATTATTCTCATTTTTGTGCTAGAAGATGCATGTATATGACAAATATATTTGTTTCCAAAGTCTATTCAATCTGGCATTTAGGATGTATTCCTAGTGACAGAAGGAATTCAAAATTGGTTGATTAAGCATCTTTTCATAAAAAGCAGCTTACCTACTAGGAGGAAAATTTATACGGATCAATCCCTGTTAAATTTGAGAAAGACTTGCCAGGTTTAAAGTGTTTTTTTTTTAAGTCAGATTGATACTGATTAATTTCAGATACTTCAAGATGCCTTAGGGAAGAGAAATTATGTTCGAAGGTTTTATCCTCCTTATGAGAATATTTTATTATTTTACACATGCATGTTTATTTGATACAAAAAGAACATGTGAAAAATAGCACTTGTCTTACAATGAAGAGTCCTGAGTTCTCATCTCAGGTTCTTTAGCTGTGTATCATTGGGTGAGTCATCTAATGTCTGCACACCCCAGTTTCATCAGCCTTATATGAGTCCATTTGAGCTTTGAATAGTTAACATCTAGCTCCTTTAAGCTCTGAAATACTAGTTCTTTAGAATAACCATAAACAAGTCTTTTGATTACATTAAATAAATATTAAATAATATTAGCAATACTGTTTTATAAAGGATTTCTCTGAAAATAAAGCCTCAACTGTGGCCAAATAGAGGAAATTGATAAAATTTCTACAACATAGTTCAGTGGATGGAGTTTTCTAGGGACGTTTGTTATCTCAAAATTACTCTTAATCACTGAATGATAGATTTGACTTCAGCAATCCTTGGCAAACCTTGAAGGACACAGCTCAAGTCCTCACTACTGCCCCCCAACTGAATACCTTTGTCTTCTGCTTTAGCTATAGGAACCTTAGGCAGGTAGCAGTGTAGGAACAAGAAGAAAGCCTACATTTGTTCAGAAAAATAGGAAGAAGCTGTTTCATTAGCAATGTTATTCCCACTCCATGTCTTGTTTTCATTCATGAACACAGTATATTTGAAGGAAATTATTTACTGGCATCTGTTACTTTAGAGACAAGCTTGATGTCAGAAGGGATATGGGTCTGAGATGTGTTAAACAACATGAAAGATCTGTTTATGTACCTAATTTTAAACAATGCTTGGACAATTGAACTAAAATAATGACAGTTGAATACAGCTATCACGAAGGATAATCAGCTTTATTTCAAAGATCATTTTAGTATTGAATTTTTGGACATTTTCTCCTTATAGCTTTTTAATAGCTCCAGCTTTCTAATATCTTTTAATATTATCCAGAGAGAAACAGAAAGCATTCTTTAGAAACCTACCAGCTTCATATAACTATATTCTGTAAGTTTTATTCTACTTTTGAAACTCCCAGATTATTTTCACATTCTTACCTGCAATAAAAGAAATTGTAACTAGCCAATATGTAATTATTTTATATAATGTCTGAGATGGTCTTCACATTTTTGCCTCAGTTCTTCTCCTGAAAGAGGTTAATAATTGCATATGAAAATTCAGTTACTTGTCAGAAGCGTAGTTATGCCTTGGAAATAAAAAAAGATGCATTGACAGTGCTCCCATTCTAGAGATGTATGTGAGTGCCTCAGGAGCTCTTTGAAAAGGGAGATTGTATCGAAATGACAGAGTGAGAAAATAATGGTAAGACTACAGAAATTCAAGGGTTCGTATCCCTCCTGATTGCTGCCTGGCTTGATATGGCTGGAAATATTCCCTGCTTCCCACTCACCCAGGTGTTATCCCAGAAGAGGTTGTTCTTTTCATCCAGACCTGAGCACCCGAGTCCACAGCTCTGCTCCCAGATCTCCACTGAGGCTTCCTGAAACTGCTTCTTTAGATGTTCATCTCTTATACACTGAACAGTCACTTTATTGGTCAGCTATGGAGAGTAGAGTCAGGGATGATGAGGGTCCCTGTACTGTGACAGAAGTCTCAGTGTGGTACAATCAGATTGATGCTGTCTGCTGATAGTCTTTGGTGTTAACAACATTATCTTTTGCTGCTCCCATTGCTATGTGGCATGGTCTACTTGTAGTAGCAAAGATTTAGAGTTGAATGGGTATATAAAAATTGTGCTTGCATATGGGAAGAAGTTTATTGAATTCTAAATGTCTTAGCACTTCCCTTTTAGGATGGAAGAGACATCAAAATTCTACATGAGACAAGGCTTTATTAAAAAAAAAAAGAAAACAAAGCATTAGCTCAAATAACCACACATTTAAATCACTGAACTTTAGAGATTGTTTTATAAAATCCACTAGACTATTCAATTTTGAATTTTTGGAAAGAAAGGACACTAACTCATTTATCAATTTCATTGAAAAAATTCTTATTAGACACAGGCTAATTGTAGACTAGTAAAATTATCTATAAATGCAAACACAATCTCTTTGCTAGTCCTGCCTTTGATGATGAAAACATTTTTCTTATTTTTTTAAATATCTAGAACATTATTGATTATAGACTTGGCTTAGAAAATATTCAATTACACAAGACACATTGGGGAAGGAGAAATAAGTGGTTAAAAATACTGGCTAGAGAAATCACAAACTGAAAACAGGAGATGAGCTGTTAATAAGATCAGGGACACAGGCGCAAAGACATTACAAAGATAAGCTGGGACAACCTTGAGGTTCAGCTAGAAAGAAAGATAAGAATGACCTCTGGATTAATGAAAAGATAGGGTAGGAGAAAATGAAACCAGCATCTACAGAAAAGTTCCCTAAAGCCATGACTGCAGAAATTGAGATCTAAATGATTGGCTTCTTCCACTTTCAAGAAAAAACTTTTCAAAACATGTGCTTCACTGGTGGAAAAATTATTTTTACTATGTGTATACAAGTGTGTAAGCCTCATGTGTTTTATGGATGTACTGTATATAAAAATTATCCTAACAATTAAACCTTCCCTTTTCCCCCATCTTTGTGCAAATAAGAATATACTATTTCTTCCAGCAAGTTTAGTCTTTCTTTTTAAATATTTAGATCTTTAATCCACTTTGATCTTAGTTTAGTGAATGGTGATAGATATGTGTCTAATTTTAATCTTTGGCAGGTTGAAATCCAGTTTTCCCAACATCATTTATTGAATAGGTTATCTTTCCTCCAGTGAGGGTGGTTGGCTCCTTTGTCAAAGATGATGTGGCTGAGTATGTCTGGAGTTGTTTCTGCATCTTCTACTAATCTATTCCACTGCTTCTCAGGTCTGTTTCTTTGGCACTACCATGCTGTTTTTATCACAGTAGCTTTGTAGTATAGTTTCAAGTTGGGAATTTTGATACCTCCCTGCCATGTCTCTGTTGCCTAGAATTTCTTTTGCTATTCTAGATCTCTTCTGGTTCCAAATGAATTTTTGGATTGTTTTCTCTAGTTCTGTGAAATATATTGTTGGAATTTCAATCAGCATTGCATTAAATCTATATAGGAGTTTTGGAAGTATGGCCATTTTCACTATATTCGTTCTTCATACCCAGGAACTAGGGATGTATTTCCATTTTCTTATATCCTTTTTATCTCGTTTTTTCAGAGTGATATAGTTTTCAGTGTAGAGGTCTTTTGCTTACCCTATGAGGTTGATTCCTAGATATTTCATTCTTTGGGATGCTATTGTAAAAGTAATTGTTTCCCTAATTTCTCTCTCAGTGAGTCTATTATATGTGTACAAGAAGGCTATTGTTTTTTGAGTGTTGATCTTGTATCCAGCTACTCTACTGAATCTGTCAATTAAGTCTAGAAGTCTTTTGGCAGAGTTTCTTGGGTCTTGAAGACACTGGTATAGGAAAAGGCTTTATGAACAAAACGTTGGTAGCATGGGAACTAGCACAAAGAATCAACAACTGGGATCTCATTTATTAAAAAGCTTCTGCACTCCAAAAAAACCACCAACAGAGCTAAGAGACAACCTACAATGTGGGAAAAAAGTTTTAGTAGCTGTACCTCAGACAAAGGACTACTATCTAGAATATATAGAACTTAAAAAAATCAAACCCCCCAAATTTAAAGAACCAATTAAAAAATGGGCATCTGAAATGAACAGACATTTCTCAGACAAAGAAGTAGAGACAGCAAATAAACATATGAAAAAATGGGGCTGGAGATTTAGCTCATAGGTTTTGCTGCCTGCTGCACAAGCACAAGGACCCGAGTTCAATCTCTGGTACAAAAAAAAACAAAAAACAAAAACATATGAAAAAATGTTCCACATCACTGGTCATTCAAGAGACCCAGATGAAAACACCACTGAGATTCCACCTCACCCCAGAAAGAATGGCTGCTATCAAGAAATCAACCAATAACAAATGTTAGCGGGGTTGTGGGGAGAAAGGAACCCTTCTCCATTGTTGGTGAGAGTGCAGACTGGTCCAACCACTGTGGAAATCAATATGGAGATACCTCAAAGAACAAGGACTAGAGGTCCCATTTGATGCAGCTATTCCCCTGCTGAATATCTTCCCAAAAGAATTAAAAGAATCATACCGCAGTGATATATGTGCACCATGTTTATAGCGGCACAGTTTGTAATAGCAAAAGCCCAAATACCCATCAACTGGAAACTGGATAAAGAAGATGTGGGTTTTTTTATAAAATGGAGTACTACTCAGCCATAAAGAATGAGAAACTAGAGACATTTATAGCTAAATGGATGCATATTGAGGCCATGCTCTTAAGTGAAATAAATAGGACACACATGTAAATACTGAATAGTTTCTCTGGTGTGAGAAACTGAAAGTGTAAATAAGGATTAAAATGATTAAAATGAATAATTGATAATTTGAAATAGGAAGTAAAGGTCCAGAGGTGTAGGGGAAGTGGGAGTTTTAAGGGTAAAGGAAAGAAGGGAAAGGAAAAATTATGAGAAAAGGAAAAAATTGAAACAAAGTCTTTGTAAATAGGGAAGGGTGCAGGGGCTGAAGGGAGCACAGGGAATGGGGAAAAATAAGAACCAAGATACATCATGTACAGGTGCAAGCACCCAATGATAAATGTAAACAATTTTTATACCTAAAATGTACCAATAAAAGAATTTAAGGAAGAAAAAGAATATACTATTTCTAAGTGGAATGGATTTGTCTGGTCTTTATGTACAAGCAATGTGCTATAAATCAATGAATGTTTCTTATATTGAAGGAAAATTTTTCTTCTAGATTTGAAATTCTCTTAATGGTTTAACTTCATCCTCAACTAGTGATTCAATAGATCATTGAATATGGGAGAAACAATTTTTTCAACTGTAAATTAGGATAATACATACTTATGTATGTGTGTAAGTACTTCTTTCTCATTTGTTTTAAGTAAAATTTTTATTGTGGAGCAAATTTAGACAAAAATGTTTGATGATAATACAGTTAGTTCTCATATTTTTCAAAATCAGTTTGCACTTTTATAAACATCTTGCAATGCTATTGTACATTTGCCACCATTCATGGCCCAAGATTGATGCATTATTACTAGCTTTACAGTTTGCTTATATTTTCTTAGTGTTCATCTGTGACCTTCTGTTCCAGGATCCTATCCAGAACACTTCATATTTAGTTATCCTGTCTCCTTAGTTCCTCTTTGCTGTGATGGTAGTTTCTCCAGTTCTCTGTGTTTCGGACATCTTGACAGTTTTCAAGAGTAACAGATATTTTTTAGAATGTCCCTTGATAGGAACTTGTCCAGTGTTTCCTTATGATTGCTCTGGAATTATGCGGTTTGGGGAGTAAAGCCGCAAAGAAAGAATGGCATTTCTAGGACATCATGTCGAGGACATATGCTATCAATATGATTTATCATTGTTGGTCTTTATCTTGATCATTGGTTGAGGCGATTTTTTTTCAGATAACCTTATTCTAAGATTATTTTTTGCCTATCTTCCCCAATTCTACACTTCAGAATGATGCTATTATGTACAGTGAAAAATTAAGAAATAAGTGATAGTCTTTCCCCAAAATAATATCTATTATGTGAGGGCTGTTTCATGGGCTGATTGGGACTAATGAATATAAATGTTGTTAAGATATATAGTATAAATATTAATATTGTTAATCATAATAATAAGTGTCAAATATATTGTAAGTGTGCTGTTGAATCAGTAGCTCTGAAGATAACTGACAGCTATTTCTTAAAGCTGAGGGGATCCATGAGGAAAAAGGAAATGGAATTTTAATTTAGGGAATAATAGTCATCCTAAAGTTTGTTTTAATAGAATTTTCATTTGCACATTTCACCATGTGTGTGAATCAGTTCAAAGAGACATGCTCATTTGTTTTTCAAATACAGTACTCATTTAGCAATTTAAAAAAATATTTTAGCTTGAGTGAGATAAATCAAGTTATCTAAATTATATTCCATGTTTTTCTACATTAGTTCTTTGAGTTACGTAAAATATTTGGGCTAGAATATTCACAGGAGAAATTTAAGTTGATTTAATTATTATTTTTTATTATGTGCTTGAAATGTTTTGGTAATGTAATTTAAAATTCTGTGAAAACCATCTTTAATACAATTTAAATTTCTACAGTCCTCTTAAATTTAGATGAAATGCTTCTTTTTTGCTATTATGAAGCAGAAATACACTCTTTTCTGAAATTTTCATATCATAAATGCTGTTCATCTTAATTTTTATTTGGATCTTGAGTTTTCATTTTGGAATCTTATACATTTCATATTTAAGTTTAACAGGGTATTAGTTTTTATGAAGCTGGACAAGTATTTCAAATGGCAAGTACATACACTGTATTTACTTTTCTGAAGCTGAAAGCATAGGCAACCATGAAAATCTTTCTATTAAGCATAGTGATTCAGAAATCAGAGAGCTGTAATTGTTCATTAAAATAATGAGCATCATGAACTAGAAACCATATATATGGAGTATGGAGTTGTACACTGACTGTAGGAAATCTGTCCAGCTATTGGAGAGTCTTAAGAATCAGAGAAATATAAACACTGCACCAAAAAATTGTAGACACTGAAGGCTGCTTTAGTATATTTCAGGAGGATTATTAATGAGTTTATATACATTTAATATGAATTTTAATGAGAAAAATAGATTTGTGTCTTACAAAGTGTTCTGTATTTTTCATGAACAATAGTTATTATTTATGATTCTATAAAATAATGTAATTTAATAGTTGAGATTTCTTTATCCTTTCCCAAGAAAAAAAATAAAATTGCTCATATATAAGTGATGCCAAAGGGAAATTAACAGTATTCTAACATTTAACCTTTTATGGTTTTTATTTAAGGATATGAACATTTGGAAAGTTTAATTTTCTCATTATTAACATTTCAATAGGAGAGATATTTATTGTATCAAGTGCTTGAAAATGAAAACTGAGAAAGACATGATACCTATGCCTAATCAGTTTTTTTAAGTGATTAGAGTCTTGTGAGGTATATAGTATAGTACTGTTTTACACAGAGTTTTCAAGGTTTCTGCTCAGGAAGCTATGAAGTTTTGATGATTTCTGAGAGTTGAATCATATAAATGAAATAGAAAATTGTGAGACACAAAAAGAAGGACCTATGCATTTAGATTATATTTTTAGGTACGATATTAAGGCATGGAGTAACTGATACATGGGGTAGGAGTTCTCTACAACTAGAACATACTTTGAGTGGTGTGGGAACAGTCGAAGGATCTGATAGGAAGATAAAATGGCTCCAAAAATCAATTTTTGCTTATTCAACTATTAATGTTTGCAAGTAGTGTTAAAATAAGTAAAATATTTTAAAAAACATTATATAAAATGCTGTTTTAAAAGATGCAAAAGACTTAATAGATGAAATCTTAATGCTTATTTCTTTTTTTTGGTACCAGGGATAGAACTTGGGTCCTTGCGCTTGCACAGCTGGTGGCAAAACCACTGAGCTAAATCCTCTTAATGCTTATTACTTAAGTGGGTTTGGGCATAAATGCAATGTCAGGCAGCTCTTCCCTCTCTACTCCTTTCCTTGCACCATTAACCAGTTTACCCTTTCATGAAGTCTGTACTCCACCTGAAACCCAAGTAGTTACAAAGAACAGTTAATGTTTCAGGCAATTATTCAGTACCCTCGTGGAGTGTCTTTTTATTGAACACTCCTGTATTTCTCATTCTTGTTTCTCTGGCTTCCAAATTTTGGGTTTTCCCTTAAGCTTCTATCTGTCTCCATCTGATACAATTCTTTTCTGCCTCCTCCTATCCCCTATTCCAAGTAGATGTTTTGAATGACGTTTGAAACTTGGTTCTCTGGTACATGAGGTAGTTTCAGTTGCTTTCTGGCTTCACGTCCCCTGTGGCTTCTCAGGTGAAGGTTGCTGTCCCCTGGTGTTTCTCCAGAAATGGAACCTTGATCAGTTCCCAGTCAACTCATTTAAAGAGTTGTGGTTTTGATAGGCCTTTGTTTTTATCTTGAATGATTAATTTTACAGGAGATTGAGATTTTTCCATAAAATCAAAACAAATAGAATTGCAGATTAATTTTTCTGAAAATGTTTCTTAAAATCTTGGGTATTGGCCATAGTTAATATAAACTGATTTGTAATTGGGGAACATGGTGAATTTTTTTTTTAACTAGAGTATATTCAATATAACTCTTGCCATAAGAATGTCTGTCATCAGCTTCTTCCTAGAGAACATCATGTTTTCCCCTTGCCCACACTCAGCAAGTCTTTCTGGGAATACTGTGATACTCAAAGAGTGAGAGTGTCCTGATCTCAAAGACCGGCAATGGAAGCAGCAGAAGCAATGGAAGCTGTGAGGACCTCATCCAGGAGGTTCTAGAAATTTAGATTGTTCAGAAAAGAGGGAAAAGGATCACCTGTGAGAAATTTTGTCATTGATGAGGACCTTATTTTATGAATTTGTTCCCTCCATCTTCTACATCTCTGAAATTTTTCCTGACATTTCCCATCTTTAAATCTTTCCTAACTTCAGTGAACATATCCAATCTACTTTTTGGCTCACTCATTCATTCTTTATCTCACACCATTCTGTTCCTCAATTTGCTAAATTCATCATATTTTGCACACCAGTGTTTCCAATTACTACTTATTTGTTATGTCTTCTTGTACTTGCCTGAATTTCCAAAATTCTTTTGACTTTAATATTGAATATGCTTATTTTGCATACTTGTTCTGCCATTTGGTTTTGCATCATACAGTGTAGTAGTTTTTACATTGTCTTTTTTGTTTAGAATTGTACCACACGTGGATGTAATTCCTATGGTTTTCCAGCTAATGTAACCTCAGCTTCAGCTTGTGTCTCTCAATTGTTGGGAGATGAAGGGGCGGGGGTGGGGGGGTGAGTGCCTCAGCATGGTGACTGTTACAATTTGCAGAGACAAAAAAATACCCATACCTTCTTTTTTGGGGGGCGGGGTGCTGAGGATCAAACTCAGGACCTTGGGCTTGTGAAACAGGTGGCGGAACCACTGAGCTAAATCCCCGGCCTTCATACTTTCTTGTCTTTCCCCTACACTTTGTTGCTCTGCCTGCCAATTCTAATTCAGTTGGCCTAGGGAAAGGCCCAAGCTTTATTATTCTTCAAAGTTGCTTTGGTGATATCAATGCACACTTGAGCTTAAGAACCTCAGAGGCCTAACCATTTTCTTGAGAGACAATAGGAAGAAGAAATGTTCAGGGACAGTTAGGGACCCCCATACTGCCTTGTGCTCCCATGACTTTACTATTGGTGTTGGACATAAAGATGTAACAATTAAAAATCTGCATCGAGCAGGAATATAGATGGAATTACTAAAATCTGCATAGAGCAATGTGGTCAGAAAGGAGCTAACATGTATTTAGTCTGTCCTATGTTTGGGACTCAAGATTAGTCCAATTCTCTAGACTGCTCCATTTAGAGTTGTCTCGGGGAGTTCCCACCTTTTATTGTCAACTTCTCTGTATTGTGCCCTTTTCCTGGATTGGCAGGAAGATGTTCTCGCCTGTTAGTCTCTTTCTCTGTGGATTCTCTCCTTGGCCAGCCTTTGCTAGGAAAAAGATGGAGAGCTCACACAACCAGCTACCACTACCCAAGTGCTCTTTTGTGTGTAATATCTTTCTGTGGTGGCTGTCACTTTTTATGTTCATATATTTCTGAAAACATAAGTAATGTCACATGCTTTTGAAAACCATACAATGATAATAATTTATGTTATTTAAAGAATGACAGAATTTTGCAGATGACAAAATTGAAAGTACTTGACAGTAGAAAACATTTCTGTAGAATATTTGTGCTTGAGTTATTCCAATAAAATTCTGTAGAAAATCTCATACACAGTTATTGAAAATTTCTCTTCCTGATTTTAAACATTATCTTCTGATATATTTTAAACACTTTATGAAAAATGTAAGATAATTATATTGAATATTTCAATTGATCCCCTGTGTTGCTTGAACCCATTATGCCTTTGGGATTCTTGGAGCTGTTTAACATTTTTAATTTTCATTAGTTTCTTCTTATTATTTCCTATTGCCTTCAGAAGAACTGCTTCCTCTGAGTCACTGTTTGATAGCACATCAGTTTAAATAAAAGAATATTCCACTTAGGGTCACATAATAAGTAATAAATACACTTGAAATGAATCTTATTTGATGAACTAAATTCAATGGAAATCTTTTTGAAGTTTACTTTTTGACTTTTGAGAAACAGAGTTTGGAACATACTTATTTTATAGCTCTATCTGGGTAATCTGATTTGCTGGATTTTACTGACCACTGGAAAAGAGAAAAATTCCTATAAATGAATACTAACACATGTTTCTTGATAGTATCACATATTATCTTAAATAATGATGAACATGAATTTCTGTCCTCCTTTTGTATTACATAAGCATGCTTTTTTGGGAGGTTACCTTATAGTATATTACTAGTTCTATAACAAATTTTATTCTGGATCCATAAAATATTTCCATTTCTTTTATGTAACTGAGGATAAAGCTGGGCTAAGTAATGTTTATCATTCATTAGAGTTTTATATGACTAGTTCTGATGCACAGATAGTATGCCAATAAGTTGATATGTTCTTTTTGAACCATCTTAATTAAAGAGCGATTGCTACATAATCAGTCTTAAAGGCAGCCAACAAGGCTACTATGTTCATTATTTTGCCTGTCAGACAGAGGCAGTCATATACTTTTTTTAGTTATGCTGTTTAAGATTTTTGGGTGGATGAAAATGAGTTGCAAATACCAAATTATTTGTGGATTCAATTTTGTAGATAGAGTAGCTAAAAAAGAACTTGATGTCTAACTTGATAATCTGAATGAAATACATAATGTATAGTGTAAAATATATATGATTGTATCACTTTTTTAGCCAATGATCCATTACCTTAAAACAAAGCAGACTGCTTTAGACACAAACTTGATTAAAATAAGTCATTGCAACATTGTAATGCTTTCTTTAATATATGGCTTGAGTAGAAAAACTTCCTCATGTTATGGAATGTGGTGTGTTGCAATCATTCTTCTGATAGTATAATACTCATGAGAAAAATTAAATATACCATTAATAATGAAATGTAATTCTCACAGAAAATGACCATCTTGCCCTCTGATTACTCAAAATTTTAAGAAGAACTATAAACACTATTTTAATCAGAAGGGGTAAAGGTTGTTTTACCCAAGAGTTTATCAAAATGATTCCTTCAAATATAATCGGACTGATTTTTTTTACTTCGTATATATTGTCAGAGGCAAGGAATCAGTAGAACAGAAGAAACTGAGAGTAGTGGCATAAAGTAATCTATGCCACATGATCTTAACACATTTTGATCCTAGACTAAACATTGATTAGCATGTTCATGTGGAAAGGTTGGATTAGTTGATAGAGGTTTAAATTCCTCATGATAGGCCAGCTTTTAAGTAAAATTTATTATCAAAATACCAATTGTTTTTATGTTTCATAATTAACATACTTCAGAACATGTAACTTAAGATAACTTGTCAATATGGACTTTCTCTTTTTAGAAAAGTTAAATTGAATTTTATCTCTCATTATCTCTAAAATATTTAATTAAAGCTGAATGTAATGAGTCAGTTTTGAGCAAAATCATTTCTCCTTTCTAAAAAACATCCTCTTATTACATAAAATTTTCCAAATATGCTGTCTGTAGAGTTCACTTAACAAATCAGGACTCTACAGTTGCTTATATGACAGAAAGATTCTTGCCATGTAAGTGAAATGGTTCATGCATACTTTTTCATGTAAGTGCCACTGTTGTTTTGGACAGTGTGGTGTTTTAGGTATATTTTACTTGGGTTGCAAACCATTTGCTTGGCAGAGTCATTCAGTGGTATTTTCCAGGAGTATTGACTGTTATAGCAAAAATATCATGAATTATGTGGTCTATAAATAAAAGAAATTTATATCCTACAGGTCTGGAGTCTGAGAAGCCCAAGATCAAGGTGCTAGCACATTCAGAATCTGGTGAGGGCCCTCTTTGTGGTTCACAGATGACACTTTCCAGCTCTAGCATGGTAGTAAGAGTGGAGAAATCTCTTGGGTCTCTGTAGTGGGACTAATCACATTCCTAAACTCCCCACCCTTCTAACTTAATCACTTCTCCAGACATCCCCCTCAACACCATCACACT
This sequence comes from Heterocephalus glaber, assembly GCF_053883595.1. Classification (NCBI taxonomy): domain Eukaryota; kingdom Metazoa; phylum Chordata; class Mammalia; order Rodentia; family Bathyergidae; genus Heterocephalus; species Heterocephalus glaber. Next base: position 31,485,396 of record NW_028258344.1, on the reverse strand, counting down.
GATCATTAGTTTTTCATCATGTGAATTTTTGGAAGAACAAAAATATTTTGATCATGTCAAAACAAAATGGTGAAATGAATATATGTATCTGAATAGATTTTTTTTTTTTAGGTACCAAGGATTGAACTCAGGACCTTGCACTTGCCAAACAGGCATGGCACCACTGAGCTACATCCCTGATCATAGATTTTTAACTGTTAATATCCCTGATTTATTACCTTTAGCATGTCTTCAAATGAAGTTACTTCATCTTTATGGTCTCATTTTACTTTTTAGTAGTCTCTTATAAGAAATGTATTTGAGAATTTAATCTGGAATATTTCACCTTTTACCCTGTAACAGGCTGAACTGTTTTGCAATCCTTGCCTTATAAAGCAAGGGATGCATTAACAGGACATTCATTTCTTTCTTTTTTTGTCATATCTCCTTCAGAAGAGAAAAATGAACTTGTAACTGAACTTAATATTAATTGTACATTTTTCCTTATGGAAGTAATTAAAGTGCCACAGAAGATTTAATAGGGATAATTTTATAATATTTACTTTAAAATATCCTTTATTTATTATTTGTTCTTCACTGATGTGCTTAGAGTTTGCCCATTGGGTTCCTCCAAAGTCTTACCTTGATATTGTCTAGCTGCCTTCACCATCCATTTCCCCATCATTGCTTGATACTGTCGAATACCACTTTTGTGAATCACCTGAAGTTTGCAGCCACTTGGACCTATAGTGATGCCTGAAACAACTGTCCTGTTAGCCCTTTGATCTTATTGCAGTGGTTTCTGCTGAGATACTTTGTTTTTGTCACCTTATGCAGATGTAATCTTTTATATTACTCAAGTATTCAACTTGTCCAAGGAAATCTGACACTATTCCAGCTTTTCTTCCTGTGAGGCACCTCCAATAGTAAAGCTGTTATCTCTGCCTTTACGGAAAGGATTTCAGAAAGAGACTAGCTCAGCTGTCACAGTACTGCAGTGCTATTGATTTTTGTGCTAGACAGTGCATCCATGCAACTTCCAACTTCAAGTGACTGATACTGTAGGAACTCCTTAGAAGTGTAAGAGTGAGGAATAACTATCCAGTTAGTGGTCCCATATGGGACAAACTTGTATAGGAAAAATTATTATACAGATGTGTACATGCCTTAACCAAAAGAATTTCTGTGATACCTTCTGTGCATTCAGAATCATAGCTGTTAGGGATAACGGGAAAAAAGAAACTTTAGGACAGTGAGAAGAGAGGTCCCATAAAACATATAAAAAAGAGGTAATGGGGATTTTGAATGAAAAATGTAGGGAAGAAAAAAAATGAAATTATATCAGTGTGAGACATAACTAATCCTTCACCACTGTTCCACATTTCTTGTGTTCTGGTGCAAAAAAAGATTCATGATACTTCATTGAATCTGAGAATGTATGTTGGGTTCAAGTTTTATTGCCCTAAAACCATAAATTTCTAGGTATTGGGGACACATTAGAGTAATAGAAAAATAATAATTGAGTACCAACACAAATAAGTTCAGAATTTTTGTCACATAATTTTGTTCATGTCTATGAAAGAAGGGAAGGTGAAGAGACAATGTAGCAAGATAGTTCAGAGCCCAAACTGTGCAGTGAACTGCTTATTTAAGATCTGGGCCTGTCTTTTTCCCAGATGTGTGATATTAGGCAAGTTTGGTTTTCTTTTATTTTAATATGCTGCATAGGAAAAATTAATGAGTGTGCCACATATATGAAAAAGACTCAGTACGTGTTAAAAATCATTATTAGAGCAACTGTAATAAGTATTATGTAGTAAAGGAATGATGTGACACATGGAAAATTGAACCTAGTTTTAACATTTTGCATTGATTTCTTCATTTTCAAATAATTTTCAGAACCACATCTCCAGAGTTTGATGTGACTTTTATATTGAAATCCACTGATGCTTTTTCTTTACATGTAAGATCTTGAAAGAAATGCAGCATATTTTGTAATTTCACAAAATAATAATAATATCTTATCTTTTTATGTTACCCAGTTATAAAGATTCTTTGATATAAATAGGGGAGGTTTACTGTACAGGAGAGAGGTAAGACTGCTGGGAAGTTTACATTTATGCTTATGCTTTGACAGAATACAGTGGGGGCTTTAAGCAGAAGAATCATTTGTAGTTAGAGTGGTAATCAAAGTTAGAGTGGTGCCTTAATCAAAGGAGACAGCACCAACTTTATTATAAAGTTCCTTACTAGAAGTTTTCAGTAGGTAAATACTTTTTTAAATTTCATTATTTTCAGTTTAACAAAACAATTCTGGTAATCTTTGTAAAATACTAAATTGCAGCTGTCTTTTGCTTTTATGCTTCCCTTTTGGTTAACGCTTTGGCTCAAATGAGTGACTGTAAGAGTGAAATTCTAGCAACCTGAGCTTTACATGATCTTGAACAGCCAACCTGAGAACTATTACCTAGAAAGCAATTCATTATTCATTTCTTCTGAACAAATGCCCAAATGAAACAATGGTGTCATACATTATTTTAACATGCAGCACAAAAGAAAACTGCTTACTAAATTCTGAGTGCCCCTGAAGGATTTGAGTCCTTTTCCAAATATTAATGTAAAAAACTTACCTACATCAGTGGAAAGCAAGTATTTAATGCATCTCCATAATAAACTTGAAGACTTGCCCTAAATAGTTTTTTTTTTTAAGCTTCTACTTTATCGTTCTCCCTTTTCCTGAGAGTCTGCTGCAGCATTTTGGGAAAAATCATGCTGACTAGAAACAAAATTAGGAGAACGGATGTGACAAGAATTAAGTGTTTTTAGTTCCAAGAATGGCCGGGGTTGCTGTCTCCCATAATTGCAAGAGACAGGGAGTGAGGGCCAGGTGTTGGCCTCTGCCTGGTGCATGCACACTGATGGGAGTTGCCATCTCGCTCTCTCATGCTCGCTCATGTGGGTGGAAGTAGGAACAGAATACATCCATCAACTGCCTCCCTAAATAATACCAAACGGAGTGTTTCCTAAAGGTTTTTAATCAAAATACTAAAAATCAACAAATACGGCCTGAGGAATATTTTTAACCTTCTATTCTAAAACTTTTTGACAATCATAACTTTTACTCCTGGGTGCCTTCTTTAAGCCTGATGTTGAGGTAGAAAAGAAGATTATAGCCTGGTAAAAGGGCAAAATGTGCCAGTTCTCAAGGGTGCAGGATCCTGAAACATGCTTGCAAGTCTATTTAAGTTTCTGAAATTACAGGGCATTTTTTTCACATAGGTTAAAGATGTAGTTTTCCCACCACAAATAAGTACCTAGTCATGCAAAGTAATATATGAGTAGTATATGTTGGCAAATAATATTCTTTATAATCCAGTTTTTTTCTGCCATTGGTAATGAGATGTGAGGATTAACTCCTGTGTACTAGCTAAACTGAAGAAAATGAAGGATCAAAATTTTCTGGCCATATATTTAAACTGCAAATACCGTAGGCCTTTATTACTGTGATTCTCATTGCCCCAAATAGAATTCTGGACTTAAACTGTCAGAGCACTGTATTTACTTTAGAGTGGACTCAAATCATGGTGTTTCAGCATGCATGCAGCAATCAGATGGGGAGTTAACTGTGCCTGCCTGGATGTTACGTGGACAACTCAACAACAGTGCATTTCTGTGGCACTGTCTTCGAAATTTATGTAGTTTGGTTCCTCAGAGCAGTCAGTTGGGCCAAACACTTGCTATGTCCACACAAGAGAAACATGGATAACTTTATTGGGAAGTATCATTTTTGTTCTCAATATCCCCTGTTCAATCTTTGCTGAAATAGCTCAGTTGGGAGAGCATTAGACTGAGAATATTCCCTGTTCTCCTATAATATTTGCTAAAATTTCATGAAGATATTGTTGATAAAGCCTATCCCTTTGATAATCAAACTAGGAGTTCTTTAAAATTATTTTTCATGAAAGAAATGGTGAGAAACAGAGAAGCAAAATTTGTTATCATAGGTGGCTTCCTGAGCACAGAAATGTGGTAAAGAGAGACAGGTGTTCTTTAGACATATTTCTTGTATGTCAGAATGCCTCCAGGTGAATTGTTTATTCTACATAGCAAAGCACATTTCTCTGTTGGTAAGAATGTGTTGTGAGAATCCTGCATTTTCGCCCCTGCTAAGTGTTGTTCAATGTTATTGTTTAGAGCTAAAATGTCCCCCAGAAGTGTCATGTTTTCAGAGGTGGGACTTTTAGAAGCTTATTGGATCATGGCCTCTACTCATCAGTGGATTAGTCCATTGATAAATTCACAGCTAAGTGTGCTGTGAGGAGGTATGGCATTGTCAGAAGATGTGGGTCGCTGTGGGCCTAACCTGGAAGGGTGTATTCTCTTCCCCATCTCTTCTATTCCTCTCTGCTTCCTGGATGCCAGTGGTGGAGCAGCTCTCCTCTGACCCTGCCCTTCCACCGTACCATATCTCCTTTGCAGCCAGCAGCTATGGACTCTACCCACTGAAAACTGTGGGCCAAATAAACTTCTCTTTTAAATTAGGAATGTTGGGTATGTTCCAGAGACAGGAATGACTAATATATTCAGACACATCAACTTCCATACTAGAAAAATCCCTATGTTAATAAATTTTTATTGCAGATTTGTTTGTATGCTAGTAATTAACTATAGTCTTTAGCGAAGCAGAGATTTCCTCTTTGTGTGACTGAGAATAGTGCCTGGTAAATAGTAAATGCTCAGTTTGTGTGAATAGGTGACTGACTGAATCCATGAATGAAAATAAATGATTCAAGCTAAACGTTGGCTATTCATCAAGGACATATGATGGTGTTTTCCTGTGCTAAACCTGGTCATATTTTTCCTCATGCCAAGTTAAGAGGTTCCTTACTATCCCTACCTATAATGGGTAACACAGAACATTTATAGACTTCTCCTTTGTTTAAAAAAATTCTTGGTGACATTTTTGTTCAGCATTAGAAAATGTGTTTAATATAATCACTATTGAACTGTTTTCTTTATGGGCTTTATGTATTTTAAAATTTTCAACATTATAATCAATTTGATAATATAAAACTTCTTAAAAATTAGGCTTTTTTTCCATTAAGTTTATTGGTATATTTTAGGTATACAATACAGTTGCATTCATCATTGGGATCTTGTACCTTTACATGATGTATCTTGATTCTTATTATTTTCCCCTTCCCCTGCCCTCCCTGCACCGCCCCCCACCCTTCCCTATTTGCAAAGACTTTGTTTCCATTTTGTCCTTTTCTCATATTTTTCTTTTTCCTTCTTTCCTTTCCCCTACACCTCCCAGTTCCCCTGCTCCTTTAGACCTTTTCTTCCTATTTCACATTATCAATTATACATTTTGAACCTTATTTACACTTTTAGTTTTAAAAATTAGTTTTAAGTGATACTGTATTGTTTCTTAAAATCAAATTACAGAATGAATATTTATATATATGGATATCAATATAGATCTGGATATATATCTCACAACAGCCAAAATATAGAATCAACCAAAGTTTTAACAGATGAGTGAACAAGAAACGGTGGTACATAAACATAATTGAATACCAATTAGCCTTTAATAAAAGAAAACATTTTCATTTGTGGCAACATGGATGAACCCAGAGGGGTATAGGAAATTATTCTAACCCAGGCCACTTGTGGAAAGACAAATACACACGATCTCACTTATATATGTAGTGTAAGAAAAATTCAGACTTGGTTTTGACCTCCTCTCAGTCCACTATCCACTTTACAAAGCAAATCTAATCCTGCTATTCTGCTTAATGTAGGCCTACTTCCTGTTAATCTAAGGAGAAAGTCAAGTCCTAATTGTTTCTTTCAGTACTCAACATCTTGTCCCACTCACCTGCCTCTCCATCCTTATACTCTTTACTTTGCCCTCTCCTGCTGCCCTCTTACCACATCCTTCTCCTTGCTGCATGTCCCTAATGTGTGTGAAATAACTTTGCCTTTGCGTCTCCTCCCAAGCAATTGTCTCTACCAATAGCACTTTCCACCACATTCTCTTAGATAATTCTTTCTTTTCAGATCTCAAACTGAATGTTACTTCCTCCATGTCTTCCCCCAAGTGTCTGGCTATCATTGCTTAGCAATGTTGACACATAGAATTAACCATCACAGCTGGTCAATGACCAGCTGACCGTTAGTCCACCAAAGTGCATTCTGGGTTCCACTTCTGTCCCTTTCCCATGCTCCTTGTCCCTCCTGGAATGGAGTAGACCTAAGCACATGGCAGGATGGGTCTTATGCAGTCTGTAGACTTGAAGTAGAGAAGGCTGAGTTTGTGCCTAGATCACCTAAGTTAACTTTGTAAAAAAAGGAATCTGTTAGTCTTCAAATATTTTAAACTATATTTTCAGAAATGTATAGAAGTAGAGCATGGTAGTTTATATTTATTTTTGATTTGAAGATGGAAATTATCTCTCCTGCTGTAAATTTTTCCTTTTTTTCAAAATGAATAAAAAGAATGCAATATCCTTGCTAAATAATGGTGTGATATTATAGTTAAAATAGTTCCATTTAAGGATTTGAGCTATATCATCATGTATTGTATCTGCCATGTGACAAGGACTGTATTTCAAATGGGATAGATTGTTTAGGGGAAATGGATTCCATTTTAGTAATCATGTAGAAGTTTTGTTTATATCTGTGGAAACAATGATATTTTTCTGTTTGATGTTCTAATCACTATTTTTCCTTTTTCATTCTTCTTTTTTTTTTTTTTAATACCAGGGATTGAACTTAGGACCTTGCACTTGCAAGGCAGGTGGCGGAACCACTGAGCTAAATCCCCGGCCCTCCTTTTTCATTCTTGCATTTTTCTTTATAATACTTCACTATCTCCAGAAATATAAGGCCAATGCCATGATGATAGCTTGGGTTTATTACCCTATATCTCAGATAGTTTTAAAATAAAGTGAAATAAACAATTTCCAATGATTTCAATAGAAATACAGTAATGCTATGTTAGCATCTGAAGATACTTTATGCAGGCTTTTCAAAAAAAATAAACCAATCAAAATTAAAAGATGCATTTTAAACTATTTTGGAATTTTCATTTTTATCACAATATTTTTTCACTATCATGAACAAATATCATAAACATGACTCAAAGCAATTTCTGAAATAATGCATATCTGTGGTATAAAAATACTGAAAGGTAGAAATGAAAAGTCAAAGTCTTCATGATCTTCGGTCCATGAGTTTTCCTCTTACATGTGACACTGATGATCTAGAGCATTGTTCACCAAATAAGGGTATGTTAAGGAGACAGTCAGGATGACCTTGTGACAGGCTCACTATATTCCACCTGGATTTGGTAAACATAATGAATGTGCTTTCTGAAAAAAATTAATCACATTTTAATTAATTTCTACCTGCAAGGCTGGAGGAAGTACATGTTACTTTGAAGTTCATTCTGCCCACTTAAGGTTGACTGATGCCCCCATTTTCCTTGAAGGTGTAATGAACATACTCTTTTATGTGCTGAGTTGCTTATAATAACTAATATATGCAGTAAGTATACAAATCATTTCCAAGACATACGATTGGTCATAATAATACATAATTTGCAGAGGATACCAGGACATTCCTTTTCAGTCTTTGAGATCAAACAAACTTAGATCAGCAAGATTAATCTCAACCACTAACATTTTGTTCTACTGCAAGCCCCAGGGAGATTTTAGAAACATTGAATTCAGGCGTGTGGATTTTGATCAGCCTGATTAAAAGCTAACTTGTATTACAAGTGAACTGCTCATGACTGAGAAGAATGCATGGTCTATGCCTTTGTTTCTTCATCTCCAAAATATGATAGTTGGAAAAAAAAAAACAGTTTAAGATCCCTTTCATAACTAAAATACTTTTCAGAATTTTTTAAAAAGATGTGATGGAAAATGGCTTATCAGTACAATGGGGATGCTGAATTTTAGGAACATTAATTACCAGTCAGTTGTTTATAAGTCATATAAAATATGAGACTTAGGGAAGTTGTTAGGATAAATTTTTCAAATATCTATAACCCTGTCAGAATTGGGAGTATCACAGGGACTATGAAGTACTGTATGGACTTGATTGGATGTATGATTTTATTTTTTCTGCTACTAATACTAATTCTGCCTTAAGCAATGTATACTGTGAAAAATACCTAAAGGGAAATCAGAAGAGTTAGTGTTAGAGCAGGTGAGATCAGATATGAAAAATGATTTATGACAAGGAGAGAGAAGGTGAAGAGCCACAGGTGCAGGGTGTGTCCTCTACTTATTGTTCATTTTAGGTGAGAACTTCTGTCATGGTTATCACTACCATCAGGGAACTTCTTTGACATTAACAGTTAACAGGTGCTTTATGCCAGGCATTATGCAAAGCATATTGCATTTAAACCTCACAAAAGCCCAATGGGATACAGATTTTGAGACAAGACCATTAACTTGCAAATGGTAGATCCAGATTCCATGTTTGATCATTGGACTCCAGAATATGTGGATATTTTCCACCTCTGGTCTCCAACTTTATGTATAGATTTACACATCATGAAATTCCTCCTGTTTCCAGTAAGTCATCAGTTTCAAGATAAAATAGTAGTGGTTGGTTAATTTTGCATTCCTATGAAGAAACCTTGCTATCTGACCAAAAACTTTTATGCTCATGGGCTAGGAGTCATGTTCTTGTTTCCTGACTTGAATATTGTAAGTTTTGAAAATAACATATATATATTTATATGCTTTAAAGTCATTTGAATGTAAATTAATACATTAATCTGAATTTTAATGTATACTATTCTGTGTCAGTGATGCTGAACATTTCTAGAGTGATACAGAACTCTTCAAGAAGTTGATTAAGCTAAGAAATCTCTGTGCAAAAAGAAAGAAAGTGATGCATTTAAACAGAATTTTCATACAGTTCCAGGAGGTCAGAATACCAAAGCCCTTCCTGGGGTCACAGGTTAGCAACACCTGGTCCATGGCTTGAGCTTTATTTACTCACTGGCAGTAACTTGGATAATGCTGTAAACTTACTATATTACTCTCTGAAAGACATTCAACAATGAATGAATACGTGTAATAAAGGGCAGTGTATACATTGGGGTTTTGAAAGGTCACTTAGCACCTTTTTTCCATTAGTGTTTGACCTTTCTTTGCTGCCCTTCTTTACAGCAGGTCTGCTTTACTGAATCACTGTAGTTAAAAAGACCAGCTCTAATTGTCTGTAGGGAAAGGTCAGAGCCTAACCCTGAATTTCCTGTACTTATCCTAATATGTCTTGAAGGAAACAAAAGAACTGCTTCCTTAAAGAAGGGTCAAGGCAAAAAAGTTAGTTAAATGATTAAATGACAGCACAGTAGTTAATTTAAAAATAATTGCTAGGAAGACCCATGGCACCCTAAACCTTAAAGCAGAAAGTGCTCGGACACATCATCCCTAAGCCCATGACTCTTCCTGGAATGAAGGAAAGTGTCATTTGATCTGGGTTATATCAAAACACTTCAACTTTTGTTCGGTTCTTGAGACAATATGAATTTCACATTTTAGATCTGAGGCATACTTAAAATCCAGACATATATTTTAGGAAAAATTAGGGCTGCAAATGGCAGACTCACATGAATAAACATATCTAGTTAATTAAATGAATTTCTGAGCTGTGTATCTGCTGATTGGTAACATGAGCATAACTTTATGTTATTTTATTAAGTATAAGTGATTTAAGACTTTTTTCTATCTTTAAAAAATGAGCATAAATCTGTGTTTCTGAGAGATTAAAGCATACATTTAATGCAACACTGATTTAATTCTTCATTGCTAGCTTCTTTAAAAACAATTGAATAATGGTAGTCCAAGGATGTTAGACTTAGTTCCTTTAAGTTGTACATGATATATGGCAGTTTGCATGAAATGTGATTACCATTAGGAAATAAGTAGATTTGATAACCAATTGAGGGACTGTTCAAGTAAAGTAATGAATAAAGCTGGAAAGCCCCATGATTTATTATTTTTAATTGTATTTTGAATCTGTTTAATTTATCGCCATTCAGCATTTATTTCACTCTCATTTCATGGAGACAAGGCACTGGCAGTTTTGGTCATTGAAAAGAGAAAAAAGCACAGTCCCTAAAAGAGTAAGTATGTCAGGTCTGTTGGGAAGGTGCTTACCTGTAAATAGTGTGCTCTCAGCGACTAGGAGACCTGTCTGGTAACTGAGTCAGAGTTGCATCGTGCAAGAAGCCAGCTCTTGGAGTTGACCGAGACAGAATTGCATTTGATAAAAATGTAAGGTGGAAGGGCCATTTGGGATTGATCAAAGGCCATATCCAAAGCAGAAGGATTGGACAAGATGGGGAGAATTTCAGGAGGGGCAAACCATCTGATTTTATCTGTAATGTGGATTGCCAAGAGGAGAGTGGCATAATAGAAATCTAGAAGGGCTGGCTTGCATTTAAAGTGAAAGCATTTGAATTTCTGGCTTACAAACATAATTTATCTGATAGGCAACGTGAAAAGTCTTTTTATGAAGGAAGGATGTCATGAAAATAATAGCTGGCATTTGTTGAACACTTAGTATGTGCTTTTATATATTATTTATCTCTCATAGAAATTGTTTTACAGTATACTCTTATCCCTATGTAATGAGTGACTAGTGTGTGATGTAGAAACACCGAATAATTTGCGCCAGTTACATGGGTAGTGTAATATGTGGCAAAGACAGTGTTCAAAACCCAGTTATCTTCAATCTATAGTCTAACCTTTAAAATGCTATACTTTGATTTGACTGAAAGAGGTACATATGTGAATGATTTGTTTTTGCAGCATTATTTTAAACTCACAAAAGGCTAGCGTTGCTGGGCGCAGTGGCACATGCCTGTAATCCCAGTGCTCGGGAGGCTGAGGCATGAAGATTGCTGAGAGTTTGAGGCCAACTTGGGCTACATAGAGAGTTCAAGACAGCTTGAACTACATAACGTGACCTTGTCTCAAAAAAAAAAAAAAAAGAAAGAAAAAAGAAAAGAAAAGAGAAGAAGCGACCCTTACCTTCTTATTATTGAGTCTATTCCACACTGCCTTAATGTTCAAAGATGCTCAAAAAGAAGTTATTAACCAATATGGAAGGCTCATTTGCTGCTTATTTATAATATTTCATTCATTTCACTGTTTGAGGTTGGTGTTGCTGACTTAAACTGACTCTGTTACTATGGAATCCACTGTGTCCAAACTAATCATATATTTGAGTGCTTTCTCTTGAAATTAGAAATAATTAGAAAAGTTTAGAATATACTGTTCTGCTGTGTGTTTATGAAGAGTCAGATTTAAAATCTTGTGTGGATGATTCAGTTTGTAGTTCTCTCTTTAAGTGGCCATGTTGCATCAGGAAGAAATGACCTGATATGTAATAATGTGAATTCTGCAAATATACAGTAAATCTGTTTCATATGTAGTAAATGTAGTTCTGCCAAAATTAGGCTGGTACTTCATAATCTCAGAAATGTCTTTTTTCCCTGAAGGCTTGACTCCATGAAAGATTGTTTCAGTTTTCCCTTCCGTAAATTAGCATTTTCTGTGTAGAATACAGTTTAGTCCATGTTATTACAGATGTAAATTCATGTTTCTTACTAAACCACTTTGAAATCAATGATGAAAGCTATCTCAGAAATCTAAATTGGCATTAGGTAACCATCAAGTTTTAAATTGATGATGGAAACCACTTCCTTACTTGTCTGTAGATGAACTTTGATCCTTACACATGAAAGGCTCTTGAAGGAAATACTTGATGACCTTTCTATTTCTTCCTTACTCTATTCCCTCTTTTCATGGTTTGACATGTGTGCAGCAAAATTAACCCTGAATTTCAAAATATTTTGATATAGACAGTATCATTAGCACTGTGGACTTGAATGTTTGTTTCAATAGAGTTTAGATAAGTTGATGAATTGGAATATGACATTGTTAAGGTTATAACAAAAATATTAATCATATTTAGAAATATTTTAGGGCAAAAATTTAAGTAGTTACACCCTATTAAAGATCTTGTATTCAACTTTAATATATTTTGAAATACAGAAGCCAGCATCATTTGGCAGAGGAATATACTTTTAGGAAAAGAAGAACTTACCAAGGATACTCTCATCAGTGTTACTTAGGTAGTAAAATGCTTGTGAACCTCTGAATTTACAAATCCATAGCCTGGGTGATCTTTCTGTGACCATCCCAGCTCTCTTTAGCTTTGACTGGAAAAATGAGGTGCATGCTTTTGATGTGCCGTGTGTCCTGGCTGTTGGCTCTGCTACACTGGAATTTTATTTCTCACCTAGGTGGAATGTGTGCTCTTTGGCACCTCCCTGTGCTGACGTTGAAGTTTCTGGCTAAAGGTTTTAGGTAAAGAGAAACTGAATAATTTTGAATTTTACTTTTATTTGGTTTCAGGGAAGATCTATAATATAAAACTGATCAAATGAATTGCAGGATACACTAAAAACCTTACACTGAATGCAGAATTGATCATTTTATGTATTAATTAGATTATGTCTATAAATGGTTCAATTATAAGTTAAATGAACTCATTTTTTCAATTAATCATTAGAGAATCTACTCACCTTCTGGTATTTACTGGTTCTACTTTTTTTCTCAAATCCATTGTATGTACAAAAATCAGGAAATTTTTGGTATTAGTTTTAAAATGGCGTATGGCTATTTCATGCAAAACATCTGATACTTACTGAAACTCTATTTTGGGGACTGGCATACATATTACCCAATTCAATGCAGCAATGTTTTGAAGTTGGAATTTTTATCCCCATTTAATCAATAAAAATATTATGACCTGGAATATGATTTCCTAAATCTGCCAGGTAGTGGTCCTAGATATCTTTCACTACATGTGTTGGAATAACTTGATTTCTCAATTCTAAGACTTTTCAAAATGCAACTTTATATGAGTTCAACATAGTAATAGTGAAAAATAGGCATAAAGAACAAATGAGTAAGAAAAACAATGCAGCTTATGTATCCAGCATTTATAAGAATACATATTAATCTTATATATGATGACATTTCTTAGAAGATATTAATTTTCTATCAATACTATTATTGGAAGATGTAAATTTTAAATAGCTTGTATGTAGTTTGACTTTCTAACCCACATCCCATAAAGTGGATTATTATGTATGGAAAATCAGTATACTAGAAGATTTAAGTATTAGCAAATGTTTATTTTTCTTTATTTTACCTCATTTTTTGAGAGGTATAACTTGATCTTAATGACTATTGGTGTGTAGAGTTAGTTTGACAATGGAATCTAGGTTCTCTGGATTTCAGTTTGTGATATCTCAACAATGAACTATCACATGGCCAAAGGGCCATTTTACTCTCCCAAAGTCTTATATGCAGATTGCTCCAGAGTTATATTTGGAGATGTTAATCTTTCACTATACTTCACTTACCCTTAGGTACTTGCCACTATTCATCTGTACAGTTCCTAGGGTAATATGCCTCCCCTGGTTTCTAGACTAGCATCACTGGCATGACCTGAATCAGAAACTTCCTAGATGTGGAGCCAGTAACCTTGGGTTTTTAAATGTCATCTAATGATTCTGAAGCACCCTAAAACTTGAGGCCCTTGTCCTAGGAAGATGCAACAGGGGTCAGTGTTATGAGCAGGTATTTGTGTGGTGTGTGATATTTAGCTTCTATGTAAAATTGTCATTTGTTGATTACAATTTGCTTCTGAATGTCTATTTACTTCTATTGAGAAAGGAATATGTATTGTGCCAAGGGACTTGATACAAGGAGAAAAGACACAATTATTATCAAAAGGAAAAAAAAATTGGACAACTAAAACATATTGGATCTCTTAACCACATCCTAAATTTTCCATTTACTCCACCTATTTCCCTATGCTCTTGAAGCTCAGCATTATTTATTCTTCCAGGCATTTAGACTTGAATACACATATCCATGTGATTTTCATCTTCCTTATTATCCACAGCAATTGATCTTTAAATGTAGCAATTCTGCTTCCAAGTTTACTCAACACCACCCCTTTCCTCTCAATAGTCACCAGGTAGTTAGGTCGTTCTTCTGACTCCTTCAGTCTTCAGTTTCCTCTGCATTTCTTAACCTACTAAATTTTTACACATAAATGTAACTAAAATATTGGTTTGACTTTGTCTTTTTTCAGCAAATTAAAACCAAGTTAAACAAAGTAAATAATTGCTTATCTCATAAAAACCAAATGTCTTATCCAAAACTTTTCTGTAATGTAATTATAATTTGTATTTTTTGCCCTATACTCCCTTTAAAAATAATTTATACTTTGTAATCACATTGAAATGTGAGAGCAGATCCTGTTTTATTATTTTTTTTCTGATTGCTATTTATCTATGCAGTAGCTTACCCCAGTATATTATTGCCATACAGCATGTTTATAGAATATAACTGCCAAACTAATTTGCATTTTTATGAAAAGAATTATATATATATATATTCCTGAAAACTTGGAATAAATACAAAATATACAGGACAGAATAACACTATAGCGTTAACATGTCACTTCCATGTTCCTGACCCAATTATTGCTCATCTTTCTTTGCATTTTTTCTGTAGTTGTAACCATTTTTATATTGTTTTATGAAGTTTTTTTATAAAACATTTTATGTTATTAAAATTTTGCTTTTGAATATGATTTTATTTACTCCGCAATAGCCCTGTAAGAATGCTCTGTAGTTTGTTTTTGGCGCAACCTGCAAGCTATTTCCTCTTGTGGGATGGAAGAGTGACCATTAAAAATATGGGTCCAATGACCCTTTTTGCCTACCAGCAATTTACTCATATTTGGTTTTAAAATAGATTCTAGATGTGAGGTTATTCTGTTTAATTTTACAAAGATATACATAAAAATTGCTTCTATTGTGTCATTTAGAAGGAATTACATAGTATATTGTTATAAATCCATTTTAAGTCTTTTTTGACAACCATTTTTATATGTAGTTACTACCATACATATTGTTCTTTTAGTATTTCAATAAGCATTTTACCATTTTGTTAGAAGGAGCTAATAACAATCATTTAAAGGACTGTGTAATGTTCCATTTATGTGTCAGTATTTAATCATGTTAATCATTTTATTTTGAGTTATTATGCTGTGCATATCAAAATAATTCTTCATGAAAATCTTTCTACAAATATATATTTCACTTCTTGTATTGTTTTCTTAAAATGCTCTCCTAGAACTGCATAAAAGGGTATGGATATAGAACTCTTAAAACATCGTACTAAAATCACTTCCAGAATGGTTTGCCAATTTACACTGTTAGCAGGATGGGAGAATGCCTTGATTCAGGGCTCACTTTTTAGCATTGAAGGTTGTAATATTTTAATCATTGCTAAGTTTATAAGGGAAATAGTGTTTTGTTTTAATTTGCATTTATTTGATTAGTCATATTTGAATATTCTCATGTTCATCATTTGCATACTAGGAATTTTTTGTACATAGTCATTGTCAATTTCCAAATTGTGGTTGTACCATATTCCAGTTGCTGTTTAAGATGGTAACCTTTCAGTGTATTTGGGAATATATTATCCTATTGTTATGTTTCAGAAAACTATTATAATATTCTTAAAATAATATGATAATTGCAGGGTCTGCATATTTTAGGAAATTTTCTTTTGGAAGTTAAATTAAGCAGAATGATTGTAGGGCATGGAGCAGACATTAAATTTTGCTTTAAAGATACTGCAGTCTTTGAATTTCATTGGGCAAAGTAGAAAACTTAACAAAGTTATACTTTGGAATGAACAAACACAGAACTTGTAAAAAATGTACTAGAGAGAACCCATGACTAAAAAAGGGGCTGGTCAATTAGAAAGCTGGCAGGTAATGTTTGAAAGACTGACATAGGCTTACCTCAAGAGAGAGGAAGGTGAGAGTTTTGAAAGACCTATAATCACCAAAAACTGATAGATATTTTTAGTATATTGGCAACAGGATTATTTTGGCTTTCAGAAATTTCTTATATTTAAAATTGTTTATATTTTTTATATTTGGGAGCTTCAAAATCAACATTGTTCAATCCATAATATTTCTAAGGTGATTTTTAATCTCTTTCAATCGTAGAAACCCCCTCTTTAGTGAAATATTTAATAAGCGTCCACTATTGCTTTATGAAATTGTAATTTCTTGTTTTATGTTAGATGCCTTAATATCTTGCGATTTTGTTGTGTGCATATTGCAAGAATTTCCATTATTTTCTTTATCCTCCAAGAGTTAATCTCTGAAAACAGATATTCCGCCATTTCTGTGAACCAAACTCTGATTTGACATAGTGTCCTTCGTTATCATTTGTCTTTTTTTCCAGATATTTTATAAAAAGTTATGTCCCTTTCAAAATGTCATTGATTCTTCTCATTGTCTCTAATTACTTTTGTGGTTTTTGGAGGTAGGATGAAGAGCAAATGACTTGTATATCAAGAATCTATTATATTTTTTCTTAAGTATTCTTATCAAAACTTTATTTTGAGCTGAAAAAATAGTAAATAGCAGTAGGCCCATTAGAGAGTATCTTTTGCTTTACTGGATTTCACAAAACAAATTTCTTGCGGATATTTTACCCAGAAGAAGGAGGCTGAGGGAGAAGAAAGTTTGGATACAGTGGTGACAGATTGAAGCCTCCTGTTTCCCTGAGTGAAATCAGTGAAACAGACACTGGCTAAAGCTCTCAGACACGCTTTATCAAGAGAGGAGGACACAGCTGGGTTTTGGCCTGCAAGAAAGAGACTGTAATCTATGAGGAAAAGAAATTCATGTAGAAAGAATGAGGAGTCAGAAGCATGATCAATGTTAGAACAATTGAAAAACTTGACTGGATTTAATATTTGATTTCAATTTTAAAACGATTCATGCTTCTTGATAGTTCAACTCATATTAAATACTATAGAATTGGAAAATTTTAGAAGGAATGAGTTGAAATCCTATGTCCACCATTTGCTTTGTGTGAAATAATACGTGTACCTAAATATCTTCATTAGTGCTAAGATAGTATAATAGCTACCCCATTGATTTTTAAAGCATTTAGAATGTTAATGTTGCTTAGAAAAAACAAGGTTTTAGCAAATGATAGATGTTTTATGATGGTCATTCTACGAAAATCAATGTACTGATTCAATACACTTACAATAATAATCCAGTAGGAGGAATGAAAAGGTTTGAAAAACTACTCTCAGATACCGAATAGTTTCTCCAGTGTTAGAAACTGAAAGTATAATTAAGGATTAAAATGATTAAAACGAATAATTGATAATTTAAAATAGGAAGAAAAGCTTCAAAGGGGTAGGGGTGGCAGGAGGGGAAGGGGAGAGATCAGAGTTAAAGTCTGGAATCTGGAAAGAATCCGTATATAGACTGTGTTTAAAACTATAGGAAGAGATGTAGATAGAGACTAGGCTGGAGCTCATCAGTGGGTTGGGAAGAAAGAGTCACTGAGATCAAAGGAGAGAAGGGTGTGTTTCCAGAAGAAGCACATACAGCTATGTGTAGTATACAGTACTCAATAGTGTGATAAATGACTTACTGTTTTAGGTACTTATCATAACATCCTGTGCTTTTCATCCTTTAGAGGAAAATCCTACTGATATAAAAGAGTTTACTGTAAAACAGTGTACTGCTATGCCAGTGGTAGCCTCATGTATCTCGTCTTTAACTGTGTATTTGGATAATATCAAGGGACCGTCACAGATGATTGACATATACCTTTTCAGTTTGCACTTAGAAGTTAGCACTCTGTGTGGTACTTTGTGATAGACATGGATGAAATTGCCTAATAACACATTTCTCAGATTATATTTCCATCACATGTCACATGACAGTATTGAAATTTAAATTTAAAAAATTTGGCCTATGTGGAGTCTACTAGCTAATTAGAATTTTTTTTCCAGACCACTATTTGTTCAATATTAGTTTTGAAAATCCTTCTAAAACAAATCACATCCTTTAATGTCTAAATACTTGAGATTTTTTTTAATTACATGGAAAAATATTTAAGTACTTTTCAGTTTTGCTTTGGTTGAGTTCTATTATATTTGAATATTATTATAGTTTTTTTTCTTGGATTGCTTTTCTTTGAATAATTTTAATTTTTGTATATGTGTGTGTTTAGTGAATGATAATAAAGTTATACATTTAAAAAAAAACTACTCACACCAGAGAAACTGAAAGTGTAAATAAGGACTAAATGTATAATAGGTCATGTGAAATAGGAAGAAAAGGGACAAAGGGGAAGGAAGTGGGAGGGCTAGGGGAAAGGATAGAAGGGAATGGGATTAATATGAGAAAATGGAAAAATAGGAACAAAATCTTTGTAAATAAGGAGGAATGGAGGGGTTGAAGGGAGGGCTGGGCAAGGGTGAAAAATAAGAACCAAGAGAGACTATGTAAAGGTGCAAATTTCCAATAATGAATGTCATTATGTTGTATACCTAAAATGTACCATTGATTAGAATGAATAATTGATAATGCAAAATAGGAAGAAAAGATCTAAAGGGGTAGGGGTAGTGGGAGGGGTAGGGGAAAGGAAAGAAGGGAAAGGAAAAAATGATGAGAAATGGAAAAAATGGAAATAAAGTCTTTGTAAATAGGGAAGGGTGGAGGGTGTGAAGGGACGGCTAGGAATGGGGAAAAAATAAGAACCAAGATGCATTATGTAAAGGTACTATTCCCAATGAGAAATGTAATTGTGTTGTATACCTACAATGTACCAATAAAAGAATTTAATTAAAAAAATAAAATATTTTAAAAATCTACTCTCAATTTCACCTGAAAAAAATAGAATATGTTGAAAATTTTGGAAAAGGGTAATTATGTATATGTAAAAGCTTCTAGTTGTTGGGAATACAAATGAAAGGCAAATAACTAACTCAAAAAATATTTTAACTTATGGCATATAAATTTGTTTCAGGGTAATAGGACATGTGGCATAAACTAATAGAAAATAGATGAACAGAATGAATGTGCTATTCTCAAATTGACACATTTTTCAACCCTCTTTCTAATCTGACAAATGTCAATGAAAATAATGGTACATTTTACCTATGAAATTGACAAAAAACATTCTAATTCAGAGTGTTATCAAGAGTAGGAAAATGGGCAGTCTTATGACTTATGGGAGAAGTGAAAATAATACAACTTTTCTAAAGGGACATTAGTCATTATCAAAACTCTAAATTATATGTGTTCATTTTTACCTCTTCTAATAAATTTCACAAGAGAAAAATCTGATTTACACATAAAGCCCCTTTTGTAATAATTTGTTATAGTTTTATAATAATTTATTATTTATAATAAAGACTCATTTGCAATTACCTAAATTGTCAACAGTAGGCAATGGCTTAATCATTGGTAAATATATACATAATAAACCTGTGCAACACATATTTTTGATGATTAATGATACAACTTCTAATTGGAAAAATGAAAATAATTTAATGTATATCATCAACGCAATGCATAAATATGTTCATGTTTGCATCATTTGTGTTTGTTTTTGTGTGCCTATGTATTCGGAGTGTGAATGTGTATGATGAGAAGTTCAAGGGTTAATATATATTCCTGTGATTGTGAATATGGGAAATTTTGGCAATAGGGGGATTGTATGTGTATGTGCATGTTTAGAGCTTGCGTATTGGTGTTTGTGTTATGGGTGTGTTTTGGGGTTAATATATATTAACAGAGAAAAATATTAAAGTCAAAGGCATTGGATTCATCATCATAGCCATGAGTGAAAAGGTGGGATTAATTTTCTTCCATATTTTTTGCCCATTGAATATACTTTCTGTGAGTTTTATGTATTTCAGTGTGTATGCACATATTTCATCATTCTTGGAATATATATTGTCATGATTACTTAAAAACATTTTATGTAAGTAAAAAGAAGTATATTTAAGGGCATAAATCCTAAGTCCAACTAAATATAGCAATACATTTTAACTTTGATAAACTAATAAACTTGATGAACTTTAATAGCAGAATAGAGAGAACTTGTACACACTTTTAATGTATTATGGAAATATTTCATATGAAGTGTATCATTTTAATTTGAGCTAAATAATATTAGTGTGAATTCTTGTTTTCTCTTTCAGTGCACTTATATCCATTTTAAGTGATATGAAAGATCTTATAGATATCTAGTAGATACTTAAGAGTGAAGTGCGTTAATTTGCAAATGGACTTCATTTTTTTCAGCTTTAAAAAGATCATTTATGCCTCAGTGTAAAATGGAAGGAGTTTAAATATTTAAACAGGTGTTTCTTGTTCATATAACTAACACTTGTAATGATTTGAAGTGTTAGTCAGGATTTATTTAACACCTCACTCAGGAAACAGCAAAATAAGATCAGGGGTTAATCTAATCCTCTAGACTAGAGTCTCTCTAAAATTATGTTCAGAGATGTTAATGGGTTTTCTGGAAAAAATACATAAATTAAAGGTTGAGTGGTCAAATAAGATTGGGAAATGCTGTCTACTTTAATCCTCTCTTGTTGATTTTTCAGTTCACATCAGCTCTGTGAGATTTCTCAGAAAGAAACCTATTTAGTATTGTTCAACTTAGCATTTGCCAAATATATTTGATTATGGGATTCCATTTGTGTTTTTTTAGATCATCTATTAATACATCATGCAAGTAGAATTCTATACTTCAAGAAATGTTATGCTAAATTCTTCGGTTTATGTGAAGCAAACAGTTTTATTTTCAGGTGAAAATAGTTGTTTCCAATAAATAGTCTTGCATGGTCAATTAATTCTGACCATCCTAAAAATAAAAGTAAAATTAAGTATAAACAGTAGTGTGTAATAAAGTAGCATTTATTTCTAAGTGTTTGGTGTGCAAATGGCACAGTTGGTCATTTATATAAACTATCTAAAAATTTCTGGAAGCAATAAACATGCATAAGGGGAAAAGGGCAGTCTTCCAGAGGATCCACAATATGACCTCTTCCAACCTGTTCAAAGATGCTTTGTACCACCACTCGTATAATTATTTTCATGAATTCTCCTTCATAGGGCCAATTTTTTTTATTAAATTCTTTTATTGGTACATTGTAGGTATACAACACAATTACATTTCTCATTGGGAATGGTACCTTTACATAATGCATCTTGGTTCTTATTTTTTCCCCATTCCTAGCCCTCCCTTCACACCCTCCACCCTTCCCTATTTACAAAGACTTTATTTCCATTTTCTCCATTTCTCATCATTTTCCCTTTCCCTTCTTTCCTTTCTCCTACCACTCCCACTACCCCTACCCCTTTGGACCTTTTCTTCCTATTTTGCATTATCGATTACTCATTCTAATCAATGGTACATTTTAGGTATACAATATAATGACATTCATTATTGGAAATTTGCACCTTTACGTAGTCTCTCTTGGTTCTTATTTTTCACCCTTGCCCAGCCCTCCCTTCAACCCCTCCATTCCTCCTTTTTTACAAAGATTTTGTTCCTATTTTTCCATTTTCTCATATTAATCCCATTCCCTTCTATCCTTTCCCCTAGCCCTCCCACTTCCTTCCCCTTTGTCCCTTTTCTTCCTATTTCACATGACCTATTATACATTTAGTTCTTATTTACACTTTCAATTTCTCACACCAGAGAAACTATTCAGCATTTATTCATATGTGTCCTATTTATTTCACTTAAGAGTATCACCTCAATGTGCATCCACTTAGCTATAAATGTCTCTAATTTCTAATTTTTGATGGGTGAGTAGTACTCCATTTTATAAAAAACCACATTTTCTTTATCCAGTCTCCAGTTGATGGGCATTTGGGCCATTTCCAAGTTTTAGCTATTACAAACTGTGCCGCTATATACATGGGTGAGTATGTATCACTGTGGTATGATTCTTTTAATTCTTTTGGAAAGATACCCAGCAGAGGGATAGCTGGGTCAAATGGGACCTCTAATCCTAGTTGTTTGAGGTATCTCCATATTGATTTCCACAATGGTTGCACCAGTCTACACTCCTACCAGCAGTGGAGCAGGGTTCCTCTTTCCCCACAGCCCTGCCAGCATTTGTTATTGGTTGATTTCATGATAGCAGCCATTCTTTCTGGAGTGAGGTGGAATCTCAGCGTTGTTTTCATTTGCATCTCTCGAATGACCAGTGATGTTGAAAATTTTTTCATGTATTTATTTGCTATTTCTACTGCTTTGTGTGAGAAATGTCTATTCATTTCAGATGCCCATTTTTGGATTGGGTCTTTAAATTTGGGAGGTCTGATCTTTTTAAGTTCTTTATAGATTCAAGATAGTAGACCTTTGTCTGAGGAAGAGCAGGTGAAGATTTTTTTCCCACATTGTGGGTTGTCTCTTCACACTGCTGGTGGTTTCTCTTGCTGTGCAGAAGCCTTTTAATAAGAAGAGATCCCACTTGTTGATTGTTTTTGCTATTTCATGGGCAACTGAGGTTTTGTTCATAAAATCTTTTCCGACACCACTGTCTTCAAGGGTGTAGGGTGTAACCTCTGTTCCAACTTGTTCAGACTTTCTATTTTAATATTTAGATCTTTAATCCATTCTGATTTTAGTTTAGTGTATGGTGAGAGATAGAGGTCTAGTTTTAATCTTTGGCAAGTTGAAGCCCAATTTTTCCAGCACCATTTATTAAAGAGGCTATCTTTCCTCCAGTGAGGGTGTTTGGCTCCTTTATCAAAGATGAGATGGCTGAGTGTGTCTGGTGTTGTTTCTGCATCTTCTAATCTGTTCCACTGGTCCTCAAATCTGTTTCTTTGCCAGTACCAAGCTGTTTTTATCACAGTAGCTTTGTAGCAGAGTTGCAGATTGGGGATTGTGATACCCCCTGCCATGTCTCTGTTACCTAGAATTGCTTTTGCTATTCCAGGTCTCTTCTTGTTAAAAATGAATTTTTGGATTGTTTTATCAAGGTCCATGAAGTATGCTGCTGGGATCTCAATGGGAATTGCATTAAGTCTATATAGCAGTTTTGGAAGTATGGCCCTTTTCACTATATTAATCCTTCCTACCCAGGAGCAGGGGATGTCTGTCCATTTTCTGATATCATCTTCAATCTCTCTTTTCAGAGTGCCATAGTTTTCAGAGAAAAGGTTTTGATTTCTTTCGTTAGGATGATTCCTAGGTATTTCAGTTTTTTGGATGCTATTGTGAAAGGAATTATTTGGCCTATTTCTCTCTCAGTGAATCTGTCATTCATGTAGAGGAAAGCTATTGATTTTTGTGTGTTGACCTTGTAACCAGCTACTTGACTGAATTTGGTTATTAAGTCTAGAAGACTTTTGGTGGAGTTCTTGGAGTCTTCTATATACAGTATCATGTCATCTGCAAATAATGACAATTTGACTTCTTCATTACCTATCTTTATTCCTTTTATTTCTCTCTCTTGTCTAATTGCCATGGCTAATGTTTCTAACTATATTGAACAAGAGTGGTGATAGTGGACATCCTTGTCTTGTTCCTGATTTTAGTGTGAAGGATTTCAGTTTTTGACTATTTACTATGATATTGGCTGTTGGTTTTTCATACATGGCTTCTATCAGTTTGAGGTAGAGACCATCTATTCTAATTATTTGTAGGGTTTTTATCATAAATGCATGTTGGATTTTGTCAAATGCTTTTTCTGCATCTATGGAGATAATCATATGGTTTTTGTCCTTGGCTCTATTGATATAGTGTATTACATTAATTGATTTTCGTATATTGAACCATCCCTGCATCCCTGGGATGAATCCCACTTGATCAGGGTGTATGATCTTCTTGATGATCTTCTGCATTCTGTTTGCCAGTATCTTATTAAGGATTTTTGCATCTATGTTCATTAGTGAGATTGGCCTATAGTTCTCTTTTTCAGTTGGGTCTTTCTCTGCTTTGGGGATCAAGGTGATGCTTGCTTCCAGGAATGAATTTGGGAGTATTGCTTCCCTTTCTATTTCAATGAAGAGTTGAAACAGTAGTGGCAGCAGTTCCTCTCTAAATGTCTTGTAGAATTCAGCAGTGAAGACATCAGGGCCTGGGCTTTTCTTAGTTGATAAGTTTTTAATTACATTTTCAATTTCATTGGTTGATATTGGGTTGTTCAGAATTTTGAGGTCTTCTTCGTTCAACTTTGGTAATTCACATGTATCTAGGAATTTTTCCATTTCTTCTGTGTTGTCCATCTTATTGGCACATAGGTTCTGGAAGTAGGTATTGATGATCCTCTGGATTTCTACTGGGTCTGTTGTAATTTCACCCTTTTCATTCCTAATTGCATGGATTTGGGCCTTTTCTTTCCTTTTTCTGACAAGGTTGGCTAAAGGTTTGTCAATTTTGTTGATTCTTTCGAAGAACCAACTCTTGGCTTCATTCATTTTTTTGTATCATTCTCTTAGTCTCCATTGCATTGATTTCTCCTCTGATCTTTATAATTTCCTAACTTGTATGAGCTTTGGGGTTGTCCTGCTCTTCTTTTTCTAGAAGCTTGAGGTTCAGCATGAGGTTGTTTAATTGGGCTTGTTTTGTTTTCCTAATATGCATATTCACTGCTATGAATTTCCCTTGTAAGACTGCTTTCATTGTGTCCCATAGATTCCGATATGTTGTATTGTCATTGTCATTTAATTGAAGGAACTGTCTGATTTCTTCTTTAATTTCCTCTGTGACCCATTGGTTATTCAGAAGTGTGCTGTTCAATTTCCACGTGTTTATGAAATTTTTTGAGTTTCTTTTGCTATGGATCTCCAATTTCATTGCCCTATGGTCTGATAATATATGGGGGATAACTTCAATTCCTTTGCACTTACTTAAATATGTTCTATGTGTAAGTGTGTGGTCTATTTTTGAGAATGACCCATTTGCAGCTGAGAAGAATGTGTATTCTGACTTTGTGGGGTGGAAGACTCTGTAAACATCTGTTAAGTTCATTTGTTCAAGAGTTCGATTGAGTTCTAGTATTTCATTACTTATTTTTAGTCTAGTTGATCTATCTATTTGTGACAGTGTGGTGTTGAGGTCCCCCACTACAATTGTATTAGTGCATATATGACTTTTCATGTCTGTTAGTGTTTGTTTCATATAGTTGGGTGCACTAGTGTTTGGTGCATAGATATTTATGATTGTCATCACTTCATCTTGGATTGTTCCCTTTACAAGGATGTAGTGTCCTTCTTCGTCTCTCTTAATCAGTGATGGTTTGAAATCTACTTGATCTACCAAGAGGATAGCTACTCCTGCTTTTTTTATGGGTTCCCGTTGCACCCTTTAACTTTCAGTCTGTGAGTTTCATTTTGAATTAAGGGTGTTTCTTGTATGCAGCATATTGTTGGATTTTGCTTCTTGACCCATTCTGCCAGTCTATTTCTTTTGATTGGTGAATTGAGACCATTAATATTGATGGTTATAACTGAAACGTATTGACTTGTCATTGCCATGACTTTTTCTTTTTGTTGAGTTCTCCCCCTTTACATTTAATTTCTTGTCATGCCAGATGGGTTCATTCTGCTTTGTTTCCTGGGGTTGTGATCCTCAATGTCTGTTCCTAGGATATTGTGTAAAATTCTTTGGAGTGCTGGTTTGGTATTCACGAAGTTCCTAAGGTGCTCTTTGTCATGAAAATATCTTATTTCTCCATCCATTTTGAAAGATAGTTTTCCAGGGTACATCAATCTGGGTTGGAGGCTGTTTTCTTTTAGGGCTTGGAATATGTCACTCCAAGCACTTCTTGCCTTGATGGTTTATGTTGAGAAGTCTGCTGTGATTCTGATGGACTTTCCTTTGTATGTGATTTGTTTCTTTTCTCTGACTGCTTGGAGAACTTTGTTCTTCTGTTGTGTTTCTGGAATCTTAACAATTATATGCCTATGTGTGGATTTATTTTTGATCAAGGCTATTTGGAGTCCTATATGCCTCCCTTATCTGTATGTCAAGCTCTTTTCCCCTGCTTGGCAAGTTTTCTGCCATTATTTCTGTGAAGAGTTTTTTATGTCATCTCCACTCTCTCCTGTTTCTTCATTGAGCCCAATCAGTCTCATGTTATTCTTCTTTGCATCATCTAGCAGCTGCTGGATTGATTTCTCATGTTCCCTTATAATTTTGAAGCAATTTTTCTTTTCCTGGTCACTAATTGCAATCTTATCTTCTATATCTGAAATTCTATCCTCACATGGACTCATTCTGCTGTGTAGACTTTCAAGGGAGTTTTTCATGTCCTGGAAATTTATTTGCATCTGTTTTATGGATTCCATTTGTTTCTTATGTTGGGATTCCATCATGTTCCTGAGCTCCTCTCTAGATTTATTAATTCTGTCTTGGACTAGGGGCACAATTTCTCCTGTTATCTGAGAAATTATTTCTGATTTCATTTTTTCCAGATCCCCTTTTGTTGCCAGTTCAGTGGGTCCAGGTTGTTGAGTATCAGAGTGTTCCATCTCATTTCCCTTTGGGGTTTCTGTAGGTGATCTTTAAGTCTGGTTTTGAGACTTATTTATGTGTTTTCTCATTTTGACTGGGGCGGGGGGCTGTTAGCGCCTGGATGGATTACCTCTTCTGAGCTGGGATAGGTGGGACAGGGGCCAGGAGCAGCGGTAGGGATGGTGACCCAAAAGCCCTTTCCTGTGGGCTGGGAGCAGCGGAAGGGATGGAGGCCGGGAAGCCCCTTCCTCTGGACTAGGAGCAGTGGGATGGTGCCTCAGAAGCCCTTCCCTCTGGGCTGGGAGCAGTGGGAGGGATGGTGGCCTGGAAGCCCCTTCCTCTGGGCCAGGAGCAGCGGGACAGAAGGTGGCCCAAAAGCCCTTTCTTCTGGGCTGGGAACAGTGGGAGAGATGGTGACTGGGAAGCCCCTTCCTCTGGACCAGGAGCAGTGGGACGGCAGCTCAGAAGCCCCTATCTCTGGGCCGGGAGCAGCAGGACTCAGTGCCTTGGTCTGGTGGTCTGGTGTTCTCTGCATCTTTGTAGTGTGGAACCAGGTGGCTGCCCGTCTGCAGCGGGGTGATTCTGCATCTTCTGCATGACTCGGGACCTTGGTAGGGTGTGGGCAGACTTGCCGGTCTGCAGGGGTTTATTCAGCCTGTTCCATGTGACCTCATAGGGCCAGTTTGCTTATAGCATCCATTTCATGTTGAACATCACTGAAGTAACTTTTCTTTCTTTTTATGATGTTACTTTTCTATGATCATCAAAGTAGATTCTTACAAATAATCATGGCACTAACCTCATCAGTTGATTAACCCACTTGTGAGTTCCCAATTGAATGGGTTATTAGGAGGTCAGACCTCACTGCAGGAAGTGGAGCCTGAGTCCATAACCCTAGGGATTATTTTTGGCTCCTTTCTCCCTAGCCCTTTCCTTTCTCTCGGGTTCTGGCTGCCATGAGGTTAGCAGCTTTCTTCTACTATGCCCCTATTACCTTTTCACCATGACATTTCTGCCTTGGATCTACCCCACCACCAGCCCTAAAATCTTTGAATCTGTGAGCTAAAATATGTCCTTCTTTCTTTAATTTTCCAATATCAGATATTTGGTCCCAGCAGTGTAAAACTGACTGATACATAATGTAAATATGGAAAGTTCGTATTTGAAGATATTAAGAAATTATGGTAAAATTTTGACATAGGCAATTTTTTATTTTTACCTTTCTGCCTCCGGTAATGACAAAAAGCACATTCTTCTTTCAATGAAGCAGGGATTTGAAACTTACTTTTTTGGAAAAAGTCAATAGGTTCAGTTCTATTCCCAGCTCTGTTTCTAAGAGCTTGACTATCCTGAGGCAGTGAAGCTACTCTGGCTGTGCAAGACTTTCAGCCCTGGCAGAAAAGGCAGAGGTAGCTGTGTCCTCAATTTTCATTAAAGTTGTATGAATTATCGAGAAAGAGTTACGAAAGGCTTTGAGTTGCTAAGGGAATTATTATCTATGAATACAAGCTATTGTTATTAAGTTTCAAAATGATGATGCTCAAATTCTCATTACTGCATTTAATGACAATGAATCTGTCTGGCACCCCTTGGAAGGATCCACTGTCACCACCTGTAAAGCTTAGCTTTCTCATGGTTCACAAAATAGGCTTTAATTTTTTTCCTTTCTTTTTAAAAAGTATCTAGAAACTAAAAAAGATTTTGAAAAATCATAGAACTTGAGTCTTCCTTTTATTTCTAATATATCAATGTCACCATTTGCAATAGAGTAGATGGCATTATTCTGGACATTGTTAATAAAAAAATTACTTGCTAATCTAGTCTATAAAAATGACCATAAGTTTAATTTTTAAAATTGTTACTCAAAAAGAAATTGTTACTCAGCCAAAGTCATAGGATATGAATCAAGTGTGATAATGATATTTATAAAATATTTTTTTACTTTTCTACTATTAAAAGGAACTTTTAGCATAATCAGGGTGTGACTAGATATATATAAAATATTTTTATTTTATTGTCAAAAGAATGCTATATACAAATTATTGTGCTACTTCAGCAGAGTGGAAATCATCCAGCAAATACTTCCAGCAAAGGTTTCATAATTGCTAACCAAAGCTTGAATATTTTAGGTAAATGTGGAGGACAATAGGGAGCTACCAGAGAAAAAGCCTGCTGTGTGGTCACTCCTGCAAAATGGGGTAGCTCAGAAAAACTGGTGCTGTAGGCAGAGTGTCTATGTGATGATCATCATTCTTGATCACCTCTCTCCTCTTGCTTTGGTCTCCTAACTGGTTCTACGGCTTCCTGGAGAACAAGAACTTTCAATCACTGCCATTATCTAGAGTGAATAATGAATTATGCTGCACTTTGTGAACTTGCACTTTACATGGTTTCTTCATGTTGTTTTGTGCTGCATTTGCTGATCACTATCCAATCTGCCTCACATATTTAGTTGATTAAAATGAGAAATTTCAACAACAACAACAACAAAGAAATTATGGTAAATACTCGGGGCATGGTAAAGGTATTGTAGTTATTTTTAAAATTTGTACACATCAAAAGTTGGCACTGAAGTAAATTACTAATGCACTGATATACTGCTTGTGATGTCTTGGATTTCTTCCACAATTATCTAGGTGGAGGATGGAGAAAGGGACCTAGATGAAACAAGATTGGGAATTACTGGTGATATCTTAGCTTCATTTACTATTCTATCTACTTTTGTCTTAGAAATTTTTTATAAAAATAACTACAATATTGGAAAACCAGCTTTGATGCATTTCAAGAGATGAGTATGTTTTCTTCTGAAAAATTCAACTCAAAAGTCAGAGCTCTTCAAATTCAAAACAAGAAAATGGCATTAAGAATGCTATGGTGCCTCTGGAATGCAAAGTTTTGTATTTGAAGCTACAACATTTGCACTGAGATATGCATGCTAATCAGAGATAGATATTAAAATATTCATAAGTAACCCTTGAATATTTCAAAATTTTGTTTTATTTTAATCCAGTGCACATTGTTATTGTATAACATATTCTAAGTGGCTATTTGTCCCATAGCCGAATGTATCTCTAATTATATATTTTAGGGTATCAGAGCACTGCATGGATCCCCAAAATGAATTAGATGCTGATCCCAAAAACTCACATTTAAAATAAATTTCTGATAAGTGAATAAAGCATCTGTTCTCCAGTGTTCATGGTGTAATGCAATGGAAAAGTCGAAATCCTTAAAACAACCCACATGATCTCACATTTGGCTTTCTAGAACTTTTGACTTTATCTGTTATTGCCTTCCCTTGTCCTTCTCCATTCTTACTTAAAAATCCCCTTTTCCTCCTATGCTTTATGATTACTGCTGTCTCTTCTGGGAATTTTCTAATAATATATTGTTAGTGATGATCTTAACTCAAAATCATATTATGCAACTCAATGAGACTATTGAAAATATGTTGACTTATTGAAATTATGCCTGACTACCCTGTCAGTAACTTGTCCTTCCAAGTCCTCTGCCTTGCTTTAATTTTTCCTGTAGCTTCCATCTCTGTATTGTATTTTATACATTTACTTTTCTTAACAGCATATGTATTTATTATTACTTCTTTCATTTCACCATAAAGAAAGCTGTATAAGCCCCAGATTTTTGTCTCTTTTATGGCCCCGCTCCTCTGTCTGAGAGCTTTACACATCGTTAGTCCTTCATAAAAACTTAATAATTTGATGTGATGATTGATCTGATAACAACTGACTAATAAAGCTATGAAAATGTAACAGGAAATTTTAAGAGTTTCTGAAGTGTAGTGATTGTAAACTGACTCATCCTATTCTGTGTCTGAGCCTGAGATGTATTTTCTGTGGATAACCAGTCATATGTATAGACTGGTTCATTTGCTGAGCGTAATAGAAAAAAGGTGTTTAAGATAACTCTCATACTTGGAGTTTGGTTGACAGGACAGCATCATTTAAGTAGCGCAGGAATAGGCCATATTTGGGCCCTGTTACACTGGGAGACAGAAAAGCTGCAAGGAAAAGTTCATTCATGAGCCTGGTAAATATGAGGTGCCCAGAAAGACTGCTAGATGTAGATGCTCCCTATAAAATGTGATCCACATTTCTACTGCTCTGGGGAGAGAGTTCATCCCAACTTACACCCAGAGAGGTGATCAGCATTTAGATATCAAAGACTTCATTGTCATTATCATTTTTAATTGTTAGTCTCAGTCTCCATCTATTGAAAAATAACAACATACCAGGCCCTTGTTAAAATAAGAGATGTTCAGTAGCTAGCACCCTGAGGAGAAGATGAGTTCTTCAAGTGTAGAGACTGGAATAGGCAGACCATTTCAAAATATTTGAAGTATCATTTTTGAGTGTGTAACAAGGGGAGAAACATCCACCAACTGAAAGAAAAAGAACAATATTGTTTCTTCAATTTGATATGCACTTGTAATGTTCACCATTCTAAGTGATTACTTTTTTTTCTTTCTATAACTCTTTTCCTTTCATCTGTATCAGAAAGCTTGTGAGAAAAACAGCATTTAGGATTAGAAATAGAAAAATATTTGTGCTTCTTATAAAGCAATTTTATGATTGGTATAAATAGCCATACGATTATTTTTCTCTCTTTGCTTTCAGTTTAGGAAATTCAGAATAATCAAGAGTATAGTATGCCATCTATAAAGAGTATGCATGATCGACATTAATTCTGACACTGCCATTATCTAATTTTTTATTCCTTTTTTCCAAAATGTAAGCATTACCTATTAGCCCCATTTAATATATTATTCTGAGAAACAAATATTGAATGAGGTGAGATATGTTTTAATGAAAAAAAAGTAATCATGTAATATTGTTCTACAAAACAAATTGTCTCATTCTCCAACATCTTAGGATCACAGATTTAACCCATTTCAAATATAATTCACTGTACTTATCAAGTCAATATGGCATTTAAACACAAATGATCAACACATAAGAGCAAATGTGGGAGAGCTTAACATAGAGTTTACTGGGTTAGCTGATAATGACACAGACACAAAACTCATTATGTTTAATCAGTACAAATACCTTCCCTGAATGCATTTATAGTGTATTGTTTTAAGTGGTCTTTGAAAAATTTGTGGGTTGTCTTATGCTATACAAAAATTGTTTTTAACAGAGCCTCTGAATTTTCCTATTTACTGTCTTTTTATAATTGCAATCACGACGAGACTGGGCACGTTCAGGGTGGTATATATGGCTTTTTCATTTCCTCTGTTAAAATGATGATGTTTGGGGGTTGATCTTCCAATGCTGAACCAACACTGCCATCCCTATAACAAAACCACTTTCTACATCCTGCCAGATCTGACTTCTAATAGTTTGTTTGGTTAAACAAATTTCTATCTATGTTCATACTTTTTTCTTCTATTATCTTTATCCAGTTTTAGGATTAGCACAATGTTGAGTTCCTAAAATGAGGAGAGAAGTGTTCCTTCTTTTTTCTGCTTTAATTGTTTGATATAATTTATCAGTTAAAATGTATATGAGCCTCCTGTTGTCATATAGGTAGGTTTTCAAGCTAGGAATATACTTTCTTTAATAGGTGCTATTCAAATTTTATATTTCCTCCAGAGTTAGTTTCATTAATTTGTCTTCCAAGGTACTTCTTAGAAGTTGTCAAATTTATTTCAAAAAAGATTTTTGAAATGTGCTTTCTATATCCTTTTAAATTCTGTAAAATCTGTGGTAATGTCTCTTAGATTTTAATATTGTAATTTAAAAAATGTATAACTGATATTGTGTAACAGGAAGAAAAGGTCTAAAGGTGCAGGGGAAGTGGGAGGGGTAGGGGAAAGGAAAAAAGGAAAAAGAAAAAATATGAGAAAAGGAAAAAATGGAAACAAAGTCTTTGCAAATAGGGAAGGGTGGAGGGGGTGAAGGGAGGGCAGGGGAAGGGGGGAAAAAAAAGGAACCAAGATACTCATGTAAAGGTACAAGATCCCAATGATGAATGTAACTGTATTTTATACCTAAAATGCACCAATAAACTTAATGGGAAAATAAAGAAAGAAAGAAAATAAAATTGCAATCATAGGATAAACAATGCAGGAGTGGAATTTTCTACTTCAACACTTTGCCCACCATTTCCACTCACAAGAACTAACCATTTTTAGTAATTTCTTGATTAAATATTCTGAAATTGTCTATGAAAATGAATGCATAATATATGTTTGTATATGTGTTTTCATTTACCAATATTTTATGCTCCCCTCTTATCTTTCCATGTTGATCCATTTGAGTTCTTCTTTGTAGTTGTATAATGTTGTGTTTGTATGACTAACACAGAGAAAATCGACTGAGTGGAGACTGTGTGGAATTCAAAGGACCTATAGGTGCAAAGATGAAAGTTAGAGAGCTCCATGAGGTGTTCAGTAACACTATGTGGTAGACAGTGAACTTGATAGCAAACACCTTGATGTTTGTATTTGTATCCTAGTGCCTAACATTCTGTCCAAATAACAGCATACTCCAAATGTAAATAGAATAACAATGGTAATAAAAATACCAATAACATTTTATAACTTATTGAGTCATTTTTCTGTACCTCTAGAATAATTCGTGACTTCATCTACTCATGCCTTTCCCTGAATCACATTTACTTCCCTCTGCCCTTTCTATGCTCTCATTCCCTCAGATTAACTGCCCACAGAACAGTGAGAGTGATATATTTCTAACACAAATCCGATCTTATGTCAAAGCTTAATACCAATTTCTGCTTTCCTTATTAACCAGACAAATACAAAATCCTACAAGTTGTTGTATGATCTGATCATGTAACTTGCTCTCCTAGTCTCCATCCTTAACCACAGTGAGTTTTTAAAAAGTTCCTTGAACTGCAAAGGGAAATAGGAAGTGAGAGGGAGAGGGGAAAAGAAAGAAGGGAATGGAATTAATATGAGAAAATGAATAAATGGAAACTAAGTAAATTTGTAAATGGGGGGGTGGAGGGGTTGAAGGGAGGGCAGGGGAAGGGGTAAAAATAAGAGCCAATATAGATTATGTGAAGGTACAAATTTCCAATGATGAATGTCATTATATTATATACCTAAAATGTACAAATAAAATTAACTAAAAAAAGAAAAAAAGTTCCTTGAAGACTCAGAGAACTCTTTCATGGTGTTCTCTCTCCAGTTGTCTACTGTGAAGAAACATTCTGCTCTAAATCATAGTTGGTTAAAATAACATCATTTATTTCACTCAGAAGTTATTTGGGTACTGCTCTGCAAGGGCAGTGTATCTGTTAATGCTGTTCAAAGAATGAAAGCTGGAATCTTCCAAAGGCCTGTTATTCACTGTTATTTGCAAGGCAGATGCTGCTGCTTTACATGAGGCTGTCAGTAGGACAGCTACATGTGACCTTGGATTCTCCAAAATATGGTGGATGGGTTCTTACTAGGTGCATCTCCCAAAAAGAGCCAGTTGTATTTTAAATTTCAGTCTAACTATTCTTTTATCACATTCATTTTCTTATCCTCTATAACAAGAGTCTGTATTCTATTACGTTTGTGGCATTTTAAAATTACCTATCAATTTGAAGATTATTAATGTTTATGTTCCCCATCAATTAGTCTGTAAGCTCCATGAAATGAAGGACTACTTCTGTTTCAGTCACTGTTTTTGTTTCAAGGCCTACCTCAGGTTCTGC
The DNA here is from genome assembly GCF_053883595.1 of Heterocephalus glaber. NCBI lineage: Eukaryota > Metazoa > Chordata > Mammalia > Rodentia > Bathyergidae > Heterocephalus > Heterocephalus glaber. The sequence goes on along the minus strand of NW_028258344.1, from coordinate 31,451,294 downwards.
ACTTATTAGGTCAGCAGTAAATATTTGTTGAATGAATATACTATGAGAAGAGATTTTTTCTTTTTAAAGTACTTCCTCCAATAGAAGAACCTGGAATATTGTCCTGTGCCCTTGAAAACTTTAATTTCCACTTAATAACCTGAAAGCCTATATATTTTTAAAGCCATATTTTGAAAAAACAAGTTCTTAATGTCACAGTGGATTTGAACCTTAAATTATCTTGATTATAATAGAAGCTAAACTCTTAACCCTCCTGCTATGCTATTCCTTTTTTTTTTTTAAGCAACTTTCCCATTTCCAAGAACTTCATAGCCTCTAGGGAGAAGGATGCTTTCAAGATGTTGGAGTACCAGATGGTCCCTGGAGAAAAAGAGAGAGATGATTTCCAATTGAAAGTTGGAAGAGTTATGTGCTTAAATATTCTTCCACTATTCTGTCAGTGTTCTAAAGTTATATTGGGAGACTCTGCCCCCATTAACTCTCCTCCTCTATATCAAAATTAGAAAGTTTAGTGCTTTAGAAATCTCATCATTATACACTTATGGATCGGTAACATTGGACCTCTTCTCTTATTATTAGGTGGAGATGAGGAAAATACAGATCACCTCTCCTTAACCTTCAGGGTTGATGCTATTTTAAAAAACATAGAGATTTATTTTTAGAAAATTAGAATCATTTAAGCATTTTCACACCTGCTCCCTCTTTCTTTGATAACTGACAGCATGTGAGTCTTGCTGGGCAGCTAAGTAATATGAACCATGAATTTAGTTCTTTTTGTTTGTGTTTTATTTTTCCCTACTTGTACAATAGCTCCTGGCCACTGATGACACTCAAATGTGCGAGTGTATCTGACCTAGAATGTGCTATGCAGATCTCACATACACTTAGGTAATGAAATCTGGTTTGGCCATGGACACTCCCTTCTAGGCTTCCTCTCAGTTGTTAAGAGCAAGAGCCATTTCGGGGTTTCACTGACACTTGTATTCCTGGGTGCCACCTGCTTCTTCTGTCACTCTGACCAAGTACATTAACCATTCTTCTCTTGTTCTCATCTATCAAATGAAGATAATAATGCCTAACCTCACAGACTGGTGGTGATAATTATATGAGCTAATGTATTAAGGAGATTAGCACGTAACCTGGCTTAATCCATTTTAGCTCTGGATACATATTCACACTGAATAGCAATATTTTCCTGAAAGCAATTTTTAAGTAGTTAAAAAATACACATTTACTTTGTAAAAATGCTTTAATAATAGTTTGACTGACATCATAATATACATTTATGGGGTATAATATACATATAAACATGTAGCATTATTAAATCAATCTAAGTAGCATATCCATCACCCTAATGATCTCTGTCATCTTTGCAGTGAGAGATATCTCCAGTGTGGAGATGTAAATGAGAATCTGAAAATACAAAGATCAGATTGCTGATTGCTTTCCCAGCAGTGGCCTTAATTGTCACTGTCTGTTTTACTTTGCTCAGTATTTCCTAGAGCTTACTCAGAGGTGCCTGGAAGTTAGTAGTCATCTTTGCTATGTATATAGTAAACAAGTTTTTACTTACCTTTGAAACATCGGACTCTTTGTTTGAGGGCTAGCTGTGTCCATCTGGGGATGCTGATTAATGATTTGGTAGTAAACCCGATGGGAAGAAAAGGAAAGAATAAAATTTGTATGGTTAATTTTGATATCAACTGGGCATTAATATGGGAGGTCCTCACTTAGCTGCCCCTCATGATCCCGCTGCTCAAGCTCAGAGTGGGGGCCAGGAGTGGTTACATGTTTTGGGCTTATCTACAGCATTAAACAAAAAATATAAAGATAAAAGTACTAATCTGTAGACAAAATGGCATGCAGTGATCCTGGGGAGCGCAGCGAGGGACACACACAGTGCTGCATGATAGTGACAGCGGTGAGGTAGAGTCCGAGAGGCCCTCTTTGAAGAGCTCTCATTTCAACAAAATTTTAAAGGATGGGGAGAAAGTAAAAGCAGTACCCTGAGCCAGCAAAGAATTGAGCTTGTTTCAGAAACAACAAAAAGACAATGTGCTTGGAATATCAAAAGAGGGTATTGTGAGAAGAGCTAACAGTGACTGTCCCTGAACTTGTGGGCCATAATGCAGTTTGGATTTAAAATTAAGTCACTTGGAAACTGCGAAAATGTTATAATCAAAAGTATGATATAGTCTGATCTAAGTTTTAAGAAAGGCATTTCATGCCACTTCACAACCTTTAGAATAGCTATTAAAATAAAAAACCCTCCCCCCAAAACAAACAAACAAAAATCCTCTTAAAATAACAAGAGTTGGCCAGGCATGGTGGTGCCTGCCTATAATCCCGTGCCTGTAATCAGAGCACTTGGAAGACAACTCAGGAGGATTGCCATGAGTTCGAGGCCAGCCTGGGCTACATAATGAGTTCAGAGCCAGCCTGAACTACAAAGCAAGACACTGCCTCAAAACAACAACAAAAAAATATAAAAAATAAAAAAATAAAGTAAGAGTTCACAAGGATGTGGAAAATTGCACCCCTTGTGCATTGCTAGCCAAATATAAAATGGTGATGCCTTTATGGTGAAACAGTATGACACTTGCCAAAAAAAAACCAAGCAGAATTACCACATAAGCCACTAACTCTACTGTAGATATATACCCCAAAGAATGGAGAGCATAAACTAGAACAAATATTTATACCCATGCTTATAGCAGCATTATTTGCAGTAATCAAAAATGGAAACAATTCAAGTATTCACTGCCTTAGCAGATTCCAGCTACTCTAACAAAGTACCATAGATTGGGCTGCTTATTAGAAGCAGAAATTTAGTTCTCAGTTTTGGAGGCTGGAAATCTGAGGAAAGTTGCCACAATGGTTAGGCTTTGGTGAACTTCCTTTTCCAGGTTACACACTGCCAACTAGCATACTCACATGGCAGATAGAGGAGTGGAGAGCTCTTTGTACTGTTTTAAAAAGGCATTCATCCCATGTAGAAGGGCTCTACCCTCATGACCTAAGTACCTTCCAAACACAGGACCTCCTAATACACTTTGAGGTGTTAAGATTTCAAGATATGAATGTTGCAGAAATACAAACATTCAGTTCACAGCATTTGTTGGTGGATTAGTAGATAATTATTGTGTATAGCTACATACATTGAAATGTTATTCATTCTTAAAAATACTAAATGCTGCAATGTAAATGAATATAAATACACCATAAATGAAAGAATTCACACACACACACACACAAATGCACACACACACACATAAGATTGATTACATTTATATAACCTACCTAGAGTAGTCAAATTCATAGAGACAGGCATTAGAATAGCAGTTGTCAGAGCCTAGGAGTAGTGCAAAGTTGATATTCAATAATATAGTTTTTGTTTGGGATGATGAAAAGTTGTGGAGATGAATGGTGGTGCTGATTACACACCAATGTGAATGCCAGAGAATAGTGCACTTGAAAACTGTTAAATGGTAAATTTTACCTTAAGTATATTTTACCATAATTAAAGCAAAAAACAGCTCCTGAAAGTTGGTTCAAAAGAGAGAGAATGGTAGCAGTATGAAAACACAGAGACCAGCTGGAAAATGTTGCAATGTCTGATGGGAAATAATGGTACCCTAGAAAAGAAAAGAGTGGCAGAATAAGTAAGATCACATTCTGAATAAAATTGGAGTAGCAGTGTGATGACGGGTTGTATGTATATGATGAGGATAAAAGATAAATGCAGGATGACTACTGCATTAGTCAGCTTTCTATTACTGTAACAAATATCTGAGATACTCAATTTAAGAACCTCAAAAGGTTTGTTATGACTTATGGTTCTGAAAGTTTTAGTCTATAATCAGTTGGCCTGGCTACTTTTGGGCCATGAGTGACTCAGAACAGGATGGAAAGAAGCCTGTTAGCCTTGCGCACAGAATATGAAAAAGAGGAAGAAGAAAGGGCTCCATCCTAGTATCCTCTTCAAGGGCATGCCTTCAATTATTGGGAGACATCCCTCTAGACTCAACCTCTGAAAGATTCCAGTTTTAGTCAAGCCATGGGCTTGGTGGCTAAGCCTTTACCACATGGGCCTTTGGTGGACGCTTATATATTTTGTGTTTAAATAGTATGATGGCAGAATCCAGACATTTGGGTTAGGTCAGAGGTAAGCTGCTGTATCACTGAACCATAGATGATAATTAAGGAACTAATTATAGGTAAAATTGAGTGACAACACAAAACTACTGTATGAAAGTGGCAGTGAAAGAATACAATGAGAAAGAAAGATGACTCAGGAAAAGTGAGTTTCTGTAGTTTGTTTTTTGTGTGTGTGTGTGTGTTTTGTTTTGTTTTTTTTCAGTACCAGGGATCGAACTCAGGACCTTGTGCTTGCGAGGGAGGCAGCGGAACAACAGAGCTAAATCCCTGGCCCAAGTTTCTGTAGTTTTTAAACTGTAAATCTGAAATGGGCATAAGTGAAATATTCTAGCATAGGAATAAGAATATTAATTGGGTTGAGCAGATTCGTCTGTGTAAGTCTGTTGTGCGTTGGAAATTAGAGAAACCCATGGAAGTAGGAGTTAGTGTTATACCCAGAACATATGCCAACCACAGCTCAGTACCTTTTCATGATTTTCATGATATAAAATAGGATATTTTGTTTGTATGAAAACGTAACACCCTTGGTTACTGTAGGTATGTTTTCAGATGATCTGCATATTCATCTTCCAATGTGAATAATGTCTCACGGAAATTCCCAGCAAACAGACAGCTGGGTCTGTGCCTCAGAGCCAGTGTAAGCCAGTCTTGGGTATCAGTCAGACCTCTGCTCAAATTCTTACTCCTTCTCTAAGTGTCAGGATATCCTTTCCTTAACTTTTCTGGGGTTTTATTCTGTAATTTATTAAACTTAGATTATGGTGTTTAATGCAATGATTTATTATAAGGATTAAAGTTAATGCATCTAAATTCCCTGGACATAGCAGTAGATATGGTAGCAGTTGGTGTTCTTATCAAGACCTGTTGGGGCTAGGACTAACATTGGATTTGACCAAACAATAAACTGTAACAAGTAACAAGGGAATAGTTTTAAAAATGATGAATGATTTGAAAATCATTCCAAAAAAATTGTTTCAACAGGATGTGGGTAGCTTCAATAAAGTGATGGAAAAGGAAGACATCAAGAATTGTCATAGTCAGAAGATAATCTAATATACAGCTCATGATAAACTGTCTTTTCATCTTTTCTGGACAATCTGACCTATTGGGGAGAATTTAAGGTAGTAGCTTCAACTTTTAAAATTGAATAGTTTTTTTTCTATCATATCTGTTATCCCCATACTTTTGATTGTGTATCTCCATCAATCAACTTTTAACGTGTACCTTTTTATTTATATTTATGAACTGATGTATTAAACATTATGTATGTTTTAAAATATACTCGATATAGAAATATTAAGAGGATTTAAGGATGCCATAATATTTTAAAATAATTTTTGTTTGCTTATAATTGCTTATGAGTAACATTGTTTGCTCTTAGGAGAAAATCATTAATTATCTTTTTAAAGAGTTCTGTGACTATCCTTTATCATTCTATATGTTGATCTTACACTTACTGAATAATTATGGAAATACAGTAATTTCAAGATCAGTGTATTTTTAATCTTCATCTTAAAAATTATTGTAGGTAAAAAACACCTGAAAAAGACAGTTAAACATAACCAGAAAAGTTACATCATTAGGAAATTACACATCTGAGTCTCATACTACTGTTTTATATGTTACTTGTGCAAATGTTTTTGGTAAAATTCTATTGGTAAATTACATCATCCCTGATATTTATCAGTTACTTGCCAGAATTAATCAGGTGTTGAATTTTCATACTTTTGAAAATGGGGCTTAAAATTCACTAATATCTTTTGGCAGGTTATTTTATAGGTAAAAAATCCTGTTGCTGAGAATTTAAAGGAACAAATTATGAGAGAGCTTTGAAAACACTATGATTTGATATCTTTACTGTCATAATGTTATTATTATGGGAACATTTCCAAACATCCATCTTGAAAACATTCTACATGTATGTCTTTCTTTCAGAAGTAATCCTTCTCTCTTGCATTGTTAGCATATCACTTATATCTTGATGCAACAATTTTTTTTTATTTCTCACATTTCAAAATAGCTATGAATAACATTATTTGAAACTACTTCATAGCAAAGGGCATCGACTTTGATTTTTTGCAAAAGAAAATATTCATTTAAATTAGATAACTGTTTAAATATGTTACCATTAGATAGCCAGCAGATGTCTATGTTGCATAAAATACTTTCTCTCTTCATAATACTTAAAGGTATTATGAAATTTCTATTTTAATCTATTATAACCCATAAATCTATTTAGACCACCACCGTAGAGAAATAGCCATGTGATGTGCTGTAATCAAACTATTGATGATGACAATAGTATTTTTATCTTATTTTGGATTGGACACTAAAAATACATAGAAAATGTAAACATACTGAGGAAAAAACAGGAAAGACTGAACAGGAGGTTATATATCAAAGTTGTCCCTAACTTTCCAGAACAGCGAGTAGACTATGATAGAATACCAATTAAGGGCGATAGTTTTTATTTTTTTAATCACTGGGGTTCAGCTATTAATGTTTGAGGGGCTTTGATCCCACAGTTGTTAGGTACAAAGTAAAGTTCACTTTCATGCAAAGTGAAAAACCTCTCTCCACTCTTTAAACCTTGTTTTTAGTTTTTAGCATAAATAAGAGATTTTAAAGTTAAGGTAAAAAATAAGGTTATGAAGGTCATCACAACTTTTACTCATAAGCCAGGGATTTTTATCCTTCTTGGCCAAATGACAGTTGCCTCTTGATTGATAAGATGGGTAGTGAAGTAGCTGTTGGTCCTCTTGTTGATGTATTTCCAGTTCAAGAAGCCATGTAACATATGGTAGGATTCTAAATGAGTTGAACTCTACATATGTGATTTCATACACTGGTTCTTTCTTGGTGGTTATGGGATGGTGATTTAGACTACTTTTTTTTTTTTTTTCAGTGAAGAGAAGCTGATTTTTGCCTTGTTATCTTATCCTATGAATTTTCAGTTTTGCCAATTCCCACACATCAGTTTAATTTTTTGGTTAATTGGTAGTTACAATTAATATTTATAGTCATTTTTCAGACTAGAAAATGTAGGCCTTAAAGCCTTCTGTATTTATAACCAGTGAATACATGACATTTCAGGGGAAAATATCCTGAAGCTTTTGCTGACTTTGCTGATGATACCACAAAAAAGCAAGTAATTACTTTCTGGTTGTTACTTTTAGTTTATAATAAATAAGTACCAATCTCATGCTGAACAAAGGAAATTAACTTTTTATAACACCAAGAATTTATCTGATAAAATTCTTTCCATTATATTTCATCAAAACATTTAATTTTATTTTTATCAGAATGTGTATTAAAGATTATGGATCTAAACATATTTATTAAAATATTGAAGGGAAAGGAATAAATATGAGAAAAGGATAACATGGAAACAAAGTCTTTACAAATAGGGATGGCTGGAGGGGTTGAAGGAAGGGCAGGGGAATGGGGAAAAAAATAAGAACCGAGATATATCATGTAAAGGTACAAATTCCCAATGATGAATGTCATCATCCTGTATACCTAAAATGTGCCAATAAACGTAATGAATAAATAAATAAAAAGAAAACCAAAATATTGGATCTGATGTGAAATGAATATTTAAAAAGTGTTTCCAAAACTAATTAAAATGTTTATATAATCATATAAATGGAAAAGATTTATTCTAAATCAATGCTATAGAATATATTTATCAACCCTGCCCTTTTCATTCAGTAGCGAGTACTGTGCATTGGATCATATAAATTGGGTACAGGGAACTGGCATTTGCCATATTACATAGTCGCTAGAAATGGAATATACTTGACTTAACCTGAAATAACTGTGAGACACAAATAGGCATTGTGGACTAGCAAGCTGATTATCCAGGTTATTCCTAACCCATCCCTCCTTATATTTCCCTCAAATGTTTTTGAAATTTCTAAAGTATCTTTAATAAATTCAGTGGTTTAATCACTTATATACTATTATTTTATTTAACTTTATTGAAAGATGCCTGAGTACCTTGCAGTCATTTAGGGCTTTCATTATAAGATATTTTCTCTATAGCCTATGTAGTGTCAGAAGTAGAGTTGTTAAATTGTCCTGGAATTTGTGATTCATTAAAGTGTATAAATATAGTATCTAGGTGTCTAGCTTTATGTTACAGCATTGATGAATCTGTTATCTTCAAAGAATAGTAGAAATTTTATTTTTCTAGGTTATATGACTAGACTGAAAAATAAATACAGTACAGGAATATATTTTTACAGTATGGGTACATGAAATATTACCGACAGAGACCTTTCATAGTGGATTTTGTAGAAATTTTGTGTGCCTATTTATATTAAATTTAGTAATGTCTACATCTATTGCTGCTATATTTAATATTTAAGTCTTTATCTTTCATTGCTTGATAGATCTTCTTGGTTTGCTAAGAACATTGATATTCTGATTATTCCTCCATCTGAATAATCACTAAATTTAATAAATTGGTTTCATCCACAACATAGCAAGATTTTTGAATGAGCAAATATAATTCATTGTTCAGTTTTGCAGCTCTTTTTGAACCTGTATTGGTTTTTGTGCTAGTACTAATAAGATGGGCTAAGTCGCAGACAGTAAAATGAGTCAAATTGTTACTTGAAGAAATGTATGAGTTCCTTAATTTTTTTTTTTTTTTTTGTACCAAGGATTGAACTTGAGACCTTGCACTTGTGAAGCAGGCAGCAGAACCACTGAGCTAAATCCCCGGCAAGTTCCTTAATTTTTTCAGTGCAGTTAAATGCACTTATGAATCCAATGATGACAATAAAACATAAAGAAACAAAACAAAACAAAGAAACAAAACAAAACAAAAAATTTACCAAATTTTCTATATACCTCTTATTTGTTTTGAGAGTTAAGGAATTTTCAAGTAATATATAATAATTCATTTTGTATTGCTTGTCTTACATGACAAGTGTGACTACTTAAACTAGGTCTCACTGAGTTACAAAGCTGTCCGGGCTGGGCTTGAACTTGTGATCCTCCTGCTTCAGCCTCCCAGAGAGCTGTCATTACAAGTGTGTGCCATCATACCTGGCTTCAAGGATGAATATTAAGAGGCAGGAGCAATTGTATTAACTCAGGGCAATTCGTAAACATAAAGTAAATTTTCTGAGCAAGAATTTTGCTTGAGCTTTGTATATCCTCACTTAACTCACATCTACCCTAGACATGAGACACTATTTTCCACAAGTACACACATAAAATACTTACTCCTTTATTATCCATAATGTGCACTTGAAAACACTGTAAAGATAATAAGGCACAAAAGGTTCAGAATACATATTGAGTATTATCCAATCATCTGGGAGGAGCAGTACTTTAACAATTTTGAAAGCAGAGAGGTATTTCCAATAGCAACAAATGAGGATGAATATCTATGATGAAGTCTGTTATATATGATTTATATGCATATATATGTACAAATACACATATACATATATGTGTGCATTTTTATGAATAATGAAAAAGACTATATGCTAAATTATTAACCTCAAATAGAAGATTAGGAGTAAGAAATAAAATGTACATTCAACTATTACAGTTTAATTTTCTTCAAATAAGATATTATGGCTGTAATCTACTAGAAAAGTTTCTTTTTCCTTGCTGATTGAATCATGGTTTTGAATTGTCAGTAGTAAACAAATTTTGACCATAAAATGGCAGATATCATACTTTTGCTGTTACTTTTTAATTAAGAAGAATTACCCACCGCTCATTCATTTGGAAAAAGTCTTTCTTGATAAACAATGTAATGTAAAAGAGAACCTAAAGAAAAACCACAATTCATTTTTGTACTCTTTGAAATCATGCGTTTGAAAGGCTAAGGCGGAAGTCAAGTATAGTCTCCCTATTTGTACATAAATCATAAGCTTTATTAATAATGGTTGTCTCTTTACTGTCCTCGTAAACATAATTGCCAGTAACTTAGCACCCAGAAGTAACCTAGCAACGAATCAGCTCTTCAGCAAGTAAGAAATGAATGGAAATTATGGAAGAATTTTGTGGTTTAAGAATATTGACACATGTATATTATTAAAGCTTCTAAGTTTTGAGAAATTACATGACAATAATTTTTAAATTTCGTACAAAATTATACTATTCCCTGCCTCCTTCATTCAGAATAAAAAAGGAATGGATTTCAGACGCACTGCTGGTAACTAGGCAACTGAATACATTATTTTCCCTGGCAGCCTATTCATGGCAGGTTAGACTATAAGAGTTTTGGCATGCTATTGCTTTATGGTAGGTGAGTTTACTAGATTTAGTTTTACCAATAAACCTTCTTGACAGTGATACATTGCTCATCTCGTACATTGTTTCACAATAAATATTATGATTTATTTTCAAAGGGTTGTTCATATAATGATTCAGTTTATGAGTGTCAGTTTTGGGGAATTACAGAAATTTCTAGTTTGTGTTTCACATTTTAACTTTGATATATTTAATTACTGGTTTCTGTTGATGAATTTTAAATTTTGTATTTGCCAGTTATTTTCACTGGGAAAATAATTTTCCTGTGCTGTAGTTGTAACTTCAGATTATCAGTTATTAGAGAAAAGCTCCAACTCCATAGAAGCACCATTTAATGATGAATAGCCCCAGGTAGAGAGAGAAACACACACTTGTAAGTACCTCCCACTAAATTGTACAGCAATTATTTAGCCCTTATAAATTTGACAGGTAGTTCATTTCCCTTCAAGAAATTTTAAGTAAAGCACAGCAGGTTGGGGTATGGACTGAACATATGACTGTGCATTTAAAATAGATGCATAAAGTTATAAACTAGAAAGCATATGCTCTATAGTGGAATACATTTCTCCCCAAATGCCCTCAATTTTGTATTAGTTTTAAAATCTAACCTTAAATGACTGTGAATTGTTGCCGCAATCACGATGGAGATAACACAGATATCCTCAGCAGTGAAGGGGAAATACCAATTATGAGACCTATAAAGAGAACATATTTTAAAAGGTAGTCAGATTTTCTTGTACATATGAAAAGTTGGGTTACTTAAGTGATTTGGACTAATGTGAAGCACCTTTTAAAAAGAACCTTAAACAAAAGAAACTGTAAATAAAAATGTTCTTTATAGGAGAAAACACTGACCTACACTTGGAGATACCTAGCCACAATCGGAGAGATTGGCTGCATGAAAATTATGCCCAAAATGTTATGACGAAACAACATTGTTTATCCATAAAGATGTTACTCATCCCAGCTGTAGCCACTGCTAAACAATGGTTTAAGAAAATAGTTTTTTAGATGTGGCGTATGCATTTTAACTGTCCCCTCCAGCAGAGATGTCTCAATGGGGTCATAATATTGAAAAAGTACATCCTTCACTGGGGAGGCTGAATCCTGGAGGGCAGAGATGATCTTCTTCGCATTTGTATTCAGCATGTAGTGCTTCTGACACCATAAGCAGACAAGAAATAATAATTTTTAATTGGCATTTATAAATACGTTAGCGATACCCACAACTACTGAAATTATATTAAAACCATCAACTACATGTTAAAAATAAATCAAACATTTAATGAATACCCTTATAGATGAAATAAAGTTTACCACTCTATTCTAGACATAAATTAATTACCAGAACTTTATGTCAAATGGTAAAGTTGATCTAAAAGGAACTGTACTTGTTATTGCAGGTTTGGTTACAAAAGTACGGCTACCTCCCACCAACTGACCCCAGAATGTCGGTGCTGCGCTCTGCAGAGACCATGCAGTCCGCCCTAGCGGCCATGCAGCAGTTCTATGGCATAAACATGACAGGAAAAGTGGACAGAAACACAATTGAGTAAGTAATGGCATCCGGACTCCTTCCTTCTTTGGTCTTTGCGCCAAACTAAGTACTGTAGTCAAAAAAACACTTTACAGGAACTCTGGCCACCACCAATGGACTAATTTATTTGATTAACTTTACTTTGGAATTAATCCTGTTTTTAACGCCAGTCTTCTGATATTCCCAACAACACGTAAGGTCCAAAGTCATGTTGACTCACCTGATTTTGGCAACACATTTTTAAACCAGGAACAAAAGTAAGAATGAGAGCCAAAGTAGGTGAAAAATTATATTGTACAAGAAAAATTATATTGAGTGACACATCTGGTTTATATGCCTGGTGAGAGTGCTTCATATATATCTTTTCCCAAATCTTTGTTAAGGAGTGTCATGTAAGTAGCTTCAAATTGGCCAGAGTGAAATTGTTTGCATAATGGAAATTGAGGAACAATAGAAACTAGGGTTCTTATTGTGGGTAAGAGGCACTATGTCGGACACAGTTGTTAAGAGTTTACTGACTGTTAGGAGTTCCTTTCTGGTGACAGTTCTCCAGATGAGATAAATCAAATGAGGGTTTTCACTAGAAAGTCTCTATTTTCAGTTTCTTATTAACAAAGACCATGTTCTTTAATAATTTTTAATAATAATATTTATCATTTATTCATTCATCAGTCATTGCTTCATTTATTTATTTCACTAGTAACTCCTTACTAGGCAAGTTATCTGTGAGAGGATTTATCAGGTTCAGAGGATAAGAGGTGTTTGCCAGAAGGAACTTTGTTGTGTGCACAGATACCCATAGTCACACATTATTTGGCACAGGAACACAGTAAATTCTGTAACATTATGAAGCAGTATTGTTGTTTCCAGACAGCAAAGGAGGAAATGATTAATTTTTTTCAGTGGAGGGAAAAAATTATTTGTTTTCAGAGCCCTTGATAATCACAAATCAAATCTATTTCTATTATTTCTGTTTAGTTTGATGATGAGATATCAGCCTCCTCATTGGGGAAGGCAAGGATATATTTTTCTCTCTACTTTTCAAATAAAGGAAGTGAATGTCAGAGGCTGAGTGACGTTCACAGCAGCTGCAGGACCAGGGTTGCTTGATGTTTAGTGTGGGGAAATTACCCCACTGTGCACCTCAAAAATAACAGTTTTCCATTTACACATTCAATACCTGACACATCTAGACCTAGGCATAATTATGACATGCCAAACTGATTTAACCTGTAATTATGAAATTATATTTTGCTTTCTAATGCTTAAATGACATGATTCATAGTACCTCTATTTCATCAAGATAGGAAAACACAATAAATACTTTGAGATTAAATTTCAAATCAGATTAAAAATATATTATCTCCTGTAGTACTTTTAAGAGATGCATAAATATTAACTTTGATCTACACCTTGGAAACAAAATCAAGAAAATATATAACACATTCTTTAATAATTAGAAATAATACATAGATAAAATTTTGATATTTCAGATGTGCTGATTTTTAATCATTGAAATTATATGTTATTAGTTTAATATAAAATATTTATTTTAGGCAATAAAAAACCTCTTGTCCTAAATACATATGGTTGTAAATTAATAAGAAAAAAACCTCAGGTGAGTTGTGTATTTTCTTGCTGTGCATAGTGCAGAATTCCATTTAAATTACGCTCTTCATCCCAACATGTTACGAATGCTATGGGTAATTTTTTGATTACTTGTTGGAGAACTATTACCTTCTGATTCACTTTGTTGAAAAATCCACAGTTTTTAGAAATACAAATTAATTAAATATTTGGAAAGCAAATTATTTTAAATGGCTTACCTATACAACTTGACTAGTGTCAGAATAATAAGGAATTATTTAGTATTTACTTGTAGAAATCAAAATTAGGAGAGTAGAGTGCCAAAGAGGAGTACCTGTTTCTGCTAATCTTTAAAGCTCCTTTTGGAAGAATTCAAGACAGTTAGGTTTGACTTCCTGAAGCACCTAGAGAGAGAATCTTTGTAAGGAGATAATAAAAACAGCACAAGTACAGGATTTATATAGGCCCTTCATGTGGAATGGGGTCTCAACGATTTTTTATTGTCTGGAGGAGAAGGGGCTGTAGAGAAAAACATGGCGGAATAGAGAAGCACATAGGTCTTTTTCAGGCAGAGAATAACTCAGATTCTGGACCAAACAAAATGATAGTGTGGGTGCAGAGCAGGTAAAATGTCATTTCTGTGATATAAAATTATAGAAAAAAGATCAACTATAGAGGCAAATCTTTGTTTAAAACCAAAGGAGTGTCACTTGGTTTTGCTTCTTTGTTTTTTTGGTGAATTTTTTGTGTGTTTTAACAAAACATTCTCTAACTCAGTTTGGAGGTGGTTTTCATGTAGGTGTTTCAATCAGTAAAGCATACTTCCTTTAAAGAGTACCATACCTGGCAATTGTTTTCAGGAGAAACCACAAAGCCTGGTTCAGAGCCTCTTATTTTCCCTTCCTTATTTACCACACCTCTGAAGATCCCACGTGGGCTTGGACTTCTCCCTCACTATCACTCTAGCTGTGAACAAACAATTTGGGTCCCCTTGTTTTCTGTCTGTATTTTCTGTGGATCAGTCTCTCTTCCTCAGGTGTTATTGCTCAGATTATTCATATCAAATAGTATTCCATTTTTGGTAATATAATCCCCATAATGATGCTATTAAAGCAATCAGCTGTGGTTTTGTAATTTCAAGTGAATGCATAGTAACTGCACATGCTGATTTTATAGTCTGTTATTTTATCTAGTTAAATTATAAGGTTTAGATTTTTATCTGAGCCTTATTATATAAAATATGGACTAGAGTTAGAGACCTAAAATTATTCTTCCATTTTAAAATAATGTTTTATTATCTATTTTCAGATGCTATAAACTTATCTAATTGTAGATTCTTCAACATGTTTTTAAATTAAGTAATTATATCCTCCTTTAGCAGGGAGACATGTGGTAAATTTAATTTGTAGTACTTGGATAATTAAAAGTGATGATTACAATTGTGATGATCTTTATATTATGTTGAAGAAATTAACCATTTTCAAGTAACAAATTTTCTATTACCAAAAATGGCATATTATATTGCTTTTATATTAATTAGAACTAGTGGAGAGAGAATAATATATAAGTATTCCTTACCAAAAGTGAATCCATTATTTATGTTGCAATGGTTCTTTTAAATTGTGAGTTAGCTAATTTTTGTAAGCACTTTATTTAAATAATAAATGTCACAGTCTGTAGTATTTATGGAATGGTGTTATTAACAAGAAAAGGAAAATGGCAAATCAAAAAGGAAATTACTTTTATATGTTTTATAATGTTAATAGTATTTTAACATTTTAGTTTATGTTTCCCATGTACACAGTTGTATGGACTGAAGCATGCTTGGTGAGAGATTACTTCTTAAAGTCATCAAGTTTTGAAATCCCTCCACTCATATGTGTATGTAATATGCATACATACATACATATGTTTGTATGTACACACTTACATGTGTATCTGCTAATGCACTGTACTGGATAAGTAATTTTGGTTAGTTTATTCAAACCGTGCCTAGAAATTTTACTTCATTAAAGTTAACATTGAATAAGTACCTTCAAAAAAAGCATTAATAAAATGAATAAATAAATAATAAATTTAAAAAAGCATCAATATGAAACTGCAGCAATTTTTTACCTCTTAATTTGATATTTATAGTATCTGTATGTACCAAGAACTACAAAAGTTTGGGATTATCAACATACTTAATACTTTTTATTCTTCTGTTTAAATTATCACATTAATGCTGTATCATCTCTTTCAATTCATACTTAAAATATGCATTGTTCCATGAAGTTTTAAAAGCTTTTCTGAATTTTATGATGATATCCAGACAGTATAACATTGTGGGATGGTTTCACTCTCATTTGGTAATGAAAAAACAGAGATTATAAAGGATAGAGAAAGGAGAGGTCTTCGATTCTAGAAGGTGAAAGGATTAATAAGCACACACACTGGAACTTCTGTTCTCACTGAAGATCAGGACTTAATAGATTTCTGCTCTGCCCTTGAATTTGGTGCTTTCGGCCTTGTGAGTCACATGTGTGTGTGTCTCTACAGGCAGTTAGTGACTTGATAGAAAAAAGCAGCTCTGGGACAGAGTCAGCTGTCAGCCATGAGGATGTTGGGCTCCAGTTAAATTTGCCTTTAAAAACCTTATGCAGCCTTTGTCTAATTCTGTCAATAAGCAAAAAACCTCAAAACAACTTTAAAATACTGTAATGAAAACAAGCACATTCCAACATTTCTACAAGAATCTGGCAGACAACTGTAAGTAGTAGATACTACTCTTACCTTTAAGGGAACTTTGCAGTCTGAAGGAGGCAAGCTTGTCTTACCTATTGTGAATATTGTTCTTGGACTCATAGTTGATGAAACGTAAAAGTGATTTGGAAGGGCCAGGGATTTAGCTCAGTGGTTCCGCCGCCTGCCCTGCAAGGGCAAGATCCCGAGTTCGATCCCCCATACCAAAAAAAACCCAAAATTGATCTAGGAATTGCTTTTTTCCCTTGACAAAGGCAGCGAGAAGTACACCTCTATGTGGTGCAATTCCAACTACAAGGGTGACATTGCCACTGCATCCTACTGCAGTGCCGCTTTCTGCGGCCCCACTGTGGGGCCGCCAGGGACGTGGGTTGCAATTCTGAGGGTCTGCTTGGAATCACAGAGTGGGTGGCCTTATATGTCTACCATGAATACTTAGCCCATTTTTAAATAAAAGAGTTTTATTGAAGCTAGTAAATGCTGTTCCATATGCAGCGTACATAACACAAATTTGTTTATAATAAATACATGGCTACTTTATTTACATAAATCAGAAGAAAATGTGACTGTTGGTGTCTCTACTACTCTACTATCAAACTACCAGAAAGATCCTGTTTTAAATAACAAATTTTTGCATGCTGATAAAGTACTCAAAGTGAGCTGAAACATGTTGATTTCTGCATGTAGCTACTATTGCTGGTGCTTCAACTATTGTTAGTATGATTACTTTCTCATAAAACAAATGATCATCATTATAAGTTGATAATAGCAGTTAATATCTTTCAGACTCTCTTTTACATGATTTAACTGATTTTATCCTTACAATGTCTCAGAAAGGGAGGTTAATATTATAATCTCCTTTTTATAGATGAGGAAAATAAGGCATACAAAGAAACAGTGACCTGATTAATGTCATAAAGCTGTTAAGTGAAAAGATTCAGGGTAAATGTCATACAGTTTAAGTTTTTCATGCTGCTCAAGAACATTGAGTTTAAATTTTTTTCAAGTTAAATTGATTTACATGATGACATTAATGATCTTTTGAACTAAGCAAAAATGGTCATGTTCCAAAAATATTTTAAGTAATTATTGCAAATCACTATTTTTATGAAAATTAAAATTAGGCTACTATTTATATCTTTATAATTACAAAATGCCTTTCTCATTGTTTTTTTACTCTCCTTTCAGGGTCACTTCCCCATATCTTTACTTTCCAATTCAACTTAAAATTCTTTCAGTTAGTCTGTATAGAAGTACAACATTTAAAGCCATGTGTCAACATATGAAAAAATAAGTGTGTTTGAGCAAGGATGCTGCCACACAGCACTGCCTAAAAGTAATATATTACGAAAAGAAGTGGCAACTAGTTTTTTCAATTGCTAGTTAGGAATAAGCAAATATATAAATATAAGTATATGTCACATAATAACTTCTGCTTCTTTTATGTATCAAGTTAACAAACATTGCAAACATTGGATAAAAACTTTGGTGAGGTTAACCATAGAATATTCTCAATTTGATTAACCTTTGTTAGGAATTCTTGGCATTAAATTGTTAGTTGATGTTAGATGATACCTGTTGTGTTTATTTCTTACATTTAAGTTAAATACCTCATAAGTTTTATACATTAAATGTCCATATTATATCCATATAATAAGCATAGAGCCAGAAAGAGTTTGAAGTCCTCAAGAAAGAGAGGATATTGAAGGAGATCAGTAGATGTAAAAAGACACATAGGTTTGGTTCATTTGCTTCTTGTTGCTTATTGGAGACCTCCTTAGGCCCTGACCAATGTAAGGTTCTTTACCCTCAGAGATCAGAGGAAGACAGAGACAGATGCATGCAAATCAGAACACACAGAGCAATGTGTGCAGCACTGAGAGAGTAAGCTGTATCTATGTAAGTTGAATATAAAGAATGTTTGGAATTCTTAAGGTGAATAAGGAGAAAAAGTAAGTCCAAGTGGAGGTTATTGTGTACAAAGGCAAGAAGAGGCTTGATTCTATAGAAACCCATGGGGATCTTGGGGAGTAACAGGACAGGAAATGCTCTCTCTAAGTAGGGCTGAGTCATATTCTTACTGTAAAGGCATTTCATGTGCAGCACATATAAAAGATAGATCTTCTCTTTGGGAAGATTTCACATTCATGGTGAAAAGGAAGGCTGTCATGGGAATTAGAGATATAAGAGACATTTAGAGGATGACTAGACTGCGGCATGAGTAATTGGATGAAAACCTGATTATCTGGCCTGAATATTAGAAGGTCCTAAGGCTTTTATGGGCTCAGTGTACTGGTGCAAGGCAAGCTTGCAGTAGAAAAATAATAATATTCATTTCAATGAATGTAACTGTATTGGATACCTAAAATGTACCAATATACTTAATGGAAACAAAAAGAAAAATAATAATATTCATTTCATTATATGTAATATTACTGAAATGAACATGATGTCTTGGTACAGATGTGAGATGTGAGAGCACTTATTCCAGACTTTCCTTGGTATCCACAGAGGATATGTCTCTTGGTACTCACTGATGCAGTTATCAAAATCTGTAGATGCTGAAGTCTCTTATATAAAATACTAGTGCATGTGTATAACCTGAGCACATTCTACTGTATACTTTAAGTCATGTCTACCTAACTTGAAATACCTAGTACAATGTACACTTAATATAAATAATTCCTGTACTATGTTAGGGAAACATGATGAGAAAAAATAACCTATACGTGTTCATATCGGCACAATTTTTTCATCACTAATTTGCAAGGTGCAGTTGGTTAAATCTGCTATTGTGATTTCTTTTGTCATACAGAATTTACCTGTAGACTATGAGCTTAACAAGGAAAAGGCCCTTGACTTGTTCATCTTTTTATCCATATTTTTATATCTCAACGTGTTATAAAAGCTAAAAAAATGAAGGTAGGATGAACATAGCTGTAGGATGAATGGGTCAGAATGAAATGAGTAAGTGAATAAAGAAATGCTTGGAACACTAAAAAAAAAATATATGACATGGGCAAAGTCCTAAGAAATATACTAGGAATTTAGCAGAGAGGTCTTTTAGCATAAGAATCTTATATTCATCCATGAAAACTCTGTCCTTTGAAAAATGCACACATTTTGCTGAAAAAATAACGTTTAATCTATGGCATAAAGTGCAAGTTATATTAATTTAATTTTAACTTACTGCTATTTTCTAATTTTATGCATATTAAAGTAATTTTAGAGAATATATTCACTTTGAAAATATTTTATCCTGACAATAGCTAATTTTACCTTGTCAATTTTTATCCATATATCCATTTGAAAATTGTTTCTCTTTATTCTAGGGTACTTACTTAAGTATTTTCCTTAAGTGAATGCAAATATAACCATATCTGATAGTAACTATAAATATGTTCACATTTCACAATGATATATGCCATTTATTTGGCCTGTACTTTAGAAATAAGTAAGAATAGGTACCTTTTTAAGGAAAATTATAATTTTCAAGAATATAATTAATGAAATACCCATATATATAAGTAATTGAAATCATCATAGACACACCATTAATGCTTAATATTTGCTAGTTCACTCAGCATGTTAGTCAAAAACTATGCAATAAAATAAGAATTTTGACTAAAAATCTGTGTCTTTACCCTTCCATTCAGTGAATACTCACTACTTAACTTCTAATATTGAGTATTGAATACTCAATATTTACTTCCAAGAATTGTGCAAGGTAATGGGAATATGTAAACCCTCTGCCTTTATTTTTGTGAAATATCACTCAAATTCAGAGGTTTTAAGAATGCCCTGGAAGCATTAATGAAAAATAAGAGCTCTCCATCCTCTCCTCTAGAGAGTTCTATACCATAGAACAGGAAGTCCTTGCAGTTACCATTTATGGTAAATTTCATTTGATTGGGAGACATTAATAAACAGAATAATTTTCCAAAGTAACTCTAGAATGTATTTAGACTACAGTAGAACTTCTTCAATCTGGTAACTGCAATGTCCACATTACTGAGGGCAAAATAAAAAGCAGAAAATTTTAATGTTTATTGAAAAAATGTCATCTTTCTTAAGAAGTAAAAAATATCATTCCACTAGTGCATGAAGTTATTCCTGTGTTTGTAAAAACACATTAGCTGATTTATCCAAGTAACATGTAAACTATTTAAATTCATTTTCTCAAATAACTATCTTTAGATCATCACCTGATGTTCAATTTCATTTAGAGAGTACAGAAATTATTAAGGACCTGATGAAATACAGCAGCATTCATTCTTTCCAATATCTGAATCATGTAGCCTTGCAGATTCAGCATTAACTGTGTAAGTATTAAGGAGCCAATGAATAGGAAAAGCCATTTTGTAAAGCACTACAGAAAACCTACTCTCAATCTGAAAATATTTCTCCTTACACAAGACCCCAAAATAGAAAATATGGTAATGCTCGAGAGAAGTATAGAAAATAAGATAGAATACAATATCTCAATAAGTTTTGAAAGCAGAACTTCATTTTTCACATGTAAATGTTGAATCTTATTTGTGTGATAATAAATCTCACATTTGGGGAAATACTTTTTAAGAATTACATTTCATGGGCCAGAATTTAGCTCAGTGGTTCCAGCACCTGCCTCAAAAGTGCAAGGTCCTGAGTTCAACCCCTGGTATCAAAAAAAAAAAAAAAAAAAAGAATTATATTTCATTATCATCAAAGACTCAAAGCAAACAGCTGCTACTAAGAAATTGAAATAATGATCAAAAGTGAAGAAAAAAATGGAAATTGCAAATGTTATATGAACAAACAATTCATTACTTTTTAAGCTAGTAGAGAGTATCCTATTGACTCCTGGAATTCAAAGTCATGTAGCAGATTAAAAAAAAGAAACTGAGTGTAAAGTTGTGTGACACTTAGAGACCTATCTGAATAACACTAGGAATTGATGACTTGCTCAAAGCTACATGCCTTATTAGCAATCAAATATATTTAGAAGCTTTAGGGTATTTCAGTCTGCAGTTACTATAAAATGAATTGGAGAGAAGAAAATTATCTAGTGGATGTGAGTAGTAAACTAGTGATTATTGATCTTTCTGAAAAAATGTCTCCATTCAAGTTGCAAGAAAATTTGAATTTTGATTTGCCATTTTCATCAGCATTGTTTCAGATTAACCTCTTAACTGATTACCTTTTGAAATTAATGAAGATAATTATTGGTAAATAACTGGAAATTACTGCTTTTTCAGCTGGATGAAGAAACCTCGATGTGGTGTACCTGATCAGACAAGAGGTAGCTCCAAATTTAATATTCGTCGAAAGCGGTATGCATTAACAGGACAGAAGTGGCAGCACAAACACATCACATACAGGTATAAAAATAATGACAAGTTCCTTATTTATGGATTTTTTTCTTGCTATTTGTTATGAACATGGACTACATGTTAACATACAGTGATGTGATGTTATCATGAGAATTTAAAGCTGTTACTGAGAAGACAATAAATTGACTACAATTTGGGATTTTGTAAGCAGTCTTTAAAACAGTTGTTCAAATTTGTATACTGTCTTTCAGCTTCCTCAATTAATGCCACTATTTTGAAGGATGAGTATTCTAACATGTTACATTCTCTTCTAAGAATTCATCCTCTAAAAAGGAATAAAATATATAGATAACTACATTTTCCACAAGATGGCTTTGAATTTGTTAACTTTCAGTATTTGACCATTTTATTTTCAATTATGTTGATAACTATTCAAGCAGATTGTGTCTTTTGTGTTGTTACCAATGATGCAAAATGCTTTGCAAGGTAGAGTGACAATTGCTGTTAATAGAGGTGTTCATGTTTATTCATTTATTCATTGAACTACTGGCTATTTGCTTTCAGTATGAATAACAAACAGTCCTAGGGCCTGAGGATATAGAAATAAATAAAACATTGGGACAATGTGTGTCATCATGGAATTTACAATAATATGGAGAAGTTGAACAATAATATAAATGTGATAGCTCATAAAAACGAAGGAGCAGGAAACAAGAGAAACATATCCAGTCTTCCAGCCCATTCTAGAAAACTAGAGAAGGTCTTAAGGAAATTACCTTTAGTCAAGATGCATAGGAAGATGAAGAATTTATTGTGCCAGTGGGCAGAAGATTAAAGGTACTTTGGGGAGAGTGGATATCAGGAACTATCTCTGTCAAATTACATGACTAGAAGAAATACTTTCATAATAATCATTTTTCATATAAATACTCTTCATGGGTGCCTAAAACTAAAATTAAAATTTTAATATATTAGTTTATTTTATCTATATAACTGGAAGGTACACTTGAAGTTACTTTGATTATTTTGGAAATATTTTTCAGTGTTATTTTAGATTCTTATGCTATCTTACCAGATAGCAGGACCACAGATTATTGTTTTATGCAAATTATTTAAATTATTTCTGCAGATAAATCAAAGACAAAGCTACTTTATGCCAACTCCATTAAGTTGGTATTCACCACAATTTACATTTGTTTGTAGCAGCTTTTACAAACTTATTTAGCTATCTCTAAAGTAATATGCTAATGAATTAATATGGAATTGAGTTTGTATATCCCTAATAAGGATACTATGGAGTTTTTAATGTACACAGGAACTTTCAACTCATTAATATAAACACCCAGGAGTGTAATTACTAGTAATATATTAAGACGAGGATTAACTTTGAGAGAAACTGCCAAAATATCTCCCAAAGTGCCTATCCCATTTTGAATTTTCACCAGCAATAATTTCAGCTCCTTTTTTCCTACAATCTCTCAGCAGTTAGCACTGTCAGTAATTTTAATTGTAGCTATTATAAGGAAGGTATATTGATAAGTAATTGGTTTTGGAATGAAACAATTTTATTGAGATAAGTTATTTAATTTGCTATTCCCTAATGAAATAAAATGCTGAGCAAATTTTTATATGCTGATGGGCCACCCCTGGTTATCTAGTTTGTTGTGATGTGTGTTCAAATATTTTCATCAATTTCTCATTGGCTTTGCTTGCTTTGAGAGTTCTCTGTACTCTTTACACAAGTCTTTTAGCAGTCATGTTTTCAACTATTTTCTCTTTACAATGTCTTTTACAGAGCAAAAGTTTTAATTTTAATGAAGTTCTCCTATTTTTTTCTTCCTATATTGTGCTTCTGTTATTGAATCTAAAAAATATTAAAAATCTTCATCAACACCAATGACACTCAGAGTTTCTTGTGTTATCTTCTGAAAGTTTAATAGTTTTCTGTTTTGCATTTAGGGCTATGACCTATTTAGAGTTAATTTTGAAGTAAGGAATAAATTGGGTATCTAGCTTCATTTCTTCCACATTTATATATGTAAATGTCCAGTTATTTCAGCACCATTGCTAAAGACCATCTTTATTTTATTCATTAAGTTTATTGGTACATTTTATGTATACATTATAATCACATCCATCATTGAGAATTTGAAACTGTACATGATATATCTTGGTTCTTGTTTTTTCCCATTCCCTTTTCCTCCCTTCCACCCCTCCACGCATTCCTATTTACAAAAGCGTTGTTTATTTTTTTCCATCTTTTCTCATTTTTTTCCTTTCCCTTCTTTCCCCTCTCCCACCCCCAATTCCCCTTCCACTTTGAACATCTTCTTCCTATTTCACAATATCTGTTAAACATTTTGGTTCTCATTTACACTTTCAGTTTCTCATAGCAAAGAAAAAATTTGGTATTTAACTGTGTGTCCTATTTATTTTACTTAAAACTATGGTTTCAAGGTCCATCCATTTAACTATAAATGTCTCTAGTTTATGATTCTTTATGGCTGAGTAGTACTCCATTTTATAAAACAAGACACATCTTCTTTATCCAGTCAGCAGTCGATGGGCATTTGGGTGGTTTCTAAGACTTAACTATTACAAACTGTGCAGCTATAAACATGGGTGTGCATATATCACTATGGTATGATGTTTTTAATTCTTTTGGGAAGATACCAAGCAGCAGAATAGCTGCATCAAAAGGAACCTCTAGTTTTAGATTTTGAGGAATCTCCACACTGATTTCCACAGTGGTTGCACCAGTCTATGCTCCCACCAATAGTGGAGAAGGGTTCCTTTTTTATCCACAGCCCAGCCAGCATTTGTTATTGATTGGTTTCTTGATAGCAGCCATTCTTTCTGGAGCAAGGTGGAATCTCAGCATTGTTTTAATTTGCATGCATTTAATAACCAGAGATGTTGAACATTTTTTTCATTTGTTTATTTGCTGCTGCTACTTCTTTGTCTGAAAAATGTCTGCTCATTTTAGATGCCCATTTTTGGATTGGGTCTTTAAGTTTAGGGTGGTGATTTTTTTACAATTTTTATATGTTTAGATATTAGCCTTCTGTCTGAGGAACAGCTGGTAAAAATTTTTCCCATGTTATGGGTTGTCTTTTCATTATGTTGATGATTTTTCTTACTGCACAGAAGCTTTTTAATAACATGAGATCCTAGTTGCTGATTCTTTGTGGTAGTTCCCGTGTGACTGGGGTTTTGTTCATAAAGTCTTTTCCAAAGCCAATGTCTTTTAGAGTTCTACCTAACTTCTCTTCCAACTGGTTTAGGGTTTCTCTTTTAATATTTAGATCTTTGATCCATTTTGATTTTGGTTTAGGGAATGGTGAAAGATTTGAGTCTAGTTTGAATCTTTGGCAAGTTGAAACCCAGTTTTTTCAGCACCAATTTTTGAAGAGGCTATCTTTCCTCCAGTGAGGGTGTTTGGCTCCTTTGTCAAAGATAAGGCAGCTGAGTATGTCTGGAGTTGTTTCTGCATTTTCTAATCTGTTCCATTGATCCCCAGATCTGCTTCTTTGCCAGTACCATGCTGTTTTTATTATAGTAGCTTTGTAGTTGGGGATTTTCATACCCCCTGCCTTGTCTTTGTTGTCTAGAATTGCTTTTGCTATTTTAGGTCTCTTCTGGTTCCAAATGAATTTTTGTACTGTTTTCTCTAGATCTGTGAAATATGCTATTGGAATTTCAATCAGGATTGTATTGAATCTATGTAGCAGTTTTAGAAGTTAGGCCATTTTCAGTATGTTGATTCTCCCTAACCAGGACCAAGGGATATCTTCCCATTTTCTGATATCCTCTTCAATCTCTTTTTTCAGAGTGCTATAGTTTTCCAACTAGAAGTTTTTACTTCTTTCGTTAGATTGATTCCTAGGTATTTCATTTTTGGGGGTGGCATTGTGAAAGGAGTTGTTTCCCCAGTTCCTCTCTCAATAAGTCTATTGTTCGTGTATAAGAAGGCTATTGATTTTTGCACCTTATATCTAGCTACTATACTGAATTTGGTTATTAAGTCTAGAAGACTTTTGGAGGAGTTTTGGGGTTTTCTATACAGAATATCATGTCATCCACAAATAATGACAATTTAACTTCTTCATTTCCTCTTTATTCCTTTTATTTCTTTCTCTTTTCTAATTGCTATGGCTAATGTTTCCAGAACTATATTGAACGGGAGTGATGATAGTGGAATTCCTTGTCTTGTTCCTTATTTTAGCATGAAAGATTTCAGTTTTTGACCATTTAGTATAATGTTGGCTGTTGGTTTTTCATAGATGGCTTTTATCAACTTGAGAAAAAGACCATCTATTACAATTTTCTTTGGGTTTCTTTTTTTATTATGAATGGGTGTTAGATTTTGTGAATACTTTTTCTGCACCTTTTGAGATGATCATATGGATTTTGTCCTTGACTCTGTTAATATACTGTATTACATTTATTGATTTATGTATGTTGAACCAACCTTGCTTCCCTCAGATCAATCCTACTTGATTAGGGTGTATGATCTTCCTGATAATCTTCTGCATTCTGTTTGCCAATGTCTTATTGAGGATTTTTGTGTCTATATTGATTATGGAGATTGTCCTGTAGTTTGCTTTTTTGGTTGGATTTTTCTCTGCTTTTGCAATCAAGATAATCCTTGTTTCTAGGAATGAATTTTGGAGTATTTCTTAACTTTCAATTTCATTAAAGAATTTGAGCAGTAGTGGTATTAGATCTTCTCTAAATTTCTTGTAGTATACAGCAATGAAGCCATCAGGACTTGGGCTTTCTTTGTAGGTAAGTTTTTAATTACGTTTGTAATTTCATTGATTAATATTGGATTTTTTTGAATTTTCATATCTTTTTTTTTCACTGTTAGGAATTCATATATCTAGAAATCTTTCCATTTATTCTGTGCTTTCCATCTTATTGGAGTACAGGTTCTCAAAGTAGGTCTTGACAATCTTCAGGATTTCTGCAGAATCTGTTGTGATTTCACTCTTTTCATTCCTAATTGCATGGATTTGAGTCTTTTCTTTCCATTTTTTGATAAGGCTGGCTAAGGGTTTGTTAGTTTTGTTTCTTCTTTTGAACAACTAACTCTTTGATTCATTGATTTTTTTGTATCATTCTCTTAGTCTTCATGGCATTGATTTCTGCTCTGATCTTTCTAATTTCTTCCCTTGTACAAGCTTTGTGTTTCTCTTGATCTTCTTTTTCTAGAAGCTTAAAGTTCAGCATTAGATTGTTTATTTGAGCTTGCTCTGTTTACTGTGCATATTCACTGCTATGAATTTCCCTCGTAGGCCTGTTTTCATTGTGTCCCATAACTTCCAGCATGTGGTATTGGCACTATCATTTAATTGTAGAAACTGTCTAATTTCTTCTTTAATTTCCTCTGTGACCCATTGATTATTCAGGGGGGTGTTATTCAATTTCCATGTGTTTATGAAGTTCTTGTGGTTTCTTTTGCCATTGATCTCCAACTTCACTGCACTATGGTCTGGTAATATACAGGGGATACTTCCATTTCTCTGTATTTACTTAAACATGTTCTATGAGCTGGTATGTGGTCTGTTTTGGAGAACGGCCTATGTATAACCTTGATGATTATAACTGATACATATTGACTTATCTTTGTCATGATATTTTCCTCTTCTTGGCTCTTTTTTTTAAATTTTACCTCTTTCTATTTAATTTCTTGCCTTGCTCAATGGATTCATTCTGTTGGGCTTCATGGAGTTGTGACCATCAGTGTCTTTTCCTAGGATATTGTTTAGAATTTTTTGGAATGCTTGTTGGGTATTCATGAAGTTCCTCAGGTGTTCTTTGTCATGAAAGTACCTCATTTCTCCACTGATTTTGAAAGATCTGGATCTGGAGGTTGTTTTCTTTTAGGGCTTTTAATACTTTATTCTAGGATCTCCTTGATCGGAGGTTTTGCATTGAGAAGTCTACTGTGATTCTGATGGAATTTCTTTTGTTGTCATTTGTTTTTTTTTCTCTTATGCTTTTAATATTTTGTTCTTATGTTCAGTTTCTGGAATTTTGACTATTATATGCCTAGGTGTAGATTTTTTTTCCAATACTGGGGATCAAACTCAGGACCTTGTGTTTGCAAGGCAAGCAGGCTGCCACTGAGCTAAATCTCTGGCTCATTAGGTGTAGTTTTTTTTTATCATGGCTAGGTGGAGTTCACATGCCTCACTTATCTTTGTGTCAAATTCTTTTTCTCTGTTTGGGAAGTTTTCTGCATTTACTTCTGTGAAAAGTTTATGTCTTATATGCTATCTCCTACTCCTTTACTGACTTCAATCAACCTAAGTTATTCTTTTTTCATCACCTAGTAGCTGTTGGATTAATTTCTCATGGTTCCTTGATATTTCTAAGAAATCTTTCTTTTCATGTTTGCTAACTGTAATCCTTTCTTCTATATCTGAAATTCTGTCCTCACATTCACTTACTCTGCTGCAGAAACATTCAATGGAATTTTTAATCTCTTGGATATCTGCTTGAGTGTGTTTAATGTTTTCCATTTCTGTCTTATACTGGATATTCATGGTTTCCATCATTTTCCTCAGCTTATTTTTATTTATCTATATATGCTCTAGAGTTACTGATCATGTCTTTAATTATGATCACCATCTCTGTTATCTGAGAAATTATTTCTGACTTCATTTTTTCCAGAGCCTCTTTCATCTGTTTTGTTGCCAGTTCAGGGATTCCAGGTGGTTGACTTTCAGATTGTTCTACCTCATTGCTCCCTGGATTTGCCTTTGGTGAGCTGGAAGTCTGTGTTTATGTCTTGTTTGTGTGTCTTCTCATTTCTATTTTTTGTGATATTTTTAGTTTAATTCCTGGTTTGCTGCTTGTATATTGCTTACTGCAAGTATCTTTATCACTAGTATTTAGAACCCTTAAAGAATGGCTATTTTTCAGATTATCTTCCAGGTATAGCTGGCCTTTGAGTTTTTAAGGTAATGACCCTTAGGCAATCTCAGTCTTGGTATACCAGGAAGAACAACTGACTAGAGCAATCATGTTATCTTGGACAAAGTAATACAGTCAGCATCAACAATAGCATCAAACACTGCCTAGAAAATGACAAATTGTGGTAACTATTAATCTGCCACCTTTGACCACATGAACTAGACTTGTGGTTATATATCAAAATGTAGAACCAACCAGAGATATGCTTGCAGTAAATAAGCCATTCAATATAGTGAATTTGCCCTGTGGGGAGAAGACTTAAAAGTTGAGGGCAGGGAGGGTAGATAAATAGAAGGAGAGGGGAAGGTTAGAAGTAAGGCCAGAAGACACAGCAGGATTACACAATCTTTGGGAAACTGGTGAAGACAGAAGGAAAAGATTGAAGGAAGGAACATAAACAAGAACAGAACAAACAAACAGCAACAGGAAAACTAGAAACTGTATTCACACTCCTACAAAAATAAGAACAACCAAGAAAAAACAAAGCAAGACTAAAATAGGAACAAGAAAGAAGAGAAATAAAGAAGAAAAGAAAGAAAAGAAAAGAAAGGAAAATAAAAGATGTCCCCTTCAAGGCATGTCTCTGCTGTCACTGGTGGTGGACAATATGGGGAGCGTACAGATCTGTGATGACTAATCTCAGTGAGCCAGCTGTACTCCACTAAATTCAAGCTGATTTCTGGCTGTGAGGGTGGAACTGAGCTTCCTGACTTCCTTTGGGTCAGAACTCTATGCAATTCTACTGCAAATTTGAATTACCCTTCCCTCGCAGCAAGTCTGGGTTTTGATAGGTAGTCCTCATGCCAATAATTCACCAGCTGTTGCAGTCAACTGCATCTTTATTTCAGTGACTCTTTTCACTCTCCCATTAGTCTTCAATTCTCAAAACAAGCCTCAGAGAGGCCCTCTCTCTACTGTTCAACACTACATCATCTTACAGAGCTCAGAACAATGACCTTTCTGCACTCTGCCTTGGGAGGTCTAGATCCTAGCACCGCACTGCTCTCTTGGTTGGCTTCTCAGTGGAGCTTCATCTTTTTTCAATTATACTGAGTTTTCTCCTTTATTACAGATCAAGTGATATATTTGCTTTGGTTAGTTTTGGGACTCTTTATTCTGTTCCATTGGTCTATATATCTGTTCTTCAATATTATTCTGTCTTGATTACTCTGACTTTATAGAAAGTCTCAACATCAAATAATTTCAGTTTAATGGCTTCTTAAATATAGAATTGGCTGTTTGAAGTGGTTTGCATCATAGTATAAACTTCAGAATTAGTTTGTTGATGCTTATAAAATAATTTGCTCTGATTTTGACTGAGAATGCATTGTATCTCTAGATCAAGTTGGGAAAAACTAAAGTCTAAACAAAATTGAATGTCTCTATTCTTGAATCTAATCATCTTCCTATTTAGATCTTTGACATTGGAGTTTTGTACATTTCCTTATTTAGATCTTATATATAGTTTGATAGATTTATCCCCAAGTATATGATTTTCTTTGAATGATGATTTAAATATTATGTTATTCATATGAATTTTCAGTTGTTTATTGTTGTCCCATAAGAAATCAAATGGCTTTTCTACATTAACCTTGTATCCTACAACTTTGCTGTAATTACTCATTTCTCCAATAGTTTTTTGTTGTTGCTGTTATTGATGATTCTCTGGTGTTTTCTCAATAGAGAATCATGTCATTTGTGAATGAATAGTTGTATTGTTTTTCCCTTTCAAATCTGTCTGTATTTTATCTCTTGTCATATAACATTAGCTTTCAGTATGATACTAAGTTCTCACCAAGAAGTTTGTTGTAGTTAACAAGGTTGACTAAATGTTCTTGATCAAGTTGAGGAAGTTTTCATCTATTCCTAATTTACTGAGCATTTTTATCCTGAATGAATGTTGACTTTTGACAAATGCTTTTCCTATAACCATTGATATGATCATATAATTTGTCTTTTTTAGTCTTGATGTGATACATTACATTAGCTGATTTTCAAATGTTGTCTCAGACCTACAGAGCTGGGATTGTTTAGGAATTTTACATCTATATACAAGAAGAGTACTGATCCATAGTTTCCCCTCATAATAGCTTTTTCTGATTATAACTGTTAGATATAGGAGTTTTGCAGTTTCCAACTATAAAAGTATTTTATAGACTTACTTTTGTAGTTCTATCATATTTGTCTTATATAGTTTGTTGCTTTGTTGTTAAGTATATGCAAGTTAAGTGTTGTGTCTTTTTGAAAAAATTGACACTTTTATCATTGTATATACTCTCTATCCTTGATAATTTCCTTTTTTACAATGTCTCATTTGAAATTATTATGCCTATTCTAGTTTTCTTTTTTAAAAGATTTCTTTCTTTCTTTCTTTCTTTCTTTCTTTCTTTCTTTCTTTCTTTCTTTCTTTCCCTTCCTTTCTTCCCTCCCTCCCTTCTTCCTTCCCATCCTTCCTTCATTCTTCACTACTCCCTCCTCTCTCTTTCTCTCTGCTTCTTTCCTTTATTTCCTTCTTTCTTTCATCTTTTGTGACATATGAGGGATTGTCTGGGTTTTGGGGGGGGAAGTTAACAAATACCCCGGTCTTTTTTTATTTTAATCTATCTTTATACTTAAGGTGAATTTCTTGTTTTTAAAAAAAATAAAATATATCTTGCTTTTTTGTTTTATTTAAATTTAATGCATTCTTTTTATTTGTATATTTTATATTCATATTTAAAGTAATTATTGATACAGTTTGCTTAACATCCATGATATTAGTAACTATTTGCTATTATCTAATATTTCACTTTGTTTACTTTTGTCTTTCACTCTTTTTTCCTGTGTAATTTAATTTATCCTTTCATATGTTTTCATTTTCCTTTAGCATATCAATGATGTTGTTTTTTAAAAAAAATTATGTTAGTGGTTGTTGAAAAGTTCTTGGTGCACATTTACTATTAACCTAAATCAACCTTCACAGAAGACTATAGTACTTCATAGGTGTTATATTTACCTAAGAGAATGTTCCTATCTTCTCCCTTCTTTCCTTTATAACATCATTGCTGTTTATTTACTCATTCACACACTGTAATCACCCAATGCATTCTAGCTATTAATTTTAGAGCAGTTATTAGATTGATGAAAAATAAGAATAATGAAAGATTTTACTTAACTTCATTTATTCCATCCCCGATAATTTTTTTTTGCTTTAAATCAATCTAAATTTCTGATCTAAATCCTTTTCCTTATCTCTAAAGCATGTCTTTCAAAATTTCTTAAAATGAAAGTCTATTGACAAGCTATTCTTTGAGAAACTGTGGGGAGTTTGGATTGTTGTTTGGTTTTCTTTTGTTATTTCACTTTTGAATGATAATTTTCCTGGATACAGAATTCTAGATTGATGATTTTATTATATTAGCACTTTAAATATTTTCTTCTTGCTTATTTGTTTTTAAAGAGAAATATAGGAAAATCTGTATCCTTGTTCTTCTACAAATAAGACTCCTCCTCTCTATTCCTCTTTGCCTTTTTTTAAATAATGATTTTCTTTGTCTTTTTTTTGCCATTTGCATATGATGTTCCTAAATGTAGGTTTTTAAGAGTATATTTTACCTGCTTCATATTCTCTGAGTTTGAGGGATCTGTGCTTTGAGTTCTGTCATTAATTTGGGGGCATTGTCTTTCTCCCTTTGGTATTATCATGTGAACTGTGCCATGGTCCTTCTATATTCTGTCCTGTTTTTCTTTTTCTTTTCTCTTTGTTTTGGAAAGTTTCTATTGATATATCTTCAAGCTTACTGATTATTTCCTTGGCCATGCTAAGTCTAATGTTGAGCCCATCAGAGGCATTTGTGAAATGATTCATGAATTTTCTTTTTTTTTCTAGCAATTCCTTTTGATTTTTGTCTTAGAATTTCTATTGTTATGCTTATGTTAGCTATGTGTTTCTTCATCCTGTCTACTTTTTCCATTAGCACTTTTAGTATATTGACACTATTTTAAATATCCCGCTTGATAATTCCAAAGTTTCTTCTATATGTAAGTCTGGTTCTAATACTTGTTTTGTCCCTTCAGACTATTTTTCTCTTTCTTTGTAGCATGCTTATGATGTTTTGTTGACAGTTATACATAATATGTTGTATAATAGGAACAAGGATCATAATCTTATATTGTAATGTTTTGTGTTTATCTGTTTAGGAGCTAGGCTATGTTTAATGTCACTGTAGCTGAATTTCCATTAGTGTCCTCTTGTATTTTTTTGTTTTCCCTCTTGTCCTTAACTATCCCTATAAACTCCTTCTTAATAGATTTCGTGTCTTTAATCTCTCACATTTGTAATCCCCATTATTACACTGGACTCCTGCTGTTGGTGTGGTATAAAGTATTGTTGAAAAGCACGAGTAAAGGCACACACAGTTGTGGGCTCCATGAGACCCGGTGGCACACTGGTAACAGCAGGAGGTGGTGTGGACACAGCTCAGAATGACAGGGTTCTTTTCAGAGTTTTGCCTTCCAGCCACACGGCCTTCGCCAAGCGGCCCACCTCCCTGAGCTGGGCAGAGTCAGCAGACTATAATCTTATGATTAAATCTCTGTTTTTCTTGTGAGCTCAAATATCTGGTGTGACCTTTCACAAAGCTTCTTAACCTCTCCCCCTGCCCCCATTTTTTTTTGTGAAACAGAAAGGCTAGAGGGTTCTGAGCTGTTTAATTGCCTTTCACCTAGACCATATAAGGCTCTCTCTGATAAAGTAGTTATCTGTGAATATGGGCTTTTGCTATAGACAAGAGAATACTGGGGCATAGGTATAAATTTTTGCTTTTTCTTTCCTTTGCTGAAAGCAGGGGAGGCTTTTCTCAGTTCTTCACTGTGAGAACCTGATGGAGCCTCCTTAGAGGTAACATTCATAAATGAATAGACCAGTCCTCTAGGCTTTACCTCTTGGAGCTTTTAATTCTGTAGCTGGTCTGGGTTACCATTTAAGTGCTTCTACCTGTTCCCTGCCTGTAGGGACTTTTCTTGCAAAACTCTCATTCTCTGTATTTGCCTTTTATTCCAGGTGTGGGACTGCAGTTTGTCCTCTTGCCTCAAGCTTCTGATGGAGTAAAATAGCATTGTTCATTTTTAGTTTGTTTAACTTTATTTCTGACGAGGCTGGTAGTGATGATTTCCAAGGCAGAAACTGGAAACCCACATATATCATTTTAATAAAAGAAATCAAACACAAAATACATATAACATGTATACTCGTGCACAAAAAGCACTAAAATGTATAATCTTTATAAAAGCATCATAGACAAAAATATATGAAAGAATAATACTACAAATTACTTGTAAGCTTATTTTGCAGAAACTAACAAAAGGCCAAAAATAAATGTTCGATATATATTACTCTGAAAAGTAAAACAATATAATGGTTTAAATTTTACTCAGAGTCATTACCATACTAACCAAAATCCCAGAACTTTATTTTTTTCTGGTATGAATTAACAAGATGAATCAAAATATCTGTGGCAGATCAAAGGCCAAGTAAAACATTAAAGTGTTTCCACACAGTAGATATGAGGACTTACTTTAAATCAATCCTTATTAGGCAATTTGTGATGCAGGCACAGAGATAGACAAGTAGGCCCATGGGTATATACAAAATTGATTCATGCTAGTGTAAGCCATTTACATCACTGGGGAAAGGATTGACTATTTTATTTACAAAATCATTCTGTAATAACTACTATCTCAATAGAAAATAATGAAATTGATTTCATACTTCAACCATATAGAAAAAATATCAATAAGTACTAATTGGATTTAGGTATGTATAGTCAAATATAGAACTATAAACCTTAGACAACAACTCCATATATTCATATATTAATACTCATATTCATCTCAGAAAATGTCTTTTAAAATTTGATATCTAAACCCTTTAGAATACACCCTGTTTAGTATCTCTCTGCATCTTTAGGTACTGACTATTTCTTTTCTGTTAAAGAAAAAAAGAGAAATAAGGAGGGAAAGAAGGATTAAGAGCCATTGTATTTAGAACTAACTATAATTTCATTTAGACTGTGTTTCTACACTGACAATTATCTCACCCATTGTAGACATTCAAAAAATTAAATGTTTCTTCTTGTAAACTTTAAGGTTATCAATAAACACAGCATGTGGTTAATAGTCCTGTTTTAGCGTAAGGAAGTCATGGATTTGAATTCTGTCTCTGAAGCTTACTTTCTGTAAAACCAGTTAAATTATTTACATCTGCTAAGTCTCCGTTTCTGAACATGAATATTATAACAAAACCTACTTCACGAGACTCAGGAAAATAAATAATGAAATGGAAACAATAGTAAAATTTACACAGTGCTTGTAGCATTATGCTTAGTAAATGCCAACTATCATTATGTTCTTTTAATTTATTCACAAAAATTGTTGAAGCTATGTTAAGGTAAATATAGAAAGTTAGGAATAAGAATTAATGGTTTTACATTTTAGAGTAAACATTGAAAGCATTTTGATATAGAATGAGTACTACAGTACATACACATTTTGTACTAATTTTCCTTAGTATATTTACTATGTTTACTGTATTTATAAGTATACTTAAGCTTAAAAAATAGTTATTCTCACAAAGGGTAGCTGGAGTGTGCATTGCATCGTGAAGACAAGAGTCAGAGTGAGAGTGGCAGAATCTGCGTTCTATTTGACAGCATTCTCCTTGCAAGCCAGCAGTATAAATGACTCAGAAAAAGCAAAATGATAAGATTATATTGATAGATCATATAATATGCAAAGTAATAGTAATGATCATTTTTTCCTTTGTTGACCAAGCTTTCCACAATGTACATTTTTTTTTCTTGTGGACACCAAATTTTCAGCTGGATTCTAACAAATTAATGTACACTGCTAAAAAACAATCAAAATGCAAAGATTGCTAGAATGTGAGAAAGTGGAACATGAGGAGCAGCTCAAGATTAAACATTCGAATTCTCAACATGAGAGAAAAATGTTTTGAACTGGAGTGTTCCAAATATTTATAGGCTTTCAGAAACAATTTAGTATTTTGAACTATTGGAAAAATTAATTTTGTCAGTCTTCTTCATTCTTGGTACCATTTAAACCAAGAAATGTATTCACTTATCAGAAAAATTAGAAGTCATTTTTGTAATGGTTGGAAAATTAGTTGCTAAATTAATGAATTGTAAGTAGGCTTTGGTTAGCCTTTTTTCACAAAACAAAAAGAACATTGGATAAAATAATTATTATCAAATAGATTTTTTTATTTTGCATGTTTCCTGAATATTATATGAAATAAATAAATTTATTTCAGAAATCTAAATTCCAAAATACTATTTTAAGTAACAAAGTCCAATGAGACATAAACCTATATGGCCAGATGAGTCTGTTTTTAAAAATATATTCTGTGCTTCAGCATTAATAACATTAATATAATAATACTATGTTATATTTCTTAGCTTTGATTTTTCCCATTATAATTATTCTTTAGCTACTCTTGGTTTTAAACAAGTGTTTCTATGAAAACAGAAGTCACATAGTAGAAGTTATTTTACTTTAATAACGTATGTATAGCAAAGAAAATCAGAATTTGCTAAAAAATATTAATCAGCTTCTTGCCAGAAATGCTTTTCGTTATTCTGTCTGAACTCAAGGAACTCACTGCTCTTGATGAGCGCATTGACATCAAAGAGAGCTCAGGCTGTGTGTCCAGAGGACACGCTGCTGACTGAGGAACAGACCCTATTTAAATAAGAGCCAAAGAATTATGTATTTAATTCTGCCTTGTCTGGAAAAGCCAGCTTGTTGGGAAATAGCCAAATATTTAATGTAAGTTTTCCTGGAGGGATTCTATATTCATATTTTATTCTGTGACAATTTCTCATACATAAAAAATTATGAAGCTACATACACTGTACAAACATAATGTGAATAACAGTAAACTATTGTATTTTTTTCTCCTGACAGAACATTAAAATACATTCTAAAGATGTATATGGTGGCAATTCACCTATGCTGTTTATTATTTTTATTCTATTCTTTTTTAATTTTAAAATTAATTGGTACATTTTAGGTATACAATATAATGACATTCATCATTGGAAATTTGTACCTTTACATAATCTATCTTGGTTCTTGTTTCTTTCCCATTCCCCTGCCCTCCCTTCAATCCATCTACCCCTCGCTATTTACAAAGACTTTGTTTCCATGTTTTCATTTTTTTCATATTAATTCCATTTGGTTCTTTCTTTTCCTTCCCCATACCCCTTCTCCCCTTCCCTTTTGCATATTTTCTTCACATTTCACCTTATCTATTATACCTTTTAGTCCTTATTTACACTTTCAATTTATCACACCAGAGAAACTATTTGGTAATTACATATGTGTGTCTTATTTATTCCACTTAAGAGTATCACCTCAATGTGTATCCATTTAGCTACAAATGTTTCTAATTTCTCAGTCTTTATGGCTGAGTAGTACTCCATTTTATTTTTTTTAAACCCACATTTTTATTCTATTCTTATAAATTGTCTACTTTCTGTATTATAATAAATTCTTCTTAGTTGATATTCATTTTGGATATTAGTATGCTTTCTTGAAGAGCTCATTTTTGTCTGTTTAATTGACTAGAAGGAATTTAGTGCTCTTTGTACCAAAATAATTTTGATATAAAAATATTATAAGATTTCTATTTCTTAGCTAGAAATGACTGCATTAGCGTCTTTATTCTTATTGCCAATATTAGAGATAAAACAGTAATCTAATTTGAGAAAAGATTTATCACTATATCAAAAAATTAAAGATGAAAAAATTTTAAATATATAGAATGATTATTAAATTAACTGGTATGTATCTAATGATGTTAGAATTAGAAAATATTAACTTTGTACAGTTATCCTAGAAGTTAACTGACATATTTTTCTGACAGTATCCATTATTGTGATGTATAATAAGGTCTAGAAAATTTTTTCTTATTCATGTTATGTGAGATTGTATAAGGCATGGTTATCAAATATAACATTTATTAGTTTTTTGGGTTGAAGTTCAGAAATTTTCCAGAATTGAAATTTTAAAGGATCAGTGAAATTATACAATGAAAGTGACATAGAAACTTAAAATGAAATTCATTATTTTAAAACTGAGAGTGTGTTTACTTTTTTATTAAATGAAAAGACAATTAAAAACATTTTTTAATTGAATTAGCTTTAACAGGGCATGCTGGCACACGTGTTTAATCTCAGGACTCTGAGAGGCAAAGGCAGGAGAATCTCAGCTTTGAGCAACTTAGTGTCAAAATAAAACACTGAAAAAAAGGACTAGGGATATAGATCAGTGCAAAGGTCCTGGATTCAAACCACTCTACCAAGCTCCTAAAATTAAATTAGCCTAATTAACTTTTTAATATTTAACTTTAATTTTACTTACTGTATAGCATTGCCTATTATTTGGCAAATGTGCTTAATCATATGTGCATTGTTTATTAGAATTGTTAAGAATGGCATTTTTATTTTCCTCTTATTATCATACATTCTCTCTGTGCATGTATTTAGTTTTTAGGTATTAATGACAGAATGAATTTTTCTATGACATGGTGTCTTGTTTTTATTCACACTCACTTCAGAACTCTAGCTCTGACTCTGAAGCACACACAGGCATGGTTGGTATTTACCAGGGACATCACTTAGATTGTGGTGAAATGTATTCTGGAAGCTCACCAGGGCAGAACTGTAGAAAACACAGTGATACATTTGCAAATCCCAGTAGTACTCCGCATTTATTATTCTTTATTGCATTTTTGGCTTCATTATTCTCAGAATCATATTTTTACATAGAAACAAAGATTGATCTGATTTTTTCTATTCTGTATTATAAGATTGTTTTTATTTGAAATGAAATTTAATTTCTCCAGTACACATTGAATCCATTACCCATCCCCATTGACAATTTTCTCAGAATATATAGTGAAACTAACTTTTTATATTTCTATGGCTGTCACTCTTAGCAATGTTTCTGTCTTCTCTTCTGTGAACTTCTGAAATGCTCCATCACTTCCATTCTTATCTCCTTACCCATTTCCCATCAAACACAGTCATATTTGTAACTGGAATAATACAGTGTGCCTCTGTGTATAAATCTTCCCCGCACTGGACATGATCCAGCCTTTGCCAGTCCTCTCTTATTTTATAACACTGCCCTTCATGTTCATTTTGCAATGGGTCTCACTAAGCAGTCCCATTCTTTGAACTGGACAAGTCAGCTTGCCCTTCTCCTTGATTATTCTACTCCCTGATTGTTTTCCCTGATACAGTGTTCAGCATCTGCTTCTCCTGTCATTGAATGATATTTTTCATCTTTGCACCTCCTCATCTCTGAAATGTCCTTTTTTTTGGTTCTTTTTATTGTCTGTCTCTTGTCACTAAGCATATAAGTTTTATGAAATCAGAGTCCAGCACCTAGAGCAGTGCCCATTATGGAATAAATTCTTCCAAACAGTGTGTCATAGGATTATCTTCCCACTAAGGAGAGACTTCTGAAACCCCCATACAGTAGAAAGACAATAAATGATTCCTAGGAAAATTAGTCTAGACAAACCTCAGAGTTACAACAGTACTCAGCATGTCTCTTCAGCCATGAAATAGGGAAGTTAGAAACAACAAAGGACTGTGATGCCTCAATATCTGTCAATATTTAACCTTTCTAAAAATAGAATTCAAAATGTTGAAGCACAATACATTATTCATGTGTTTGTGGTGATGCTGGCAAAAAAAAACAACAACAACAACAACAACAAAAAACCCTACTGCACTACCAGTAAAAGTACAGCACATATAATTATGTAGCATACATGACACTTAATAATGACAATAAATGACTACGTAACTGGAAAAAAAAAAGATTCAAGGCACCATGCTGAATAGGATGTGCAAGCTAATGAACAACAACAAACCACTGCCTAGCATTTTACTTGAACATTTATCAATTCTTTTGCTCTGACTTTGAGTTCAGGCAAAAAACTGGTAATGCCCTTGGTTCTTCCTTGTCTGTCATAGTTGATTATTGGAGGCTGATCAGA
This sequence comes from Heterocephalus glaber, assembly GCF_053883595.1. Taxonomy (NCBI): domain Eukaryota; kingdom Metazoa; phylum Chordata; class Mammalia; order Rodentia; family Bathyergidae; genus Heterocephalus; species Heterocephalus glaber. The sequence goes on along the minus strand of NW_028258344.1, from coordinate 31,411,633 downwards.
CCCCCAATCACCTGTCCAAGGGCACAGCACACGGATTAAGAAAAGAAAAGAAAAGACCTTAATACATAAATGGGGGTCCCAAGACAGTCAAAGCTCTCATCTGACTAAGACACCATCTCTTGGAGCTTACTACTATTTATTGATCTTGCAGCTTCCAGAAGAGGCAAGGGGCAGTTTGGGGAACAGTGAGGCAGAGAGCACTGATGCGAGCAGGGTCCTAGCTACAAGGAAACAAGATATTCTAGCAGTGATGAGTGGGAAATGTGTTCCTTACCATGGATTAATTTTTGCCTCTAGAGGAGTTTTCTGTACTAGTCACGCTGCCCTTAGCTGCATCATTGTCTTGCCATCCAAGACATTGCAGCATCAGGGGTCACTGAGACCTCTGCTGTAACCAGTGGCGTGGGGAGTTGTTCCTTTTCCACACACCAACTGCTGGCTCCTCAGGCAAGCCATTGTGGGCTAATAGGCAGAATCAAAATTTTAATATGAAAGGTGAATTTAAGAATTTGTAGCTTGCTCAGGGTGGTTCCAATCAGTTGATGACTGACCATACATCTTGGCAAATATATCCCCTACATGCATCCGACTTCTTCTGTCTCTCCTTTGGTACCACCCTTTTCAAATCATTATCATCTCACACCTATATTTTTACTACAGTGCCTGCTGGGTCTTCCTGTATCAACCTTTACTCCACTTCAGTATATTCTACATCATGGACATCACTTCAGTCATTTATTTAAAGGCAATTGTCACACCTTTGCTTATAATGCTCCAGTTTCTTCCCCCTGTCACTTAGAACAAAATGCTCTCTGACATTCACCCTCTGTCTCTGCCCAAACAATACCAGCTGCTTTGCTTGTCTTTAAATTTGCAAAGAATATCTCCACATCAAGGCCTTTCACTTAGCATTTCTTCCTGGAGTCTTTTTCCTCTCCACTTCATTTCCATTTTGTTTGCTGCTTCATTACTTTCATATATAATGAATAATGTTTAACAAGAGGGACTCATAGAAATGTGTTCTAGACTGTTTATTAGAATACAAGTGGACAACTTATTTTGAATATGTGGCCCAGCATAGAAATCAAGACCATGGTTCATTAGAATACTTAGGATGAAGTGTTGAAGAGTTTTTTCAAGTCTATCAACTTAGGAGCTTTTCTCTAAGTTCCTAGAAATCTTAACTTCTCTTCCTCTACCTTCTTTTCCTTTTTCTTTTCTTCTTCCTCATCGTCTCACCTGGTTGATCATGAAGCAAAATAAGATGTGGTAAAGTGATTGCCTAATCCATGGTAAATGCTCAATGTCATTATTAGTTTAGCACATTTCTCTCATAACATTTATAATTATTTGGATGTCTTAGTCACTTTTTTGTCACTGGGACAAAATACCAGATACCTTCAACTTAAAGGAGAGATTTATTTTGGTTCAAGGTTGAGAAGTTTCAGTCCTTTCATGGTCAGTGGCTCTAGCCTGAAGCAGCATGTTAGAAAGGCCTGAGCAGAGGGAAGCTGCTCACCTCATGTCAGAGAGGGAGCAGAGAGAAGAGAGGAACCAAGAAGAGAGATAAACTCTTCCAGGTCATGACCCCAGTCACCAGCCTCTTCCACTCAGATCCTACATACTAAAAGCAAGTCAGGTATAATGTCCCCATAATCCAATCATCTTCTACAGCCCCATAAATGAGCTCATGAGGCTCTTGGGGAGACATCTAGATATAAACCATGACACTGGACATAGTTTTAAAATGGGGTGTGTATAATCTACATATTATTTTGTCCACTAGAAATTTCATAGTAAAAGCTTTCCATGCTGGCAAACAGTTCAAAAAGGGAAAATAGTTTTGAGTTCTGTCTACACAATAACATGCAGCAGAAATACCATGATTTAACTATCACACCATCATTGTAAATTATTTGGCTTCAATTCTCTTTTGTGATTGCTTTGCATATTCACTTCAATATCATACCCTCTCTTTGCATTAAAATACACTTCAATATTATATCCTTTTTGAATTAAAATATTTCCTTCATGTAAGTTCATGTTTGGTAGATTATTGGTTCAAAGGGTTTGATACTTATTTATGACACCTAGGGATTTTACACATTGCTGTATGTATACTTTGCATGGATTATGGTAGTGAAATATAAAACGTACTTGCTAGCATTATTTATACTCCATTTAGGGAAACAGGTAAAATTATCTTGGAAAAGACAAATATCTGATCAGTGTTATATTAATCAAGCACAGTATTAATGATTATTTCATCAATTTTTATTAGCATCAAAACAAATAGAGCTTTTTGTGCTGAATTGGTATTCATAGATAAAGAAAAACGTAAAGGCACCATTTGGAATTGGTATGTGCAGATATTTCAGTATGCTCCTAAAAGTATTAAGGCCAGAAAGAAATTGAAATTTTTATTTCAGCTCAAAACTACTGCACCTGTTTGATCATTTGGCAAATTTCTGTATTGTTGTTCAAGGTGAACAATAGATTTAGTTACTGTTAACCATTCTGCCAGGATCCTTTCTCTGACAGCCTTGATAAATGAATATCACATAATGATATTTAAATGATCCTAATAGAGTGAAAACTAGAGAGACAAGAGAAATGAATACATCTTATTTCTATTGATATAGATATATATATAAATATATATTGATATATATTTCTTTTATCTGATATTTTGTTAAACTGAGTAGATCAAGTTCTGTAATAAGTCAGATGGCAAATCATAAAATTATACTGATTTTTATCTTTCCTAACTTTCAGTATAAAGAACGTAACTCCAAAGGTAGGAGACCCTGAGACTCGTAAAGCTATTCGCCGTGCCTTTGATGTATGGCAGAATGTAACTCCTCTGACGTTTGAAGAAGTTCCCTACAGTGAATTAGAAAATGGCAAACGTGATGTGGATATCACCATTATTTTTGCATCTGGCTTTCATGGAGACAGTTCTCCCTTTGACGGGGAGGGAGGATTTTTGGCACATGCCTATTTCCCTGGACCAGGAATCGGAGGAGACACTCATTTTGACTCCGATGAGCCGTGGACACTGGGAAATCCTAATCACGATGGTAAGTGCATCATTTCATTGCAATGTCAATAGTCCTGTTTTTACTTTGAAAATCTCCATGTGATTTACTAATTTACAAACTTAAGGTATCAAAATTTATAAAAATTATTAAAATATAAGGCATAAAAATTTATAAATTATAAATTATAAAAAATAAATATGTGAAGTTTTTTGTTTTAGGAAAAGAATTTTATTTCATTAGAAAATATAGCTACATATCTATTCTTTTAATGATTAGAATTTTACACTGTTTAAAGTGAATTTTGTTTTCTACAAAATGTCACCTTAAAAGATTTTATATTCCTTAAACAAATTGTGCTGTTTCTTCTGTACTTTATCCAGTGTTTCCATTTGAAATTTAATCTCAAATCCAGTGTTTCCATTCAAAATTTAGTATTTTTGGTCTGGCTTTTATTATAGTTTTCTGTTAGATTACCACTATTCTAGCCTAAATTATTTATCCCTTGTCTTTAGTCTCATCTATTTAATTGATCTTTCAATCTGATATGTGCATGACTTATTATCTGTATATCTTTATTTACAAAAATTAATTTCTTGCAACTTTATCCCAATACATCTATCAGTATTCTAATCATTATAATATTCTGACATGCAAAAATAGTGTAAAAATAAAAAAAACTCCATAGCTTTGAGAAAGCTAAATGATAAAAGCATGTTTGTCTTCCTAGACAAAAATGTGTATTTCAATTGCATTTTTTTTTTTTACAAAAATCAGTTATAGAAATTTAGGATTATAAGATTCCTATGTATTCCCAGGCCCATTCTGCTAATCAATGCTTAATTTTTTTTTCTTTCTCACCATTGTAGAATGTTTTTCTATTATAGTTTTGAACTGCTTTAATGACAACTAATTAGCTAATAAGACTCTTAATTCCTCCTTGATAAGTTAAGCCTAGTCATGAAAATGAGCTTTGTTAGTTTAGTAGAAGGTTTAGTTAGTTGGATTATTCTAATGGGCTTGTATTTTTCAGACACCTATGGTTCTATTGCAGGACAGATAGAGTGAATTATGTTGAATGGAAGTTAATACATAACTACCCATGTTTTGCAAAATAAAATTTATAGTATTATAACAATTTTGGGGCTGTTCTCAATAGTTATAGATTTTATAATATTAATTTGTGATTACATTTTTGAGAACTTCTTTAAAGATAGCGAAGAAGTCACTAGTTAGAGGAGATAGTGTCAGGGGATTTCAGAATAGTGGAAAGAAAAATTTTGGAATCAAACAGATTTATGTGTAAATACTGATTAAGTAGTTCATTACTTCAAAAAGCCTCTAATGTATATGTGTTAGTTACTTTTCTTTTGTTGCTGAGACAAAATACCCAGCACCAAAAGTTAAAGCAGAAGGGGCTTATTTGGCCTACAGTTCATAGAGGTTTCAGTCCAAAATTGGCTGGCCCCAGGGTAGGGATGACAAACAGGCATCCCAGAGGAGAAACAACATGGTACCCACACAGTAGCAAAGGTAACAAGTGAGAATTTAAGAGTCTCCCTGCCCCTTTTATCTTATTCAGACTACTTAGGGCCATAGCATTCACACCCTTAATCCTAGGGCCCTTGAGCCTAGCGTTGCATCATCAATCAATTCCAGCTTCACACACTCTGGATCAAGCCTATGACCATATGAGGCTTTGGAGGGACATCTAGACCCAAACCATAACAGTATATGTGTGTTTTCACTCTGTAGTTTTTATGTAGGCTGGGAACAGTGTAAGACATACTTCCTGTCCAGTCTTGTTTAATCTACTCTCTCCTTTCTATATGTCTAATAATAAAATGTATATAAACTTGAAAGTTGAGAAATACTAGTTGTGCTAATTTGACATTTTAGCCCCATAAATTTAAGATTTTTTAAATCTTATAAAGTGAAGCTAACAAATTATCTGTATTTTGTTTTAAAATATTGAAATTCTCAATAAAGAAGGTGCAACAACCTGCACTTTTTGAAAATATATAATAAATTTTCAGAAAAAAATCTATACAAATATTTGTTAATACAGGAGATGAGAATGTTTACCCTGATTTGAATCTAATTGGTGCTGTGGTGATTATGTGTTTTGTATGATTTTAAGTTTTCCAAGGAAAATATCTGTGGAGAAATTTCTCAGTTATAACATGACCTAAAGATATACAATCAAGTTAAATTTCCTTTGACTGAAAGAATTTATTAATACATCTTAGTGCCTCTTAACTGATATTGTGGGTGTGTAATATTCTTTGCACACAGGCACTCAACTAAAAACTTAAAATGCTTATTTGATATTTGTTTTTTTGCTTTGTTTTGTTTTTTGCCTCTACCAGTCAAGTAAGAATACATTGCCTTGTAAGTGAAAGTAAAGGAATGAACTCTGCAAAACAATAGTGTTTCAGAATTGCAGAGGATTAGGGAAATGCTAATTGACTCTTGGAAATGTAATTCCATAAAGATTGACTGCTTAATTGAAATTCAAACTCTTATCCAGCAACAGCAGGGAGCTAGGGTAGTGTCAGGCAAAAGCATTGATCATTTATCAAAAGAACAGCCTCTAGCTTTGGTTGTACCTACTGGCAGATATGGGAAGACTCCATGTATTTGTACATCCTATATCCTAACTATGTGAGATGCTCATTTTATATCACAAGTAACACAAGGTGCAGTTTTGACATCTTCATTGATAAACTTTTGTTTTCTTTAATTTCTGAAAAGCCCCTGGCTTACATACCTGGATTATTTTCTTTCTTTCTTATTCACAGTTCTTGAAGAGCTAGAAAAAAAAAAAGGAAAAGCTTGGTTATTTAGCAAATGCAAAGGAAAAAGCCTCTTGATAAGTATCAAGCTCATTTTCCACTACATATTGCTCAGCTAATGAAGGCAATTTGAATTCTGTCTACCTCAAGTGATAAACAATGTCTTAAACTGCCAGGAACCCTTATGTATTTTCCTATCAAGTTGCTTATAGTCCTGATACCTTGTAAAACCTCAAGCTAAACACTATTATGTAAATTGCAGTCATTTATTGAAATTAATAACCACGTACACATACAATAAAAATAATGCCATTTTTAAAGTTTTTCTTGACTTTTTATTTTTATGTAGGGAATAAGCAAAACATATGCATGATAATTCAAAATAGAAAATACTTCTTATGATCGGGCTTTTGAAAAGTGTATATGAACTGAATATAACCTGGAAATTTTTAACTCTAACAGAATAAGATTCATTTTAAGTAATATTAGCATATTGTTTCCTTGGTTATAATATAAAATTTAAGTGGCATCATTGAGAGATTATTTCTAAATAGCCAAGTTATCTACTACTGTAATAGGATTTCAAAGTGCTCATCTGTGAACAAAAAGATTGCTTATTAAAATATACACAAAACATGAGAAAGACACACACACCTTATTTTGCCATGTAGCTGCAGTTCAGTTAACAAGAACACATTGCAGCAGTTCTCTTTGTTAGAAGTTCACCACCTAAAGTTGGGAGATGACCAGCAGCTGTGGTAGATGGGATGACAATAAAAATGTCAGCTTCCGAATGACAACGAAAATGTCTTCAGAGATATCAAAATGCTCAGGTCTATCCTGTTGTTAAATGTGAGATGATTAACTCCTACATCCAAGCTGACTCACTCATGGATATGGCTATATGAAGTCAAGCATCTTTATGCATCCATGGACATGACTGACACCAGCTTTGGACAGCAACTTGTCTGTGAGAGAGATGCTCTCATGTGCACGCTACGGAAAGCACCTGCCTACAGGCTATAGGCTACTGGGTGGTACCTCCCAAGCTTCTCTGCTCAGTTTGTTCCAGCTATGTACTTGTCAGAAGCCTACAGGATTTCAATTTTGACTACTGACAAAGAGTTAAATGTCTACTGGATATTTATGAAGATATCTATCAATCAGCACCATAGTCTGTGGGAATTGTAATAATTTCCATATCTATCAGTCAGCACAGCAGTCTGCAGCCATTGATCTTGAGATTTTTGAAGACAAGGGAAGAACCTGATGTAACTGAGTGGTTAAGGCCTGAACCCATCTTTAAAATAGGGGTGGGTATTGAGATTTTGTATTCTAAAACTAACTACCACATAATTTATACCTTAACATGTTTAACCAACTCCCTGCCTATCTGTCTACCTATCTGTCTCTCTGTCTGGTTATCACCAGTCGTATCTAAGGACATCTAAAGAAGAAAACAATAAAACTAATATTAGGAGCCTAATTTAATTGTCCATTTAGTATGTCTTAGACAGTATGTAAAATTGGAATTATGTGTTAACTAATTGATGTTTCATAACACATTTTTAATTTAAAAATTTTTATTAGTACAAGTTTGCAGTACATGATGTGTACTTTCCTTGTGTGGAGTTGATACATGTACATAATCCATCTCAATTCATTTTTCATCCCTTTTCTCTCCCCTTCCTTCCTCCTCCATCTCTTCCTCCCCTTCCCATTTGAGAAAGTTCTATCTCTCTACTTCCTCTTATCTATCTTTTATTTTGGTGTTTCTTTCTAATCTGGATTTCTCATGTAAGAGAAACTATGAGATATTTAAGCTTCTGTGTCTGATTTATTTCACTCCATATTATGGTCTCAACAGGTTTATGAAGTAGATAATGTAATTATTTCCATTTTATAAAGTAATTAAGGTACTAAAACTTTGTTAAGTGCTCCAAGGTTAGGTAGTATCAACAAAATGATGCCATTAAAATGATACTAAAGAATCCAGGATAGGGGAGATATTCTTGAAGCCTCAGGAGAAAAGTCTATCACTGAAATATTTTTCCAGTGAACCAGAAGAACCATATTTGAAACAACTCAAATTGTTTAATAGCTTTCTATGGAACAGTAAAAGAAAATCTGTTATCATTGTGATAATGTGTGTACGAAGATCTTGGTAAACCATTTCCAAAAATACTGAAGAGATTAAATAATGGGAAAATTCAGATTGCTAGAGAAGATAGATCCATTTTAAGAATTAAATATTCTCTCAGAAAAAGAATCAGAAAATAAGACAAAAATAAGCAAGACCATAAGAGCCAAAATATTCTGCTCTAAAATGAGACTGTAGTAGTATGCGATGCAGAAGTCATTTTATTCACTGCTGGTTAATAAAATATCCATAAATACAGGCATAGCATAAATAAAAAATAAAACAAAAATCCTATCAACCACCAGGCAAAAGAAAAATAAAAATCTTCACAAAGAGTAAAAATTGAGGATAATCATGAATTTACCTCTTCTGTGCAAGCTTCTAAAAGATACAGGAAGAAAATCAACTACAAGAAACACAATGTGGTACCATTTTTCTAAGGACAAAAACTAGCAACAGTAAAATATATGTTTCATAAGGATATGGCATAGGAATATGTTATCCAAAATACAAGAAAGATACCACAAATTTCAGAGTAGCTATTAGCTCTAAGGGAAACATAAGAAAAGGATATAGACAATGTATGTGATTACACGTATAGGAAATAAATGAGTACTCTATTTTCCAGTTTGGATGGTGGCTTTGCAGGTTTATGTTTTTATGACTCATAATTTACATATATATTAAGTAGATGTATCAAATATTACCTAAGTAGAAATCCATAATTTGAAAGGGTCTTTCAAAGCACTCATATATATTATATGATTTTAACAGAATTTTACCAATCATATTGAAGTTTTTACATAAAAAGAAACTTTTGAATTGAGAATTGAAGGAAAAGAATGATTTTTACATAGAGACATGAGAAGAAACAAAAAGTGACCCAAAAGAATTATATGGAAAAAATCATAGAAAGTAAAACGATTATGAGATATTTGTCTGAATAAGACTCTTGACCCCAACAGCACTGCCTTGTGAGAATGACAACAATGTCCTTAGCCTCTAAGTGTGCAACACATCCTTTAATCACAGCAGTCCACGTCTCCAGTCTTTGCCAGTCATACTCTTGAGGACAAAATCACCTTCAGATGAGTATCACTGGTCTCTAAGATAGAATAAATAAGTGTAAATAGTAATAATAAGTAAGACTAACAAGATTGGTTTTATTCAATTTTTGACATTAATAATTGCTAATGTGATTGGGCTTTTCTCATGGCCCATTAACATCCACTTTTGAACAAAGGGATAAATAAATATATTTAGGCCATTTTATCCAGATTGCAGAGTATGAAATCTCTCAGAAGGAGTAAAATACACAAAGATTCAGTATGGTCCTGTTCAGAACTTACTTCTCTATTGAAATTATTATATATCTTCTCTTCAGTATCATCTCTCAGATCATGTATTTGAAAATACCATTTAGAAGGTTACTAGTATTTTAACTACTGGTATTAAAAATAGGATACTGTTTGAAATAGAAGTTTTTTACCTAGTGAAACTTTTCATTTAGAGCCATTTGAGAGGACTATTTTATTGACCAAAATTTTCCCAGATGAGTGATGTTAATGGTTTTGATCTAAAGGAAACATCCTTGAGAAATGTTCATTTCTATTATTTCTTAGGAATGTTATTACTTAGAAAGATGATCCATAAAAAGTAAACTAGCCATAATTTTAACTTTTAAACTTACTATAAGCTTCCAATCTAATTCGTTGGCCTTAACAGATAACCATGCGTCTTAATTTGCTAAGACTGAAATCAAAGGATGTAATTATACTCATGGCACTGAATTTTACCTCTTCTTTGATCTTATTGTTTCTTCATGAATTCATTAGAAAACTATGACTGCATTTTGTGCCTACCTCCTTTCCTCATAAATTCCCACTCAACCCCCAGGACCTAGACTTTAGGTCATGAACCTGCTGACCTTTACTTAATCGCTTGCCCTTTTTAAACTTTACAACTTCCTCTGTAAGTTTATGGCCCACAAAATTTTTTACCACATTTTCTCGACTATCTTAAGAACATAAAAATCATAAGAAATAAAGGAAATCAAATTAGAGGTAAAGTATGTTACAGAATAAACTTCCGGGAAGAATAAATTATGAAGTTTGTGTTTGTTCAGTATTTCTACAATCTTTTTTTTTTTTTTTTTTCAAATAATAGAAGGACTTCTGTTAGAGCTCTTCACACTTTTGGCCAAAGTTACCAGGATAAGAGAATTTTGAAGGAGCATTGGAAAATCATTCTCTTTATCTGTTTTTATCAACTCATAGGATTTAGTGAAGCTAAGACACCCTGTTTTATTTTCAACCCTTACAACATTTTTTTCTCAGACACAGTCTCTTCTGTTCAACACTGAGATAATGATATGAAAATGGAGATTGATTTTACTGCACAATTCCTTCAAGCTGAATGTTCACCTCCAGTTAGGACTTAAGAGTCTGTACTCAGAAGATATAGATGCACTTTGGCTTAAGTAGATCTCAAATGATAAAATTCAAAATACCATATCAAAAATTAAATGCACTTTCTTTCATTTTCCTAAATAGTGTCAGCTTCTTTATTTCTATGACCTTTTTGAATCACTACATTTCCTACTCAGATTGTCCTAGATATATGACATTGATTTACCTAGATTGCTTCTTATCAAGTTGATGCATCCTACTTCCTGCCTTGTTCTTCTTTGATTTGACATAATAAGTCCATTCAAAACTATTATTCTTAAAAAGTACCAATATAGAAATATAGAAAACTCTGTCATATCTATTCTTGCATATCTCCATACCTTACAGTTGAGGAAGGGAATGATTATTAGTCTTCAGAAAAATAATAAATAGGGGCTATTTTCTTCAATGCTTATGTCAAGTCTACTGACCATAGATAGGATCGTAAGATGTCAATTCTACATTTAAGATACTAACTCTATATTGAACAGTATTATAAACTAAGTCTTTGCATCTTTATAATATGAGCAATGGTGATGATTAAAAAGAATATAATCACCTCTGAGATATAGTAAATATGTCTGTTTACCTACTCCAATATGTGGCACATAATACATATTAAAACGTTAATTTTCATTCTTATAAACTGTGATGGTAATCAACACATTAATATTTTATACCATAATTTCTAGTAAATATTTATAATTTAGTTTATACAATTTTTAAATATATAAGTAATATGCATTCTCTGTGAAATTCAATTAAACTAGAAGTTAGTAAGAAAATCACTAAAGTCTCATTTAGTGCTTCTACTCCAAGATAAATGCTACAAAGTCTGATAGATTTAATAATTACTGACAATTGATACATTAATTTCTAGAGGAAGACTGTCATTTAGACCTTAAGTGCCCCAAAATTCAATATGGTACCAGCTTAGTCTCCACCATGAGGATATTGGAAGGTGGTAGATCCTTTAAGAGATAAAAAATAGTGGAAAGTACTTGAGTCTTGGGGAGAGGGGCATGATCTTAAATGAAATAGTGGGATCCTAGCCCCTTCCTCTTTCATTTGCTCCTGCCTTGAAGTGAGTGGCCTGGCTGTGCTACATGGTCCTGTCAATATGAACCGCCACAGGAACAAATCGATGCATTCCATCAGTCACACACAGAAACATCCAGAACTGTGAACCAATATAAACTTTTATCTTTATACATTTATTATCTGAAGTATATGGTACAGTAATGGAAACCTGATTAACACAATAACGATATAAATCTGCACAGATATTCATGTACTTCTTTTATTCTTTATGCTTTAAAAATATCTACTCTTTTCTCTGAACATTATTTGCTCTTCATTTTCCTGTGTCACTGAAACATCTTTAAATAGAGCCTAATGATCTTTCCATGTGATTGAATATAATTTATCAGGATTATTTTAATTACCCAAATTTAGATTATTTAGAATTCTAACTATTAGATATATAATTATGAACATATTTATATGTAAGTTTTTGGTTGACCCTAGTAATTCTTTACAATAAATTCATATAATTATCTAGTCAAGGAACATGAATTTGGGGGGAAACCTTGGTACGTTGCCAGGTTAGTCTTCAAAAACGCCAGTCCAGTTCATATCCCTACAAGCAGTTTATAACAGTGTATAATTTGCTGACCCCAAATATAATTATATCTATGATGATATTAAAATATTATTTAATCATCATAATCATATTACTAGATACTAAGTACTGTTAAGTGCCATAGATTAATTTCCATGTAATCCTGGAACTTTGTAGATTTTCTTGTTACCCCAATGTTACAAATGAGGAAAGTGAAATACAAAGGGTTAGGTATTGTATTCAAGGGTACATGTTTCTGTGTGTATTAGTTATTTGTATATGTTTTGTGAATGTTCATTAGCTATTTTCTGCCTTTGTTCTTGTTGGACCATTCTTCTGAATTACTTTCATTAATTTGTGAGACATCTTTAAATAGAGTATGGATTGTTTATCTAATTTTTTTCCTACTTAGTAATTTGCAGGAAATAGAGAAAACAAAACTACTATCTTACACAAGAAAGGAGAAAACGATGATTCCTCATTTTGACTTCTTCATGAGGATATCTTTCATTTATTCTGATATCATGTTGTCAGGCATCAGTTCCTTTCTGAAGTGTAGTATTGGGCTTTTCTTTTCAGTAAACATTTTATTGATGAGTTAGGAGAGTCCAGGATTCAAGTTTGATCCCAGTAATGTTTCAGTTTGATGACTTTTAAATGGTACATTCCTTTGTCCTTTTAGAGTTTTGAATTTCCTTGATTGTAATATGCAAAGTACATTTTTTAACTTCTTCAGGCTTAGAAGTTGGTTTAGCAGATAGTATTTTATCTATTTTCTTTTCTTAAAATTTTTGATGTCAAATAATTGGTTTTCTGAGTTCTTGCAGGCAGTAGTTCTTTCTAATCAAAATGTTATGAAAAATGTTTAGTAAGGTTATTAAGACATTTGAAAAATATAGAAAATATTATAAAGAACCTAGTTATATACTCATTATCTTACAAAAATCAAGAACTTAATTCAGTAGAATTACATTCATAGCAATAGTGGAAACCAGATTAATTTTTTCTTCTAGCTCCCATAATTGAATAAATTATAATTTAAATTTAAGGCACATGTGGCTATAATACAGCTTCTAAAATGTGCCCACAAATTCTGTAACCCTTGTTCCTTTAAAATATGGACTTTAATTCATCCCCCAGTGAATATGGGCACAGGAACCATATTTAGTGACTTACTTCTAAAGAAAAGAATGTATCTTTGATTAATTTTCTTTATGTTTAATATGATTAGAGTGAACATATGTCTTTCTTAACTGTACACAGAAAATATATTAAGTAGAAAAAATTTTAAAGCATTAACCCTAAATTAGATTTAATTGTTATTAAGAACATTTGTTCATTTAAAAGAGAACCGACCTCTGTAATCTCAGCTTCTCGAGAGGCTGAGGCAGGGGGATTACAAAATCAAGACCAGCCTGGCCTCCTTAATGAGAACCTAACTCAAAATAAAAATGGTAGATCACTTGCCTCACATGCATGAAGCCCTGGATTCAAATCTCTAGTACAAAAAGCAAAAGAATGCCATTAAGAGTATGAAAGGATAAGTGATTTATTTGGAATAGATTCTTATAATGCCTGTATGTAAAGCAATACTAATCAGAATATATTGTTAGAAGACAATTCTTCATAGAAAGTTTGCATACATCTTGAAAATCGGATACTGTCCTTTTCTTTTTCTGGCATCACATTTCACAGTATCTATAATGGAAACAGCCTTGGAAGTTACGGATAGTGTGTCCATCTGGAACAAAAAGCAGTCGTGCTTATCGCTAAGGATAGTGATAGTAATACCTTACTCCAGAACAATCAGGCATGCGTACTACCCTTTATAAAGACTTTGGGATCCCTAGTAACAGAGTCCTTCCTTTTCTTTAAAGGGGTATACTGAACATGCACACATCTATCTGCTCATGTGCACTTAACTGCCAAAGCCAGGGTAAAGGGAAATTGGTGACAACGGACAAATGACAAGGATGCCAGCTTGAATAATAAGCTCCTCTGTCCTGACCCAGCATCTTGTTTCTTCTCCTGGTAATTCAGGCAAGCAAACTTCTCAAAACAGAGTAAAGTATTGGGCTTCCACACTCCTATTACATGTAAAGAGCTCTGATAAGTCAAAAAGAAACAAATAATCCAATTTAAAAGTAGACAAAAAATTTGAACAAACATATCACCAAAAATCATGCAAAGAGCACATGAAAAATTTTCACTCATTAGTCATCTGAGAAATATCACTCAAAATATTGACTAAAACATTTCCCTTAGAATGTATAATAGTTGGAGCACCATACATTCCTAGAAGAGGTTAAAAATTGACACATATCTTTTAGAAAATTGATTGAGTCCCTAAACTGAATTTATGTATGCCCATTGAACAGGCATTTCATTCTAATCGTGTATACATGTTTGTGTGTGTTTAGCATGCACAAAAAGACACATAGTAGGATGTTCATAGCAGCATTATTTTTAATTGTTTCAAATTGGAAAAATTCCAGTGTTTTCAACAACAAAATCAATAAATAATTGATGTCTTTATTTAGTCAATAGATTATGCAGTAGTAAAAAGAATGACCTTTATGCAAGCTAAGAATGAATCCCACAATATGTTTACTTTTCAAAAACTGCTATCCAAATAGAATATCCAGTTTAACTTGTTTAATATTCATGCTACAAACAACTTAATCTTTGATGATAGCAATCCATTTGCAGTGCCTTTGGAGTTATAGTGAACAAGAAAGGGGCAAAGGTACATGGATTGCTAATATCATTCTATTTTTTCTATTGAAATTGATTACATAATTTTTCAATTAGTGATGATCAACTGAGCTCTGCACTTAGAAGTTGTGTGGTTTTAATGTGTATGTTTACATTAATGAAAACAATTTACTTAAAATTATTGATGTAGCAAACTTGAAGAAGACATAGAAACCACAAAACATGGCAGTGCTCTCCAGTTTGCACCCAAATTCTTAGAATGCTTAATATCTCTCTGATATTCTTTTCTCCTCACACTCTCAAATGAAATCTGCCTTCCATGTGTCAGAAATATTCCTTCCCTCTTCGTTACCAAATCTGGGAACCCCTTTAAGGTCATCTTTCAACAATTACTTTTACTTCGCCTCTGTTCTCATACTTAATCCTTTTAACTTCCCAGTAGGACCACTCACTTTCTGTTCTACTCATTGAACTACTACTCCAAGCAGCTCTATTTTCATGATTTCTTCTTCTTTTCCAGACTTTTAAATATGGATCCATGCATTTTATTTTGCTTTAATTTGTATTCTTTCTATATCCTTTTTTAACCTTTTTATTCACTTCCATGACTGAAACTATGTGCCAATTTAAAAAAAAATGTACTAAGCCAGTGTTTTTCTGAACTCCAAATTCAAATTCTACTGTGTAATAGAATCCTCAAACTGAATAGATTCAAAAGTTAACTTCTCACTGCCCTAGATGTGCCACAGCTCTGTTCTTCTCTAGCTTTGTCAAAGCATCAAAATCCACCTTATTGTCCAAATCAGAAGCCTAATGTCAACCTTATTAATTTATCACAGCTACTCTCCAAAATAACTTGGTCCCCTTGATTCTATTCTTAAAGTCTTTTAGGACATATGACACTTGTTGTCTGTGTCACTTCTTCTAGACATGTTTATTAGATCATAGTTGCTTTCCCTGCCTCCAGTTTTAGGTCACAAGATGGAATCTCTATAAAATGACAATATGTGTCCATTTGCTTACCAGAATCTTCACGGGTTTATACCTCTTAGAAAATAATACTCGTTCAACTTCCTTTAACTTGTTTATTTGTCTATCTGACAATTGTAGGCTGAGACTGAGAGTTTGTCTTATTAAAACCACTGTTCCTAAAACATTATAAATACTAAGCATATGGCTATTAAATTGGTAGCTCTGTGATTTTAGTTGCTTTTCTTTTTTAGGTTTGTCAGTCTGTCCTGTCAGACTAAGTTCATGGAGATCCAAGTTTTATGTGCCTGATATTCAATAAATGTATGCTTAATGAGTAAATGCATGTAGAAGAATTCAGTTTGGTGGAAATAAACTTTGATTAGGAACTTGTTAGAGACTGAAAAATTAATAAAAGTCTTTTAAAATCATTGAAATGAATAGAATTGCATAGACAATCTGTGAAATAATTGTGGGATAAATTGTACATACATTATTAAAAATGAAAGATTTATTCTTCACATCCTTTTATGATGGAAAAGCTTATTTGTGAAAATTCTATCATATACCTTTCCAGACATGAGCAAATCATATAGCTTTCAATTTTATGACATTTTAGGACAAGTTATCAAAATAAGTCTACATATGTTATCAACATCAGAACTAGATCTTTTGTAAGATAAAGAAGAAAAATAAAGTTTAGGAGATCACATATTTAGCCAGGAAAGATGGTAGATAAAATGAAGAGTGAGTACAGAGAACATTTATATTAAATAAACAGGCAAGGATATAGCAATATAGTCTCCAAAGAGCAACACCTAATGAGTTAATTGTAATGCATTGGGAAGATACTTAAGAACATATAGAGGAAATACATGAATTCCAGTTATTTAGATTTTTTAAAATCTTGTGTACAATACCAAAGACTGCAAAACAAGCATCTAATGTTGATTTGAGAGATTAGATGGACCAACTGTATTGTGAAAAGTAAACCAGTTTAGAAACTGTTGAGAAAATATGTGGAAAGTCCAGCTACATCCAGGAATAAAAGGTGTTTCTTGGGAAGATATGTTCTATTATAAATAATTTAGAGAAATCTGAGCACCTTTAAGTTTAAAGATGAATAGCTGTTGAATATCCATATATGAGGAAATAAAATAAAAATCTTTTTATTCCTATAAATGTGAAGAACAATGCTTTTAATGACCTAAGAATTGTGTGACTTTGATAGTGTAGTTACCTAAAGGTGATTTTGAAAAAACACTACATATAGTTACTATTTTTATTACAATTGGTGACAGGTTTTTGGAGCTGGAATTTTCTAATTACCTGAATAAGAAGCAAAGGTTGTGAAATAATTTAAAATTGTTTATTTGTGTATGCTTTTTTTCCACAAATGTTTTACACTTTCATACACCAATGTCTTGCTTTTTTGTAGTTTTTTGGTAGTTTTGTAGTTTTTTTGTAGTTTTTGTAGTTTTGTAGTTTTCTAATTAGTTTTATTTGTATTTACATTTTAATTCATTTACAAGTAAAAGCTATGCTTAATGTTCCTCACACCTATGAATTACAATCTCTTTTGTGTTATTTTTGCATAGTTCACTTGAAGATTATATCACAACATGAAGGTCTGCAGGACACAAAATGATAAAAAGTGAATATAATATGTTAGATCATAATGACAACTAGAAAAATGAGATGTTTTATATTGACTTTTATCATACTGTTAAAGTTCCAAGTGTTGTGTTTAATTCTGGATCATTATTTTATGCTCTGATTTTGCTTGTCTACGGATTTGTCTACTGAACCTTTGTTACTGATCTGAAAATACATCTATATAATCTTTTCTTTAAGGATCCAGAGCAAAATCTTTAGATTATTCATTATTACAATTTAAATAATGGGACTAAATTGACAAGACAAAATGGAAAATGCATGCTGCAGAATCAAAAAGTATCCTTTCTCATTCAATAAACTTTAGTTTCACCATCACTAACCCCTACAGCAAAACAGTAATTGAGGAGGGTTTAAGCAAACTCACAATGTATGAGACAAAATGAACACATTCCTGTAGTTGTTACATGATTCTTGGGAGAACAGTTCTAAGTACAAACTTTTTATTTCAGAATTTAGAAAATCAGATCTGCTGTATGATTTTTTTTGTATCGGCATCATATTGAAACATTGCAGATTGTAAAGGTAATAATTTTATCCTAAAACCAAATTTATTAAAGTTAACAATAGGGTAATTTAGTGAGAGTACTCTTTCTTATATGTTTATGTAGCATGAATTCTCAAGACAATGTAGAAATAAAATTCATCAGAATTTAGATCATCTGTGATTGTTATTGCAGACAAGTTAAAAAGTCTAAGTGTTGAAAGGGAGAGAAAAATGCTGATGTTGAAGATTGTAGACCTGGGTTAAAATCAGGCTGTCAAGTTTATTTAGAGGGAAAAAGATGATACAAAACTACCTTAAATGATTACTAATGTGTCTGAGCACTGAGTACATTGTTTATGTCTAAGAATTGCTCCCCTATTACTAATACTAGAGAAGCCAGCCCCCAAGATGGTGACCATGATCCTCTTCCTTGGTACTGTGCCCTTGTGTCATTTCCTCCCTGTGAATATAAGCTTGACAAAGCAATCTGTATCTACTGAATACAGTATGGAACAATGGATAGTAAACTGCTCCCAAGACAAAGCTATAAATGACTATGGCTTCCATCTTAGGCAGTCTTTCTCTTATCTATTACTGTGGAGGAAGTTAGATGTCATGTCAAGAGGATATGCTGTTATTTAGGTGGTGGCACATGCCTGTAATCTCAGCTACTTGGGAGGCTAAGGAAGAGTTCAAGACCAGTCTGGGCAACATAGGAGTCCTGGTCTCAAGGAAAACAAAACAAAACAAAACAAAAACACTTGGCCAACATATGACAAGATCCAGTGTAGTGAGGATCATGTCTCTGCCCAACCGGTAGCCAATTTCAAGATTTATCATTACTAATTTATTAGGGTTTGAGGCAGAGCTGCTTCTAGTCAAATCTTTCAAGAGTTCCAACACATTTTGACTGTATCCTTATGAAAAATGTTGATTTTAATTAACTCAGTTAAGCTTCGCTCAGATTCCTGCCCACAGAAATTGTGAGATAATAAATGGCTTTTGTTTTTAACCTGCTCATTTGTCATGTAGCAATTATTAAATTTAATCCTTTCTCTGTTGAAGTTACTGGAAGAAAAATTGAAAACTCATTTCTTTTTTATTAGTAAATGTTTGTGATACTTAATAACTACGTTTATCATGTGATGCGTAATAAATTTATTGTGTATATATACATTTTATACTTTTTACTTCCCTTTCCCCTGCTCTCCCTCCTGCTTCTCTCATTTTCAAATCTGTTCCCATCTTCACACAGACATTTTTCTAAGGCTTATCTAGTATTAAAATTTATACTTGCAAACATATAAAATCTTTAATTTCCCACTTTTTTACAAAAGGTTATATGAATAATTTAGTAGGATATAAAATAGTTCTCTTCATGGCTAAAATATCTTTTGGTAAATACCACTACTCTGGCATTAATATCAGGGCACGGTACCATTTTGTTAGCAAGATGACTAATGAAACAGCAGGCCAAGTCTAGATGGAGTATTTGAAAATAGGTTACTTTCAGAGAGCAACACTATCTTTGAAGAAGACATATCCCTCCCAATAATAAGTGATGTGATATGATGAAGAAAATCATTCCTCTGTTGTTCAAATATCCTTCCTTAACATTGACTGGCCAAAGTTATTTGTTCACATTAAAGCAGATACTAAAACTTTAAGCAATGGGAGAAGAGGAGCAAGAGCTTTGTAGCATATATATACAGTCTATCAGCATAAAGAAAGTGAGAAGGGCAAAAATTAAATAGAATTAGGGTAACAATTTAAGAATTAACCTATGTCTTGGCACATAGTAGTAGATGGATATAACAGCAGAGCTTCATCCAGGATATGGAGGGTCATTTTAAATGAGTAACTAAAAGGAAGAAATCATTTCTGAATTTTAAGTAGCAGAGTATACTGCAATGATAGGGATATTTTATTAAGACCCCATTGATATATGGTGTAGATGTTATAGTGGAATACAGTGGGTTCCTCAGAGACTTTTGTGTCTCCTTTACATAGAATGTGTTCCTGGTTAGATGTGCATTGAGAAATAAATTCTTGAGTGATAGCAGCACAATTTGTAATAGCCAAAACTTGGAAGCAAGCCAGTTGCTGATCAAATGGAGACTGGATAAAGAAAATGTGAGGTTTTTTTTTTTAATAAAATAGAGTACTACTCGGCCATAAAAAATGAGAAATTAGAGACATTTATTGCTCAATGGATGCACATTGAGGCCATACTCTTAAGTGAAATAAATAGGATACACATGTGTAAATACCGAATAGTTTCTCTAGTGTGAGAAACTGAAAGTGTAAATAAGGACTAAAAGGTATAATAGATAATGTGAAATAGGAATAAAAGGTCCAAAGGGGAAGTGGAAGTGGGAGGGGTTGGAGAAAGGAAAGAAGGGAATGGAATCAATATGAGAAAATGAAAAAATAGAAACAAAGTCTTTGTAAATAGGGAGGGATGGAAGGGGTGAAGGGAGGGCAGGGGAATGGGGAAAAAATAAGAACCAAGAAAGATTATGTGAATGTGCAAATTTCCAATGATGAATGTAACTGTATTGTATAACTAAAATATACCAATAAAATTCATTTTAAAAATTGAACCATTAAAAAAAAGAAAAATAAATTCTTGCACTTTTTTATTAAAACTCAGAAATAGGATGGGCATGGTGGTGAATACTTGTAATCCCAGCATTTGTGCATCTGAGGCAGGAGGACTGGTGTGAGTTCAAGGCCAGCCTGGGCTACATAATGAGTTTAAGGCTAGTCTAAACTACATAGTTAGACCCTACCAAAAAAAAAATTGTAGAAACAACCAATCCATGAACAAACATGAAAGCAAATGAGGATAAGCTGGTGTGGACTACAGCAGCTCTGCTACAGGCAGGTCCAGCTAGGGCAGTGCCTCAACCCTGGCTACATGGGGCCAAAGGCCCCAGCCAAAGACCCACCTGGAAAAGAGCTGCACAGGCACACAAGCAATAGCCAGAACCCTGCCCTGATACCACTGGTAAGTGCGTGCAGACCCTAGCCAGAAACCCACACAACACACTAGCAACTGGAGTGCACAGGCCCTCCCAGACAACAGCTACATGGGAGGGTAGGCTCTAGAAAGAGGCATGCCTACATATAATCCTAAGTGTCCACAGGCCCCAGCCAGAACCTCACCCAGACAACAGTCAGCACAGGGGTCCAGAAGGCCACCATTCTGAACCCAGGATTTGGTGCAAGGGTGAGCAGCAGAGAGAAGGCCATTAGGTGGCTTGCTGAGAATTGAAGACCATTGGATGAGCAAAAAGTTGCCTCAACAAAGGCACAGCAGGCTGGATCTGTTGAAATGAGAAGACACATAAACAAGTCTCAAAACCAGACTTCCAGATCACCTAAGGCAATCCCAAAGGGCAATGAGATGGAACAATCTGATATTCAACCACTTGGACACTCTAACTGGCAATGAAAGAGGAACTAGAAAAGATGAAATCAGAAATAACTTCTCAGATAACAACAGAGATTGCATCCATAGTACAAGACATGATTAACAAATAGAGTAGACACAGATAAAATATAGAGGAGCTGAGGAACATGATGGAATCCCAACATAGGAAACAAATGGAATCCATAAAACAGATGCAAATAGATATCCAGGAGAATAAAAACTCCACTGAAAGTTTATGCAGCAGAATGAGCCAATTTAAGGACAGAATTTCAGATATAGAAGACAAGATTGCAATTAGTGACCAGGAAAAGAAAAATTGCTTTAAAATAGTAAGGGACCATGAGAAATCAATCCAGCAGCTGCTAGACGGTGCAAAGAAGAATAACATAAGACTGATTGGAGTCAATGAAGAAACAGGAGAGAGTGCAGATGACATAAAAAAAACAGTTCACAGAAGTGATGGCAGAAAACTTCCCAAGCAGGGGAAAAGAACTTGACGTACGGATAACTGAGGCATATAGGACTCCAACTAGCCTTGATTGTAAAAAATCTACACATAGGCATATAATTGTTAAGATTCTAGAAACTCAACAGAAGAACAAAGTTCTACAAGCAGATAGAGAAAAGAAACAAATCACATACAAAGGAAAGCCCATCAGAATCACGGCAGACTTCTCAACACAAACCCTCAAGGCAAAGAAGAGGTTGAAGTGATGTATTTCAAGCCCTGAAGGAAAACACCCTCCAATCCATATTGATGTACCCTGCAAAACTATCTTTCAAAATTGGTGGAGAAATAAGATATTTTCATGACACAGAGCACCTGAGGGACTTTATGAATACCAAACCAGTACTCCAAAAGTTTTTAAACAATATCCTAGGAAAAGACAATGAGGATCACAACCCCAGGAAGCCCAGCACAATGAATCTATCAGACATGACAAGAAATTAACTGCAAAGGGGGAGAATCCAACAAAAAGAAAAAGTCATGACAAGTATAAGTCAATACATATCAATTATAACCATCAATGTTAATACTCTCAATTCACTAATCAAGAGAAACAGACTGGAAGAATGGGTCAAGAAGCAAGATCCATCAATATGGTACATAGAAGAAACACACTTAATTCAAAAAGAAACTCATAGTGTATAATTCTCTCTTGTTATTGTACTGATCAGTATTTTTCTGATTCTAGTGTTGCACACCTTTCCTTGTGCTGTACTGGGTATTTATCATCTTCTTGTGTCTACTTTTTAATTGGATTGTCTATTAATGATCTGTAAGAGTTCTTTATACATTCTGGTCTTAGGTTATATGCATTATAAATATGGTCTGTTTAAAATAAAAAGAAATTCATAAACTGAAAGTTAAAGGGTGGAAAACAATACTCCATGTGACAGGAACTCAAAAAAAAGCAGGAGTAGCCATCCTCTTTTCAGACCAAGTGGATTTCAAAACAACACTGATTAAGAGGGACAAAGAAGGACACTACATCCTTGTAAATGGAAAAATCCAAGAGGAAGAGATGACAATCATAAATATATATGCACCAAATACTAGTGTATCCAACTATATGAAACAAATACTAATGGACCTGAAAAACCAAATAAGCACTAATACAATAGTAGTGTGGGATCTCAATACCTCATTGTTACAAATAGATAGATCAACTAGACCAAAAATAAACATTAAAACACTAGAAATCAATCAAAATCTTGAACAAATGAACTTAACAGGTGTTTACAGAGTATTCTACCCCACCAAATCACAAACACATTCTTTTCAGCTGCACATGGGTCATTTTTTCCAAAATAGACCATATACTTGCTCATAGAACATGTTTAAGCAAGTGGAAAGGAATTGAAATTATTCCCTATATATTATCAGGCCATAGTTTGATAAAATTGGAGATCAGTAGCAAAAGAAACCTCAAGAATTTCATAAACACGTGGAAATTGAATAACACATGTCTGAACAACCAATGAATCACAGATCAAATGAAAGATGAAATCAGGAAGTTTCTACAATTAAATGAGAATGTCAGTACAAAATATTGCAATCTATAGGACACAATGAAAGCAGTCTTACAAGAGAAATTCATAGCAGAAAATACTAATATTAGGAAAACAGAGTGAGCTCAAATAAACAACCTGATGCTTCTAGGAAAAGAAGAGCAAGACAAACTCAAAGCTTACATGAGGGAGGACATTATAAACATCAGAGCAGAAATCAATGCAATGGAGACTAAGAGAATGATACAAAAATTCAATGAAGCAAACAGTTGATTCTTCAAAAGAGTAAACAAAATTGACAAACCCTTAGCCAACCTTATCAAAAAAGGAAAAAAAAAACCCAAATCCATGCAATTAGACATGGAAAGGGTGAAATTACAATGGACCCAGCACAAATCCAGAGGTTCATCATACCTACTTTGAGAACTTATACACCCATAAGATGGAAAACAGAGAAGAAATGGAAAGATTCCTAGATATGTATGAAATACCAAAGTTTAACAAAGAAGGTTCTAAACAACCCAATATCAATCAACAAAATTGAAAGCATAATTAAATCTTGCCAACTAAGAAAAGCCCAGGCTCTGATGGCTTCACTGCTCAATTCTACAAGACATTGAGAGAAGAACTATTGCCACTACTATTTAAACTCTTCAATGAAATTGAAAGGAAAGTAATACTCGCAAATTCATTCCTGCAAGCAAGCATCACCTTTATCCCAAAAGCAGAGAAAGTTACAACTGAAAAAGTGAATTTTAGGCCAATCTCATTAATGAACATAGATGCAAAAATCCTTAATGAGATATGGGCAAATAGAATGCAGAATATCATGAAGATCATACACCCTGACCAAGTGGGATTCATCCCAGGGATGCAGGGATGGTTCAACATATGCAAATCAATCAATGGAATACACTATATTAATAGAGCCAAGGGAAATAATACGATTATCTCCATAGATGCAGAAAAAGCATTTGACAAAATCCAACACACATTTATGATAAAAACCCTACAAAAGTTGGAATAAACAGTCTCTATCTAAACCTCATAAAAGTCATTTATGAAAAACCAACAGCCAATATCGTACTAAATGATAAAAAACTGAAATCCGTCACACTAAAATCAATAACAGGACAAGGATGTCTACCAACACCACTCCTGTTCAATGTAGTTTTGGAAACAGTAGCCACAGCAATTAAACAAGAGAAAGAAATAAAAGCAAAAAAATAGGAAATGAAGAAGTCAAATTATCATTATTTTCAGATGACTTGATACTCTACATAGAAGACCCCAAGAACTCTGCCAAAAGTCTTCTAGACTTAATAAGCAAATTCAGTAGAGTACCTGGATACAAGGTCAACACACAAAAATCAATAGCTTTCCTGTGCTAAAACAACTGAAAAGGGAACTGGAAAAACAACTCCCTTCACAATAGCATTCAAAAAAATGAAATACTTAGGAATCAACCTAACAAAAGAAATTAAAGACCTCTACTCTGAAAACTATAGCAGAGATTAAAGAGGAAATCAGAAAACGAAAAGACATCCCTTGCTCCTGGGTAGGAAGAACCAATATAGTGAAAATGGCCATACTTCCAAAACTGCTATATAGATTCAGTGCAATCCCAATTGAAATTCCAGCAGCATACTTCACGGCCCTTGAGAAAACAACCAAAAAATTCACTTGGAATAAGAAGAGACCTAGAAGAGCAAAAGCAATTCTAGGCAAAAAGAACAAGGTAGGGGGTATCACAATCCTCAACTTGAAACTATACTATAAAGCTACTGTGATAAAACAAGAGAGTAATGACAAAGAAACAAACCTGAGGATCAGTTTAACCAATTAGATGGTGCCGAAACAACTCTAGACACACTCAGCTGCCTCATCTTCGACAAACAAGCCAAACACCCTCACTGGAGGAAAGATAGCCTCTTTAAAAAATGGTGCTGGAAAAATTGGGTTTCAACTTGCCGAAGATTAAAACTAGACCTATATCTCTCACCATGCACTAAACTAAAATCAGAATGGATTAAAGATCTAAATATTGAAACATAAATACTAATCCAGCTGGAAGAGAGGTTAGGTAGAACTCTTTAAGACACTGGCGTAGGAAAAGATTTCATGAACAAAACCTCAGTTACACATGAAGTAGCACAGACAATCAACAAGTGGAATCTCTTCTTATTCAAAAGCTTCTGCACAGCAAGAGAAACCACCAGCAGTGTGAAGAGACAACCCACAAGGTGGAAAAAATAATTTTACCCGCTGTTCCACAGACAAAGGTCTACTGTCTAGAATATGTAAAGAACTTTAAAACATCAGACCAAATTTAAAGACCCAATCCAAAAATGGGCATCTGAAATGAACATACTTTTCTCAGACAAAGAAGTAGAGATAGTAAATAAACATATGAAAAAATGTTCATCATCACTGGTCATTTGAGAGATGCAAATGAAAACAACACTGAGATTCCACCTCAGCCCAGAAAGAATGGCTGCTATCATGAAATCAACTAATAACAAATGCTGGTGGGGCTGTGGGAAAAAAGGAACCCTTCTCTGCTGCTGGTGGGAGTGTAGACTGGTTCAACCACTGTGGAAATCAGTAAGGAGATACCTCAGAGAACTATTACTAGAAGTTCCATTTGACCCAGCTATTCCCCTGCTGGCTATCTTCCCCAAAGAATTAGAAGAATCATACCACAATGATATATGTGCACCCATGTTCATAGTGGCACGGTTTTTAATAGCTAAAACTTTGAAACAGCTCAACTGCCTGTCAAGTGTAGACTGGATAAAGAAAATGTGGTTTTTTAGTTAATAAAATGGAGTACTACTCAGCCATAAAGAATGAGAAATTAGAGACATTTATAGCTAAATGGATGGATATTGAGGTGATACTCTTAAGCAAAATAAATAGGACACACCTGTAAATACTGAATAGTTATTCTGTTGTTAGAATCTGAAAGTGTAAATAAGGATCAGAATGTATAATAGATAATGTGAATTAAGAAGAAAATGCAAAGGGGAAGGGTAACTGGGAAGGGCAGGGGAAAGGAAAGAATGAAATGGAATTAACATAAGAAAATGAAAACTAAGTCTTTGTAAATAGAGAGGTGGAGGAGTTGAAGGGAGGCCAGGGGAATGGGAAAATATTAGAATCGAGCTATATTATTTAAAGATACAAATCTCCAGTGATGAATGTCATTATATTGTATACCTAAAATGTACCAATAAAATTAATTTAAAATAAAGAAAGCAATTTGTACGCCTCTTGGCACACACATTGTTTGCTCCTTTTGCATTTATGTCATAAGGTTGCATTGATTTCTTCTATCTTAGCTTATGTGATGAAGTTTACTGAAGATACATTTCTGTGTGTACACGTCTCTGTGTGTGTGCGTCTTTGTGTGTACACATGTCTCTGTGTGCACAAGTCTCTGTGTGTCCACGTGTCTCTGTGTGTCCACGTATCTCTGTGTTTCCACATGCCTGTGTGTACACATGTCTCTGTGTGTGCACATGTCTCTGTGTGTACACATCTCTGTTTCCACATGTCTCTGTACACATGTCTCTGTGTGTACATGTCTCTGTGTTTCCACATGTCTCTGTGTGTGCACGTGTCTCTGTGGGTGCACATGTCTCTGTGTGTGCACACATTTCTCTGTGTGTGCACGTATTTATCTGTGTGCACATGTCTCTGTGTGCGTACATGTCCCTGTGTGTGCACATGTCTCTGTGTGTACACATGTCTATAATAAATCAATGGCGAGTCATATTCAGCACGGAAAAGACCACTTTGTTTTCAAACTTGGGTATAAACTTGCCTGTACCACTCACCAACTTTTAAGTTCTTTACTCCAAACCTTTGTTTTTCAGGTATTATCTTGAGCAAATTATATCTAACTAAATGGACTTTCATGAGGATTACATTCTGGGCTGTCATGGGTACTCAATACATGTTAAATTTCATTCCCTTTTCATAAATGAAAAACAAATTTCCAATTAATTAGATCTTTTGAAGTTAAACCTTCGATTCCTAGAGATTCATTTTTGGAATGCTCATAACAATGGAAGATAATGAAATGTTTTCTTCAAATTCTTATGACTATGTGACTTTCATGCAAAAATTCAAAAAATTTCTATTTTTGGCATAAATATGTTAAAGGATAATTAAAAATAAAATCAAATTCCAAATCAGGGGTTCATATATCTCGACTTTTTAAAGTCAGTATTTCTAATACATTTTGAAGTTTCCTGTTTGCTAGAAGAAATTTCCAAGATTATAATGAAGTTACTGTATGATTTTGTTTTCATAAAATCTCTAAAACAGTCATGAAACACAGATGCTTTATTCATTGCTTTACTTACAAAATGCACAGAGAGACACATACAACTTTGACAAGACACACATAGACATTTAGGTTATGGTTTCCTTCCAAGTCATGAATCCTAGAAAGAAAACATTCTTCAGAACATTAAAATTCTTAACTATGTTGCCAACAGAATATTCTGCCAACTCTTAAGCTAAAAACCCTGGCCTTTCATATATTTGTTTGCTTAAAAATGAGACATTTGCTAAACCTTGTCTGAAATAATGTAAATATGAGTTTTAATCACATAATATGTTTAATAAATCACACACTGGTGTAAAGCATGTTTATTAAAAAAGAAATGTCTTTTCATTTTCACTTCCATTTTTATCCTGCTATTTCAGTTTCAGCACTCTAAAGACAAACTAAAGAAAGCAGATCAGAAAGGCATTTATGTGACATCATATCCTTCTGCAAGATCCAGAAATACTTTTCAAAATTTGCTGTGTGAATACTAAGCCAATCAGGGATCTTCTGATTTTATTCATGTGTGCTATATTTATGTAATCTTAATGTTCACTGCTTTATAAAACACTTGCAAAAACTGGCTGACCTCACCTTTATTAATACTTACTGTCTAAATAATTATTAGATCTGTGATTTTTCATTTGTTAGTCACACATGAAGGATAATATATTGATAAAACAAACTTTTACATTTTGCTCTTAGAACACAAACATGAGCTTAAATCACTGTTCTGAAAAGAGAATTGTAGAAAGGCAAACACATTTGCCTTGGCTTATTAACATCAATATCTTTAATTAAGTTGAGAAATTTAATTTAAAGTAACTATTGTCTTGTTTGCAATCCTGTGTTAGTTACTTTTCCCTCGTTGCTGAGACAAAATACCTGACACTCACAAGTTAAGAGAGGAAAGGTTTATTTGGCTTATAGTTTGTGGGGGTTTCAATCCATAGTTGGCTGGCTCCAAGGCAGATTGGCAGGCAAAGAGAGCAAAAGCAACAATGGAAAAACAGAGTCTATCTGCCCCTTTTATTTTATCCAGACTGCTTAGGAAAGGCGGTACTCGCATCCTTAATCCTAGTGTCCTTGAGCCTAGCATTGCACCATGAATCAATCCTAGCATCACACACTCTGGATCCAGCCACCTCTGAAAAAGCCTCTCTTATGACTGCATGAGGCTTTCAGGGACATCTAGACACAAGCCATAACA
Organism: Heterocephalus glaber; assembly: GCF_053883595.1. Lineage (NCBI taxonomy): Eukaryota > Metazoa > Chordata > Mammalia > Rodentia > Bathyergidae > Heterocephalus > Heterocephalus glaber. The sequence goes on along the minus strand of NW_028258344.1, from coordinate 31,382,752 downwards.
GATCCCCAGCACCACAAAATAAAATAAAACAAAATAACTCTTGTGTGAGAAATGTTCAATTTGTTGACTTTATGTTCTAGCTAATCACTATATAACCCAGCTCAATAAATTAATGCCAGTTTTTCTCCTGGCAAACTTAAGGTTCACAGTGTCATAAAAAGATATAGAAAATCAATATATTATATATTACATATAATGTAGATGCAGAATGTATATAATATATACATTAATAGAAATCCTACTCTAAAATATATGAATATATTAAGCTGCCAAAGTTATAATTGTTTTAATATTTTGCACAGACATGTTGGTTTATAGTTTTACTATAGAATATCTTCTTGCAAGACTTAGGCTGGAGAGAGTAAAGAAATAAGGTTGCTATAGAGAAAATCAAAACTGAAAAGACTCCTCAAAAATATTTAAAAGCCCACCTTTAAAAAAAAGCAAAACCAGATTCTTTTAGAGTAGCACTTCAGTTAGAGGAAAAAGTGAAACCATCAGGAGCTTAGAATGAAGCCATCATGTCTTCTATACTATGTACCTCCTGCTGTTGATTTATGTATTAATGTCTTAGGAAAACGCATCTGTTGTAAGTTGTTAATAAATTTCTGAACAAATACTTGAGTACAGAGGAGTTTTGTATGCTGTTGCTTTTTTGTCCTGAAAAGTAGAAAATTGTTTACACCTAAACCAATAGGTCTATAATGTTTAATGTGATGCAAATGAATTATCAAGTGGAAATGAACTGGAAAAGGCAAAATTTGGAAAAACAATCTAAAAGTCTATCCTCCCCCAGCTTTTAAGTTCTGATTCTTTGGCCCGCTTTTGCTTTTAGTAACCAAGCAGTTATACTTGAATATAGGTCAGTTGTTTCTGCCCATGTCAACACATCCAGGTATAGAGAAACATGGCGTATGGATTTATGCTAACGGCCATGTACTCCCACTCTCATGACTCTGGACACAAAAACCCATTCAGGCCTTCCTGTAACATCTTTTCACTTGATTTCCTGTTAATTCACCCTTGCTACATTCCTCGTGGTAAAACTTGAACACTCCTTCTGTTCTAGTCCTCAAGAGCTGGCCATTTTGACCCAAGCATTCTCCAGGTTCTGTTTCCTTCAGGATGTGAAAATGAACCAGCAAGGTGCCAGGGTCTTTGCGGTGTCCAGATGAGCCCTGCTATATCCCAGTTCCTTAAGTGCATGCCGTCCACAGCCCAAAAGTATTTTCCCAATACTTCCCTAAGACTATATACTCATGATTAATGTTAATACATGCAGAGAGGAGGTTAATCAACTTGGTTAGGCCACCTGTATTTGCTTATTGGCACTAATGTAGATGAGGCTCCTACTTTCTCATAGAGACTGAACCCAACTATGTTGATGATCACGTCAGGGTCCCAGGACCTTCCTAGAGACATTCTGGGATTGTAAAACTCCCAAGGCTGGCAAATGATTTACATTTTGTCAATATAAAATAACAACTCTGGTAAGGAAATGAGAAAGTGTATTCTGACCATGTCCTGGGAACATTCAGTTACCCTGAATGGCATGTACTCCCATGGGAGAGGTTGCATGAAATTTTATAGTCACAGGACAAAAGGAAGTAAACAAATATATTTGCCAGTTATTTTGGTGGCATCTTCAGGTAGGTGGGATACATACAGCAATGCAGAGAGATGCTTTACAGGTTTCAGATGTTATTTATTTATTTTTCAAAGAACCCAAGGATACTCTACCACTAAGCTATATCCCCAGCTCCCTCTCCCTTATTTTATTTTAAGATAAGTTCTCACTAAATTGCTTAGTTAGGATTCAAACTTGCCATCCTCCTGCCTCACAAGAGCTGAGATTCTAGGCACTGCTACCATAGATGATTTTATATGTTATCTGTGTGTGTATGTGTGTGTGTGTGTGTGTGTGTGTGTGTGTGTGATAGATATTAAACTCAGGGACCTTAGTACTAAGCTACCTCCCCAACTCTTCCCCCCAGCTCCCTTTAAAAATACTTTTGAGACAGTCTCACTAAGTCTTTACCTTGCCCAGGTTGGGTACAAATGCATGATCTTCCAGCCTCACCTCCCAGAATGCTGGGATTACAGGTGTGTGTCACCATCGCCAGATCTGACATTAGAGCATTCTTAGATTTAGGATAGATGGAGCCTAGAGGTCAGCTAAATTTAGGACACATTTCCAGATGATAAGCTTGTCTGTTAGTCACAGAATGTTGATAAATAGCTGCTGAAGGGCATTAGATAGCCAAGCATACTTTTGACTCTTAACTAACAACATTCCATCTCTTCACAATCATAATGTTCTAGTCAGGCAAGGATAAGCAATGTAGTATTTTTTCTTTCCTGTGTGTGTGTGTGTGTTTGTGTGTGTGTGTGTGTGTGTGTTTTGTTTTGTTTTCATTTCCAGTACGGGGAATTGAATCCAAAGAACAGTAACTTATGGCTCTATCCCTTTTTTCTATATTTTGAGTCAAGGTCTTACTAAATTGCCTAGGCTTGTTTCAGATTTGCAATCCTCCTGCCTCAGCCTTCTCAGTAGTTGGAATTAGAGTCATGAAACATCATGCCGAAATAGTCTGTAGGATCTTTACTATGGATGTAGCCTCCTCAGAGATGAGAACATTAGTTCACATATCTCAAATGATAAAGAAAAAAACTTTGAAAATTAAAATAAAATCTAAATTTTGCTATTGATAGCAATAATGAGAGTAAAATAAGATTTTTTTCACATGAAATTTGGCCATCAAAAGGTTATGGCCAACTCTATTTTAATAATGAAATATTAAAAAATTCAAAAACTATTTTAATCATTCCACCACTCAAGTACTTCCCTTTCCTGCTCCAGAGTCTTATTTTCTGTTCCCTTCTTCAGCATGTTAGCCCAGATCCTCATCACCTAGGAGCCCTGCCTTATGGAAGCCCTCTTCTAATTGCTGCCTTTGTCTGCAGCCACATCTTCACTCCCAACATCCTTGCATACTAAGGCCATAAGGCACCAATATCATTTTAGCATCACACTCAGACAGTCCTGTACTCTCTTGTCTCCAAGTATTGGTCATTCTCTTAAACCTAGCATTCAAAGTTCCCTAAAACTTGATCCTAATGTCTCATCTGGTCACTCACAGTTGTGTATTTTTGTGACCACACTTAACAGACTAATGCACTAGTTTTGGTGAAGTCAGAGTTGACATTTAGATTCCTTTTCTTATGCAATGAACCAGAGCTTCAATTTTTTCTCCTATAATTATTAACTCCCTTAAAAGTTTGTTGTAACAAGTTTATTAAAAGAATATAAACAATAGTACAAGTTGTAGCTGTTGTTGCTGAAACTATCGCTCTTCAAGCACTAAACTATATCCTATGCATGGTGTAAAATACTGAACTTATCAGCAACACTATAAGGTGATGTTAGATAAATTTAACAAATGAAGAATGTGAAATGTGGACAGGTTAATAATATAAAAAATTTATACAGTCAGTATCTAGTGAAGATTTCAAATGAGCTTGTCTTATTCTCCTTTGTATATATTTAAGGCACACAATGTGTTGACTTGTTTATATTGTGAGATGATTATAATAATTAATTCACACATATATAGTAGTTAATTTACACATCCATCACCACACATAGTTATTTCTTTTTTTTTTTTTTTTTGGTGGTGAGAACATGTAAGATCTCTTCTCTTAGCAACTTAAAAGTAATCAATACTGTACTGTTGACTAGAATCACCATCCTGTGCATTGAATCTCCAGAGCTTACTTATATAATTGAGAGTTTATACCTGAGTTTGTCTTAAAGAACTTAAGTGCAGTAAAAGTAACTTCATAATGATATGCAACACTTTGTTAATGTATTCATGTTTTTTAGAAGTGCCATGGTCTCTCAGAGTCTCTGAGAGGCTTGTGAGCTCAAAAGAGCTCCAAACCACTGAACTAAATCCTCAGTTCCTTAAGGAACAATAGAGACCCTGGATGATATATCATTAGAATTCTTGACACTCGTATTTCATAGCACACAGTAAAAAAAATCAATTATGATTAATTATTAATACTTCAATAATTCTATAAGTAGTTTCTTGCATATAATAGGTAATTAATAATTTTTTGAAAAGTATGTTACTATACAAATAATACTTTGTATTATCCAAATAATGATACATCAAAACATTGAAAACAGTTCCTAAAAATTGGCTTTGTAGTTTATTCTATGACAACTGTTGATTAAATAGTCACTAACATTAATCTTTTTTTGTACCAGCTGCGGAAAGGCAAATAAGCCTCCAGAATCATTGTGACCAATCAGACATAGCTTCCCCGGGGCAAGTGTAGCACTAAGGAAGCACTCAGAAACAAATAACATGGCACACAACTGAGAATGTCTTTAGAAACTTAATGGAGCTTAACAGGAGAAGAAACAGAAAAGTCCTTGTTCCGTCATGGTGCAATCAACCATATCCCAATGTGCTTTCTTTCAGCAAGACTTTTTTTTTTAATTAAGAAAAGACATGTCTAATTCCCTAAGTATAGACTTCATAACCAAACCAAACTGTAGCCTAAAGGACTCATAAGTGTACTATGCCCTTGATTATCCAAATATTTTCTAAGTTTTGCACTTTACCTGGATAACATACACCTAATTTGTTTTAATTATATTAATTTATTCTAAAATAATTATTTAATTAAAAATTGTAAATGTTTGGTATTTGAATACTTTAAAAATATTTTTACTGATTTGAGGAGACCTGTCAAATGGTAATTTGTTTCCCTCCTATTTTAAGTATCCAGAGTTTAATTGGGCCTTATTAGTGTATACTAGTGATATGCTTCAAACTTTCAAACACATTTGCAAGGGAGCTGTAAGGAAATGCTTTGAGACGGAATTTTTAAAATATAAGTCTATGTATTAGAATTTTCTCCTAATCATAGCAATGCCATTTCCTTCTTTGCTGAAAATACCTGTGCTTCAAGACTTTTAAATTTAACCAAAAGAAACAATGAAAGTGATTAAAATTTTCTGAGCTGCTAGAATTGTACTGAGGAAATGCAGTTGTTACTGCATTGGAACTAAATTGTTGTCTCCACAAAATTCCTATATAGAATCTTTACCTCCTTGAGATAGCATGGTGTTTGGAGCTAGAACCTTTGGGAGATACATAGGTGAGAGGAGATCATGAGGATAGGACCTATTAAACCCAAAGTCACTCCCTCTAAGAAGGCTTCCCTAAGGTCCCAGGTGAATTTAGTTCCACTCCCTCTGTTTATCTTTGCTCTTATAAATATTTTTATTATTAACACACACTGTATTACTTGTGATATTCTTAATATTTTTTAAATTCAATGATTAACAGAACAAATTTGAATAGATATGTAATTTGAAATATTTAAATCTAATATTTTGAAATCCATGTCTAGAATTAAAACAGAAATCACCACCAAATCTTTGATTAGTAGAAATTTCTTTAGTGCTTAGGAAATGGACAGGCCAGAATGCTTTTCTTGATCCTCAGCCTTCTAAAATTATGCATAGTGGGTTTCTTTCATGGAAAGACTTAAAGCATATGTGGAAAGATGCAAGGCTAAGTGACAGCCCCAAGGATGCCTATCTTTTGGTCTTCACATTTACATTATACCAGGGTTGTATCTTGTTTCTACAGTGGTATATGGAAGGCTTTGTGGTATTCGACTTTCAAGGTTAAGTCATAAAACACACCTATGAGATCTATCATCTTTGTCAGCCTTCCCTTGCTTTTTCTACTTATCCCTTTACCCCCACCTCTTCTCCCTTTCTCTCACCAATCACTCTGGAGAAATCAGTTGCCATGTTGTGCAAATAACCCTTCAAAGGCCATACATGGTGACAAATTGAGGCATCTGTCACCAGCCCTGTGAGTGTGCTTGGAAATAGAATTTTGAACCCCTTCTGATGATTGCATCCTTGTCAACAAGGGTATATATTGAGATTCTCTGAGTGAAGCCACCCAATTCAGCTGCTTCTGGATTCCTCACCAGAAACTTTGGGTTTAGTTTTTAAGAATTAATAAGATTTTGTAAAAAAAAAAAATCACAAAGGCAAACTAGAGGGTAATAAAAGGTAAAATACAGAGTTTTCATCAAGTTTCAGAAGACAACATAGAAAATACTACCAATTTTACAAAGCTCAAACATCAAGAAAAACAATAATTCTTTGAAGCATACATATTTGATAAAATCTCAAATATAAAAGCAAAGGAATGAGAAATTCAAATGTGAGATTAATGGTTATCTGTGGAGTGAATGAGGAAGCCAAAATTATGGGACAAGACAAAGAAACAGGTAGATTCTGCAGTGATGCTGACTGAATATCTGAGCAGGCTTATAGGACTACACATGATAGAAATCCAACGATTTTTAGGTATGAAATACTATATAGTCACTTTTAATATTCAGCGTATGTCAGAAGAGGAAACAGCATATGCAAATGCATGGAGGGGTGAAAGAGCTTGGAATAAAATATAGACATCATTATGACAAGGAAATGATAAATAATGCATTATCTTTCATAATACACAGCTCAGTATTCTGAAATTACATTGGAGTATACAAAGGAAAGGAGATTAGAGATACAATTAAGAGCCACAAATTCAAAACTCAAAATCTTGCAAAAGAAGCAAGTACTATTTCTGTACAAATAACCAAGAGGCTGATTTCTTTTTGTTGCTTGCATGGTGATAAGATCGAGGCATATTAGGATTGAGAATCTCAAATAGTGTGAATTAATGATAAGTTGCAGAAGTAGTTATTATTTTCATCGCTAAGAAAGAGGTCTGGTGCATTTTAATTGTCTAAAACTCATCATGTGCCAACAACTTTTGTTCCTAGTAGAATTCAAATCATAGGGCGGTACTTTATTTAACAACTTACCCTTTTAAACTATTGTAAATCTGTGAGTAATGTTTAATTACATTATTGCCAATCATTTGAAGCATGGTAATTACTTGGAGCTCTTGGCCAGCGTTTCTGATTAAAAGTGCTGTGGCATTCTCCATAGGTCATAAGGTCATATCCTGATCCTACTCACTTTCTCGTAAAGCCTTACTTTATTCCTGAGACAAGGAATGACTCCACCCATTAGAAATGGTGATTAGGAAATACTTGAATCATTTGATGAGAACAGATATGTGGCATGAAATGACTTTGGCTCTTATGACCTGATTGCTCTTAGGTCTGTTTTATTTTTGTCTTTTTGTATTCCTCTTATTATCCAAGAAAAAAAACCTATGACCAAGAGATTATTTTCCTGTGAAAGATCTGATGATATGAAATACCTTTAATGATTCAGCTGGGCTCCTAGCCAAGAGTTTAGTGGGTGACTGAAAGCACTATTTGTCTGCCAAAGTTGAGAGTTAGTTCCTAAGTGTTTATCTAGGAACTGTGCTCAGGGTATTTTCTTTTCTAATGAGGGGACCTGACCTGAGACACATGGAGGAAGCGTTGAAGGTTGAACTTTTTTTTTCTTTTGAAGAAAAAACAGTATCTCATGCAAGGTCACAATCGGACTTTTCTGACCAAGAAGTTGTATCTGTTTTCCTAAAGGAAGGCTCTGCGACTCTAAGGCTATATTCAAAACAAGACCTTTTCGCTAAGCTCTAATGTGACCAGCTGTTCATGGTAAAACTCAATGCTGACTTTTGGAGTTTCTGCTCTAGGTTCAATGTTTGATCTTCATTGGTCTTTTGTCAGCTTTGATAGATCTTTGTTTTGCTAAAGATCTGCTCTTGGTAAGACTTTCCTTTCCCTCTCAGCCCAAGGGAAATACAATCCAGTTAGTTTACCTATATTCTCCAAGCGAGGCATGCTCAGAAACTGTCCAAACGCTTACACCATCTTCTTCAGACTTAGCATAACATTTGGGGTGGCAGTCAGATTCATTCTGAAGGCATTGGCTAAGTATCACATTTGCTGTTTAAATGTATCTGTAATTGGAAATCAAAGAAGTTACTCATTTTAGAGCTGGTTTTACAAATTCTACATCTGACAATTGCTGTAGTGTCTGTTCTTCTCCATCTTCCTCTCACCTATGACTATCCTGAGACAAAAGCCTTAGAAATCTTCTCCCTAAATTGCATAATTGCAAACATATTCATCATGCAGTTTTCATTTTTCTGTATGAAGAACTGTCTCCTGTTCTTATTCCTCCTCCTATGACTAGAATACTTCCTAGATGGTCCTCAATAGCCATCTTTCACTTGTTTTCCACTCCAAATATTGATTTTTAAAACCCCTTTCCCATATCCCTCTTTCTTAACCCTGAATTCCTGTGTCTTGATTTTCTGTTGTCTGACTTTCTGGCCATCTTTTTCTCACTTCTCATTCCCTGCTACCATTATAACACCCATTCAGACATGGTGAATGAAATCAAACTCATTGTGCATTACCCAGAAATGTCAGTATCCTATGTTTTCTTTTTTATGACCTGAAAACAAAAGTCTCTGCTTCCATTTGTTCAACAGTTAGTGATGGACCATGCTGGGCACTTTAGTTCCTTGTCACAAGCCACAAAAGAGTATTGACCTTCTCAGTCTTCTCTCATTTCCATGTTTTCCTCTTCCAAATCCATGCATGATTGTTGGGGGGGGCGGTGCACCAAAACTTGTTCTCTACTCCTCAAATTCAGATTGGCCCACCATCCCTGGAAAGTTATCTATTCAATCAAATTCACTTAGTCATATAACATAGGCCAGGCAACACTTTCAGAATTGAGGACTCTGAGATACTGAACTTCACTTTCAGTCATCAAAGCATTCAAAATGTACTGAGCGAAGTTTGCCAGCAGATAATGAAAATAAAATGCAACTGTTATGACAGGTACACAGATGTACTTTGGGAACGTGATGGAGAGAGAACATGAAAATGCTCCCCCTTAGAAGAACATGTCATAGAGAATGCAGCATTTGAACAATCATGGCAAGTCTGACAGGAGGTTCATACAGTATACTAGGGAGGGAAAAGCAATTCTAGAAAGACAATTTGTACATACACCCTAATGATTGAACAAGCATGTATTTCTATGACTGGGAAGAAGTTCATACAAGGAAAAAGATGGAGTGGGAGACTTCTCTTTGAACATTCTTGGTTAACTTGATGAGCAATTTGGGATTATTTTATAGGTTGTGGGAAAATGACAGAAATTTAAGCAAACACAGATATGAGAAGTTATCTTTTCTATCACCATACATTTTCCCTACTGTCACCCTATTTTCTTCTTAAGCCATGCTCTTTAATTCATTTTAACACACTCTTAAGGTAATAATAATCTCCTATACTTGGTATAATACCTAATTCGTTTATTCCCCTTACAACTGTCTATGTCAGGCACCACAGGAAGCACAGGATACCCCTTACCTTATGGCCTCCGATTTCCATATCACTTGAGAATTGTTATTTTTGCTTTCATTTCCTTCCCTCCCCATCTTCCTATTCTAGTCACACCAGAGTAATTCCAAGTCATCCATCATCAAAATCCCTTTGATGATGATCAGCTTCTCTTGAGCACATTTCCTTTAGGTTCCTTGTGCAACTCAAATTAGGCTCTCCCTGGGTTACATTCTTCACCTTACATTATTATGAACTGTTTTCACCTCCATATTCCTTCTACCAAAACTGCTAGAATCTGATCTTTTCCTTTTTAATTATACATCCATATCATTCTTCCTTGTCCTCCCATAAATTGCCAGATTTTCATGATTTGTGCTAGATTTTCCTATCCAGTCATTGTTATACTTTATTAACCCTCAGATCACCCCTCCCCCAACATTAATGTTTTTTATCTCCTATATCAACCCCCTTTCTTTAATTTAATATTTGGTGGCTTCAAGATCATGTAGTCAATTTTTTTCCAGTGTTCTGGCCTCTTACTTATTATATCTCCTCTCCAATGACTTAATATTCTACCTTAATTCAAAAGCTTCCTCCTATAGCTATTCTCTTGACATTATTTATAATTCTCAGTTACAAATATCCATTATGATTACCACTGTGCAGCTTTTTAGGTCATGCCCAAGAATATCACCACTCAAATTGCTTTGATTAACTCAAAATTTGAGTTGATCTTCAATTATTTCATTATCTTATTATTTTCCTTTCTCATTCCATGGCATTACCATCTTTTTCCTTACAGGACACAAAAACCAGAATGAGTGAAAAATAAGTACCTACTTAATATCATAGTTTCTTTGTCTGTCTTGCTACTTTCCATAACCAATGGGTAATACCAAAGCTCAGGTGAAATCACATCTAATATCTCAGTATCTGTATAAACATAGTCAAATGAGGCAGAACTAGAAAAATGCAACCATGTAGTGAATTGATTTCACTTTAAATTCATGATCATGATTGCTTCCTGGAAATCATTAAGTATTTTCCTATATTTTCTAGTCAATTCTCCTTACAACTACCCTATATAAATATTTCATACTTCTCTTACCTTTTTCCTTCACAGTGTTCTCTCAGTTAGTAAGTTTTTTACTATTTCAATAAGCAGATTAAAGAATTCACATGATTTACCACCTCTACTTATACCAACCTACTCAAAGCTTTCTTACATGCTACCCTTTCTTCTGTCCCCAGAGCTGATCTGTGTGTGCTTCTAACTGAGGCCAACACATGTGTTTTATCCTAAGCATGTTTATCTGTCCTAACTTTATACTTTTAGTCTACAGTTGCCCGAGTTCCTTTGGCATATATCCAATTGGACTTGACAGTTAATTAATTAATTATTGAGCATTTAAAAATAATCTCTGAATTTGCACTAAAAAAACAGAGCTTCTGATAACACTCTACCTCTCCACTCCCCATCATGTTGCTACACACACACACACACACACACACAGACACACACACACACACAGAGTCTTTCCTAGAGTGGTTTTCTCCACATTAGTGGTTGCAATTTCATTCTTTCAGTTGGCTGGGCCAAAAGCTTGGTCTTGGTGTTATCTTTGACCTTATTCTTTTCTCACACCTAGCACCATATATATACATACACACACACACATATATATATATATATATGTATATATATATATATGTATATATATATATATATATGTATATATATGAAACTCATGACTCTCCCTTCAATGTATCAAGAGTCGTACAATGCTGTCTGTTTCCAGTGCTGCCACATTGATCCAGGCCCACAGCACTTTTGTCTGAATTATTTCAGCAACTCCAGATCTTGATCATACTGCTTTCCTTGGCCCTTGCTGTTGATTATCTCAAGAGTAATTACTAATGAGCCTATGAAAATGAAAGTTAGATGCTGCTGCTTGCCTCCTCAAAAAGTTTCAGTGGTTCCTAGTTTAGAAGCCAAACTCTGAGTATTATATGAAATACCACACATGCTCTAGCCCAGATTTCTACTCTGACCTCAACATCTGTATTATTTGTTGGTCCTTATCACTGTGTAGTATACTGCATACTTCACTTTTCTACCTTCTTTCCTTCCAGTCTCCCCTGATAGGATTTGAACGCTAAGAAGGCAGAGTTTTTGTTTGTTTACTATTATATTTTCAATTCTAGTTATGTGCCTAACACACAGTAGCCCTACAAGAAATGGTTGTGGAATGGAATGGATGAATAATTTAATGAATGAAATTTATTTTCACATGTCTACATTACTTAATCTGCTATGCACACTAATAGCCATGTGATTTACTTTAGTAATTAAAACTTATCTCTGGAATCAGACTGAGAGAAGTGTGAATACAACTCTGCCTTATTATATAACCTTGCAGAATTTACATAATGTCTCCAGGCCTTGTTTTCTCATTTTAAAAATGGAGCTAAGAAGAGTAACTGAGTGACTCACAGGATCATTACACAAATTAAATGAGAAAATGCAGGTAAAATATTTACAATGCCAAAATCATGGTTAGTAAGCTTTCAGTAGATTATATGTAATTACTGTAGTTAATATATCTAATTTTCTGCATCTTTTGGTGTCTTGGTTTTCATTAACATTATAAAAAGAGAAGAGAAGATTTTGGAGGCTGAAAATGGTGATTTCTTTTTTTTTTTAATCTTGAATATGTTTCATACCAGTAGTTAATTAATTGTTCTTTGAGAGTCAGTAATTCCCTAGAAATGTTTCAGTGGTTCAATTTCAGTGTGCTAATGTCTATAAAGGGCCAGGCCCATGATCTCATCCATTTCTCTATGACAGATTACTCCAGAGTGGAAAAAATGTTGGTTATTTACCTGGCTCTGTGCTTAAAAATTAGAGCTCTGTAGGGAATTACCAAAGTGAATTATAAATATAGTTGAAAAGGAGTTTTCTTTAAAAGGATATTCATTTGAAATTATTTGCATTTGTGGCAAGTAATCCAAGTAATCATCAGCGATCATGTTAACTTTCCACTTCGGGATGTAACAGTCCTACTCCATCCTCGCGTGTTCCAACTGAAGTTTCAGAATTCACAAGTATGGCTGTGGGACCATCTTCTTCATAGTATGTTTGGTGAGGATAATCCAGGAGACAAGACACAGAGGACATCAGCAGGGGTTTAACTGCATTAAGCCACATTAGGTATCTGCAGAATTTTCAGTAATTCTGTGCAAGTTTACAGTAAGAATTTTCGAGGGGACACAACAATTTTGAGATCAATATATTTTGTTAAGATCATATATAGTTGATGAGAGTTGGTATTTATACAAGTAGAACTGGAATTCCAGTTAGTAGGACTCCTAAAAGGTAGCTTTTTGTTTTAGTCTTTTGCATTTCTGTAGTCTCTGTATGTGTGGCTAGTGACAAGATAAAGCCTTGGTCTCATAGTCAGAATGACTTGATTCCCAGTTGCAACTGTATAAATATTAGGATCTGCTGTTCGAAACATGCACATCCTCTGTGCCTAATTTACTCATCTGTATAAAAGTATTGGTTATATCTTCCCTATGTTTTTTACAGAGTTGATAGAATTATGTTATATGTAAATAATAATTCCTATTGTGTTACATGTGAAGGTTATAAAAGTTAGATATTATGAGCCATGTACTTTATAATTGGAAGGATATTTTAAAAGCAGTACAGTAGTATCAGTTTCTAATCCTGCTGCTTTTTCTTCAACTTTTATTTGTTCTTCCATTCCATTTTCTAAAATTTTATGATTTCATCATCACCACCTTTTTAAATAACCAGGATAAAGGATATTGAATTTTGACAGCAGGAATACCATGCTAAAATCATCCAGATGAAGTACAGAATTCATTTTATTTTTCTTGGTGACATCTTGATAACACTAAATTGCGCTAGTCAGTTCCTTGCTTGGATATTGCTAACTTCTGTTCTTGTCATTTGCACAGGAAATGACTTATTTCTCGTAGCAGTTCATGAGCTGGGACACGCTTTGGGACTGGAACATTCCAATGACCCCACTGCCATCATGGCTCCATTTTACCAGTATATGGAAACAGACAACTTCAAACTTCCTAATGATGATTTGCAGGGCATTCAGAAGATATATGGTAGGTTGCCATTGTTTCTGTCTGGTCAATCCTACAATAAAATCTAGAATTCTTGGTCTGCTTTCTCCTGTGAGATAGATGCTCTAAATATGTGATGCAGAAAAAACCTGAAGAAAAATATCTGGGCTACTGGAAAAATTCTATCAATTCAGTTTTGTTGCCAACAATCTCAGAGATCTTAGTGTATAGATTATGGGAAGGTCTTAAGCACTGATGCAATTTTCGTTTTGAATTTAGTTGATACTTGGAATTATATTAAAGATGTAATAAACTTTCATATTTAAAACTCAAGTCAAAATATATAATAAATGAAAATAATCAGTAATGAAAATAATAAAAGCAGTTAGGGATGTAACACTTTCTTATAAGATACTGAGACTTTTGGTAACAGATTGGCTCAAAATTTCTGAGATTTGATGTTAGATAGTTCCTGAACAGAGCATTTTTGAAAGTCAAAAAAGTACTTTTTCTACTTTCTATGTAATATTTTGTACTATCTATATAATAGATATAACAAAATGACTTCAAAGACATATAATTACCAATGCAGAGTGAAAGTTAACCAGCCAGGGAGTAAAAGTTAATAAATGTGTACATTTATTAACACAGTCCAAAATAAATTTTAATATAGTAATATCATTTTTATTTGTGAGATTCACATAGTAAATCCAAAGTAAAGTGAGGAAGACTATTCTGCATATTTACTAAATCTTATTTCCTTCAATATCACCACTGACCTTTATAAAGACATTTATTTCACACATAATTGTTAAGAACTTGACATTTATAATTTACATATAACAAGCGTGCTTTACTAAGTTAATGAAGTGAAGCTTTCATTTTTACATTATAAAGACAAATGTGTGCTATCTGTATGTTAATATTGAGTATCCAGAAGATATAATTTGGATTTTTAAACAATATAATTCAAGTTCACTAATTTGTTTTGCATTCATTAGTTTCTCAATTTTACTATTCGAGTCAGCATTATCTGAGGGTTCAAATAGATTTGAAAAAAAGGCCAAATTCTGTGCTGCTTTTTATTTTGTTGGGGCATTGAGAAAAAAGACATGTAGAACTGAACACTAAATAACTCCGATGTTGAATTGAGCTATCCTACACCTACGTGTGTGTCATCAGAAATTCCTCTTGCATGGCTGACTGAAAGAAATCTCTTTCTCATGACGTTATGAATTAGTAGTCTAGACTAAAGGTCTACAAAAGAATATTTTTCCAGTATCTGAATATTGCGAATAGCTCTGTATTTGTTTTTGAAAACCTAAATTTCTTGAGGAATGATGCTTAACATCTGTACCAAATTACACGTATAAAATTTGGCTTGATTTAGAAGCCTTATTTTGGAAATACTTCTCCACATTAAATACTGGTGGTATTTTTAATCAATTGGTATTTTAGATTCGATATGTAAATAAAGCATGCATCTGGCAATTTCTCCTACATTTCATTAGAAGAAAATAGTGACACAGTAAAAGATTAGAAAAGATAGTTGGAGAGAGAATGTAGTATAAACTTTGATGAGAGATTATTTTTCAGAGATTTATAGAAAAACATTTTCTGTCAAAATCCAGCATTACCTTTGGTGAAATTTACTCCAAAACTCATTTTCATTTCTTTATTATTTATGTACCACCCACTTCCGACAAAATATTTGATAGCAGATTTCCTATAAGGACTATGGAGAAGCTATTTTAAAATGAACAGAGAAAACCTAGTTACTTGGTTTCAGAATCTAGCATGATAAGTAGAATCTTGCATACACTTGGCAGTGGTTTGGTGGTGAGTAAGATGGCTCGTTTTTTTCAAAAAATAAAGGATCTTAAAGACCTTTTCGCTTGCTTAGTTTGTGGCCTCTGCTAAGTGATTGTTCTCTGTAGCATATTTTCCAGTTCTTTTCCAGTTTTAGCTGAGCCAAGCGCTGTCCTCATGTTTTCAAAAGGTCCACCTGACAAGATCCCTCCGCCTACAAGACCTCTACCGACAGTGCCCCCACATCGCTCCATTCCTCCAGTGGACCCAAGGAGAAATGACAGGCCGAAGCCTCCTCGGCCTCCCACTGGCAGACCTTCCTATCCTGGAGCCAAGCCCAACATCTGTGATGGCAACTTTAACACTCTAGCTATTCTTCGCCGTGAGATGTTTGTTTTCAAGGTAGGAGGCTGTGATTTTTTTTTTTTTTTAATGGTAGATCAAATGTCTAGCCACTTTAGAAAACAAGTTCTCATTCATTCTAACATTATGTTCCCAAGGCTCTCACAGAAGGTTCAAAAAAGCATCCTAAAAACTAGATGCACAAATGGGCTTAAATGTCTAGCAGAAGATTGCTGTAATATTCTATTTGGGGAATGCATTTATGTCAGCAGAAGCTAAAATGCCTAGAAATGTGAGGGTGAGAAAAATGCTGCATGTTATGAAGAGATAAAATAGCATAATTTAAATCATGAATAGGAACTAATAAGGATGATTTGCTTGGGAGCTTAGTCGCTTCCAGACACGCTGCAGCTATTGTATCTTTAGTTTACACACATTTATGTGATCCTTAGAATTTCATTTAATAATTATTGCATCATTTTTTTAGAGTTATTTTGTTTGGGATCTACTGGTAGTCATTTGAGTTAGATCTCCTCTATGAGACTATAATTTTGATTTCAAATAAAATAAATAAATATATTTATATTTTTTTAATATATTTATATATATTTATATATATATATGTTGTTTTATTTAGTTAGGCATTTATATCTACCTAATTTACATTATTGGTTACCAGCTAAAATTAATTCTACATTTGCTAAATGTATTTCTTAATATCATTGGATTTTCGGACAACACTATATCAAATATACATTATATGATGTTGAAAGGTGAATAGACTGTAATAGTAAAAATTAGTTTTCTCCCCCAATATTTGTAAACTGACTTAAAAATTAAGGAAGAATATAAATTTGCATTCTGGCATTAGAATATTAAAATAGGCACATTTTATGATTATTGTCCACTCAGAGTAAAATAATGTGCTTTCATTTTTGGTGGACATGAATCAATACATAATGAAATATTGTCCTACTCATACAAAATTTCCTGTCTACCAAAGCAGTACTTTAAAAATATTGATTTCATATAATTAATTTTAAGTAAGCAAAGTACTCTATTACCTTTATGGAAATGTAACATCTGGGTTTAATATAGTATGCACAAGGCCACTGTGATTTCCATAAAAAATCAATGAATTTCTTCAAACACATGAATAGATTTTTTAATCCTATAGATGCCCTGAAATGCTTAGATATAACCATTCAATTTCAAGTAGGCTAATAAATTCAAATTTAGAGTAAAGAAAAAAATACACATATCAGTTAATACATAAATCCTCAATGTAGTTAAGTCCAAAGCACCTTTTTTAAATGAAAATGAGTAAATTCCTTGTTTATTCTGCAAGGCACTAGATGAACATTGATTAAATTGTTTTGGCTGAAAATTTCTAAATTGCAGCTTTATACCTGAACAACATAGCAGCATGGTAAAAACCACTGAAGTGTCAAGTTTATCTAAGAATATGATGTGAATCTGACTCTGGATGCCTTCTTTTTCATTATTTCTGTCTATCTAAAGAGATTGTTGTTCTTCAAGGACACTGTTATCTTCACATCTAGCAATCAGTTTCACCAGCAGTTGACTGCCAAGTGGGGTTATGAAAAATCTCATAGTTCACACTCTCAAGTTAATGGCCACTATATTAAATTAAAACACATATCTAAAAACAGAACTGTTTAAACACTCAGGTCTTCTTAGACTGTTTTAATCAAAACTCCTAAAAGCCTGAGTATTTATTTATTGTTTTAGTTCTGTTCTCTTTTTAAGATTAATTTCTGTTGGAGATAAGATATGTAGTATTATAGTATTAGTTTCCACTTGCCTAATGTCCTGTAACTTCATAGTTTCTGTATTCATCTCACCTTTCATATAATGAGTATACATGCCTATAGAGTTTATTAGGAACCAAGAATGTGTGAATAGAAGGTAGCATTCCTGTCTTTAGAGAGCTGTCATTTCAGAAATGAAGACAAACATGAATCTGAATCTAAATACTTTTAGGAAACAATAGTAAAAGTTAGGACATTGAAACAAAGAAAAAGTACTAAGGACTAATAAGAAGTTTCTCTGAGATAGGAATTTGACTAATTTTGAGATTAATTGGAATTTTCTAGGCATATTAAGAAAATGAGTAGTGTAGCAAAAAGTTTGGGTATCGAGGGAGTGAAGCTGGACATGATATTCTGTAGTACTGAGTGCAAAAATTTACATATATACAACATTGGATGAAAGGAAAGAAAACATGATTCAGGGCTACCTGCTCTTAGTTAACACCTGCTCTTGGTTGTCACAAATTGCATCACTAATATGGGCATGGATAAATGCTAGTCAGATATCTGTAATCTCTGAAATTCGTAACAACAGTGCAAGTTGGACATGACTGTTTTACAAATGAGAAAGATGAGAATCAATGAAAGATGAGAATCAATAAAATCAACTCATAACAGCAGTGCAAGTTAGATATGAGTGTTTTACAAATGAGAAAGATGAGAATCAATAAAATTACAACATTAGGCCAAATCAAATTCCTGTGAATAGAAGTCAACCACAAGTCTACTTGACTCCAAAACCTATGTCTTTCCCACTAAGCATTGTTGCTGTATCTGAAAAATTAGGAAAAATTTCCAAAGAATTGAAAACAGTAAATATTCAAGAAATACTTATTGTGCTCCTACTTTGTGCCATAGATACTCTTTTAGGCACTAGGAAAGTAACAGCACACAAAGCAGGCTAGACCCTGGTTTCTCAGGGCTGCCTTTGACTTTTCAGGGTAGACAGGTGATGAAGGAGCTTGGCACACATGCTCTCCCCACGAATGTTGGGGTAGGATCTGAGAATACATAATGGAGCTCCGAAATGCTGTTTTTCCTCACTGCTGACTACTGTTCTTTCCTAACTTCTCTCTCTATACTTAGTCTACACTACTTTCTCCTCTAAATTATGTCATTGTGTTGCTAGTGACAGGATCGAGTCCATAGGCTTAAATCCATTTGCTTACTGCTGGCCAATCAAAGGAGGACATTTATACTGGTGAAAATCAAAAAGTATTTACTCAAAGCTAGTGCTGTGGAGAAGGAGGGGCCTCATTTGCCCCAAATCAATGCCTCACTGTGAACAGGTGTGTTAGGGTCTTTTATAGCAAGGAACAGTTGGGGAGGGAATACAGTGAGACATTAGACATGCCCAGGCTTGTTTGATTCCTTTCTGAACCCCAACTTTTTCCTTCCTTCCCTGTGCAAACGAAAGAAGACTTTGACGTCCTAGTGCCAGCATCTGCATATTCTGTCCATTCATCTGGGCTCAGGAAAGGTGAATGTGTGTTTATCCCCTAGCTCTGATGACAAAACTTGTCTCTAGAAAGAAGAAACCTAATAAAGTTCCATTTTGCCATGCCAGTTACAACTGCCCTCTACCTGGTCTTCATATCTGAAACTGCACTCTGTCAAACTATCATTTGAACTCCTGCCTTTTGAATTTTCCTACACCACCTTTCATATTTTTGCCCCTTGTTAACTAACTTTCAGATTGATTTATAAAGGCCCGTTGTTTGATATTCCTCCTACTTATGTGGGCTGATTTTGTCTTTTTCTTTTATTACAAACTGGACACAAGCTAGAAGCCTCTGTTTCATCAACCCTTCCACTCAACACTCCTTTTTACCTTAGCTTGATTGTTCAGAAGTTGTTCTCTCAAACATGTACTTATCCAGTCCTTCACTGCTCAGCATCTGCGAGATGTCTGTCCCATCCTCTGCTTCTTCGGCTCCAAATCATTTTAGTGATTTCTATACCTATGCTATGAATCTCTGTCTTCTCTAATTATTTCACATTGTAGGGCATTTCTTAACTAGATGATAAACTCCCTCAGGCCAGGAATAGGTTCTTGTGGGCTTTACAGTACCCAGGGCTAGTGAATAGAGAACTCAGTATAACATATCATCAGACTATAGAAAGTAAGATGTCTATAGTTGATAATCAAATGAAATTACTGAAACCAGTTCATTCTAGTAAATTCTTATTCCTTGCCAAAAGATTTCAGTGAGTATTATTTGCTTAAATTCTATATATATGATTTTTTAAGCAAAAGAGAAATTTTAGGTATAAGCAAAAGTTAGTATCTTTAAGTAGTTTTATTTTCTTACTAGGAAGAACCATTTCTATAATAGGAGTTGCAGCTTGATTATTTTTGGTAGCTAGTTTCCCTTCGGATGATTTGATTTACATTGAGTTTTTCGGGTATCCATTTATTTACAGAGAGTTTACCTGGATATGTTTCTATTGGGTAAAGGATATTTGAAGGGATAAATATGCATAAGAAAGTTAAATCTTGTAGCTTCATAGTCTTTGAGGAATGTAAACCACCTAAAGAAAGGAAATCAAAAATCAAAACAAAATACCAAGGGATGGAGAAACAATATAGTATCAAAGGAGGCTTTGTTCTTCCTTGGAAAAAGTGATTTTAGGACTACTGCCTGAACAGTATGAACTGTTGTGACTGAATTGAGAGCAGTAAGATCTTGATTGTGCAAATGATTACTGTCAATACCACAACATAAAAGCATTGACAGTTTTGGTCATTTTATAAAGTGAAGGAAAGCAGAAGGCAGAATGAGCAAAGGTTATACAGAATATAATTCATACACAATATTTTGGTATTTATGAAAGGTTACAGTTGTAAACTATGTTCTTTTGAAGCTAGGAATAAGGGAAAAACATTTTATTCAGCATCTGAATTTCTTTTAATGCAAGAAAGGTGGCATGTTTTTGGTATTATTGACCAATTCTTTAAATCAAGAAGAATAAGCAAAGGCCAGATTTTTACACTTCAAGTTAGTCAGAAAGGGCAAAGCTATCATAGTGAGCACTCAAAGAGGTATAGAGTAAGTGTCTCACCTGCAAATATAGAAGAGCAGGCTCATGGCTCTGCGAAATGAAACCATTTCATCATGTACCAAAAATCTCAAGCCAAAGCAGATATTAATATCAATTTTGTTTCTGGTCATTCATCACAAAACTATTTATTTTGAAGTGAGACCATCCTCAATGGTGACCACCTACTTAATTCTATGTAAGAACCATAGATCCTGGTAAATACAAAGTATGGCCCAACTCCATTTGGCTAAAGGCATTTTGTTTTGTTTTGTTTTCATTCTGAAGAGAAGCAAAGGGGGAAGAAGAGAATAGAGAGGTTTCCTGAAAGAAATACAACAGAAATACAAGATTTTACCTTCAGTTATATTTCCATAACCTTGATTTGTGACCAAAACCTTCATAGGTGGTCAACATTAGATCTCTCTTGACTTTTCTATGAGATCTGTATCTTTCTCTACACATTCATGGATGCACAATAAAAGCCACAGTTCTTCCTGTGGCCCACAAGGTTCTGAGATCCATCCACTTCCCCTGCTTCTCTGATTTCCCCTTCTCCTTTGAAACAGAATCATCCTGTTTCAAAATAAAGTTAAACAAAAAAGTTGGGAGATGTGACTAAGTGGTATAGCATGTGAAAAGCCTGGATTCAATCTGTAATACTATGTACAAAAGATAAATAAGTATAAAATTTTAAAAAATTGTTTGTGGAGAATCTAAACTGTATTTTACAAATGAAAAACACTTTGAGAAGTGACCCAAAAGTGGATGGCTTGAAATTACTTTGAATCACAGCTTAATTCTACAGGTCCATGAGTGCCACCTGGTTATAGGACATTGTGATTGGATCTAAATTGACATAAGACCAAAGGGAGCAATAACCAAGATACTGTAAATAGAGTATCAGTTAAAATTTCCTTGTAATATAAAATCATACTCTTTCAAATATTTTAGGTAAACATTATAGAAAGAAACTGGAATTGTGTGTAATAATTTTAAAGTAAATATTAATTGATTTTCAAAATATTTGTATTCAATTATAGTTTAAGAGACCTCACTGAAACCTTTCAATGTTTTTATTAACATTTCCTGTTCAGATACTGAGGGGATTGTTTAATAGGGATAGATTCATAGTCACCTGAATTTACAATTTAGTTCATTTTAAAGTGAGTTTAAGTATTTCAAGCATATATTTAGATGTTTGTTTTGTAGTCAATAATATTATTTTAGCAATATTTAACAGACCATTTAATATAAACTTATGGAACACATTTGGAAATTAAGATATACTTCATCTTGTACATTTTGATGTAAATTTAGAATATTAACAGGGCAATTCCGGTGTCTTCCGAAAATATTTTGTGTCTATCTTGAAAAACTTTTTAGTCCATGGCAGTATTAATCTACCTAGTCTACACTTACTAAGAGTCCAAATATTTTGTTTCAAAAATGTGTATTTTTCTCTTCTGTGTTTAAAAAAATCTATAACCTATATTTTTATATTTAGATTTTTACATAGATGGTGCTCATTTCACAATTCATGGTTTAGAATACTTTAACATTAATTTAATATAAATAAGCAAAGATTAGTTTCAAGACATATTGCACCTGAAAAGTATTTTTATTGAAAAACTTTTGGAAATCTTTCATTTCAAAATTTTCCAGCCAAACACTGGCACCACTGAGCTAAATCCCCAGCCCACTCTGAATGTTTAATTTTTTACCTCATATTTCTGAAGAGCAAAAGATGAATTTTATGCCTTTTACTCACTTTTTAATCTTTCAGTTAACGTATTAGGATTTTTCACTGTGGTTTTGTGTTATTTAAACTTTCAGCAAAGTGTTCAAAATCTCTTAGCATATTTATCTTTCACAAGAAAAAAATCTAATAAGTATAAAGCTATAAATGTTTCCAAATTATGTAAGTCTACATAGAAATCTCATGAAAATCAATAGGAAAAAATAAAAATTATTAACACTTAAAAGAGACTCCCTGAACCATAGTATAAAAAATAAAGTGCAACTTTTCTAATACTGTTAACTAGTTAGACTGCATAATTTGAGAAAAACAATTCTTTTTTTTCATTAAGTTTATTGGTACATTTTAGGTATACAATACAGTTACATTCATCATTGGGATCTTATACTTTTACATGATGTATCTTGGTTCTTATTTTTTCCCCATTCCTCTGCCCTCCCTTCACCCCCTCCACCCTTTCCTATTTACAAAGGCTTTCCTTCCATTTTTCCCTTTTCTCATGTTTTTGTTCTTTTTCCTTCTTTCCTTTTCCTTATACCTCATACTTCATCTACTCCTTTAGGCCTTTTCTTCCTATTTCAATTAGAGAAAAACAATTCTTGACATAAATAAGCAACAAATAGGCTTAACTTATCTAGCAGTTCCTGACCATTGGTGGTATTCAATAAATGTTTATTAAGTGAATAATATTTTAAAATCTAACTGTCTTTTCTGCTTTTAGCCTCTATAAGGGAAGGTTTAGACTATCTTACTCATGATTCTAGTCCCAGTACTTGCCGTTTACACCTCATAATTATTTCTTGAAAGGAATAAAGTACATAAGATCTATAAACAAATACAAGAAATCTACTCAACATTGATGATACATA
Source organism: Heterocephalus glaber (assembly GCF_053883595.1). NCBI lineage: Eukaryota > Metazoa > Chordata > Mammalia > Rodentia > Bathyergidae > Heterocephalus > Heterocephalus glaber. The sequence goes on along the minus strand of NW_028258344.1, from coordinate 31,359,629 downwards.
TTAAAGTATATTAAAGAGGAAAATTATAGTGTGCTTATAAGGAAATTATTAGTATTGGAAATCATTACTGTCTCACATTATTCTACAAACTAAAAATGGTTCCAGTCATGATTCCAGTGAGACTGGAGATGGAGAGAAGTAACACTTTGAGATTTTTAACTTCGCTGTAAACAAAATTGTAATTCACATTGTGTAAGTCTTAGGGCTAAAATTTTAACCTAGATCTACCAGTCACCACCTCCCTACACATCATTTTTTTTTTTAAATCATTGTTGATGTTGTAGTCCTCGGTACTTCAGGATGAGCGCTGTATCTGAATATATTCCATGTTCTATAAAAGAAAAAAAAATAAAACAGAAAGATATAATAACCATATCAGGGTTAAACTATAAATGCTCAACTTTCTTCCCATGGTAGATCTGGGATCAGATATCTGGATACATATATAGGTTATCCCTGACAGAGACACATGAAACTGGAAATACTGGATGTTTTTAGACAGAAGAAATACATATTCAGAAATAAAAGAGAGTTCAAACATACAACTTAGTTGATTGTAAAGACATGCAATTATAAATTTATCATGTAGATGTATATTGATAGGTGCATGTATATACAAATATGATTAATAAAATATAGCAATTAATATCATCATGTTGAAAACATACTATACTACTATATTATTGTTGGAGTTAATTGAAATATTATTCCAGATTTCTAGAATTAGGCACCTCATTCACCATAAAGAGGAGAATGATTGTGAGAATTTGAAACACATTTTCTTAAATATAACCCCTTTACTCTCCCCTGAAAAGGAAATAAAACAAGTGACAGAGAGCTGGCAGTGCATACCATTTTCCATTAAGCTTATTTCCTTGACATGTGGTCCTGAATTGTTCTCTTTGGATCACTGTGCTTCTTGGGATGCTTTGCAGATTCATGGAGTTCATTGTGTTTGTTTATGTGATGCTTTTAAAGAAAACCATACATAGTAGCAATGGCAAGTGAGTAAAGTCTTTGAAAATGATTTTAAGTTTAAACTACAGCAGTTACATGTGTTATAACAAAGAGGAAAATGCACTTTCCAGATTTGCAACTCAGTGCATGTGAATTCATCTGGAATATAATAAAAACTCAAATGAACAATAATATCCATTGCAGCATTCTTTCCAGTAGGAAAAAATTTTGCAAGCAAATTTCAATTATCCAATAATAACAGTACTGGTGTAGCAAATAATAGTGTATGACTAGATGGAATAAATATAGACATTTAAAAGGTTAATTGCAAAGAACATTTGAAATTATAAGATGTGACTACAATGTATACACAAGTGAAATACAAAGATATAAAATTTCATGTGTCATGAATTTTATTACTTGAACACATGCATTGACAAGGCAGAGAAAAGACTATAGAAAAATAAAAGCAAATTATTGCCAAATGAGATTGCTAATGCATTTTTAAAACATATATTTACTACTTTAAAATATTGTGTATATATTTAATAGGCCAAAACATAGTGCCGTGAAAGTTTAGTAACTATAAATATTGTAATTTATTAAGTGATGATAAAGCCATTTTCAAAAAATTTAGCTAGGCAGAAGTTATCAAAGTATTCATTGGAATTTTACCTTAGAATGTGACTAAATTCCCTTGCACAACATTATGGTGACATATTTCAACACTGTAATTTACCTTGCCTAGCAAAGATGGCCAGTTATGTAAAGCTCTCTACCCACTATGCATTAGTCTCAAGTAGGAATAGCTTCTAGTGAATCAAGCTAACAACATGTTTTGTTTATATTCACTTTTTTCATTTTGTAGGCACTGTAGTGAAAATCTATTCTGTTTGGTACCAGCATACTTTAAAGTCACATAAAATGACAAGGTATATGGCAATTAATCCAGAGAGTGTTGTTGAATTACACAGTATGACAGCTATCATGTAGCAATGTTTTTCGGCTCAACAAACTGATAAATTTTAAGTCATGTAAAGAATTTAACAAAGAGTCTGGTACATAGCAAATGCTTAAGTACTTGCAGCAGCTGAAGTTGTTGTTCTAGTAGCTGATAGTGCTGTTATTATTACTACTACTATCAGTGTTATATAAATAATTTCTTTGATTTCAAAGTGATTATAGAGGAGTTTATGATTACTTTGACATCAAGAAGTTTATTACTACTCTAATCATTTTTTCATATGTTTTATTCTTTAATTCAAAAAAAATTACTAAATACCTAAGAGCTGGTGGGGGGAATAAAATGATGACCAGGCCAATTTCTGTTATTTTTCTCAGGTAGATAATAGTCTAACAGATGTCAGTAACCAATGCACAAAGTACAATAGGAGCACATAGGAGGGCCATCACAAGAGAAGGTTTCTTGTGGAGGCCATCAAATCTGCATCTGTTATGACACCATGAAGTTGGTTAAACCTAGAGGTTAGAAAGGGTTATAGTTCAATGGGAAGATAACATGGTTATTATAGAAATCAAGGCATGGAAATTGAGACATGAGGATAGAAAGTCACGAGTGAGACTGCTTCAGAAATGATCTTATGTACTGTGCTGAGAACTTGAGGGTTTATTCTGGCAGGACTGATTAGGTGAAAGGAGGGGTCCAAGCTAAACTGAAGTGGTGAGCAAAAGAAGTGTTGAGAACTGGTGAGAAGAAACAGCACCAGGACTGAAAGGTGGGAATGAAGGGCAAAATGGAGATTTGGGAATGAAACAAAAGCAGCTCTAGAATTGCAGTACTGGGAATGGATGGCTGGACACTAATCTCAGGGCACCAGGACTGGATGGGTGGTGGGATGGCCTATCTTCAAATGTTACAGGAAGCTAAAACTGTGAAGAGAATCAGAGACAGCCAGACATCAAGGAGATGTCCTACCTGGAACTGGACAAGTACCAGGTCTTTTGTATGTCAGAATATTCAGGCTTTTATAGAAAGAAATTTTCAAGTACAGATGTCATTTACTGTGACTTTATTCAAAAGAGTGATGTGTCATATTTTTACTCTGGACAAATGATAGGAAGCATTTTCATGGAGAACTAAATGTGACTATTGTTAAATTGCTGTTCGTTGGCCCTTTCCCAACTGCCTAGTTTGTGCCCTGGATGGGCTGCAGTATTTACTTGTGCAGTTACTTGTAGTGGTTGCTGGTCAGATCATTAGACAAACAAAAGCCGTTTATATCCTTGAGCTGAAGCCCAAAGGAGCTGATGTAACAGCTGGCCCTTAATGTGTCACTGATACATAAACTTCTTCATTCATAATCCTTAAATACCTTGGAACAGAGACAATATTTGGGCTTACTATAAGAAAAGGATGTGTAACAGCGTCCCTGAAAATTTTTCTTATGAGATTGTAAATTTGTTAAAATTTGTTTTTTAAAGAATTTAGATTTATTTTGTGTGATACATAAAAACAAAAATTGTGCGTATTTTGAGGTACCATATGACATTTCTATATGTGTTTATATCATGTAATATTTAAACTAGCTGACACATATCTCTCTCCTTAAACAATTATCATTTCTATGGTAAAACATTCAGATGCCTTTTTACTACCCTTTTGAAATAGAGTATATTAATGTTATTTATAGTCATTCAACTATGCAATAACACAGCAGAACTTCTTACCCCTAGCTGTATCATAGGGATAGATTAGCCTTTGACTATCCCTCCAACTTCTACCATGCTCAGCCTCTGATAACCACTATTCTCTCACCTTCTATGAGATCAAATTTTTTATATTCCACCTATGATTGAGATCATGTGGCACTTGTCAGTTTGTGCTTTATTTTGTTTAACATAATAGTCTTCAGTTGGACCACTTAGTCACAAATGACAAGATGTCGTTTCATTTCAGGACAGAACAAGATTCCATCTTCATCAGTTGCTGGACACTTCAGCTGTATCCATTTCCATTTCATAGCTGTTGGGGAAAGTACTGCCATAAACCCAAGCATGCAGATGACTCTTCAATATACACATTTCATTTCCTTTTGATAAATACCCAGAAGTGGAAGTGCTGGATCATATAGTAGTTCTAATTTTCATTTTTTTGAGGAACTTTAATATGGATTTTCAGAGTGACTACACTAATTTCCACCAGTGATGTGTAAGTTTTCTCTTGTGTTCACATCCTTGCTATCTTAGCCTTTTTATGACAGTCTTTCTTACCGGACATCTCATTCTTTCTTACTGGGAACATCTCATTGTAGTTTTGATTTTCATTTCCCTGTTGGAGCTAATGATGAGCATTTTTTTTTTCATATACTTGTTGACCGGATGTCTTATTTTGAGATGTCTATTTAGGTTCAGGGTCCATTTTAAATCAGATTTTTGTTTTGTTTGCTTTTTTGAAATTGCAGCACAGTCTATATATTAATTCCTTGTCAGAAATATATTTTGCAAATATTTTTTGTATTCTATACTTTGTCTCTCTGCCCTGCTGAATGTTTTCCTTTTTGCAAAAAAGCTTTTCAGTTTGATGTAATCCCCTTTGCTTAGGTTTGCTTTTGTTTTCTATGCTTTGTAGGCCTTTTAAAAAAATTCTATGTACAGTTCCTCATTTTGTAACTGTAGAGAGAAAAATGTCCAGTTTCATTCTTCTCTTGCATGTGTATATATAATTTCCACAATATTTATTGAAAAAATTGTCTTTTCCTCAATAAAACTTTTAGCACTTTTGTAAAAAATTAGAACCAGGCATGTTGGTGCAGGCCTGTAATTAGAGCACTTGGAGAGGCTGAGGCAGGAGGATTGCAAGTTCCAGGCCCAGCTTGGGCAGTTTAGCGACTTTGCAAGAACATGTCTCAAAGTAAAAATAAAGAAGGACTGGGGATGTAGCTTATTGTGAAAGCCCTAGGTTCAATCCACAGTACTGAATGGAAGTCATTTGGCTACACTTCTATGGTTTGTCTTGTGGTCTCTGTGCTTATTGTGCTGTTTTTTTCACATTCTTTTTCTGGTACCTGGGATCAAACTCATGACCTTGCACTTGTGAGGTAGGCACTGTTGTGCTGTTTTGAGAACTACAGACATGTAACATCTTTTGAAGTCAGGTGGTGTGCTGCCTTTTGCCTTTCTCTTTATTCTCTTTACTCAAAATGACTTTAACCACTTGTGTGTGTGTGTGTGTGTGTGTGTGTGTGTCTTATTCCAATTACTTTTTAAGATTCCTTTTTTCTAGTTTTGTAAAAATGGCACTGGTATTTTGATTTCCTCTAAACCCTTCTTGGGTATTTATGACACATTTGTTTTGTTCTATTTTTCTTCATAAAATATATCATGTGAGAATTGTTGTCTGAAAGAATATATGGAAAATAATGGCTGATATAAAGATATATTTATTTATGTATTCACTTAAGAAATCTTTATATTTTATTTTACTTTATTTATTTATTTATTTTTGGTACCAGGGATTGAACTCAGAACCTTGTGCTTGTGAGGCAGGCACCAGCACCACTGAGCTAAATCCCCAGCTAAGAAATCTTTACTGAGTCCCTGTTATGTTTTTAAAAAATATACTAGGTTATGATGCCAGCAGACAAGCCTCAGTTTTGGACACCTATTAACTAGGAATCTATTATCAAACCTGAGTTTCTTTGTCTATAATCAGAATATAATCTTAACTTTCTTAGTTCTGCTATCCTTAAAGTGCTTACAGTGCACTGTAACAAATACTCATGATTCAACTAATCAGAGCAAGACAAATAAAGTTGCATTTGTATTAAATACAAAGGAAAAAAAGAGATGTGTTTCAATAAGACGACATAAATTGTTTTATGTTTATTTTCTAAATCTGGCCAATAAGATCCAGAGAGATTTTTCTGCAAAAGTGTTGCTTGAACTGGCAGTGAGCTATTTCTCTTTTGCATAAGAGAAACAACATACTTTATTGAAAAGAAATCTGGACTAAAATTCAGGTGATGTGATCTTTAGAGTTAGGATCTTTTAACCTTGATGAGAATTTCAGTTTGGGTACCAAAATTTCTCATACATCAGACAGAGTAAATAAGAATAGCTTTGTTATGTATCTCACAATGAGGCAAAATATTTAAAAGGCATTGAAGTGTTTCAAATCACCTGAAAAGATGTGAGACTTTGTCATTATTGGCACAAATTTTAGGATGGATTTTTTTTTTAATATATGGTACCTATGTGTATTAATCACTTTCTTGTTGCTGGGAGAAAATATCTGACACCCAAACTTCAAGGAAGAAATGCTAATTTTTAGCTGACAGTTTCAAAGATCTCAGTCTATGACTGGGTGGCTCCAAGATAGAAACAGTAAGGCAAAAGGACATTACTCTGCTATCCAAAAGGATAAATTTGAGTTATTTGTAGGGAAATGGATGCATTTGAGAACATAATATTAAGTGAAATAAAATCATGCAAAAGGCATAAATATTGGATGAGTTCTTTTATATGAGAAACCCAAAATATAAATAAATTAAAGAGCAAAATGAAAGGCTGATAGTAGGAAACAGAGAGATATTTTGCAAATGGGAAGGGGACCAAGAGATGCAGGAAGAGGGGAGAGGGTGAGAGGCAGGGGACATGAAAAGAATTAAGATGTGGTGTACATGTGTACCAACTCCTGAGATGAATATAATCATTATGTGTTGGAAATAGGTACTGATAAAAAATAAAAACCACAAAAAATTAAAAGGGAGGTAGCATGGTTGAGGAAGGCTGCTCAGCCCGTAGAAGCTAGGAAGCAACGAAAGAAGGGAGGAGCTGGGGACAAGAATAAGTCTTTCTAAATCAGGTTCCCAGTGTCCCCCCTTCAACCAGCCCTCACCTCCTAACAGCACATTCAGCTGCGGACTCATCAATGGATCAACACACTGGTGAGTATAAAGCCCTTACCTACGAATCACCTTCTAAAAGTCCCACACCTGAATACGTGAGACTTTTGATGAACATTTTAGATCTAAACCATAACACTAAATGTCACTTTTACACCGTTTAATCTCTTTAATTTAGTCTATGTTTTATGGGAGATTTTAGCTGTCCTAAGAATTTCTAGAGTGAGCTTGACAAAATAATTACAATCAGAGATGTGAATCTTGAAAATATGACAAATTTAGTTAAGCCTGGGAAGTAAACAAATGTACTTCATTGCAATTATGGTAATTAAGGTAAATATAAAACTTCACATGTATATTATTCACAGAATGTAAGAATATTAATGATTATATAATGCAATCAGAATTTTCAAAATTTCATATTTTTACCTGCTATTTTTTTATGGATAGATTTTTCCACCACTTTTATTTTTTCTTTGCAAAGCTGTGGAATTAATTTTTATAACTTTATATTTAGATTTTTTTCACAAGTGTCAAACTAGAGGTAGGCCATATTGATAATGAGCACTAAAGTTGTTTTATACTTGAGTTCTTCTTTTTCAATGTTAATGGATATTAAGCTTTTCCAATAAGAATTTGGTTTCATTTATTCTTTTAGTCAATAACAATATTGCTTATTCTTGAAATACATACTTGCTGCATTGTAAAAAGTGTCCTTTGTTCTTGGATTTCTGGAAGTAGTCTGTGTCATACTTGACAAAAGTGTCCCATGGTGCACTTGGTACTCAGAATGGAGACTGACCTCAATAGAAAAAGCAACCATGTGATATACAGTAGGTCAGGCAGTATCAGTTGACTTAGAGACCATGTGGCCACTCACTCAATCATGACTTTCTAGTGAACCCCCAGTAAAAACTGCAGACAGCAGGTGAGCATACCTGGTTGGCAGTGTTATGTGGATATTGTATCACACTGATAACAGGATGGTGAGGAATACACCCTGAGTATAGGGACAGCTTCTCAGACTCAGCCCTGTGAATCTCCTCCTGCGGCTGACTGTTGTGTTTTGTCTGTATCCTTTCCTTTTAATAAACCACAGGTATAGTAGTTTTCAGTGAGTTATTTGCGTCCTCCTAACAAATTATCAAGCTGAGAGTGGTTTTGTGAATTCTCCGCACTTGCAGTTGGTGCCAGAAGTAAGAGTGATAGAGTGTGGGCTCTTTCCTCTTAACTTACAGCTGGACCTCAGCTCCTTGGCATTGATACCAGAAATCTTGGACAGACTTGGCAACATGGATAACTGTGCTCTTACCTTCATTTCTGACTCTACATACTTGCCATTATCCAAATTCTGAAATGTTCTTCAGTGCAGGGACAGTTACGTATTTATTAGTTGAAAACTTTTTTTAAAATTAAATATATCTTTTTAATGTATCTTTTTTTGCTACAAATACCTCCTTCAACATGAATAGTTATGTAATTATTTAACATACAGATTTATAAATTTCCATATAATTGATTCTCAATGCAGATTGAAGAGATTAGGAAAGAATTTTCTTTGGTGAAAAAATTTCAATCTTTTACTGTTCCTAGTCTCTTTTTTTGGTACTGGGGATCGAACTTGGGACCTTGTGCTTGTGAGGCAGGTGGCAGAACCACCAAGCTAAATCCCCAGCCCCTTACCATTCTTAATAGAACGCTTAAGTAGTGTGAATCTACATAGAAAAGATCTTTGGAAAATTATTTACTGAAGCTCAGTACAGTCACATTCTGATTTAACTAAAAATTAATTATTTTTCCTTCTAATACTTTAAGTTGAAATCATAAAACATTTTCCCTAATTACATATATAAAATTCCTTTAAAATATTTAAAAAGACTGACTTTACTATAAAGATCACGGAAAGAACTGTTGCAGGTGACTTCGTATGTATAAAACTCTGCTCATGTGAAGGAACATATTGTGTGTGTGTGTGTGTGTGTGTGTGTGCGTGCATGTGTGTGTGTGCACGCACAGAGTTAGAACTAGAACCAAATTTTGGAAAGCAGATTTTTTTACCTCAGTGGTATCTTTCCTCTCCATGAAATGTTACTGCAGAGATAATATACTCAAATTTCAGAGACCGAGAGATCTCTCTACTGGTTATAATATGTAATCCCTTCCAGTGTTTCAATGGTAGAATTTATAATAGTAAGATATTTTCTCATGTTTCCAATGATGGATGAGTCTGGCTAGAAAACCTAAAAAAATTAAGACACACCCACTCATATAGCCCCTATTTAGACAATGTTTGCTAGACAAGGATGTGACTTTCACACGCATGTGGCATATTTTATGAATTCCATCACTCTCCACATTGCCTGCTGGGAAAGCCTTTAATCAATATTCCTGACAACAGCTGTCTCTGAACATAAGATTCAGTCTGGCAGTAAATTATATACCTAGGGCCTCAAATGACAGACCAAGAACTTAAATTCCTTGTTTTCTGAACAAGTTTTGTTTTTCTTGTTTACTTTTAAAATGCCAAAAGTCAAAAAAAAAAAAAAAAAAAAGAAGGGGGAGGGGAGTAGAGGTCTGGAGAATTAAAGAAGCAAAAAATAAAATTCTCAACTTTGTTCAGTATAATGCCATTGCCATTTGACATTTGAATTTGAAATAAGGCCACTGAAATGTTGGTTTTATTTTAATATAAGGTGGCCAAATAAGGCTTCTGTAAAAAGTTTTTAAAAATTGTTTTTAAATATATGATTACAGATTGTAAATCTATTATTTAAAACTCTTGGCACTAGCCAGGTTTTATTTCAAAACTCAGATTTTTTTTTTAACTTTTGCAGAGTAAATCAATGTATTAAACATTTCTTCTGTAATACCTTCATAGGATCCAGAAGAGTAGTGCACCATCTAACCTATAATATTTGCTCAATTAAACTTATAAATATTCCCAATCTAGGGCAGAAGTCCTTGAAATCCTCACATAATTCCAGGTGATCCAGTCTCCCAAATATCCATTCAAAAAGCAAATTTCTTTCTTCAAATTATGTAGATTTTATAATTTTAGAATCAGTGATTATAGACTAATATGATAAACATTGTACAAAAAATTAAGCGACATTTTGATTGTTCTTTTTTTCCTTTAGCAACATTTCAGGAATAGCATTGTTTAGTGTATCAAAATCTCATTAGAAACAAATAATAAAAAGTTATTGTATGCTTAAAGTTTCAACAAATTTCACCTGGCTTTCTTATACCATTCTTCTGTCACTTCAATTCCAATGCCTAGGCTAGAGCCTCACTTTTGGAGTTGAAAATGTGGTATTTATTAAATGAAGCATTGTAGATAATCAGTGATTTCAAAGTCATTTGAATGCTCAGTTAATAACTTGATGTGAATATTCAGGAAGATACTATCAGGGACTCCTTTACATTGTCATAGGAGCATTAGATAATTAGGCATACATTCAGATTCAAGCACTGTACTTATTTTTGCAGAGCACAGTTGTTGAGAACAGAAAATCACCTTACAAAACAATAATCTCTAATAAATCAAGAGATTTTTCAGTGTGGTTACTCACCTTTCAAATATTTGTAAATAGGAAAGTACTTACGGTGAATTTTCTAGTAAATTTTAGCAGAGTTGGAAACTTGTTTTATTTTCTGTTGCTATTAAAGAACACTTGAGATTGGGTAATTTATAAAGAAAATAGATTTATTGTCTTAGTGACATTCTGGGTTCTGGAACACAATATGTGACACAATTTTAAGAAGAAATTTATTTTGGGTGACATTTTTAGTCCACAATTGTCTGCTTCCAAGACAGTAAGGCATGACAAGAAGGAAGGGTCTGGCATCTGGCCAAGGAAAGCTGCTAGTGGCAGGCCAGACATAGACCAGAGAGAGAAGGGAGGCAGCAAAGCAGGGTGGGGGAGGTAGACCCTACCAGGTCAAGCCCCCACCGACCTGAATTTTCAGATCAACCCCACCTCCTATGGTCATCAGTTATAATGCCCCCCATAATTCAATCACCTTCTAAAAGCCCCATCTATAAGCGCAAGACTTGTGGAACATTTGGATGTAAACCATAACATTTCTATAGTTCCCAGTTCCGGTGAGTGTAAAGTTCCTGACAGAAGTGGTCAGAGCCTCATGCTGCATTGTAACATGGCCGATTGCATCACTTGGTAGGAGCATGTGCAAGAGAGACCAGAAGCCAAGTATTGGAGAGAAGAGGACAGAGGAGATGACCCTCTTTGTAAGAACCTACTCTTGCAAGAACCAATACAGTCTTGCAAAAATAAATAAATAAATAAATAAGACTTAATGCCTCTTAAAGGTTTTTCTCCTGACATTGCTATGTGGACAATCAGATTTCAATATAACTTTTGGCAAGAACAAATCACACCCAAACTATAACACCCTCAAGTTTCACTACAACTTCATGTCCAAAATAAAAGAGTTATCTAAATATCCTTTCCCCATTCAGGGATGGGGAAGTAGGACCCAAAGAACATGTCCTAATGATCAGGGACCAATGCCGGAAGACAGAATCCATACCAGGAGCCAGAGCTCTTTATCACTGCTCCCCATCATGCCATTTTGATATATGCTGCTAATGGACAAGTGATATTAAAAAGAAATAAGCAAAAAAGCCTCTGTCCATTTTAGTTTATCCATGGTTATAATAATAATAAACTTACAAAAATTTAATCAATTTTCAAAGCAAAATTAAGAGATTTTTTGATGAGTTTTAACAAATTGTTGCCCTCTTTTTCTGCATGCTCGCTTTTTCTGCATACCAGTCAGCATTGCCGGTGGTAAAATATTAATGTACTGTAAAATCTGTGGAGCTCTGCCTTTTATTTTCATACCCAATCAACTCTGTCTATAATTTTGTAACCAGGCAGGCCACCCGCATTACAGTTGCAAGATATAAGCATTAATAATATGGGAGCTACTGGGAATGAAATAATCCTTTGAAAGTGGTTAGGAAGGCCAGAGAAGGAAAACTGAAACCCTTTTGACCAGCAGTCTCTGAAGATGCTGACATTCCTTTAAAGGCCTTTTTTTTCACGTTGTCGAACACAGGGGCTTTGCGTAACAAACACACCAAGTAAAACCTATTAACTGCTGTTGCAGTACAAGGATCTGACTGTTTTTCAAGAAACCTGGAAAGAAAATGAACAAACTTTCCTACTGCTGACATTTCAGTTTGAAATTGTGTTTTTGAAGTGTTGAGTGGAGGAACAAAGAAATTAACTTCTGTTGAGGTGAGCTTTTGGGTAATGTGTGCCTCTCATTTCCTTGAGAGCTGTGTATCGCAATATCATAAATATTGTGTAAAATATTTTGTAAATTGCAAAAATGAGGACACATTTTAATCCTGGGCCTTATAAACTAAAAAATAGCTAGAAATAACAAGAGGGATAAATACACTAACTCTTTTGTGTACTTCATGTTTTCCAGTTCTGGTCAGTAAAAAGGTTGCAAAATAAAGCACTAGCTCATCATTTAAATAGAACTTTAAAACTGTTAATTGAAAATCATAATATCATTACTGCATGTGGACTTTTTCACTCTTCTAATTATGATCAATAATTTCAGATGACCAGAGTTAATTTCTCTATAAATGAGGCCACATATTTATAATAACATGAAAATAATCTTAATAAATTAATTTTGGTAGAGATATTTGTCAATGGAATTTATAGTACTTTAGCATGTATTTGTTATTTTTAAGGATTCTGTTGGATCATATAGAGGAAAACGCTAGAGAATACTTATTTTAGAGCTAAAACATGCTTGGGAAAAAATGACTATAATTATCCCGCATTTAAAAATATACTATAGTACTTCCCCAAGAACCCACAATACATGGTTATTTTATATGTGAAATAAAGACTTCTTTCTTCTACTTCCAGTAACACACTCCACATTGGTCTAAGTCCAAGACAGACCTGCCTTATACTAAGTAAATGTTATGGCTCTTCACGTTAATGTGAGAATTCAGTGCTGGCATTGAGAAAACTCTGACATAGCATGCAGAGATTTTTTTTCTTAAAAGTCTTTAATCATGCATTTCAAACATGAAACATTTATAGCATCATTGAAATTGCTAAGATATACTTGAAAATACAGAAGGAAAAATACCTTTTAAGGTTGTGCTTTGTGTCCAACTGTGATTCAGGCACTTATGAAGCAAGGCATAACACCTCAGCCTTGTAATATGCCTATCTAAGTAAGGTCTCAAATGTTCTCTTTTGCTATTTAAAAGTTTGCTTGGGGGTTATATTAAAATATAACCAAGATAAAAGTAAAAACTACAAATAAAGAATAAAAATGATACAAAATTACAACCAAGTATATGTATGATTATTTTTAACTATTTTTAGAACTAATACTAAATTTCATTTGTAAACAAGTGAAAAGAACAGCCCAAATCATTATTCCACTCATATGAAACACTGTAAGATAGTATAAATCAGAATTGCATTGTTTTAACGTGTATAAATGTCTAGGAAAGGTTCAAGGGTGAGGCCCACCGACAGAGCATGTGCTTAGCGTATGTGAGGACCTGTGTTCAACCCCTTACCCAAAACCAAGCAACAATGACAACAGCAACAAATGGCCAGAAAGGAGACCAGCTCCTATGCAATAGTGGGAGTCAGTTTTTGAAGATCTAGTCACTGGATTTAGGGGCCAACCTGCTTTAGAGATTCAGGCTGAAAAGCACTCAGTCACCAAACAAAATATCACCAAAGACTAGCTGTTCTATAAGCTAAAATGGAAACTGATTAATTTATGGTGACAATTACAGTTTTTACAAAGAAAAATATGAATTACTTATGCTCGAGAAGATTCTGCATTATAAGCCACATTCTAATCAGAAGGCTGTTTGTGAAGCATTTGCACAATCTTAACGGCACCCCAGAGATATCCTTCTTTGATAGCCCAGTATTTTCAGTGTTACTGATGGCATATAGTTAAAAACAGTACATGGTAATATAATATTACTGAAGCCCCCTGCCTAGAATCCTCTTTTTGCACCATTTTATTTTAATACTTTGTAAATTATCCATTTTCAAAACATTAATTTACACTGCATTTCTTTAAAATAAGTTGTTCCTGGGAGCTAGATACTTTTTTCATTTTTTAGTAGATTTTCATAATACCCTAGTCTCACAAAGACATGCCCACCATCATTTGAGCTGTTTAGTTACTGTTAGAGATGGCCAATATCATCAATTTTAGGCATTTTATTTAGCTTTCCTAAAAGCAAACTCATTTGTACATTGTATAACTCTGTAGTTACTATATTTTAGATAAAATGTTATTTCCATGCCAAATATCAAAAGGGAAAGAAAACAATGTGTTTTTAATTTTAAAATGCCTTTGTATTTAAAAAAATAACATAATTCCATGGTGAATAGCTTTAATCTCCATTTCTTGTCAAATGCATCCATTGCTTTTTTTATATAATAAATGTTTACAAGATGGTTGTCTTTTCCTGGCAGTCTTTTTGGATCTGGGAATATCACACTAGGCCCATTCTGATAAAACATACCTTATTTGGGAAAAGGAAATAGTCAAAAGACAAGTAAATATGCATAAGTATTGAAGACATCAATAATTAAAATGGTGTAAAATAAGCAGAGTAATGTGACAGAAGCTAAGGGCTGTGATATATGGGAAGAGGGCTTGTGTTAGCTTTCCATTACTGTAATAAAATACCTGAGATAATCAACTAATAGGGTGGAATGTTTCATTTCAGCTCAGAGTTTCGGGGATTTCAGTCCATTTCTGATTGACTTTGTTGGTTTGTACTGAAGTGGCTTACCATGGCAGGAGCTCCTATTAGAGCAAACTGTTCACTTCATGGTGGACAGAAAATGAGGGAGAGAAAGAAGTGGCTGGGGTCCCAATCTCTTCTTCAAAGCCACATGCACAATGACTAAAAGACCTCTTAGAGTTTCCATCAGCTCCCAATTGATCCAGAAGCTGGGAACCAAGCCTTTAATCAAGCCTTGACCTGAGCTTTTGGGGAACACTTATCCAAACCTTGAACCACTGAGGTATTAGTGACCCTGAAGAATCTTTTTTGAAGAAGTGACATTTTAGCTCAGGTGTAAAGAAATGGGACTGTCAGTGCACAGATATAATGAAGGAGCATTCAAAATAACAGTAAGCATTTTCTCATCTTTAAAAAAAGTTGAGGTTATAATACTTATGATACTATGATAGTGCAATTAGCATTTCAACTAACTACAGTTGAAAAGTTGTAGCAGTTTTCTAACTTTCCGATTGATATTGTTTCTGGCAATGACTGACTCTAGAAACACTAGTAGAAACACTAGTACCTTGGATTTATGTTTTTCAATATTTTTTCATAGTCTTATACCATTGCTGCACTTAGGAGTTTGTTTTCTTAGTAATAAAGGAAAATTAGAATAAATCAGAGTGGAGAAAAATCATACAAATGTATTCTTCTAGAACAGTTACTTTTCCATAGAACTCACTGTGGTGATAGAAATGCTGCACATATGATCTTTCCAGTGTGGACACTAGTCTCCATCACCTATGGAGCACTTAAAATATGAACAATTCAATTAAAGAACGAAGTTTTAATTCTCTATTGATATATAGCCAACTTAAGTTTAAGTAGCCACCTGTAGCTACTTGATAGCATAGATGTAAAGAAATAATTTATTAGTACCTTGAAACGTGCAAATTAATGATTTTTTAAAACAAAACTGAAGCCATATATTTGGAACATTAAAAAGAGGTAAAACTAGAATTTTTAATGTCTTAATTGGGAATCCATTGATTAAGACAGTATCTTAAACACAGGGTCAGTGTGAGGGCGAGTGTATGTATGTGTGTATAAATTAGCCAGTTTCTGTAAAGCTGCAGTTTCATTTGTCTTTATTTTGTTAATGTGTCTTTCTTTAGCACAGGCCAACATTTTTGCTCCCTTCTGTGGCCTTGGAGGTAACAGTGCAATGCTCTACAAAGGGAAGTATTGAACCACAACATTGTACAGAGAATTGTAAATCTAAAGAACATTAGCCTCCATTCCCTTGAAATGTTTTGCATTTACAGTCACAATTCCTATTATTTTGATTAGTAAAATGTAGTTTAATAGACTCTGACTAAAGAACAACAGCAAAAAAATAAGGATCTGCTGGTGAAAATGTAGGTGCTATTGAATTTGCATTTTTAACAAACAAGGAATAAAAGTAATATAAAATATTTGAATGTAATAGATACTATATGTTGTTTTTGCTCATTGATGGTAGAACAATCATAATTCTTAATCTTATAAGTGACTGCTTTTGCTTTTTATGATGATTGGTGGCAATTAATTTTTGTTAAAAAAGAACTTGAACCAAAGGGCTATGAAAATACATACTGTTCACAGAGCCCAACATGAAGTTAACGAAACACACATTCCAGTGAGGATGAGGATACTAGTGAATAAAATATTACAGATTTTATCTTTAACTCAAGTGTCTTTTTTCCCTCTCTAGTCATTAGAATAATATACTTTCCTCCTAAAATCCCTAACACTTTTTTTTTAACTCCTAGTAAATATCTGTCATTTAGACAGCACAGTGCTATATGGCCTGCCAGGTTCTTCTCATTGAATACATGTTTGTACTTTATTTCATCCTCCATACTCCTTCATTTCAATACCTGTTTTCTTAGCTTGTTTTATTCATCATGTCTCTGGACATTGCATCTAGCCTCTGCTTTTCTCTTGCGTGTCACATTGGTGTGTAGTTAGTTGCTTCTGTAATTGTCATAGTTTCTCCTTGGTTACCGCCTGACCTTCTCAGTATGAGCTTCTCCAAGCTATTGCTACTTGAACTCTTCCTATTTCAAATCCCATTTCCCCTTCTCTCAAGAAGATGCATCCACTCCTCTCCACCTTCATCACCAGCCTGATGAAGCATTGATTATTATGTGCTTTCCTTTCCTGTGTTGCACACCAGTTTCTTTTTCTATAACATCCTTACTGCTTGTCCTTGAAAGATGAGCTGATACCAGTCTTTCTCATGGTCACAGACTTCTGAAACTTCTCTTAATTTATGATATTTCCACCAAAAAAGGGAGCTAACCACAATTTCTTTTATGCCAAAATGACTCCTGCTACTGTGATCAGCTTCTTTGCATTTACAAAGCTTCTCATCTTCTACAGTACATCAATTTCATTTCATTCACTTTCTTCAGATTGCTAGTTGTTCAAGATTACTTTCAGAACATATTTGACCACGTCAATGGAATTGTTTGAGGCACTACTGTTTAGCTGGATGATTAAAAGACAAATATACTTTTTATTTTACAGAAGTTTCTCCATTTTTCCCTTTAAGGGTATCTCAGGGCTTTCCATACTGATTGGAATCAGCCCCCTCCTGTAAGCCTGTCTTAGAAGTTAGCATCTTATTGCACTGTCAGAGTTGTTTGTTGAGGACTTATTTTGAGTGTAAGGCAGGGCATTTACCTTTTGAACTGTTTTGAAGTAAATAAACCACCACAGAACTGTGGCAGCAGAATGAATGTTCTCAAGAGCATATTAGCATAAAGCAATTAGGTGATCTTAATGAGGATTAGTCTCTCTTGTTATGGCAACAACTGCTCTTGAACTCTGAAACAAACTCACTTAGGAATCTTTCAGGGGTTCTTGCTTATAGTTTCTTGGGAATTCTCTGCCCCTTCTAACCTTATCTCTTAGGAACAAATTTCTAATTCAACATAGACATCTAACAATTTGTTGACAAGTAACTTGGTGTCCCTTTGAAAGAAAAAGAAATTTTTGCCCTGTGACACATTCTCTCCTGGGCAACACATTGCCTTGCACTCTCCTTTGGTTTCTGCATTGCTCATACCTTTTACTAGGAGTCTGTCAATGATTATTTATTTCTGTCCAACCTATTATTTATTCTTAACGCTGATGGCCTGCTCTATTTTGTATATCTTTCAGCCAGTTAGTTTCCACTTGTGTGATATGATGAAGACTGGGGAGAAAGAACAGGTCTGATTTAAGTCCAAGTTGAAAATATGCTCCCTGGCTCTGGTTCAGTCCTTTGACTGTCCCTATGTTGTATCACGAAACATTTCCCTTTCCCATCCTCCAAAGCATGACTAGGCTTTGGCACACTGGCCAGTGTTACAGGAGTTATGGGATGCTGTGGGAATAAACAGAGACTTAGCAAAGGGGCTAGATGAGCCTTGGGGACTAGGAGGCATAGCTTCAAATTAGTAACCCTATCGGAAAGGAAGCCTAGTGTGAACATTAGAAAAATAAAAAATCAAAGAAGAAGAAATCAAAGAATAACGATACTCACAGGAAAAAGCATAGCACATAGAAATTGACTGACCAATCGATAATTTCCATGCAGTGCTTTAGGTATTCAGGTAGATGTGGGCACCATAGAAGCAATACAAAGGGCCCAAGAGGAATTTTTGTGAGGCCACTAAAGTGGAATATTGACCAAGCAGTCCCTCTAAATTCCAGACCAAGCAAAGAACTTGCTGATTTATTTTTCACTCTCTCTGTTTTTCTCTTTGCCTTTGAGCACTCACTCAACACTGCTATAATATCAGGTGGTTTTCCAGGGTGGGAGGGGTATGCTGTTTTAATGAGACAGTTGAGGTGCATGCTCTGATGAGAACAAATAAGATAGTTTCAAAGAATAAAGACTATTAGAAAGAGAATAAATCATGGTGCTTTAAAAAAAAGATTGAGGAGACGACTTTTGAATAGATGGTCAAAAACTAAATTGAGTACACTGCCCTGTGTACCCAGGGTAAAAATAGCTCTATACTTTAGTCAGCAAAAGCATAGTTTTATTGCAAATAAGACAGCTTTTTTTAGATAAAAAATAATGTGATGGTAGTTCTTGATAGGTGTTGTAATGGCACAGATGTTTTCAGCTCATTATGTTCACTAAATAGTAGTTCCCATCTTACAGAGGCAGCAATAATAACATTTCACAGAGCATTCTGAAACCAGCGGCTTGCCTCTCCTCATCTCTAGACTGAATGTACACTTTTACGGCTCTCTGTGTTTCTCTCTCCCCGTCCTCCTTCTCCCTCTCCCTCTCAAATCCGGAACTGCTGGTAGAGGAAAATGAATGAAACCTTTGATATGTTTTCAACACTTAATTATATGATGTATGAATTGAAATTCAGATGACCCTGCCAAGATTCATAAATTTCAGACGTAAAAGGAGAAAGACAAAAAGCAATGTGTCACATTACTGCCTTTGCATTGCGGTTTAAAAGTAATTCACTGCTTTCACTAAATGCAGTATATTCATGATGCATTTTTAAGTATTTTTTTTTCTTCATCACAGCCACACCAGTGACTTACTAAATGAGATTAGATGCAAAAAAGAAATGGGAAAAGAGATGAGGACATAAAAAGAAAACAGTGTAAGCTCAGGGTTTTTGTTTGTTTGTTTGTTGTTTGTTTGTGTTTTTTTTAGTGGGAGTTGCTTTCAGATAGCTATGTTTCCCCCAGTGATATCAAACTCCTCCTCAGGTCTTTCTATACTGGAGTTGAACCACACTTTTGTTGCAGCATTTTTTTACCATTCATTATTTAGGTATGGAGATTAAATTCTAAAACACACACACACACACACACACACACACACACACACACATATATATATATATGTTATTTTATGGCTATCATAGAATTATACATCAATGATTATAAATTTTTAAGCTTTAAAAATAATACACTTTATGCCAGAATTTTTAAAATATGAATTAATTAAACGTAGCCCATGTCAGACACATCATCCCACCTTTTGCATCCAGGTTTTTCAATATTAATTCACCTAAAAATTGAGGATTTTTTTCAAATACTGAAGATTAAACTCAGAGACTTTGCAATGAATTACACAGCCAGTCCCCTTTTCATTTTCTAATTTTTTTTCCCCTGAGACAGGGTCTCACTGAGTCACTAAGCTACTAAATTGCCTGGGCTGGGCTTGAGTTTGGAGTCTTCCTGCCTCAGGATCCCAGACTGCTGGGATTACAGGCATGTGCCACCAAAGCATGGCTTAAACAAACAGAGGATTTTAAAAAAATCATTTAAGGACTCTAAGAGTCATCATGTAAATTTATCACAGGTAGTAAACAAGATACCCTGAAAATGTTAACTCCCTTTTCTTAGAAATATGTATATTGAAATAAACTTAAAATGCAAATGGTAACTAACACCTGCCTCCTTGAAAATAAACACATTAAGAGAAATTTCAGAATTATTGAAATGACTTAAAGAATACCTTGTGAATATGTTATTTCCTTCTACCGCTATAGTGAGTCTGTGTTTTGAGCATTTTTCAAAACTGCAGGCAATGTCCAAAGTACTTGACCTATTGAGATGCATTTCTGGATCATTTCTCCCAGAATTACTTTGGGACACTTGGATTAATGAGCCCTGAAAATCATGCCTGCAAAATCATTGCAGAAATTCATGACTGTCTTCGTGAAAAAGTGTATTCTAATGGTTGCTTCGAACAGATTTCCCCCTAATGTTTATATACCAAAAACCAGCTTGTTTCAGCTGCTGTGGTCAGATAATGAAAGCTTCCCAGAATGACATTGTCTTTTCTGGATATTAAGCATCACTTAGTAATTTTTTTTGTTCCTTAAATTATAATCTTATTTTTTCTTTCACAATGTTGAGAAAAGTACAGCTAAGTCAATGTGAATGGCTTTGTTCTCTTTATAAAAATGTTATTATACTTTTTATAATTTTCTATATAGTCAATGAACCTGAAAATAATAGTTTAGTGAATTTATAACATGCTTATATGGAATCACAGAGTATGACTTTATGTTTCAAGTCAAATGAAAGATAGATTAATTTGGACTGTATATAGAAAAATATAGTTTTTTAACATACAAAGATGTTGATTGTAGGATTCTTTATGGTAGCAAATTTAAATGGCAAATTATGTTTAAATGGAAAGTTAATAAATTTACTCTTACTAGGTAGAATAGTATTTAGTCACCAAAAATGTTTGCAAAGTTCATATAATATTTTATCATAAGATAATTAACTGTGTTCCCAGATATTTAAGTAAGCCTGTTTTAACTTTTTAAAAATTTTCAAAAGTACACAAAAGTTGCAAGAATGAACAGTTTACACCTAGAGTCTACATTTAACAAGTGTTGGTATTCCTTACGTATTTGTATGTGTGTGTACAAACACAAACATAAGTAATATCTGCCTTTTATCTATATTTTGATCTAAATTTATGCAACTATATTAGTGTACAAGTGAGTACTTTTTTCTCATCATCTTATAGAAGACAGCATACTTTTTCAAATCACAAATGATACTATGATAAAAGACCTTACGAGAATTCATTTCTATTCAATCATGTTATATAAATCTGCATTATATTTTAGTGCATTGTATTTTTCTATTTGAGAGGATGTATGTTCATTTGGGATAGATTGCTAAAGGGAGGATAACTGGGTTAAGGAACAAATTCAGTACATATGGAATATTATTTTGTTATCATACTGATCTTCACAGGCATTGTGCCAGTCTGCATGCCCACCAGAAGCGGGTGAAGGAGTCTATTTCTATAAGCCACATTAAAGTAATTGGCTAAGAAAGACTTGGTATCCCAGAGTAATTGCAGCATATGCATCTTTTCCTATGCTTGTAAACCTTTCTTTTTCTGTGAACAGTCACTGTGTGTCTCTTAGTCATTTTTCTATAAGGTTGATGGTTTTTCTTGATTTTTAAGAGTTCATATATTAAAGTTTGAGCCTTTGTGATAAAGACTGCAAGTATTTTCTTCTGTGTCATAGTTTTTACAATGGCCTTATTCGTGGTTTTTATAAAACAAAGATGTTTTTCATCTAACCACAGTACATGAAAGCAGAACAACGTTTTCTTGTGATATGATTACTTTTTAAGAAAATTAGGTATTTCAGGCTTGCTTATAAATTCCAAAACGGTTTAAATGCCCTAAGTTAGTGTCTTTTCTTTTTAATCATTCAGAGAAACAAATATCTTTAACAGCTTTTCATTGCTGGCTCCCACCTCCTGCCCAGATCTCCATAGCTGCTCATGGCCTACTTCTTCCCAAACTGCAGCACCGCAGAGTCTGGCTCCCCAGGCCAGGTCCTGGAGGACACATCCAGATGGATGCTGCAGGCGTCTCTTTCTGCTCCCAAAGAACTAGAAGTAAAGTCAGGCCTACTGCATTTCTTCCTCTATCTTTTAAACAATCATACTAATTCCTTCCCCCCATGTGCATAGCTGTACAGTTTTTTTTCTTTTCCCATTGTTACATATCTGATTTCTCCTCAGGACATCATAAACCCTTAAAAACAACCTGTGATTGCCTATGATCAGAATCAGTATTTATGTACATAAGTATCTAGTTTTTCACAGCCAGTGAGCTCCTTTGATTAGAATGTCAGTTTAGTAAATCAGTTTGGTACCCACATTAAGCAGCTACTTTGACTTGAATAATCTCAGATATAGTGTTATTCAACCTGTAGTACTTTGCTGAAAATATTGAAAGATCTGTCTGTTAAATATATGTTGGGCTCCTATAATATGCAGGGCACAGTTCTCAATGCCTCAATGCTGACAATTCAGTGATAAGCAAAACTACACTGTCCCTATTCCTGTGTGACATGTAGGGTGGTGAAGCAGGAGGACATCATTAGGTCACACACATACAAACTTGGAGACACACACACACACACACACACACATACTCTGATTCCATAAGGGCTAGGACGTGAAACTACTATGAAATAGTTTAACAGTGTATTTTGGGCTGCTGCAACAAAATAGCATACACTAGGTGTTCATAAACAACAGAAACTTACTTCTCACAGTTTTGTGTCTGATGAGAGCTGGCTTTCTCACACCTGGTGCCTTCTAGCTGTGTTCTTACACAGGAGGAGGGAGAAAGGATATCTCTGAGGCCTCCTTTATAAGGGTACTAATTAGATGCACGGGGGCTGCATCCTTATGAAGAAGTAACAGTCCCCCACAGCACCCCCTCTTTTGTGGGTTAGGATTTCAAGATTTGAATCTACTGTAGATATTCTAACTGAGAACTAAGGGATCAGTTGTGGTTCATTAGGAGAAAATTATGAGAAAGTGGATGAACACTGAACATTCAAATTAGAGCAGACTCCACGAGGAAGAAAAGAGCTTTTACTCTGTCAAGAAGCCAGAAGGAAGCTAATGAACGTGGGGCACTATGAGCGTGCTGGAGAATGCAAGGACCTGTGTGGGAACTGCAGACTAGGCCCATGTCTGAATTTCATTCTGGATGGAGAAGGAGGCAAGTCGGAGGCTTTGAGATAGCACTGTGTTCATCTCTGCCATAAACAGTGGCGGCTCAGACTGAGGTCATGGCAAAGAGTTATGAGATGCTATTTCAGAAATGGGAAAATTAGGCAAAGACCAAGGTGGCCAGTCAGGCCACCCAATTCATCCAAAAATGAATTATGACATTTAGAAATTGATTTGATATAAGTCACATAATGCCTCTATGTATCAGAAGTGAAATTAGATTAGTTCTGATTGTTTTTTACAGTAGTCCATAAATTAGCATTCTCTGTGATAATATATAAATAACATTATCATTTCATCTTCAGATGTTAGCGGACACTTTTTTTATTTAGTTCTCAGTAAATACTATGCCTTCTATAAGCCAGAATTTAAAAGAAATAGAAGAAAAGTACCCTGAATTTCTCCTATATGTCACTGCTTTCTTGTGTATACAATGTGGTACTCTGTACTTAACTCTATAAACAGAATGGTTTTTCTAGGTCCCATGCTACATGGAAAGATTAGTTGACATGTAAGGCCATAAATGCTTTTATCTTAAGTGAAATATTAGTATTTGAGTAAACATTCCATCCAGTTAGGTCATTTTAAAGCCATATTTTGTTTTCATAAGTCTACCTTGCAGATATGTCAGTAGTAGTTGTTGTTATTATTATCATTTATGGTACCTTTTCTCCTTCTATTCAGGTAACATTGCACATAAATAGCAGATATTGGTCCCCACAGAAATTGTTCCTTTTTCTTTCCCTTCACATCCAAAGTCAAAACAAAACTTTCAGTGTTTGAAAGGATGAAAGCTGATGTTTTTTTCCTCCATAGTTCAAAGACCTGTAAATAATATAGCCTTTCAGAAACAAAATAAGTGCTAAATATCTGCCTATTCAAGTAGAATTCTTGTATTCTTATGACTGATATGTAGTTTTTATTTATTTAAATAAGAAGATATCACCACCATAGAGGAGAATGAACTTAGGTTTGATTGTAGAGCATTGACTTCTAAATGTATCACTTAATGTCATCTTTCATTATGCTTTTTTTCTTTCATAAACTATTTATTAAACATCTCTGTGGAAAGTTCTTTTCTGGAAATGGTGAACCATAATGAACAAAAGATAGTCCCTTGTTTATGAAACTTATTTCCTAGAGAACATAAACATAAATAAGTAAAACAAGTATTTTATAAAACAGTGATAAATGCAATGAAACAAAAATACAGCTGGGAAGGAAGGTGAACAAAACCAGCAGATGTGTGTGCATGTGTGAGGGACTTCAATTTTAGATAGAGTAGTCAGAGAAAGTTTCAATTATAAGGAAATTCTATACAGAAACCTAAATGTAATTTTAAATCTCCTTTCTCTCTGAATTGTTCAGAAATCTCATTCCACATGACAATCTGTAGTGACTGCAGTAGGAATTTACATTCTCTGTCAGAATGCTTTCTAAATTATTTGTGCCATTGCTTTCTGACAAACTGAGAAGTTGTGTAGAAGTTGAATAATGATATGGAGTGAAGCTATCCATATGACTCCTATCCAAGACTTCTATCAACAAGGAACAGTCACAAATTCTCCCACATTACTTTCTGAAGTTTTATAAAGTGACTATGCTTATCTTAAGGCAGTACCTTCATTTCTCTTTTTCATAAAGACAAGTTGTGTTCCTGTCTTCAGATTGCAGCATATGTCTATACTAAAGAGTCGCTGGCCCTGTCTCCATATGTAGGCAGAGTAAGCACTGTGAAGTGGTTCTCTAAAAACAAAAAAATACTGAAATACAGTCCGATGTGTTTTCACATGGTTTCTTTTCATTGTTCAATTTACAGATGACTTTTCCCTTTCATTCTTCCATAAACAATGACCAGTTATTTCTTTACAAAAATCTAGTAGGTACTTAGCCTATTTAATTTATTATTTCATAGACACATTAAAATAGTAAGTATATTTCATCTGGGGATTGGTATGGTCTTATACCTGGTTAAAAGCCCCTATTGTATGTAGACAAAAAAGTAGGGTTTTTTTTCTTTTAAATGATCAAATTATCATTTGCTCACATTCTATTTGTAGTAAATCTCTGATCTCTAGGCTCACATGTATTTCCCCAGATCACAATCTTTTTCATGAAATACAGTAACTTTGTATTTTATAATCCATTCAGCTTTTCTACTGCATGTTAGTAAAATCTTTATTAATTCAAAACTGCCAAGCAGAATGATAATTATCAGAAAAAGTTAATAACATAAAGAAGTCTTGGGGAGAAAGAGCTAAATGGCTGGATTCTGAAAAATAAACAATGTATGAGATAAAACTGTAAACAGAAATGTAAGCATAAAATGTAGTTTAGATAGTTTCCGTGTAATTCTAAAGAAATAAAATCAAAATATGAATGTTACTATTTGCCTCATCCTAAGAAAGTCCATCAGTACAGTGATCATGAAAGGAGTTAAATATTGGTTTGTAATTAACTCAGTTACTATTCTCTTCACCAAGATGGCATAGGTATTAGAGAACAGAGCAAGAATAGAACATGAGCTCAGAGCCATTAATTAAGGTACTTCTTCCTGTCTAAATAGCAGGGACTACTAGACAACCCATGATAAGTGATAGATTTATTTAGGAAAAACTTTGTTTTTATCATACTACCTGAAATCCAAGAATCCTCGGTAGATTTCATGTGTGTATGTAAATATATGGATAACTGCTAAGTTCTATCAGGCCAACCTATTCTTAGTCAAAAGCATAGGAAAACTCTCTAATACATTATTTATTACTCTCTACACTGGAAGAAGAGAGAAAGAGGACAGAGAATTTAAACTGACATGTATTTGTGAGTCATACTTGTCCATTTAGTAGAAATATTTAACTTCCATGGGAAATAGTGGCATGTGCATAAATTTGAAATTAAGTTTAAAATAAAGTAAAATTTTGATGTATTTTAAATATACCTTGTATTTCAATATTAGAACACTTTGAATAGATCTGACTTTATTCTGAAATATTCGATAAGAAACTACCTAGTGTCATCAGAGTTACATTTTTGGTAGGTTTTTCTTTTATTTTTTGGATTTTATTTTTGTTTGTCTGGTTGGTTTGTGGGTTGGTTCCTTTTTTCCCATTAGTAGATATTTATGTTGAAATATATTGTTGGTAGCCAAATAAATAATTCAACAACTTTATAAACACAATAGGCCAAGTCATGTGTTACTCCCTAAAAATAAGAATACATAGGTGAACTATGGAATGATTGAGAGAAATAAAGCCTGTCATGTTAGTACATACCTGAGATAATTCACCTAAACAGGAATCTTTTATGAAGACTTTTTTCAAGATAAATTTGATCATCTAGGGTTACCATTATTGAGTAAGCCAGGACATGTTTAATGATTTAAAATATGCTCTGTTTATAATTATACTTAAAAGCAGACGTAACATGGGCAGAGTAGAGATATTACCTCCCTAGTTAATCCTCAACATCTTAGGGAGATTTTGCATGTGTAAAAGTGTTGGGATGCATAGGTAACCACAGTGCTGTTCTCGCTTTCTGGAAGCTGACTTGTATCCTCTATTTGGAAGGATTTGTGCTACCTCTGTTTCCCATGTAGAAAGCCTTGGGGATGATTTAAAATGACCAGATTAAGTACTTTGACATTACATTTTTAATCACTCTATATGGCTTAAAGACTGGAGAGTTGTTTATTACAGCAACTTCGGTGATCGTGCTTGTCAATTGTTGAGCCCTTTTTCTGTTTTGATGTCTGACAGGATAACTTGGCTTTGAGACTATCCAGACAATTCTTGCACAGTGAACTAGTGTGGTGGCTGCATGTCTGCTGACTGGTGGTTTTGCTCCATTTGCAGGACCAGTGGTTTTGGCGAGTAAGAAACAACAGAGTGATGGATGGATACCCCATGCAGATTACTTATTTCTGGCGGGGCTTGCCTCCTAGTATTGATGCAGTATATGAAAACAGTGATGGGAATTTTGTCTTCTTTAAAGGTAAGTCTCTCTTTTATGGCTGGCTGTGTTGTAGTTTGATCACTTTTTCCAGGGCCTTGAAGCATGAATATAGGTGAATAAGTAAAACCCCTTAAGTGAGATTAGGTAGTGAATGAATTTTGTGACATAAATTGTATGTCAATTATAAGCATAAATGAAGTAAAGGTAATTTTTAATTTTATTTGTTTTCTCATATATTCTCATGTAGAAGTCATGAAAATACAGTATTTAGGAAATATTCTATTTTGTAGAACATTTATAGTTGGCTTCCTAGTACCCAAAATAAATAACCATCTCTCCCTTGTCTAAATCCATTTGGAATTTTTTGTTTGACTTTAGAGTGTGTAGAGTTGCTTACTTTTATTGTGCACTGAAATGTATTTCACAATTTAATTTCATATGTAATCTTTGAAACCCAAGCTGATGTAATCAGTTTATAAAATAGTCTCCAGTAAACTAAGAAAGTACTCGTAAAGGCAAGGGACACTTAGGAAAAAAGAGAATACACACAGTTATCATTATCATGAAATTTATTGTCTATTATTTATCCAAGTGACAAAATTTAATAGCACAAGTGTTACTAATGCCTAGAATGCAAAAGTAAGGTTCTCTGTTAAAGTGTACTTCACCAAGCCTGTTCCTCTACCCTCAAAACTGGCTAATATACAAAACAATAAGCCTTAAATCCGTGGCAGTAAGCACAAGGACAAGAAACAGGAGTGGGAAAATTGTGGGAATCGTGAGGAGACCACATGTGAGCTAATGCTGAGGAGAACAAGAGGGTGGAAGGAACAGTACTGAACATTTCTCCAAGACCCAGAAGGACTGAAAATAAGCTTAAATAAAGATACGGGTTAAGGGGAGGAAAAGTGAGTTGTATCCAAAAAACTAATTCTCTCAGAATCATAATAGAAGAACTTGTGCTAACAATGATGGTGTGAAAATTGCATTTGGAGAACAATTTAGTAAGTGAGATTCAAACTACATATTAAAATGAAATTGAACACTTGGAATGTATTCCATCTTTACAGATTTTTTTCTTGAAAAAAAGAGTCAGAGTAGTACATTAATTATAAGATTATGTAGGTTCTGAAGTGATATAAACAATTTTGATTATTTATTGGCTGCATGAACTGGGCAAAACACTCAATTTACACTCAAAACACTCTACCTCAGCTTCCTCATGTGGAAAATGAGGTTTGTATTATTCCCCTACTCAGGATTATTTTGAGGTCTAAATTATTACTACATGTCCAGTATTTGGCACACCACACATATGCTCTCAATAAATGCCAGCCACTGCTGCTACTGAGAAGATTACTATGAACATCATTGCCCTCCTGCTGTTCTATAATAAATGTATAAACAAAGGGGTGTGCGACATACCACTGTGGACAAAGCAAAGATGCCACCTCAGGATACTCTCTGGAGAATATCTGGAAGGACATTTCTTTCCCCTGCACCTTCTTTGGTCCCAACTTCAGCAGGAGAAAACAGGAGGGAGGTCCCTTCTCATCACAGATCAATGGAGCACTCTGACAAAACCACCTGAGGAGAAACTGCCACAGTCATAAGTCCATGTTTTGAAAGCTCTTTGATGCCTCAGGGCTTTCTTCCTTTTATTCTCTCCACCTTCCCTCACTCACTTGTGAAATGGCTGGCTTCTTTTCATCTTTCAACAGCCAGTAGAAGTGGCATGTTCTCAGAGTGCCCTTCCCCACCCCTTTCAAGTAATACCTCCCAACTGGCGCAAAGCCCTTGTCAAATATTCAAAATTACCCACAGATTCAAATGTGATTTCACTTAGAGATGGATGTTGTTTCTATTGTCTTGAAACCACTGTATTTTCAGTTCTCAAACACTACACCATGCTTAGGTAGTGCTCAACAATCATTTAATAAAAACAGAATCATGAAACACTTATTTGATTTTGTATGGTGAGTTTTTAGTGGTGCTAACTACTGCAATATCTTTGTCACTCATCATACAACTATTTAACTTGCAGGATGTTGTGCAGGTCATGATCTCTTCTGATGCTATCATCAGTATAAGGGCATGTCCAGCCTTAAAACTTTTGTCACTCAAGGGGCATATTCTGCTTCTTCCTTCCTCCCCTTCCCTCTCACCAGCACTTCTAATAAACCTCTCAAGGCCCAGCTAGGACATGTACTCTCCAGCCTTGTTATGGTTTGGGTCTAGATGTTGCAGTCATAGGTGGGTGAATCTAGAGTGTGTGATGCTAGGATTAAGGACGTGTGATTTACTAAACCACTACACAAAAGTGATTGGTTTGGCACCACCCTAATCCTGGTAATCTAAATAAAATAAAAGAAGCAGAAAGACACTGTTAAGGTCCCATGTTGCCTTTGCTACCTTGTGCATGGCATGTTGTTTCTCTTCTGTGATTCTTGTTTGTCAACCCTGCTTTGGAGCTAGCTGATTATGGACTGAAACCTGTACAAATTGTAAGCTAAATAAACCTTTCCCCTTTAATCTTGGGTGCTGGATGTTTTTGTCTCAGGAGTGAAAGAAAAGTAACTAAGACAGGCTCTAAACACCATTGCTATCCGGAGGGAGCCAGAAGCTCGGGGTATTCCCAACAAGACAACCTTCCCCCTACTCTTCTACCACTGGTAGGAGAGAAATAGGAGCCCCAGAGCCCTAGGCTTCCAATGATAAACCTTCACCACAATCAAAGCAACTGTCTCTACTTGACAACTCTCTTTGGGGCCTTCATCATTTAAAAAAAATAGATAACTTCATTCCTAATACTGCCATCCCATTTTCCCTATCTGCTGGGAGGCAATCTGTACCCTCTCTTAACAGTCCAATCCCCTTTCTTACTGTAATTTTCTGCATACCACCTGAGGAACTGCATATTTCTTCCATATACTTCTTATCTGTATTCCTTTCACTAGTATATCAGTCCCACAATGGAAAAACATTCTTGCTCTTATTTTCTCTTTTGTATTTTAATATCACCAATATCTTAAACCAATATTTGAAAAACTTTTTGTTACTAGCAAATAATAACTATTGTACATTTTATAGCCCATTATAATTTTTAATTCCTCTAGGGGGGGTGATTAAACCTGCACCTTTGCACCGAGTTACAACCCTAGCACATTGATTTATTTATTATTTAATTTTTTAAATGACATCTAAGTCACCAAGTTGTCCAGCCTGGGCTCCAACTTGAAGTTCCCTTGCCTCTGCCTCCCGGAAATATGGGATTACAGGAGTGTACCACCACACTCACCTCTCTGCCTGTTTATAGTTTCAAAAATATTAAAGTTATCCTTAGATCAGAGACTGAACCAAAATAAAAATGGACCATGCATGGATCATAGCTTGGCTGTCACAGACCTCTGTCTCAATGATACCTATAATGGTAAAAACAAAGGAGCATGTTGCTCCTAGCCTGTAAAAGTCACACTGTACCATTGTTACTAATCGATTTAAGCATTACTCTGATTTACTTTGTTCTTTCCTTAGCCCTCTTTGTCTTCCTTTTCTTGGTCTTTGATTTTTCCTTCCGCTTCTTTACAGTGATCATCTTTTATGTTTTTGCCTTCTAATTAACAGTGTATAGTATTACTTGTATTTGATCAACATTATCTTTTATTCTCTTTAGTTAACAAAAGTCCACATTTAGGTATAAATGAACTTATTATATATGATAAATTCTATATTATTTTTTAATTTTATTTTTTAAAGACAAGATCTTGCTATGTACCTTAGGCTGGCTTTGAACTCACTATGTAGCCTAGACTGGCCTCAAACTCGTGGTGATCTCCGTACAGGGACTACAGGCATGCACCACCACACCTGGCTCAGTTCTATATTCTTAACATCAGCTCATTGTTTTTTGCTATGTAAGTACAGTATATCAAAATACATATATTAAGGTGGCTTCTGCTTTTCAGCCAAAAGACAATAATATAGACGAGATTTATCATTGCCACTGAAAATATAAAACAAATATAAAATAATTGTTTTTGAGACATTGGCTATAAAGAAGCATAAAGCTGTGAACCCTGAGAGTAAGGAAACAAGGAAAGATGAGTCCTGAAATTTCTGCAGAGTCCTATCTGGGTGGAGTTTCCAGGCTGTGGCACAAGGTCAGGGAACTCTCTCAACTGAAGAAACATCTGAGACTTCAAGGAGAACAGGTAGACATTGTGTATAGGACAAAGACAGGGAAGTGAGAGTGCGAGGAATAGGGTGAGAGGCTTGAGATTAGCAGATAAACCCTGTAAAGACTGGAGAGAACATTGTTGGGGGTACTTAAGGAAACTGTAATCTAGAGAAGCACTCACCAGAAATAAAAGAAACATCTGATACTCACTGAGGGCCAACAGTACCTGCTTCCCCCAGTTACATGTTCCTGAGTACTGGATAGAGAAATAAAACAGGTTTTGCTGCAGCAGTGAGGAATAATTAACCTACCATGAGCACTACCTTGATCCTGCCTAACAAATATTCTAAGGAAGAGGTGAAGTGTTCAAATCATTACCAAGTAATGGTTCTAGGATAAAGCTCAAGAATATTTACAAGGATACAAATTTATGGATCCAAAAATGTAAAATATGTAATACAATAGCACATCAGTTCACGAACTTATTTCTTTCTAGGATTCTGGAAAACATGGCCATGTTCATGTTCATATGGGAAAGATGGCTGCAGTTGTGTTCGTCACCCAACACAGAATTCACAAACAAAAATAAAATTTTGCTAAATTTTTCTGTTTGTGAACCAAATTGTTTGCAAGCTAAAGCATTCATGAGCTGAAGTACCACTGCCTATCTGGCATCCCCCACAAGATCAGGAACAAGACAGGAATGTCCACCTATATGAAGTCCTTTCAACCTGTTATGGGAGGTTTTATTTAATAACATGATAAGGCAATGACTATAAATAAGAAGTATACACATCACAAGGAAATAAGACTTTATTCACAGTTCAACATGATTGTTTATGTAGAAATAGGATGCAGTCGACCAAAAGCATACTGAATTTGATAAATGAATTTGACGAGGTTGGATGAGATAAATTACACACATTTTAGTTTTATTTATTTATGTTTTTAAGAACTGTGAAGGATCTGAGATTTTACCTTAGGTATAAGCTAATAGCATAGTCTTTCTCACTTTCATGAGTGTTGGCAGAAGACATGAAATCCCCAGTCAGAGAAAGGAACACTGGCAAATTCTGTGGCCATCGTTATTTTTACAACAATGCCAGGTAACTTATGTGAACATAATCAGTTTTATTACAGATAAAAAACTCAAACTTAAAGAACTTCAAGTTTATATAATGAGCAATAAGGTTGTCTGCATTTTCTCCTGAAAAAAGACATTTTCTTTATTTTTCTGGACAAAACTGACTTTCCTTTTTCTGTAGAAGGAGACAATGCCTCTATTACCCAAGATAATTTGGTATACAAGTTATTTTTAGAATTGTATTACAGAGCAAAAGCAGTCAGTGGCTCTGCTTGCAGGACATACTGAAAAGCTGAAACCTATGGAGAATTGTGTGCAATCACATACTAGCAAAAAGAAATGAGGAATTGAAAAAAAATTTAAAGCCACAGTATCCAAAATATTGGATACTGTGGTATCAGAATGCAAAAAAATGTATCACTTACACATTACAACTTTACTAAATGAAAGTAAACAAGGCATATAATTTTGCAGATATATTTATGGGTCACAACACTGACTATTTTTACAGTGGGAAATCTAACCCAGTTTATCTATAGACTCATTGCAATGCTAATCAAAATATTTCCAAGTTTTTTTGTAGTAATTATCAGACTGATTCTAAAATTTTTATGCAAAAGACTCAAAATAAATAAATTACATTAAAATTACTACTTGATTTTGAAGTCTTATTTTAAATCCATTGTAATAATGGTATAACATAGGTGTTGGCATAAAGAAGGACTAAATCAATCTTCAGAACAGAAACAGACTCAGCTATAAATGAGCAAGTAATTTTTAACTTCAAATATTTTATTGGAAAAGTGCAGAGGAAATTCAATGCACAAAATATACTTCAACAAAACCATTGGATATCTATATCCAAAAACAAACACTAGTACATACTTTCTAACTTATACAAATATTAATTCAGAATGGTCTTACCATTAACTTAAAAGCTAAAAGTACAAAACTTTTATTTGTGACTCTGACTTGGGAAAAAATTTTGTTGGACAGAATGTCAAAATCATGATCCACAAAAGAAAAGCATAAGTTAAAATTTAAAACATCTGCTCAAATTTTAAGAGAAGAAAGACAAGCCACAGACAAAATACAGTATTTACCAAGCATATCTGTGGAATATATAAAGAACTCTCAAAATGCATTTAAAAAACAAAATAACTCAATCAAAAGGAACAAAATATTTGAGCAAAAATTTCACCAAGAATGATATACACAAGGCAAATAACCACATGAAAAGATGCTCAGCAGTAGTATTCATTAGGGAAAAGTGAGTTAAAATCACAATAAGCTAGCACTAGACACAAGGAAAAATGGATAAAATTTAAAAGCCTGACAATATCAAGTAGTGACAAGATTGAAAAGAAACTAGAGTTTTCATACATAGTTGATTTGAATGTAAAACTGCACACACTGCAAAACAGCTCCATACATCTATAATTATAATATCACAAAACTGGCAATGACTCTAATATCCTCAAGAGGTGAGTGGATAAACACACATGGTATATCTATATAATGGAATACTACTCAGCAATAAAAAGCAATTTACAATACAACACAGATGAAGTTCAAACTTTTGCTGAGCCAGGTAATTCAGACAAAACAAAGGTATATGCTGTATTACATTTTCATATAAAATTCTAGAAAGTGCACATAGAAACACAGTGACAGAAAGTGCCTCAAAAGTATCTTGGGGACAGATTAAAATTGTGTGGAAAGAAATATAAACACATCAGAAGACACAGGATGATGAAAATATTTATTTTCACGTCAATGCTTTAGATATATATTTATATGTAGAACTTAACAGATTATACACTTTATATTTTGCTTATTGCATAATAATCATACTAAAATAAAGCTACTGTTTAAAGGAATGGTTTGCTAAGCACATAGTTCATGTTGGCATGGTTTATGCGAATATTTCATAAATTTATATATACTAAACCATAGGTAATATAATTTAATTCTTCCACGATTCTAGAACTTGTTAATTATGAGCATACAAATTAATGCTGTTGTAGCTTTAATTACTTAATTGATCTCACTGACAATCAAGTTAAGATGTTCTCTCAAAGCTCAGAGCCACATTCCCTGGCAATTTCTCATGTCGGTTATAGTTCTAGCATTAGAATTTAGAATGAGAAAAGGACTAAGTCCATTCACTGAAGGTATATTAAAAGCATACAATCTCAATTTAATATTAGATATTACTAATTTAGAATGATTACATTTTCTAATAAGTATCTAGTGGAAATGACTATAAAATATGTTCACAGCCACATCTTGAACAATCTCCTCATTGCTACTTTATATTGCTCATCTTTGTTCTATTTTTGCTCTCTAATTTCTTGCATCTTATTTTTGTGTAGTTTTTGCTTTGCCATTGTATTATATATGTTTTTCCCATATGAGCACTGACACTTTTTGTGAAGTGAAGCAAGATACAAGTAAGTAGATAAATAGTTTAAAAAACTTTTTCTTTTAAACTCACATGTGTAGATTGTGTGGGTCTTTTTTTACATTGTGTTTCTTCAAGTTCTTCTTTTAAAGAAGTCACATGCGTCTCTCCTTAGCAATTAAGATGCTCCACAGTGCTCCTGCTTGTTTTGAGCATGAGGGTAGATGTACAAGCAGCAGGCCTTCTTCGCTGAATGATAGCAGGCTCATGGTTTAGAATACATGAATATCACTTGGCATTATTTAAAGTTGTGATGCCTGAACAGATCCCCCTTTTGTTTCTCTGCTTGACATTGACAGATAACATTGAGTTGTTTTCCTTTATTCATGTTAGTAAGGTCTTTAGTTAGAGAGACACAGAAATAGAAAATATATCACAGTTCAAGGAACTGATATGCTTTTCTTCAGAAACTGGATGTAGTATTTGTGCTATTCTATTCAGCTATCGTATTATCACTCAGGTGTATCCAATGTAATAGAATAATATGTTGTTAGCATAATTGAGCCAGATGTTAACTTTTAAATTACTAGTCATGTTTAAACTGACTTTCAGAATTTGGCACTTTTTCAAAATTCTTGAACTATCTAACCACGAACAATATCAAAATTAAACCTATTCCGGCCCAGGGATTTAGCTTGGTGGTTCTGGCACCTGTCTCACAAGTGCAAGGTCCCGAGTTTGATCCATGGTTCCAAAGAAAAAAAAAATTAAACTTATTCTATATAATGAGCACTAACATAGATCAGTACACTTAACAATTTATTATTGGCATTATTTATTCATTAAAGTAAGTGGTAAGTAAATCTGATCAGTGGAATACTGTGTTACATAATAATCAATACCATACCATTTATTAGGCAACATGAGCCAGACACATGGTGAGTATAATTGATGTCTCATTGTTTTCAGCATTCTGAATAAATGTCAGTTTTTCCTATAGGAATTAGAAAAGGGAGCTCAGATCCAGTGACTTGTCCAAGCTCTCACAGCTTGTAATTGGTACAGTTACCTTTCCCTGCTTATCCAACTTCAAACCCACTCACTGCTTCACTAATCCAAGAATCTAACAAAGAAAGTGTAAACGCTTTTTGACACTTTTTAAACAGATCTTTGAAATACTCTCAAAGAACATATAAATTTTGAATAGTAATCAGTCCAATAAAATTTTCTGAGCAATCAGAGTGCAGGCTTTTGCTTTCTGAAGAAAATTCAGCCAGGAAAGAATTTGTGTTTCTATCTCTTTTGTAAAACACCATACAGTAAATGCCTTCCTCTTGGTGAGTCATATGATCTTTTCTTAATTATTAAACTCTCATGCAAAGGCCATCAAAGACAAAGACAATCTGTTACTAGACATGGCTGTTATTTACAAAAGCAGGCAGTAGCTGGTGTCCCTAGTTTACTGACCATTGTTGTAAAAGAGATACAATATGTAAATATTTAAGGAGAATTTTATAGACTCTGAGGAAACAAATATATGGTTGATTTATTTTTTGTTTTCAGTAGTAAGGCACAAAGGTATCTGATGATTGAGGATAAAATAAAAAAGCATGAACAGAATACAGCAGATTATTTAATAAGCAATTCCATTAATAAATGTAGAGTGATTAGTTGACAAGAGGAGAGGAAGCAGGAAATCATTAGCAATTCTGAATACTGGAGTGCGAAGCTGTTCTGTTCAGAGTCAATTTAAGATAGTAAAATGAGCACTGAATTAAGAGAACCAGGCTTTAGTACAGAACTCTTAGCAATTGTTTGTATGATTTTAGGCACATCATTTCTTTGACCTGTAAAATAAATGAAGGTGTCAGGCTGGATTCTGAATCATTCTTCTCATTTACTATATCTGAACAATATTATACACTCCCACCGGAAACAGTGACTCAGTTATAGGGTGTTAAGAAAGCAGGTATGAAGCATAGCCTCAGAGTAGATACTGTCTTCCTGATTAAAGCAAAGAAGGTCAAATCTCATTAGATTTAATTTTTTCTTGTAGTAATATGTAGTTTAATTCCACATAGGATTATTTTCTTAATGTCTGTATCCTCTGCCAACATGTACATGAGCCAGAACTTCTGTGCTTCTTCCTTCCTGTACCTGTAGCTGCTATTTCAGTAGCTATCACAGGCGCTTAAAAAGCTGATAATGGATGGATGGATGGATGGATGGATGGATGGATGGATGGATGGATGATTGATGGATAAAATTAATTAAGAAATCACTGCAGTAAATAGGCTAAAAATCCCTCACTAACTCTAAATTTTCTTTGAGGTTATTCTTTGTCTTTATAAAACTTCTCTATCTTTAACTCTGACTTGTTGATATTTTCCTCTGGATTCTGCCAAGTACAGTGTCAGTAAAGAGCAATTTTTTCCACTTGCTCCAGAATATGTCAATCTTGTGTAAAATCCAGTAAATACCTTCGTTCTGCTGAAGAGGCAACATTTTCCTTGAGAACCAGTCAGTCTGATGGTAAAGTTGTTCAAAACCCACATATTATAAGTAAATAAAATGAATTTAATGTGAATCTTAGTTATCCAAAAACTAAAGAATAGAAACAGCCATTTCAGTTTGACATGCACAAATCTTAACTCACTAAGCAAGGAAACATATTTTATAGTTGTATTTCATTAATAAACACTTTTATTATTCATAATAAATGAGCACAAATGCTTTCTAGTCAAGGTGGTTCTCCCTCTCCCACTCTCTTTTTCTACCTTTTTGGGGTCCTGGAAATGAACCTAGGACCTTCACCCTGAATTACATCTCCAGCTCTTTTTATTTTTTCTTTTGAGTAGGAGCTCCCGCCTCAGCTTTCCAGGAACATGCTGCAATACTTAGCTTTCTTTTTGTGCATGCTCATGTGTGTGTGTGTGTGTGTGTGTGTGTGTGTGCACGCATCACGTGTGTGCGTATAACTGCTGGGATTTCATCATGCAATCTACAGCAAATATTTATCTATAACTTTTAAGTTTTTCTTCATTTTTAAAGAACTTATATGTACATTTTTAAAAAGAAATCAGTTGCTTATCCCTAACAGAAAAAAGCTAATCAAGAACTTCTATATAAATACCTTAACTATTAAAAGTTAAAGACTTGTCATTTCTCGTTTTTAATAATAGAAAACACTCGATCAAAAGTACGGAAAAGTACTTTTAAAGTACACTTTTTAAGAAATAGTTTTTGATATAAAAAACAAGAATTTCCTGTAAGAACTGTAACTCCCTTTCTCTTTTTAGAGATATGATCTCCTGAGAAGTGTGAACATCTTAACCAAGCTTTATCATTTTCTCTTATTTGGACCATAGCATCCTGG
Source organism: Heterocephalus glaber (assembly GCF_053883595.1). Lineage (NCBI taxonomy): Eukaryota > Metazoa > Chordata > Mammalia > Rodentia > Bathyergidae > Heterocephalus > Heterocephalus glaber. The sequence continues at coordinate 31,321,471 of NW_028258344.1, read as the reverse complement.
GTATTGATGTGCCTAATATAATCACTGGGCAAAGTGTAAATAAACTATCATGCACATGAGAGTTTAGAAAGTGCAAATGGGCTTATTTTAAAGCATACTGGAATGCTCCTGTTTGAAAGAGACAAGTTGAACTGATTAAATATTTATTCTAAATAGCTATCAGGGGAGACATTGAAACTGAACACCTTTTTCTAATTAATAATGAGATGAAAGAAGAGAAGGCAATGAGTCACTGAGGTATAGCCCAAAACAATAGTCTTTTCTGTCTTTTTCGTCTATTCTTTTAAGATTTTTTCTTTTAATTGGTGCACAGATAGGACCAAACTAGAGAGGGTGTCATGAATCAATGCACTTTGAATTTTCAATCTCACTGACTTTGGAAAGGAAGTGATCTGAACATTTGGTTGAAGTTGTTTCTTAGTAAAATTTCCTAATATAGCAAGGGCTCAGGGTATATCTGTACTTGCATGGCAGTGTTTCCTAATACACAATTAAATATAATCACTTATATAAATGGTTTTCCAACACAATACTGGGTATCTTCATAGCTCCTCAGACTTGCTAATGGTTATAAAATTCATTTTTTCTGATTTGTTAGTAAGAGTCAACACTAATGGCCACCATGCTATTTATATAGACTTTATTTTCTCCTTTTTAAGATTTTTGACTACATCTATTTATGTAATATTGAACATGATTCTTTGGACCAATAACCTTCAGTTTTCCAGGCATTATTTATGAGATGCTGAAAAAAATAGTGTGTCTGATATAATGTTTTTATTCAAATTTCTCATAGCAGAGTTGGTGGCAGCCTTATGAACCCTTGAAGTCCAATGTATTAAGTAATATGATATAAGTAAAGACTGATTAATCTGGCAATACAGTTGGTCCCTGTTATTCAAAAAGGATATGCTTTCCAGAGAAATAATGCTAAGTTGTGAAATGTCATTCCGCTTTTCCAAAAACAGAGATTAATCAAATGAGGATAAGATAAGTGATCTATATTGTAAGAAAATTTGAAATGGTATGCCTGTGAGTTTGGGTTTTATCTTAACACAGTTAAAAAAAAAAACTACTGAAAATTTTAAATAAAAGAGAGACAAACTCAGGTTTGTATTTTAGGGAAATCTCCTTAATGAGCTTGTGGGAGATAGGTAAAAGTGAGACAGACTGGAGGCAGGGAGATAAGAAATGAGACTCTTGGAATTATTCAAGCTAGAAAATCATTCTTAAGGTAAATGGCTAAAAGACAACATGGCATATTACCTAAAATCCAGGACTCTGATCCTCAGATTTGGAGGCTTAGATGCACCTAAGATCTTACATGACTTTTGGATGTTCAAAAGTTGTATTGGGCCATATTATTCAGTTAAAAGAAAAACAAGACTTTTTGGTTGAATTGTGCTGATAAGGGATTTATGGTGTGTGACAGCTGCACCTTGGAAACTAGACACAGTTGTTTTCTCTCTAAAAGGCCTCCCAGTCTCTCTCCCATCCGTAGTGCTGCTCTTTGTGTCTATTCCATCCACCCTGCTCTTTTAATATACTTCTCTTACTCAATTTCCACCTCCTCATAGTGTCTGCCTGCCTATGGCCATCATGGCTTCTCAGGCTTCATACTATATAATGAATACTCTGAGTGGAAAGTCAGAACTCCCTCGGTCACAGTCCCAAGACAGAAGTATGGAGGACTCTGCTCATCTGAGCAAGCCATATCCTGGTAGCTTACTCTGCAGTATTTTGGTTGACTCTACTTTTGTAGTGAGAGGATGGAAGGAGAATAAGGAAAACAAAGGATGAAATGATTATCTTTAGAAAGGATGGTGAAATAGACTTCCAGAGACAAGTTCAAGGGAGAATTAGGAATGCAAATCTGTTCAATGAAATAATCCATTAAATATGAAAAATAATGAACAGAAAGTTTTCTGATGTGATCCACTGAATAACTGGAATGCCAGCTACCTAAATAGGGAAAATAAGAGGAAAACTTTGGGATGAATGCAATCTTAGATTCATGAGTCAACTTTGTAGAAGAGACACCAATAGGTAGCCATATATATTGTTTGGCTTTTAAGAGATATTTGGTCTAGATGAAGCCATTTCTCTCTCATATCTCTCAATCACCACTCTCTATTTTGACTTCTGAAGTTTTCTGTTATGTTAGTCTTCATCACTGTTTTTCCCTCTTCCTTACCTTTCTACTCCGATCTCTTCCTTTATGTAATATTTTTTGAAGATTATATGTTTCTAGAATCTCAATTCTGGCTTCTCTTTATCTTCTTTTATATATTTTACCCTTCAAAATCTCACCAAATCCTAAATTAGTAAATACCATACTTATGGGTGTGAGTTATAAGTTATGATCTTTAAACAGACATATCCAGTTGCCTACACAATTTCTTTACATAGATATCTCATTGACATGTGAAGATCTTGACTGGAACCTCCAGTGGCTCACCTACCTCCATCCTCGATACCTTATTTAATAACACTCTAAGTCTCTTGTCTACACAAGCCAGAACTTGGGGACCATCCTTGATACTATTTTTGTCTTGTTTACCTCAACCTGTCAATTCTATGTTCAATATATATCTTGACTCCATTTTCTCCTTTCCTTCATTTCTACCACTACTATCAAAGAACATATTAATATAACTATTCAATGACTTCCCATTCCATTTTAAAATAAATTTAAAGGTTACATGATTCTCATCTCTTATCTTACTATGCACTTCTACCACACTGTATTCTAGCCCCACAGCCAGCTTCTTTCAAAAATTTGTTATTGATGTCTCTCATCCTCAAATAATCTTTACTGGGCAGGCACTTTTTTAATTATGTAAGGCAGGACTGAATAGGAAAATCTTGTCTATGTCCAATACAAAGCAGCCTCCTTTCCATTCTTCACATATTAATACCTTTTTCCTTTTTAATTTTCATAGTATTTTGCTCTCTGAAGTTTTGTTTTTCCCCCCATTAGTTTGTTGAAGTTTCATATTCCAATACTACTCACTAGAATCTAAACTTCATGAGCTAGAGATGCTGCTTTTCTTGCTTACTCCTATGTGTCTGATGCCTATAACAGTGCCTCGTAGATGTATTAAGTTAAGCCGTAGAATAAATGATTCAGTTAGTTCTCACAAAAGACCCTTGAAATTTCTTCTCCTTTCTATTATTTCCTGGGTAATCAATTTTTCACAAAAGACCAAAGATCATCCTCTGAAAATGTAAAACTAACCACATCCCTGCACTGATACAATCTTTGAGGGCTTTGTAGTTTCACTCAAGATCAAATCCACTTATGTTGGTTTTCAGGGCTATGCTCCTCAGTTAGGACACTCCACTGATCTTTCCATTCATGGTTATCAAATTCTTCTCTGGTTGGATCCCTCTTCGTGACATTCTTTGGATAGGTATTTTCTCTTCTTTAGAGTTTGGTATGTGACTTCTTTAGAGAGATTTTCCCTGACATTAAAGTAAGTTCCTCTGAAGTTTTAATCTTAATCTTGGATATATTTCCTCTTAGCGTTCATTAGTTTTTCAAGTACTACAATTATATATGTGCACATTTGGTTTTCATCTGCTTCTTCTACTAGCATGTATGATTACTATGGTTAGTATGAGGACTGTCTTGTTTTCCTTACTATCCTTGGCATCTAAGATGATACTTGGCATACTGAGATATTTCAATTTAAATGACATCAAATAGTAGTAGAAGATTTTACAATCAATGGGATTACCCATTGAAAAGTCCTAATTAAACCAGACTAAAGATATTCTTTGTTATATGTTTGTTTTGTGTTGTTTTAGGGCAGTACTTTGTTTTAATTTCTGAAATCTCTTTAGGTGTGGCAAGAATACTCCAGTTTATCATAATCCTCATAAGGTGTAGTATTGAAATATTGAAAAACAAGTATGACTTCACTCTTAGATAGAGGAGATAGAGGAGCTCTTACTTTGTCAGATATTAACCCCAGGAGGATTTGTTATCCAAGAGATTGTTGAATCATGAAAAGATCCAGGAGGACATACTTAAGTAAACTATGCCATTGCACTGCCTTTTAAATGAGAAGAAAGGAGATAGGCCTCTGGGCTATGGAAATCTACTGACTTTCCAGAGATTCTGGAAGTACTGAAGGGCTTCTACTCTTATCATCTCTAATGTAGCCCTTTCAGTATTTAAGTTTGTGACCTTTCTTGATTTAGAATAAGAAGAGAAGAGAACAGGGACTTGAGTCCTGGAAAATAATAACAGTCCAGGGCTAAGTAAAATAAAAGATCTCAGAAAGGAGCAGCTAAAGAAGAAAGAGAGGAAGGAAAAGAAAATGATTCCTCACTGCTTAGGAAGCAAAGCACTTTAAGTGGTTAGTTGTGTCAAGAGATAAAGATGGAGAATAGTTGACTAGATGGAGGACATTGAAGACTCCGAGACAAAAAGTTTCAGTGGATATTATGTATGAAATCAACTTTCAGTGGAATGCGAAATGGCTGTAGACTATTGAATGGGTATACTAAGAACAAAATATCAGGCACAGTGTACCAGGGGCATAGGGCATGTGGAGCCATGTTGTTTGTAGAGAATTTCCAAACAGCAATAAGCTGACTGAAGTCTGCCTACTTTTTAGTATTATCATCCTCTGGCAATTTTGAACAAGGATAGGATTAAAATTTTCCTCCCTTTGGATACCACTCTTAAAAAGAGGGCTAGTCTTATAGCCTGAAGAAGACATTTGGTCAAAGGAGGATGGTTCACTATACAACTAGAGAGACTTGAATATATATATATATATATATATATATATATATGTATTCAAGATAAATATTTTAATATTAACTAAAGCATTTTGAGAGCACACAGAATTCGCAAAACATAGAAATGATTAATGTTTGAACAAAAATAGAGCTAATGATTCCTAGGGGAGGAATCCATGATCTTTGATTTATAGTTGTTTCCTTATGGCTTAAATTGTAGATCTATTTTATTTTTTCAATTAACTCATATATTTTAACTATATTTTAAGTAGTCATTCGTTGTGCCTACTTTTGAAAATAATATTAATATTTCAAAAATAACATCATTTTTATAAATGTGACTGCTACTAACTTATTTCAAGGAATTTATGCAAAATAATTTACATGCATTGTGTTAATGGATATACTATAATCTTGCACTAAATTAGTGTCTTATTCATTTGCACTTATTTCATACAGGCAACAAATACTGGGTGTTCAAGGACACAACTCTGCAACCTGGTTACCCTCATGACTTGATTACTCTTGGAAATGGAATCCCTCCTCATGGTATTGATTCAGCCATTTGGTGGGAAGATGTTGGGAAAACCTATTTCTTCAAAGGGGACAGGTTAGTACTCATATAACATGAGGGAAGCAGCTAATTAATGCTTCAAGCTGTCCACCTTTCTGCTCTGTCATGGGCATGTACCGTTGATGAACCATGTGTGTGGATATAAACACGAGTAAATGCAACAGAAAATACTTAAAGATGTACTCTAAATAATATTTAAAATAAATTTTCATGTAATTATTCAACTAACATGAAGTTCTTATGAACATATGTATGTACAGTAGTGCATATTTTCTCCATGTTCTTAACATGGCCATAGAGCTGTGTATGCATTGTAAATCTTTGCCCTTGCAATACATTTTCTTGTAATTTTACTTATTTGGGAAAAATAAATTTTAGCACAGGCTATGTGTTTTTGGACACTCAAAGTTAACACTTTACATTTTACACACAATTATTTACAACTATTTTCAAATAATTTCAGTTTATTCATAAATTCTATTTCTTAAGAGCCTATTTATTTACATATTAGCAAGCAGATGTTGTGAACTATTGACAAACTTCCACTGGGATAAAAATTTAACGTACAATGTAATATTCTTTCCGTGCTGTTTTACTCTTATTTTGATGTCTTTTTATGAAATTGTTCAGAGGGACTATAAAATGTAAGTAAATTGTTAGTCTTATAACTCAGAGTAGCTACTGGCTATACATAGATACACCCATGCCCATTTTTGGCAGATATTACATATAAAATATAGGTAAGTTGTAAACAACGTTTTATTTATTTAAATAACTATTACACAGAAAAATGAATAAAGATGAAAAACAAAATTTCAGTTACCCTACTTCTAGCTGAGTCACATCATTGAAGCTCATAATTATTCTTTACTAGCTTGTAGAAGGACTTATATATGCATTGTATTGCCACACACACACACACACACACAAACACAACATGTCAAACATGTCAGTTAGACTGTATCTTATTATCATAGCATAAATTAACTCCATAAAATGGCCCCAATTTTAGGAGAATAATAAGTAAGGTTATAAACTGTATTTTGAAATTTACAGTTTTAATTGAAAACTATTTCAGAATAAATGAATTGAGCTTTACTATGAATAAACTTCCTATAATTTGCATCCATGAAAAGAGAAAAACATATACTTTTAATTTTATTTTGTTACAAATTTTATGTACATAATATTTGTATAGCAAAATGTTTGTAGATTTTTATTCACTATAATGAAGCCAAGACTTGGCTAAAATGTTTCTTACAAAATTACAAACAAAGTGATCCATCAAAAAATGTTACTTTACAGCCACAAAAAGTATAATAACTCTCAACAGGATGTAAGTGCAATAGAGTATGAAGGAAGAAGAATGAAGAACTTCATTGCTAAAACATAGTGACCACTAATGAAAAAGAAAAAAATCCACACACTCATAACATTCTCCAGCTAATTATAATTGCATGTATATGCTGTACTAGGACTGGATCCAAAAAAGAATGGGGTAGAGAAACCAAAGCCTATGGTATGACCTTGGAGAAATTAGCTAAGAAAATGTTTGGTTTTCCTATAACAGTTCAAAGAAGAGTTTTATAGATGATATTAAAAACTCTAATTTTATAATCAGATAGCCCCTTTTGTGTATATATACAGGTATTGTTGTTTAAAATTTTTCCATTCTAAAAATGTAGAATTTATTCAAAAATTTAAGTTTGCAGATTAAATATAGGGTACATTAAATTAGTTAAATCAATGTAGGTTAATGCCAAATTTATGACTGCAGATAAATGGAAAAATATTTTTAATTCATTTGTTTTCTACTGAAAAGTTGTATGCAAAATAGAGCACAATGTATAGAAATACTTTTATTATTTTTCTTCACTTAAGTTGCTGTACTTTTATAGGCTTTAAAAATATTGCAGTAGGATTCCAAATAATTTCTGTTTTTGATTTTATGAAAGATATGAGCTATAGATGTTTTATAATCGCCTCTTGGCCTTTTGACTAAGCTCAAGGGTAGCTGTTTTATAAACAGATTACTTTATATTTGTGTAATTATATAATCCCAGAGTGACATTTGTCAGTACTGTACATTCATTCTAGATTTGATGGCCTACCTAGCTTTCCCTAAATTCCTGCAGTGACAGTGCAAATACGAGGTAGCTATTCCATTTTCAACAGCTTTAATGTCTATTTCCTTAAGATTTTTGTACAGAGCCTGGCCTAATCCTGATTAATATATTCAAAAATTATTTTGAAACATATACTCTGTGACATGGGCTTGGAAATGAAGATATAGAAATTATCACCAACTCCTATTTCCTGCTTGAGCAGGGGGAAGTTTCAGCTATATGAAGCTACTCTGAAAAATGTGTTGTAGACAGATGAGACAGCTGTGGAAAGGCAGTAATTTAGGAGTGAAAGTGGATTGTTCAAAAGCAAGAAAAAGCACTGTAGCCAGTGATTAAGTGATAGAAGAGGTCAAGCAGGTACATACAGACCAGATTACGTGGGGTCCCCTAGGCCTTGTCACAGAGTTCAGCCTGTGTTCTGAGTACAATGGAAAGGCCTTGGCAGGTTTTCAACAGGAAAGTGCTGTGATTTGATGTGATTCACAAAGGTCATTCTGTCTTCAGTGTGAAAAATGGACTTCAAGAGTGGAAGCAAATGAAATAGTTGGGAGGCTGGTAAAGGACTGGTGTGAGACACGGCAGAGGTGGTGGAGAAGAAGCAAAGGGAAGGTTCCAGCACACATTCTGTGTGTAATCATAACAAGTTCTCACGGCTTTACTTTTATAACGGAGGGGAAAAAAATCAATGGTAATTTCTAGGTTCTTCCCCTAAACAATTGAACGAGCAGTATCATTTCTGGAGGTAAAGGAGTTACGAGAAAAATATTGGGGTGAAGGGATTAAGACATTGGAATGTCCCTGTTTGAGACACCAGGGGAGAGAAGGCAAGAAGGTACACCAATAACCGAGTTTGTGACTTAGTGAACAGGCCAGGTAGGAGCACACATTTGAGAGAAGTTGACATTAAAGATGTTGAAAGCAGAGGCCTTTATGAAATCTAGTATAGAGATAACCAAAGAGTAGAGGAAATGGTGCTTCTTTAGATAGATCTGTAAATACAGATTTAAATATCTACTCTTTCACTATTGCACATACTGCATGGGATTCAGTCCCTCAGATTCCTACTTGCCCTTTTCATAGTATACTACAATTTGGTACTTGGATACATTTTGATTTTCATAGCATTTAGCTCTAAAATGCTATGTTTCTAAATCATTCTCAATGTCTTCTCACAAATACATCAAAGATTCTACAGCCATATTTCATTCTAAGCATAATTGTTGAAAATTTTAAGCTATTTTCAAATAAAATACACAAAATATTGACCTGTCTTGGAATTTTTATAAATTATCATTAATAGTCAAATAAAAAAATAATTTTCTTTCATCTATCCTAAGTTGTGAGTTTATAATTATGTAATATATGCATTTTTAATCATTTAATAAGATGGTGAAAGTTAATATTTTTGGTTCTATTGCATTTTTAAGGCTCTGAAGAGAGGAACTTTGATTATTTGGGTATGAAGAAATTACATGTTCTTGCATTTTGTGGTAACTTAACAGAATCAAGAAATCTTATCTCTGAAACTAACAGTTTAGACTAAGTTGGATTTTAAAAAAAGATGAGTCATCTGAAATGACCATTGGATCTAGTTGGTATTCAGTTTGGAGTTCAGTATTCAGTTACATCCCATTGAAAAATTTTACTCCAAAATTTTCTGTACAGTTCTTACTAGCACAGGAAGAATTTAAAAAATTTTGTATGCAATTATATAATTTGTCTTGTATGGTTGTGATTTATGTTGAAGCCTAAATCTTATTTCTGATCATAATTTATTTTGAAACATTGCCTAAGAATGCTTTTCTCAAAGAATTATCTAATTAAAGACAAAATCTGAAATAGAGATAACTGAAGAAACAGAAGAAAAAGCTATGTTAATTTTTAAAAGCTATATTCAGTTATCATAGCTTTATTTTTTCCATTATAAAATCTGAAATTTAAATCCCTCAAATGGTTTCTTTAGAGTGTTAAATCTGAATATGCTAATTTGAAATTTAATTAATCCATAAGTTTATTTTTCAGGGAGGAAAATATCAATGAAATGACTTTTTGATTCATGTTGAAATATGTTCAAATGTGTTGGGAATTAAAATATGAACCTATCTTTATGGATAAACCCTATGTCTTTTGAGACAAGCATAAATGTAGTTAAATAACTCTAATCATGCTTATGCTTACTTGATAAACAACAATGCAACACAAAGCAGACATTTTGAGTGTTCAAGCCTATATTGAATTTTTCAGATTGTGAAGTGATCCCAAATTCCAATTTTATATTATCACTATGAGAGGAAAATATTATTTTATTTTGACAAATTTATATAAGAATTATGTTCTTGTAATGGAGTCTAATAAAATTCACATTCCACAAATATATTCTTGAAATATGATCTCTGAATGTTATGGGTATAGCATACAGTATATACCTCAAAAAAACATTGTTGGGTAAATGGATCTATGAATAAATATAAAAAACAATAAATGGAAATTATATTTAACTGTTTGAATGAAAACACCAAGAGAATAAGAATGACAGATAAATTCATTATAAGAATGCTTTTTTGAGGGGAATACTAGCAGCAACGTGTTAAAAACCACACTGAACTATGAATCAGCATTAATTTGAATTTTGTTTCTACCACAAAAGCAGAGCAAAGGTGACTAAGTCATTTACTTTTGAATAAAATAATGCCCAATGCTCTATCATTGATTGAATTGATGGATAATATATTCTATAGCTGTAGTTAGGATACTATAATGCATAACATAATATACAATATAAAACATTATTAAGACTTAACTGAAGTAACCAAAAATAATGGATTGTATAAATTTACCTTATAGGTATAAAAAGTTCCATAAAGTATATGTATTTGACATAAGTAATAGTGTAACTACTTCCCAGTAAACTAATCTCATTTTTAAGTATGCAGTATGTTACTAAGAAATCACATTGTTCCCACAATTTAAAACTATTCCAGACTTCTAGGTTGGCATTTTAAAGCTCACTTTAACTTAGGGTTTATATCATCTAAAATTCCCATTTATTGTAAGATATATCATTATTTGATCATCAATGAAGGGAAGAATCTGCCAAGCAAACTTTGACTTTGTATTCATTATAAAGTACATTCTGAGATCTAGAGAAAAATAAGTTTTTTAGTGTCTGTGAAATAAGGTATTTGTTTCCCCATGAGAAACTTTCTTTAAGTGTGGAAAGCAGTTAACATATAGGACTGCTGTAAGCCTCACTGCGGTTGATTCATAAAGAGAGTTTATGGGCAGTCTCAACCACATTAACCATTCTGTGTTCATCATAGATTGTTCCAGAAAGAAGGAATATTCAGAAACAATTTAAAATGAGGTGTTTCCTCAAGCCAAAAGTGAAAGAAAAAATATTTCAAAATTGATACTATAATATACTAATAATTTTGCTTCACTATCTTCTTCAGAAAGATAGGTCCCAGCCACTCACCATTATTTCGGCACAGTGCTTCTTCATGAAGTTTTTCCTACTCTGCTCCTCTGATCCACTGTCATTTTCCATGTGATAAGGTTCTGTGAGAAAGACCTGTGAGAGTTTTTTTCCCTCTTTGGATAACCTCTGCCTTGTGGGTTACTAACTGGAACACTTTTTGAAGCAATGTTTTTCTCCTTTCCATGTAAAAATTAAACATAGAGTAGTGCTAATATGTCAGTGTTACTCGAGTAGGGTTTCTAGAGATTTAAAACAAAACCTTCTAGATAAAATCTCACAGCTCTGTAAATGAAAAAATCTTCCAAAATCCTGTCACACCCCCCCACACACACACACAATGATAGCCTCGGTGGAAAATACTTATATTTTTCTAATTTCAGGTGACATGAAAAACGCAAAGATATTAAATAATCATGTCATTTTCCAAACCTATGTTTGTAAAACACTAGCTTCTGTAGAGATCATAGATACCTAGTTGAAGACAGAGGAAGGTTGCCAAATAAATTTGGGAACATATTTTGTGATGTCAAATAAATGTGAAAACTGTACTCATATAGAAAATCATGAAGAATTTTGAAATTATACAAACCTTGTTATATATATGGCTGTCATCTCTTGTTGCCCTCAAGAATTTTCCTTTTGCAAATGGGGACAATGATGCCTATCTCATGGTTTTTTTAATGACCTATTGATCTAGCATTGTGCTTAAAATAGCCACTTTTGCTGTGAAGTCTCAATGGTTTTACCTCATTTCCTCAATGCTTCAGAACATTCAAAGTATAAACTTGTATAGGCCAGAGATTTAGCTCAGGTACTGAGTTTGATGCCTGGTACAAAAAAAAAAATATATATATATATACATATATATATATATATATACACATATATATATATATATGTATATATATATATATATAACTTGTTTTACTCTTAGAATATATGGATAATAGTAATAACAATAGTTATAATGATGGTTCCATGGAAGTCTGGGAGTTGTGGAAATGTGGCCCAAGTTCTGTCCTGTGAGAGGACAGGAGCTGATTATTCTGATTCTGTGCTTCACTTCTATCTGTTTTACTGTCTATACATTGAGGACTCCAGTCAATACCGGTCCTAAGGTCTTTACTCATACTCAATTTCTTCATCTACAGTTCCACTTTGATGTCTGAATTTAACACACACTCATGATTCTTCTAACTATCCTAGTTTAGCTTCCCCTTCTTCTTCATGGCACATAATTCTTCCTAATAATTAGACTCAAAATTCTTAAGTCATATTTACCTTCCTTCTCTCTCACTCCCACAACCCAATACATTAAGGCCTTTGAAATATTTCCTCAAATGGATCCCAATTCCTTGAATTATTATGAGCTCTATTGCTTACTCCCTTATTCAAGTTTATTGTAATAGCATCTGAACTGATGGCCCTGTTTCTATTTTATCTCCTTCAAGTACTTAAACAACCAGTGCATTCTTTTCAATAATAAACCATATTTTGATGCATCTCTGCTCAAAATGTGTAAGTCTTTTTAAGAGAAAAGCCAAAGCCTTTGCTGTAGTGTGAAGGCCTATCTAATCTTAGGATCTGGTTCATACTCTGACTCCCCATTACTAACACAGTTCTAGTCACCCTAGCCTTTGGTAGATGGGAACTGTCAACCCATAGATGCTCTTCCTAAACTGTTCTTCTCTCAAAGACTACATGTATTGTTCCTCACTTTTTGCTCACATGTCAGCGTATGAAAAAATCTTCTTTGTCTAATAATATAAAATGCCTTCAACGTATTCCCAGACAAACTTATCTGCCTTGCTTCCTTTATAGTTATCATCATCTCCTATCATAGTATATATTTATTAATACATTAGGTTATTATGTGTGTCATAACATATCCTAAAATCTAAGATCAATGAGTGATGGGCATGCCTTTTTTGTTCAGAGTTGTTTATCTTGAACAATCAAGATACAATGTTCAAGGATATATATGGGTTGATGCTATACTTATGAATTGTAAATATATCTAGCATACTGTACTTAGCATCTTTCAATTTTAGCAGACTGAATAAGTCCTCACTTTTAGCATATGCAAGATATGTACAATAACATATACATTATTCACATTTTCTGGAGAACAAAGTAAATGCTTTCAGTCCACTCTTTCCAGTGATTTGAATCAGATGTTCTGCAATCAGTAACAGGTATACAGTATCAACCATAAAGCAAGGATTTGATGGATGTTAGCTATAACATTATATACATAATTGTTTTCTATGCATGTATTGTTGTTGTTGTTGTTTTGTCCTTTTCAGGTATTGGAGATATAGTGAAGAAATGAAAACCATGGACCCTGGCTATCCCAAGCCAATCACAGTCTGGAAAGGGATCCCTGAATCTCCTCAGGGAGCTTTTGTGCACAAAGAAAATGGTATGCATTATGTACATTATACATTTTATAAGTGTATTACTTTAATAAAACATTTTACTTTTTCACTATGTTAAATGAAATCATTGGAAAGTGCTATACTTGAGCTACATAATATCAAAATAACTGTATAAATATATAAATTTATCTAGATTCACATTTACTATTATGCTCTAGATATTAGTTAAGCTCAACTTATTTAAGTTTATTTTGAAAAATCATTGAAAACTAGAGTTAAGCCTGGGATTTAGCTTAGCGGTTCTGCCTCCTGCCTTGCAAGCGCAAGGTCCTGAGTTCAATCCCTGGTACCAAAACAAAAACACACACACACACACAAACAAAAACAAAACTAGAGGGAATACTTTAATATGGAAGGCATGGATACTTCTGAAATAACCTCATCTATATTTCTTTTTAATATCCTGTAAAGATAATAATAATAAACATACCTGGGAAAGGAACTGGCCTCAAGAGGAAGATATCAGTGCAGGCTGAGGCACTAAGACACTTGTTGATAATGCATGTTGAGGGTTCTAAGTTTTCATGTATTCTTTGGCATAGAGTTTTAGCAGACAGAAAAGATCCCCAGTCCCATGTAATCAGACTAAAGTGGATGCAAAATGACCTAAGAGTAAGACACAAGAGCCCTTGTATATGATCTTTGTCAATCATAAAATCTAATATGATGGAATCCTGAAACATTTTCTGTAGTTCACTCATCTAACATCGAGAAATCCATTGTTGTAAGAATCCTTTCCCAATGAGAATTTTTTTCTTAAATCTAGAAGCTTAAAATTAAACTATACATTTGTATGTTTTTGAGTTAGGGTGAAATATGCCTCCCTATAATGTCTACCTTGTAATATTATTGCTGCCATTTTGGTCAAGGAAATAACATGATGATCTGGTGTCATTTCAATGCCTACTTTGTGTCAGTTGTTACATAAATTATTTAATTTAATTGTTCTACATAAATGGCTCTTTTACCAACACTGTTTATTTATTTTTACCAATACTCAGATTAGATACCTCACTCCTGATCCTAAGATTAGTAACATCCATAACTAATTCTTGAAACTAGAACATTTTAGCCCCAAAGAATGTGCTCTAACACACTGTCTCCAAAGGTAAACCTATTATTTTCTATGATGCATTGTTAACAGTAACTGATAATCTAGTATATCTGGTTAAAGTTGTCATTTAATCATACTGTACTCTCCCAGGTTTCTTCAGGGTGTGGCTTTCTGAGCCACCCTCCTTGTGCTATCCAGTGGAACCATCCTAATTTGGCAATTTGCTTGTTTTCCTCTTACATGTTTTTCTTGCCTTTCTTCTGCTTTACTTTTAGTTTTTCCCAAATAGCTACAACAATTCATATCACAATTGATTCATGCAGAATATAGTAGAATACTTGTTTTTTTTAACAACTGTGTGGGCTTCAACTGTGCTAAAGCCAGATGAAGAATCCTCTTTCAGTTGGTTTTATATTAATTGCTATAAAGCCACACCTCTCAAGTATTCTATTTTTCTCTTTCCAGCTTGAAATTTGAAGAAAATATAAGATTCCAGTGTTAATACCATTTAGCCCCATGTGTAGTCTCTTAAAATTCTTGGTTCTAATTATTTGGTGTGTTAATTCTCCATTTCTATGCTCATAGTCTGTTAAAATCTAGAAGCTTATTCATGTAGATATTTCCACAAAAGTCTCTTTATCCGTTAACATTTATTAATCACTAATTAATTTTAACCAATAAAAATCTAAGAGCAGAAAACAGGATAAAAAGCACACTACCATGGGAAAACATCAATTAAGCTATAATAAGAAAACTCTGGTGGACTGTCTCATTGCACTGTTCGAATGAAACAACATAGAAAATAGTCTGTAAGGTCCAAATATAAGAGAAGAATACCATCAAGTAACATGTTATAGCCTCATGAATTTTTCTTTCAGATTTTCTTTTCTGAAAATCTGTGGGAGGATGAGATGGGTACTGCAGATGAAACTCAGGGGTTCTCTATCACTGACTACATCCCCAGCCCCTTCTATTTGTTATTTTGAGACAAAAATCTCACTGAGTTTCCCAGCTAGATTTGAACTTAACACTCCTACTGCATCAACCTCCAAAGTACTGTACTTTGGCTTATGGGATTGTGCCATCAAAAATTTTCTTAATAAGCATAATACATGTAGCTGATTTTTTTTAAATGAAACTCCCTAAACATTTCTTCAAGTAATATTACATAAATGAAAAAAGACAAAATTATTGAATAAGATGGATTTTGCAGGATCAATATTTGATTTACATATCACAATTTCAGACTTTTCAAATCCTTACATTATTTATCTCATAGTGACTGGATTTTAATTTTTAACAGGTGAATTCAGTACTATAAATACTACTCATATATGTAATATGGTACTCCAAAATTTGGCCTGCAAACTTGAGAAGTATGAAAATGACAATTTCTTAACTTTTGCATGATGCCCAGTAGCTTTGTAGCAATTAGCTTTGGCTTAAAATTGAAGATTAGTACACTTTAAGCTGTTAGTTTCCAGTTTATAAACATAAAAAGTATGTTCACCTGTTTGAAGATTTGTTTAATGGTAAATCAATGCCTTCATTCAACTATGACCATCTAATGTGCTGTTATTTGGCAGGCCCTCAACATGTCTTCATCCAAGTTTGTTGAGTAATTACATTGGATTTCATTAGAGTAATCAAATACCAGCTCCCTGTAGAAAAATTTGAATCTACATGCACCTGTTTTCATTTGGCAAGTTTCTCCAATTACAAAACTATCCTTTGAAATTAAAAGCAACAGCAGATTTTTATGGCATTGAAAAGAATTATTTGCAAGATGAGGTGGCCTGAAGTGATGGTCTATTCTTTCTGAAATTTCATGTGAGAGCTCACAGTTCTTTATATCAACAGTTATATCTATTGCAACTTTGATGTTTAACTGACAAAATCACTAAGTGTGCAGGCTCTAGTTATAGATCAGTATTTAAATCCTGCTTTCACCAGAATATTGGAAATTTTTGTTTTATTTCTGAGCCTCATTTCCCTGAGAAGAGTGGGTAATTAATTATACTTGACAGTGGTTGTGAGGGTTAAAAGAAATAATAATATATAGTAAGTTTACAACACTATGCCTCCCCTATACAATACAATAAAAAATGAGGAAAAAATAATCCATTAGTGATTATGAACTCTTATCACTTATATTAAAAATAGACAACTCCCAAAATACAGTTTTTCAAGTAATTATAGCCTTAAAATATTTTTCTTGGTGCTTTGATGAAACCAAAAATTAAGACCAAATAGCACAGTCACAAAACCAACTTGCATGAAAGAGCTACGTACAGAAAGATTGTGTGTATGGAGAACCATCCTAAGAAATTGCATATATTTGCAGTTTTTTAAATTAGAACCTTATAAAGACTGTTATTTGGACCCATAATATATCGAAACAGCATACACATGGTTGAGTTATTTGAGCCAGACCATGTCATCCTCCATGAATTATAATTTACTTAGAAATATTAAAATTAACCTTATAGATCTGTTTATACCATTTCTATAAAAATGAGTAATGTCTTTACAAGTTCTATAAAATAATGCTAGCTGACAAAAAGTTAACATAAACTAAGTAAATAAGTTAAATAAAGGGGACAAAATAACCCTGCCCCAGAGCCAGAAATGAGTTTAGTGCCCATAATACTGTAAATATCTATTTAGTTGTTAAGATTCCTAGCAGACCAAATACCTACTGTCTGATGATTTATGATGACTTCTTGTCCAAGTGACAAAAGGAAACCTGTTGTTTAGGAGTAGCACAAGGATGCCTTATACTAAAATGATGAGAAATTTCCCTTGTGGTTCAAAGAAGCGAGAAGTGTTTGTAAAATGTATTGAACAATGTCCTCCGTGGCAGTCTGAGGGTAAACACTGTTCCAATTTATAAAGCTGTTTCAGCATCTTTCAGTGTAGGCTGATATTATCACACTAATGTGTGATTCCGTGACAGCACTCCTGCAAGCCAGGAAAAAGAATAAAGTTCTCTTTCTAGTGCAGAGTAGGAGTAGCTGCACAGAATTTGGTCTTGTGCCAGTCTTCTGTAGATACCATTTCTCTGCCCTCCTCTTTGCTGAGCTTTCCTTTGGTGTTAGGAGACACAATCTCTGGAACACAGCAGCCAGGGCCACTATAAAACAACTGATAGTATTTTCTTCTTATGAAAACTGGAGTGCCTTAAGATACATCTTTTAAGAAGCCTGTCTCATTAACATTTCTAAACATGGACACTTTCACAACTAAATTCTATCCATGTGTGTGTTTTCCCCCAGGCTTTACTTATTTCTACAAAGGAAAGGAGTATTGGAAATTCAACAACCAGATACTCAAGGTAGAACCTGGATATCCGAGATCCATCCTCAAGGATTTTATGGGCTGTGATGGACCAACAGACAGAGATAGAGAAGGACACAGCCCACCAGACGATGTAGACATTGTCATCAAACTGGACAACACAGCCAGCACTGTGAAAGCCATAGCTATTGTCATTCCCTGCATCTTGGCCTTATGCCTCCTTGTATTGGTTTACACTGTGTTCCAGTTCAAGAGGAAGGGAACACCCCGCCACATACTGTACTGTAAACGCTCTATGCAAGAGTGGGTGTGATGTAGGGTTTTTTTTCTTTCTTTTCCAGAAGTTTGTGGTAACTTGAGATTCAAGACAAGAGCTGTTATGCTGTTTCCTAGCTAGGAGCAGGCTTGTGGCAGCCTGATTCAGGCTGACCTTCCAAACCAGAGGGTTGCTGGTCCTGCACATGAGTGGAGACACACTCATGGGGAAGATTACATGATGCACAGTTATCTGCCGTTCTTCAGTCCTTTGTCTTTCTTTGTCATGCAGTTCTAGGCCTTTCCTCTGCACGTTCAATGCCCAGTAAGATTTCTGGATTACCTAAAGAAGAGGAAAAAAAGAAGAAGAAAAGATGCTTCTTAAAGGATTTTAATATTATTTACCTTCTGAAGTCTGATCCCATTTCTGGGAGAGAAAAAATAAAAAGAAGCAAAACAGAAAACCCATAATTTTTTTTTCTTTTTTTTTTGCTTTAAAGCAAAGGAAAAAAATTCCACAATTGAACTTTCAGGAAAGTGTGAAGACCCAAAACAGCTTTGTCTCCAAAGAAGATAGCTCTGTGACTGCTATGGATAGTCTCCTGCACATCACTTTGTCAGGTGGGAGATCTGGAATACACATGCAGGACTTCAGACTGTTGGGACAGCCATTTTCCAACAAACAAGGGGCCAAAATATCTGCAATATAGTAACAGCCTTAATAATACATCCATTTTTCATTTTCTACAGCTGTTCTCAGCTATGTCCTCAATGTTTCATCACATTTATATTCATAGCTATATTCAAACAGGATCTTTTAATTGTTTTGAAGTGTTTCTAATCCCCTTCTTGCCACCAGACCCCTACATCATTGTGATAATCTGCCCAGGTTGTATTAGGCCATTGCCCCAGGCCTTCCATGGGTCTGTCAGGAATATTCATTACAAAGCAGAGCAAAAAGCACCATGTCCTGAGGTAGATTACAGTGACAGTCATATTATAAGGATCGATGACTCTTGTAATACATTGATGTAACCCTTTGAGAACTATCAGACCTGCTTTAAGAGTCTTATTATCCAATTAGAACTAGGCAATGGTAAAACAATCACAGGTTGAAGAAGTTCTGGCTTTTATAACGTATTCTCTGATCTCATGTAATTCTTGGGTGATTTACAGCAGTAAATAAATGCATTTATAACAAACAGATATGGTGTTACTTGCCAAACATTTTCTGGCAAATAAAAGTGATATTTTGTTAACAGTACCTTATAAGAGTAAAATTTTATTTCAACAACTGGTTATAATAACCTAAGTCTTTTTTCCCTTAGACAGACTGTATTTTTATTTTAAAATGCATTGCATGAAAATTGAATTTACCTTGGTACAATGCAGTCAACATTGCCATTTAAAAATGAATTAAAATGGTGACTCTGAGATTGCATGAATGTCCTCCAGTGCATTACCTATTGCATGTCAACCATAGTTCTCAAAGGGTTAGTGTAGCTTCTGGCATTTAGCCATCCATTAGGTCACTGACAGAGCCAAGAGATCACCAAAGCATTTCATTGTTGAGTGTAATTTGTCCAAACAACAGTATTGTCATTTTCATGTGACCTGTAGAGCAGGTTTGTATCAATATTTTTTTCCTAGAGAAAAGTCAGCAACTGACAGACCTCTTTATTGATTTTTAGGAGCTGCTTCTTGCAGTGAAAGGCTTTACAGCCACTGGGCTGTGAACTTATTAGAGATGGTCAGAAGGAATGCACCCCATGAGTCAGACATTGGCTTTGTGTGAAAGCCAGCTTTTGAGGGGATTAGCTTTTGAAACAATGAACAGCTTGCCTTGAACTTGATTATTGATCTGTTGACTGTCATTAACAACAACTTAAACATTGTCTTCTGTGAAAATTTTCCTTGAAGAGTCCTGTTCTATGTCTTTGCCCTTTGACTTTTAACTTGAAAACTGGCACAAACTGAGGAATTCTGTTGTGGCTTCTCTATCAGATGGTGAATTGTTCTCTAAAACCTAGTCAGCAGGAGCTGTTTCCCTAGAGTGGAGAGAGGAAGGGTGTTGACAGTGCATCTGCGGGTGAACACTTTGCTCCTTACATGCACACCCTCAAAAATGCCCTATAGGTAGAAGTGACTCTTATTTTCCTTTCATATAATTTCAAGCCTAAGTTCATCATTTTAGTACAAATTATAAAAACTATAGGGAAAAAAACCTCAAATACTTGAATGGCCAGTGTGGCTTTTATATAAAGCAGGAATTTTATACTAGTGAAAATTTCTTACTCATTTGCTAATACACATTTCCAGATGATTTTTAATGAGTGTAGGTATACATTCTTATTTGGAAATGGATAGTTTGGCTGCCTTGAATTTATATTTATACTCAACATTGCATGAAAACTAGAATGCCTTTTGGTTAAACTACATGTTTATGACTTGGTTGGGGGAAATATTTTCTAATCATGGGTGGCATGCTGGAAAGCCTTGCAGATTGATATTTCTTACAATCTGAGCATACTGTAAGCCTAAGAATTAAAAAAGAACACATAGCAAAGAGGAGTGGCTTCACAGCAAAACATTATGCCATGCAGACTGCATTTTGACAAGATATGAAGATCATGAATGTGAGGGCCACGAAAGCAAGGAAAGAGAACCAGAATCAACCCTGTAGCTTTACTTCAGTGCTTCCATTCTAGATGATCCTGGTATTATAAAGAGTTAAGTCATTACTGCTGAGCATAGAGGAGTTTATATATAAGCTTGTTTATGTAGTGTTTGCTTGTGGGAGGGTTTAATCCTTTCAGGACTTCGATGTCAAAAAAGAAAAAGACTATATTTTGCTAAAGATAGAAATGAGGAACTGTGTCATTTTGGGACATGTGCAAATCATTGAGGAACTCCATCAACCTGCATTGAAAAAATTTTTTTCTCTAAACTGAGAAACAGAATAAGCAATCTATTTCCTCTATTCATTCATCACAGTATCCTGATTCATCACAAGACTGTAAGTATATAAGGGCTAGAAAATAATCATAGCATTAAGAAAGAAGGTGTCAGTCATTTTGCTTGAATTCTGGTAAAAGTCATGGATGAGTTTTGGGTCATATTTACTTAAATATGAGAAGAGTTTTTGTGCAATAAGAAAAAGCATATAAGGTTGTTCTGACTGGGATGTTTATCAGACTAAGAATGCAAGAAAAAAGAAAATAATAAGTACAATGTAATCACAAACACTGGAATTTCATTTCTTTATTGTATACCAGGCATTTTATGAGTAAAGTTGCTGCCTCCTTTTCCACTTGAGATTTGGAAAAAAGTGTCAGTCCTAAGAGAATAGTGAAAGGGAGAGTAACCGATTGACCTAGAAATGAGAATAACAAAAAACAATATAGAATAGATTTATGTGGGTCCACAATGTACTACATCAGTTCAGTATCAGTAGAGACATGCACCTACCAAACAGTTTTCATCATCTCATCACTAGAAATATAAAAGTTCAGAC
Organism: Heterocephalus glaber; assembly: GCF_053883595.1. Taxonomy (NCBI): domain Eukaryota; kingdom Metazoa; phylum Chordata; class Mammalia; order Rodentia; family Bathyergidae; genus Heterocephalus; species Heterocephalus glaber. The sequence continues at coordinate 31,299,983 of NW_028258344.1, read as the reverse complement.
CTAGGGTTTGCCAAAGAAAATGAAAACATACTCATTCTCACACAAAACAATTTTTGCTTCATTATTTCTTAATATCTAATATAAACACAAGTTTAAACCAGATAGTTATATACATAAAGTGACTACATAGTTCATAATTTTAATGAAATATTGTTTTGTACATTATTAACTGAACTGAATGGAATATTAAAATAGTTAATCAGCTTGAAATCTCTGTGAAGCAGTAATTTCACACCAGACCATTGGAAAAGTTTGTAAATTTAACTATTGGCTTATTTCAGAACAAAATGTCTGTGGACATGGCAGCCATCACAAGCAAATATAAATGCCTTTTAGAATTGCAAAGATTACATAGTGAAAATAAAGAACATTATGTGACAACTTCTGCTATCCAAGAGCAAGACTCTTCTGAATCATATGTAATAAGTTACTAAGTAATGATTACAAAAAAATTATCAAGTAAGAAAGGATACAGGCTGATTTATTGAAATAAGCAAATGTTACATTTATTAGTCAAATTGCCTATAATCTTTTCATTGATACATAATTTGGCTTTTCATATACTATGTACTTCTTTCCTTTCTGTGTGATTTTAAAACACAATATAATGGATAAAAACATTACCCAAACTTCACTGGTAGTTCCAATATATGAATGATGGTGTATATACTGAATCCTAGGGATAATCATGTAATATTTGCAAGTGATACATATTGTGTTGATATCTCTAATATGGTATAAATACAGACCCGTGCTTTGTGGCTCTTCCAGTAGAATAACCAGTGTGTTCTTATTGACTAAACTCAGTGTGCTGTCTGAAGAGGAATGGATATTATATACAAATAGACTTGTTAAACAAGAGTCATGAAAATGATCTTTTTAAAAAGTTTTTGGAATTATTTCCAAAAACTAATAAAGGTCGTGATTTATTGATAAGCTTTGAGTCTGTGAAATTGTAGTATATACTAAAGCAATCTTGTGGATGATGATTAGATCTTTTCAGCAAACAAAGCAAAAAGTTTGGGTTTTTGTTTTTTTTTTTTTTGGTACCGGGGATCAAACTCAGGTCCTTGCGCTTGCAAGGCAGGCGGCGGAACCACTGAGCTAAATCCCTGGCCCTAAAAAGTTTGTTTTTTGATGTTCTTAAGAGCATATTACAAAGTGTCACAGATGTCAAACAGAACATGCCATCTAACCAAAAATGTAAAACTCAGATGACCTTTTACAAATAGCTGTAAATACAATCTCAGCCAAAACATGAGATCACAGAATGTGTCAAGTCAAATCATACTGAAGAATCTAACCATCCTGTTGGATTTTATGTACCTTCATGATACTGATTTATTATGACCACAGGAAATGAGTGCCAGAATATAAGTATCTACCTTACGGGTTCCATCTTGCCTGAGAAACAGCCATATCTACATCAGAAAACTATAAACAATTATCCTTTAAAAATTAGAATTTTATGTAATAAAGCAACAGCAAGGGGTAGTATCATAACATTAATATGAGAGCTAAATATTTAATAAATAACTGCAGTAGAGGAGGAGGAAAAGAGTCTTGTAAAATAGACACATTCTAGCACTGTTTAATAATAAAACTGGAAATTTTACCTTAGCAAGTATAAAAATAGTGAAAAATGCACCTTCAAGCTCTTCTCACTAGTGATATATCAATGTATATATTTAGCCAGTGGTCATTAGATATTATCTTCCTAAACACATCTGATACTCATGCATTGCCTTGGCCAAAAAATGTCAGAAGTAGGTGTTCTGTAACCTCAACTGGAAAGATATATAATGTTAGAATCCCTGAGCAAAGCCATTCCCTAGGATAGAAATTTACCTCGATAGTCGTATAATACAAAACACTTGGCATAGTAGCAAAAAAAGTTGCCTTAGTGTTCTAGTCTCATCTGATTGTAATCTTTGACTTTAACATAACACTCAAATCATTTCTCATGTTTCCCCATTTTTGTAATTTTGAAGTGATTCTGAAATAGTTCAGGTCAGATTAATAATGTCCAATTACAAACATCTTTTTCAATATGTGTATACTTTGAAATTTAAGCCAATAGTATAGAAAGCCTAAAAACAAATGCTGATTTGGCATATTGCAGAAACTGAGGGAAAAATACAGGTGATATCATGAAATTCCTGACAATTTTCTGGTAGAAGGCAAAAGTAATAGCCTTCAATTTTGAAGAGAACTGTGAGCTTATAACTAATGGGACATAACACACATCCTTTTTTAGAACAATGATAATTCTTTATACCAAGTAAAAATGTAAGACCACAAGAACCTTAGTGCTATAACAAAGTCTTCACAGGCATGCATAACTAATACTTTTCAAGAAAAATGAGGGCATAACCAGTAATTCATAGTCAGTACATGATATGTACAAAAAGTTATACATGAAAAACATTTATATATGGAGATTTTTAGGGATTCTATGCCTTTTGAATTTAAAGAACAGTATGTCTTCAAATTTTTCTTACACTAAGACTGGTAATAATCAATTTTTACTCAATGTGTCCTTACATTAAAGGGCATGCTGGGCAGTGTAGGAACACATGTCATAAATTTGAATGTCATGCTGATTCACAAAACTTTGCCATGTGCTCTGCTATAGAGCTAGATTTATATGCCCTTAAGAAGGGAAAATATCAGTTCAATATAAATATGAAAATATGATAATTCTAACATGTTAGGTCACTCAGCTTCAGAACAAGAGGTCATTAACTTTTAATTCACTTAGAAAAACTGGAGATGATGAACAAGAATGAAATGATAAACATTTTGACTAATGAAGATGTATATTGACTATTTTTTTCACTTCCTTTTATCCATAGAAAAAAGCATTAGTTTCCATTGAGACATTTCTGTAGCTCTTGGACTATAGTTAGAATGAATCCCAGGCATAGTATTTTTGGAAACTGGTGATTTTATACATGCCTTATATATGATGAAGCTTTGGTCAGACGCGACTGCATGGTAGGATGCTTCTTCCTGGTATAAGACCTGATGCTGCTTGTACTTGCCACCTTCTATGCGAATGTATGTCGCTACATTGGCCTGTCTCGCCAAGATAGGGATGAATAAAGCCTGGTGTGAGCTATCTGCTTGAGAAGTCAGTAGGATGCATGTTTGTTTGCGGTCCTGTAATGTCAATTTGAACTTGTTCCCTCTATATTTTAACAGCCCAGTTTTTGAGATTAAACACACTTTGCTTGAATGAATGATTTTTATGTGATACAAAATTATCCTTAATTCAATGTCATAATTTCTTTGCTCTCACTGGAATAATATCACAGAGGCCACATTTCTTTTTACTGTCTTCTCACAGCTTTTCAGTATATACAATTGCTTGCATAAATTGAATTTTTAGTCTTTTTTGTCATGCACTTCTTATCTGTTATGGAATCCATTATTCCTTTCTATATTCATAAATACAAACTTTGACAATCTTACTTGACTTTCAAACCAACATAGTTTCCAAACAAAGGTGAGCATATGCCTGGTTTTTCTGCTTCTTTGAATCAGAGATCATTATTTGTTTGTTTTCTGTTTGTCACCCAAAAATAAGATAGTTTGGAGAGCTAACCTGAATTGAACAGCATTGTGCATTAGAAATAGTTCCCAGGAAATATGTTTTTGTTCCTCAGTATTTTCCTGCAGAAATTTCATGCAAAGACTATTCCTTGTACATTTCACATGTTCCTGTATCTTTCATTAGTTTCTAACTTTTATAGAGCTATTCCTTGAGAAAAGTGAAATGCTGAGTACAATGGCTGTTGCCTCCTGATAAGGCAGCTAAAGAAATTTGTTTTTGGAGAGTATATCTTAAATAATTATATAGTAAAATGAATACTATAATATAGTGTTCAGTTTAAAGTACGTGAAGACGTGCATGCCTAAAGCCTTGAGTCTTTGATCTGTTCTCTTTACATATAAATTACATATATACTAGAAAGAGAGCTAGAATAAAAGAATTAGGAATATTATAGCAGCAGCTTTTTGCTGCTTTGATTTTGACTGGATCAGCATTTCTATTGTGGACCTCTATTTTCAGGGGTTTTAGAGAGTTGGCCATAAAAATTTGCTTTGCTTTAAGCTTAAAAGTCTTGAAAGATTTTTTGTTTTAGGTATCTAATTTTAAACAAATATGTCTTTCTTTTATATTACAGTAAAGAAATAAATGGAATTATTAGTTCAATTTTGTGCTAATATCTTTTAATAAACATAATTTTGAAACAAAACCAAAATCAAATTAGATCATGGTTTGTTAATTTTAAAAATTTAATATTGTTGACATTGAGAAATTTGCCTGCTTCATCAGTATAGTTACCTATCTTTAAGATGTTTGAAAACTTGTATACCTGTATTAACATTATCCTGATTCCAGTAGCGGATCAGTATGATAATGAGTGCAGATTTGTGACATGCTTACGATCTATCTGGTAATATAGATTTGGAAATATATAGTATATATAATACATATATATTTACTAGATAGACTAAGGGGAGAAAGCTCCTATGAATTTAGTTTGTCAAATAAATACCATATATTAAAGAAATTGCACAGACATTTATATTTCAGAGTCTGAATGAGATGCAAGTAATTGCAAAGGAAAGTTGTCTCTTGGGATAAACAATATACATTTTATAGCTTCTTATAAAAATCATTTTTCCTTCCTATATTGTGGTTGTGGAAAATTAAAAGAATTAAAATTAATACAGACTTTGTTTTAAATAACATTAAACTGTGAAGCAGAGAGAAAAACGCCAGGAAATTAAAAATTTAGGCCATTATTTTGTGGTTGTTTGAAAATACTTTAATTTCTCCTGATGTTTGAGTTATGATGAAAGTATTAAAATCTATCTTCAAGTATCTAGATTACTCACATTACATTACACTCTTTCATCAAGTTTGTTTTTTATAACACATAGTTTTCTATGTGCAAGGAATGAAATATTGCCTTTTTTGCTGAATGAGTTCTAAGATTTCTAAGTCGTGAGTTCTGGAGTTCTTCTCACACAGGATTCTATACATTTCTACCATCTTAAATCTGGATATATATATGTGTATATATATACACACACACATATATATATATGTTTTTTCCAGACAGCTTCTACTGACAAACACAAAGTTCGTTTGTGTGCAAATACAAGGCTAATTAAATGGTGCTAAAGTGTATTATGACTGTCAGATATAATCAGGCAAAATTTTGTGGTGCTTAAATTAATTTTTTCATTTATTTTTCATTGATCAGTGCATTGAACAGTGTTTATTCACAAGTTGTCTTTTATTAGTGAATCAAGGCCTCATAGCACATTGTTAAATAAAATGGTTTGATTAGTGTGTGTAACAGCTCACCAAGCTATTATCTCTTAACTCCTTATAATGTTGTGTCATTAAAGGTCAAGGGGCCATGCTATTAATCTCATTGCTTTAGAACCATTAACACAACTGAACATTTTCACAAAGTACTTATGTTTACAATGCTATAACCCTTTGACTGCTGCGGCAACCTTTAACCACACATGTCCCAAGCTAGAATCATCAGCATGGTTCTTGCCATGGCAATCAAAGAGTTAAGGGCTGTGCAGTGATTTGTTTTGTATTTATTAATTTATATTTATTTCATTTCCATTCAAGGAGGGGAGTTGGGGTGGGGCAGTTTTTGTCTGCTGTGTCTTAACCTAGGGAAGGGTTAAATGGCTTTTTATACTATTGCATCTTCTGTATTTACCATCAATTCATTGTGTTGTAATTAAAAAAAAACTGTCAATAAATAAGAGAACAGAAAAATGTTTCATAGACATTGTGGTTTTACTCAATGAATGATTACTCACATTGTGACTAATACATAGCATATGATCTATAGCAATAGACTTTACTGTCTATGTGTTCCATATCACTATGAAACAGAAAATAAAAATACTTGAATAATTTGGGGCAAAATCTCCTGTAAATTTGCCTGAATTAGCAAATACATTAAAATTGGCTGCATAAACTGGAGAATTGTTTAATGACTCACTAAATCCATATAATATTTTATCAAGGATAGGAGCAGAAAATATCACTGCATCAAATGTATTCCAGAATCCTCATGAACATAGGACATATGAAGATTTCTGCAAATACTTGACAAAGAAAAAAGATAACATTTTGGACAGGTAAATGTAATCTATTATTTTAAGTTAAAAATTATGACTGTCTAGGTCAATTTAACCTAAGAAATTGTTTTTATATCAAAATTTTGACAGAATTTCTTTTAATTCTTTCCATCCTTTTCTTATTCATTTATCTATCTGTTTGGTTACTTTTATATGGTACTTGAGATTGAATCCAGGACCTCACGCATACTAATCATGCTCTGCCACTTCACTACATCCCCAGATCTCTCTTTTTTTTTTTTCTTTTTCTTTCCAGGATTAAACTCAGGCCCTTGCACTTGTAAGGCAGGTGGCGGCACCACTGAGCTAAATCCTGAGCCCAATCTCTTTTTCTTTTAATAACAAAAGTATCATAACTGACACAGTGAAAAAAAGCAAAAAATAAAGATAAGCATATTCATACTTAAACTTTTAATAAAGTATCTTGAACTAAATCCACTGTGAAATTTTTTTAAAACCTTGTCAGTTTCAGGAAGAATTAGAAATCACACTGGCAATAAAGTGGAAAAGGTGTTTTCTCATCAAAGATTAAGGTGTATCTATACACCAGAAATTAATCTTATAAAATTTAATCTACATGCAAAAGAGGAGCTCTGAAGCAGGGTTACTAAAATGATTGCAGAGATTTAATTGCCTAATGTAATACAAAGTAGACTAGAGAAACACAGAACTGTTTACTTTTTGAGTTCTGGATCTAGGGCAAATCCCCAAGAATTTGAAGATGATCAAGGCATTACAGGAAGACTTGAACATAAGAATTGTTGGACTTTTAGTTCATCTTAAAGACACTGCAAGCCTTAGACTAACAACAGCATGGTTCCTTTCTATATTTGTAGAAGAATTTTAAACAAAAGATAACTCTTATTTGTGGGAAGCTATGAAAATGTTAAACCATGAAATCCAAAGAAACCCAAGAGTGACTCTCCCTTGTACTTATTGTTAAAGGTAGAAAGAAAAAAAGGTAGAAATATCAATCTGACACAGTAAAGAATATATTTTTCTTATGTGGATGGATTTACTTATTAACTTAATATCAAAATATATAATATATATGAGAAATAGATACATATATTACATGGCTTTTGTCACAATCACAGTCCAAATTTAAAAATAACTGGGGAAGAAGAAAAATCTAGATAAGTTTATGGAGAAATCAGTAACATTCCAACACACTCTAGGAACATAAATGTTTAGTAAAGTGAATAATAATGCTTGTATATTTTAGATCTATCTTTAATGTATTTGGACATATTTTCAACTAAGTTTCATGTACTCCACCACCCCCTCAAGTTAGTTACACTAGTATGACACTAAATTTCTTCTATGTCTTTCCTTTCTCTTCTTTTCCCCTTTGCTTTCCCTATTTCTCTTTTACTTGAAAAAAATTCATAAACTGTCCATTTTACTTCTTTACTCTCTTATTCATTGTAATTTTATGGCACTCCTCACCTGTTTCTTTGAAGTTAAATAAAATATGAATTACTAAATTGAGTTTTTCTCACTGGGGATTTAGCTCAGTGGTTCCTCCGCCTGCCTTGCAGGCACAAGGTCCCAAGTTTGATCCCCAGTACCAAAAAAATAAAAGTAAAAATAAAAATAAAAAATAAATTGAGTTTTTCTCATCCTTTTCTTGCATGGCTTATTCACAATATTTGTTACTGATTATTATTCCATCATTAATACTTTTTCTAGATATCCTCTTCATAGTAGGACTAATCATTTCTTATTCCTCTTTTCCAAAGCCTAATAAAGTACTTGTTGTACAGTCAAGCTTCAATAAAATGTTTATTTTTAGACATTAAAGATTTGTACCATCTACACACTGTGACTTACTTTCTAAACTAATTCTTGGGAGTTTACATGTCTCCTTAAATGTTCTTAATCTCATTTTTCTACATTTATCCTGGACCCTCATTCACAATCATGGCTTTAGCTATGTGGTTATGATGTGTTGTGAAATCCGGATTTACAATTGCTACCCATTCAATGGACAAATTCATCTGCGTGTTTTATACTCCTTCTAGATTCATTTTTACACATATAAAATTCTTCACCATCCTTTCCCTTCCTGCAGCATAAACATCACATTTCTTGAATTGTCTAATTCTATTAATGGCTTTAGATTCTCTAAGTTACACATGCATAAAAATTTCAAGCAACCTCCTTCCCCATTTGCCACACATGCCTTCTTATGTATTTGCCATGTTTATGAATTCTCCTTCAATAGCATCTTTGGTGTTTGATTTCTCCTTGGCATTCCTACCCTATATAATGTCCCTAGTTCTTGACTTACCAATATTCTTGGCTAACTGATTATTCTTTTGCCTAACTGAATATTCTTTTCCAACACATCTGCACTTCCTGGCACAACATTCTTCTTACAGTAGAGTTCAAGCTATATTCCTTTACTATTAAGAACATGTAATTCATATATGCATCTTCCAAAATGTATTCTGTACTTGTCTTTAAAGTTTTTCATATATATACATACATATATATGAAATAGATTATATATTTGAAGAGAATATATATGTGAAATAATATATATATATACACTAGGAGAATATAGTAATATATATTATGCTAGTAGTAAATAGTAAAATATATATATATAAATCTCCAAATATTGACTATGCCTCATACATGCTTTTCGTCATGTATGTCTCTCCACTTTTAATGTCACCTTTCCCTCTTTTTCCTTTCCTAACATAACAGAGTGAACAAAAGTCATTGGCTTTGAAACCTTGTGTCATCTCTTTGCATTGTTTTTTGGGGGGAGGGGGTGATTCGAGAAAATATAATATTGCTTCCCTTTCCCTTCAAAGGTTTTCCAATGTAAGTAACAAATATATGCTCATAATCTTATGCAACTTCCTAGATAAAGCTTATGATTTTATTTGACCTTGTTTATATTTTTTCTTTTTAATGCCTAAGCTTTTGGGGATTGCATTGATCTCACTTTGTTTTCTCATTTCCTGATGCAGCACCTAACAGTGCCTTGTCTAAAGGAAATGCTCCAGAAATGTGTATTTAACTAAATCAAATTGTACTTTTTACTACAATTGGCATTGCAGAAATTCTATTTTGCTTTGTTATACATTCTTTCATCTACTTTTCTAGGAGTCTAATGAATACAGATATTTAAAAGCATTTGCTTCCAAGATCAAACATATTAAGGACTGGACCTTGAATCTTTCTAAGACTTTACTTTTTTCCAGTGCTCTTTAAGTATTTCTCACTCAATCATAATGAAAGCCTAAAGTTTAGGTTTAATCATTTTTATATTCCAAGAAGAAACCTTCAACAGCTGTAACCAAGTGAAATGGAATAATCTACATTTTATTTCAATAAATTAAATCAGACTTTCTCAAATGTATTCATAGACATCAAAGAAATATCTTTAGGGGCTTGGGATTTAGCTCAGTTGGTTCTGCTGCCTGTCTCGCAAGTGCAAGGTCCCAAGTTCAATCCCCAGTACCAAAAAAACCCCCCCAAAACAAAGAAATATCTTTAGTTTACTCAACATGAGGTGGTAGGGCAGATTTCCTTACAAAAGAGACATTATGAAAAAATATTTTGAAAATCTTAGTCATTTGCTCATTTAAAGGAAAATGGGGTTCAAATTCTTGCAGGGGTAGTATAAGGTCTACAGGACAGGATTTTAACATATTGTTAAATATAAAGTTAATTAAGGTATTGGTGAGAGGTGTTGGAAAGGGAGAAAAGCCAAGGCAAGGATAAAAGAGGAGAAACACTAACAGTACAAAGGCAGGTAAAAAAATGGTTTTAAAAAATGTTTGTTCCTCTCAACAGTTACTACTCAGATATTACACTTAACAATAACTTTCACCTCAGAACCCTTTATAGATTTTGCCTGGTGTGTGACATGCATATAAATTATGTAGTAGCACTTGCAGGTCAAATGATGGATCAGACATAGGCATATAATTTCCTTCACTCTAAAGCACTACTTAAACCACAGGAAATAGATAATTTTTAACAGATTTGTGGGCTGGGGATTTAGCTCAGTGGTGCCACCACCTGCCTTGCAAGCTCAAGGTTCTGAGTTTAATCCCCGGTACCAAAAAAAAAAAAAAAAAACTTGTAAGAAGAGAGTGCAATATATATACGTGTGAAACATATATATGTAAAATATATATAGAATATGTATGTGAATAGAATATGTGAAATAGTATATATACTAGCAGTATATAGTTATATATATAAACCTATAGCTATATATTAATTTATCCAAATATTGACCATACCTCAGCCATAGTTTTGGTCATGCATGTCTCTCCACTTTTAATGCCACCTTCCCCTCTTGACAATAGCAATATTTGGAAAGGTGAAAGCAAGTGGAAATCCAGTAGTTGGCTTGGTAGGGACAGGGTCAAGCAGAAAACAAACACAAACTATGTCACAAAGTGCCAAAGTCTTCATTGTGGAAGGCCCAGGTTCCAGTGTAAGTGGGCTAAATAAAAGTGACTAAATTGAGAATTAAAAGTATTGTAAAGTCCGGTTAAATGCTCTAGATCCTTCTTGCGTTTGGGCAACATTTTTTCCTCTCTTCAGCTAAAACCCACCTTTTTTTCCATGAGGAGTATATGAGAAAGTCTTTGAAATGCAGACGCCAGTACTCTGTACTAAAATATGGGACTACATGGATCTCTTGTTCTACATTTGCATGCCAAATTTTGAGACTCAAGTACATTTTTCTCCCTTTATATGAAGTTCAACATCAAGTATTGTTTGGTTTTATTAATTTCATTTGGAAAGCAAATAGAATGCTTCTTTCTGGTGAATATGACAAACTAGAGTAAGAATAATTAAATTTGGTTGCCAGAGTTTCCCCAATAATTAAATGGCCGGCCACCATGGCAATCCTGTATTGAATATCACAAAGTCTACTTTACATAATCAATATTTCTAATCAATTTTTTGTCCTCTTGTTAAACAGGATCAGACAACCAAAGATTTCTAGATATTTGAGGAAAGGTTTAAATAGAAGTATAGAGACCAAATGAACAGAAGAAATGACATGAACAAAACATTGTACAGGGAAAAAATATTTTAAAACTATCTTTAATATCCCATAGAAATAATTACAACTTTTTGCTTAGGAATTAAACCTATGATAAGAACAATAAAGAAGTTGGAAAAGTAAAATTAAATCTGTTAAATAATACAAAAATGAAGATATTACATTAAAATAATTGGAGTTTCCGAAGAAAACAGAACATAAAGCAGAGAAATAATAGTCATATCTTCAGTAAAATTTCCTTTGATTTAGAAACCTGAAATTTCCAATTAAGGGGGACTTACAGATGTCCAGTATCATGAATAAAAAGAATCATACAATCAGATATAACACTATAAAAATTCAGAGCAAAGAAAACACAAGCATTTGCAGAAAGGGAAGAAAATTCACTTGCAAACCATAAAGAATTACGGTGGTCTCAGATTTTTCTGAAGTAACATTGGAAAAATTGAAGATCATAGAGTGACATCTTGAAAATTCAAAATGAAAATTGTTTTCAGTCTATAAGTTTATAAATTAGAAAGCATTTATTAAAGAAAGTTTTCAAAAAGTTTTTTTCTTCTATGATCAATTTCTCAGCTAGAAGATGTATTTCCCCAAATGACGAGAGGTTCAAGAGACACAAAATTCAATAAGCAGCAAAAGAAAAAAAGACAATAAAGATGTAAAAGGATTATCAATTATATGGCAAAGAGCATTTCCAAGAATAAAATTGTGCACCAGGCATAAAAGACAACTGGAACCCAGTGACAAAGAGATGAGCATATGAAAGATCTTCATGTTCATGAGTTTTATTTTGTTGTGTTGACTTAATTAACCTATGTAGGTATTGGTCTATGGGCTCCATCCAAATAAAAAAATAATTTTAAGAGTAGGAAAATATATGGCCAGGTGTGGTACACACCTTTTATCTCATCAGTCTGGGTGGCTGAAGCAGTTGGATCCCACTTTCCAGCACACCTTGGACAATTTATCAAATTAGTAAGACTGTATCACAGTACAAAAAATAAAAAAAGACCTAGGTTCATGGATTAGAGTGAAGACTTTTGGTTCAATTCCCAGTGTGATAAAAAAGAGAAATATATGTGATCAAAAGAATAAAGAATCCATTTTTCAGAAAAATATTTCCTAAAATAAAAGCAAAGGTAAATATAGATAGCATGTCTATGTAAAAAATAGTCCAAATAGCATACTTGTTGACACCAGTAGATATGTATCATATACACTTGACTGAACCTCAGGGAGACTATACTTAGAGCCAATTAGAGTGGAGAATTAGTAATTAGGTCCAATGAAAATGAGACAAGTATCAAAGTAAGTCAATTATAAAAATAAGAAACCTAAAAATATTAAAGACCTAATTCAATGCTCAATTCTGAATAACAAGCTACAATCATGATAATATAAAAACTGAAATTTTATTTAACCATATATTATAGGAGAAGTACTTTGAGAGAATAAGGGAAGGGAAATAGGAAATGGCACAGAAAATAGCTTAGTCTTGACATAACATAATAGGAAACTTAGAGATGATATCAGATATTGATTGACTTAAAGAAAAAACTGTATCTGTATCACTTAGAAATACCAAGATGTGCAGTTCCAGGAAAAATAATCTGCCAAAAATATCAAAAGCATTCTTTGGGAGGAATATTATAGGAATGGAAGACAGAACTGGGAAAGGTTATATTTTGTTATAACATTGTTTTTGCATTATGTGGTGTTTTTGTTTTTGTTTTTGTTTTTGTTTTGGTACCGGGGATCGAACTTGGGTACTTGCGCTTGCGAGGCAGGCAGCAGAACCACTGAGCTAAATCCCTGGCCCTATTGTTTGGTATTTTTAATGCTATAACTGTGTTAGTTGAATAACAGAAATTTTAAATTAAACACAAAAACAATTTATGGTCAACATGTCCAAAATTTTCATAGACATAGAGATGCTCTAATCATGAGTTTATGGCTCAGCCTCTACCACTGAAGATTAATCATACTCATGTGATCACTTTTTCTCTCCACCCACTTTCTAGAATATTCTTTGTCTTCTCCTCTTTTACAATCCTCTTAACAACCTTTATGGTCCTTCACTTGATATAGAAAAAAAAGTACCCATAAACATCTTGGCAACTACTATTCAAACACACCTTATCTCTTATCTTGAGATATTTGGTTAAATGTTTTTGGAATATAACAATGTAAAAATAAAAGGACTTTCAGTTTACTGAGTCTGAGAAATATTCTTCAACAGAAAGGATCAATGGGGTAAGCATTAGGTCAGTAAAATTAAATTACAATAAAATGACAAATAATTCTGGCTCATATCTCCAATCAGAAAGGGAAGACTGACAAAAATAGGTACGATTTAAGAAAGGGATTTTTTTTTTTACATTTTAAAGAACTATTTGTGATATTAACATGTTACTTTTAAATGTAGTATGGGTTTACTGTGAAATTACAAATTATTATTTCCAAAAATAATGGTTTGTCTTTTCATTCACTATTAATTGATTCTGTGTTACACGGCAAATATTTGCTATGACAACATACAGGATGATCGAAGTCAAATAAGGAAGTCAAATTAAAATTACAACTTTGTGTAACTATGATATACCATATGATGCACAGAGCCAACAACAATATTACCATATAATATATAATATAAAGAAATAGGTTACACTAGGTAAAACTATTTTACAGCCAGATATAAAGGATTTCAATCAGCAATTCTGTGAGGGATTATTAAGGAAGACACTGGAAAGGTGAAAAAACAACAAGAAAAAGAAGTAAAAGATAACAGATAAAAAGAAGTAAATTAGCATTTTAGACAAAAGGTACAGTTTCTGAAAAGATATGTCAGTATGAGAAAGTATAGCATATTTGGAGGAAATGAATTATTCTACAAATGGAGCACAATGTATGTAAGGGAGATGTGGAAAAGGTAAATTTATAGCTATAAGTAATGACTCAATCATTAAGAATTCTTTCGCTTCTAAGTTTTTGATTGTTGTTTTTTATAGCCTATCTGGTAATTCTATCCACTATCCCCTCAAATACATTTAGTTTTGGCTGAAGTCAGGAAGAATATTTCTTGGGATGCAACTACAACCCCTAAATGAAGAGACTGTCATCAGTAAAAGCTCAGAGGAATAGGAAAATCAGAATTATGTATTTGTCTTGGTTAGCAATTGAATGGTATAGGGGTAAAATGATAAAAAATAATCAAAATATGTGATATGGATTTACCAGTTCCCCTAAATGAACCTCACTATTATGTAGCTCAAATGTATACTAAAAAAGTATCAAATGGTAACAAATCATCTATTTCAAAGAGGTAAAACTTTGGTAATTAATGGTACACAGGAGCACAACAGATTAAACATTGCCTATTATCACCTGGAATCAGGTGCAATGGAAAGCAAGGTGTTAGAGCCATACAGCTTTATGAAAGCGTCACAGCTAGTAAGACATCAAAGCCTCGGAGTATAAAACATCACTTCTAATAACGTATGCACTCTTAAAAAATTATGAGCTATATTGAGATTTTCTTAACTCAAACATTTACTGAAAACAGAAGTTTCCATGAATTTCTTTTGCAGCTACAATATTGAGCAAACTAGAAATAAAACCCTTGTTTGATCTGATATGTTGCCAAATTTAAATGTCCATTAATTCATAGCCCCATTAGATCTCTTGCATAAAATGAAAAGTTGGAGCTGAGATATAATAGAATATTAGTAATTGAAGTAGAAATATAGGGGTGGATTTATAGGATCCATTCTGCTTCCAAATTCCCAGACCACTATAAGTTTAATATCACCTTTTCCCAATCTGATGAGGCTCTATGATCTTGTTGAAAAACCCAGAGTTTCCTTACAAAGAGAAGTTAAAAATTCGTGTCTTATTCTTAACACATTAAATTGTATTCAGATATTAAAGCTACAGTCATATTCCAACATGCCTTGAAGAGGAATTAATTACAATGTCAAAAAACAGGGGAAACAGCTTACATAACAAAAAAATACAAACTTTGGCACCTCGATTTTATCCAGATCCTGGAGATTATGTATAGGAATGGATATTGAAGGTACTAGGCCTATAGGAAAGAATTTTTTAGTTGGCTAAATTTATTAATGTGAATTTAACTGCAACAAATGAGCTTTGTCTAGAAATATTGTAAACCCAGAATCAATGTTATTAAAAATAATTGAATATGAGGGACAAAAAATTCCTGAGTACAGTACAAAAGAAGTAATCTAGAATTACAACATGAGAATGCTGGAATTACATATCCAACATGGATATCTCCCTTGTAGCTCACTCACATTCGTGCAATCATATCCCCAAATGAGGACCTAGAAATCAGAACTTATAGCTATAGAGAAGCACCATTTACTTTGAAAAAATCCTATACGGGTTGTTCTCTGTTTGACATGGATGAGAAGGAAGAAATTATCAATGAAAGTGGGTATTTTAATAAGCACAATAATCCCCCAAATGAAAAAGCCAAAGCAATAATATTTGGCCACAGAGGAAAGGAGTGTATGGTTATTGTTAGTAAATCCTTGGAAGATGCTACATTATCATTAAAGCCCCTGAGACCAAAATAGAAGAATACCCCATAAAGTTCAACCTGAAATGTATAAGTGATAAGAACATTAAATATGGTGACCTCTTATCAGAGAGCTAGAACTCTTTCCCATTTCACAGACTCAGCTTCTAGCTGCCTTTAAGGGAGAAACTTTCAATAGTATCAGAACTATGACAATGACTCTTTCTTGTAAACTTTTCTAAAAGAATCTGTGGTCATTATCCATATAATGTATCAAGAAAAGGTAATCATGTTCTAGAGTAAGGTAAATATCCAGATTTTGGGGGGATTTTTGACACTGAATTTTCTGTAACTAATTCTTTAGGACCTCAAAATAAATCTTATCTCCCAGTCAGGTGTTTTATAGAGACAAATATTGATTCAAGGTAGCTCCAATGACATCCTAACATATGATGGTTATTTTTCTAGTGAATTTTCAATATTACATTTAGCATCTTTATCTTTGTCTTGGGTAGCCATGTAAGTAAAGAATGATTAAAATAAGTAAGACCAAATGGAAGCTTCCAGGGCTCCCTTTCCATACCAAAATAACTATATCTATGTAGTAAATGCAGAAAAAATTAATCATCATCCAACATTTGAAAAATTGAAGGATTATGATTAGTAATACATTTAATCCTATATTAAAACTAGTAAATAAAAGATAATAGATCAATTAGAGAGAGAGAGAGAGAATACAGACAGAGACAGAGACAGGCAGGTCGATAATAACTAGATAGATTAATTGATTTTGGAAACAATGGTGGATCCCAATAATTACAGTGATCAGATGAAGAGTTAAGTTATCATATGTGATTTCCTTACTGGAATAAGCAGTATAGACCCCATTGTCAATTGACTTTCAGTGACTGATCTGACAGATAAATTTTTAATTTATTCTGTTCTAAGTATAGAACATCAGATTCAGTTGTCCCCCTTGGAAATGATAGCAGTACATCTTTCCCATATTGCCACTGTGTTATGTCAAATCTGTGTAACAGTCTAGTTTGATGGTAAACTAATCCATCAATTCTACCTTTACGTAGAGCTCATGTTTGCCAAATACATGGATGACAGCAAGTAGCCAGAACCTGGATAAATTGAGTTTAGCGATGTGGAAGCATACATGCCATATAATGTCCTGAGGAAGTTTGCTTTATCCAAAAACATTTTGATATGTAATTATTTAGGACATATTAGCATATTTCCTCTAAATTTATGAATAAATTGCTGCACCTTGCACACACTATCATCAAGAAAGGGGCAAATTTACTATTTTGAGGAGTGATTTTTTTTGGGGGGGGTACTGGGTATTGAACCAAGGATATTCAGAATAAGATACTTCCTCAGCCTTTTTTACTTTTTTATTTTGTAACAAGGTCTCACTAAGTCCTTAATTTGCCCAGGCTGGGCTCAACCTTGAGATTGCCTTGCCCTATTCTCTCAGAGTGCTGAGATTATAGATGTGTGCCACAAGGACAAAGTTAAGATGTGATTCTTTGATCCATTTACTTGATAATCCAAAAGACCACTAGATTTAAGTGAGGCTCATAAGAGAAATTTGTTCATATTATAAACAATTTACTACCAGACTGTCATAATCCAGTGCATATACTTATGTTTAAACAATATTTAGCTTATTCAACCACCAGCAATATGAAATAGTTGAAATCTTCAATTATAGAACAAGAATAATGCACATTTGAAGGCATAACTACTGTATTCCTATTTTGAACAATAATTCTTGACTTGGTACTATGTCCTCTTAGGTATTGAATAACCTTCTGTGAACTGACCTACCATGCCAAAAAGTCAAGCATGTTGGTAAAATATCATTATAAAGTGGAAGTGGTAAATAGTGCGCAAGGCCCAAAGAAGTCCTAAATATACAAGGTGCATGTATGAACAGTGGTGCACATTCTCAAATTACCTCTGGTCCTCGCTGAAGTCATAGCAGTTGTCTGAGGAGGAAAAACTTCCAGCTTGTTTTATATGTTATTTGAAATGCTGTCACTAGTGGAAGATGACTATTGCAGTGCAATAGTCCAACTCAGAGGTCTCTCTGAAAGAAAGAAAGGAAAATAAAGCGATAAATCTTCACTTTGCCCAGAAACAGAGATGGTCTGCAACAACTGTATACACAGATACATAGACTGTGGCTAATCATTTGGCTGGATAATCTGAGGGTTGAAAAGGACAAGATTAGAATCACACTAACTAATTTACCACTGGCCATTCCTCATTGTCTCAGTTTTTCAAATGGAGTAGTCTCTTTACAGAGCAATACTATCTCAGAATTAAAATCAATATATACTTAACTGGTGACACTGTTCATGGCTTGAATCTTTGGCTATAAAATATTGTAATGCATTATATGTAAGAGCATTTTTAAAAGATATAAGATGTGTGACATTGTCAGATGACATGTGAGTAGATATCCAAGTATTTGAACTAGTAGCAAATTTATTGGGCTATTTTAGCTCAAGGTATGTGTTTTCTTGAGAAAGGTATTGGGGTGGTGAGGTTATTTGGACAGGTGTTCAGAAAATCAATAATTAAATTTTGGAACAATGGGCTAGGGAAGAGTAAAGAGTTTGCCTACCATGTGCAAGTCTCTGGATTTCATCCCCAGTGTACAAAAAAAATTTGAGAATATTCATCTATTTAGTTCTCTTATTTCCCATCTATAAAAGTGATTATTTTACTCATCCTTTTTATATTCTGGGCTATGATAGAGACTACAACGAAATGATTGGTAGGATAACAAAGTTTCATAAAAAATAAAAATGTATATGGTAATGTAGCTCTCAATATATTGCCTAAAATAAGTTATTAACATGCCAACCCATTTTGGGATTATTTTCTTGCCACTTTCTCAAACCGTTCTGGAAGTCTCATTTTGTGTGAGACTTTTCATATCCTGAATCAATTAACATTAACCTTTCAAGGGACCAGGGATTTAGCTCAGTGGCACCACGCCTGCCTTGTAAGTGTAAGGTCCTGAGTTTGATCCCCCATACCAAGCCCCCCCCAAAAAGCAAAATAAAAAAACACCTCAAAACATTAACCTTTCACAGTCATTTTACTTTTGGGAAGAGCCAGAATTTACATGGTGCCAGTCTGGTAAATAGGTAGATGAGGACACACAATAATGTTTTTATCAGACTTCCTTTCTTTTGGATGGCAATCAGCAGCAGCATTCATAATATTTTGATCACACCTCATGAAGATACTCATGAAAAAGAACTCCCAGAACTGTTTTAGAAAGTGGCAAGTATGCTGGGGTAAGTGTATTTGAAGTGAGGGGGAATATTTTGAGGTGGATTCATGCCAATCTGTGTTTTTACTGTAATGATTGTTAAGACATTCATTGTATATTTCAATTTTTTTCTTTTCTTTTTTTCCCTGGCTCTGGGAATTGAACTCAGGACCTTCTGCTTGCCAGCCAGGCATGGTGCCTGCTAATCCCAGGCCCCATTGTATATTTCAATTATAGTTCGTAGTACCATCTAGGATCATGTTGTAGATACTGTTTTATGTCATACTTCTTTAAAAACAATTTTGGGGTGTTTGATGAAGTTGTAATTTAAATAGCCATACAGATTCCTAAGGCCCACCCTAAACATATTGAATTAAATTTAACAAATTGCTCAAATATTTTTCAGTCCAAGTTTAAATTTTTGGTCCAAGGTTTGGAAAGACAATGTATCTACCATTGCTTGCTAAATGCTTCCTGAGAATATTCTTTGCTTAGCCAACAAAAGTCTTAACTTTCCATGGAGCCAAAGCCATGAAATACAGTCCTATTATTTATCACAACGCACAGCTTATTGAGTTACATGCATGTTGTATGTATGTATGCCTTGTTAGGGTGGCTTCAATTTAATGATCAAGATTTACAAAATGAAGACCTGACCCTGAGTATATTTTCTTCTAAGTAAAAGAAGTCTTTTTATAGATTTGACATCTGGGAATGTTCCAATTTGAATTTGTGGCTGTGAATTATTCAATATACTGACAGTGATGTTTGATTTGAAACCCATTCATTCCTTCAGTAGCCGATGTGAAACACCTTCTGAAGAGCATATTTAATTGCCCAGATGTTTGTGTGAAATTGCTTCCATTAATCACATTATTGATTTTGCTTCTCCTGTTTTCCAGTAGTCTTCTATTTTTAAACAGTCCCCTGAAGTGACATACAGAGGCACCTTAGTTATCCATAACTTTCTAATTCGTGATCTAATTGATAGATGAAAAATTCATTGTACACCTTTTCAAGCGGCTGCTTGTCTTAAAAAGGTGGTTATTTTTGTCACTTCCTGCTTGCTACAAAACATGTTCTGTGCTGCACTTTCAACCACCAGGCCACTTTTTCTCCAGTCAGCATCTCTCTGCATGTAAAACTGGCCTGAGAAAAAAATTGTCTGGTAAGCTAAACTTTTTGACTCTCTCCTCAGCTCACTTACCAACACACCTGCTTGTCCTTTCCCTGCTTCCTGCCTTGCATCCTGTTGACTCGTAGATAGTGTTCGATTTCTCAGCTAGCAACTAATTTAGCTTAAAATACATGACTCCATTTCTCCTAGAGGTACATGGATTTTCCCAGGAATTTTGAAAATCAATACACATTCAGTCGCAAACCAGAATACATTTATAAAATAAAAAATGTTTCATTTAAAAAGCTCTAGCATGCATCAAGAGCTTTCTATCTTTTAGGCAAATAAATTATTGTTATTTTAATGTAGGAGTGTTAAATGTTGTCTTTCTGAGCCATAATACCTTAACCTGTGCAATTAAATGATTGAACAGGATTATTCAAAGCCACTTCAAGCGGCAAAATGCCAAGGTCTTAAGGAGACAGACTGCTTCCTTCCAGGTCATGTGGGACATGGCTCTGCAGTCTGTAAGAAGGCCCTGGTCATCTGTTCCATGTAACCTGGCCACCAGAGTCTTAATGGCAGTTGCCATTTGAATTTCTTTGGATCTAGTATTTTTATCTGACAAGACGTAAAGGACTGCGTAATGACAACAAAAATAGTTGAGAGCAAGAAAACATGTAATGTTAATGAAAAAATTAACAGGCAGTTATTCAAACATACACATCAGTTAGAGGCTTAAACCCCACACCATTTTTAAAGATGTGATTATAAATTAATTTACTTTTTCCTTATATTAACTAAAACATCTTCCTTTTTATCATACAGCTGAAACTTAAGGATATATTTTGTTAATCTTGTCCCACCTCCTGTATTTAGAATTTCTGAGACTAAAGTATAAAAGGATACCTGATCAATCCAAGCAAGTTACATTTTATCTTGACAAATATACCTTCAAAACAACTTTCAAGTTAGGCTTGAATTTAGAATTCTCAGGTTGTAGCCCTTGTTTTCTCACAGTTCTACTATAGATTGATCCAACACAAGAAGCCACACAAGGCCAGGCCTGTGACTGCCCCCACTTTTCTTTTCACCCTCCTTATTTAATCCTGTATCTTGAGAAGTCATACGTCCAAGTCCCCTTCACCTACCACCAACAGCCACATCATGGTTGCCGTAATTGTTTTTTTTATTGCTATAATTGAATACTACACACTAGGTAATGTATCAAGGAAATACATTCATTTGGCTCATGGTTCTGGAGGACAGGAGGTCCAAGAGTTTGATGCCAGCATCTGCTGGGCATCTGGTGAGGGCATAATGCTGTTTCAAAAAGTGGTGGAATTGGGAAAGAGAGAGAGGACATAGAGATGAAAGAGAAAAAATGGGCTGAACATTGCAATACCAAACCCATTCTAATGAAGAAGTCATTAATCCATTCATGAGAAATCTGCACCCATAACCCAAAACCTTTCGCTAAGCTTCACCTCCCAACATTGCCACATTGAAGAATTAAAATTTCCATCACATGAGCCAAGGGAGCACATTCAAACTATGGCACTACCCCTTAGACACCCTAATGACTTGGTCTACTCTCATAAAGATAGATGAACATGACCCTGGATATAGATTCAGTTAACCAGAGAATTTCAGTACCCCAGGTATCCAGGGATTATGTGTGTGTGTGTATCTTCTTCAGGTGCATACTTTGACTCAGTCCTGTGCATACTGCACTTCATAAAAAGGAGTTGAGCAGAAATGTAAGACAGAGACAATGGACAGATCCCCTACTGTCAGTCTAGGAGTGGGACTGGCTATGACAGAAGAACTATTCTGTTCCATCACCATTTTAATAGTTGGACACTTTCATTATTACTTTTCCATGTTATCTGTTGATCCATTTTTGGTTCTTTCCCTGGTCATGATGAATGTAAAAATTATGTTTTTCTCATCTCAGAATTTCTAAAGCCTTCCTCTCTCTTTCTACAAATATTTACAGTTTCATTTTAAATAGCCTATATGCTTATAGCTTTTCCTTTTCCTATCTTATATACTATATTTTCACTTGATCCTAGCCAAAAGGCCTAGAAGCGATATATATATATATATATATACTATATTTTCATGGAATCTTGATATACAGAATTATAACTTTTATAAAATTCCTGCCACAAAGTCAGACATCAGAATAATTTTACTGTTTTCTCACTGTGTTGTTCCAGTTTTATGACTGGAAGAGAACAATGTCTATTTGTTTGTCAAAATTCTCCACTCAGAATTTCTTGTCTTTTATACTCCACACAATCAGATGATTTTCCCTGTTTCTTTCTTTCTGAAGTAATACTGTTTAAACACTTACTGTATGAGTTACAACAATAGGTTAAGCACTACTGGTGGATTCCATTGATAATGAAATAACATGTTGTGGTTGATCACATCATCTAAGAGAAAAATTCTTCTTTATAATAAAAATTAATTACTAAATTCTATGAAAGAATAGAATATTTCCAGCTTTCAACTAAAGAAAAATTAAACTGATGTATAACTCTCACCTTTAATCAGAGTTATTTTTTAAAATCCTTAAAATAATAAAAAAATCAATTATAGAGGAGAAATTACACAAATTAGTATTAAAAAGCTGTGACTTATTTTGGTAGACTTTCAATTACAAACAAAATAAGAATTATTTTTACATCACAGTGCCATTAAATTATCATATTTCATACTAATAGGAACAGTAAGTATTTCTATCCCATGGACTTCACTAAACATAAAGTTGTCTGACCTTTAAAAACTGTTGGTTTCTGCCTTTGGCCAGCATCTTTAGTCAATTTCAGCTTGAATTTTTCTGTACTTGTATTTGTCATCTCCTCAGAGTTTTTCTAGAAGATTTTGCTAGTGTTCTGCTCAAATATACACTTCTAACAGGCTTCCAAGAAAACTAGAGCTCTGAAAGTCTTAAATATAAACACTGAATTTTGTTGATAATTTGTATGACAAGGCAACATTAGGGAGAATTCCTGGTACCTTAGAGAGGTTCTAGAAGTACTAAAAACAATTTGCATGTGCAATATTTTAAATCTCCAGTGTCTCTTGAAGTCTTATGTTAAAGGCTTGCTCCCCAGGGTGAAGCTTTTGGGAAGTGGAAGAACCTTTGAAAGCTTGGACCATGTGGGGAGGCCTTTAGGTTTTGGGAACAAGCACTCAAAGGGGCCAGTGGGACCCAGATCACTTCTCTTTTGCTTTCCACCAATGGAAAGAGAATCTTTGCTCAGCCATATCCTCCAAATCCTTTAATCCAGCACCTCCTAAAAGATCTAAAAGCAATGCATGTGCCCAGTCATGGGGTGAAGTTTCCAAAAGTATGAGCCAAAGTGAACCTCTTCTCTTAATGCATTGTTTATTTCATGTAGCTGTTGTACCTATGGAAAGCTGACTGACATAGCATGTTTTGCAAAGAAACTTTGTTAAATGTTCTGAGTTCACTCCTGATTTTCAGTCTTTCCAGGACTGAAAGGAACACAATATTGTAAATCCTGCTTTATGCAATCAGTCCAGTGAATGTTTTTTGAAGCAGATGGGGGAAAATTATAATGTGTTTAGATAAAAACAGGAGAAATAATGTTATAGGTATTTATTCTAGTTACACAGTTCACATTTTAGAGGAAAACATACAGTACTTGGACAACAAAAGTGAGAGAAGTCATCAAATTAATAAATTAACATCATCAAGTCAAATTAACTTGGAAAGGATGCTCTGTAATTTCACTTTAAATTTGTAGGAGATACATTGGAAAGCAAATTCAATTTTAAACCTACTAACTGTGATTATCATCAGGGTCAGAAAATGAATAAAAATATATATTACAAGCCATTTTTAAGATCTAGAAAATAATATGATTGCAATGTTTTGTCAGATATGAGCATACAAAGTAACATTTTTCTTAATTGCCTCTGCCTTCAGAACGAATGACTGGTAGTGGGAGGCACTGCAATAGTGAAGTTGATGTTGGTGAGAGAGAAGTAGAGGGTGTGTCTTCCATGCATGAGGCTTAGATCATGTTTTAATCTCAGTAGTTTTGATTCTGAAATTTTTGAGTCAGAGAAATCTAGGATCATGTTCAAGGTCTTTCATTTAATTTCTTGGTAACTTTACACAGAATAGAACATGCTAAGGAAGTTACATTAACTTTATCAATATAATATACATTTATAGGCAGATATTCAAATACAATTGAATAATGGTATATATCCAAGCATATTACTTAGATCTGTTGGCTAAAAGAACCTACAATAATGACCTAGTAGAAGCAATGAGAAAAACTATAGCAATCTAATCTCATTTTCTGAATACAATTATCCAATAAAATGAACCTTGGCTCCTTGGGAAACAGGCTGATTTCGGACTGAGACAGTGAAAAGACAAGAAGAACCCACAGTATCTGTGACAGAAAGTAAAGAAATAGAAAAAGAGAGGTAGAGCCATATCTAAAGGTTAGAAGAGACATCTTGAAGGAGTACGGAGAGTGATCAACTTGGAAAAAAATTAAGTAGGATAAATGTTAATAGATAATTACATCAACTAAATTAAATGTATTTCAACTGATATATATGTGTATATATATATATATATATACATATATATATATATATATGGAATAAATGGGAGGGAAGGAAATACTCTTATAGTGAATTGCTGGCTGAGAAATATAGAGAGACATATTGGAGTTGTGAAATCACCAATGGAGGCCTGCACTGGATTATTACAATTGGATGAGGTGGTGTGTATTATTTACATGGTCTTGCGTTATCCCCCCTACAAACTGTGCATTTCTTACCAATGAAGGAAATAGTAGCAGTTCAATGAAGAAGCCTGATTGACACCACAATATAAAAGTGATGAAGTTAACACTATCAAGAGTGGAAAAATGTGCACATCTTATAATAAGGAACACTAAGGATAAGGAACATCAGAGTATCACTGCCAAACATACCTTAAGCCTAATGATGAGGCAAACACCAGTGCTACGGTTTCTGTGTGACTTGAGTGTCCCCCAAGAGTCCATTGTGATTAAAGGCCTTGCCCCCAAGATAGTGCTGTTCATAGATGGAACCTAGTGTGTGCAGGACCGGGCCTAAGTCATTAGGGGCCTGCTCTGGGAATGTAATTCTTTAAGGACCTGTTGATAGTTCTTGACGGAGAATTGTTAATTTAGCCCTGCTCTGCTTCCTTCCTCAAGATGTGACTGTTGTCTCTGACAAATGGTCCCACTCTTGCTGTCTCCCACTTACAGCAACTTTCTCACCAGAACTCAGAAATGCAGGAGCCACACCCTTGTTCTTCTAACCCTGGAAATACACAGTGAAATGTTAGAAGGAAAGGGGCAGATGTTTTCACTTAACTCCCAATTGTCCAGAAAAAGCATAACACAATTGATAATAAAGCAAATGGGGTAAAACGTAAACAATTCCTGAATCTTTCCTTATATTAGTCTTGAAATGCTCTGTCACTATGAAAATATATTAAAACATACAGAGAAGAAAGCAAAGAAGAAAGGATGGGCAAAAAGTCACTGCCTTGAAACAGAGTGTGTTTCTTCTGGCTTATTGATTCATAATGTCTATAATGAAGGAGTTACTATCTGATTTTATTCCTCTCCATCTAGTTACCACATTAGCTGCTTTTCTGCTACTCTCCTATTTCTGAAATCTGACACTCAGAATACAATAAGTGACAGGTTACTTCTTGGGTCTTCAAGCAGATACTAAATTGACCTGAGTGATTGGATGTATCCTTACCACTTGCTGCTTGTAATTGATTACAGTGGATCATTTGTCCCAAAATATGTTTGCATATTTTAAGAACAGGTAAAGGCAGATTCCAGAGCTTAAATGATTAGGAAATATCTTTACCAACCACTATTTAGCAACTGCCAATTTTGAGAAGTTCTTTATTGATTGTTAGTAGAAAAAAATAACTGTTAATTTAGGAAGAAAATTTCCTTTTACTGTTGAGAAAATTAAGTGTTGAGTCTTCAAACATAACATGAAAAGGAATGGAACAAAACCGCCAATGGCCTTTGAAAATCTAAATTAGAAAATGTATTCTCAATGCAATTTTAATTAAAGCAATTGAATTTAAGCAGTTGAGATAAACAAGGAATAGGAATCCTTAACCCTCAATTTATCACTTTGATAGGGCAGATTATGGAAATTGTATTTTACATATTGGTCTCTGTTGGTTTTTGGTATAAGAATTCCATCTGATACTGTGCTGCAAGGCACACTCCTGGTCTTTCATTTAATTGTCTTCTTGCCTAGTTGATTAAATAAAGATTAGCATTTATTATCTCCCCAGCATTTTATAAGCTTAAACAAATGAAGTTAAACAGCCCTTTGATGAGGTGGACAATCTTCTTCCTTTTACTCTCATTCACAAATATATGTAGAAGAGAAAGACTCAAGACATCAAGTATCTCATTAACAGGGAAAAGAAGAAAGCAATATATTTTAAGTTCTACCTAGGACCTCGAACCACTGCATACTATTCAATCTACTGTTTCCAAAAAGCTTCAGATCATTTAACTGTTGGGATTACATGACACTTGTGAAGAAATTAACCTGGTTAGATCTCTGTCTTTGCAACAGCCCACAATAGAGGGAAGAGAGATGATAACTACTTATTTTCATAGACTTCTATAACAAATTGCCCCAAGCAGTTCTTAAAACAACAAAAATGTATTCTCTTATGGTCCTGAAGGTCACAAGCCTGAAATCAAAATGTCACCATGGTTGGTTCCTTCTGAATGCTCTAAGGCACAATTTGTTTGCCATGAGCTATGTGTGTCTTCTCCAAAATTCAGATGGCAGGGGCGGGGATCTAGCTCAGTGGTTCTGCTGCCTGCCTTGCAAACCCAAGGTCCCGAGTTTGATCCCTGGTACCAAAAAAACAAAAACAAAATTCAGATGACATCCATGTGATGTATAAAAATTAGGACCTTTAGGAGGTAATTAGAACATGAGGGCCACTCCCTCTTTTTAGAATAAGGCTCTTCTAAAGGGAGTTTCACTGAGTGCTTGGCTAGTTTTGTTCTTTTTGTTGTTGTTGTTCTTTTTTTTTATTTTTTCTGGTGTTCTTCCCTGTCTGTCCCTTTGGCTTCTGGTATGTAAAGATGCAGCCAAAAGCCCCATATTGATACCAGGGCCTTGATCTTGGACTTCTTAGTCCAAGAGAGCAGTCTTAGTCCTCTAGAAAGCAGTGAAAAAATACACATCTTTTCTTTATAAATTTCCCAGTTTTAGGAATGCTGTTATAGCAGCAAAAACAAAGTCACTGTTTTCTTTGCTTTTGCCAGGTTCCAGAGGACACCTACATTCTTTGGTACATGGTTCCCCTAACATCAAAGCAGCAGCCTAACACGCTCACATCTCTTTTACCAATTCTAAATGTACCACCTCCTTCCTATTAGGATCCCAGCAATTATCCAGTCCAGTGGACAATTCAGGGTACCCCACCCTAACATTGATGGCAATTGCAAATTCCCTTTGTCTGTACAGTATAAAATAACCACACGTCCAGAGGCTAAGTGTATGAGCCTATTTGTGTGGCCATTATTCAGTCTACAACACTTCTCAAAATTTAAGTAGAGAGGAAGATAAATGATATTCCACTTTCTCCTCTTCTTGGCCTAGCATTCCTCAGATTGCAGGTGGCTACTGAGATCAAGAGTGGTAAACCCCGCCCCATCCTTTAATGAGAGTAGAGAATTAGGAAAGGAGCATCATGTGGTACATGAGAACGGGGATTTTTCTAGTAGAAAGATGTAGGTTCTAATCTGATAGTGTACTAGGTGAGCAAGCCCAGGAAATGAGTTAAGCATCTAGTTGATGAATGAGCAGGCCAGGTTAAAACAAAACAAAAAATGTCAACAATATTGAACCAATTCTTCAAATCTCCAGGACCCAAGTTTTCAATAATGTGTGTGAAATTACTTCCTGAAGCATCTTTTCCACGGGGGTGGGAAACTTCCTGTTGAAATGTTACCTGAAATATATTGACACAGATCAATTCCCCCAGAGGAAGAAAGCACTTCTCTATCTCTCAACCTCACCTCCCAACTAAGGTGCATAATAATAGTCTGGTTTGTGGGTTTGCCAGAAGAGAGACTAAGGCAAATTATATAATTCCCTGAACTTCAGTTACCCTTTTGTAATGGAGCACAACAATCCTTATTTCATAGAATTTTGCAGATTTTAACTAAGATTATCCATGAAGACAGCCTGGTACATATTAAAGATGCATAAAGGGCCGGGGATTTAGCTCAGTGGTTTTGCCGCCTGCTGCGCAAGCGCAAGAACCCTTGATCCCCGGTACCAAAAAAAAAAAAAAAAAGATGCATAAAAACAAAAGTAAGTCCAAAGAGTCCATGTGTCCCTAGAAACTTCTCAAATTTCATTTTAAAGCAAGCACACACAGGCTATTAATCCTGAAAATGTGAAGAGTATGTAACAACAGGACTGAGGTGGATAAGGATATAAAATCTTCTCTCTTACATAAACACCCGTTAAGATTCTCCAAGCTCTTTGCTGAACATAAGTCTCGAGAAGATCAGTCATTACATTATGGCATGGAAAATTCGGTCATAGAGGTCTGAACTATTAGCAATGGAAACAGCGCAAATACATCTACCTTCCTCTACTCTCTCGTATCTCGGGAATAAGATGGTGAAAAATTGTCTTCCTTGTAAATGATATAAATGGGTAAGTATATCTACCTCACAAAGAATTTGCATCCTTTGTTTCTAAGACCATGGGCATATAAAACAGTTTTGCTTTTCAAGCAAGACCAGATAAAACTACAGGTAAAATCCCAGTCCAATAGTATCAGCACAAAATCCTTTTATGCGGCCAAGTTAGACCTGTGTCCTGGCTGATTACCCAGGAAAACAGCAGTATTTTGTTAACTAATTACATTGTTTCCTTCCAACCAATAGTGTGGGTATTATCTGATTTCCTCTCTGAATGATAGTACTGGTTCTAAATTGCTTCACGCAGTAGTTCTCTAGGTAATGGAAAGAGGTAAGGAACTTGGTCTTTTGCTGTTAAGCCTTTTGTTCTTCATTTCCTCTGCAATTTCCACCCAGTTCCTCCCTTCCATATTCCATTAACCTAAACCCTGAATATTCCTACATACTAAGCAATCTACATCCCTCACAACCTGTTCATCAAGGAAAAAAAAGATTCAGAAAGATAAGGCTAGAGTGAATGTTGGATCCTTTCCTTGTTCATGGGTTTGAAGTGTGCTAATTCGCTAAGGAGAGCCTGGTTTGTGCTGGCTGTCATGTGCCGTTAGTGGAGACTAGAATGTATTACTAGTATGACTGTTAGTAAAATTCCATAGAAACAGAGCTCCTTAGGTGTCCTCCCGAGTTGTTTAGAATAGCATTTTATCTTTATTAGGAAGAAAGCAGCACTACTTCAGCTGCTCTTCCCTTGGAGGTTAAACTATAAAAATTCACTTCTCATCAGCAGAATATATAAAGTGTAGCCTGACAGCTGGCCTCATATAGTTAAATGCTATTTCATGTTATTTAGTTTAAATTTTCTTTCATAATGCTAGACACAGATAAGAGACCCGGATGGTGAAGAGCATATTTTTAGTTCTGATGAAATAGATTTTGTCAACAAAGACAGAAAGTCAAACAGGGAACAAA
The DNA here is from genome assembly GCF_053883595.1 of Heterocephalus glaber. Classification (NCBI taxonomy): domain Eukaryota; kingdom Metazoa; phylum Chordata; class Mammalia; order Rodentia; family Bathyergidae; genus Heterocephalus; species Heterocephalus glaber. Next base: position 31,270,082 of record NW_028258344.1, on the reverse strand, counting down.
AAACAACTAAGAAAACTTATTTAAATGAAATCTAAAGAATATAGCTTGTGTTTTCATGAGCTGTGCTGAATGTGTGAATGAAAATAAAAATTGATTGTGTCAGCAGAACAGGGCAGTATAGAAAATCAAATACCATGAATTAAAATTATAGCCAAACAAAACTGCAATCTTTATACTTTTTCACTGTTTCCTTCACTGTATTTCAAAATGGAAACAAAAGGAACACAACAGCCTACACTGATCACTGTTCTTGACTTTTCAACGCATAAACTAAAAGGTTTTGTACTGGGTTATAGAATTGTAACCAGCTGTGCATGGAAGTCATGAAAATGTTGCTTGTGGCAAAATATGCATCTAATTCTCTGTCTCCTCGTTTGTTAACTAGGCCTGGATTTCAGTACTCTACATAAGCAGAGAATTAAAATTGCTTAGTTGTTATTATTAATAGTAGATTGAACCATCTTCCACAAAAGTCATACAGTTAAGTACACTGCTATTAAAGAAAGGAAATGGTGTCTATCTAGCACACTGGAATTGCCAAGAGTAGAATTGGGGATTACAATTACTTTAATTGAGGAAAGCTATTAACTATTAAGAAGTCAGGCTATAGGGACCATCCCCAAAAGCCAGGCACTCACTCAGCTGGTACATTTATCAGCAATACATTCAAGAACTAAGATTGTCATTATGTTTCCTAGCATGCTTAATTTCAGACCTCATCTATTTTCTCACCATTTCATGTGGCATACTGGAAATTGCCAAAATTTCTGTCTCTTATATAGACATCGTGGAATAAGGAGGTAACTAGATACTGCACTAGGGTGGAAGAGATCAGCTATCCTATGAAAGGAGCCTTTCATGATTTCTCTACAGGAGTAATTGCCCATTTAGTCTAAAGGTGATGTGTACAAGGGATATGTGTATATGTGTGGGAGGCATTGTTGGAGTCATTGTTTTTACTGTTATGCAATGGCCACAAGCACTGAAATGTATTAGATACTAGAGGAATTTATATAGAAAGGTTCAAACACATATTAGAATATTAAACACTTGGATAATCAACATATAACTTATAATTATTTTAACTTTTGAGAATAAATAATCCCTTGGTTTCTACTATGTGTAATGCTTTCTATAAGACTGTGGAATAGGAAACTATCTGTAGCATCTGATTCTAATGATATTCATAAGCCAGTGAGAAAGAGGGAGAGAGGATAGAATCATATAAATAAAAATGGACAAATTATTTAGCAAATAGCACAGCTGACATTTTAGAGCAGTTATTATGTGTGTGGCACCATGCTATATACTTTTAGAAGTTGGATACTATTACATACTCATTTCATGTATAAGTAAACTGAGATCTGAGATCTGGAGAAGCTCAGAGATTTAATTACATGATGAACATGATTTATTCATTAAATGATTCATCTATCATTTATTTATCAACAATTTATTTATCAACAATTGTTCACTATGTGCTTATTATATGCTGGCTGCTGTTCTATGTGCTGAGAAGATAGAGCAATGGGCAAAATATTCAAGACTCATGTATCTAGGAGCTTACATTTCAGTTAAAGTTGGTTGAAAGTCAAAATACAAATTCATTAGTTTTAATTTATTCAAAAATTTAATAATTTTCTAACTTTTCTTATAAAAATAATGAGTACTCATTGTACAATATATAGAAATATAAAAAATTTAATAACATAAATGAGAAAATAAAAGTAATCTATTGAATGAAGTAAAAAATATAAATTGTCCATTATTTTACCACCTAAATGTAACCACTGTCTCTGTTTTAGTGTTTCTCCTAAAAGCTATTTTGAAAACCGAGATTATATTGCTAATATAATGTTGTAGAGGTGTTTTTCTCTTAATATTGGATGGTGAATGTATTTCAATACTACTAAATATTCTTGAAACATGATTTTAATGCTTACATGATATCCAGCTATGGGAGTGAAGCACAGCATATTTAACTTTTTGCCTGTATTTATCTTTTTTATTGGATATCTATATTACCTTGAAATTTGCAGTACTGTGTAAATATTAATTCAATGATGAACCTTGTACATAACATGTAGGTTCCTCTGTTAATGCATTTAGGTGAATTATGGGGTAAAGGTGTACAAAACCAAATTCGCTTTCCAGAAGGCCCATGTTAACTCATTATTCTTCTGATCTTGCACGAGTGCCAATTCACAGCGTCTACTTAACTCTTATTGTCATTTAATACACATCGAATAATTTCATGAAGGAAAAAAATAATCTTTGTCATAATTTACCTTTGTGAGAGTTGTCTTTCATTGAAAAATATCCTCTAAATTCAGACTCCCCCACCCCTTAACCCAGACAATTGTTGAAAATTTTACATTATCTGCTGTCTAGAAAGCAAATTGGAAGGACAAGTTTTAAATCATGATTCACTGGAAAATTGATCACAGATTATTTATATAGTCACAAAATGTTTATTTAGTGTTTACGTATGACAAGCAGTATTCTCAGCTCCAAGGATTAGCACTGAACAAAACTAACTGCCTGCTTGGGGAAAAATCGACAAACAACAAAAATCTCAACATGTAAATACAGTTTGTCACATTGTAATAACTGTTGAGGAAAACATTAGCTCTCTGACAGGATGTGTATTTTATGAGAACACTGTTTTGACTATTTCTGTCAACTCTTTTGTCCCTGGAATATGGAGAGCACACAGTGACGGTGTAGTGCACAGGTTAAGAGGCTAATGAATGCTTGTTGGCTTGGAAGTGTGACACTTCTTGTAGGATAGTTACAAATTCTGTGCTAACGTTTGTGAGTGGATGCCTTTGCTTCTAAGAGAACTACTAAGGGTGTCACATGGCTGCTGTTGAGCCAGTGCAGAAGAAAGGAAATGCATTGCAATAAAGATAGAGAGTTGAGACCTGTAACATCTCTGGGTACTCGTATGAATGAGACGAAAATCCATCGAAGAGTTGTAAAACAAAATAGAGACAGGATCCAATCACTGTTTTAAGAAGATCACCTATTCCAGATTCTAGAGGCAAAGACCAATAATCTATGCAGGGAATGATGGCTTAGAACAGAGTACTGACAGAGGAGACAGAAAAAGTGGTCAAATTGTGGATTTATTTAAGAATGGAGCCAACAGGCGATGGAGCCAACAGAATTTGCCACTTTCTAAAATGTGGTGTCAGAAAAACTGAATGAAACCAAGATGATTCCAAGGATTTTGTTCTGAGCAACTAGCAGGATACACTTGTTCTGCCCTGAGAAAAATAATGAAAAGTTTAAAAAAGAAAAAGAAAAACAGAAATTTAAAGTACTGTATAGGAAAAAGATAAATTTAATTTAAACAACTTTGTTAAGAAATATTTATTATTTTAAATGTTTCAAACAAGCCACCTCAAAATTCCCCACTTTAGGAAATGGAATAATGAATAAAAAAAAATTGAATTTATTTTTAATCATGCAGTGTCACATGTATCACATATAAAAATGTGTTTCATTAAAATTCAGAAAGAATGAGGATGATTTTTCTGGCCCTCATATAAAGGAGAGAGAGACAATCTTGCCTTTGCAGGACAAAATGAAGTGACTTTGGCATCTTGACATCTTGAAGACCTTAAGAGTAAAAGGTGGGCAGGTGTCTTATCTGCCTAGCCACTATAGCAAAAATGCTGTAGAGTGGGTGGCTTGTAAAAAATAGAAATTCATTTTTCACAGTTCTGGAGGCTGAGAAGTCCAAGACCAAGGTAGATTTAATGGTTAGCGAAGAACCATTTTCTTGCATTTAGAAGATCCCTTCTCACTTTGTCCTCACACAGTGAACAGGACAAGGGATCTTTCTGGGGTCTTTTTAGTGAGGGAACTGATATTATTATGATATTCATGAAGGACCGAAAAATTCAGTCCATTTCATAGATAGGAGACATCTAATAGACACATCTGTATATGGAGGACACTCACATGTATATTGTCAACACCTAAAAAGAGTTTCTTGTGAGCCCATGTAAGATAACTTCTGCTTTAATTCTGCTAAGCTGAATTTATCTGTGAACCTATTGATAATAACAGTCCATGAGAAAAAGACTAAAAAATCAATTATATAGTTTTTCATTGTATAAAAGTTATACATTAATAATTTAATTCTTATTAAAAATTAGTGCATGAAGTTGATACTGTATCTTTAGACCTTACAATAGTTTCACTTTACATTTTATTAATAAATTTAATCCTTATCCAATAAACTTATGATCAGTCTACAAAATACTCAAGGCAATGTCTGGTTAAAATGGCCACACTAAGAATTGATATATAGATTTAATGGAATCCTAAACAGCATACTAATGGCATACTTCACAGAACTAGAAAAAAATCCTAAAATTCATATTTGACACTCTGTCATCATATGAGTTACTTTTGGTGCCATACTTTCAATAGAATTTTTAATCTAGATTTTTGTGTGGTACCTTTTCATGGATTCTAAGTCTTTGTAAAATGGTCATTAATGTTTTCTATCATTTTGTTTAGCTCAAATAGCTTTTTGCTAGTGCTTTGTATAAGCTCATCGATCATTTTGCTTATTAAATTCATTGTTTAGTTGAATCATCGTTGAGCTCACTGATCACCTAATTGCTCTGTTCCTTTGTCTCCTGATTTATCACTTCACTTAATTTAGCTCTTTGGCTTTTGATTTCCTCTTCTTTGATGCTCTCCGCATTAGCTTTGGGAGAACTGGGATTATTTGGGGTCATTTTGTTGCCTTGTTTTCTCACATTTCTATTGATTTTGTGTGCTGATGGTTGAGGGTCAGTTAACTTGAAAACACTTTGTTGCTAGTATGGATATCACTTTGTCTAGTGTCTGCTTTTTAGTGATGAGCTCTGGGGATGGCTAAATACAGGTCTTTATGTCTGTCCCAAGATCTGACCACTCCATTAATCTGGGGAAAGGAGGGTGCAGTGTAATTGGCCCAGAAGCCAATTCTCTGGAAATGAACTACAGTATTGTTGATGACACAGAGCAAATCAAATATTAGCATACAATAAAAACCAATTATAGCAACTACTATTCCAACCTGTCAGTGACAATCAGCAACAAAAGTAGATTTTAAAACAAACTGGTATTGAAATACCATAAGAACAAATAAAAGCTACCATTGTACACCTTTAACAATAGAAAAAAGAGCTGCAATAATAATTTAGACACAAAGACAAAGCAAATATGGAGATATAGAATCTACTAAATGTAACAACTATTCCACCATTAACAAAAGAAAATAATTCAACAATGATAGCATAGTCAATTTAATATGTAAAGATTAATAAAGCTTAATAGTAATACTAATAAAAGTGGAGAAGGTGAAAGAAGTCAAATTTGAAAAATAAAGAAAAGTAAGATGGCAAGGGGGAGAGAAAAGTGAGAAGGATCCTATTAAACAGTAAAAAGAAAATAATGGAATCAGATAAAAGTAACAGAAAAGAACCATCAAGAAAAAGAAGAGAAAAATAGAGAGCAAAATAAAAATGAATAAAAGACCTCCTTCCCCCCAAAAAAGAAAAAAAAAAACAGAAATTATTGCAAAATTCCTGTGTGTTTTTAATAAGTGGTTTCTTTCCATGGTCTGCAGCATTGGAATTCAACAGATATTGGGGAGGGTTATTGAATTCTATTTTGCTTCCACATTCACATTTTTGCATATGAATGCTGAGTCCTGCTTTGCCTTTCTACCTGGGAGTGATTAGCCTGTCTTCTTTTTGTAGTGAGTGGGACCCCCATTCCTTCCTGGCCTGAGCTTAACCTTCTCAAGGACTACATGTTTAGTCCCTGCCCTTTCTTCACCTGCCTCTCATGATTGTCTCTTACCCAGTGACCGTGGTTGGGTGTCTTACTTACTTTCTCATTATTGAGACACAGTGCCTGACACTCACAAGAAGGAAAGGGCTGTTTTGGTTCACAGTTACAGAAGTTTCAGCCCATAGTCAGGTGACTCCAAAGCAAGGTGGGTTGGCAGAGAGGCCTGGCAGAGGAGAAACAGCTCAGGGCCTGCGGGTGGGAAACAGAGAGACCAAGGAAGGAGGAAGAGCGATAGACCCTGTCAGGCCACCCACCTCCTCAGCTCCTCCAACCAGGCTTAACTCCCAACATCACATTTAACTATAAACTCACCAATGGACTAAGTCATTGGTGATTATCATGACCCTATGATCAAATCACCTCCCAAAAGTCCAACCTGAGAGTTCATGAGGATATGGGGGACACCTAGATACAAACTATAACACGGGGTGACCCCAGAAATACTGAAGTGTACTTGTTCTATAGTTGTTCTGTAGTTGTTCTGTAGCTCAGTCTTAAACAACTAATGCCTTCCTGAAATGCCTCCTGATTAAACCCTCTCAAATATGATGAGTACTGCGCTGCATTTCTTTTGTAACTCCAGCCTGCTATGGGGAGCAGTGAATTTCAGAGTAAAACCCCATGCTGTTTCTGCACTTCACAAGATCTAAGGGCTTTTCTTGGGACTATGACTGCAGGCCAGGTCTTTCTCCCTGACGCTTCAGACCGTCTTCACCTCTCAGTTTACTTCATGTCAGTGGAGACAGGTCCCTCTCTCTGGGAGCCAGGATTAGTGCTCCAGACTGCAACCTTCTTTTGTCTGTGCTGAGTTAAGTTTCTCCAATTTCTCTGTAGCTTTGAAGCTTTTGTTTTTAGTTGACTTTCTCTTTTGTTGCTGTTATTTTATTTTATTAATACAGGCTTGCAATTCATACAGTTTACACTCATCTTGTAGAGTGGTTACATGTACATACCACAGCTTGTTTCTTTTTTTAAAATCCTCTTTCTCTTCCCTCCCCTCACTCTCCTCCAATTCCCCTATCCAATTTTTCATTCTGTTGATGTTATTAATCTTGGCTCATGTTATTGTATATAATGTTTACATTAATTGGGGTTATTAGGTTCCTGGACATGGCACATCTTTACTATACGTATTTCCCCTTTCCTTCCTCCTCACCTATCACACTTTTTCCCTTGGACCATTCTATAAAGAATGATAGATTTGAGACATTTGTAGGAAAATGGATGCATCTGGATAATATAATGTTGAGTGAAATAAACCAGACACATGAGTTTAAATACCATATGGTATCCCTCATTTGAGTGAGGCAAAGAACAAACAAAGACAATAATAGAGGATGGATAGAAGAGGACTAGGAGATGGATCTCTTGCAATCAGCTCTTCCTTAACTCTCAAAGATCTACTTTTTTACTTCTTCATTAATTTCTTTTCCAGGTGTCTCAATTTCAGGTCCCAAAGAGGTTGTATTTTGGTGCTGGTCTTTACTTTATCATTATTAATCCACTTTCCCTGGTTTCTTGACCAACCAGAATCTCCTTTAAAAGACACAGTGAGATATCCTGGAAATCACTGCAGTATAATGTTTTATAAAAATATGATGGAAGTAGGAAAGGCATGTAGCTTCCTCTAATGTTGAAGGGGCTGGTCAAACTCAATCAACAAAATCTTTTAATAATAATATTTGCTATTCACACATACACTTACACACTTCAGGATTTCCTTGCCCTAGATTACTAGGGGAATCATTGAAACATTCTCAAAAAGATAATAAATTTCATCTTGGGAAACATTCAGCCAAAATTAATTCTAATGTTCATGGAGTCATCCTATTTTTATGGCTCACAATCCAGGCTTTTCCCTCTAATTTTTCTTTATTAGTACAGAATCCCTCAGGGACCAAAAGTCAGGAAGCCTCCTGCATGCATCATAAATTTCCTAGTGACATAGTTAACCCAGCTTCCTCTTTTGGATCTCATGTATTAACAAACAACTCCTCTGACTTCCTAGAGCACACACCTTTATTGAATTTCAAAATGACCATTTTCAGGCTACTGGGACACAAAACAAAGCTCTCCTTTCACCAGAGGCCCATGGAAGGCCACTTTGATTTTTCCATCAACACTTAGAACTGCCAGAAAATTTTCATTTTTTTCCTGTGCCTATTGGCAGTAGGAAAGAGGTTCTAATGAATCCATTGTCAGCAAACATGGCTTTCTTGATTGCAGAACCTTAAAAGACACATCAGTTGCATTTTTAGTTTGGGGAAGTGAATGTATCAGTATTCTTCCCTTCCTGAGACTTTGCCAATTAGGAAACAGATTCTCCCATCCTGTATTTCAAAGCCTTATTCACAAATAGACATTGGTGTTATAATTTCAGTAATGGACCCTAAAAAAGCATTACAGCTAAATGGTTCTAATTTCAATTACAAAGGACATCCTACAGAATGAATGCTCAGACAGATGCTTCAGACTCCCAAGTATGTCCTAATTGCTTCCCAATCTTTCAGTTCAAATCAAGGGAACACTTCAACCCTGTTGCTTCACTCTGAGAAGGTAAACAACACTGGGTTTTAGTGGGCTAAGCTAATAACTACCCAAAGCAGTTAAACAAAACTCCAATTCTTTTCAAGCCTGGCAATGAAAAGAAAGTTCTTAAAGGAAAGACTGTAAATATCTGAGATTAGTGCTGAATTTAAAAAAGTTTTGGGAAATTTCTATAGCTTACTTAAAGATAGCTTAAAAAGCTCTAGTGAATTTTGTTTTAATATAAAGCAGAATATGAAATTCAAAGTAGACCAGAAGTATTTATCTATATCTTTAGATTCTTATCAGTAAATGGTCTTAACAAATTTATAAAATTTCTATAAAAACCTGTTTTATGTAGAGAGTTCCTACATTTTAATTTCTCTGGGCATAAGGAAAATAAAGATACATGTCTACAGTGTTAGTTTCCCAATGCTAAATAGGAATCTAACATCGGTTTAAGAAGCAGTTGGCAGCAAAAAGCATGGCACAAACATATCCCTAGTTGTTTAGCAATAATTCTTTGCTTTCCTGGAATTCTAACAGGAAGTGGAGGGAGGCATGAGAACAGGGTGAAGATAACAATAATTCTATAGTTAGAGGTTACACTGGATAAATACCCAGTGATTCATATTCTTTCTTAACTGTTTAACATGCAAATGAAATATACTTATGCTATAAAACATTTAGGTCCTCAATAAATGTTTGCTGAATACATTTATAAAATGAAAGTGAAAAATGCAGAATTCACTACTTTGTAATTATACATTCATAAGTCAATATATGTTTACAAAGTGCTTCCCAACCCTACTCTTCATTTTAGAGCAGAAGAAATCGAATTGGATTAGCATTAGCCATAATGACCCAACTTAGCAGCACTTTACAGCTTTCCCATATATAACTTCACTGTGAGGCTTTAAATGCCTTGTTTAACACTACTCCAAATCACACCAGAACCCAAGCTCATTCCCTGCGGACCCTGGTGTATGAGTTCACTGTGTAATTTTGCCTTTTCTCCAGCTCCTATTAATTATCTACAGAAAGGCCTACAGAGGAGCAAGGTGCGTGCCCCTATTCTGCGATCCCACTCATAGTGTAATATTGGAGTCTCTAATCATTTGCTCCAATGAGATATTAGGAGGCATTAATTTCTCAGCTTTGATCAGTTTAGAGAATTCTTACAGAAAATTTCCATTAGCCCTTTAAGAAACAGAAAACAAAGTGAACGATTCAGATTCAAAAAATGTCACTTTTCATTTGGTTTAAGAGACTGATTCCTTTAACCTCTAATTTGTCCAATTTATAGAAGCAGATTAAGCTTTTTTCTCTTTCTATGTATTTCAGATTATCTCATTTTAAAAAATAATATGAAGCTGCTTTAAACTTTTTGTGTGCCCTAAGTAATGTGATGACAGAAGGATTCTGAATTAACACATTGTCAGTAAATAGAACTCATTACCATTCTCTGATTATCATAAAGTAAACATATACTCTGTTGAACAACAATAACAATGACACATAACATCACTTGAGGGAAGTGCTAAAAGTCACACTGTGGCAGATCTGGTAAATAAAGTGATGAAGACACACCAGAATATTTTATAAGACTGTCTTTCCATTGGATGGCACTGGCAGGAGCATTCACCATATTTTTGATCATGCCTCATCAGAACACTCATGAGGGAAGACTTCTAGTGCTGATTTGGGGGCAGGAGCAATAGGATGAAAGTGTTTGTGGCATTGGGAGGTGTTTTGAGGGGAAAGGTTGGAGGTATACCTTTCACTGTAATAATTTTTTCATTAAAAAAATCACTGGGTTGGGTATTGAGAAACAGAAGTTTTAATCACTGAGAGTGTGAGTACGCTATTTCCAGGTACTTTCACTTATTTATTCATTTCATTATGCCAAACAAGCTCTCATATTATATAATATTACAGCTAGGAAAATTGAGGCTCAAAGCATTTACAAGAAACAGTTCAGAGTACAGTTACACATTGAAGCATAGTTTTAATGTTAGACCAATGTTATTTTAATATTATACTTTCTACCAGCGTAAGAAATTTACTAAAACTTGACAGATCTCATTTCCTCTCTTGTAAATTGAGAATAGTAGTATCTATCTCATAAAATTTTGAGGATTCAATAAGAATATTCACATAAGATGCATAGTACAATGTATGATGCATGATAAGTATTCAATAAATGTTCACTATGTTTTATAGGGGCCAGGGATTTAGCTCAGTGGCACCTGCCTTGCAAGTACAAGGTCCTGAGTTTGATCCCCAGTACCAAAAAAAAACCCTTAAAAAATCTGTGCTTCTAGCTATTACACTCTACTGTTTTCTGCCATCTACAAAAGGAAGTGTCCAAAACACACCTTATTATTTTCAAATTTTGAAATATTCATTAAGTGACAAGAAGATGCTTCCTCATTTTAATAACCTGCTGCAGTTTGAGTCTTTTGTGTTCCCTAAAAGCACAGGTGTTGATTGTCCTCCAAAGCCTTATGTGTTGATGGCTTAGTTCCCAAGCCAATAGCACTACTGGGAGATGGTGGAACCCTTAGGAAATGAGGCCCAGTGGAAGGAAGTGAGGGCCCTGGGGGCTGTCATTGAAGGTGACATTGAGACCCCAACCACTCTTCATCCTTCTTTGATTCCTGGTTACCATCATGTGAACAGATCTCCTCTGCCATGTGCTCTCAGAATGCTGTACAAACTCACCTCAGACCCAAAGGCCAATTAAATCATGGGAACTAAAACCTCCAAAAATGTGAGCCACAATAAATCTTTTTTCCTTCAAATTTCATTATCTCAGTTATCACAGTGATGAAAAGCTAATACATAGTATATCCAAATATACATATATCACTATGCTTAAATCTTAATGATCATAATTATAATAATTAACTTAGACTTTAATGAGAATTAATTGCTTTTCCTTGCCTGGAAAAATATTAAAAATTTGTTCTAAAATGAAGAACAACCCTGTTTAACTCAGAGTACCTTGTTTATAATAATGTAAGTTTGAAATGAAAAAGAAATGCCAGATTTGTGTTTGAATTCAGTAAACCTAAAGAGAATGACATCCTCACGTGAAGTTGTAAGAATTTTTTTCCCATGGACTTTATTTTAAATCATAACTTTGAACCACCAACCATATGCAATTAATTAACATTTTCTTTGTTTTATTTTTGAAGGAAATAGTTGAATCTAACAAAGGAACTGATTTACTTTGAGTTTGAAAGTCATAAAATAACTAATCTGAACACCTCAGTTAGTTTGACTTAAGTGCACCTATTCAGACTTTGAATAATCATTTTTCATAGTTCTTTTCAAATGTGTAATTCTGCGTGGAAGTACATAATATCAAAGGGAAGACTCAGTAAAAGCAGTGATTTTATGTGGCTGCAACACTAACTATATGTTTCACATGCAAAAGTTGACTCAGTTGAGAGCATGCTATTTAATACGGGCTAACTTTTATTTCTGGAAAAAAGAGCTTTGAGAACATTGTTTAATTCTTGGGAAAAATTATATTTGTCTATCTTGAGAGAGTTAGCAACACTTCTGCTATGAAATAATTGTCTATTATGCAGAAAGATGTACCTTTGAATTCAATTTTGTATAATGAATATTTTAATTCTTCTGTAAAGGAAGCAGCCCATGATTATCTGATATAAATCAGCCTGCACCATGGGGTGCTTACAAATCTTGCTGTCATTTTACTTATTGACATCCCCATCAGAAGATGGAGCCATCTATTTACCTCTGTTCTGTGCACACATTTGTAGGCTTTAGATCAGTTATGTTTTCTCTTTGAGGTTCCTCTTGGTTTTTGTTATCCATTAAAAAGTGGTGGAGATTGTTTACAGTGAAAGAAGTGAATATATTAAACCATTCTGAGTCTCATAACCTAGTGCCTCGCTGCAAGGGGAAACCACATACCATGCTATGTCCAAATATAAGGTGACTTTCAGTCAAGGATAAAACAGACAAAGGGTTTGAGAGTCACTGATTTCTTCATTATTTTTCAAAATGACAAAATTTAAAGTATGTCAAAACATAGAATGAAATCCCATTCCTTGCAACTTATCCAGCCCTATTTGTCAGTTCTCATTGTTTAAAGAAGGACCAACTAGAATTTCTTCAAGGAGAGGTGGGCCCAGTGAGGGTACTTGATCTGCATTCCAGCCATCAGTAACTAATGGAAATCACCCACTCCAATTCTGAGTCCTGTTAAGGAAATGCTTTGCTTAGATCACCAACTATTTAATCTCTGTAGAATATCTGAACATGATTGTGACACAGTGGAAAGCACCTACCAACTGTCACCAAGAGGAACATGGCTCTTTCTGGATGCTGTTAAGAAGGGCAGAAAGGAGTAAATCTTGTACTTCTACCTAGTGTCTATGTTCCTAGATATACTTCTCTCACTCTCAATGTGAACTACTCAGAACTTCAAGGGTCTCCACACACTATTTTTCTTGAATTTTTATAAAATCTTGTGTTGTTGCCTCAGTGTTATTATTATTACACTTTTTGTGTCCTTTATCTCTAAAATTATATTGACAGTGTGGTTTGGCAGGAAATCCAATATAAATTTGAGAAAATACATAGCACATAAAGTTTAAAGTATTTGCAATAAAACAATGTATAAGTAAGGCAAAACACCATTATAGAATATCTACATGTCCTCAATACATTGTCCATGCATTGGATCTAAGGGGAAAGAGAGACATTTGAGCAATATTACTCTGAATTACTCTGTTATTCTACCTTAAGTGTCACATTCTATCTCAACTTTCTACAAGAGTGTCTTATATGCTAGAATGTCAGACCCTGCTGATACAAAATGGAGACAAACAATACCACACTTAATTTGTAAAGATATCTTGCTCCTACTGTCTACTCACTGTTTCCTTGTAGCTACTGTCTCATGAACTTGGTCACCCTGCTGTTGTGACTGGGTACTCCATTCTTCTCTCACATTCCAGTTAGCATTACTAAAAGCATAGTAGTGAGTCTGTGTGGCAAAATCATGATCATACCCAAATAGTATTCAAAACAGGATGATTGTTTTCTATGGACTGTGATTAATAAACTGAGATAACTAGTTAGAAATCCCAATAATACCTATTAACTAGTGGATTTTATATAAGAAATGATAGGTTGAAGCTTCCTCAGTTCTTTATTTTGCATGCTGTCTAACTGAGGAGGGCTGATGTGGCAATCAAAGGCATTTGGGGGTGACTGGCATCAATTCCCCTTACATGATAATTTTTATGGGCCTAACTTTTAAGCAGAATTATTAAGGAGTATCTTTTGTGATGTAAAAAGATAACTTCTTAAGTATGGAGAGATGAGGCAAATGAGAAAAAACTCCACAGAGAATTAGAGAAGAAGGCCATCCCAGGGCCTATATCTGGATTCTTAATCCATCTGTGAAGAGTTGAGAATAAAATAACAGGCTCTTTAATTTCAGAATGTCCCAGGAAAAATATAGACCGATGATCTCTCTCCAGATATCAGACTCAGTAGAGAAATTGCTATCCCAGAACTAGAGAAAACCCTATAAAATATTTTCTGTAGGGCATTAGAGACTGAAGACCCCAAAAGACCCCAAAGACATACTTACTTGAATTTAAAAGTATGAATTTGTGTTGAGATTTCAGAAATCCTTCTATGCTCTCAGAAATTGTATGAATACATCTATGTATACTTTAATTAGAATAAACGTTTTGGAATTAAGTTACTAGTCAACAATTTTAGGTGTTTTTTTTTTCTGCCATGTCTGTTTAGGGCAAAATTATATATATTTGTTTATTTGTAGCTTTCCTACACTTTTTTAGGTTAAAATACACCAGTACAGTAATACCTTGGTTCATGTATGGTTCTGTTTGCAAGCAACTTAGTTAGCAAATGAACATTTGGCAAAATTTTGTTTCTGTTTTCAAAGTCTACATCAGGTGACTAAAACACAAATGCAGCCATTTTCTCTCAAATTTAAATTCATAAACTGAGGTACTGCTGTATGCTTAAATAGATATATTAATGAAAGATCCCATTTCTGGACATAAACTGAAAGTAAATGCTATTGATTAATTTATGTAGAAGAGTGGATACATCAGTTAAATTAGAGCAACACCCTCTGCCAACCAAATGCTCTAGTTAAGAGCATACTCTAGAATTACATAAATCTGGACCAAATCCAGATGTGGATACATGTCTGTTTTCCTCTTTCTCACTGTGAAAAGAAAGAATAATAGTAGGTAACTTCTATGGTTTCCTTTATAATGATATAAAATTAGAGCAAATAACTGAGGGAAGTGCCTGACATAGTGAAATAGTTTTATAAACCAAAGGCCTGTGTACTTTTTCTGCAGATGATGAAAATATATTCAGAGTTAATATTAAATCTAGTATGAGTTGATATGTCATATTATAAAATGCTTAATTGTTCTATATTTTGTAGGTAGGAAGCAAGTTCAAATGATATGTCTGTGATTACCTTGAAGTCTGTTATGAATTCCCAATTTGCTTTTGTAGGAGGAGACAATGTGTGCAATGTCATTTGTACTTTAGTTGTATATGGTTTTTCCCATCCTCAGCATAGCTTGAGTTGTATCATAAAGAACCAGTCTTTCTTGGCAGTAACTGGCATTCCCTCCAAAGATCATTATTTGAAAATTTGAAGAAAATCTAAGCTTTATAATATTAAGGGCAGTTGAGGAGAACATATATTCTTGTCTTGGGAAAAAATATAATTTGAAAGGGTTTCAAGTTTTTATTAAATAAAAGGAAAGCTGTATGCACATCCTCAAGACGAGATTTTCAGCTTTTCTGAGATGTCTCGTGGTTTGCCACTGCCTGCATTTGTGCTTTCTCTTTTCTCCCTATTGCTTTTGTTTATTGCCCTATCAATGTATTAAGGATTTTTATAAATAAAGGAAGAATTCTATAAAACTCAAGTCATATTTCTGCAAAGAGAGCACTTATCAAACAATAGCACACAATATTTAGTTGTATTAATAGCTTTCACTATAAAATGTACAGAATTAGTAGGAGAATTTATTTAATTGCTCAAATTTTTGGCCTTTGTGAAGGCAGCACAGGCAGCTAGATTTGTTCTTCTGCATTTTGTTCATATAAAGTATATATGATTTACATATATTTCACTTTGAACAGCTAGATACACTCACAAAGATTAAAGGTCACAAAACATGTGGAATGATGCAAAGAAATAAAACCTGAAGGGATTTAATTCAATTTTTTAATATTTTTCTGTTACTTAGTGTGATGGTTAAGCTTTTCAACTTGATTGGCTTGGGAGCTAATAAGGGCATTTGTAAAGTACACTTCTGGTTATATCTGGGATGATCATGAAGATATGACCTTGGAGTCTATAGCTAATTCCTTGCTCCTTCCATTCTGGCACTGATCTCCTGCTCTCCTTCCAGGACACCACAAACTAAGAAGTTCTGCCCTTCCATGCTCTTCTCCCATGATGCTCCTGCCTTAGTGTCGGCCTACCGTGTACTTAATTCTCTGAAATTGTGAGCCTATTAGACCATCTTTCTGTTAAGTTGTATGTGTCAGCTATTTGATCCCAGCAAGGGAAAAGCTGACTAATGGACCTAAATATTTTTACTTTCATTTTTTGATTGAATTTCTTAGAATCTCTCTTCCAACTTGGTAAGGGTTAGGAAAATGATGTTTCTAATTCAATCAAATATACATCTTGCATTTCTGGAGTGATATGTTTCAAGTAAATTTGCTTTTATAGATGTGTCCAAAAGAATATGCAGATTTTGGTGTTTTATGGAATCATCTATTTGAGGAAATCTTTTAACTATCTACCTTTGATGTCCTTCAATTATCAATGTGAGTAAAGTAGAAAAAGAGATAACAAACAGTTCTTGCATCAGTTTTATTGAAACATAATTTGGCCCTCATAAAGAAAGCCATTTAAAAACTGATCATATTTTAGTGAAAGTAAGGAACCATTTGAATAGTTAAAGCACATACCTATTATGCAGAGGGCTGCACTCTGAAGTGCTGCCAACTGATCTCTCACATTCCCACAGTTCTACTCAAGCAACTTTTTTCTTCTTTAAGTTTATTGGTACATTTTAGGTAATACAGTTACATTCATCATTGGGAACTTGTGTCTTTACATAATGTATTGTGGTTCTTATTTTTTCCCCATTTCCAAAGATCTGAGATACATCACAATTGTCATAGCCAGATTATGATCAGGGCCTCATTGCCTGCCTCTACAGACTCATTAGAACAAAGGAGATTTTCTTGCCCCTCTTTCATTATCTCATCCTTGAAGGTTTAAAATAAGTTGAACATGCTTGCTCCAATAAGTTTTCATTCAATTCCTTGATTTCATATGCTGATGCATATGGAATAAACTCCTGAAGAGTACTTCTGAAGTCTGCATTATTTTGAGTTCTTTAAATGTACCATCAGACTGTTTAGTTTGCAAAATTACTACAGTAATTTATTTTGTCATGTTAATGAACAATTCCAAAGCAGCTTTCTAAAGCAGAAATGTGCATGTAGAGAGTAGTTGATGCACTGAACAAAAATCTACTTAAAATTCACTCACAAAAGACTTTGCAAAGTTTAATCAGTTACATGATGATCAGGCTTTTTGTATTTTGAACCTCAGAGCATCTGGGAAGTAGCCACTTTTTTAATCATTTCTCATGAGGCAGCCAACTTGAGTGGGAAATGGAAGGACCAAGGAAGAAAACGTGTTTTAAGTTGTACACCAATGCCAATTGATTAGTAATGGCTTCTTAAAGTGCTGGGTAGAAAAGGATTCTGGGACTATGTGGAAGCTGAGAGCAAAAGAGTACTGAAATTGATTAATGATGTCTGTCATGCATACAGGAAGGAGCACAGTTTGTGTGCCACAGATATGCAGTCAATGCCTGGACAGTGTGAGTTAGAAAGCTCAAGATTCTTGCCAGGGAGCTGCCATTTTATAGTTTAGGCCTTAGTTGGTTTACTTAAGCTTTCAGTTTCTGTGTTCTTATCACTGAAAAGGGGAAGGATAAGACTTGCTCTCCATTTATATTTTGAAGTGTAAAGAAGAACAAGTATATAAAGATCCCCAATATATATTTTTAAAGAAGTGTTTATATTGATGTATTTTTAGGGGTTTTTTGAGAAATTACTTTAACGCACAACAAAATGTAACTTTTTGTTTATCTCTCCTGGCAGGAAATAAAGTTCTTTTGATTAATTAGGCATACAGAAAACAAATTATTATTATTTTAAAATATTTTAAGCACACAAAGTCTGAATAAAACTGAACATATATTTTATAGTAATGTCGAGATAGCTTCAATTAAACAAAAACATCATTTGTAAGATATAGAAACCTTTATATCACTTGAATAAATTTAAACATATTCTTGGTACTAATATGCACTTCTTATATGTAACATTGCTAAGTATTTAAGAACAATATTATAAAATATGAAATAACACTGGAATATTTTCTAATACCCAAATTGTCTTGGATAATGATGATGAATAATAATGTGATTGTGTGTGTATGTGTGTGTGTGTGTGTTTGTATGTGTGTTACTAGGGATTAATCCCAGGGCCTTTGCATTGAGTTACATCGCCTGTGCTTTTTATTTTTATTTTGAGACAGATTCTCCTTGAGTTGCCCAAACTGGCCTCAAATTTGCAATGCTACTGCTTCAGTCCCTCAGATTGCTGGGATTACAGGTTTATGCCACCATGCCCAGCTATTCTTCTTTTTAAGTAATATTTTCATTATAAGTATATATTAATCAGAGTTCAGAATTAAAAATCAATTCTCTTCAGAATTTAAGATGATACAATTAATACTTTAGCTGATATACCTCAATGAATATTATACATTTTTCCCTAAGGTTTTTCTAAGAATTTGAACCAGCTATTTGTATTAGGTAAGAACGTCTGTTTCCTCAGTTTTTTGCTTCTGTGTCCTGAAGTCACTTTGCTAAATTCTCCAAATATTTTATGAAGTTGATTTGTTTATTGTAATGGGAGCAGCTACTACATTTCAAAAGAGAGAACAATAGTTAACAGTAGCAGCAGAAAGAAAATTTGAACTCAAAATGTCCACATTTTTAATTTCTAATAAACACATAAGCCTAAGAAAAATTTGTGGTTCTAGAATTTGGTGTTAGAAACCCAAGGGACATCAACAGCAGCGTAATTAGTTTAAAAGGAGAGATTGTGAGGCTGGAAATTGCCACGTGAAAGGTAAAAATTCTGTATCAGTCAACTGGCTGTTTTGTCAAATGATATGGAAAAAGTAGGGTTAAATTTTTTTTCCTTGCTGCTCAATTGATTCATATTAGAAATATTATATTAATTAGTATCTTATTCCTTGGAGCACAGAGTTAGAATATATCCACAGCATTTTTTTAGAGGCAGCCACATTGTAAGTTCACTAACCGTGGTTGTTTGTTGATTGGTTAAATGATTTAACATCAGGAAGGTTAAATTAAATCTCAAGAGAAATATTTTTACAACTAAGTGAGAATGACCTCCTTTGAGAGGTGTATTCTTACTCGAGTTCATCAATTTTTAAACCAAGCACTTCTCATTTATTCCACAGGATGCAGCATTTAAAATACTGAACACAAATTAGAAGGTGTAACCTGAATCCATAGGTAAAATAGCATTTCTTAAGTTGAAAATGTAATTCTATGCTTGAGAGATAACCTCTAATTATCTGCTGTCTTTCATCTGACTTAAGTCACTTTTTATCTTCACTGCCTTCACATACTGATTTATTAAGGGAATACTTTCATGTAGAACTCCATGAGAACTTCTACTGAACTATCCTCCAGAGGATATGTGGCAACTTCAAAACCTATAAATCTTAAAAATAATTCCTTGTTTTGTTTTGTTATAAAATCACACAGATTTTATATTTTGGTTCATGGAAACTTACATTGTTCTAATGGAAATGACTTCTGAATGCTTTCCTGCAAGAGTTGGGGTAGGAATCTTAAAGAATCGTCAAACTGGTAACAGAGATGTGTAAATTCTGCTTACTGTCCGAATGTAGGGTATTTAAGTTCAAATATTTCTGCTGATACTACTAATTTTTTTCTGTCTAAATTCATAACCCCCCATGTTTTGATTTCATTATCTCAAAAATGGGAAGATATTTCACACAGATTCAATGTAAGAATTAAAAGTGAAAATATGTTAACTTGTTAGGCCTCATTAGTACCAACAAATACTTTGTAAAATTTTATTATTTGATTGGTTTTTACATGTAAGGAAAATGCACAATTACACAGTTAACTGCCTATTTAGCTTCCCATTGTATTGGTTTTTTGTTTTGTTTTTGGTCTTAATCCATGTTACAATATCCTGAGGAAAACATCATTATAAATATGAGAATGTAAACATCTTTCAAAACTCACTATATTTTCCAAATAAGTTATTGAATGATAAGAATACTTCTAAGAATAGTGTAGAATATGATCTTTCCTAGAAACTATTGAAAATTTGATAGTAAAAATGATATGCATTTTATTGATGTAGATATTTTAGAATAGTATAATATAAACATTAATAAAATGTGTATTTTATGAATTATATTTTCATAAGTGATGCAAGTGCTTATTTTCATTCTTTTCTGTAAGAAAATTAGCATCACATAAGTGAGTTTTGAATAATAAGAAGTGTTTGAGAATATAAGCTTTCCCATCAAACTTATTGATCTATTGTGGTTTTCTTTGGCTTGAAAGTCAAGGAACTTGATTTAAATAACAGACTGAGGGCCAGGGATTTAGCTCAGTGGTTCTGAAGGCTGCCTGGAAAAGTGAAAGGTCCTGAGTTCGATCTCCTGTACAAAACAAACAAACAAAAAAACAGATTGAGAATGTTTCTACTTAATAGCTTCTTTCTTTTGTCTAAAGATTTAAAATGA
This sequence comes from Heterocephalus glaber, assembly GCF_053883595.1. Taxonomy (NCBI): domain Eukaryota; kingdom Metazoa; phylum Chordata; class Mammalia; order Rodentia; family Bathyergidae; genus Heterocephalus; species Heterocephalus glaber. Next base: position 31,249,735 of record NW_028258344.1, on the reverse strand, counting down.
ATATTGTGACTGAAATATACACAGAGAAAAGTACACAAGTCACAAAAGCACAGTTTAGTGAACTTTTACAATTGTAACACATCATTTTAATCAGCACACATGTCTACAATCTGAACATTCTAGAATATTAGTACTCTTCCTTATGCTCCCTGTATTACCTGCCTACTGCAAGAATGGCTTACTTCTATCCTCATTTCTAAAACCAGTGATTGACTGGTTTTGCTTGTTTTTGAACTATCTACAGAGTCACTCCATATGTATTTGTGTGTGTGTGTGTGTGTGTGTGTTCACTTTATTTCATGGAATGGTTGACTTGATTTGTTTTTTACTCCACAAGATTGCACATGGGACCACTTGTTTTGTTAAAATTTAGTTTCATATGTCTAGAATTTACTAGAAGCTACATAAATATATTTTATGAATAATCTTATTTAATTATTATATTAGTCCAAAAGCAGGTAATATTATCTGAATTCTTTTTTCCCCAGTACTTGGGATTGAATCCAGGACCTCTTTCATGCTAGGCAATTGCTGTACCACTGAACTGGATCTTCAGCCCTGTCTGCATTTTCTGATGTGAACTCTAAGACCTAAGGCTGGTAAATAATCTTCCTAGGATGTGTAAATGTAAGTGGTATAACTGGGAGTGTAAACTCACATCTCTCACTATACATCCTCAAGCTACAGAGATTGTTGTACCTGTCTATATTAAAAATGTGGTGTTATCACCAAGTTATGATTGACATATGAGAGATATCCTTGATTCTGGAAAGAAGTTACCAATAAACACTGTTGGAAACACATAAAATTGTACTAATCCAAACAGTTTGTACAGTGACATGATGCTTTAAATTTCAAGATAAGTGGTTCATTTTTTCTGTAAACATTTTGTTACTGAATTTAAAATGTGATGAATAGTAACATAATTTTTCAGATTTCAAAATTAGAAAGTGCATAAATATGTCAAGCGTATTTTGAAAAACCCTTTTGCTCTAGTTCTTTCCTCTACTTCCACAATATTTGCTATTGTTTATTTGTTGATTTGATCATTATTTTATGTAATTGATACAAATTAACTCTAATGGATTCTCTAATTATGTATCCTTCAAACTGTAGGGAGTAAAACTGTTATGGTTGTGTCTAGATGTCCCTCCAAAGCCTCATGTGATCATAGGTGGGGTTTTTCCAGAGGTGGCTGGATCTAGAATGTGTGAAGCTGGAACTGATTTATGGTGCAATGCTAGGATTAAGGGCACTAGGAATAAGAGTGTGAGTGTTACCTGCCCCAAGTAGCTTGGATAAGATATAAGGGATAGAAAGAGCTGTGGACATCCCTTGCTTGCTTTGCTATCTTCTATCAGCCATGAACTGTTTCTCTTCTGTGATGCCTGTCTGCCATGCCATCCTGCCTTGGAGCCAGCCGATTATGGAAACCTCTACAAACAGTGAGAGCCAAAAACCTTTCTTCCTTTAACTTTGGCCATTGAGTATTTGGTCTCAGCAATGAGAAAAGTAACTAAGACAAAAACTAACTCTTATTATCAAGAGTTCTTTAAAAACAAAGGATCCTTCTCTTTTCCATTGTGACAAATTTAGGGGACATACTAGAATTCTGAGGCAAATATTTGACTTCCTAACCAATAACTCTATTTTCAAGCATCCTGTGAACTATTTCTTGTTTCATTATTAAATCTTTGTCAGTGAGATCTATAAGAGAAAGACACATGAACCAGCTGTCAGGTACAATCTCAAAGGGACATTCCTTCCTCTTTCTCCATTCTGTTTTCTTACATATGCATACAATGGTGAGCCATCTTATACTATGTAAATAAGAACACCCAACTAGCAAAGAAGAGTAACAATCTGGAAAGAGCCTGGGTCTTTTTGTGCTCTCCTCAACTGGCATAGACAGTTCATATCCTAAATTATACTAGGAAAGCAGAGGTGTTAGGGATGTAGCTCAGTGGGAGAGTATTTGCCAACACGTATGAGAAGCTCTGAGCTTGATTTTCAGCACTACAAGAAAAATGGAAATAAAGAAGAAATAAAAGTCTATCATAAGCACTTTTATTTTGAATCTCTGTTAAAAACAGCTGAACTATATCCTAATTACTATAAAGTTTGGCACCTAAAAGTACTGTATTCATATTACACATCTTGAAATATGTAACATTCATTAGCTAGGCTGTCAGAAGGTGAGCAGCAAAGATCCAAATATGGCTGAATGGAAAGCTGGAATGCTATTGTAAAGTATTTGGTAAAATTATTGCTTATAATATCCTGGTAATAAGATCATGTACTATCAACTGAGGGAAAATATTTTGTAAAAGTTCTTGAATTCTAGAGTGCATTGGTATGTGTTAATGCTTTTAACAAATCCTACTAAGGAAAAATAAACTCAACTGGTAACCAGCTTGTAAGGATAAAGTCAAATATTCATGGCTAGGATAAGCCCATTCTCTCTCCTGCAGTTGGCAATCCAAGTTGGCTGAATGGCTGGTAACTAGGCTACATAAAAATTAAAACAAAAAACAGAGACTGTCTTTGTACCTTAAATTAAAACATTTATAGGACTTGGCCTTATGCCATTGTATATCTCAAGCCTTAAAATTTTTAGGCCAGAGAAAGGAAACTATCCACATGGAAGAAATCATGTTAAGGGGATTGTCTCTGTCCTCTAAACCTGTTATCTCGATTGCTTTAAGGTAGGTTTCATTAAATTATGAAAGATGAGCAGAAAGTATAATAAAAAATTTTTTTAAAGTCTTCAGGTATAACAAATATACAGAAGTGAGATCTTTGGTGGTAGTGCACGTGGAATTTGTTGGAAGCAAATGAACTAGAAGTCTATGAAGTTTCTAGAGGGCTCTATTGACAAAGAAACTCCAAGGTTGGGAGCCAGGTGATAGGTGACCTAAAAAATGCTTTGTTTCCTTTAAAGTGCAGCAATAGTAATAGGGCAACAAAATTAGTTTAGCTGCTAAGAAAGGCAAACTCTGCATTGCTCATTTTAGATGTGGTCATGGAGGATACCCAAGAGGAAGAATCTTTCAGCAGAAAATGTAGGGAAATGTGGAGGACAGTGTGTAAGGGGTTTGGAGATGGAACAAATGAAGAACTTACTTGACTTTCAAGGCACTGATCCAGTGGGATGGGATCATGGGAACTGCTATGTATTTCCCATCCTCCCTTTTCTTGAAAATAATCTTTTATTGAAGTTACCTTGTCTTGCCTTCAAGGTTGTGTACAATTTATTTTGAGTGTGTGTAGGAAGGTAGAGAAGGGCCTTTACACCTTGTTTTCTGATTTAGAGGCCACTAGACCAATCCCCTGAGGGGCTATCTGGACTTTGTGGAGTTAGCTGCATGTTATAAAGATTCTAGAGTTTAAGTTGAACTTCAGAACTTAATGGCAATAGGCAGTTCTATCTTTAAGAAGAAGATGACTGTGGGTTTATGTGTCCAAAGAAATCCGTACAACTTTACTTAGCTATAAAGGCATAAAGAGCAGGAAGACTACTAGTATTTCATCATACCGTTACTCTTCAAAATTTAATTTTTAAATCAAATCTTAAAATTATTCCAAAGAATACATTCCTCAGATTCCTGACCATTTCCCTAAGACTAGCAATGGTATCTGTACTACTTTCAGGTTATATACTTAAAAGGAAAAGTTGTACCTTCCTTCTCCTATCACCAAATCTTGCTTCTGAAAAGATGAACTATATGATGATTCAAGTTGGACTGATGTACATGAGGAAACTGCTCTGGGAAAATTGAAGCTACAAGATAGAACTGGCTGCAGTTACTGGCTACTAACAAGCCAGAACCACTATCTTGTCTTTTGAATATTATCTGGTTTAAAGGATTTTAATTAGCAATGTACCACAATATACTACTGTACCACAAATGTGCTTCTAATGTGCTGAGATATTGATTTCTTGTAACTGGGGTTATTGGGTGGAGTCAGAAGCTGCTAGAATCCTTAGTTTAGTCCTTAACATCTTCAAAGGGTCTTTTTTGTTAACACTTCTCTCTTTGGGTCATGATACTGGAAAAACTGAGAAACAGTTCTCTAATTCAGAGAGTCATTTTTTTTTAAAGTCTTGAGTACCTTGGCACACTGAAACCTCAATAATACCCAATATTACAGAAGGAAATACAACACAGAATTAGCCATGTGGTTCAACTTGGTGGCAAGCAGAATTTCATTTGTGACAATATGATTCTGCCTTTCATCCCTAAACCTGCACCCTGTGCAAGTATAAAGGCAGCTTGCAGTTCTAATCTCCATTCATCTGGTATCTTCCTTGAGTCAGTTGAGTTACTGAAAATATTCAGCAATGTTTTGGCTAAGGAGAAAACAAGCATGCATGAGGGATCTATATGTATTGGGTTTGCTACTTAGGATTCATTGCCTGTGTCCTTGGCACAGTTCCTAGCTGAAGCAATAGATCTCTCATGGGAAAGTAACCCTAGAAAATTCCAATTTTGCCATTTTTCTTTCTGGTTAAACATGAACGTTAGCCTTGGTGGTCTGACCTAACACTCCTATTCTTTAAAATAATTCTTTAGTGGCTTAATTATTTAGGAAATCCCAAGGGCAATGTAGCCCCAGGTCATTAATATTAACAAGAATTGAGATAAGGAATCTGTTGAAAAACTATTTACCATGATTTCTTGGGCCAAAGGCATGAGAAAATTTCTAGTTGTTGTTTGAACTTATACAAGATGAAAGATTCATTTATGTAAAAATTTGATTCAATGACTCCTTTCTTGGAACACTATTCACAGATGTTAAGAAATATAGTAAAAATGGGTTGGCAAACAGAAGGATTGGGCCTGGAGCCTTCCCCCATCCAGTCATCTCCTCAGGGAAAGAAAATTCAACTTATTACTTTTCCCAGCCACCCAGGGACTTTCTAAATCTTAGATGTCTCTATGTATCTATGACTAAGAATTTCTTTTTTATTTGGACATTAAATGGGAACAATTTGAAGAGAACCGCACCCTCCCTCCAAGCTCTCCTTAACCATGAGAAGAAATACATAGTGTTTCCTCCAATCGGGCCTAAAGTAAAATATCCAAATAAATTATCTTGCGGTATATTAACTAATGTTATAGGACATGGGGTCAGAAAGATCCCTTTCCAGAGCTGTCCATCAGATCCCACCAATACTGTAAGTGTTTTCTCTACTGTGGCTCTTACTGTAGGCATTTGATCCAAGAGAAACCAACCAGGTTGGCTCCTGACCTAGGGTCTACGGTGTGCATTAGAAACAATTAAATGGATGATTTAGAACTCTGCTCTGAAGAACCCAAAGGAAGAGACATGAACCAAATACATTACTAAACATTGGGAATTGAAGAAATAATGCCATGTTTTAAGTAGGTAGGGCACTTCTTTACTGGCGAACTACTACTCATACAAGTTTCAGCTGAAATGTGATTTTTCTCTATGAGGCCTTACTTCCCAACTAGACTGGATGAAATCTTGCCTGTAGAATAATGAACTTATTCAAGTCATCATGACAACATGTTTAAGGTCTGGTTTTTTCTCCCTCATGTTGTAAACATTTAAAGTTGTTCAAGCAAGAAATCTGGGTTTGCCTAATAAATCCATCTCTCCCTCAGAACTGTGTCCTATCAGCAAACATCATTATTCCCCCTTTCAAATTAAATTTCATATATTCCTATTTTTTGTTTTCATCTTGGTTGCCAGCAGCTTAGTCAAGTTCCTACCTTCTTTCCACTGGTTAGGAAAAGACCAACAGTTTCAGTGGCTGTCAATTTCTAATTTTATCTGCTTCCTATCCATATTCTTCAAAGCAATCTGAATGATCTCTGTAAAATGTAATTTATCCCAGGTCAATTACTTGTCTGAAATAGTTCAGAGGCTTTCTATTGTACTTAGAATAAAATCCAAATTCTGACACAGCCTGTAAAGAAAGCATGCATGATCTGCTGCCTGCTTACCCCTGAGACCTCATTTCATGCCACTACCCCTTTATTGACATTAGTTTGCTTTTTTGGACTGCATTTGGTTCTTTAAGCTCAATTTCACCTCATGGCCAAGACTGGAGCCTTTTTTCATACAGTTATCCTTCAATTTTCAAAGGCTTATTTCCTTAAATAGCATTTCCCTTGCCTAGTCTTTGTTAACTTTTCCTATTATACTCCCTGACAGCCATTTTCACCATACTTGGCATAGGTTGATAGTATGTGTTTATTCTTCTGCTGAGTTGTCTGCCAAGGTGAGCTGTGTAGTTTATGTGGGCAGGGGCCATATTTGTTTGGTTGACCATATAGCATAATGTTTCGTACATAATATGCACCTAATAAATATATGGTGGATTAATTTGAGTATAACAAAAAAGAAAAACCTGATATTTTGAATAAGGGCACACATAGGGAGAAAGAGATAGATGGATAGATTATACTCCTGAAAGATACAGAAAGCGTATTTGGTTCTTAGAGTTGCAATGATTTACAAAATTACAAAACAGACAACCAAACAACCTCATTGAGTAATAAGAAATAATATATGTTCACAGGAATTTTAAAAAATACTAATAAACATGATATTATTAGAATGTTTGCTAACATAGTAACAATAGAGGAGTTTTGCTAATAGTCTTTATAAAGGAAAGGATGAATATGTTAACAAGGTAATACCTTGGTGTCCCAAAGAAGAAAGTGACACCACTGTGCTAAATTAGATTAGATGTAATCATTTGTTAATAGCTTGTTATTTATCTATTCAAATTGAATTTAAAAGGCAAAATCTTTTTTTGATGTTACCCATAACTGTGCCTTAAAAATGTTTAAAAAGACTATTTGGATTTAAAACATACCATAGAAGAGAATGATGCCAGGGCAGAGAAAGACCAATGAAATTCAGGAACTCACCATACAAGTTAGAATGAATTCCTCTTAAGATTAGTTCTTTGATTTTGCATTAATGTTTGTCCAATGACAAATAGGTGAAGATGATGTATGGACACATGCATGATAAATGAAACCTGTGGACATCAGGCATGGAGTAAAGAAGGAATTGAACACCTGTTCTAGATAGCAATTGTTCTAGATTTATTGCAATGGAAACTTTATATTTTAAGAAAGATAATGTAATCAAGGCTTTTTACCAAAAAGAAGACTACAAGATTGAGAAGGCAATTTCCTGGAATAGTGCAACTTGTACTCATTTCTGTTTTTGACTTATACACTGAAAGGAAAACCTCAGAGAAGTCTTGAGAATATTCGTTCTTCAATTCAAAGGATCTAAATTTTTGGCTGCCTTAAATCTTTAAGGAGGATACACTGTCATTTCTGTGCAGCCAATTTAAGAATGATACCATCTGTTATTTCTCAAAAAAATTCTTTGAGTAATGCCTCCATTCACTTGTTTTTGTTGTTTATTCATTGAATACATTCTTATCCCTAATATTTCAATGAGAAATTGTGCCCAAATTGTGTATATGCTAATTGTACAATTATACCCTAGAGAGGTCTAATAGTGGGCTAGCTCTTTAGTCTTCAATCTTAGCTGCATTGTTATATTTTGGTGGGTTTTGTAATTATCTATACCTAGGTCTCAACAAGGGAAGGCATATTTCAATTCTGAATTTCTGGGAAGGAATTAAAAAATAGCTCTAACTGCTGAATGGATTACTACTACCTGTTAATGAAGTAACCCTTCTTCCTTATACTCTTCACTGAACCACAAATGAGCTCAGTATTCATGTTTGTCATTTTCTTCATCTAAGGCCAAGATTACTAACCAACTTTGCCTTTCTTATTTTTTTCTGAGTAGCTATTTATCAGCCTTTATTTGTTTAATTTATTATATCCCTTGGAGTGGAGAATTAATAACAAGATTTTTCTCAAGTCTCAACGTGGAACAGTTTCCCATGACTGGTATAATTTGTAAGCCAGTGGAGAACTGGACACTTTCATATAGGTTCTTCCTATAGATAACAAATAATTTCTAGTCAAACCCCAGAAATCACTTGCACTCCCTGTTATATATCATCTTGTTTCCACAGAGAGAAGTTGTTTAATAAATGAAAGATTTCTTTTATTGGAAAAAATAGTCTGCCAAATTAAGAACCTTGCATCTTACAGAATGACAAACTGGTGAGCATTTGGGACCAGGAAATATACACCTCTGGGCTTCAGGATATTTTCTCTTCATGTTATTGTTAAATTCCATCTTGTCAAAATTTATTATACATATATTGTGATGAAACTTTTAGTAGCTGTGTGATTTTCAGTTGAAGCGTTGCATGAAGACAGATAGTGAAACATTTTTCTCCTCTCTGGTGTGAGGGGTGATGTTAGACACTCTAGAAAGTGAGAAGAGTGCAAGAGAAAAGATGAGACAAAGGCTTCCAGGAAAGCCATCAGCTCATGGTATTAATCTTGTCCTAAATGGTGTCGAGCACGTGCCAGTATCCCTGGAACAAAGCAACTTATGTGAAAGCCAAGAAGAAGAGCAGGTGGCCGGCAGAGGCGCTCACAAAGCTTCCTCTGTTCAGTGGCTCATCTTTGAGAACTGCTCTGCTCCTGGATCTGAGTGAATGGGTCCCAATGTGACTGGCATGCTGAGAGTAGCTGAGGGTGATTCTGAGTCACTAACATGCACATGGAACTAGGAAATTTAAATGAATTATGGTAATCTAGTCACCTTTTTATAACAGCTCAAAATGCCAGTCTGTTAAAAGTCATTTCTTTTTCCAATTGACTATTTTTGGATTAGGCAGTTCAGGATGTACATTTGGCCAAACAAATTTATGGGGCTTCAGCAATTCATTGATCATAGTTGCTCTTTGGGGAAAAATTATAAAAGCAACCATTAAGCTGCAGTTGTAATCATTCATAGCATTTCCCCTTCTAGTTGAGTTTCCTACTGAAAGCCAATTTACTAATCCAATAGAGTTTGAGTTAGTAGAAGCATTTACTGGCCACATTTTATAATGTCAGTTATTCTTTTTTGTACCTTTACCAAGTTCATGAATTATCATTATTGCTAGGTCATCATATTCAAGACATTTAGTTTCTTTTTTCTGGCAATATTCCAGAATGAACGATTTAGATGGGCCTACGTGTTCTCGTGGGAGCATGAATATGTTTTCTAAAAATTAGAAATGTGTAAGAAGAAATGAGTTAACAAAAAGTTAAATATTTTATGTGTACCCAAAGATGTTAGATGATGCTTTTGCTTTCTGTAGTTTAACCTGTTCTTAGGTTTATTATGCTGTTACTGAACATGGTTTTTGTACAGAACAGAATTTCTTGGTATAGAAGCACCTGCTTTGAAATATTACATGCACACAAATGTCTCTTGCCTTATTTATCTTTTCCTTTACCTCTGGAACCTACTGAGGCTGCTCAGTAGGAGTCAGGATACCAAAAACAACTCAACGCTCATGGTTGTTTAGAAATCTTGCAGGTTTAGAAATAGATTATTATTACTATTATCTCATCATAGGACAAGTAGAAAGTATTTAAGGATCTGATCCTGTTGGACAGGGACAGATTTCCTGACTTGAATAAAGGTGATATTCTTCTTTGCTTTCATCTAAGATCTCTTTCTGATGTTCTGTGTATTATTCCTCTTTGTTTAATTATAAGTATCTGAAAGCCTGTCAATTAAAAATGTCTTTGTACACCCTTTCTTTTTTTAAATATAAAAACAAGAAGAGTTAAAGAGTTAAGGGTCATTCATACATTCATACAAATCAGTTCAATGAATGAATTTCTTGCAATAACTGAGGCAAATTCTGAAAGGATAAGGGAAAAGGAAAAGGTTATTTTTAAGAACTGGAGGCTAGATCTAACTTTGGGAGGAGCTTCTTTGAGAAGTCTTACTGAGAGGCCTGAAGTACCACCAGGGCTCTGCATATTTAACAATAGGGAAAGAGAGCATAAAGGAAGTTAGCAAGGGAAGTAAAAAATACATACAGAAAGGAACACTATTTTTTAAAAAATTGTATGCACTAAAGTCCTCCTTGTTAATAGTAAAACCAAATGTCGACGGTCTAGCTTCAGAGGATAGAATTAAAAGGACTTATGCTAAGTTGATTTGAGGGTTATAGTGACAACAGCAAGTGATGTTATCATCAAGTATGAAAGAAAAGGTACTTCCATCTCCCCAGGTGAGCCTCCTGAGAGTACAACCTGGTTATTTCTTTGTTTTAGACGCTAAACACTATGCTAGACAGTGTACCAGCTACGTTTGGGTAACCTTTACAATAACCTTTTGAAGTTAGTATTACTGTACTTTAATAGGAGACAAAAGATCACGAATATAAAGTAACTTGCTCAGGATGATGCGATGAGTAATATTTAACCTAGTTTTGAACATATTTTCATGTGTTGTACTGCAATAATATTGTTTATGTGGGAAAAATGAGACCTTATAGATAACATTTGAAAGGATAATCTGATCATGTATTAGGGATGGCCTGCAATGAAACTGTGGGTATTTGTATTTAAAGAGGGTACTTTGAATCAACTTTATGTGTTTAACAACAGCAAAACTTATCACTTTCTTGGTTTTAATAAAGACATTTGCAACAATATATATGATTTTGAAAGTACATGTGCATCTGTAAAGGTTGCTTACAGTCTAGGGCCTGTAGACAAGGGAGGAGCTGATCCTGCTCAATGTGTATGCATGCACAAATTCACAAGGCAACATTGAACACCACTTCTGTTATACCTAGAAACATTTTTTTCTATCCAAATGCGGTTCCTTGCTCTGCTTTTATGAAGGTGACTAGTTATTCTTTCCATGAAGCAGAGTGCTCAAGACTCACTCTGTCACTATGTTAGAGGCCCAGTGAGAAAGTCAGCAAAAAAAATGTTAACCAGATCCTAATAATTAAAGAGAATTTTAAAAATTTAAATATGCTACTGCCCATGAAATCAAATCTCTTATTGAAATAAAAGCTAGTATTTGCCCTCCAAAGTACTGGGAATCATGCATAGAATCACAGTTCTCTGCAAGAATGCATCTTTCCTAGCAAGTTTGCCAGGAGGAAATATTGCTAGAAAACAGCATGACTGGGTTAACATTTTTGGTAAGAATGATCACAAAATAACTTCTTAAATGCATGAAATACAGAAAAAAAATGCAGAAAACATGATTTGAATAATTAAGAAATTTGGACATAAAATATAAAGCCTTTTAAAAATAAGTTTGATATGAGGGTAGAAAAACATTCAGAGAAAATTCTTTGGTATTTCATTGTTCTCCTTCAAGGATGGCATAGCTTCTAAATATTTTATACCACATATGAGTCAAACATTTGGATTCCTTTATTTACACAACTGTAACATGCTTAATGGAAGTTGATGGTATTACTAAGTAAAATGACTGAATTTATATCTAGATTGTGGTCTGAGTATAAAAGCTGTATATAATTTCATATTAATAAAGTATTAGATCTTCAGGCAGAATTTGTTTTGTTTTAAGGTAAACTCAGGATTGCTTCTTCCATTATATCTATAAACATTTTCTTTATCTTAGCAATGAGTATCCTAAGATTCTCAGTAACGAGCAACAGCAAAAACCAGAGTATGTTACCCAATAAGGAAAAAAAAGAAAGGATTTGAGCATTAGAAAATGAATATACAAATCCTCAAGATGTAAATATTTACTTTATTTAAATTAAATAAAATCTATTTTGTTTCAGAGCCAGTAAAGACCATTAAAAACTAATGAACAAAAACTCATTATGGTTATACAAGTGAAAACAAACTGACAATTAAGGGTTGAGTAGCAAAGTACATATAAAATGCCTTATTAATATTAATTTAAAAATACATGGAAGGATCAGCATATTTCAAGAAACACCATAGTATGACATAAGTGTTTAAGAAAAGTAAAGATATAATTGGGCTATTTTTCCTGCAAAATATTTTATAAGTACAAGTTAGAGAAGTGCAATTCCAGAAATATGTTTGAATTATTCAGGTCTTTTAAAGTGAATTTTGAGGGTATGTGCAGAAATGTTATAATAGAGACAAAAATTAAATGTGTATATAAATATAATAAATATAATATTATAACGGAATGTTTTGAATGTAGAACACACATACATGGAGAGAGGGAGAGAGAGAAAGAAAAGAGAGATAACTAGATAGATAAATTGGTTTTGTTTTTCAGAAACTGCCAATACGCTTGAATCTTATTCTATCATTGTATCATTGTTCAGTATAAGAATTATACAGGGCTAGATTCGAACTTCCTTGAATCACTAGATTACAAAGAGTAGCAAGTCACTGAATGTCTTAGATCATCAATATCTTTATCTCTACAAAGGATCTCAGCTTATCAGACTTAATTATCAACTAATTATCAACTAAGATAATACCCATATGTCTTATTTGAACTCATTTAATATAAATGAAACACTGTATAAAGCTACAAATATTTTTCTTGGCAATTTACATTTTTAAACTTTTTTGTCTTCCTTGTGAAGTATTCACGAGGCTTTAAAAAAAAATAAAACTGAGGGACCTCAAATTGAGTAAGACATCTAAACTCAAGTCAGGAAGTACTAACGTTAGGTAGCTCTGACTCCAAAACCTGTTCTGACTACTAAAATATAAAACTTTATGTTTATGAAGCATGATTCAAATAAAAGTAATCTTTTATAAAAATGGTCACTGTAAAACAGACTAAGTTGAATTCTCGCAATAGTATATTTGTTTTTGAAACACTAAAGAGACCTTGCTCTATAATAATTGCAGTAGTAGTATTACTAGTTAGTATAATATTACTAGAAGAAACAATAGCATCAGATTACATAGTTTATATATGTGAAGAAAAATTTCCTCAAATAAATTAAGATAGAATTGCTTTGGAAAATTCTTGAGGGATTCAGAGAGATTGTAGAAGAAACAATTATTTCAAATGTTGAAAATGCATAGAGAAAAATGCAACAAAATTATGAGAAGATAGTGCTCAAACCAACACTCTCAAGACATCCATGAAGAAAAACAATTTTCCCCAAGTGATGCTCATTACTGTGTATCAGATGAGAGTTAGTAATGTAGCAAAACAGACCTGAAGATCTTTTTTTGAAAATTAATTTTATTGGTACACTTTTGATACATATATATAACGATCACATTCATCATCGGGATATTATACCTGTACATGATATATCTTGATTCTTCTTTTTTCTCCCATTCCCCTTCCCACCCTCTAAGTTTATATCCTAACTTCAATGAATACTAATAGTATTATGGAGAGCAAATCACTTAGCCTCACTGTCTTTCATTGTTTTAGTCTCATCTATAAATTAAGGACAGTGATAATATTTCTCTGAAGCTTTATTCAAGATTAAATCATTTATTCTGTATAACATTGTTGGAATAATATCACACAGAAAAAAATCTAGAAAATACTGATCTTTCAAGATATCTTTCCCGCTCCTTTATGGTATTATTTTATTATGAGATTCTTATGCAGTTAACTTCATATTATGTTGATTTTTGTTGTCATTTCACTCAACCCACTGCACTAACCCTTTTTATTTAGCACTCCACTTATGCATTCTTCATAAATTTACTAAAACTTTCCAATTCCAAAATTAAATAAAACTTATTTTCAATATTTTTCTTTTTTTGACTTCTCAGTGATAATTGTTATGCTGATTCATTTCTTCTTTTTGAAATTTTCTTTTCCCATTGAAATCTATGAATATATGTGATGTGTTTTAAAGATGCCAAGTAATTGAAAGAAGCATTGTATACATATTAAATCCTTAGTGCTATGTCTGGCCCATAAATCCTATAGTGTGTAGCACAATGCACTAGTGTTGTAACTGTTGTAATGTTATGATTGTTATTTTCAGATTTATATGGTTCCATACTTCTCATTAGCCATGCCAATGTTATAAGAGATGTCACATGCACCCTAATATCTACCATAGTTCTTGCAAGAGAGTAAGCATTCATTATAAATGTGTTGAGTCAATAATTCATCAGACCCAGAGCCCTGCCATTCCATCGGTAAGTGCGCACAGGTCCCGGGGAGCAGCTGTGAGGCCCAGACTGGTGCAGCTGCAGGTGGATCCCACCCAGGGCTCTGCCTCAAAACCAGAAGCTCCTGCACACCTGCCCAAGCCAAAGGCCTGCCTAGAAAAGAACTGTACAGGTGGACAGGCTTCAACCAGAGGCCCACTATACCACTGGCCACAGCCAAGGACCCACCTGGAAAAGAGCTGCACGGGTACACAAGCAATACCCAGAGGCCTGCCCTGATACCATTGATGAGTGTACAGAGACCCTAGTTAGCCTGTGTAGACCACAGGAACTAGGATGCACAGCCCACAGCCAAAGGCCCTCCCAGAAAACAGCTATATAGGGGCCCCAATGAGAGGCATGCCTAGATACCATCCCAAATGTGCACAGGCACCAGACAGAAGCCTTCCCAGACAATAGGTCAGCTCAGGGATCCAGAAGGCCATCACTCTGAACCCAGGAGTTGGTACACTGGTGAACAGCAGATTAAAGGCTGCTTGGAGGCTTGCTGAGTATTCAAGACCATTGGGTGAGGAAAAGGTTGCCTCAACAAAGGCACAGCAGGCTGCATCTGTTGAGATGAGAAGACACATAAATAAATCTCAAAGCCAGACTTGCAGATCATGTAAGGCAATCCCAGAGTACAATGAGATAGAACAATCTGATATTCAACCACCTGAACTCCCTGAACTAGCAACAAAAGGAGACCTGGAAAAAATGAAATCAGAAATAATTTCTCACATAACAGCAGAAATTGTACCTATAGTGCAAGACATGATTAATAAATCTAGAGCAGACACAGATAAAAAAAAAATAAAGGAGCTGAGGAACGTGATTGAATTCCAACATAGGAAACAAATGGAATCCATAAAACAGATGCAAACAGATTTCCAGGAGATTAAAAACTCCATTGAAACTTTACACACCAGAATAAGACAATGCAAGGATAAAATTTCAGATGTAGAAGACAGGATTGCAATTAGTGACGAGGAAAAAAAAATTTCTTGAAAATACTAAGAGACCATGAAAAATCAATCCAGCAGCTGCTAGACAATGAAAAGAAGAATAACATCAGATTGGAGTCAATGAAGAAAGAGGAGAGAGTGCAGACAATGTAAAAATCCTGTTCACAGAAGAAATGGCAGAAAACTACCCAAATAGGGGAAAAGAACTTGACAGACAAATAAGTGAGGCATATATGATACCAACAAGCTGTGATCAAAAAAAAATCTACACATAAGCATAAAATAGTTAAGATCCTAGAAAATCAACAGAAAAAAAAATTTCTATAAGCAGTTAGAGAAAAGAAACAAATCACATACAAGGGAAAGCCCATCAGAATCACAGCAGACTGCACAACACAAAACAACAAGGCAAGAAGAACATGGAGTGATGTATTTGAAGCCCTAAAGGAAAACAACCTCCAAAACAGATTTATGTACCCTGCAAAACTTTCAAAATTGATGGAGAAATAAGATATCATAGAAACTTCATGAATACCAAACCAGCACTCCAAAAAATTTTAGACAATATTCTAGGAAAAGACAAAGATCACAACCCCAGGAAGCCCTGCATAATGTATCTATCAGTTATGATAAAAAAATAAGTGCAAAGCAGGAGAATCCAACAAAAAGAAAAAGTCATGACAAGGATAAGTGAATACATATCAGTTATAACCATCACTGTTAATGGTCTTAATTCACCAATCAAAAGAAATAGACTGTCAGAATGGGTCAAGAAGCAAGATCTAACAATATGCTGCATACAAGAAACACACTTAATTCAAAAAGAAGTCCATAGACTGAGTTAAAGGGTAGAAAACAATACTACATGTGACAGGAACCCCCAAAAGCAGGAGAAGATCAAGTGGATTTCAAACCAACACTGATTAAGAGAGACAAAGAAGGACACTACATCCGCATAAAGGGAACAATCCAAGAGGAAGAGATGACAATCATTAATATATATGCACCAAACACAGTGCACTCAACAATTATAAAACAAATACTAATGGACATGACAAATCATATAAGCACTAATACAATAGTAGTGGAAGACCTCAATACCCCATTGTCACAAAGAGATAGATCTACTGTACAAAAAATAAACAACAAAATACTAGAAATCAATCAAACTCTTGAACAAATGAACTTAACAGATGTTTGCAGTGTACCACTCCACAAAATAAGAATACACATTCTTTCCAGCTGCACATGGGTCATTCTCCAAAATAGACCACATACTCGCTCACAGAACATGTTTAAGTAAGCTCAAAGGAATTGAAGTTATCCCCTGTATATTATCAGACCATAGTGTGATGAAATTGGAAATCAATAGCAAAAGAAACTGCAAGAATCTCATAAACACATGGAAACTGCACAACGCATTTCTGAATAACTAATGGTTCACAGAGGAAATTAAAGAAGAAATTAGACAGTTCTTACAATTCAATGACAATGACAATACAACATATTGGAATCTATGGGACACAATGAAAGCAGTCTTATGTGGGAAATTCATAGCAGTGAATACTCATATTAGGAAAACAGAGTGAGCTCAATTAACCTGAGGCTCAACCTCAAGCTTCTAGAAAAAGAAGAGCAGGACAAACCCAAAGCTCATACAAGAAAGGAATTTATACAGATCAGGGCAGAAATCAATGCAATGGAGACTAAGAGAATGATACAAAAAAATCAATGAAGCAGAGTTGGTTCTTCGAAAGAATAAACAAAACTGACAAACCCTTAACCTCATCAAAAAAAGGAAAGAAAAGGCCCAAATCCATGCAATTAGGAATGAAATGGGTAAAATCACAATGGGCCTAGCAGAAATCCAGATCATCAGTACCTATGTTGAGAACTTATACACCAATAAGATGGAAAATACAAAAGAAATGGACAGATTCCTAGAAACATGTGAATTACCAAAGACAAAAGAAGACGACCTAAAAATTCTAAATGAACCAATATCAATCAATGGAATTGAAAATGTAATTAAAAACTTATCAACTAAGAAAAGCTTGGGTCCTGATGGCTTCACTGCTGAATTCTACAAGACATTTAGAGAGGAACTACTGCCACTCCTGTTTAAACTCTTCAATGAAATTGAAAGGGAAGCAATACTGATGAATTCATTCCTGGAAGCAAGCATCACCTTGATCCAGAAAGCAGAGAAAGACCTAACTGAAAAAGGGAACTATAGGCCAGTCTCACTAATGAACATAGATGCAAAAATCCTTAAGAAGATACTGGCAAATAGAATGCACATCATCAAGAAGATCATATACCCTGACCAAGTGGGATTCATCCCAGGGATGTAGGGACGGTTCAATATATGCAAATCAATAAATGCAGTACACTATATTAATAGAGCCAAGGACAAAAATCATATGATCATCTCAATACATGCAGAAAAAGCATTTGACAAAATCCAACAAAATTTATGATAAAAACTCTCCAAAAAATTGGAATAGATGGTCTGATAAAAGCCATCTATGAAAAACCAACAGCCAATATCATACTAAATGGTCAAAAAACTGAAATCCTTCACACTAAAATCAGGAGCAAGACAAGGATGTCCATCATCACCACTCCTGTTTAATATCGTTTTGGAAACATTAGCCACAGCAATTAGACAAGAGAAAGAAGTAAAAGGAATAAAGATAGGATATGAAGAATTCAAATTGCCGTTATTTTCAGATGACATGATATTCTATATAGAAGACCCCAAGAACTCCACCAAAAGTCTTCTAGACTAAATAACCAAATACAGTAAAGTAGCTGGATACAAGGTCAACACACAAAAATCAATAGTTTTTCTGTACACAAAATATAGACTCACTGAGAGAGAAAAGGGCAATCAATTCCTTTCATAATAGCATCCAAAAAATTGAAATACCTAAGAATCAACCTAATAAAGAAATCAAAGACCTCTTCTCTGAAAACTATAGCACTCTGAAAAAAGAGATTGAAGAGGATATCAGAAAATGGACAGACATCCCTTGGTCCTGGGTAGGAAGAATCAACATAGTGAAAATGGCCATACTTCCAAAACTGCTATATGCATTCAATGCAATCCCAATTGAAATCCCAGCACCATACTTCACAGACCTTTAGAAAACAACCCAAAACTTCATTTAGAACACGAACAGACCTAGAATAGCAAAACTACACAATAAAGACAAGGTATGGGATATCACAAACCCCAACATGAAACCATACTAGAAAGCCACTGTGGTGAAAACAGCATGGTACAGGCAAAGAAACAGACCTGAGGACCAGGGGAGCAGATTAGAAGTTGTAGAAACGACTTCAGATGTACTCAGCCACCTCACCTTCGACAAAGGAGCCAAACACCCTCACTAAAGGAAAGACAGCCTCTTTAATTAATGGTGCTGGAAAAATTGGGTTTCAACTTGCTAAAGATTAAAACTAGACCATATCTCTCACTATTCACTAAACTAAAATCAAAATGGATTAAAGATCTAAATATTAAAACAGAAACGCTGAACCAGCTGGAACAGAGGTTAGGTAGAACTCTTGATGACACTGGTGTAGGAAAAGATTTTATGAACAAAACTTCAGTTGCCCATGAACTAGCATAAACAATCGACAAGTTGGATCTCTTCTTATTAAAAAGCTTCTGCACAGCAAGTGAAACCACCAACAGTGTGAAGAGACAACCCACAATGTATGAAAAAATTTTCACCATCTGTCTCTCAGACGAAGGTCTACTATCTAGAATCTATAAAGAACTTAAAAAAAATCAGACCTCCCAAATTTAAAGACCCAATCCAAATTTGGGCATCTGAAATCAACAGACATTTCAAAGACAAAGAAGTAGAAATAGCAAATAAACATATGAAAAAATGTTCAACATCACTGGTCATTTGAGAGATGCAAATGAAAACAACACTGAGATTCCACCTCACCCCAGAAAGAATGGCTGCTATCATGAAATCAAACAATAACAAATGCTGGCGGGGCTGTGGGGAAAGAGGAACCCTGCTCCACTGCTGGTGGGAGTGCAGACTGGTGCAACCACTCTGGAAATCAGTATGGAGATACTTCAAAGAACTAGAATTGGAAGTCCATTTGACCCAGCTCTTCCCCTTTGGGTATTTTCCCCAAAGAATTAAAAGAATCATACCAGAGTGATATATGTGCACCCATGTCCAAAGCAGCACAGTTCGTCATAGCTAAAACTTGGAAGCAACCCAATTGCCCATCAAATGAAGACTGGCTAAAGAAAATGTGGTTTTTTAATAAAATTGAGTATTACTCAGCCATAAAGAATGAGGAACTAGAGACATTTATAGCTAAATGGATGCACATTGAAGCCATCCTCTTAAGTGAAATAAATAGGACACACGTGGAAATTCCTAATAGTTTCTCTAGTGTAAGAAACTGAAAGTGTAAATAAGGACTAAAAGGTATAATAGATACTGTGAAATAGGAAGAAAAGGGGCAAAGGAGAAGGGGAAGTGGGAGGGGTAGGGGAAAAGAAATAAAGGAATGGAATTAATATGAGAAAAAGGAAAAATGGAAATAAAGTCCCTGTAGGTACAGAGGGGTGGAGAGGTTTAAGGGAGAGCAGGGGAATGGGGAAAAAATATGAACCAAGATGGATTATGTAAAAGTGAAAATTTCCAATGATGAATGTCATTATATTGCATACCTTAAACATACCAATAAAATTAATTAAAAAAAAATTAATCAACAAAACATGGCCACCAATATCAGCTTTAGTCATAAGTGCCAAAATTTGGAGGAAACCAAGGTATTCTTTATTAGGTTACTGATTAAACCATGGTACATCAAGACAACAGAATATTATTCAGTGCTTAAAAAGAATTGATCTGCCAAGCCATAAAAGATATTGGGGATAACTACATGCAGATTATTAAGTGATAGAAGCCATTCTGAAAAAGCTATACACTGATTCCATTTTTGTGGCAATTTTATAAGATTTTATTCTGGAAAAGGTGAAACTATGGAAAGAGTCAGTGATTAGTGACTGATAAGAGTTATGGTGGTAGGAGGAATGAATAGGCAGATTACAGAACTTTTATGACAGTAGAACTGTTCTGTATGACAGTATTTATTATGGAGCTATTATTATGTTAATTATATATCTATATTATATTATAGATATTATTACATGTTTATATTACATATAAAATGTACGATACAAAGAGTGAGTCCTGATGTACATTATGGACTCAGAAAGATAATAATATGCCAGTGTAGGTTTATTTATTTATTTATCTGTTTAGTAGTATTGGGGGTTGAACCTAGAACTTTTACACAGCTACATCCCCAGCCCTTTTTTATTTTGAGATAGGGGGTTACAAAGTTGTCTGGGCTAGACTTGAACTTACTGTCCTCCTGCTTCAATGTCCCAGAGTACTGCGATTTCAGGCATGTGCCAGCAGTCCCAGCCTGGTTTATCATTTATAATGAAATAATCCATCTGGTACTAGAGGTAATAATGAGGCAATTGGTACAAGTGAGGAGGTGGAGAGTATACCAAAGTCCCTGCACTTTGAGATCAATTTTGCTATGAATCCTAACCTGTTTTAAAAAATAAAGTTTATTAAAAGCAAACAACATGTAAGAGGGAAAGTGTTCATCAATAAAGATGTATCAGAGCAAGTGATATCTGAACTAGGTTGAAACTTAAATAAAAACAACACTAGGGAAACAGAAGACAAAAAAATACCTCTGTTAAAGGGCACTGCCTATGTAAATATTTGGAGGCCTGAAAAAAGCATTTCAACTTTAAAAGAGAAATAGCATAGGCAAATTCATGCTGCAAAACTACTCTTATTTTTTTTTAGACCTATGTAATTAGTAAGCCTTTCTCTAGTTTAATTCCTTGAATTCTTCAGCATATTTGGATTAATTTATCTGAGTATAGTCCCAATTAGGCACATAAGGCTAAAATATTTTGACATACTGACCTATTAAATGATTAATCTAAATGCTTCCGGCCTCATTGAGAAAAGAGTACTTTGGATCTGTTCATGAAAAAACAAGGACTCCTAGTCATACTGCTTCCTTTGTGTATCCGAGGACTATGGTCATAGAGTGCATAATCCACTGAAAGAGACACTGTAGTTCACTAGAATGACATCCTGTGGCCTCAAAAGGAGATTTTGATTCAGCTCCTATAGGACATAAAGTGTTTTCACAGTCTTTACAAGGAAGCACTGTTTGAGATGTAACACTAAGACAGACTTCTTTCATCCCATAAAGGATAACACTTTACGAGCGTGTAGTTTACCCATCTCTCCTCACAAAAGTTGGAGGCCAGGGCACTGAGCAGTAGTGTTTTAGCTGCCTTGCTTGTAAGTGTAACTAATCGATAGTCAGACACCTTCCAAAGAGCAGTTACTAAACCACTACATAATGAATCAGTTTTTTCAATACAGCTTGTTCTGCTTTATGAATGTAACCATTACTACCATCCTTGAGTTAGAGACATATTTTAAAATAAGAAATAGGATGGAAAATTTGTAATACATGAGTTCGCATGTGTGGGCGTGTTTTTACTGGTAAAACTCAAACCTTGAATCTGTTTTCATTCACTGTTAATTCACTGTTTCCTCCTTTCATAGAATGATTATTAAAAGGCTCCTATGTACAAAGAACTGAAAGGGGAAAGGGATTTGAGGACTTCTGATATGGAATCTTCTCTCAAATGTTGCTACTTTAAGGAAAATTTAATTATGGTGATTTTATTCTTGTTATTCAACATATATGTGCCTGTGTATGCATTGCATATCTCATACATTATATGTACATAGTGACTGAATACAAATTATATATTATAAAGTATATAAAGTTCTTTTATAAATTCCCAGACAGTTCATTTCTTGTAGTAGAGAAACAAAAATGCAGAGATTAGACATTTTTGAATGCTCAGAGTCATTTGGAAAGTACAAGCAATCTAATTGATTGCTTACTTTCTGAAAATAGCTTTATTTTCCAATAATAGGTCACATATACAAGTTATTAAAATTTATCATTTTTCTTGCACAAGAAACTAAATAATTACCATCCAGACTTCAGAACAGAGCTATAAGGAAGTCCAAACCTTAGATGACAATTCTGTATTTGTTTCTACATGCCTTGTAATATTCTCTTGTCTTAAAGTCTCACAGTATTGCAGATAGCTAATTTAGTTAGAAATTATTAAAAGGCAGTTAGACAAAGGTGGACCCTCAACATAGAAAAACAATTGAGGCAGTTTCACTAATTAGCATTCTATAAAGAGAGAAACTACTATACCCAATGTACTTCCCCTAGGGATAAATAGCAGTGATTGATTTTCTAAATATGTATCAATCCCCTGGTGGGAGATCAAGACATTAGCCCATTCCTTCCAGGAAAGGTCCCTGACCCATCCCTTACAGAAAATCCTTCTGTGTTCCTTGTACGCTTGCTATGTGACTTGCTTCCCCATTTGATCCCCATTTAGTCAATATTACCTAAGCAACTCTACTTGTTGTAATCTTATCGGTCAATCATAGTTTTATCCCACCTCATGTCCACCTTGTGATTTCCCACTGGACCAATATTACCTAAGCAACTGAACGTGTAATCTTACTAGTTGACTATAGTTTTGTCCCGCTTTGTACTCACCTCACATCTTGACTTTGTCCTATAAAATACCTTTGAGAAGCAGGGTGG
The DNA here is from genome assembly GCF_053883595.1 of Heterocephalus glaber. Taxonomy (NCBI): domain Eukaryota; kingdom Metazoa; phylum Chordata; class Mammalia; order Rodentia; family Bathyergidae; genus Heterocephalus; species Heterocephalus glaber. Next base: position 31,227,006 of record NW_028258344.1, on the reverse strand, counting down.
GAGAGCAAACCACTTTTCAGTCCCTCTTCTGTCACTCTTAAACAGAAGCTATCTTTCTTTCAATAAGTTTTTCCCACTGTTAACCTCCATTGATCCTGAAATTCATTCTTTGATTTTAGAGAATGTGAACTCATGTTTTGGATGTTTAGCAAGTTTGGGAGTTACATTTAGTCCCCCTATATCAATAGTAAGATTCTTCCAATTAAAAAAGAAATCCTTTCTCATCAGTAGGAATTTATTTCATTGTAGAAGAAAAAAATAGGAATTAGACAGTAGTTAAATGGACTACTAAGTGTTGAAAGAAGTTTTTTCACAGTGAATAATAATCTTTTCCTCACTACTGTCAGAACCCTGAGCAAGTGATGATTTTTTGTGAAGATTACATAAAATTTATTTACTTAAACTATTAAAACATCACTTCTTGTGTAATATAATAGAGAAACACATATTAAGAGATTAGCCATTTTTAATATTTAGACTACTAAAACAGTATAAATAATGCATCAGATGAGAGTTGACGGCATTTTTTTGTTGTTTTAGACATATAGATTCTATATCTTTAAAATTTTAAATTATGTGGAACTATATGACAAATTTAAGTAACAAATGTTGAAACCTTCATAAAAATAATTTCCTTTTTATTATCTATCAAGTATTTCCTGGAATAAATCATCAAAATCAGTGAATTAAAGAACATCTGAAAATGTGGGTATGCAAACATAATTTAATTTTAAATACTGTAATATTTTACACCATCCTCACAGAAACTACTAAGTAGCAACTTCCCATCTGCATACAGTAACAAGGATCTAGATGGTACTGGTTTTAGTAATTTAGAGCTATCTCTTTGAACATCTATTGTGTGGAGCATTAAAAATATTTTTCTTTCGATCAAAAACTGCTTTCTTCCTTTGTTATACTACGGAAAAAGTATCATGGAGTCCATAGGTAGAAGGGGAGAAACTACTAGATTTTTCTCATGACCAGTAAAGAGTAAAAAGTAAGAGTAAAAAAGTATAATACAAAATAAAGAAAAATGGAACCTAAATTATCATCTATGAATTTTTGTAGAGTTATGAAAATATAAACCCAAGTTCAAGTCAGTGGTATGTTGTTAAAATGGCTTACTAGAAAGGGAGAGAAAAAGTACAACCAACAAAAAAACCCCACCACAAGGGGAAAAAAGCTGAGATTTGTAACAGTATTTGCCAATTACCTTGGCATATATGCTCTCACCTTAGCTGATTGAGGTTATCAGTAGGTCAACAGCTTCTTACATAATTCCTGATATTTAGTCATTGACTCTTGTTGAGATAGTAAGAGTCCATGTAAGAACAATATACCTGTATTTGTGATAAAGATAACATTATCTTTTAGTCCTGGTTGCCATGAAGACACATTTTTTTCCTGCTACAGTAACATAGATGTCTCAATTTACAACTTGGGTAGCTGTTTTTAATTGCTGAAAAATCCACTGTATATAGATAACATATATATTTGTGTGATGTTGTTATTCAATTTCTCCTCCTTTGATAAAGGAGATGTATTTTTTTCTAATAAATCCCTGTTGCTTATAGCACAACAGTGTTAGAAAGCATAAGGTGTGATTGAATTTAATGAAGCTTATTAAAAAGGCTGTAAAATAAAGAGATTGTTTATATTTCAGTCTATCATTTTTTAACTAGTAGTAAAATGTGATATCACTAATCCCATGATGTTTCCATAACAAAGCCAGTGAAATATTTTACAATTTTTCAATTTAAACAAGTGACTTTTAAAATTTTTGTTAGTAGCTTTGCACATTAGAAGTGCAATTTTGCTGACTGCCCATCTTATTGGTTAATAGAATTACTTAAAATACCCCGGAGTTTGGATTTGGTCTCAAAATTCTGATATCTGTGCTTAGGCCAAAATCTACCTTTTAGGCTAAATTTCAGTTTTTGGCAATTGTAAAATAATCAAATGCCTCCTCCAGTGCTACTCTTCTAGTAACACTAAACGTGTGCATAATTGATAAAAATGTGATTACATAGACTAACATGAATCTGAAAACATGACAATATCAAGAACAACGTACTCCACTTTAATATTTGAATATTTAATTTCAGACAATTAGAATTTTAGATGACAATATAGAGAAAAATTTTGTTTCATGCTTTATATGGTAAAATTCCAGTGATATGAAATATTTTGTTATTATTGCAAAACTGTAAAATTTCTAACTTTATACACAAGTAGTTGAAAAGAAACTTAAAAATATTTAAGGAGCGAAAACACTAATAGGTAAAATAATTATCACAGGTAGGTATATATTGATATATATTGTTGTACTTGTGATGGAACCCATGGCTTTCACACTAAGATACATTCCCAGACTTTATAAAAATTTCAATTTTGAGATAGCCTCTTGCTAAGTTACTAAGTTGCCAAAGCTGAGCTAGAACCTGCAATCAACCTGCATCAGCCTCCCAGCATGCTAAATTCACAGGTATGTGCCACCACTCCCTTGGAGACAGTTATGTAAGCTTAATAATTTTATAAGGAATAATTTGAACCATCACATGTCTAAAAATACTAAATAATAACTTTAGCCATTACTAATAGACTAAAGGTTAAAATATTATTTTTTATTTATCCAAATTATTCACATAATTATAATTTATATGGCTCTTAAACATTAAGCGGTAGCCAGCATTCATAATATTAAGCCAGTTAAAACTTAGCATAGTCCTTAATTTTTAATTGTTTAATTCAATTTAGGCCACAATCCTTTCCAGAAAAAAAGTTGTGTTTGAAAATTTTTCACATCTTGCGAAGATAAATTAAAAGCTGACTAAAAAACAAGACTCCAGATTCATGTGTGACTCCAGACAGAATGATACATGTAAAAGTGTGAAGAAATGGAGATAAATTTCACAGAAACTAAATATTTGACCTAAAGAATATTTAGGAGGAATATTTCTTAGAGTTTTGAAACTGTACATGTTAGAAACCCAAACAGAATCTTATTGAAGTAACTGCTATTGATTGTTAATACTTTTAAGTAGCAAACCATATGACTGGAGATTTGCAAGGTGATTTTACCCATTTGTTCTGCCATTGTAGCTCTACAACAGCTGGTGGGCTACATATGATATACTGATTATTTAAAAGAGTATAAAAAGTATATTAGTTTGAAATAAAGCAATTGTAAAAATGTGTGTTGAACACTTCAGTGAGAATTCAGTTTCGTGTCTGTAAGATGACAGAGAAGCTACACGTGTCAACATGGGAAACAGGTGGGAACCCGAGTGATCTTGAAATTACAACAAAAGCCTGTTTCAGAAGACTACTGAAATATAAATTTAAAAATCAGATCTAAGTGATGAATGATAAATTCATTAGAAATGGGGATGAACCTTATTTATAGACATGCTCCACTCCTCAGCCAGGATCTACTTGTTTGGTCTACAAATTTTAGGAATTTCAACACTGCACTAAGAAGATCATTCCATGTGCCAGTACATACTATTTTCCCTCTAATATTCAAGACTAAATTCTCTTTTTAGAAATGTTATCCAAGCAATACTATGTACTATTCAGGATTTAATGAGCCCAGTTTTCTTCCCTGTGGGGTAGAAAAGCTTGCCTGAATAAACATGTCCTGGAGCAGCCAGAATTTACACAGAGGAGGGAAAGGAAAAAAGAGGAATCACAGTTTTCTTCCTGGGTTAAAGTCTGCAGGACTCCACTGGCCCCGGGAAGTAACTGTGCTATATCCTGGAAGAAGCAGTGGGAGTTGGGGTACAGGATAAACAAGACAAAACAAAATAAAACAAAACAAAACAACAGGACGGGATGGAAACAACCAACACGTACTATTTTCAGCAAACAGAGCAATGCTTTGACCAAGCAACAGGAATCTAGAAAATCTGATGAATAAATTCTACATAAATATGATATTACAAATTAATAAGAATGCAATGTCACAGGAATCTGGTTTCAAGAATCAGACAATAATGACTCTAAATCCAACTTCACTGCTTAGCCTCCAAATGATCTTAGATAAATTACTTAATTTCTAGGCCTTAATTGTGTAATCTGAGAAACCCAAATAACTTTTCTGGAAAATTTTATTGAGGGAAAAACAAAAGGGTGCCTCGCAATGATAGCATTCTACCCTTCAATCTCACCCTGCCTGCTTATTTTCTTAATGAAATATAGAAAAGATAAACAAAAACACCAAGCTTACAACATGTTATGAGTACTGTTATCTTGAGTCTTATTTACTTATGAATAATTTCAATATTTATTTACTGTGTCTCCTTCAGAAATGAGTTAATATAAGAAAAAATAAATTGTGTCCAGAATACAGATATGCAAACCCAAAATTTTAATAAAGTAAGATCTGCTGTAGAGAATGTACAATAGGGACTTGGTTCTAGAACAAGACGAAGGAAAGAAAAATTCCATTTGAAAGAAACAGGGTTGCTGGGTAAGTATAAATCTTACTTCATGGTAGCAAAGAAATCTCACAGTTTAGACTGAATTCTTCATGAGAGTTTTTTTCCCCACTGGACAGAAGGAAAATTCTTCCTCGGTTGTTATCAGGTACCCAGTCTTTCATTAGTGTTACAGAAGACTTTGGTAGATCCCTTTGGTACTTGTAAAAAAGGAGCCAGTTCTTATCCGTCACTGTTTAACCCCGTATAATACTGTATCTTGAAGTTTGATGCTTTGTGATAAGCTGAATAATGGGCCTCCAAAAGATATTGCATCCTAATTTGTGAAACCTGTGAGTGCTAACTGACCTGGCAAAGGAGATGGTGCGGGTGTGATTAATTTACAGATGTTATGATGGAGAGATGCTCCTAGAGTATCCAGGTGTGCCCTAAATGTCGTCATAAGGCTGTTTATAAAAGTTACAATATGATCGAAGGAAGAAATAGTAGATGGGAGGATGAAAGAGAGAATTATGAGTGACTCCAGGAAAGACTTATGAACTAAGGGGCTCAGTCAGTCTCCAGAAACTAGGAAAGGTGAGGAAATCTATTCCTTCTAGAGACTCCAGAAAGACCCAGACCTGCAGACATATTGAAGTTAACCCAGTGTAACTGAGTTCAGACTTCCTGAATCTGGAACTATAAGAGAATCACTGATGTTGTCAGACAATAAAATTATGGCAGTGTTTTTCACAATAGCCACATGAATTTGATACTTGATTCATGCCATGCATGGGTTCCAAGACATTTTAGTAAGGTTTGGGGACGCGGTGCAATGCTGTAGAGAGTGGAGTGGAGAGCTCAGCTGTTGGGTAACTGTTGGATGCTGAGGGAGGGAGTAACCAAAATCGAGGATGTATTGGCTCATTAAATCCTTCTGGTCTGCACTGAGATTTACTGATACTAAATATGCCTAAAAAATGGTTGATTTGGGGGTTTGGAAGTGAGGGTGAACTTTTCAAGATTTTCATTTTGTGTATGTCCTAAGCTCGTTCAGCTTTCCCTACCTTCGTGTTTATGTTCTATGACAGAACGTTGTCTAAATGTGATTAATCTTAAAATCTTTGGGTGTGCTTTAAAAAAATATCAATTTCTTGGTCTCACCACTGCCCTGAGTCAGAATGTAAATTCTTGAGGGTGAAGTGGAAAATTTAGAATCTTCTGGTAATTATTCCTGAGAGCCAAGCTCAGTTCACATGCAAATGGAAATCACTGAAATTTTGAGCAGAGGACTATTAAGAAAACAGCTGAACTTGATAAAAGGTATTCAGAAATACTTTTTTTCTCTATTAGTAATCCAATGAATAGTGAGGAAGAAGATAGTCTTTCCCACTTTATAGATGAGGAAACTAAGGCTTAGAGGGTCAATAGATTTGTCAATGATCACAAAGCCAGCAACTAGCGTTTTGATTTCTAATACCAAAGTACATTGACAACTTCTATGATGCAACTAATTTTTCCGACAACAAATTTGGAAAATTCTACCTCAATAAAGGAATTCAAATGGTAGAGAAAAGATTATAAATCAAAGAAAAAAATCTTCATTAACTCATTGGTTTATTTCTGTTTGCGTCCATATGTACAAAGTAATTAGAATTGGGATATTTATTAAAAGGTCATTAGCAAAACAACAATAAAGAAAACCATGAATTAGTATTTATTCTTACAGAGATGCAGCTGGCCCACCAAATGACTTAGAAACTAATATCCACTTCTGTGTGGGGACCAGCCCTTTGCTTATTTCAAGACTGGGGAGCTTGGAGAAGTTGGATTTTTATCTCTCTCATTATCTAGATTTCCAGATTCCAGTGTTCAATGCTCACCTGCCAGCCATATACCTCAATCCTAGAGCAGATTGTGTAGGAATCAAAAATGGAAAGAACTGAAGGTGCGAAGAGGAAAATTACTGAATATCTAAAATAAAAATGTCAATCATGTTCACGAGGATTCTCTAAAGCAGTGATACTTTACTGTCACTGGTAATCAAAATCATTTGAGCAACCAGTATAAAAAACTCACATTTGATTCCAGTCCTGGAATTCAAATTTAACTTAGTGTAGTGTGGTTCCTCAGGCAGAAATGTATCTTACAATTTCCTTGATGCTACTATGTCACCTGGGGAGAGAAAAGCTAATATAAAGTATGTGTACCAATGTAGTTCTTTGTTGATCAAATTTAAATTTGGGAAGAATTACTCAAATAAGATTCTAATGATGTGTGATATGACTGTTATGACTGTGGTTTAGGAACAAAAATATAGAGACAATAAAATATTTTCTTGAGTGACAAGAGACAGAATACTATAAATGATTATACATTTACCTTTTGGATACCCTTCATCAGGTATCCAATTTTTCATAGGAAAAATTATAAATGTTAAAGTGAATTACAGGATTATCTGAATAAATGAAAACTGTCAGACATGGTTAGAGTTTAAAATGGATCAATGGTATAGATGTTATTTTAGAGCAAAACTTTACATTTTGAAATATAGTGTTTTTATTATAAAAGTGTAAAAAATTATGAAAATGATGTTGAATGAACACAAACTAAATTCACATCCAATAAAGTTTTACAATAAATAACTTATTTAACATCTAAAAGTTTTTGATGTATTACTTTTATAGATATTTATTAAGTACAATTTAATGTTTTAATTAGTTTATATATTGGTTAGTGATCAACTCATGGTAATTAACATTTTATCTTCTTAAAGTTTCATTTTTTATGGTGGCTACAAGTCAAATTTGTCTCTTGCAATTGTTTTGGATTATATAATGCACCATTGCTAATTATATTCACTTTGCCACGCCACAGAATAGGAGAATTTATTCATCTTTAAACAGTAAGTTCTACCTATTTATTGACCACTTCTCAGCTACTCTCTGTGCTATGCTCTTTAGTGTTGGGTTGCTACTCTTCTACCCTCAACATCTACATCAACTTTTTAAAATTCTATTTAAGAGTGAGATTTATAGCATTTGACTTTCTGCAATATTTTACTGAACATTATGTCCTCCATATCTATCCATGTTGTTGCAAATGTCAAATGACAGGAATTTGTACTATTTTATAGCTAACAAAGGTCCATTGAGACAGAGAGAGAGAGAGAGAGAGAGAGAGAGAGAGAGAGAGAGAGAAATATACATCAGGAAAAGAAAAACTTGCATAAATATTTTAATACTAAATGTATTAAGATATCATGAGATTAATAGATGTTAACTTTATCTTCTATAATTACAAGAGGTCCTCAAAGTAATGGCCATTAGCTTCCAGACATTTATTAGTGCAGTGAACTGCTGAAGTGTGTATATACTTTTTGAATATATATATATATATATATATATATATATATATATACACACACACACACACATACACACGTATATATCCCAAATAAGACCAAATTGTAAAATAAATTTCAGTTGTTATTAGTAGCTTGTCATTACCATGGTCATGGCCAGTGTCATGCAGAAGATTATACCTCACTATTCTGTACTCTGTGATGGCAAGGAAGGCAAAGATAGGCTGATTGAGCTGGCATTTTAATCTCTAGTTAGGTCTTATTATAGGCAAACATGACATACTATATATGATTTTTTTTATTCATGTACATTTAAGTTGATTCTATATTGTGGATATACTGTGAAGTAGAAAGCTTGTGTACACCAAAAGAAATGTGCAACAGAGCAAAGAGACAATCTATGCAATATGAGAAAATATTGGCAAACTCTACATCTGACAGGGAGTTATTACCCAAAATATATAAGAATTTCAAATAACTCAATAATAAATGGCTAAACATATGAATATATATTTTTATAAAGAAGATATACAAATGACCAGCAGATACAGGAAAAGAAATGCTAGTTATCATTAATGGTCAAGGAAATGTAAATCAATACCAATGAGATACCACTTTGCCTCAATGAGAATGGCTATTATCAAAATGATAAAAAATAGCAAGTACTGGTGTGAGAGTGTGGGAAAAGGAGAACTCTTGTGTTGTGTTAGTGGAAATGTAAATTAGTAGCTTTAGTATGTAGAACTGTATGAAGTTTTGTCAAAGAACTAAAACTGAATTTCTGTACTATCCAGCAATTTCACTACTGGGTATACACCCAATGAAAATGAAGTCAACATGGGGAAAAATCACCTATACCTCTGTTAGGAAAAAGAAGGAAGATAAACAAGGGTACAAGATCAACAGGACAGTCTATTTCAGAGCAAAACTGAGAGGGAACAGCCTCAACCTGGCACTTGGACCACAGTGCACCATCTTGTACAGGCTATGGGGTCTTTTATGAGGTCATGGGAGGGGGACAGTTCAGTGAAAGGGGGCTGTGGCTACCTGTAAAGGACAAGGCTTGAGAGAGCACAAGGGTTAATGGTTGCCCAAAGATGAGGCAAGGAGCATTGATTGCTATCCGTAGCGGGACTGATAATGTTAGGAGTCCCCAGGTGCAGTGTGCTGGGGAGCTTGGAGGCTAGACTGGTCTCTGTCAGGATGGCAGCAGTTGGATTCCTTCAGCCCCTACAGCTCTTCCAATCTATTATTAAAGTTCTTCTTTATAAGCTCTTTGAAGTATATGAATGCTGACTTACTTGTAGATGGGACTCAATCCATGATGATCGATTCTCAGAAGACACATCTGTGCATTGATGCTACTGTTCTGTAGGTCATTTTACATGGAACCATCCGTAAATCACTGTAGTTAGAAAAATTTTTTAAAGTTTATGAAATAGCATTTCAAAAATTGGTTGATTTTTTTTGAAAAAATAATCTAACATATAAAAACTTTAAATCTAAAAAGCCCTTGATTTTTAATCAACTCTATAATAAAGCATATACTTTTAATCCTCACCAGAATTATGTGACATTATATATCTCTGCCTCTTTTATTAATAAACTAGGTTCATAATTGTCTAAAACAGTACTACTAATCACATTATTAATTTTTCAAAACTTTAAATAAATGAATTCACATTTTTATAAGTGATACAACCTTTTTTAACTTTCCATATTCTCACAGTTGGAAACTTACAAAAGTTTTCTTATAATAGTTGATATTACTTTATGTTTCAAGGTTTTTGCTAAGCATACTTAATGTTGTACATATAAGAATACCTTTGTTATAATATGTTTATTTTCACAAGGATTTTGTACTAAGTGCAGGTTAAATCATGCTGTTCTCACAATACATTAGATTCAGGTCAAATGAACTATTGAATGCCTGTGTTCTAGTTTCTTGCACATTTCTTGTATTCATATAATCCTCATAAAAGCCCTTTAAGGTTTTTTTTCTGATTTCAGAAGTGTAGAAACTAAGGCTGAACAAAAATGTACACACTTGCTCTCTTATACACAGCAAGGAAGAAAGAGGTTAATCCAGATTTGAACTCAGTGTTTTTTCTTATCACAAGTGAAATGGAGTTGGCAGAAAAAGAGGCAAAAGCAATCTGAAAATGAAAGGGGTTATGTCTGGAAACCTAAACCAATATGAGTAACTTACACCATAAAGATTTCTTTGTCACTTCTTTTCTCTTGAACACACTGCACTTATTTAGGTCAGGGTTTCCTCATACTCAAGACACATTTTTATTCTCTTTCTAGCTTCCTCTGTATTAGCAACTGATTTTATAAATTTAATAACTTTCTGTGAAAGACCAGACATAAGAGAGTGATCAACGTACATGGTTGATGCCCTCTTGCAGTTTCTGATCTAGTGAAGCATAATCATGTACTGCTAGTCCAAGACTTAATATCCCTAGATGGCCCTGAAAGACCCTCTAAATGGATTACAAATATCTTTATATGATTTCTAGAGATTTTTACAACTTGGCACTAACCAAGCATTACAATTTCATTACTGGACCCTATGTCTCCTATGCATTTTGAGTACTAAAATGCCTCAGTCTTCTCAAGAAGCTAAGGTTTTGTACAATCCAGTGCACGTAATCAAACAAATTTGACTTAAACACTCATAAAATCTAGAACAATGGTCAAAATTATATTTAATATATTTAATATAAGTCTGTCATTATTAACTGAAAATATACCTGTTTTAAAATATTTTTATATAGGAAAAGATATACATTAATATTTTTTAAAATTATAAAATCTAAATTTAATATTGATCATATTTTATTTTTTAATTTTTGAATTGAATTTGGACAATTTTTTAAAAATATCCATTCTAGCTACAGTAATGTAATCTCAGCCAGTTAAAAATAGACTTGTTTTCAATGAAGAAAAGTGAAAGAGGAAGGGTGTTCATGATATAATGGTCAAGTACACAAAATGAGGTTCAATACTGGTTTCTGTGCATGCTGTAGGACCCTGAGCAAGTTCCTCAAGTCTCCACTGTAAACCGTGGCTGATAACAGTACCTCTTAATATGATAGACCAGAGAGTAAGTAAATTGATATATATTTTAGTACTTCTTAGATCAGATCTCAGTTGATCAGATAAACTACAGTGGTATTAAGAAGTTTGAAAAGCTGAGAAGGGGCATCCTTTTTCTATTTGGAGGGGAAGAGCAGGCCAAGTCCCTGATCTTTTGCCCTCTGATGAACTGCTTCCTACCTATCCCCTACCCACATTCTTATCCTATCATTCACTCATGGAAGATCTAGCCTAGTTACCAGTTGACCTGTCTCCATTCCTGACTGCTGTGAAGATTTGACTTCTGTCAATCTATCAATCGATAATTGAGTCTTAGTCAAAGGAGGGTGAAATAAATTTCCTATACTGGAATTTTGGATAATATATTTAGCTGTCTCATCTTCCTCTTAACCAACTCTCTTTATCTAATGAAGGTTGATCATGTATTTTTGTTCTGTTTCAGTTTTGTTGGTATGAAGTTAAGAATATATAAATTTAAAAGTAGTCCTAATGAGTCTGAGAAATTATAAACTCTTGACTAAAAACTGGCCACTTGTCCAGATTTAGGAAGACAAAAAGAATTTATTCCAGTTCAATGGTTAAAATGGAAAAAAAGCAGACTTTTGTGAATTCAATTCAAATAATTACCCTTTTAAGGATAATGTGTAACAAAATAAACAGAACATGTTATGGAAATACGGGGCTTGTCGATGAACACAAGGGAAGGATGACAAATTACCATAGAGGAAAAATTACCATTTTGCTCAATGAAAGGGAAAAGTTTGCCACAATTACTAGAAAGTTAAAAATATATTATAAAAAGTAGACAGAGATATAGCAACAGGTGATCATTTAAAAGTCAGCTATGTATGAAATTACTTATAAATAAATCTTGCAAAAATTATTGTCTATGTCATAGTTTTGTTCTTTGTGATTGGTATCTAAAACAAATAAAATAGTTTAAATTCTTTTAAGGAAGGTGTTACATTTCTTGGGAAGATTATTTTAAGACATCTGTCTACACAAACAGTATTCCATGCTTGTTTTACACTCCAAACTAAACTAGGAAAGCATTTTTAAAAGTATGAAAATAAATGCTCCAAGTTCCTTGTCTGTTTCCAGTGCAGTTCAGATTTCTCTTTGATGGGTACATTAATTGTACAGTAAATCTAAGGTACAGTTAAATGCAACATGGAAATGATCTTTTAACATTCTTACTAGATAACTCTCTGTTTTACTACTGAACAGCTTTATGTGATTTTATATGTAATTTAAAAATAGATATGGTCATTAGTTTATCCAAGCAAAGGAAAAATTTGCAAAAAGAATAAATAAATAAAGAAAAACACAAAACAAAACAGTAAAATTCTGAAAATGTACTTAAGCTTCTTTTTCTTTATCTCTTCAAAAAAAGGAGAATTACGTGGGAACTTCTATTCTACAAATAAGAAAAAACTTTTGTGTTGTGTTTTTGATACCATTCTGTTCTGACTTTATAAAAGAATGAAAATAAAGGTTTCTTTTCAAGAAAATAACCCTTGGGCCCAGGATTTAGCTCAGTGGTTCCGTCGCTTGCCTTGCAAGCTCAAGGACCCGAGTTCGATCCCTGGTACCAAACAAAAAAAACACCAAAGTAACCCTAATATACAATATATTATCTTGAAATGAACATGCAGGCATACAAATATGACTTTTTTTTTTTTACTTTGATTGAGTCCAGTTTCTCAAGGTTAATATGACTCCAGCTGTGCGCCTGATGATTCGTGACTGTGGAGATAACTGAGGAATGGAAGAAGAGATCAGATCCACCTCTACCTGCTCAAGACAAGGGACAAGAATGAACATCAACTGGATCCTGCACAGAACAGATTGAGGGAAAACTAATTTCTTGGTTACGGTGTTTAAAAGAATCGGTCAGACTTAAACACTCAGACACTGTGGCTCTTTGTTTTGTTCTGTTTCCTTGAAGTACTTGGGGGCTCAAGCAAACTTGGGACCTTGTGGATATTGGGCAAGCGCCCTACCACTGAGTTATAATCCCATTCTGAAACACTAAGATACTATAGGAAGGTGTACTAGGGCTTCTTTATATTAATTGGCAAGATTTAATTTTTCTGAGCAACATTCATCAGGCATGATAGAAAGTCTATGATTTTCTGTATGTTTATTGTTGTTACTGTAGTGAAATACTTGAGGCAGGGTAGCTTTAAAATGAAAAGAGCTCTGTTCCTTTCACTGTCCTGGAGCTTCAAGATCATGGGATAACAATAGCTCAGCATTAATGAGGCCCTCACAGCAGCTGGTTTCACAATGACAGGAGCATGTGTGGGAGGGAGAGATCACATCACATGATAGGAAACCAAAGGAGATTCAAGAGTCAGCCTCCAGTGTTTATAACTGGCTATTGGGGGAAATAACAGAGGGTCTCATGAGACCCCTAATGACTTAAGGATTCCTTGATAGGCCCTCCCTCTTTTTTTGTTTGTGTTTTATTGTTTGTTTAGTTTTACAAGCCAGAGTCTTGCTATGAAGTCCAGGCTGGCCTCGAACTCATGTTCCTACCTCCTTACCACAACTAAATGTGGGTAATGTATTCAAATTTCATGAAAGTTCTAAGCATTGGAAACAGTTTAAAGACAAATAAAACAAATGTGATTTACTCATAAGTTAGAGAGCAATCCACTGATAAAGGTAAGTTAACTCATTAAATATCTGTGATATCATATCCTATCAATACTGTGTTCCTGCAAAAAGCTGGAGTGGAAAATCAGTATTGCCCAAACCTTCTAGAGTTATCTAAGGGAAGGAGAAGCCCTAAAATGTGATCTCTGAACCTAAATTTGTCAAATAGGAGAAACGACGCCCAGAAGGATTAAGAAAATCACATTATTGACGCTTCTCTTAACTCCTTTTTATGCAAAAACTGAGAGAGTATATAGAGAGTATCTTTCATTGCAGATGTTCTCAGAGGAAACTGCTCCAAAAGCTAAACTTTGACTTACTCTGCTAAATGGGTTTAGCAGGGCTTTCATGAATACATGATGAGTGGGTTTAATTCCTGTATTTTGCCAGGGAGGGTCCAGAAACCATTTCCTCCTGGGACCAAAGGGATTTCTGGCTTTCATGATTGAGAATTGAAAAGATTTTAAATTATGCAGAGGCTCTGGTAGGGCAGAATAGTTTTCCTCTCACTGAAGTGTCATCTCTTTTATTAAATTATTCTTGATTTTGAGTTTAAAAAGCAAAGGCCAAGTGCCAATAAAACAAGCTATAGTATATGTGTTCTGATTTTAATAGTTAACTGGAAAAATGTTTTTATCTTTATCAATGACTGGTTAGTTTTGTCTTTAACCATATGGAAATATAACTCTGTAAATAATTCCATGGGATTTGTCATTAGAAATTATTAATTTCAAATGTAAGAAAAAAGCTCTACCTTTATAATATAATGCTCTTCACTGACAAATGAATCTGTTTTATTTTATAAATAAGAGTACTAAGAAGAAAAAAAATGTCCCAAGAATTAGAATAAAAATGTTTAAAGTTAAGGTGGTGGTTACCATTAAATATAATGAACTTTCTTAGAAATAATGACTTGAATGATTTTTTTTTCCAGTAAATGTGACAAGAAATGTTTGAACAGTTGCTGGGAAAATTTCTTTATAAATGCACTGTGGAAAATGTCGTTAAAACTTAGCTTCAGCCGTAGCTTTCTCACTTTTTTCCCAGCCAATATCAAACTGTCCCTCTGTTACTGTTACTTTTTTTTTTAACCTGGACTAGTGAAAAAGCTTCCTCACTCCTCTAACTCACTTCTAAACCAGTCCAGGATTCACCGTTCAACCAGGGCCTCTAAATGCAAATCTAAGAAAGCTTCTTCTTGTCTCACATTTTTAAAAAGTATCCTATATAAGATCTTTCATGATCCAGTCCATGTTCAATTTGCCCCTTCAATTTTTATCATTCTTTGTTTCACATATTATATTCAATACATGGCTTGTATTCAATAAATAACTATGGAGTATCTATTAAATATAGCATAGTTTCCATGGCCATGAAGGTGAACAATCTCAGTCTCTGTTCCAGAAATGTTCACATTTCAGTACCATCTCACTATTTATTTATTATTATTTGCAGAGCTGAGGATCAAATCCAGAACCTTTGCATTGTCTTTCTGCCAACAGAGTGAGACTCCCAGTGATTTTTATTTTATAAATATTCAGCTCAAACAAAATGGCTTCCCAGAGGTCTTCAGTAATTGCATTGCATTCTATTAACATAGCTGAGCTGCATTATGTTTTTAAGAATTCCTTTCTCTGTATTATTCCAAGACACTGCTGAGCAAAATGGAACTTTGTGTGAGGTTTGGATGGTGAAAGTGAAACACTTACCATTGATCTGCTGGCTTCCTTCTGAGGCAGGAAGTGGTAGGTCTGGCCCGCATTTTCCCCGGCCAAGTGAGTTCCTGGAGTGGCTGCTTCCAACCTGCTCAGCTCTAGGATCAATTACAGCCCAACTCCCACATACTGCTGCTCTCCCATCCACTCCACCAGGACCCAGTGTACCTGGATAGGGTTATGTCACAACAAAGCCTCAGCCTCTGCTATTCAGCTATTCTTGCTGCCCCAATCTCATGCTCCCCTTAACTCAAACCACCAAAGCCCAGTCTATTAACTCTCCATAAAAACCCAGTTCAATAAACTCCCAGCCTTTGGAATTACTCATGGACCCTAAATTCAGGATGGTTATGTTCTCTTGATGGGTTGATAACATTTTACCTAAAAGGAAGTGCCTGGGATTTGGTCTGACCAGCTCACATCTGTTCTGTTTGGTTTCACTGAGTTCTGAGCCAGGTGTACCAGCATTTCGTGATGTAAGACACCAGTTGCTTGTGGACATTTCCTACATCATTAGAAATGGTTCTGATTTCCCTTACAGGTCCAGTTAATTCTCCTGAATTCTTTTTCTCTTGTACTTTCCAATTTGTCACTGCTCTCCCCCATCTTGTCTACTTTTCTTTCCTGAATCTTGGTATAACTAGCCTGTAGCTATCTATATTTGTTAGCTCTTTGTTGCTGTGACAAAATATCTGAAAAAAATCAGCTTCATAGGAGACAGTTTTATTTTGGTTCATAGTTTCATAGGTTGGTCCACAATAAGCTACTTCCAG
The DNA here is from genome assembly GCF_053883595.1 of Heterocephalus glaber. NCBI lineage: Eukaryota > Metazoa > Chordata > Mammalia > Rodentia > Bathyergidae > Heterocephalus > Heterocephalus glaber. The sequence continues at coordinate 31,210,970 of NW_028258344.1, read as the reverse complement.
TTCTTTGGGCCTGAGATGAGGCAAAATATCATGGTGGTAGAATATGTGGCAGAAGTGGCTCACCTCACAGTGGCCAGGTAGCAAAATGTGTATGTGTGTGTGTGCACATGCATAGGGGATATGTACAAAATACACCCTTCAAAACTACACTCACAGTGACCTACTTCCTCCATCAAAGCCCCACCTCCTGAAGGTTCCAAAATATTCCTAGAACATCACAAACTGGGGCCAAACATTCAATACATAAGCCTTTGTGGGACATTCCATATCCAAACTATAACACTGCTACCTCAGGTCCAACCCTAAATGCAAAGTCGAAAAAGTATTACACAGACTTGTGTAAGATTTAATGCTGATGGTAGATCTTTTGGTTATTTTCACAGTGATTTTCTTTTACTAATTGAACCTTCACTGATACAAAAGTTGGCACCAGAAATGAAGTGTCTGCAACAAAATTATATTTGGCATCAGCTTTCATACTAAGCAACTAAAGGATCTAGAGGACATATTTTTCTTTTAATAGATGGATGGCAGAAGCCTGACAGGCCTTCAGGTAATTGTCATGGAGGCTTAAGGCAAGTAGAAAATGTTATTAGAAATTGAAGAAAAGGAAACAATGCTGTATAGTTAGGGGAAATTCAGCAAAACTATTACCTGCTCTTATATGGAAAAAAGAAGATATAAGAATGGATGGAATTGGTTAAGGAAATGTTTAGGTAGAAAATAAAAGTATCAAGTAATGTCTTTTATCTGTATGTCCTAATGTACAGATAAAGGGAGATAAGCTAAAAAGAGGAAATACTCAGATTTCAAGCATAAGTTAGAAAATACAGAAGGATCCAAGATTATTTGCTTTTGATTATAAAACCCCTCCTTTTCCAGGCAAGATATCCTCAAGTGAAAAAAAAAATTTTTTTTAAAGCTTTAGGACAAAGATAAATTCCAGAGTGCTGACAGGAAAATATGGCCTCTGGGCAGGTCATAGATGTGATTAAAGGTCTTCCTATAAAACCATGCTTTAGGAATTTAGAAAGTTTTAAATTGATGCCTCCTAGACTTCTTGACACAGATAAGAAAACAAAGACCTCCCAAGGGTCTGAGTGCCCTTTGATGTGACCTGCAGATCTTCTCTTTTAAATAATATTTCTTGGGATTTTAAGGACAGTGTCACATAGCAGCCTCAAGGGGGTGCCAAAGTAGAGAAAAGTTTATTAAAAAAAATTATTGTAGGTGTGACTTTCATCTGATGGAATGTACTATAGCTTCATATATTTAAAAAATACACAGAATAGGGCCAGGGATTTAGCTCAGTGGTGCCTCTCCCTGCCTGGCAAGTGCAAGGTCTTGAGTTTGATTCCTGGTACCAAAACAAAAACAAAAACAGAATTAAAAGAATACTCTCTTAGGAAAAAATGTGCAGATATAGAGCAAAATAAAAGCAGACCCTTGCAACTCCAAATTTTGGCACATAGAATTTATACTGAGAAATGTATTCAGGTGAAATTAATCAAAGTTAGTAAACTACTCAAATTAGGGCTACCTTCACAAAAAAGAAAAAGCAATTCAGAATAGAAACAGAATCTCTGAAGGCAGAGAAAAGACCCACAGAAACAAGCCCCAGACAGTCTTTACTCAAGGCAAAGAATATGGATTCACTGAGACATCAGAATTGGTACAGACCAGTGACTCTTTTCCCTCCCCTTCCCTAGTTTCTTCATGGGAGTAGTGCTTGTTTCTTGAGTGTGTGAGCTATGCAATTGCTAGGAGCTCCATACTTAGAAGGGCCTTGGGCTAGCTTCATATTATGATGTTACCATTTTGAGATTCTTAATAATAGTTCAATAAGACTCCCTACCTGTTAAATTTGTGCTGCATCTGCTATGGCTTGAATATGATCTGTCCTCTCAGAAAACTTTTGTAGAAATTTTCTTCCCATTGTTTGGTACTAAGAGGGTGGAAAATTAATCCAACTATTCTATTTAGAGTTGAGGCCTTTGGGAGGTGAATAGTGTTCAATAAGTTCATTAAGATTGAGCCCCTCTGAGTGAATACTGGTGGCTTTATCAAAATACAAAGAGGCCAGAACACATAGACAAATATGCACCCTATTTCAGTGCTGCCTTGGAACTCTGCCAGCAAGAAGGCCCTCACCAGATGGGACCCCTTAACCTTGGATCACAATCATCAGCCAAAATAAAACCTCTTTTCTTTATAACATAGCCATTTTGTGGTATTGTATCGTTAGCAACAAAAATAAGCTAATTCAGAGTCTTACAAAAGCAAGACTCCTCTACGTTGTATATGTCTTGTGATGAGCAGGTAACTTGCCTCTTATTTATCAGCCTATGTCTGGAAGGCAGCTGTGGAATCACAGGCGTGGACCCATCCACATCTCAACTGATGATGAGATCTTAGTCCTGAACCTCAATGGAATACTTTCAACTGGATAAACATTTAGAGGGCTGTAGGAAGAGGTCAATAAATTTTGTAGGATGAAGAAATGTAAAAGATGTGTTGCCAGAGGACAAACTGTGAAAGCTTTAAAAAAATTCTCTGACTTCTACTCAGAGATGGGTTTCTAGGTGTGATTGAAAAATATGGTGAATGTTTACACTTAACAAATTACAGTAAAATACTCACTGCCATTAATCCCCTTAAAATTCTCAGGAGCCCCACCCCTTGCTTTGAACACACTTGTCCCATGGCTCTTGCCACTTTCTGAAGCAGTTCTGGAAGACCTTTTTCATGAATGTCTTTAATTCTGCTACTGTGCTTGTCTTGATATCCTGAATTGATTAAAATGTTTACTTTTTATAATTATTTTGACTTAGGGAAGAGTCAGAAGTTGTATGGTACCAGATCTGATGAATAAAGTGAATGAGAGAACACTGTGATGTTTTTACAGGCTTTCTTTTCCATTGGATGGCACTTGGCACCAGCTTTCATTGCATTTTTTATCACATCTCAAAAAGACACCCATGAAAAAACTTCCAGAACTGCTTCAGAAAGTGGCAAGAGGAATGAGATGCATTCAAAATGAGGCAAAGTATTTTGTCAGGGATTAATTTCAATGTGTCTTTTACTGTAATAGTTTTGTTAATTTAAATATTTACAATGTAATCTGATCATCCTTTATATATGGCCACATGGCTTCATCCAAGAGTGATAGAAGTGGCAACACATAACTTCCCAGGGGAAATCATAAAAAAACTCAAGATGCCTCTTTATGGAATTCTTGGAACTGTCTTTCTTAGGTGATTCACTATGGGGATCCCCATCTCTGTTCCCAGAAGACATTCTGTGAGAAGTTCTGTCTAAGTGTAAGTACTCTTGTCACAACTGAGCCCAGTCTTCAAGTAAACCCAAATTAGGGGCAAAGGGAAAAATCTTCAGATGATTCTTGTCTTCAGTGATTGGTATAGTTCAATGGTATTTGTTATTTGCTTGTTTGTTTGTTTTTGTGGTACTAGGAATTGAGCCCCGGGCAATGTGCAAGCTTTCTACCACTAGTTACATCCCTGACCCCAAGATAGTTATTTAATGACACCAAGTTGGCAGAGATTCTGTTAACACTTTGTTACTAACTGGAATACTTTCATTCTCTTACCCACTTATGCCTGCTTAGGTAATAGTACTTCATGCTTTCACATTGAAGTTTGGAATCCATCCCTTATGCTTCCCACATTGCTACAATTTATGTTTATGTCTGCCTTTCTATTAGTGAAATTAATGTGTTTCCTCCTTTATGTGACCCAGTGTCATGTACATGATAATTGTTCCAATACTGTTTGATAAAATATTCAAGGAAACCTCAAATGTATTTTCTCCCTGGACTATAAAGCACTGCTTTGGACACCTTCAGTGGCTTATTCTGGGTATAACATTCAACTTTGAGTCCTTGCCTGCAGTGAAGTAAATGTTTATGTACTCCAGAACTCATATGCTGAAGCTCTAACCCCAAGAGGATGATATTATGAAGTGGAGGGTTTGGTAGCTGATTAGCTGTGCCCTTAAGAATGGGATTAGTTCTCTTATAAAAGAGACCTTAGAAAGATTCCTCACTCCTTCAAGTGTGAGGATCCAAAGTGCAAACAATATCTTTGAGGTAGTAGACTCTTCCCAGATACTGAATCTAGTGGTTTATAGAACTTGGACTACCAAACCTCCAGAATGATAATAAATGCATTTTTATTGTTTACAAATCACCAAATCTATGATATTTTGTTACAGTGGCCTGAATAGGCTAAAACATTGCCTTGACAGGAATTAAACAGGAAATCTTTGAGTCTGGGAAGTTATGTATCTAAGTACTGAGGTAGCATGATTCTGTCCTCATCACTCTCGTGTTAATAAGACTTAAATTTTTGCACATATACTTCATTGACCTGTGGTTTATTGCTCATAAGACAAAGGCTGGGAGTTGTAAGTTTATAGATGATGATAAATAACACAAGGCTATTTCTGAACTCCTAGTCCGTTGAATCTGTTTAAATCACAAGGACACATGATACCTTACTTCCATCTACTAATCAGGACTCCCAAGAATTTTAGCTTGTAGGATAAGATTCTTTAGCATAATTCATAATATAGTGGTTAAAAGATTGAGCTTTTCAGTCAGAAAGTATATGGCTTCAATTCCCCATCTGCTCCTTATTAGTTTTTGACTTTGAAAAACAAAGTTCATGAAAACACACTGAGCCTCATTTCCTCACTGATAATAGTTTCTAATTCATTGAGTTGCAGTCAGAAATTAAATATGATAATGTATATGGAGAGAGTAATTAGCACAGAGTAAATATTTAACAAAAAGTAGCGGCTGCCCTCACCAAGCCAGTCATCATGAAGTCTCTCCTACAGCCTATTACTGCTTCTCTAAATATCAGTTAATGCTTTTTTCCTATTTTTAAAAATATAGCCTCTTTTTCTGGATTCCTCTTTCCTCCTCGGTTATTTGGCTTCTTCTCTTATTTTCCTTTTTGCTGCTAATCACATGTTCACTGATACTTCTTCCCAGGACTGTGACTTATATTTGCGTTTATCATTCTTCCACACAGACTTTTCAAGATTGTGCTCTAGGTTTGGACAATGGGGCAGTTACCTGGTGCTCAGGGTCTGTAATGGTAATTGCCTTGGAGTGCTTTGACTTCACATATTTCTCAGACCCCTGAGATTCTCCTTTCATACTATTCATGCACTTGATCTGATCAACTGCCTAGGCTGATGCTGGAAGGTTGCACACTTTGTGGCTTCCATTTTCAAGGGTTAGGTTGTATCTTCTCCATAAGCATTACATTTTTTTATCTGGCTTTGCATCATTGACCTTGATTGTTTGGATTTGTATAGGATTTCTAGGTAGGATCTAAAGGAGCTGAGATTTCTCCAGTCTGAGACCAGGGTTGATTCTAGGAAAAGTAAAGAGAGGGACATAGAAGGAAACAAATTATCATATCTTTGCTAGATAGTAGTGAACCAAGTAAGATTGTAGGAATATGAGATGAAAAGGAAGGGAAGTACTCAAGAGGCTAAATACAAAAGGTCCCCACAGAGGGCATGAAGCCACCTGGGACAAAACCTACTCCAAAGTTACAGGGAAGTGATGCTGCCATTGATATAAAAGGGAATTGAAAAAAAGGAAATCCTTTGATTAGTGATTCCTTGGGGAGGTACAATTTGAATCCATGGCAAAATGACTTTAAAAACTTTAAGTTTTTTGAGAGAAGGTGAGCCAGTCCCAAACCCCAGAAGGAAGCTCCCCCACCACCATGCCAAGATCCTGGGGCAGAGAAGCTGAGCCAGTCCCAGCACCTGGAAGGAAGCTCACCCGCCGCCATCCCAAGCTCCTAGGGCAGAGAAGCTGAGCCCTGTGGGCGCCAGAAGCAACCCCCCACTCCGTGGAAATGAGAAGACATGTGAACAAGCCTCAAAAACACACTTCTGGGTCACCTACAGCAACCCCAAAGGGAAATGAGGTGGAACAATCTGATACTCAACCACTTGGACTCTCTGAACTGGCAACAAAAGAGGATGTGGGAAAAATGAAATCAGAAATAATTACTCACATAACAGCAAAAATTGTGCTCATGGTGCAAGACATGATTAATAAATCTAGAGAGGACACAGATTAAAAAAATAGAGGATCTGAGGAACATGAGGTAATCCCAGCATAGGAAACAAATGGAATCCATAAGACAGATGCAAACAGATTTCCAGGAGATTAAAAACTCCATCTAAAGTCTACACAGCAGAATGAACCAATGTGAGGATAGAATTTCAGATATAGAAGAAAAGATTTCAATTAGTGACCAGGAAAAGAAAAATTGCTTTAAAATTCTAAAGGAACATGAGAAATCAATCCATCAGCTGCTAGATGATGCAAAGAAGAATAACATAAGACTGATTGGAGTCAATGAAGAAAGAGGAGAGAGTGCAGATGACATAAAAATACTGTTCACAGAAGTGATGGCAGAAAACTTCCCAAGCAGGGGAAGAGAACTTGACATACAGATAAGTGAGTCATATAGGACTCCACCTAGCCTTGATCAAAAAAAAATCTACACATAGGCATAGTGTATAGTTAGGATTCCAGAAATCCAACAGAAGAACAAAATTCTATAATCAGTGAGAGAAAAGAATCAAATCACATACAAAGGAAATCCCATTAGAATCACAGCAGACTTCTCAATACAAACCCTCAAGGCAAGAAGAGCTTGGAGTGATGTATTTCAAGCCCTAAAGGAAAACAACCTCCAATCCAGATTGATATACCCTGCAAAACTCTTTCAAAATTGATGGAGATATAAGATACTTTCATGATGAAGAGCACCTCAGGAATTTCCTGAATATCAAACCAGCACTCAAAAAAATTTTAGAAAATACCCTAGGTAAAGACAATGAGGATCACAACCCCAGGAAACCTAGCAGAATGAATCCATTGGGCGTGATGAATTAAACACAAAGGGGGGAGAATCCAACAAAAAGAAAAAGTCATGACAAGGCTTTCAAAAGTTTTAACTTCATCTCCTTAATGAGTGTATAATTTAATCTTGTTATTGTACTGATTAGTATTTTTCTGATTCTAGAGTTGCACAACTTTTCTTGTGCCATACTGGCTATTTATCATCTTCTTATATCTACTTTCTAATTGGGTTGTCTATTAATGAGATCTAAGGATTCTTTATATATTCTGGTCATTGGTTATATGCATTGGAAATATGGTCTGTTTAAGGACTACTTTTCATTTTAATGATGTCATTTAAAGTTCTAAATTTTGATGGAATCTCATTTATCAATTTTTTTCTTTTATACATCATGTCTTTTGTATCCTAGGTAGTTCTTGCCTACCCTGAATTCAAAAACATTTTCCCTTATAGTTTTATACTTTTAGGCTTTCTTATTTAGGTTCATAGATCCCTTCAAGTTATTTTCATGTATGGAAATAAAGGGTTGAGGTTAATTTTTTATATACAGATACCACGTATTCTAGTGCCGTTTGCTGAAAACACTATCTCTGCCTTGGCTCTTGAATTGGGTTTATATTCTATAAAATGCTAATGTTAAATAATCTTTCAAAACTCAGTGGACCATATATGTGTGGTTCTATTTCTAGATTCTCTGTTTTATTCCAATGATCTATATGTCTTTCCTTACACCATCACTGCCTTGATTACTGTAGCTTTAGAAAAAGTCTTAAAATTAGGTACTAAATGTCTTCCAACACTGTTTTTGTTTTTTTAAAAACTTTTCTGGGTCCTTTGTACTCCTACACAACTTTTAAATTTCAATATCCAATTCTTCATTTATAGCAAGTATACACAGACCTGAATTTTTATATATACCTTATGTTTTCTAATCCTGCTAAATTCAAATACAAGTTCTAGGGGATCCTAGACATTTCTTAGTATTTTCCCTATAGATGATCATTTCATCTACATATAAAGATTTTACTTCTACCTTGCCAATCCTATCCTAATTGTGTCATTTTTTTGCCAGACTATTTTGGTGGGGCCTAGGTTTCAAAGTTTAATGGACAGATAACGAGTAAGCATATCTGTCCTTATTCCCCACCTTAAGGAGAAAGCATTGTATCTTCTCCATTCATATAAGGTGTTCTCACTGGAAGTATGGAGTACATGTCTTCAATCTATTGAGAAGGTTCTGTTCTACTTCTAGTCTCCTGATAGCTTTTACCATGAACAGCTGTGGAATTTAGTCCAATATTTTTTCTCCAACTAGTGACAGGATCATATGGTTTTTTCCTTTCCTCTGTTAAAATGATGACTTCTGGGGGTGGATCTTCCAATGCTGAACGAACACAGCCATCCCTATAACATAACCACTTTCTACATCCTGCCAGATCTGACTTCTAATTATTTTGTTAAACAAATTTCTATCTATGTTCATACATTTTTCTATTATCTTTATCCAGTTTTAGGATTAGCACAACATTGAGTTCCTAAAATGAGGGGAGAAATGTTCCTTCTTTTTACTGCTTTAAATGTTTTATATAATTTATCAGTTAGAATGTATATGAGCCTGCTGTTGTCATATAGGTAGGTTTTCAAGCTAGGAATATACTTTCTTTAGTAGGTGCTATTCAAATTTTATGTTTCCTCCAGAGTTAGTTTCATTAATTTGTTTTCCAAGTTACTTCTTAGAAGTTGTCAAATTTATTTAAAAAACGATTTTTGTAATATGCTTTCTATATCCTTTTAAATTCTGTAAAATCTGTGGTAATGTCTCCTAGATCTTGATATTGTAACTTAAAAAATGTATAATTGATATTGTGTAACAGGAAGAAAAGGTCTAAAAGAGCAGGGTAATTGGGAGGGGTAGGGGAAGGGAAAAAAGGGAAAGGAAAAAATATGAGAAGAGGAGAAAAGTGGAAGCAAAGTCTTTGCAAATAGGGAAGGGTGGAGCAGCTGAAGCGAGGGCAAGGGAAGGGGAAAAAAATAAGAACCAAGATACTCATGTAATGGTACAAGATCCCAATGATGTAACTGTATTTTATACCTAAAATGTACGAATAAACTTAATGTGAAAAAAATGCAGTCTGTACAGGCAGCAGTTACACATTGTAGATGCATGCACATGCACACACACACACAAGCACACACTCTCTTACACCATCTACATTAATAAAGCTGTCATTTTTCAGTGTTTTCAAAAAAAACTTTAAGTTTTTAATATGAAGTTTGAAATGAATGATTAGTACTGTCTGATGAATTAGGGCAGATTTTAAAGTTTTGGCACTCAACAACATAGTGGGAAAGTATGAATGAATGAAAAGAAACATGTAATATAAGGAAAGAAAACACATACCTAACAGCAGCATAAGAAAAAAGATACACCAATGAAAAAACCTGAAAAGGGCTTGGACGATGAAAGGTGAAAAAAATGAGTATCTTAATGAGACTGTCTAAGGAATTGGGTTTCAAGAAGAATGGACATTCAGTAGTAACAAATGTAACAGAAAGGTCAAGGAGAATGAAGTAGAGAAATAACTACTGAATTTTAAACAAGATCATTGAAATCAGCCAGAAGAGCAATTGCAGTACTCTAAATGGACGAAAGCCAGGTTTCATGTGATGAAGAAGGGTGATGAAAAATTAAGCAGTAAAAATTGTATTTCTAGTATCCTGAATCATTAATCTTAATGTACTCCCATAGTCACTGATTCTTGGAGTTGTTGGAGACCTTCGAGATCTCATGGTTCAATATGTCACAGTAAAACTGTCCAGGAAGTTGGTAATAAAATCTCTACACTTTAACTTCTATGGACTTTTGGGGAACTCACTATCTCAGAAGATAATTTATTCATTTATTTAAAGGTCCTTCTCACTTCATGACACACTGATTTGAGCAGATATATAGCTCTCTTAGTGTTGGCTTACTTTATATGTGTACTTTGGATATCTATGTAGTTATGGCACTTTATGGTCAGATATTGACTTTTTAAACAAATCTCATGAGACAGGTTTCTTCAGTGCTATTTTCAAAATAAATTTTCAAAATACTCTCGTTAGTAGGCCTTGAAAATCTTTTACCTCCTCCATTCATGGCAGTTAGCAGTAGCTTTTTCCTACTCTATAAATACAAAAACAAACCAGATGATGTAAACAGAGTTGACAGAAACAGAATAGTCCAACTAATATCACATCTAACTTTACCATAAACAATTTAAAAAGTTATAAAATTCATGTAATACTTAATCACGTGTTGCTCTTGAAATATTTTATGACCGTGTGTGTATATGCCTTTGTGTTGGTCCTAGAAAACAGTGAGAAATTTTGTTGTACAAATAGGAAAGGTGAACTGGATTCAAATTTTAAAAAATAAATCTCAAACTCAGACTTTTGGTATACTGCGTTATTGTTGATTTATAGTCGCAATATCATCTATCTAAAGAAGAGAAAAATAAATAAATAGGTAGTATTTCCATAATAAAAGGCCAAGTTTCACATCTGTTTACAAGATGAGATTTTAGTTGACTTGGGAGAGTTCCTCACATTTTCAGAATTCACATTCCTTACTTGAATTCACTGGAGAAAATAGAAGTAGTTATATGTCTGGTGACCTCATCAGAATTACTTCAGTAAAGAATACTCAGTAAAAGGATATCACTATGCTTCTGTATTTTGGATACATAACTTCATGAACAGATGCAAAAATAGGTTTATCTCTTAACACCTTCTAGCTATGGAAAGTTCTAAACAAATTTTGAGACAGAGGAAACTTTTGACTTGGCACTTTTATTTCTCCTAAAAGGTTCTTTTTATTATGATTCCTTCCTATGACTTTCCTTCAGTTAATTAATGCTACCTTTCCAGCAAGAGAAAAGGCTAGATGGACAGGGAGCCTCCTGTTCTCAGGAAATCATGGACCACAGAAATTAGGGAGTGATAAGGACCTGAAGGGATACTGAATATAACATATGCTTCAAAGCATGTTGAATATACCTTAGGAATTATCTTGGAATGTAAAAGAAGTAGACAAAAGTGTTGGCAGGGACAGAAAGAATTGAATAGATTCATTTCAGGTATAGATAAAACTTTCTTAATCTTACAGTCCCTAAAATTGCAGAATTTTCTATGTAGTCTAATTTGAGATTAATATACTTCTTTTGTTCTGTATAGCTTCTGAAGCCCCCAGAATAGAAGTAATATATCTTTCCAAATGCAATGTATAATTTCAAACAGCTAAACATCCTTCTGAATGCAATCTTCACCCAATTCTATGAGATTCACATATGGGATTGAAGATGAGGGATCTCCATAAAGCTATCAGTCAGTTATAAACAATTTAATAGGATTCATGACATTTTTAATCCAGATATCAGGAATTTACCTAATAGCACTGATGCCTTTATCAGTGTTATGGTTTAGATCTAAAATGTGTCCTAAAACTCTCATATATTCAGGGGTGGGGGCTTTGGGACTGTGATTGAATCATGGGAGTTATACGCTCATTAGTGGATTATTCCACTGATTCGTTCATGGGTAAATGTGAGGCAAGGCTTGGTTGGAGGTAGGTCACTGGGGTTGATAACTGAAAGGGTATATTCTTGTCCCTAGGATCTTTGTTCTCTCTCCCTGTTTCCTGTGTGCTATGGATTTAGCAGCTTTTCTTCACATGTCCTTCTTCCGAACTGTTTCTACTGTTTCTAACCCTTATACATTGCCCAGCTATGGACTAATTCCTCTGAACACCATAAACCAAAATAAGCTTTTTCTCTTTTAGGTTGTGGGTGTTGGGTATTTTTTTTTTTCAGTAACAAGAAAGTGACTAAATACAGCAACAGATAAAGGGATCTACCCTAGGTCAGGGTACTAATAAAAATCCACCTTGTGGGTTTCAAGCAAGATAATCTTTCTGTTTCTGTATTTCTCTGGATCTGAAATTCTTATCCTTGTACCTTTGATTATTTTTGCTAAAATAATCTCATGCTTTGTATTTCCCCAAATGGAAAGGGCACCAAGGATGCTAGTTTCCAAAGTCTAAAATACTGTGAAAGTACATCTAAAGAATAGATGGTGAACATTTTAACAGTGACTAATTTCAAAACATTTTTCTGACAAATGATCCTGGAAGGCAACACTAACTTTGGCAATTTGTTTTGTTTTTATACTCCAGTGATTTACCAAGATGAAGGCATTCTCCTTAATTTATACCAGTATATATTTCATCATTGTGCTTGGATGTGAGAAAGTATAATAAAACACTCATTGTAGATAATTATGAAGGTTAGAGGAATGTGTCCTGTGGAATTTTTTCTATGTTTATTCAATAGTCAATGGTTCTTCAAAAACATGTTCAAAATGCTATTGCATATTCTAAGAAAGTACAAGTACCGATAAACATAGAAATATTTTAGATTATTTTTGGGTATGACCAACAACAACCAAATATGTAGATTTTTATTTCTTCAGTACATATTGCTCACTCTAAACAGCCCAAGTTTGTATTTAAAATTTTAAAGTTAAGCAAACATGTTAGTGAAGATGGAGTGATATTTGAACTCTTATACATTGATGACAAGAATGTAAAATTGTTCACATGCTGTGAAAAAGTTTGACAGTTTCTCAAAGATTTTTAAAAATTACCATATGACCTCACAATTTCACTTTTTATATATACAAAAAATTTGAAAACAGCCATTCAAGTGAACCTTATATGCAATTATTCATAGTGGTAATATTTATAATATCTAGAAGGTAAAAGTAGATCAAATGTCCATCAACAGGTAAGTGAATAAATGCAAGTTGTGATATATACACACAATGAAATTCAACCACAAAAGGAAGAAAATACTAATGAATGCTACAACATGGGTGAATTTTGAAAGCATTTTAAGTAAAAGAAAATGGACATAAAAGTTTATATATTCTGTGATTCCCAATGTATGAAATATCCAGAAAAGATAAATCCTTAGTGGGAGAAGTGAACAGATTAATAGTTTCCTGGGGCTGATGAGGAAAAATTAAGGATTAGCTACTTAACAGATACAAAATTTTATTTCAGAGTCAGGTAGATAATTTGATTGTTTGCATTTTAAATTGGTTAATTTTATGTTATATAAATTTTAATCTAAACAGAAAAAATTTGGATATTTGTGTAAAAAACTTACATTTAAGACTTAGGCAGGGATCAGGGATTTAACTCAGTGGTTTAGCCGCCTGCTGCACAGGGGCAAGGACCCAAGTTTGATCCCTGGTACCAAAAAAAAAAAAAAAAAAAAAAGACTTAGGCAATTTCTTCAGCATATCATATTCCATTGTTTTTCCCCCAAATCAGGTTTCTGAGAAAAAAAGAAAGTATAAGTCAAGATTTCCAGTCCCCACTTTTGAAATTTCCACCATGTGTTTTACTTTAAACTGTATCTAATAAATAAAACAGAATCTGCAAAACAAATTATTGGGAACTTACATTCCATCATATTTTTTAAATTTAAATTGTACTTACTCCAGTATAATTTCAAACATTGGAATATTACATTATTTAAAGTTCAAAGTTATTTTCTAAAATGTGATTTACAGACATTTCTACAGACATCTCAGGAACATATCTTTGCCAGTAAAATTTCAGAGCAGTCTTGCAATATTTAGTTGCCTCTTTATCATCCAGCTGGAGAAGTGGGTTCCCTAACTCCCTTGGCTCCTTCAAGTACTGGGGGAAGACACACTTAGTCATTATTCATTGTTAATTTGTAGCTAAGTAGAATATTTCAACAATAAGCACAACAGATTCCTTATGTGCACCAATTACCAGGTTGCTCTTTAATTGGGTGACAATGTTTTGAATTTACTCCTGCATCAGCACATACTACCATAGGTGAGTCCTATTAAATGCAGTACTTTGGAGATTCTCTTTGGGATATTTCTTACTGAGACTACAATATTTAGTAATTACTTTGGTCTGGAGAAAAGAGACATATATGGATTATTTCCCTCAAGCTTCCTGTTTCAAATAAACAAACACATAATTGAGTCTTTTCTTTGTTCTACTTTCATACTTACATTTGGTAGGTTTTTGATAGAATGAAAATAATTTCTATTGATGGCCCCATTAAATTAAACTTAATTATCAAGAAAGAAATGTTTTCTTGATCTTATGATTTTACCTTCCAAAACTATGGAAATAGTTAAATATTTCAAAACTCCTTAAATAATTGAAACAGTAGTCATATCTTATGTTTATATCATTTTCTCCCATCAACATAAATCCCTTTTCCAAATTACTGAAATAGGACATATATCAACTGGCTACTGGAAAATGATACCTACTTTTGTTCCTACATCTGTATACTTCATTTGAATCATAAAAGAAGCTATGTTTTATTAATGATAACTATGGATTTATGCTTTTGTACTCAGAAATCACCCAATATGTTTTATTTGACAAATATGTACACTCAGCATAACTCATTCGCATCTGCTTCATTCTATAATTCACTTCCTTAATATAATACTATTTTCATGGAACAGTATCTTAATTATAAAGAAATAAATTTTCTATAATTTTCAAATAGTAACAGAAAATTATAGACAAATTTGATGTGTAAAGTTATAACTAAAATTTGTTTAAAACTTGGCCTTGACTTGCAAAGAATATACTAGAATTATATTGAAAACATCCAACAATTTAACTATAAATAATAATGCAAGAATCATACGAAGAATTATAAATCAGGAGAAGCCAGAAATTGAACATAACACTGCGATACTATTTTTATATTTAAGCATTTGAAACTAGAAGTATGGAATGACAGCAATTATACATAGTTGATTAATCATCTCAGCACTGGCATATTTAGCTCAGATAGAGACTTTAATAGAATATTAATTTTTCTTATGGATTTCACACTACTTCTAATTCTGAAAGAGAAGATCTGAGACAATTCACAAATTATTATATTGGGAAAAAGAAAACTTTTCAATCTAAATTAAAAGTGAGAAATATGAGAAATGTTTGTTATTTTCTTTTAATTTCTCCATTTATAAAATATCTCTCATATGTAAGACACTATGCTTTCTCCTGGGAAGGGCAATAATGAAATCATGCCCTTCCTTCCAGGAGATTACAATCATTAATTTTTATTTGCAATACATTTATAATATCAAAGATGCAACTCAAAATTACTTGAGATTTAACAAAATAAAATTCTATCTTTTTGGTGGTGTGGAGGGCCAGGCCCACTGCTGCAGCCCCCAACCACACTGTACAGCCCAAGTGTTACATCTATCCACACTGCAGAGGTGCTGGGGGGGCTGAAAGGCCATGTTTATGAGCTCCACAAGATAGAGCAGAAGTGAACAATAGAGAAAGGGCCTCTCTGAGGATCCTCAATGAAATTGAAGCCCACTGGGAAAGTGAAGGAAATTTCTGCAGTAAAGGCACACTGGACCACCGTGGTTGGTAAGTTGGTGGGATCAGCACCTCCTAGACTTGCTTCTGGGGAAGGTCAGCTGGAACTTGCAGTAAAAACTTGCAGAGTTCAATCCTTCAGGAGTTCAGGGGCCTCAACTTGGGCCTTACAGCCAGAAATCAGGCTGAATCTCAGTGGATTACATCTGGGTTGCTGAGACTAATCAACTTAGATCTGCACATTTCTGCCCACATTGTCTACTGCAACAGCAGAGACATACCCTGAAGGAGGCCCTTAAAAAATTATATATATTTTTTTTTTCTTTTCTTTTCTTTTTTTTTCCTCTCTCCCTTCCTGTTCTTCATTTCTCTTGCTCTTTATTCCTGTTCCTGTTCTATTTTGGATTTTTTTCTCTTTCTCTTTCTCTCAATTGTCATTATTCTTATAGGAAGGTGAATACATTTCCTAGCTTCCCTATTGCTGTTAGTTTGTTCTGTTCTTGTCTTTGTTCCTTCACTCTGTCTTTTCCTCTTGTCTGCAACAGTTTCTCAAAGTTTGTGTGATTTTCCTGTGTCCTCTAGCCTCACTGCTAAACTTTCCCTCTCCTATCTCTATCCCTCTCTCTCCAACTCCTTCTCAATCCTTATCTTGAAGAATAAATTTGCTATATTGAAGGGTTTGTTTACTGCAAACATATCTTTGGGCTGGTTCTCAATTTCGATCTTGTTCATGTAGTTAAAGGTGACAGAATAATAGCCACCACAAATTGTCAGTTTCTTAGCTGTTTGATGCTATTGTTGATGCTGATTGTATCACTTGGGCTAAGGTATCATGATTGATCTAATCAGTTGTCTTTCCTGATATACTGAAAACAAGATTGCCTAAGAGTCATCAGAGACCCAAAGCCTAAAGACCAGCTATACCTGGACGACACCTCTGAGAAGAAATCATTCTGTATGGATTCTAAATAAAAGCAATAGAGATACTCACAATAAGCAAGATTGAAGTATCAACCCAGGAATTAAACCAGAAACAACACCAGTAACAAAAATAGAAATGAGAAGACACCTAAACAAGGTGCAAACCCAGACTTTCAGCTCACCACAGGCAAATTCTGAGGTAATGAAGTGGAAAAATCTGATAATCG
The DNA here is from genome assembly GCF_053883595.1 of Heterocephalus glaber. Classification (NCBI taxonomy): domain Eukaryota; kingdom Metazoa; phylum Chordata; class Mammalia; order Rodentia; family Bathyergidae; genus Heterocephalus; species Heterocephalus glaber. The sequence goes on along the minus strand of NW_028258344.1, from coordinate 31,194,462 downwards.
ACAATCTGGATACCCTGAACTGATAGCACAGGAAGTACCAAAATGGATGAATAAGGCTCTAGAAAAATTCAAAGCAGAAATAATTTCCCAGATAACTACAGAGATGGTGAACAGAATGAAAGACATGATTAGAGACTGTAGAAAAGAATCAGATAAAAAAAATAGATGAGCTCAGGACCAGGAGGGAAGCCATGAATGGCCAGCATAGAAAAGAAATGAAAACCATGAAACAGATTCAAACAGATATCCAGGAAATTATAAACTCCATTGAAAGTTTTCACAGCAGAATGAGCTGATGTGAAGACACAATATCAGACATAGAATACAGGATTGCAGTTAATGACCATGAAAAGAGAGATTTCTTAAAAATAATAAGGGACCATGAGAAATCGATCAAGCAGCTACTAGATGACCCAAATAAGAATAACATCTGACTGATAGGAGTCAATGAAAAAACAGGAGAATGTACAAATGACATATAAAACTGTTCATAGAAGTAATGGCAGAAAACTTCCCAAGCAGAGGAAGATAATTTGACCTACAGATAAGTGAGGCAATTAACCGTGATCAAAGAAAAAAAAAATCTACACCTAGACACATAATAGTCAAGATCCCAGAAACCCAACAGAACAAAATCCTACAAGCAGTTAGAGAAAAGAAACAAATGGCATACAAAGGAAAGCCCATCAGAATCACAGCAGACTTTTCAAACACAAACTCTCAAGTTAAGGAGAGCTTGGAGAGAAGTATTTCAAGTCCTAAAAGAAAATAATCTCCAACGGAGATTGATATATCCTGCAAAATTATCTTTCAAAATTGATAAGGAAATAAAATACTTCCATGATGAAAAACACCTGAGAAACTTCATGAATACCAAACTGGCACTCCAAACAATTATAAAGAATATTCTAGAATATCCTAGAAAAAGACAGTGAGAGTCACAACTCCATGAGGCCCAACAAAGCGAAGCCACCAGGCAAGACAAGAAATTAAAGGAAAAGGGGTGAAAAATAAAAAATAAAAGACCTAACAACAGGGAAATATCATGACAAGGATAAGTCAGAATGTATCAATTATAACCCTCAATGTTAATGGCCTCAATTCACCAATCCAAAGAAATAGACGGGCAGAATGGAGTAAGAAGCAAAATCCAACAAAATGCTTTTTCCAAAAACGTACTTAATTCAAAAAGAAATTCACAGACTGAAAGTAAGAGGATGAAAAACAGTTCTCCATGTGACAGGAACCCAGAAAAAAGCAGGGGTAGCTACCTTATTTGCAGACAAAATAGATTTCAAACCAAAACTAATGAATAGAGACAAAGAAGGTCACTACAACCTTGAAGTGGATTAAAGATCTAAATACTAAAACAGAAACAAAACTAATGAATAGAGACAAAGAAGGTCACTACAACCTTGAAGTGGATTAAAGATCTAAATACTAAAACAGAAACAAAATACTTGCTGGACGATAAGTTAGGTAGAACTCTCAAAGACTTTGGCATAGGAAAAGACTTTATGAGCAATCCTCAGTAGCATGGAAACTAGCACAATGAATCAACAACTGAGATCTTCTCTTATTAAAAAGTTTCTACACTGAAAGAGAAACCACCAACAGAGCTAACAGACAATCTACAATGTGGGAAAAATTTTTACCAGCTGTTCCTCTGACAAAGGACTACTATCTAGAAAATATACAAAGATCTTAAAAAAATCAGTCTTCCCAAATTTAAAGACACAATTCAAAAATGGGCATCTGAAATGAACAAACATTTCTCAGACAAAGAAGTAAAAGCATCAAATAAACATATGAAAAACTTTTCAACATCACTGGTCATTCAAGAGATTTGCAGATGAAAACAAACCTCAGACTCTACCTCACTCCAGAAAGAATGGTTATCATGAAATCAACCAGTAACAAATGCTGGTGGGGTTGTGGGGAGAAAGGAACCCTTCTCCATTATTGGTGGGAGTGTAGACTGGTGCAACCACTGTGGAAATCAGAAGGGAGAAACCTCAAAGCACTAGGGCTAGAGGTCCCATGTAACCCAGCTATTCCCCTGCTGGGTATCTTCCTAAAAGATTTAAAAGAATCATACCACAGTGATATATATGCACCCATGTTTATAGCGGCACAGTTTGTAATAGCTAAAAATTGGAAACAGCCCAATTGCTCACCAACTGGAGACTGGATAGAGATTTTTTTTTAATAAAATGGAGAACTACTCAGCCATAAAAAATGAAAACCTAGAGTCCTTTATAGCTAAATGAATGTACATTGAGGCCATACTCTTAAGTGAAATTCAGAAGACACACATGTGTAAATATCAAATAGTTTCTCTGGTGTGAGAAACTGATGGTGTAAGTGAGGACCAAATTGTATAATAGATAATGTGAAACAGGAAGAAAAGGTCTAAAGCAAAAGGGTAAGTGGGAGAAGTAGGGGAAGAGAAAGAAGGAAAAAGAATATGAGAAAAGGAAAAAAGAAAACAAAGTCTTTATAAATGGGGAGGGTTGGAGGGCTTGAAGGGAGGGCAGGGGAGTGGGGAAAAAAGAAGAACCAAGATATATCACGTGAAGGTGCAAATTCTCAATGATGAATGCCATCCAATTACATACCTAAAATGCACCAATAAACTTAATAGATACGAAAAATTCTATCTTTTCTCAGAAAGAAAAATCAATAGAGAACTATTGTGAGAATAAATCAATGTTGGATTTAGCAGGAAGTCATTTTGAGGTAACTAATACTATAACTATGAACTAAGAGAGACTGAAACTAAAACTTCTGCAACTGAAAAATATAATATCAGGATGAAAAAATTCATTAGGTTGACTTAAATGTAGCAAGAGTCTTCAAAGGAAACCATCATTTAATTATATGACCATCCAGGAAAAAATATCCAATCTGAAGAAAACACATTTTAAAAAATGGTAAATAGACCCCAAGAATGTATGAAACAACATGACTATCGCATGTACAAGTGAATCCACAAAGGAAAAGAGAGAAAATTGAATCTTCACAGAGAAACACAGAATGGCACAGAAAAGGATTGGGAAATGTGTGACTACAAAAAATTTTAATTTGAAAGGCACAAATTTATATTTTTAAGAAGCTCATAGAACTCCAGGATTCACATTTCTCGAAGTCGGAAAATATTTTTTTTTTCTTAAGTCCTTTTATTGGTACATTTTAGGTATACAGTTCATTTACATTTATCATTGGGTGTTTGTACCTGTACATGATGTATCTTGGTTCTTATTTTTTCCCCATTACCTGTGTGCCCTTCACCCCCTCCACCTTTCCCTATTTACATAGACATCATTTCAACTTTTTTTTCTTTTCTCATAATATTTACTTTCCCTTCTTTCCTTTCCCCTTCCCCTACCTTCACACCTACATCTTTGGACCTTATTTCATATTTCAAGTTACGAATTATTCATTTTAATCATTTTAACATTTATTTGCACTATCAGTTTCTCACATTAGAGAAACTATTCGGTATTTACACATGTGTGTTGTATTTATTTCACTTAAGAGTATGGTCTCGTAATGCATCCATTTAGCTAAAAATGACTCTAGTTTTTCATTCTTTGTGGCTGAGTAGTACTCCATTTTATAAAAAAAAACCCGACATCTTCTTTATCCAGTATCCAGTTGATGGACACTTGGGCTGCTCCCAAGCTTTAGCTTTTGTAAACTGTGCCGCTGTGAACATAGGTGCACATATATCACTGGGCTATGATACTTTTAATTCTTTGGGGAAGATAGCCAGCAGGGGAATAGCTGGCTCAAATGGGACCTCTAGCCCTAGTTCTTTGAGGTATCTCCATACTGATTTCCACAGTGGTTGTACCAGCGTGCTCTCCCACCAGCAATGGAGGAGGGTTCCTTTCTCCCCACACCCCCACCAGCATTTGTTATTGGTTGATTTCTTGATAGCAGCCATTCTTTCTGTGGTGAGGTGAAATCTTAGCATTGTTTTCATCTGCATCTCTCAATTGACCAGTGATGTTGAACATTTTTTCATATATTTATTTGCTGCTTTTACTTTTTGTTTTGAGAAATGTCTGTTCACTTCAGTTGCCCATTTATGAATTGGGTCTTTGAATTTGGGGGGTCTGAATTTTTCAATTCTTTATATATTCTAGATAGTAGTCCTTTGTCTGAGGTACAGCTGCTAACATTTTCTTCCCACATTGTAGATTGTCTGTTAGCTCTGTTGGTGGTTTCTTTTGCAGTGTAGAAGCTTTTTAATAAGATGAGATCCCAGGTGTTGATTCTTTCTGCTAGTTCCCATGCTACTGAGGTTTTGTTTGTAAAGTCTTTTCCTATGCCAATGTCTTCAAGAGTTCTATCTAAGTTATCTTCCAGCAAGTTTAGTGTTTCTGTCTTAATTTTTAGATCTTTAATCCACTGCAATCTTAGTTTAGTGCATGGTGACAGGTATGGGTCTAGTTTTAATCTTTGGCAGGTTGAAAGCCAGTTTTTCCAACTCCATTTATTAAATAGGCTATCTTTCCTCCAATGATGGTGGTTGGCTCCTTTGTCAAAGATGAGGTGGCTGAGTATGTCTGGTTTTGCTTCTGCATCTTCTAGTCTATTCCACTGATCCTCAGGTCTGTTCTTTTGCCAGTACCATGCTGTTTTATCATAGTAGCTTTGTAGTATAGTTTCAAGTTGGGGATTGTGATACCCCCAGCCATTTCTCTGTTGCTTAGGATTGTTTTTGCTATTATAGATCTCTTTTGATGCCAAATGAATTTTCGGATTTTTTTCTCTAGTTCTGTGAAGTATATTGTTTGAATTTCCATTGGCATTCCATTTAATCTATATAGTAGTTTTGTAAGTTTGGCCATTTTCACTATATTGGTTCTTCCTACCCAGGAACAAGGGATGTCTTTCCATTTTCTTGTATCCTCTTCAATGTCTTTTCTCAGAGTGCTATAGTTTTCAGTGTAGATGTCTTTTGCTTCCTTTGTTAGATTGATTCTTAGATATTTCATTTTTTTGGATGCTATTGTAAAAGGAATTGTTTCCCTAATTTCTCTCTCAGTGAGTCTGTTTTTTGAGTATTGATCTTGTATCCAGCTACTCTACTGAATCTGTCAATTAAATCTGGAAGTCTTTTGACAGAGTTTTTTGGGTCTTCTATGTAAAGTATCATATCATCAGCAAACAATGACAGTTTAACTTCTTCCTTTCTTATCTTTATTCTTTTTATTTCTTTCTCTTTTGTAATTGCTGTGGCTAATGTTTCCAGAACTATATTGAACAGGAGTGGTGATAGTGGGCATCCTTGTCTTGTTCCTGATTTTAGTGTGAAGAATTTCAGTTTTTGAGCATGTAGTATGATTTTGGCTGTTGGTTTTTCATAGCCTTAATCAGGTTGACATAAAGATGTTCTATTCCAATTTTCTGTAGGGTTTTTATCATGAATCAATGTTAGATTTTGTCGAATGCCTTTACTGCATCTATTGAGATGATCATATGGTTTTTGTCCTTGACTCTGCTAATATAGTGTATTACATTTATTGATTTATGAATGTTGAACCATCCTTGCATCCCTGGGATAAATCCAACTTGGTCAGGGTGTATGATCTTCTTGATGACCCTTTGTATTCTGTTTGCCAGTATCTTGTTAAGGATTTTTGCATCTATGTTCATTAGGGAGATTGGTCTGTAGCTCTCTTTTTGGATTGGGTCTTTCCCTGGTTTTGGAATCAAAGTAACACTTGCTTCCAGGAATGAATTTGGAAGCCTTGCTTCCCTTTCAATTTCCTTAATGAGTTTTAAGAGTAATGGCAATAGTTCTTCTTTAAATGTCTTGTAGAATTCAGCAGTGAAGCCATCAAGACCTGGGCTTTTCTTTGCTGGTAAATTTTTTATTAAATTTTCAATTTCACTTTGTAATTGGGGTGTTTAGAATTTCTATATCTTCTTCATTTAACTTTGGCAATTTGTATGTGTTTAGGAATCTGTCCATTTCTTCTGTGTTTTCAATTTTTTTAGAGTACAGTTTCTCGAAGTAGGTATTGATCATCCTCTGGATTTCTGTTGGATCTGTTATGACTTAACCTTTTTCATTCTTTATTGCATGGATGTGTGCCTTTTCTTTCCTTTTTTGGATAAGGTTGGCTAAAGATTTATCGATTTTATTTATTCTTTCAAAAAACCAACTCTTTGATTCATTGATTTTTTTGTATTGTTCTCTTAGTTTCCATTGCATTGATTTCTGCTCTGATCTTTATAATTTCCTCTCTTGTATGAGCTTTGGATTTGTTCTGATCACCTTTTTCTAGCAGCTTGAGGTTCTGCATTAGGTTATTCATCTGAGTTTTGTCTGTTTTCCTAATATGAGCATTCGCAGCTATGAATTTTCCAAGTAGAACTGTTTCATTGTGTCCTATAGATTCCTGTATGTTGTACTGAAAGCCTGAAAATTATGAAAGTAGACAGAGTTTGCATGAGAGATAACAATGTCTAAGTATAAAAGAACACTGCATCCTGCCTTCTCAGCAACAGCTGAGAACAGAAGACAGTGTAAGGACTGTATGTTTACACTAAAGAAAGAAAGTAATCGGTAATTAACCAGCCCCTGGCAATTAAAACTACTGCATTCCATGAAAACATTCTTCAATAGTGTAGGAGCAATAATGGTATGTTTATAGTGAAAGAAACGAAAAACAAAAGCAAAACTGGATAATTTATCACCAGTAGACACATCCTATCAGATGTAGTACAGGAAGTTTTTCAGGCAGAAGCAAAATAACAGATGAAGTGTCAGATATCTAGGGAAGCAAAAGGAACAGTGAAAATGGTCACTATATAAAAAAAGATGAAAGGCAACATATTCCTAACTTCTTTAAACCAATAAACAAAAATAGATGCACATGACTGCTTAAAACTGTAAATATGGTATTGTAAAGTTTGTAAAATATGTAGATTTCACTCCTAGGACAGATGCAGAAGTTAAGTGGATATATGTCATCACAAGATTTATTTCTTTTCTCATTTTCTTCCCTTCACTCTCCTCCCCTCCCCTCCCACTTCCCCTCCTTTTCCTTTCTTTTTTTGCTCTCATGCTGAAGATTTAACTCAGGGCCTTGTGTGAATTTAGGCAAATGTTCTAGGGCTACACCTCCAACCTCTGTAATAGAAGGTTTCCGTGTTTCACAATAAGTATCTTAATATTAATATCATGCTCCTCATTTTTTTAAAAAGTAAATTATTTATATTGATATAGTTTCAGATTTGTAAGAAATTGTAATGAATAATAAACAGATTGCATGAGAATTTTATCCACTTTTATCAAGAATAATGCCTAGCAGAACTGTAGAATACTATCACAAGCAGAAGAACATTGATATCTAGTGTTGTCCTTTTATTTTCTCTTCTTTTCTTTTCTTTTCTTTTCTTTCCTTTCCTTTTCTTTTCTTTTCGAGACAGGGTATCATTATGCTATGTAATCCAACCTGGCCTTGAACTTGCAGCAGTCCTCTTACCTTGGTCTCCCGAGTGCTAGGATTACAGGCATGCACCACTGCACCTGGCTTATGTTGTCCTTTTAGAGCCACGCTGATTTCTTCCCAATTTCCAATTCCTGGCATGTCTAGAATTTTGTTATCTTAAAAGCACTATATAAATGATATTATACAGTATGCAGCCTTTTGAACTGGCTTTTTTCACTAAGCTTCATTTTCTGAAGATTTATTCAGACTGCTGTGTATGTCATTAGTTTCTTATTTTTTATTACTGATTAGTATGTCATAGTACAAATGCACCACAGGTTGTTTAACCATCTGTTGCAGGATATCTGTGTTGTTTCAGGTTGGTGTAGTTATGAATAACATTTATATACAGATGTAGTGTGACTATACATCTCTTCTTAAGGACACATGTCCACATGTGTAAACTTGCTAAGTTATTAGTGTAGTTACAGGTTAATTTTAAAAGAAATTGCTAAGCTATTAGTGTAGTTACAGATTTGTTTTAAAAGAAAGTTAGTTTTAGATTGGATGCACAATTTTACAATTTCTACCAGCAATGTATGAGTGATTTAGTTTTTTTATATCCTTGTCTGCAGTTTGTGTATGCTTTTCCTGTTTTCTCTTTCCCCTCCCCTCCCCTTCTCTCCCTTTCCATTTTCTTTCTCCCCTCTATTTCCTCCCTCCCCTCCCCTCTTTCTCCAGTGTTGGGAATTGCATCTAGTGCCTTCACCTTGACCAACTCCATTTAATTTTTCATTTTGAGACAGGGTCTTGCTATGTCACAAAGTTGCCTAGGCTTGACTCAAACATGTGATTCTTTTGTCTCAGTCTCCCAGAGTGCTGGAAGAAATGACATTGGACAGTTTTCTTGAGGTTTTTAAATTTTACTTCTCATTTTCAGTTCTGCAGTTTTCTTTTAGTTCTTCTTTATGTCTTCTATTCCTTTGTTGCAACTTTCCATTGCTTTACTTCTTTCAAGCATGTACACAATTATGTAACTGGCAAATCATTTTTGAGATGTTGCTCTAAAATCCTTGACAGATAACCTGAGCATCTCTGTCAGCTGGTTATTTCCATGGGTTAGTTTCAGTCAGTGTGATGTTTTTCTGTTTTTGTTTTTTTTTTCGGAATAATGTTTTAAATAAAACCTGGACACTTTGATTTTATGCTATGAGGTTCTGGGTCATATTTAAGTTTATTTTTCCTTGCATGTTTCTGGCAGGAGAGTCACTGCTTTCTTTGTAATAGGTTGGGAGCAGTCCAGCTTTTCCACTTGGCCACCATTAATACCAAAGGGAGGGGCCTTGTTACTAATGGGCACAGGTGGAAGTACAGAGTCCTCGCTGTGCTCCCCTGTACTCATCTGTGTCTGGAAAGAGTATTAGTGTCTCCACTACTTCCCACATAGCCCCTTTTGAAATCACAGCCATGCAGTGGCCTCCTTACTGCAGGAGTATAGTGCAAGTCCTGAGTGTCCAGTAGGTCTTCTAGGATAGTACTTTAGCAGGGATGAAAGGAAAACTCATGATTTTCTGATGGGGCTGAAATGTCTGGTTCCTTAAGTGATGTGCTCTGACTTACCCCAGTTGAGTTTGGGGCACATTTTAGCAGCTTTGTAACAGTAGAAATTCAAGATTTTTAGCCAGCCTTTGGTGGTGAGGATGGAGTATAGTGTTTTTGAACTGTTTAGGATGAGAACAGTGTTTTTTGCCTAAAGGTATTTATTTATTTATTTTCTTACTGAGCTCTCTCTTTCTCATGACCATTTGGGTAGAAAGAGCTAATTTTGTTTGCTGTATTTATTTCTACATGTTGATATTTCCAGTTCCATGTATGGGGTACACTAAACAGAAGAAAAACTCAAGGAATTTAGACCACGTTTTTCTTCATATTCCAAGTTGGCAAACTGGTCTGTCTTCTGTCTTTCAAAATCTTATTATTTTAAGGAAAGAAAGACATTTTATTGGACACTTTATTGGAAATTGGGGAAAATGAGGAGAGATATGTGCCCTGGCAAATTAGATTGGGGACTCTGGAAAGATGAAGGGGAGTGTTATATTTGTTTTATATATAATTCTCAGGACTTTTCCATTGTATTTAGGAGAAGGAGGAAACTATGTCTATTCCATTATCTCATCTATTTTAAAGTAAAAGACTACAATATTTAAAAATAATATTATGTTCAATAAACTTCATATATAAGTTTACATAAATTTTAGTAGGTTTTTATTTACACATACTTCCATGAGGTTGACAAAGTGATTCAAAAATTCATATTATATGGGCATGGAAACTACCTAAAAAAGCTGAAAAAATTTTGAGAAATAATGCTTGGTGAACTTTGTGTATTCAAAACTGAATATAAAAATATGAGTCAAAATTTAATTATCAATACATTGTGATATTGAAATAAGGATCAACAAGTAGTTTGCTGTTAGAAGGGAAAAACTTAGAAATGATATTGTAAGTCATTTCATTTCCTTACAATAATAACAACATAAAAGTGAGGGAAAGGGAAGTCTTTTCTACAAATTTTGCTTCATTAACTAATAACTTTTTGCAAAAGAGTAAACCTTAACTTTACTTTAAATCATCTTCCTAAAAGTTAATTTCAGATAGATTATAAAACTATGTGAAATAACTAAAATTAAATAAAACCAGAGGAGATTATTCCATGGAGAGTATAGAAGGCTTTTTCAGGTGAAAAGTAACAAGCAATTGAAAAGAGAGAACATATCTGAACATTTGAAGATGTGAGTGGATAGGAGAATACACAACTGGCTGCAGAAATGAAGGAGAAAGTTATAGAATGCTATGATATTGGTAGTGAAGGAATTTAAATACCTCAGAAAAAGAGAAGTTATAGAAACAGAAATGGAAAATATATTTGTATAAAATATATTTATAACCACCTGAAATACTCACAAGAACTGGAACCAATTCCCTCCTTTTAACAGCTAAAGAATACACAAATATTACAATGGATGTAAGAGCAACAGGAGAGTAAGTTGGCCTTGCTTCTGTGGCCAGCTGTTTGACTGGCTAATGAATAACCAAGGTGCTATGGGATTCTCTGAGTTCATCAGTGAGATAAGATGTGAATTGGCAATGAGTAATGGGCAGCATCTTTTGAATTTTAGTTAAAACACTTTTAAATGAACCAAATCACTTACTTATGTGTGTCTGTTTGTTATGGGTCATGAAGTAGACAAACCAAGGAGGTAACGGAATTAATAATTTCATACTTTTGGATGTCTAAGCATTAATCCTCATCTTCTTAAACTGACGAAGACATGGTTCTTCAGACAGGCTTTTTCTGCTCAGTGTTTTGAGGTCTGTGATGTAAAATTTCACATCCATTGTTAAGGGACTGATCCCTCATATCAAGTATCAGCAGTACATAATTATTTCATTACCAGGTTGAGTAGATTTAAGGAAAATGGTTTACTTCAGGAACAATTCTGAAGAAAATACAACTAAAAAAATTGGAAAGAAATTGTAAATGTTAAGAGTATTGAACTTATCTCTTCCAAAACAAATGATAACTTCATTTTATCCATTACCATAGGTAATTTTAAAAGATAGTTGTAATTTTACCAATACATTAAAGCTTTTTTGTTTTCTAATTAATTTCTTACAAATGAGGAAACAAAAGATGAGACAGCTCTTTCAGAAGATAATGACATTTTCAGTTACATTAATTTAAAATTACATGTCCTTTCCAGATATTTTAGCTCAGTTTTAAGTTACTTATCATGAATTCTGAAAGGTAATTTTATTTTTGTAGTGTTTCCAATTCTTTTGTCTTTATTGTCTTTTTGCATTCAATATAGTGATAATAGATTGATAATACTTGAGAGAATTTGTGTTTTATTTAGTGAAACATTATGGTTTAGATCTAGAATTCCCCCAACAGTCTCATGTGTTCAGAGGTGAGAGCTTTGGAAGGTTATTTGATCACGATGGTGCAATACTAAACTAGTGGATTGGTCTATTAATGTATTCATAGCAACTATCATTTTGAATTTCTTCTGTATGCCATATATTCTTCTAGATTTGTGTGAACATGGTAAAATCTTCATATTTTTATATTGTAATATAAGTAGGGGGTTAGAAACATAAATAAGTTGCCCAAAGGTACAGAGCTGAAGAGACAAAGTTGACCAAAGTTATATAGGTACTCTGAAAGAGGTTTTGCACATCTGGGATTTTGATCAGAATCTTGATCCATATTCTGCACTTATTTGAGAATAACACACTGTATAATCACTAGATTGCATGCAGATGGCAAAATTTTAAGAGTGGCAGTTTTCAGATTTGGAGACTAGACCAAATTTTAACTAAGGCTTATGTCCATTTAGAGTATGGAATTCTAAGATAGTAAAATCTGAAACACATTTTGATGCCAGATTTCCATTCATTACACTGGATCCAGTTTGTATCACATGCTTCATAAATACCTGATAATTAATCAGAGACATTTTTAGTCAGGATTTCCCAAGAAAGGTAGTTTACAGAAAGATCACTTACTTGGCTCTTCCTTAGAAAGCTAAACAAAGGTGGCATATGCCTGAAATTAATGCAATTCTAGGAGTAATTTAAATTTCAATATGTAAAGAAGTTTTACATGTTCAGTAATAAACCAAGATATTAAGAATAAAATGTATCTTCTATATTATCATTTTTGAAAGAATCAAATACTTTATAGATGAGCAATTAAAATTCAATTAATTTTAATGGCACATCTGGTATCGTTTTATATATAAATGATGATGGACTAGTAATGTTAATAATGATATAGTACTTTTCATTACTCAAGTGAGAAAATTTATAATGTTCACCAGAAATTGTACATATCACACATCAATAATATCTAGCGTGATGTCACAGATTTCAACGTTTGTTTTTTTTCAAATGTCTGAAATTCACCTTTCTGTTTTGCAAAAGTATTTTTTGATATGTGAGGATTATTTCAGTCTCGCATGGTGTAAGTCTTTTTTTTTATGGTGTGAGTTTGGGTGTGGCTTTGGTTTCTTTGTTTTTGTTTCCTTGTATACTGGGGATTGAACCCAAGGTCTTTACCCTGAGCTACATGTCAAAATCTTTTATTGAGAAAGAGTCTTGCTACGTCACTAAGTTCCTCAAGCTGGTCTCAAACTTATGAATCTCCTGCCCCAACTTTCTTTGCAGAGAGCTGGGATTACAAGTATGTGCAACTATGCTGGTCTGGTTAATGTTTCTTTAAGAAACACAACACATAAATATACTCCACAAATTCCAAATTACCTAATACATGTGTTCATATGCTCTTTCTGTATATATGGATAGCTATGGTTGGACTGTTAATGCTAACTGTGATCATGTTATAAATTATTACAGTCTCAGTATCTGAACTACATATATTTATCTACACTTCTTTATTTCCTTCCTATTATTAAATTTGAAATTGAAGTCATTAATTTCACACTTGCCATATAGACCAGCACAGTGACCTTGGGATTCAGATAATGGATGGGCTGCATTCTCTGTTGAGAGTCATTTTTTACTGCTGCCTGTATTCCTCAAGGAGTTCCAATACACAGCACTCTGTTCCATTCACATAAAACTTAGACTTTGACATTCAATTCTATATCCTCCTGGCTTTTCTACAATGAGTGTTTTACCTTAAGTTCTCTGAGATGAACAAGACAATTTATATCACTGAACCCCAAACTCTTGAACATTTAAACATTTGAGAAAAGAGTCAATTTTTCATATAAATCTTTATGTTGGAAATTCAACATGTAGTAGTGCTAAAGCAGCAGAAGTGTAAAGTCATATTATTTATTGTAGGTTTGTGGAGAATTAAGATAAATCATCATGATAGTAAAACATTTTAAAAAGGATAATTATCTTCTTTATGTCATAAATGTTTTTGAAACCATTTTGATTGTGTTAATATCTTAATTATTATAGCCTAAGTCTAAAGCATGGGTGTTTCAGAAATTGAGTCTGTGAAGATGACAGAACTAGTTGATTGGGTTAATGTTTTCAATGAACTGGTCCTAAAAAAAATAAAATAAATAGCCAGATCATTTCAGATTTTTGGCAGTGCATGAGAAACTAATTGGCTGGATAGTTTACTCTTAACTGGAAATTTTGTAGATATAGCCTCAGGCATATATAGAAGGCACAGCTTGCTTTATTTTTATTTTGACTCGAATCTCTGAGATTTCCACAGTCTTTGTCTTGAACAATTATACTGGATCATTTCTTACAAACACTGGCAACTTTGTGTCTAAAATCTACCATTTTATTTTATTCAAGTAAATGACAACCTTTGTAAGGTATGGTCATAAGTAATGGGATGTCACTTATATTGTCTGTAAATCAGTAGTGAAGGTAATTTCAAAACAGAACAGCCAAAAAGTTATCCTCATTTGGAATAATGGTTGCTAAATTAGAAAACACTCAACATCTGGGGTGACTATCCTAAAGGACAATTCTTGTTTTGTTAGAGAAGTTCTGACATTCCTGTTTCAAAACCCAACAGAACAATGCACAACCAAGCACAACTTTTAAATTTCCTCATCTGTATAGATTGTTGTGAAATTATAGCAAAGTAAAGATAATTTTTTAAAAAGTAACATTGTTTAAAGTTTGGGGGGAGCTTGGCTTGTTAATTCCAGTCTAGTCCTTTATAAATAAACTTGCTGTAAACCAGAGAAAAAATCAAATATGTTAGTTGAACAGGTTGAGAAAAAGACAAAGTTGCATTCTTGGGAAAGAGATTGGCAGATCTGATACCTGAAATTTAACTCTAGCCTAGGTTTCTGGGATAAATACAATGAGTCCACAACAGCAATAAAATCTTGCAAATTTTAATCATGGTTAGTCTGTCAAGTTCAGTTCAAATTCTCTGAATTTGTGTTTTATTTGCATAAGATAGTTTATATATTTTCTTCTGTCTACACAGAAAATATATAAAAAATCTAACATTTTTCCCCCAGGATTCAATTTGGAAATTCTATGGATTAGGGAAAAACAACATAAAAAATATCAAGCTCACATTTCCCAATATTTTCATTATTAGAATAACTTTTGTTTGAAAGGAATAGTTCTATACTTAATCAGAAAGTTTGGGTATTTCTTTCAATTGTCATTTTCTACAACACACCCTCAAAGGGTAAGCAAAGATGAATTTAAACAAGTGTTTCAGTAGCCTGATTCTTCTGTCTCAGTTTCAGTTGCTTTTTCCTTGGGTATGTTAGAGTTTGAAGAAAAGGCTATTGAATTAGGGGGAAAACCCAGAGTCAAAGATGGCTGGATGTTTTCCTTATGCAATTCACATCATTCCACTATTGTTTCTAGGATCATCCCTTGTTCACCTATTAAAAGTTTTTACTGAATCTGTATTTTCTCCTCATTGTGAATATGCCCTAAGACAGGCTGTCCTGGAAACTGGGACTTGCTTTTGTAGGAAACAGTCATGTTCAGCTTTCATGTCTCAACAAGTACTTTTTCTTCAAACCTCAGATTTTTTTTTTTTTAGTAAATGATTCAGTTAGCCCACTAGTAAGGCTTGTAACTCCTCTACGAGAAAGTGTACCAAATCTCTTGGAGCGATAGGCAACACCACCTTTCCCTCTGTAAACAGACATGATCCAACGAGGTTCCTCTGAAGAAGTGAGGACCTCATCCTACCCCCTGAACCCTACCAATGAAGCAGCTACTTGGCTCACTACAGAAAACACTTGTGGGATTCATCAGTGAGAGTAATAAGCTGATTTATTAAGCAGAATCAAAGAAGTACATGCTCAGAAAGGTGGGTGGGTGCTGGAGGGTAAGATGTGTTATGGCCACATTTAGTTTTGGAGGTAAAAATCTGTGGGATTTGGGAACCAATAATATGGAAAGAAAAGCAGGGGACCAATTTTCAAGTAAAAGGCACAGGGTCAATTTACAGAATTATCATGTCTTTCATGACTTAGGAGAGTGGCAGCACAAAGCTGGAGGAGAGAACAAAATCAGATTACATAATACAATTTCCAGCAAAGTGTGGGATTTGAAGCATCTCTGTAATCTCTAAAATCTTTTGTGAACTCAAAATTCATAAGCTGCTCAGTAAATTTGCATGTCATGTAGACAATGGTCAAATGCCACCATCCCCCTGGGCTGTTACCTATTCACTCAAACTCAGAAAAGATTCAGCTTCCCTAGATAAGATAACCTAATCTATCTAAAAGCAATGAACTTCTCTAATTTACCTACTGTGCATTCTTTTCCCATAAAGTACAGCAGAAGCAGAACTAGGTCAATATAAATTCAACACTGGAGAGAATTCATAACATTGGAGATTTATGGAATTGAATTTATCATGACTTACTGTAGTTTCATAATTTTGATCGACTATTCCCTTAAACTCAATTTTAAATATATTGATATAATTGAAGCACATGGTAATAGTACATATTTGAATTCTAGAAGAAAGGTTTGTTCTGAGAAACATGTCAAAATCTAACATCCAAGAGTATGCTCTCCGGTTGTTATTGGATTCACTTGTGCATTATTGACCTAATCTTTTGAAACTTGTTTTTTGTTGCTAAGCAACTCACTTGTTCAGCAGCCAAGTAACAAGTTTACTTCCTTTTTTCTCCCTTCATAGAAAGTGGGATAGAATGTCTTCTGAATATTCCATAGATGGTTATTTATTTATTTTGAGATGAAACTAGAAAATGTCTTTGTTGCCAATCAACCTGTATACCACAGCATTCCATTTATGAAGTGCAATTAAAATATTTGGATCACATACACAAAAAATGATCTATTTTATTTGGATTTATTTTGCTTTACTATGTTTTTGAACTCATCAATTGGCAGTAGTTGAGGTACTGTTTGAAGTATAGATTGAAATGATTGAAGCATATATCAGAGGTTAAATTGTTAAAGAATACAGGTCTTTATCACCTAACAGACATAGCATTGTTAAATTTAACATACAGTTCTGATTTACAGATCGCTAGTGTCAAGTTAAGAAATTTATTGTGTTTCAATTTATAAAAGGACCTACTTTTTCAGTAGTTTTCTGAGAAAAGGAAAATAAAGTGTTAAAAGGTCCTGGTGGTATCCTAGCAACTTACTTGGGGTATTAAAACAGGGACTTGTGCATCAAATCAATTCTAAGAATTTGTAGCAGTACCCAGTGTTGCAATTGGGAAATGGTCAGGCCAGGAGACACAGCTGATAATTATTACATGCTTTGTGGTGTGGGTTATCAGTGGGATATATTTTTCCCCTTTGTTTCCCAGTAAACACAAGATTATTAGAGTTTTGTTCAGTACTGTTTCTACACAGAAAAGGCTTCTACCCATAACTAATAAGTAGAAGAGAAATCTACAGTGTATATTCAAAGATATTTAATGCTCTACCTATCCAAAGAGCAACAAGATTTCTGAGCAGAAATACCAATAGTATCCCTAGAACTCTTCTGTCGAAATGAATTTCAGACTGCCATCTTTGAAGATGATGGTCAGTTGCTGTGATATCATATTTGTTCTTTAAATGCACCATGTTTTGTAGAATCTGTTCCAGGCCATCATGTACTGACAACCCACAAACCAATACCCTAGATTCTGCACAGGAATAGCTCTATCTTTGTCTTGCCATTAGACTTTTGTTTACCCTCAGGTTTAGAATGGATTCACTCCAAGTTTTCGTCTACGACTGATGTAAATTCTTGTATAATAGACTTCCACTTAGGTTCTCTTAAATTAGTAGAAGAGGCTCAGTGACAATAACTCACGGTCTACAAACTAGATTTGTTGTTTGTTTTTAAGATTAAATTCAGAAGCACTCTATACTGAGGAGAATGGACCTAAAGGTGTAAATCAGTGTGAAGTGATTTCAAAGAAATAAATGTTTGAAAAATGGTGTTTTTAATGGTCCCACCAAGAGGGAAGATGATCAGCTTTCCCCTCCTGCCAGAGTTTATATTCTATCTCCAGCCAAAACAAACTCTTTACGAAAATCGAGATGTACTAATATCTTTTATTTTTTTTCCATATTCCCTTTCCTAATCTTTGTTCTTTTGAAAAATAGTAAATGGTACATATAGCATTGGTGCTTTCCAGAATATATCATTAATGTTTTTTTCCAATGTGAGATTACTAGACAAAAGAGCAAAACCCCACATATTATGCAAACATTCCCACTGAGATTGAAAAATGTGGCTGCATATAAAAATTGTCACTGGTAATTGCAGAGTCAGAATGAATTGAGGCCTTAAGGCACTTGAACAGAAGGTCTAATGAACCTGTGCCTCACAAAATGGGAGAACATGTGGCCATTAAGTTAAAAACAAAGAATGTACAGCTTGCAATGGTAGAGCTGCCAGAGTGGTCAGATTATGGATGGAATGTGACCTTGTACACTACATATGTTACCTTATATCATGACTACAGTGAATTTAGAAATAAAAGCCATTTCTATACACCAGAGCAGCTAAGCTTAGTTGTAGTCTTTCACTTGATATTGGAACCTCTGTGCACATACCTGAGATCACATATGTGTACTTGCTCTACTTATTTTTTTTAAATAATATTCTTTTTCTAAAGTCATTATAATGTTGACTTCAACTTAATACTTTGTTTATCTAACATGTCATATGGTTGCTGGTGATATTCTAATACATGGAACATTGAAACCTAGCAAGCAGGAGACATAAACACATAGAAAGGTTTCATCCCACACCCTAAAGTTCAGGACCTTTAGAGCCATTGAACTAGTGTTTACATTCAGATGAGGAAGTTGGTTTTGAATGTAGTACCAAACCTTGCGGAAGTACCTTCTTTATTTAACTAGATTAAGCACCAAACAAAATAATATTTACTGACTGAACAGAATCAAAATATGAAATTACAAGAGGCTTGCCACACAGGATTTTAGCTTCATTATGCTGGAATCACTAAGAGAATGAGCACAGTGTAAGCCTGAGAAAAACCTCTCCTGCAGATGCATCTGGCTTTTGGGAAAGATGATTTTCATGCATATTTTTATAAATTTTCAACATTTCTATATGGAAATAAATAACTTTTTTTAATCTTGAAAAAAATTGTTTTTAAAGCATAGATAGAAGAGATGTGAATGTAATATAATGTGAATTCTAGTTTTCATAGGTGTTCCAAGAGTAATAACTACTAATGATAAAACCATGTTAAAAATAAAATAAGTGAACACTGCAATGACATTAAAATTAAACATTGACATTAAAAGTATTGTTGCATTGACTGAGAGATTATTTTCTATATTTTTATAAATTCACGTTAGTGTTACAGAATGGTAGTTTGTTTTGAGAAGTTGATATGTGTATTTAACATATCTTGATCTTTTCAATACATAATGTCCTTCTTCCTTCCTATCCCATCTCTAAAATTCTACCTCCTGAATAAATTAACTTATTTATAGAATATTTAGTGTCTTTTTAAGTATGGTACATTATTTCAGAAAACTTTCTATAGTGTATCATAACATCGGCTGTAGCTTCTATGGGACTTCAGCAATCAAAACCAACATCAGATGAAAAGGCAAGACAAGATTGCTCATTATTATAGACTGTAAAAATCAGTTGCGAGTGCTAAAAATTCAGATCTTAATTGATTAAAATAATAAATCCAGGTATAAAATTCCTTTTGACAGTTCCAGAAATTAAGTAATTTTTCAATTGATTGTTGTCTAGAGGGTATAGCAGTTTTACCAGGACCTTTGGTACAACTGCATGTAATCATGGGACAATTAATAGAGCTGGGGATGTAGCTTAGAGGTGGGGAATTTGTTTAGCATATATGAGACCTTGGGTTTGATCCTCAGCACCGGGGTGAAGGTAGAGAAGCACATATGCACCTCAGCTAAAATAGCTATTTTATGTTTGATTCCATGCTAATCACATCCTCTTGAAGATTTAAATTTAAACATTAATTTCAAGCATTGATTTACCAAGGCTTTTTGAAAAGACAATTTGTTTGCATCTATGTTTTATTTTATTTTATGTGTCTATTTTTGGATAGAATTTTAGTAAATTTACAGGATAGATGTTTCCTGGAGGCTAAAAGCTGAGATGAGAATGTGTATACATTAGCAGACAGAAGTCAATTTTACCTGGACTACTTACATAATGTATTTCATTTTAGAAAGATAGTATACATTTTAAAGAAATAGCATCAAGGGAGTGTCATGTGTTTTTTTAAAAAAAAAAGTTCAGAAAAAGCAGGGAAATGTGGAGTCTGTCAGATAAGAGAAAACTGAAAAGCAGTAACAGATAGAAATGTAGCCTTTTACATAGTCATTTGCTGTTTTTTTTCAAATCTATGTTCTTTTAAAAAGAAAATTAACATAATTTCTTAAGAGTAGAAAGCACAGGTTAAATGAAAGGACTACAAACCCTGTGATACATGTCATATTGCAAAACTACCCAACTTCAGGGGGCTTACTTAACCATCACGCTTCTAACTCTTCATGTGTTCCTTGGAGCAGTCTCTTTCCAATCCAGCCTCCATGGATGCCCATGTTCTTTCTAAAACATAAACAAGATCACATTTTAAAAGAAATTTTCTACTAAAAATAAGTAGAAAGGAATATCCTAAGTATTGTTTTGGCATACGGGTGAAAGAAATGTCTAACATGAGTACTATTTTTCTTTATGCAGAGCTGCCAATTCTAAAAATGGAATAATCATAAGACTGTAAAAACTCAAGTAAAAGATAAAATGAAATGAGAACTGAATAACAGTCTGAGGATTCATATTAAAAATATCATACCATCACAATAAATGGCTGCCTGGACACTTTTGATAGGTCCTTATTGCCTATCGATAATATCAAAATCCCTTAGAATAACATAAAAGGCCATATTATAATGTTCCCCAATTCATTTCTGCAAGTTGCTCTTTTTTATTTTTTTACTACATTCTTTGGGATAGTCAATGGTCTAGTAAGACTAAATTAGTCCAGAGTCACACAATTAGAGTGCTCAAATCCCTGTGCTTTGGTGAGCACATCCACCACTTGGAAAACCTATATTTACTTTTTAAACACCTTCTTATCTCTTAGTAAACAGTTCAAATTAAACTTTGGTTTTAGTGGACTAGCACCACTTCATTTTAAAAATTTTGGGGCAAGATAGGATTGCTAAAATTTTATGTTGCAAAATAAACACATTAACATCAAACACAACATCAAACAGCAGAAGTAACAAACAAGTCAACAGCATCGTACCATTTCATAAGAAAGAAAACATTAATACCAAGAAGAATGCAAGTAAATTCAAGTAAAATAATAAATTAGTCTTTCAAAAACATCAGTCTATGCTCCTTGTTATTCTTCCTTTATTCTGTACTAGTAAAACCTTCACCAGACAATCAGTATCAAAGCCAAACCTGGTGGTGCATGTGTGTAATCTCAGCCACTTAGGATACTGAGCTGGGAAAAGGGCAAGTTTAAGGCCAGCCTGGACAGCATGGTAAGACCCATTCTTGGAAAAGAGAAAAAAAAAAAACAGGTGCTTTTCCACAACATAGTATTTTAGAACATTTCTCTGGGTGAGTCAAATAGGGCTTTGCTTTCCATGTCATAAAATAATTATGGTTCTGTTGTGCAGTTTATCTATCTATCATCTATCTATCTATCTATCTATCTATCTATCTATCTATGTATGTATCTATCTATCTATCTATCTTGGGATCAGCCTATGTTTCCCTCTAGAAAGTAAATTATTAATGATATAAACTCCATTTTAGTCATCTCAATAATGCAATGGTTCTTAGTATACGATGAGAACACAAGGTTGTCTGAATGAATTGAAAATTTAATAAATGAAGAAAATACCATTGGGAAGCCCTTGATGTTAGGACATCTTGTGGGGAGGTGAAATTCTTCCCTAGACCTCACGCTTCTGCTATAAAGAACAACTCTATCCTTGCTCCCAAATAGCAAACCTCAATTACTTCAAGTTAAACTTTTCTTCTTCAGGCAGAACAGTCCCAGTTCTTTAAATATTCATACTAGGAATATTTTTAGACACTTTCTGATTCTAAATTATGGCAACACTTCAGAGGCATTTTATAAGTGGCTTTTGATTTAGGAAGACCAGGGTTCTAGTTCTTCCTTGGGTATTTAGTTAGAAGGATAATTTAAAATGTTTGACTAAAATTTCCTGAGATTTGGTTTTGTGGTGTATAGAATAATTTCAAATAATGTACATAGAATTTCAGCAGATGATCAAAAATAGTGCTCGATGAATTGTTGCAGCTGACCTAATATGTAATTTAACAGCACAACACAAAAGAAATATAGGTGTCGTTCATATAAATATCCACGCATTCATATAAATATCCCACGTGTTGTGGGGTGGAATGAGGGCAGGACTCCTGTTCACTGAGATCCAGAGTGTTGGAAGCTCTGTGATCTTTAACATGGCTTCCAGACTCACCATGGATGACCTCCTGGTTATCCAGAGTAAGATAGAATATAGAAGAGGAATAAGAAAGGAGGACTTTCATATGCTAGGCATGGAAGTGGCATGTGTCACTATGAATCTCTTTCAAATATGATATATTATGAAGTTGTTTTGTGATTGTGTTCATTTTTTTCATCCTGCACAATAAATTCTTACAAGCTAGTCACTTAGAGCAACAAGTTTTTTAATCTCAAATTTTTCATGGATCAGTGCCCCAAATGCTACACAACCGAGTTCTTTTCTCAGTAGCTCAGGCTAAAATCTTCCCTAGTCCACGTTCTCATGCAGAGCTCAATTTCCTCTTCCTAGCTGATTCAGATCATTAGCCAATTTGATTTCTTTTTTTATGGAACTGAAGTCCCTATTTTCTTGCTGCTTGTTGGCTGGGGGCTCAGCTCCCTCAAGTCCTAGCCACTTAGCTGCATCTCCTAGTAGTTTTCTTAAAAGTCAGCAGAATAATGGTCGTGACATTTCCAATCTTTTCTTTCAGGAAGTGCCCCATGCTTTTTCAAAAGGCTCAACTGATTAGGTTTGCCTAGTGAGGATAATCTCCTTTCTATATTTTCTCCAAATCAATTGATCTGAGGCCTTAATTACATCCATAAAATTTCTTGACCTTGTTCACATAAACTAGGCTACCACAGAAGTGAAGTGTATCATATGGAAAAGACCCAGGCAGCACCTGAGGGGAGGAGATAATACCAGGCTTATCGTTAAGGAACAAGTAGGATTCAAAACTCTTGAGGGAAATTTGTCTTTTCTTTCTTTCTTTCTTTCTTTCTTTCTTTCTTTCTTTCTTTCTTGCTTGCTTGCTTGCTTGCTTGCTTGCTTGCTTGCTTTTTCTTTCTCTCTATCTGTCTCTCTTTTTATTTCGTCATTTGTTTTACTTGTTTTGAGGGTCAACTTTTTTCTTGACATTTATGCTTCTCAATAATTCCTCATAACACAAATTTATGTCATAGTTGCCTCTCTTCTCCAAGATCAACTTTAGATACTTGCTTTTGAAATCCATATTGCTTTTGTCCACCAGCATCTGAATGTAGTCCATCAAGCTAGAGTTAAGACAGTATTAACAGAATTATTAAAATACATTCCCCTCCTACTTACCCTTCTGTTTATATATAGGATTTATACATTTATCAAAACAGCAAAATGAGATTCTACCCAAAATATGAATATAAAGTATAACCTTGTCTCCACCCAAACAGATTGCACCATTTGGTTACATATAGGGAAACAGTATATTCAAATATTCCCTTGCAAGTTTTAGTTTACTCCTTTTGTCTCAGTGTAAGAATCAATTGCATACTTTCACTCTCATTATCGGCCCTCATTATGAATGACAAATTACATGAACATCCAGATTTTAGGCTTATACTAAAAATAATCTCCTGATATCATTGGAAAAGTTTCTAGTGATTAATTTTGTGTACTGACTTGACTGAACTAAGAGATACTTAGATAACTGGTAAAACATTATTTCTGGGTGTATATGTGAGGGTATTTTCAGGAAAATAAAACAATATTTGAATCACTAGACTAAATAACAATCACCCTTACCAATGTGAGGGGCCATTATCCAATCAGCCAAGGGCCTGATCAGAACAAGAAGGTGGAGGAAAGGTAAATTTACTGCACTCAGTTTGAACTGAACTTCATCTTCTGTCCTCTGACCTGCTTTTGGTCTTCAAGCCTTTAAACTCTGACCAAAAATTACACCATCAGCTCCTTTGGCTTTTAGACAACACTAGGCTTCCTGATTTTCATCTTGATGACAGGTGATGAAACTTTTCACTTTTCACCCTTCATTATTTTATGAAGCAATTTGTACAATAAATGTCATCTCTCTGTATCTTTTTACCTAGGTATCATATATCTACTCATAATGTACACATTTTATGGATTCTATTTCATTGGAAAACTCTTGCTATGGCTTGTATCTAGATGCTCCCCCCTCCAAAGCCTCATGTGGTCATAGGTGGGGCTTTCAGAGATGTCTGAATCTAGGATGTGTGACGCTGGGATTAAGGGTGTTCCATCCTGGGTGTGAGGGCTACCCAATCAGAGAGCAGGTACCCTGGGTAGGATAAGGGACAGAAAAAAGCTACTGCTGCTGCTTCACTGTTTGCTGCTTTGCTATCTCTTGCCTGCTTTGCTGTGAACTCTTTCACCTCCTCAGTGCCACCCTACTTTAGAACCAGCCAACTATATACTGAAACCTCTGCATACCATGAGCCAAAATAAACTTTTCTCCTTTAATTTTGGGTGTTGGATATTTCGTCTCAGCAAAGAGAAAAGTAACTAAGACAACTCTTAATAATACAAATATCAAAAAATAAAAGAAAGCAGAACTTAATCTTTAAGGAATGCTCAGTCTGTCTGAAGAGAAGAAGGAGAAAAATCTGTTTGGAAGAGAAGGTTAAAGGGTGTGACCAAATGATCATGTGATGTAGAGATTTATCAACTGTATAAAAAAGTTGAGACCTATTGCCAAAGAAAATGGTATATTTAGCCCTAAGATATCATTGAGGCTGCCAACTCCATCATGACCCCATTATAGAGTGCAAGAGCCTGGCGGGGGAGATTAATTACAAAGGTAAAGAAGAAGCAGCAGTGCTTGAGAGATCTCACCTTACCTTGCTCGACACTGCCTCCCCTCTTGGGCCTTGTTCCCTGAATTCCAGTGCAGCCATGCTCTTTGGTCACCCTGGGTGCAGCCAGAGTAGATTTAAAAGAGCTGCTGGCTGTAGTGGCTGCCCCCCTGGGAGGACATGGACAGCCCACTTCAGAAGAGTCAATGTAGCATCATATCAAGCAGTGTACAGAGTACAGGCACCTAGGACCATGGTTACCTCCACCTAGACTCAGAAGTGCAACTCCTCAAAGACTTGAGCAATGCTACCCAGGCAGAGGCACTGTGGGGCTAAGACACAATGAATGCATTTTTATGCAAGAAGAATGTAAATCTTAAAGGGCTAAGAGAGGAATGCTTTTGTCTAAATATTTTTGTTTCTCATAAGTTAATATATTGAAATTCTAATCTCCAAAGAATGGAATTAGCAGGTAGGGAAGAGGTTAGGCCATGCAGTAGAGCTCTGTTGAAGATGCCAGCATGATCACTACCTTCCTCCATTGCGTGAATTCAAGTAAGAAGACAGGTGTCTAGGAACCAGGAGGTGCCACAGTGAATAATGATATTCACAAGAACTGAAAAGGAACAGAATAGCCATTCGGACTCCCATAGTATAGTTTTTACCTGCAAATAATTCATAGTTCTAATATTTATTTTAGTGATTTTCATAGTATTTTTTATTCTCAAGCATATTATGTTCATTGTCAATAGTCTTAGATTTAAAAATTTTAACTTCCATGTTTCATTTGAATTGTTTGACAGTATCAAGGAATTCTATTTTTTCCTTCACTCAGATTTTTATTCTTGCATGTGTGAAGTGAATACAATTTCCTTCATAAGGTTTTTTAGTATGTGAATATTTGAAGACTACTTGGGAAAGAATGATGAGAAATGAGCTGCTTCGAACTCCTTGGTTTGTCAATGTGTTCAAATTTGATTTCCTCGAATAAGACCCCAATATATTATTCTTAACACATTGGTACTCAATTAAAAATGGATATTTTCCTTTGTTTAAGGATAAGAGAAGCCATTGACAATATTATGAAATAGGTAAAGTTTATCTTTGGAATTTTCCACCTCCATAATCAGTTACCTTTCCAACCACAACCCCAATCTTGTTTAGAAGTTTCTTCCAGTTCTGATTCCCAGTCTGGCCTGGTGCTTTCATGATTTAAAGAAGTCATTTTCCGTGGTAATTTTGAGTACATGTTGCTGTCTTGATGGCTTAACCTTCATTTTTCCAAATCCCAGGACTGCCTGTGTTTAAAAAGATGCAAATGTTAAACCTAAGGTAACACATTGTTTATCAGAGGATTTTATGCAACAGAAAGATTGTCTGTCCGTCTATCTATCTATCTATCATCTATCTATCTACATCTATCTACCTGATTGCAGGTCCCACCTATTGTCAAGATAAGCTATAACTACAACAATAGGTATTATGCTTTGTGCATGGTATTCAAATTTATCTATAGTTGGCCTCACTTTAACCATCCTTCCTTTTTTTAAACCATACCCTAAATTGAAGGTCTTGACCCAATGATTTTTATTGTGCTATACATTTACTTTGCTCTTTCTTATCACTACTCTTCCATAAATTTCTTCTTTCTCCAATGTCTTCCTTTCCCTTCTCTAAGATAATATATTTGCATTATTTTAAGTCACTAAATTGTGGTAGTTTTTTTTTTCTTTTACAGCAACAAGGAAAACTAACACATAGGATGATAGAATCAGGATTCAAACATGATATTGATAAGTGAGTATAAAAGAGATTCAAGAGTTTAGAAAGTATGTCATAATATCAATCATTGAAAAATAAACATTTACTTCAGAAGTGATGAATTAAATTTGTAAAAAGTACATTTATAAATTCTATGCACATGAAAATAATTTAGTTGCTAATATTTTAATACCATATACTAGAGTCAGTTCTAGCATCTTAATCCTCATTGAATCTTCAAAAACAACCTTACAAACTGGATATGCTTATTATTTTCCATAGAAAATAAATTTAAAGATAGCGAATTCAAGTAGTTTTTCCAAGGTTTTATGCCCACTAAGAGAGAGAAGAAATTTGAATTTGATTTGCAAATCTCTACCCTTCCTAGTATACTATTCTGAAAGATGAAATCCATTTATTTTGTGTGTACTTTCAAGGAGAAAAATGGGACCTGAAAGGTGGAAGTGACAGTGATTTACATTAGCTCTGGTGAATAAAGAATTTATAAAGCACCGCGGTGTCAATAGTTAATTTGCCCAAGACATGGTACGGATTGATTTGCTAGAAAAATGGCGGAAACATGGTCTAGCAAAAGCAGAGATTTATTGCTAGAAAAGGAAAAAACTGTGATCTGAGTGAGAAAAACAGGCGAAAGAAAGAAAGGGAAGTAGCAAAAAGGCTCTACTTCCTGGGATAAGAAAAAGTATTGGGGAAACAAATGGGGTGATTCACTTGGACATCTTGGCTATAGAACAGAACCATATACCTGCAAGAAGCTGATCACTGAAAAGAATGTGGGAAGGAAATCATTGTGGAGATCTGGTTAGTAGCATAAATAGATATGTGCTATTCATATGATGTAACTCGAGGAAAAATCTGATCACATATCCCAAGTGGAAAGGGAAAAATTTAGTTTACACTAAATAAGCCCGAGAAGATATAAGTGAGAATATAGTGTGTAACCTTGGGGAAAATGCTTGCCCCTTATTCTTTGCTTTGAAAGGAAGATGAATTATACATTTAAAACATATACTAGATGCAGAGATCAAGGTCTTAAAAGTAGAAAGAGGTCTAACTTGACACTGTGAGACACCATGCCCGCTGAAGATAGCTGTGAGTCAAAGAGGTTATTTTATCTTCAATGCTTAATATTGATCCTGTAATTTGCAGTGCTTATGCCTGAAAACATGGCTGTAAATAAAGAATAAAGAACAATGACTTAAATAACAAAATCAATTAAATTTACTTCCTTCTCATAACATTTACAGACCACATGAAACACAGATAAACTTTACTGACACTGGAAATTGGCATCTTCCTGGATTTGAAGCTAAGGAAGTGATTTTTACATTTCAGCATCTTCATTTTATTCTGAGTAGAATCTCTACCAAAAGGCTTTTCCTTCCTCTTTATTAAAAAGCCTTAGATGTGCTGACTAAGTATCAAGCAAGAGTAATTTTTATTTTGATTCAGTCCAAGTATTATATTGAATAAGTTTATAAGATTTGATTTTTTCATTTTCACATCAAACAATAAATTTACCCAACGATTTTCACAGAAGTTGGCTGAATATTTTACTTGATAGATCATTTTCACATGGAGAATTAGCCATACATTTAAAAATATTTTGTGACTAAAGCTAAATACATAGATTCAAGGCCTGTACACAGGCCAGATATGTCAATTTCTTTAAAGCAAACTGTCCATGGGACAAAATATGAAACCAATTTCCCATGTGGCTTTAAATGATGTGAATCATTCACTTTAAACTGTTTTCACAAACTTGTCATTAAATTTATTTTCTTTTAAAAGTCATAAAACAAAATGTCACCCTTAATTTATCACATCTTTGTAGATAATAGGTAGAAATGTACAAATAATAAGAAAAGTATAAAATATTGGAGGAATTTGATCTCTGGAAAGATAAATAATAAGCCTATTTCATCAAAATTTATCTCAACCCCTTGAATTCCTAAATTTTGTTACAGAATGTGCATCTTATCATTTTTGAACAGCTCAGGTAAGGTCAGACCACTTACAGTATTGTCAGAGATAATGAACCAGCTGTTATTCTAAATTACTAAATTTGGGATTATTTGTTTTGCAGCAAAGAAAAGAAACTATAAATTTGTTCTTGTAGCACAAAAGAACATTAATTTTTCAATAAAGTATGACTTATAGCTCTTAAAAGCTATTTGAGCTCAAGCACTCCTCTGCAGAAATGATAATATGGAACTGTCTTATTAATATAATATACAACAATTGTCTTATTAAAATGATGTGAAGGAGGAATCATTTTCATTCTTGGTGCTAAAGAGTCACAGATGTTCTTTACGTTGTCCTATGTGCACATGCTATACATTGGCTTATAAAAAGAACTAGTCTTTGTCCCATGTTATTTGTCCTTTACTTTCAGAGTGATGAAGTACTTGATTTTTTGGCTGGATATATTGCAACTCAGAATGGAGAATGCATTTTCAATCTACCAAGTGGCTGTCATTTTGGCTCAAAGAGATATAAGTGGGAATATATTGAGCATGCTTGTGGAAATTGGTTACTCCTTCTCTCCTTCCTTTGAATGGAAGATGGATTATATATGTTAAACATATGTTAGATCCAGAGATCAAAGTCTTAAAAGTAGAAAGAGGTCTAACCTGACACTATGAGACATGATGCTCACTTTAAAGTGCCTACTAGGAGTTTGTGCATGAGATAGAAATGATTTGGGGTTCATTTAACACATGGTTATTAGGATTCTCTAATACAATACATGTCTAAATTCACCCTCAATAATATAGCAAGGATACCAGATTCTAGGATAAAACTATTTGCTGGTAATTCCTATTTTTATACCAGTTTTTTGAAGTGAGATTCATGGAGCACATTTTTTCCTTCAAAGACAAGTTTCCTTTATACAAAGTACAAATAATCATAACGAAATTAAACTAATTTTCTTCCTAAAAATCAGTTGGTAACAGTTTTTAATGCTAAGATAATATGCACAAAGAAGGAGAGGCCAAAAAGGGCACATTTTATGTTATGTTTATATTATCAGTACATTCTAAAATCGCACTAGAAAATTTAAATAAATGCATGATTTTAGCACCTAGTTAACAAAGAATTTTCCTACAAGCAAAATATTTTCTTTCAACAGTCTTTCATATCTGAATGCTACAGAGAATATAAAGAAAAAAAAGAAATTAGTTTGGGAAAAAATATAACGGTACAAACTGATGTAAATGATTCAAAATAAAACTTTCAAGGTAGGATATGCACAAGTGAATGATAATGTAGCAGAGATATGATATGTACACAGTGAGGAGATGTTATGAGAAGAACACACTAGAGTAACACTAGCTATACAGTTAATTCTTTAGGAAATCAGTTGAGCATTAGGGAGGCTCTGGAGAAAACTGCTTTCTGACACCAGGATAACACTAACACAAAATTAAAGCAGCGTGCTTATAGTAATAGAGTCTGAGTGTCTAACTGTTTAAGCAAACCTGACTGAGGCCCAGGAGAGAATCAGGAATAATAGCATTATCTTAATGTCATGGAATGGTGATAGCTTGCACTGTTTCAGAATAGGCTTAATATGTAAAATCAGCAGGATGTTTTGTTACACATGCTCCACACACCAGTACCATTGCCACCCTTCTCTTTCCTTACCCGCATCTCTACTACAAAATACCTTTTCAATTATAACCTTCCATTTATCCTCTAATTACCAATAATGACCATCTGCTGTTAAGCTTTGTGTGAAGGCTGATAAATGCTCTATTTCCTAGATTCGTAACAGTTTTTAATGTCAAGATAATATGCACAAAGAAGGAGAGGCATAAAGAGGCACATTGTATGTTATGATTATAATATCAGCATATTCTTTTTACAATGTTTGCAAATATTTTGAGCCATTATCACAAACACTCTTACACAGAGACACACACACATAATAATCTATGGATTTTATTCTATAAAATAGCAATATTTTTATAAAATAAAAAGGATGTCCTTATATGGCATACATTAAATTCACTACATAAAGCACAAATATATGTAATTTGTGTCATTTTGTCTGTTTAGTGTTATAACAAATGCCAATTAGATTTACAAACATGTTAAATTCTTCTTGAGGCCAGGAGTTTGAGATCAGACGGAGAAACATCAGAAGACATTATCTCAAAAAAGAAAGAGAGAGGGAAAGGGGAGAAAGAGGGAGTGAAGGAAAGGGAAGAGGAAGAAAAGGAAGGGAAGGGGAAAGAAAAGGATGAGAGGAGAAGAGAAGGGATAGGAGAGGGAAGGAAGGGAAGGAGGGACCCCACAAAGAAAAGATGGCTACTTTTTTAGCAGTGTCAACTGAATGTTGTCAGTAATTTTGACCTCCAGGTTTGAACTTCTTACTATCCCTTTTGTTTGCTGGCACATATTGGGAGAATAACAACTTCTGGAAGATTATTTATTCTCCTATGTATTACTAATCCTACAAGATGGCAAAAATGCCAGGAATCTCATGAGCAAAGACAATCACATAACATTTTTCCATCATGTCTCTCAACTCTGAATATTTAGATAAATCATGCAATTTTGTCCTTAAATGAAGTCCAATTGAGGCTCTGAAATGTTAGGTACAAATATGAAAGTACTATTATTTTTCCTTTGTTTGTGTCTTAAATATTATTGCATATAATGTGAAAGTATCATTTTCTTCCTCAAAATTTGTCTAGACAATGAAAGATGAAGTGGTATTTGGTTAGTGACATGTTTTATTTCCTTAAATACACTGGCAAAAGTAAATAATTTGGATCAACAAGAATGCTTTGAGGTTTTGGTGGGATGTAACCCAACAATGTGAGTGTATGAATGTGAGTTCACCAGGGTAGGTACAGGAGCTTCTATCGCAAAGCAAGAGCAAACAGAAGGCAAGGCAGATATGGTGAGAAGAGATTTACTTTAGCATGTCTTAGGCTACTTCTGTTTATAGTGAAGAAACAAGAAGATATTTACTAGTCTGTTGAAAGTTGTTTTCTCTTATTGATGAAAGTGAGTTTTTGATAATGGAAATGTACACATATTGTGTATTCTTCATTGTGATTATACATTTGTCTTTTTCTTTTGGGTTCATAATCACCATCAACAATTAAGCAAAACTTGAAATCTTTATAGCAATCAAATGTATCAAATACACTTTTCTGTGAACCTGTGCAGGGGAAAAGTTTAGCCTGGTTTTCCCTAGAGCTAAGAGCACTTTGAAAGGTAATGATCTATAAAAGAAGCTGATAGCTCACTGAGGCTCTATTAGTTAACTTGCTGGATTGCTGCTATGTTGTAAAAAAAAAATACAACTTTAAATCCTACAGTGTAAAAGAACAACATTGATTTCTAAAGAATGAAAAGAAGGAATTAAAACAAAACTCAATGTTCAACCACCACTGATTTGTATACTATTATCCTCCTTTCCTAGAAACTCTAAAATCTATTTTCTATCATTCATATTTTACCATTTTTCTGCCTCGATGAACTTTGTGTAAAGCTTAATTTTGGATTGTAGATTTTTTAGCAGATATACATGTTCATTCCTTAAAGTTGGAGTCATTTATCTAGACAGATGGTCAATTTGGTTGAACACATTGTGCATAAATGCTGTGTGGCATGGCCACAGTATAGAAAGTTCTCTTTTATGAAATAGAACTTTAAGAAAAAGATACTATATTATGAAAAAAATCACATACTTTACCAATGTATGTTACTAATTTTTTAAGAATTATGTTGAATACAAAACTCCTTGGGATAATGACTTTTCTTTGATTGAAAAGCTCATCATTGTGTGTAGTTGAGTTGGGATTTCACTTAAAGTTTTAGGAATTTTTCACACTTTTGCAGGTAGGATAATGATATTTATTTCATCTGTGTTTATGATATGGCTTGACATTTGCTAAATCATTTTATTGTTGTCTCTGTCATGCAATTGTCATGCTTAATATTTCAGTTTTACCATTGAGAAAAAGACTCAAATGAATTAGAAAGTATACACAAGGATGGCATACATGACTGCTGGTGCAGGGATCATACTTAAAGCTAAGCTCCTACATTATTCTCCTCCCAAGCTGTGATGGGATCCCGTTATACACAGATAAATTGCAAATCTCTAGTAGAAAGCTACATAAATGAATTTTCCTAGATGTTTTATACTTTCCATCCCCTAAACTTTCAAGTTTGGCTGCACACTGGATAATTCAACATCTTCTGAAAATGTCCTGAGCTTTTTTATTTGTCTGCCTTATGCTTCCACCATCCATATGGAAGGCTTCTATTTATCTCTACCAGTGAAATCCCTTCATGGCTAGGAACCTGCTCCATTGAATGTTCCCTAAGCCCTTCAGGTTGAATTTTTTATCTTCTCTTCTAAGATCACAAAATTGTATTTCTTTATTATTAAAAGTCTATTTTATAGATTCATAGTATGCATGTCTATTTCCTTGCATTTGTAAGGGTATATTTCCTTTGAAAGAAAAAAATATAGAGAGAGTCACCTATTATAATTTTTTTTGCACTGAGTGGAAACCCAATAAATATTTTTGACTTGGTTTTATACATGATGGAATGTTTTATACATAAATTAGCTTTTTTTTGTTCCAGGAATGTTGGAAATGACAAAGGACAGGTTAATTAGGTAATACCATAGTATTATATAATGTAAATAGTTGAGACTAAACTCTTGAATATTCAGCATGTAAATACTTGTTGCTTTTATATTTTTATTGTTATTGCAAGTTTAATATTTTTATATTGATTGATAGAAAGTAACTACTCACTCAACATTGATTATAAATATTGCAACATAATGAAAATTATGAAGGAACGTTTTTCTAATTATACTAGAAACACATGATATACCTCTAATTCTTTACACTACTCTTATAAAACAAGATAAAGTATTTGTTTTTCATCCAGACTTATGGTTGACCATTTTTACTCAAATGTTCAGTGATTTAGTCATAGTGACAAATTCTAGTAATAGAAATAGTTTTTATTACCAGTAGTAGTGTTGATTTAATATGTTGAGGGTTTATTAGGTTAAATTTATGTCTTAGTTCTAGAATCTTAAG
The DNA here is from genome assembly GCF_053883595.1 of Heterocephalus glaber. Taxonomy (NCBI): domain Eukaryota; kingdom Metazoa; phylum Chordata; class Mammalia; order Rodentia; family Bathyergidae; genus Heterocephalus; species Heterocephalus glaber. Next base: position 31,161,027 of record NW_028258344.1, on the reverse strand, counting down.
GATTATCCAGCTAAGTCCATCTTTGTACTAGGTTTATACATTTAAATGCTATATAATAATATTTTTTGTTCCTTCCTCCATGCATATGGCTTTTTGCACATCCTCACACAGTGCTATGACCTCCTACAATGTTAATAATCACTGAAATCATCCCTCTAAATTTAAAAATGCATCCCAGAGAGATAAAAAGAAACACACATGTCATTTCCTCACTAACGCCAGGACTCATGTTTTCCAATGCTGTACATAGCACTTTTTCTGGACATTATGCTAACTGATGACACACTGTGAATTCATAATACATATATTATGTTCATCATTAACATTAAAGATAAAGAAAAATGATACATTAAATAACAGTAAAATTACATATCACACTCATTTTATATTCATCTTTCAACTCTTAAATTAATTCTAGGAACAAACTATACCACAAAACTTGTAATTACAACATGACCTATTCTTAGCCTTCTCTATTTCTGTTTATTTCTATTAAAAGTTTTCTTTGAAGCAAGTACCAGCTCTGCATTTCGTGACAAGTCTCTGAAGTACACAGGAAAATGTGAGTCTGCCCCAAATACAGTTGATAAAGTTAGGGAGCACTTGAATGACTTTTTAAAGAAACGTTAAATGATTCAGATTTTGACTTTAACATATTTCAGTATTTTCTTATTGATATGCTCTCTGCTTTCTTATTAATATTCATTTTTACAAACAGCAAAGGCACATACAAACAAATATGGAAGAAATTCAAAACAAGGAAATAAGTAAATCAAATCTGATATAAAAATGGTAGAAACCTGAATTATATTCTAAGAATCTTACTTATTTTTGTGGATGAAAAGGGAAATGTTTGTTGATAATGCTTGATGCATAATAATATGCAAAATTCACTTTATATTACATCAATTAACATGCTAAGCTCATCTTTTCTTTGGATCATTATCTTAGTTTTATAGAAAATTATTATCTTAGAATATTATGTTAAATAATTATTCCTCTAAACACTACAGTCCTTCACATGATTTTGTCTCACACAAATTTATTAGTGTAATGATATAAGAAATAATACATTTTTAAATCAATTGCTTCATATTCAAAGATGATCTTTTACATCTATAGCCTTTCCAAAACAGAAATTAAGATATCTCAGTGCCTGAATTGTTTCATTGTGAAGAAATGGTAGTTTACTTTGGAAATCGTCCAAGTCTAAGAATTTATCTATGGCTTCCAAACATATATTACACATATACATATTATTTATCTTTCTCCGTCTTTTTCTTTTCCCCTCTCTTTCTTGTTCTCACCACTTGTGCCAAGCTATAGAACTCACTCAAGGACTGAATTAAGTTTTTGATTAATATAGTGCTCTGGTCTAAGTTGTTTTCAGAAATATACATGTATATTTTCTTCAAGTACGTCCCCCAGATGTAGGTGCTTCAACTGTTTCAAGATCTTTGAAGGGACTGAGATTTTTCACTCCAGGTGCAAGGTAACGAATTAGCCCATCAATTTCTTAGGTGCTTAGAGAAGACACAAGACTCTTAGAACAGAGCAGATGCTAATTAACTATATTTATTTTGCTTCTACTTTTGCCACTCATGTCCCACAAGGATTTCATGAAGGAGTGATAGGATACTATATATGCAATGGGTTTGTGTCACAGTTTAGGAATATCTTTTGCTTCAGTAGATGAGAGTAACTCGTTCAGCCTTTGACACATAAACATAGTTGTATTATTTTGGATAATCACTGATCATTCTCTGCCCTGTAGAGAGGCCCTATTTCAAAACAACATTTGTTTCCTGTACAGAGATCCTTAACAAGATAGTCTAGATCAAAAGTATGCAAAAGGAGAGTGACTCTTGGAGAATTCTTTCCTAACAAGTAGTTGTAAACATGATCCTTATTTATTAAGAATAAAGAATATAGAGATAAAGAGTTATTGGGAATGTTATTGGGAAACATGAACTTTGGGGACATAATTACATGCTATTTTCATCTTAAACAAATACAATTAATAGCAAGGAATATTATTAATCAAAAATTTGTATGATAAAATTAGAATGAAATAGATGAAATAGCAATACCCAGTTTTAGTGGGCTCATGAAGAAACAGATTCTCTAAGATAATGTTAGTACTAGTATAACTGGGCATATTTTTTAAGAGGCAAATTTGTCATTCACTATTAAACTTTAAAATGTTTGTGACACATTGTTGTGGATGGCGGCTCATTCCTGTAAACTCAGTACTGGACAGGCTGAGGCAGAAGGATAATGCAAGTTCAAGGCCATTCTGGGCTACATAGTAAGTTCAAGGCTAGCCTGAACTACAGTAGTCTCAAAAAACCAAAAAAATATTTGTGACACACTCTAAAATTTTTTCCAAAAAAATCAATACAAATGTGAAAAAAAATGGGAATATTTCTTATTTCCATCTATGTAAAACAAAATAACATTACTTATGTCCTGAATATGATTTAAAGAAGTTATAGTTAACTCTTTCAATGGACTAAAATATTCTTTTAAAAAGCATGGAATGAAAGAATTCTAATCAATGTTGCAAAATATTTACAGTAGGGCTAGAGGTAACAAAACATTGTGGACCACAAAACAGCATTTTTTTAAAATATGGAAGTAAATTTTTTTATGTACATTTGGTATATAATGTGGAATTACTGAAAAATTGTATTCTTAAGAGTTTACATTAGTGATTAGAAATAGATATTAATACTACTTAATACATTTATTTTCTTTAGATGTTTCTGCTTTTCTAAGATTTTGATATGATTTTTCTAAAAATATACATGTTAGTTTATAATTAAAACATGCTTACTATTACAAAATTAGAAATTAAATATAAGACTTCACCACTAATACAAGCAAATTATTAAATATATATCAAATATTAATTTAATAATAATTCAACATTTAATGTAATTTTAAAATAGTAAATATTTGTCGTATGCTAGCAATTTCACAAATTGATTTCAAATATAATTTTAATAGAATAATAATACAAATAGTTTAAAAATTTCTATCATTTTTCTCAAATGCCATATTAAAATGATAAAATTATTTAATTTCCTAGGTGTTCAAAAATTTTATTAGACTCAGCAGGAAAGAGCTTAACATGCACACATGACTGAGAGAAGGCAAGTATTGATAATGAAGTCACTGAATATGAATATTTTCAAACAAAAACATATGACCCAAACACAACAAAAATATCTTTTATTAAATCTCTTATCTTCACCTGATAAAATTCATTGTTATGTATGGTGGGCTGGGGGTCTTTTCTTTGTCCACCAAGCTTACAAATCACCATTCTCCCCATGCTTTCTGCCCTAGGAAGCCATTGTATATGGACAACATCCCAATTGAATATTCACTGGTGTTAGGCTTTGTGGGACTTCCTTTCCCACTGAATGAAAGCTTCAGAGGCTGCAAATCACAGTTACTGTTGTTTTTTCTCTTCCATCCCCAAGAGCTAGTGAAGAAATCTCAGCATGAGATCCTACCTCATACAAATGACCAATACTTGTGAATTACATAATTATTAGTTTAACACCAATCAAAATTGTGTGTGTATGTGTGTATTTGTGTGTGTGTGGTCACAGCTTGCTGATCAGAATCCCTACCACTCTTTTTTTGAGTAGGGTGAAGAAAAGTTTGACTAGGTGACATTTAGGATGAGGCTCAATAATAAAATGGGAGAATCCAGACATAAAATAGCTATTGTTTGGTAAACTGTGATCACCTGAGTGAACTGGTGGCACAACTGAGAGCCCTTTAGATGAAAGAGACTTTAATTTTTAAAAGAAACTGTCATACAGTATTCATTACAGCCTTATGCTTTCATTAACACTTACTGAATCAAATCTAGGGTTTCTTCCTCTTCTTTTAGGAATGTAATATTTAGAAAGAGCACTTTCATGGTATGGATTATTTGAAGAACTATATTGAATTCTAAGGTATTGGGAAGAATAGGAAAACAAATATTGTTCAGAACTCTTAGTATTAATGCCTCATGTTGAAAACACACATACCTAGATCAAGGAGGATAGATAATTCCTTCTTCTTTTTTTAATATATTAAATTCTTTTATTGGTACATTGTAGGTATACAACACAATTACATTTCTCATTGGGAACTGTACCTTTACATAATGCATCTTGGTTCTTATTTTTTTTCCCATTCCTAGCCCTCCCTTCACACCCTCCACCTTTTTTTACACAGTAACATGGCTTTTCCAAGTCATGAATATCCTTGAACATGTAATAAAAAAGACAGTAAATCCAGTGACTTCTTGAAGTTAAAATAATGGGCTTATCAAAAAAGAAAGAATACCAGCTCAATCCTTTCCTCCTGGTTGCAAATGCTGTCATGAAGAGATGCCACAGACAGATGGTGCAGAGGATGTGAGATGCCTTGATGGCGGGAGGATAATATCACTGAACCAGAATAAATTCGTACTTGAGCCTAAGGATGGAACTGCTCAAAGAAATGGATAAAAACCCAAGACTCTGAGATTGGCCTCCCAGACATAGCTGCTTAATATCCAAATACTGGGGCTCAAAATGACAGAAAGTGTTGAGGATGCAGTTGAGTTATAAGACATATGGAGGAAGTGCAGTCATTTTCCTATTGGAATGGTGCTGTGGGGGCAATCCCAAGGAACTTTGTAAAGCCATATAAATTTGTAAAATTTAAATAAATGCACATCTACAAAACCTACCAAGAGCTCTAGAGTCTCTGCAAGCCAGGATTTCTTAACATATGGCATGTGGGCATGCAGACTCTTTTATATGTGTAGATCTATATGCAAAGTGAGGAGGAATGTGGAATTGAAATGTGATAATTGTCCTTTTGTACTTGTTCTTTTGGGAATGCCTGTGTGTACTTAGGAGTGATGTGGGCGAGAAAGGGAGTTCAGAGAAAACAGGAATTCTGCTTCAGTCTAATTATTTATTTGTTGATTTCTCTCATGAAGAATCATTTCTGTGATATTGATCTCTTCCTTAGTGAAGCATAATAATGGTCAGTTGTGCACATGCTTAAAAATCACATCAATAAAGTTCAGAGTTGAGTGTGGGATATGCACATTTTTGAGTAATTTAACCTAAAATTGAATTCTTTGAATTAAGCATGAAGATTGGAGATTTGAGATTTTTTTCAGGAGAAATTCAATAATTGAATATGAGTTAAAACAACTTAATTGGAAAAAATTTAAGTCATTTGAGCTCAAAATATGAGCAATATTATGTAATTGAAAAAGTTGAGATTTTTATTATTTTCTTTAGATCATTAATTCCCCCACTGTCATCTCTATCATAAATCATGCTATGATTTTATTCAACAACATGTCTAATTCAAAAGAAGACTTTGATGAATAGCAATATGCTTTATGTAACTCTTCAATGCATATTTAATGATGAAAGATGCTGTTAAGTTAGAATTTGGAGAAATTCGAAGGAAAAAATCCAAGAGGCAAAGTTTGAGAAAAATGAATCATGAAAACAATCTGTTTTTAAATGGAGGATAATTTGAAATGCCTAAAGAATGGTAAATGTTGCTATGCAAAAGTGTTAATTGAATACAGTAAATATTATGTGTAAGTTATAGAGCAGTTGATGGTGGAAGCATCAGGAACTTTAAAAAAACAAAACTTTTTATTGAAGTATAGCATATGCATAGAAAAGTACTCAAATACAGATAGCTTGATGAATGTTTGAAAATTTTAATAATATGTTATACATATGAATCATGAAATAATCATCTATATTAACATAACTTTACTTCAGATTGTTATCTTTTTGTGTATGGTATGAACCCTTAAAATAGGACCTCTTAAAATTTTTCAAGTATAAATTATTTTAATTAAATATTAGGTCTCCAGAACTTAATCATTTTTCATAACTGAAACTTTATATCACTTGACCAAGATCCTCCATGTCCGCCTTCTCAGAGTGCCACATGAATTGCATTCTGCTGTCTCTGGGTCTATTTATTTTATTTTATTTTATTGAGAAGGGGTTTTGCTGTGTAGTCCAATGTGGCCTTGAAGTCAATATGTAGTCCAGGCTGGTCTTGAAATCTCTATGCAGCCCAGGCTGGCGTGAAAGTTGAGGCTATGGTCCTGCTTCAGCCTTCTGGTTGCTGGAATTATAGGCTCACAACACCGTGGCAGGCTTAGTTTGATTATTTTAAATTCCACCTATAAGTGAGATCACGCATTTCTGGATATGGTTTATTCATTTTGCATAATATTCATGTTGTCACAGATACCAAGATCTCCTACAGTCTGAATATTTTTAATTGCAATTTTTTACCTGATTATCTACAGATGGACATATATGCTGTTCCACATGTTAGTTATAATGAATAATGCTGAAAGGTATATAGGAGTGTATATATTTGTTTGACATCCAGATTTCATTTTCTGTGGATTTGTCCTCACAAGTGTGATAGCTGGATGATAAGAGAGTTTTAATCTTTGAGGAGATTCTATGTGTTCCCTAATGGCTAGGTGAATTGGGATTCCCACCACTAGTGTGAATGACTTCCCTCTTCTCTACAGAGTTGCCAATACTAATCTTCCATTTTTCTGATAATGGACATCCTAACAAGTGTAAAGAGGCTTCATATATCTCTCTCTGATGATTAAGGATGCCATGCACATTTTCATATACTTGCCGACTATTATTGTGTGTTCTTTTGTTCATTGTTGATTCGGGTTCTTTGCTCATTTTTTAAAATTGACTTTTTTGGTATTGATTTGTATTAATTTCTTATTTCCTTTGGTTATTAACCTTGTACCAGGTATTTTATTTCCAAATAATTTTTCTATATCCTAGGTTGTCTGTTCACTTAGCTGATTATTTCCATTACTGTGCAAAAGCTTTTCAGTTTGACATAGTCCCTCTTTTCTATTTTTACTTTGGTTGCCTACTCATATTTTTGATATTATGTCCAAAAAATCACTGCCTGCAACAAAGTCAAGCATGATCAAATGAATTTTAAGAAACTTTTCTTTTATGTTTTATTCTAGTAGTTGAATGGTTTCTAATTAATCTTTAATCCATTTTGAGTTGATTTTTATATAGATTAGGAAATAAGGTCAATTTTCATTATTATACATATGAATATTTGGTTTTCCTACCACAGTTTTCTAAAGATAATTCTTCTGTCATTTTTAGTTCATGACTCTTTATTGAAGGTCAGTACATCATAGCTACCTGGATTTATTCATGTGATCTCTATTTCATTCCATTGATCTATATATCTGTTTTTATACCAGTATCACTTTGTTTTGATAATTGTAGTTTTGTAATATAATTTGAAATCAGGAAATGTGACGTTTCTCACCCAAAATTGTTTTGACTACTTGTCTTTCTTTTGTGGAACCATGTGAATTTGAAGACATTTTTATTTCTACAAAAAAAATGTAACTGTACCACAAGCTCATAGTAATCAAAACCATGGTATTTTCATGGTATTGCAAATGGCAATGATATTATATAGTCAATGGACACATAGGCCAACAGAAGAGAGTTAAAACCCTAAATGTCAACCATTTATCAACAGCCAACTGATTTTTGACAAAGATTCTAAGAAGATGCATTGGAGAAAAGAGAGTCATTTATAGAAATGCTGGTGGAAAAAAATTAGATATATACATTCAGAAAATGAAACTAGATTCCTGTCTCACACCAGCCATAAAAGAATTCAAAATGATTGAATATTTAAATATATGACCTGAAATTGTGCAACTACTAGAAGAAAACTTAAGAGAAATGCTTCAGGACATTGGAGTGGACAGAGATTTTTTTTTTGGACAAGATCCCTAAAACTCAGGGAAAAAAACCAAAAATAGGATTACATCACTCTAAAAAAGCTTCTTCACACAAAAGAATCAACAGAAAAAAGAATTTTGCACCCTGTTGGTGGGAATGCATATTATTAGAGCTATTATGGAAAACGGTATAGCAGTTTCTCAAAAAACTACAAAGAAGACTCGTACATGATCCAGTAATCCCAGTCTGGGGTATATATGCAAAGGCAATGACATCAGTATGTGAAATAGATACCTGAACTACCATTGTCATTGCAGCATTATTCACAATAACCAAGAAAGAAATGGAAATAGCCTCTTACATGCCCTTAAACTGACAAGTAGATAAAGAAAATATGGTACACTTGTACAAGGGAATACTATTCAGTCATTACAAATAATGAAATTCTGTCATTTAAAACAACATGGATGAGACTGAAAATCATCATGTTAAGTGGAGTAAGCCAGACACAGAAAAATAAGGATTTCATGATTTCATTCATAAGGAATATGGAAATTTTGATCTCATAAAATTTGAGAGTAGAATGGTAGTGACCAGAGGGTGCAAAGAGTAGAGAGGATTGAGAAAGGCTGACGAATGGTATTAGATTGCAGTTAGATAGGAGCCAGAAGTTACGGTGTGCTGTTCCATGGCAGGGTGACTATAGATACAGTCACTTACTGCCTATTTAAAAAAGATGAAATGGTGTTGAAAGCTATCGCTATAAAGAAAGATAAATATTTGAGAACACAGATATGTTTGAGCTGATTTAATTATATATGATATATACATATATTAAAATATTACCTGGTATACCTTCAGTAGGAAAATTTTTATATTTTTATGTATCACTTAAAAATGAATTAAAAGGAAGAATGTAACTGGTATTTGATAGAAATATACATTAAATATGTAGAATAGTTTGTTTATTAAGAATAATTTACAGGATGGTACTGGCAAAGAAACAGACCCAAGGATCAGTGGAATAGATTAGAATATGCAAAAACAACTCCAGACATACTCAGCCGCCTCATCTTTGACAAAGGAGCCAACCACCCTCATTGGAGGAAAGATAGCCTATTTAATAAATGGTGTTGGAAAAACTGGCTTTCAACCTGTCAGAGATTAAAACTAGACCCATATCTATCACAATGCACTAAACTGAGATCTAAGTGGATTAAAGATCTAAATATTAAGACAGAAACACTAAACTTTCTGGAAGACAAGTTGGTTACAACTCTTGAAGATATTAACATAGGAAAAGACTTTATGAACAAAACCTCAGTAGCACGGGAACTAGCAGAAAGAATCAACAACTGGAATTTCATCTTATTGAAAACCTTCTGCACTACAAGAGAAACCACTAACCGAGCTAATAGACAATCTACAATGTGGGAAAAAGTTTTTACCAACTGTAACTCAGACAAAGGGGTACTATCTAGAATATATAAAGAACTGAAAAATATCAGATCTCCCAAATTCAAAGACCCAATTCAAAAATGGGCATCTGAAATGAACAGACATTTGTCAGACAAAGAAGTAAAAGCAGCAAATAAATACATGGAAAAATGTTCAACATCACTGGTCATTCAAGAGATGCAGATAAAACAACACTGAGATTCCACCTCACCCCAGAATGAATGGCTGCTATCAAGAAATCAACCAATAACACATGCTGCTAGGGGTGTGGAGAGAAAGGAACCCTTCTCCATTGTTGGTGGGAGTGCAGACTGGTGCAATCACTGTGGAAATCAGTGTGGAGATACCTCAAAGAACTAGGGCTGGTGGTCCCATTTGACCTATTTCCCTGCTGGATATTTTCCCAAAAGAATTAAAAGAATCATACCACAGAGATATATGTGCACCCATGTTTATTGCAGCCCAGTTTGTAATAGCTAAAGCTTGGAAAAAGCCCAAGTGCCCATCAACTGGAAACTGGATAAAGAAGATGTGGTTTTTTTTTTAATAAAATGGAGTACTACTCAGCCATAAAGAAGGAGAAACTGGAGTCCTTTATAGCTAAATGGATGCATATTGAGGCTATACTCTTATGTGAAATAAATAAGACACACGTGTGTAAATACTGAATAGTTTCTCTAGTGTGGGAAACTGAGAGTGTAAATAAGGACTAAAAGGATTAATAACTAATAAATGATACTTTGAAATAGGAAAAGCTCCAAAGGGGTGGGGGTGTTGGGAGGGGAAGGGGAAAGGAAAGAATGGAAAGGAAAAATTATGAGAAAAGAAAAAAAAATGGAAACGCAGTATGTAAATAGGGAAGGATTTCAGGGTGAAGGGCACCCAGGTAATGGGGAAAAAATAAGAACCAAGATACATCATGTACAGGTACAAGCACCCAAAGATAAATGTAAGTGTATTGTATACTTAAAATGTACCAATAAAAGAATTCAAGAAAAAAGAAAAGGATAATTTAACAGGGCCGGGGTTTAGCTCAGTGGTGCCACTGCCTGCCTCGCAAGTGCAAGTCCCTGAGTTTGATCCCTGTACCAAAAAAATAAAATAAAATAATAACAATAACTTAACAATGTTCTAATCTTTGAACATAAAAAATCTTTCCACCTATTTATATCTTATTTAATATTCTAAACAACTCTTTAATATGTCCAGTAGCAAGTTTTTCACTTGTTTGATTATTTTTTTCCTCAGTATTTCATTCTTTCTGCTGCCATTATCACTGGGATCATTTTCTTAAATTCTTTTTTTGGAGCCTTCATTGTTTATGACTAAAAATATGATTAATTTTTGTATGTTGATTTTGTGCATTGGAACTTTACTGAATTTGTTAGTTGCAATGACCTGAATGTTCGAGATCCTCTCCTAAATTCATACACTGGAATCCTAAACTCCCAAAAGCTGGCAAGAAGTGTCGGGGCCTTTGGAAAGTGATAAAGTCATGAGATCAGAAACCTCATGATTGAGATTTGTGCCTTATAAAAGAGACTTCAGAGAGCAAACTAGTCTATTCTGATGTGAAGGCAAAAAGCGGCACCATAAGCCAGAAAAGGAGTTGCAAAGTATGTCTTGATTTTAGACTTCCTTATCTTTAGATTTATGAAAAATACATTTGCTTTATTAATAAGCTACCATTTCATAGTGGGTTAATTAATATATTAGTTCTGACATTTTTTTCTGCATTTTCAAGTTTTAAAAAATGTGTATAATCATATTGCCTACAGAAATAGTTTGATTTTTTTTCCTTTGCAACTTGGATGCTTTGATTACGTTTTCTTGTTTAGTGCTTCCAAGACTATGCTGAAAAAGTTGGTGAGAATGAATATCCTTGACTTGTTCCATGTCTCAGAGCAAAGTTTACAGATTTTCTGCATTAATTATGATAAAAGCTGTAGGCTTTTGATATATGAATTATGGTGTGGAGGTAATACCTTCCTATAACTATTTTGTTAAGAATTTTAATCATGAAAAGGTGTTGACCTTTGTCAAGTGCTTTTAATACATCTATTAAGATAATCATTTTTAACATCTTATTAATGTGTCATAACTTATTGATTGATTTGCATATGTAGAGCTATCCTTGCATCTCAGGAGTAAACCCAGCTTGGTCACAGCATATGATCCTTTTTATAAACTACTGAATTCAGTTTGCTGGTGTTTCAGAAAGGTATTTCCATCAATATTTGTTAGGGAAATTGACCTGTTACTCTTTCTTGTTGTATCTTTGCCTGTTTGTGGTGAGGCTGGCTCATAAAATAAGTTTAGAAGTGTTCCTTCTATTTTTGAAGAGTTTGAGAAGGACTGTTGTTAGTGACTCTTAGAAGATTTAGTAGAATTCACCTCAGAGATCTCCAGGTAAGGGTTTTTCTCTTTGGGAAACTTTTGATTACTGATTCACTTTACTTATTTGTTACTGATCAGTTTAGCTTTTCAATTTCTTCCTTATTTGGGTTATTATCATTATTTTTAGTTTTTAGGTTTGTAGGAATTTATTCATTTTCCCAGTGCTATCCAGTTTGTAACAATTGTTCATACCAATCACAATTTTTTATTTTATTTTTGAGGTATCTTTTGTAATGTTCCCTCTTTCATTTCTGATAGACTTGTCTTTTTCTTAGTTTAGCTAAAGATTTGAAAATTTTGTTTTCTAGAAAACAACTTTTAGTTGTGTTTTTTTACTCTTTGTTCTCTGACTTATTTTGGTTTTGTTCATTATTTCTTCATTTTGTTCACTTTAATTTTAGTTTGTTCTTCTTTCCCACTTACTTTGGTTATAAAGGTTAGGTTGTTTAAGATCTTCTTTTCAATGTAGTTATATATTGTTGTAAAAGCATCTTTGTTATTACTGCTCTTGCTGTATTCTGTATGGTTTTGTATATTATGTTTTAATTTTTATGATCTTGTGATAATTTTTAATATAACTGTTGATTTTCTTGTGAACCAATGATTCTTCAAAAACTTGACATTTAATAACAGTGTAATGAAATGTTACACTGGGGAAAATTTTTAAAAATTTTATTTAGAAATCAAACAAAATATGGAATATATGTACAATATATATTTTGTATGTAGTATATGCCATTACATAAAAGGCATAAGAAAAATTAACAAGCAGAATTAAAATAAGAAAAATATGAATATTTTCAAAACTAAATATACTGTATAGAGGAAACCACTAAAATAAAGAAAATAATTGCAAGAAAATATCAAGTAATCAAACAAAATGTGGTGCTTTGAAATGTTATAGACAAAATTTTGCAAACATAATGAAGAAAAAATGAAATAAAACTAAAAGAAAAGTCAGGATGTAAGTGTAAAATTTATTTCATAGAGAACAATAAGCAAAGAAATACTAAAAAGAAGTTATGAGCAATTACACAATAGTATATTTGGAAACCTAGATGAAATACATAATTATTTGGGAAACATAAAAATTCAATATTTGAGTAAGAGGAAAAACAAAAGCTTAATATACCAGGGCCCAGGATTTTATAATCAGTATTCAAAAAATAGTAATATAACTGCCAATGTTGATTTAAAATCTCCTGGTACCAAGCACCATTAATACATTGCTTCTCAACAATTCAAAGCATTAGATGCTATTATCTTTCCCATTTTACTAATACGAAATTCTAGGCTACACAAAGGAGATAGGTCAGTTTCTTGTTTTTATTTCTACCTTTCAGGTTGGTTGGAATGTGGCACCAGCTCAAGTAGCCATCTAAGTTTGTGAGAGAGAAGCAGCACTTTGAGTATGTGAAACCACAGACGGAATGAACCAGCTCTTCCTTTTGATTAATGTGACAAATAAACTTTTAAAAATACCTAACTATAGACGATTGAGGTTTGACTAATAGAAAAAAGGCGTTTTTTTCAATAGCGTAGGTTAGATTTTATAGAAGCCTTATGTTAGCACCAATACATTACAAAATTTGCCATTAAAGGCAAAAGGAGAAACCAAGAAATATATTTTCAAGGACAAATGATATTTTCTAAAAATTTTTTTCATCACCTATGTTTACATATAAAACAGAATGAGCTTGAAATCACAGTCATTTAATTAATACTCAAATAAAAACACACTAGTTTACTTTTATATCTTCCCCAAATTAAATTATGAATACTTAAAAAAGTCAGGTGATTTGTCCAAGAAATAAAGGGAGAATTACTCTTCAATGAATCCGTTCTCAATATTATTAATTGGGCATAAATCATAGGAAAAATTTGTTATTAAATTCTTTGGCTTGTGTATACTGTGTGTGTGTACGTGGTTGTGTCCATATACAAGAGAAAGCTAAAAACAGGGTTTAATCAAACAAACTTTAATTTAACTTAGTATTTTTATACTTTTAAAAATAAAAATTTTCATTTCCTCCTTCACCAAAGGAGACATGTTATTTTACAACATGTCTTCAGCAAATCAGATGTAAAATTTTGCTAAGGAGATTATCTTGGCAAAATCAAAATTGGGAATTTTCAAGTGTGCACATGGAATATAATAAATTCTCAAAAGAAATAACTTGTTCATTTGGAGTCGACTATTCAGTTAACACATGAAATCAGAAGATGAAGAGTTACATCAAAATCACATGAAATCTCATAAACAAAATTACTAATCCATTATGAAATGTCAGTGTGTATGCTTTACATTAGAAAGTGTAACAGTTACATAAAAGCATAATAAATTTTTAAAACAATATGAGTGTTTTCTAAACAGCACAACAATATTAGATATGATAATATTATTAGTACTTGTGACAGTTTTATTTTGGTACCAGGGATTGAACTCAGGATCTTGCACTTGCGAGGCAGGCATGGTGCCACTGAGCTAAATCCCCAGCCCCTACTCATGATACTTTTAAATTGATGGCACTGGTGCTCAGTTCTTTGCATACCTTCATGTTGAACTTCTAAACTAACATTTATTTTGACATTGTAAACCCCGTTTTGAAGACAAGAAAATGGAGGCACATAAAAACTTACTATCCCGGGTCACAAGCATACTAAATGATAAAGATAAAATTCAAAGCCAGATCTGCCTTAAAAACATTCAAGGCTTTCTCTTGTATCATAGTAATTAATGTTTTGACCAAAAGTCGAATATAGAAAATAAAAAGAATTTAAACATACACGAAATGATAATGATGATTCTAGAATAATATTAGAAATTTTTAATCAATTTATTCTTATTATCCTAGTATATAATAGATCTACTGTAAAATTTGTAATTCAGTAAGAAAAATTATTCATTATAGTACTCATTTAAAACTTAACAATAATCCATTTAAAAATCTTCCTGCAATTAATTTTTTTCTTTAATTATCTTATTGGTACATTTGAGGTATGCAATACATTTACATTTATCTTTGGGTGCTTGTACCTGTACATGATGTATCTTGGTTCTTATTTTTTCCCCATTACCTGGGTGCCCTTCACCCTGAAATCCTTCCCTATTTACATACTGCGTTTCCATTTTTTTTTCTTTTCTCATAATTTTTCCTTTCCATTCTTTCCTTTCCCCTTCCCCTCCCAACACCCCCACCCCTTTGGAGCTTTTCCTATTTCAAAGTATCATTTATTAGTTATTAACCCTTTAATTCCTTATTTACACTCTCAGTTTCCCACACTAGAGAAACTATTCAGTATTTACACACGTGTGTCTTATTTATTTCACATAAGAGTATAGCCTCAATATGCATCCATTTAGCTATAAAGGACTCCAGTTTCTCCTTCTTTATGGCTGAGTAGTACTCCATTTTATTAAAAAAAAAACCACATCTTCTTTATCCAGTTTCCAGTTGATGGGCACTTGGGCTTTTTCCAAGCTTTAGCTATTACAAACTGGGCTGCAATAAACATGGGTGCACATATATCTCTGTGGTATGATTCTTTTAATTCTTTTGGGAAAATATCCAGCAGGGAAATAGGTCAAATGGGACCACCAGCCCTAGTTCTTTGAGGTATCTCCACACTGATTTCCACAGTGATTGCACCAGTCTGCACTCCCACCAACAATGGAGAAGGGTTCCTTTCTCTCCACACCCCTAGCAGCATGTGTTATTGGTTGATTTCTTGATAGCAGCCATTCATTCTGGGGTGAGGTGAAATCTCAGTGTTGTTTTATCTGCATCTCTTGAATGACCAGTGATGTTGAACATTTTTCCATGTATTTATTTGCTGCTTTTACTTCTTTGTCTGACAAATGTCTGTTCATTTCAGATGCCCATTTTTGAATTGGGTCTTTGAATTTGGGAGATCTGATATTTTTCAGTTCTTTATATATTCTAGATAGTACCCCTTTGTCTGAGTTACAGCTGGTAAAAACTTTTTCCCACATTGTAGATTGTCTATTAGCTCGGTTAGTGGTTTCTCTTGTAGTGCAGAAGGTTTTCAATAAGATGAAATTCCAGTTGTTGATTCTTTCTGCTAGTTCCCGTGCTACTGAGGTTTTGTTCATGAAGTCTTTTCCTATGTTAATATCTTCAAGAGTTGTAACCAACTTGTCTTCCAGAAAGTTTAGTGTTTCTGTCTTAATATTTAGATCTTTAATCCACTTAGATCTCAGTTTAGTGCATTGTGATAGATATGGGTCTAGTTTTAATCTCTGACAGGTTGAAAGCCAGTTTTTCCAACACCATTTATTAAATAGGCTATCTTTCCTCCAATGAGGGTGGTTGGCTCCTTTGTCAAAGATGAGGCAGCTGAGTATGTCTGAAGTTGTTTTTGCATATTCTAATCTATTCCATTGATCCTCGGGTCTGTTTTTTCACCAGTACCATGCTGTTTTTATCACAGTGGCTTTGTAATATAGCTTCAAGTTGGGTATTGTAATACCCCCAGCCATGTCTCTGTTGCCCAGAATTCCTTTTGCTTCTGGTTCCAAATGAATTTTTGGATTTTTTTCTCCAGCTCTGTGAAGTATATTGTTGGAATTTCAATCAGTATTGCATTGAATCTATATAGCAGTTTTGGAAGTATGGCCATTTTCACTATATTGATTCTTCCTACCCAGGGACAAGGGATGTTTTTCCATTTTCTTATATTCTCCTCGATCTCCTTTTTCAGGGTGCTGTAGTTTTCAGCATAGAGGTCTTTTGCTTCCTTTGTTAGATTGATTTCTAGATATTCCATTTTTTTTGGATGGTATTTTAAAAGGAATTTTTTCCTGAATTTCTCTCTCAATGAGTCTGCTATTTGTGTATAAGAAGGCTATTGTTTTTTTGAGTGTTGACCTTATATCCAGCTACTCTACTGAATCTATCAATAAAGTCCAGAAGTCTTTTGGTAGAGTTTTTTGGGTCTTCTATGTAAAATATATCATCAGCAAATAATGAGAGTTTAAATTCTTCCTTTAGTATCTTTATTCTTTTCATTTCTTTCTCTTTTCATATTGCTGTGGCTAATGTTTCCAGAACTCTATTGAACAGGAGTGGTGATAGTGGGTATCCTTGTCTTGTTCCTGATTTTAGCATGAAAGTTTTCAGTTTTTGACCATTTAGTATGATGTTGGCCGTTGGTTTTTCATAGATAGCCTTAGTCAGGTTGAGATAAAGACATTCTATTCCAATTTTCTGTAGCATTTTTATCATGAATGGGTGCTGGATTTTGCTGAATGCCTTTTCTGCATGTATTGAGATGATCATATGGCTTTTGTCCTTGACTCTGTTAATATAGTGTATTACATTTATTGATTTCCATATGTTGAACCATCCTTGCATCCCTGGCATATACCCGACTTCGTCAGGGTGTATGATCTTCTTGATGACATTCTGTATTCTGTTTTCCAGTATCTTGTTGAGGATTTTTGAATCTATGTTCATTAGGGAGATTGGCTTGTAGAACTCTTTTTGGGTTGGGTCTTTCCCTGGTTTTGGAATCAAAGTCACACTTGCTTCCAGGAATGAGTTTGGAAGCCTTTCTTCCCTTTCAATTTCCTTGATGAGTTTAAAGAGTAATGGCATTAGTTCTTCTTTAAATGTCTTGTACAATTCAGCAGTAAAGCCATCAGGATTTGGGCTTTTCTTTGTTGGTAAATTTTTTATTACATTTTCAATTTCTCTCATTGTAATTGGAGTGTTTAGAATTTCTATATCTTCTTCATTTAACTTGGGCAATTCATATATATCTAGGAATCTGTCCATTTCTTCTGTGTTTTCCATTTTATTAGAGTACAGTTTCTCGAAGTAGGTATTGATGATCCTCTGGATTTCTGCTGGTTCTGTTGTGACTTCCCCTTTTTCATTCTTAATTGCATGGATTTCAGTCTTTTCTTTCCTTTTTTGGTAAGATTAGCTAAATGTTTATTGATTTTATTTATTCTTTCACAAAACCAACTCTTTGATTCATTAATTTTTTGTATCATTCTCTTAGTCTCCATTGCAGTGATTTCTGCTCTGATCTTTATAAATTCCTCTCTTGTGCGGGCTTTGGGTTTGTTATTCTCTTCTTTTTCTAGGAGTTTGAGGTTCCACATTAGATTATTTATCTGAGTTCTCTCTTTTTTTCTAATATTGGCATTCAGTGCTATGAATTTCCCGCATAGGGCTGCTTTCATTGTGTCCCATACATTCCTAGATGTTGTACTGGCACCATCATTTACTTGTAGAAACTGTCTAATTTCTTCTTTAATTTCCTCTGTCACCCATTCATTGTTCAGGAGGGTGTTATTCAATTTCCACGTGTTTGTGAGAGTTTTGCAGTTTCTTATGTTATTGATCTCCAATTTTATTGCACTATGGTCTGATAATATACAGTGGGTAATTTCACTTCTTTTACATTGACTTAGACATGTCCTATGAGCTAGCATGTGGTCTATTTTGGAGAATGACCCCTGTGCAGCCGAAAAGAATGTGTATTCTGATTTTGTGGGGTGGAACACTCTGTAAATATCTATTAAGTCCATTTGTTCAATAGCTTGGTTCAGTTCTAGAATTTCATTGTTAACTTTTTGTCTAGATGATCTGTCTATTTGTGATAGTGGGGTATTGAGGTCCCCCACTACAAATGTATTAGTGTTTATTTGGTTTTTCATGTCCATTAATATTTGTTTTGTATAGTTGGGGCATTTGTATTTGATGCATATATATTTAGGATTGTCATCTCTTCCTCTTGGATTGTTCCCTTCACAAGGATGCAATGAACATCTTTGTCTCTCTTAATCAGTTTTGGTTTGAAATCTACTTTGTCTGCAAATAAGATTGCTACCCCTGCTTTTTTCTGGATTCCTGTCACGTGGAGAGCCATTTTCCATCCTTTTACTTTCAGTCTATGAATTTATTTTTGAGTTAGGTGTGTTTCTTGTATACAACATATTGCTGGATTTTGCTTATTAATCCATTCTGCCAGTCTACTTCTTTGAATCGAGTCCATTAACATTGAAAGTTATACTTGAGAGATATTGACTCATCCTTGTCATGATGTTTTACTCTTATTGGCTCTTATTCCTTTTTCCCCCTTTCCCTTTAGTTTCTTACCTTCTCTGGTGGCTTTCCTCTGTTGAGCCTCATGGAGTTGTGACCTTTGTTGCCTTTTTCTGATATTGCTTAGAATTGTTTGGAGTGCTGGTTTGGTGTTCATGAAATTTCTCAGGTGTTCTTTGTCATGGAAGTATCTAATTTCCCCATCAATTTTGAAAGACAATTTTGCAGGATACAACAGTCTAGATTGGAAGTTATTATGTTTTAGGGCTTGAAATAAATACTTCACTCTAGGCTCTCCTTGATTTGAGGGTTTGTGTTGAGAAGTCTGATGTGATTCTGATGGGCTTTCCTTTATAGGTGATTTGTTTCTTTTCTCTAACTGCTTGTATGATTTTGTTCTTCTGTTGGGTTTCTGGGATCTTGTCTGTTATATGTCTAGGTGTAGATTTTTTTTTTTGATCATGGCTGGGTGGCGTTCTATACTCTTCGCTTCACTTATCTGTATGTCCAATTCTCCTCTTCTGTCTGAGAAGTTATCTACTATTACTTCTGTGAACAGTTTTTTTATGTCAATTGTAATTTTTCCTGTTTTTTCATGGACTTCTATCAGTCTTATGTTATTCTTCTTTGCATCATCTAGAAGCTGTTGAATTGATTTCTCATTGTCCCTTACTATTTTTAAGAAATCTCTGCTTTCATGGTCCTTCACTGCAATCCTGTCTTCTATATTTGATATTCTATCTTCAGATTCTCTTAATCTGCTCTGCATGCTTTCAGTGGAGTTTTTAATCTCCTGAATATCTGTTTGAATCTGTTTCATGGATTCCATTTTTTTCTTATGTTGGGCGATCATGGTTTCCATTTCTTTCTTATGCTGGGCATTCCTGGCTTCCAGCATGTTTCTGAGCTCATCTATTTTTTTTTTTTAATCAGTTTCTGTTCTAGAGCCTCTAATCATGTCTTTCACTCTGCTCACCATCTCTGTAGTTATCTGAGAGATTATTTCTGTTTTGAATTTTTCTAGAGCCTCATTCATCTGCTTTGTTACTTCCTGTGCTATCAGTTCAGGGTGTCCAGGTGGTTGATTATCAGACTTTTTCACCTCATTTCCCCCAGAAATTGTCTTTTGTGGGGTGGAAGTCTGGGTTTGTGACTTGCTTGAATGGCTTCTCATTTTTGTTTTTGGTACTGTCCCTGGTTTAGTTCCTGAGTTGATAGTATGAAGTTGTTTATTGTAAGATCTTTGTTGATCTATTTAAAACCCTTATGGAATGATTGCTTCTCAGAGGTGTCTACCAGATATAGCTGGTCTTTAGGTTTTGAGTCTCTAGTGACTCTGAGGCTATCTCATTTTCATTAAACCAGGAAGGAAAACTGTTTAGATCAATCACGACACCTTAGCCCAAGTCATACAATCAGCAACACCATAGCATCAAATACCTCTTAAAGAATGACAATTTGTGGTAGTTATTAATCTATCACCTTTAAAAAATAAAGGGCCTCCTTTAAGGTGTGTCTCTGCTGTCACAATAGACAACGTGGGCAGCAGTGTGTCGGTGAGTCTCAGTAAGCTAGTCCCAGACCCGTGAGATTCAGGCAGATTTCTGGTTGCAAGTCCCAAGTTGAGCTCCCTGTCCTCCTGCAGGGTTGCACTCTGCAAGTTTCTACTGCAGGTTTCAGCTGCTTTTCCTCTGAAGAAAGTCCAGCTTCCGATGGGAGCTGATAATCCCTCCAATTTACCAATCACGGTGGTCTGGTGTGCATTTATTGCAGAGATTCCCTTCACTTTTCCATTGGGGTTGTTTTCATCGGGGAGCCTGAGACAGGTGCTCTCTCTGTTGTTCACTTCTGGAGCTCAGGACAATGGCTTTTGTCCCCATGTCTCTGCAGTGTGTAACCAAGTAGCTGCACAGCCAAAAGGCCAGAGGGCGGGGGGGGGGGCGTATTGTTGGAGGCTCCTGGGCAGCCCAGCCATCAGCTGCCCAGGGCAGGGGGGGTGGGGGTGGAGGGTGGGCAGTCCTCCTCACCCTGTCCTGGTGGCTGATGGAAAGCTGGTGGAGCAAGAAGGAGCAAGCAGGTCCCAGTCAGCCTGCAACTGCTTGGCCCCACTTGGCCCCACCGGCTCCGTTCAGCCCAGACCCCTGCAATTAATTTTTAAGATTTTGACACTGAGAGGGAAAGGAGTTGAAAGGCAAATTCAAAATGCCTATGGGAAAGAGTTAGATTTCCCAGGGGAAGGGGCAGGGATTTACTGAGGTTTAATCAATAGCATATATGTGTAAAATAGGGATGAAATAAAGATATTTGTTTTATATTGGACTCTTAATAAAACTACAATCTAGCTCTAGCCATGCTTAATATCTAATTGAATGGAGAAAACTGGCCTCTCACCCAATCTAACAAGAAATGAATGACTCCCTATGTGGAAGCCATCATCTGCACTGTATATGACTCCTTCATACACAAAGTCTGGCAAATAAGTCAACTGGCTTATAGAGAAGCAGATATATTCAATAGCCAAGGGAAAACAAAGAATTAGAAACCAAACTGGTAATTCAAAAGCAAAAAATTAAACTGAATACAAAATTTAATCAGGAATATACCATTCATATGGACCCACTTTACATATAAAAACAGGTAAGTTGAAAGCAAAAGGTACGAAAAGATACAGCAAACATTGAACAAAAGACTTGATTGGATATATTAAACTCTCTAGTTTCAAAAATACCATGAAATTGCATGAATACAATGCAGTACTAACACAAAAACAGACATACTGCTGAAAAATACAAATGAAGAATCAAATCCACATGTATAAAGTCACTAAATTTGATCAAAGATGCCAACACAATTTGCTGGAGAAAGCTTGGTCTTTTCAATAATCAGTGATAGAGCAATTGGATAGCTATGGGAGAAAAATTAACTTTGATGAACTCAAAATGATAAATTAACTTACAATGACTAAAATATGCAAATGTGAGGGCTGGGAATTTAGCTCAGTCGCACCGCTACTGTCTCACAAGCACGAGGACCTGAGTTTGATCCCCGGTAAAAAAAAAAAAAAAAAAAAAAAAAGATTAAAATGTGAAAGGTAAAATGATAAAATTTGTAGAAGAAAATATAAGCAAATATCTATAACATTACATTAAGGAAGTATTTCTTTTAAAAGGACATTAAGAATGGATTAGGGGCCGGGGATTTAGCTCAGTGGTTCCGGCATCTGCCTCAAAAGAGCAAGGTCCTGAGTTCGATCCCCAGTACCAAAAAAAAAAAAAAAGAATGGATTCATTTTGACAAAATTTCTAGCAATGGAATTTATGATTAAAAGAATGGAAAGATCTGCCTCAATCTCGAGGTATTCTCCATACATATAAATAATACTTCAGTTCACAAACACTTCTGTTCATGAACAATTCAGCTAACAAATAGAAGCATTTGGCAAAATTTTGCTTCCACTCTCAAACTCTTCATCAGGTGATAAACATGACCGACCACAGCCATGTTCCCTACACAAAAACTAACAGGGCCATTTTCCCAAGAATCAAGGAACAAATTAAGTTTGTGAACTTCTATTCAAATGTAAAAATACTTTCTATTAATTGAAAGAATAAGACAAATATTCCAATTTTAGTAAAGTGTACAAAATACTTGAACAGGAAATTCAAAGAGGGTGCCTAATTATCCAAGAAGCATATGAAATAGTGCTCAATCTACTGTGAGATATGTAAACCAAAGCCACACAATTTACTAATATTACTCTCATACCCCAATTTATGACATGTGAAATGAATTACAAAATCACAAGAGTTGGCAAGGATGTATATATTTCTGGCATGAGTATAATTGGTATTTGTCATTATATGCTTTACCTCAATATAACTAACTTTAATAACTTGATATAAGCAAGAGAAATGTGTGCAGAAGGCCATGTGTGGCACATATAATAACGTTAGTTGTAGAGCTAGGAATGTAGTTGCATCATACAGAACATGTGTGAGGTCCTGGATTTGATCCACAGCACCGTTAAAATAATATTAATAGTAATAGCAATAATAATGTTAATTGCTCTTTCTTAATAATCTCAGATTGGGAATGATACGAATTTTCATAAGCATTCACATTGATAAAATGTGTAATAATTATATTAATTAGCATTACATAATAAAATATAAGGAATAATTCTTTTATGAAATAATATAAATGAATCTAATATATTGATTAACATAAACTAAGTAGATATGAATACACAGTTTATCATTCCATTCTAGTTCAAGGTAATAAAACTTATCTACAAAGTATTATCAATGAGGAAACTGAGCAAAAGAGAGAACTGGTATATAGAACTCTCTTAACTATCTACTCATTATCATGTAAACCTAAAACTTCCCTATGTAATAGTCTTCTGTTTCTGGGACACAATACTTTACACTGACAGATTTAAGGAGGAGAGGTTTCATTTGGTTCATAGTTTCAGGGGATTCAGTCCATGGTTGGCTGGCTCCAAGGCAGAAACTTCATGGTGGAAGGGAGTGGTAAAGCAATATGGTTAGTTCAAGGCAGTGAGCAAGCAAAGCAGGGAAACAGTACCAAAGAAGAAAGAGAGAGACCAAATACTAGGCTTCAATTTGATGCCTTCATGACTGACACAGACACATTCAGGAGTGTGCTTTACTAATTCTTGGGTAAGCTCTAAAGCCCATCAAGTAGACACAGTGATGGTTAACTACTACACTGTACCTCTCCTCAACTTGTCTTCTAAATACATCTCTTCAAATTACACTTAATCCTCCCCCAAACAGAGTAAAAATGTAACTTCATTCTAACATATTACAAGTACTCAGTGTACAACTAAGGTTAAAACAATCCCTTCCTCAAAGTCTCAAAAGTCCCAGGATCTTTCAAAAGTCCAAGTTAAATTCTCTTCAAAAACACAAGGCATACTCTTACTTGTGAGTTTCTGGAAAACTCAAAACTAAGTTATATAATCCCCACTTATAATGGCACAGAGTATTTAAACATTCCCAATTCAAAAGAGAAGAATAAGAGGTTAGAAAAGAACTAGACTAAAAGAGGACTGAATGCCAGCAAGGAAATTTCAAACCTGTAGCTGCATGTCTAGCATCTGTAGTATATGGTGGTGAGATGTGAATTCCAGAGTGCCTGGATGGCCCCACACTTGTGCCCTCTCTCTTGGGATGGCTCCATTCACTAAGAACTTGAAGATTTCTTTAATATGCATTCCAGATTCCTAGAGTCTCTGACTTTCTGGATTCTCTGTTGCACCTTTGGCTTCATCCTTAGAGCTTTACACACTGCTCTCTTAGAAGCTTGTCACCTGGCCTCCCACGTCTTTCTTTGAAATCTGAGTAGAAACTTCTCTGACATCATAACTCTCACTCTGCATACTAATGAAACCAGGATAACATGGATGACACCAGAGTCTGCCACCAGTGCTGGCAGTAGTCAGGAGCCCTCATTCTGTGGATATAGCAGCTTCCTAGTGCCTAAATGGCTGAGCACAGAGAAATGAATCCCAGGGAGACAATTCCCTAGAAGGTCCTTCTTGATCAGAGGCCTCAGAGACTCTTCTCAAATGACAAGTTGACTCTTTGAGCAATGTGTGGGGGTCTTCATTCCTGAGATGCCATCAATACAATTTTCTTCTTGTTTCTGTAAAAAGTACTTTGTTTCTTTTAAATGACCCCAGTATTTCTTGTAGCTGTACCTCATTTGGCCTTAACTTTACATATGGTTCCTTTTGTGCCAAAATCTGTTTCTCTGGTTTTTCTACTGTGAGTTTTGGGCCCTGAGTCTCACTATACATCTAACTAAAAACAGCCAGCAATACCTTTGCTAAATCCTCAAGTGTAGAATCATGGATGAGGCATTTTCCCTTCTTCTTCTAATGGAAAGGCATTCTCCAATGTGAACTCATGATCTGTTGAACTAAAGAAATTCCCATGATTGCAATATGCATAGTATGTTTTTCTAATATGAACACTTTTGTGGATGAGAAAGTTAAATTTATGGTTACATAATTTCCTGTATTCTCTGTATTCATAAGGATTTTATCCAGTGTGTATTTTTGGTGTTGAACAAGTATCTGCTAAGGTTTCCCCGGAACTAGAGCATTTGTAGTGCCTTTGCCCAGTGTAGTGCTTCTTGACACTTGCTTCTCCTGTGTAACATCCCCTCTCTCACACTAACTTGATACCTGAGAAGACATGAGCTGGTTGGAAAAATCCTTCCTCTTTACCTCTCCCATATGTAAAGGTCTTCAATGACAGGCGTATCCCAAAGTTCTCCAATTTTGAGCCCCCTCTCCTCTTTTCTCCATGAGAGTTTCTCCCCATTGTGTAGCTTCTGAGGTTGGAAAAGGTTGGCTCTGTACCAGAAGCCTCTGTCACATGCCCAATACATGTATAATTTCTGCCTGGATAAGCAGCCAGGAGAGAAATATCTTTCAAGATGAGACCAAACAGTACCTTGGAGTAGTCTTTCTGGCCAAGCATCCCTGTGTTGGAAGCTTGCCATATGTCATCCGATGTATAAAACATAGCTCTGGAGATGCCTCATCAGGATTCACTTTTTGTTAAGAATCAGATCAAGCTCAAGCTCTTCTTGCTATTGGTGCAATCAGTCATGTTTATTCTATCAGACACTATATTCACTTTAGAGGGCTGCCATAATAAAATATCATAGGTCAAGTAATTTAAACACCAAATTTTACTTTTATCATAGTTCTGAAGTTTGGGAATTTAAGATGGAATTGTCAGAAGATTTGGTTCTTCCTAAGGTCACTTTCATTGGTTTGCTGACAACTATCTTCTTGTGTGCTCATATGTATTTTCCTCTGTGTGACCAAACCTGGTGTCCCTTCCCCTTTTTACAAGAACTCCAGTTATATTGTATTTGGACTCCGCTGTTAAGATCTCATTACAGAACCAAAGGTTCTATTTCCAAGTACAATTACACTGTTGGTCAGGGCTTTTGTGTATGAATTTGATATAGGGGCACAATTTTGTCCATAAGAGGTACTCAAAGACTCTCTCAACCAATATAGTTTGAGAGTTTCATTGGACAAGAAGATGCAAATGCCCATGGTCCCTAAGTGCTTCTGCAGTTATGGGAACCTACAAACATTCAATGATCACTACCAGTTTCTTTCTTTCCTTTTTTTTTTCAGAACTGGGGTTCCATCTCAGGACCCTGCATTTGCGAGGCAGGCATGGTGCCACTGAGCTAAATCCCTGGCCCCCTTTTTTTTTTCCTTTTTTAAAGGTAGAGTATGGCTGGAAAATGTGAAAGGGAAAAAGTGCCTTCATATACAACTATGAAGATGTAAATACTGAATGCTTTTCTGAGGGTGACATGGCAAGGTATGACAGAACTTTAAAAATTTCAAGGCAAAATAATATTTCTAGAAATCTATTTCAAAAAAGTAATGGACATACAGAGATTTATTTGTTTTTTGTTACTTTTTATATACAACATGCAATTTAATACATAAGCTACATGCAGTGATACATTTTGATAAACCAATTGTAATATGTCACATATCTCATTCTGGCATCCTTTGCAATTTCTCAATATAATAAGAGCTTGTGAAGAAAAAGAGGAATATTATGCCAAGTGTAAGCATTGTGATGTGCCTTTTGAAAAATGTATATTAAAGAGGAAAAATATATATGTGTGGTGAAATATCCATTAAGAAGTATTTCTTTTCAGGAAACAAACTAGTATTTGTGGCCAAATTGAGTTTGAAATCAAGAAATCTGCTAGTTTTGTAAAAGATATCCATTGTTCAGAAAAATAAAAAACTATAGTTGAAGTCATGTGAGACAATTACCAATTAACTTAGGAACAACAAATTAAAATGTGAATATTATGGAGTGGAATGCAATATTATATATTTATAATATAATTTAGGTTTCTCTTTAGCCAAAGTTTGTTCTTGAAATTTTGGAGAACATATTTTCCTACGTACTTAGACTTTTACGTTGCTTCCACAAATGGTGTAATTTTAGAACAACACTAATTTCAGGAAATATTTTTAAAGTTATTAGAGCTGTCTCATATATTTCAGAAAATACATATGAAGACACATACACACACACCACAAATGGCTAATCACATTCTCTAAGAGAGATTAGGAGTTTCCCCAAAGGAAATGGCTTTTTCTAATGTCTTTCCTGATGTGGGGATAATGGGTGCGTTAATGAAAATAATAATAATAAAAACCCTTTTCAATTTCTGGGGCCAAGGTTTGAGAGTCTTTGTGTTCAATATCTCTAGAGATTTTCCTTAACCATGCGTGGGAGCAATAACCATTTCTGGACACATGGAAGTGATCAGGAGATTTTCAGTTCCTTCAGTCCAGGTAAGTGTCCTTTGAGTTCACAGTCATCATGTTTATTGCCAGTGAAATAATTTTTCTTCCCAATTATGGAGATCAATTACTCTTGCTGGGATGTAGACTCCTTCCTTGCATACTGTCGGTGGTGTGGAGGTAAATGTTTATCAGGCAACTTTGATTTGTAGAATTTGCTGTTTCCATGGTATAACTACTTACACAATGGCCAAATTTAAACTACAATGAGATGTCACATGTTGAGAAAGGATGACACAAGTCACTATGAACCTTGTCTCCTGGCGTGAGAAGCTTGAAGTGGCAGAGCAGCAACAAAAGAGCTAAATATTGAATGAGTATATTACTGTGTCCCTTTGTATTTCCTTTCTGAGAATAATGATCCCTAGACCCACAGAACTAAAATTTCAAAGAAAGAAATCATAAATTTCTGAAGTATGTCTCAGGAAATATTTCACCTGCACCACTCTTAGTTTTTCTACATCTTTCTTTCTACCTTAGGGATACTGTATCATATGATATTTACTGATCTAGGATACTGTATCCTGGAGGCTGTTTCCTATTTTTGCAATGATCTAAACCCAGACCCTCAAGGGGGCTGTCAAAAGGTCATTCCATTGACCTATCGTGCCGTCACTCTGTTGGAGTGTTTCCCTAATCTTGACTAAACTTTCAGTAGGCTCTAGGTCCTATCCTAGATGTGTCATTTTATTGCCAGACTATTTTGGTGGGGACTAGGTTTCAAAGTTTAATGGACAGATAAAGAGTAAGGATATCTGCCCTTGTTCCCCACTGTAAGGAGAAAGCATTTTATCTTCTCCATTTATATAAGGCATTCTCGCTGGAAGTATGGAGTACATGTCTTTGATCTGTTGAGAAGTTTCTGTTCTACTTCTAGTCTTCTGATAGCTTTTATAATGAACAGCGGTAGAATTTAGTCCAGTGCTTTTTCTCCAACTAGTGACAGGATCATATGGCTTTTTCCTTTCCTCTGTTAAAATGATGACTTTTGGGGGTGGATCTTCCAATGCTGAACCAACACTGCCATCCCTATAACAAAACCACTTTCTACATCCTGGCAGGTCTGCCTTCCAATAGTTTGTTTTATTAAACAAATTTCTATCTATGTTCATACTTTTTTCTTCTATTATCTTTATCCAGTTTTAGGATTAGCACAATGTTGAGTTCCTAAAATGAGAAGAGAAGTGTTCCTTCTTTTTTCTGCTTTAATTGTTTGATATAATTTATCAGTTAAAGTGTATATGAGCCTGCTGTTGTCATATAGGTAGGTTTTCAAGCTAGGAATATACTTTCTTTAATAGATGCTATTCAAATTTTGTATTTCCTCCAGAGTTAGTTTCATTAATTTGTCTTCTGACTTGTCTTTTTCTAAGAGCATTTAATTGGAAGATCTGTAAGTCATTTCTTTGCCCCATTGAGATATAAATGTATAAAAATATTTTTACTAGATTAACATGCAAAATGACTTTGTTAAGGATGTGGAACTATTTTTTAGAATTAAAAGAGTTAAGGAAGTTGGTGTATCTGTGTCCCAATCTAGGTGGGAGGATAGGAACTGCCTCAGTGAGCACCAAGTAACATAGTGTGGTGGTGGTGGCCTAATCACTGAGAAAAATGCTTGCAACCTCAGGCATAACTCAACATATTTGAAATAAAACAAAAATCAAACCTGGACCTGATATCTCCCTGTATTTTCCATGTACTCACTCCAGAAATTAGAAACCTTATTTCTTTTGCAAAGTTCAGATTTAGCTCAGTAGTCTCGCCCCTACTGCAAAAGCCTTGAAAAAAGTCTTCCTTAATGTGTAGCTTTTTCTAGTGTGATTTTTGCTATGAGAGTGGGTTTCTTAGTTCAAGGTAACATTTTGTGAAATGCTACTTAGGTGGATCTCACACTGTTAACTTTGGGTTGCTGGCATTAATTGAAGCTCTAAAGTTAGGAAAGATATACATGGAGTATATGTTCTTTCTATTTGAGATGAATCTCTGTTACTTTCAAGGTAAAATAAATTTAATATCTGTCAATTTATCACCAATTGTCTAGTACATGACTAAGGTGGGGATGCTAAACTGATAGGTTTTAGCTTTTGTCTCGGTGACAAGCACATTGGATGTTCAGAATTTTGGAGATTGAGATTTCTTTATGCGTGGAAGAGCATCTTGTGGAAACAATACATAGATTTCATCCCTGCTGTTATTATTGCATAAGTACATGGGACAGCACTGGAATGGTTGATTGCAAAGAATGGTTGCAAGCTGAGTTCAGCTAGTTGACTCATTTTGTCTACATGGCTGCTTAACACCCCTTAATGATAGATGTGCTCAGATAGGCCTCAGTATGCGATACAAAGGCCCTCACACTTGAGTCTCACCCCTATAGGTACAGATACCAATCTCTTTCCCCCTCACCCCGAATCTTTTTTCTAACTTGTTGACTGTTAACAAATCCTTTTGTCAGTGTTAATGAATTGTTGCATATTTCCTCTTTAAGGCTACAACTCTTTTTGTATCCAAAACATAAAATGGGGGGGAGGGGAGTCACTGTCCAAAGAGCTTTCCATAAGGTGAATTTTTGACATGTAAACATATGTCATCCATACATATTTAATATATTTATATATAATATATCTTATACTAATATATATTTCATAATGTTTATTTATAAAGAATTAAATGAGACAATTCCCTAGCAAGTCTGATATCTATAAGATGAGAGAGCCAGCTGAAAACTCAGGAAAGAGTTATTCTTGCAATAATGGGTCTGAAATTCACAGGTCAGGCTAGCAGGCTGAAAAATCAGGCAGCATCTCTATGTTATAGTGTTGAGGCAGAATTTCTACTTTCCTGACAAACTGTCTTTGGTTTGTAAGGCCTTCAACTAATTATCTAAGGCCCAGCCGTGTTATGAAGAGTAAGTTGCCTTACTTTAAGTCAACTGATTATGAATATAAAATACCTTCACCAAAACATCTAACAAATCTTCATGACTAAATAATCAGTCACCATAGTTAATTGTCGATAAGCACGACACTTTTTCTATAAGCATATCACTGCATTTGTCTCTTGGTAATGGGAAGTAAGATTCTATTTATTTTTTAAAAATGTTTTCTTGCTTTCAATTTTGATTTTCAGAATTTCTCAAATGTTCATACAATAATTTCTAATTTTAAAAGTCAGTAGGAATTATTTTCACCAAAACTAGGAATGTCGCTCCCATAACATCTTAAAGTAAAAGAAAATATTTTGTTCAAATGAATGAACTATTATATATGCAGAAAAATAAGCAAAGCAAGTATCAATTGATTTCTAAGTTAAATATCTGTGTGTAGATGAAACAGGCTCATCCATGCTTTTCCATAATCAAATATGATGTGGTATTCTTTGAATTAGTTTCTGGCCTGCTGAATATTACTTCTCTTTTTGTTAAAAGAAGAATAAAAAACTATAATGCCTTCTCTTTATGGAAAGCAGTGTAAGTTAACTAATGATTCTGAATGGTGCACATTTTAAACTGTTTCCATAATGTGTTAGACTGTTCCATTTCTTATCCATTTCTTATCTGTAATCATAGACTGTTTCATTTCTTATCCATTCTAAAATGATGTACATTTTTCCCAATATGAGTTGTTAAAAATCAGAAACAGATTAAAGCATGGGAAGTTCTTGTTCCCACTAAGGCATTTCCCATTGGTTTTATTATGGAAGAATTTACACTGTAGTGTGTCATAAAGTAACTGAAATCCAATAAGATCACTATGTTACTCTTCTCAGTCAGAAAGTATGACTTATAAAAATGCAAAATTATAGAATTTTTTTATTGTGAAAAATTGCAATCTGTAGGCCTTTTGTAGCTATCGGCATCACCATAAAGTTTACTATTACCATCCACATCAGAATATATATGTTTTCATTAATTGTATTAGAATGTTCCTTTACTTATTTTACCAACTAATGAAATCTTGTGCTCTTCATCCGCACTATTATACTCTCTTGAGTAGAATCTTCTCTGATTTCTTTTGGAGCATTCACTCTTGATACTTAGTTTTAACAGCTAAGGATTTTCACATTGCTACCAAATTTCTCCTGTATGACAGCAGTCGTTGTGAAATTTTCCACAAATCCTTCCACATGACCTCTTCTTTATTTTCTCCAATTCGTTAGTCAATAGTTCTCTGGGATAGATCAAATAATGAATAAAATTGAAAGTGCTGGATCATACATGTTTAGAGAAGAGTGGAACCACAGAAGAAAGAAACTAGGGGGATCTCTTTGAAAATGTTTAGACAATTTAGTTGACTACGAACATTTCTTGACCTTTCTGACCTTACAGTTAGAATTTCTCTAGTGATTTATATTTATTTATCCACATAAAATTTATTTGTTTGACTTGATTATTATATTCATTATGTTGGCTATTTATATTTTATTGCAATTTCAATTTTGGAATAGATCAGTTTTGATGAAAAAGAATTCAGGTTTTACTTAGTTGTATATTTATGTGTCCCTTCTTAATTGGTCTGCATGAAGTGGACTAGTTCAAAGTATGAGCTCTTAGAATACAGAAATAATCACTGTAGAAAATTGTGGCCATTTATAATTGTGGAGATTTATAAATTGTGGATATTTATAATTTTTAATGCCAGAATACTAATATGCTAATGATGGGAGTCAAATGAAAATTACTTGCAGCAACAATAAAGCCTCTTGAAATAGAAGACTTTATTTAAAATCAATATGATTTTCTTCTCACTGGTACAAAGGCAGTCAGTTACTGCCAGAAGTCAGATGACTCAGGCTTGCTGTTATAACTCCCTCTTCCCCATCTTCATTTCAACAACCTGTATGTGCCCTGCTAACTTCAGCACTCATGTCTTTCCATATGATTTGTACTCCTGTAGGTTATTTATTGCATTCAATGTATTATATTACATTAGATTTGATGGGCCATGGAAATAATTTAGGAAATCATTTACACTTCAGGTTCTTAAACATAATACAGCATCTTAGGATGTAACAAATGGTTATAATGTTTGTCACAATAAACATATAGTTCTAGAACAATTTACATTCTGATGTACTAGAGTAGATTTAAAGTTACCTTTATGATAGTGACACTATCATTAATTATGCAGTCTTTGAGATAAGATAAAGAAATATGATGACAAGTAGCACTTCAGGAATTTCATTTAACTTACTGTAAATATATTCTAGGGATTAAACTAAGGATGGAAGAGTGTTCTATAAAAGGTGTCTACGCAGTTTGGGAAACTCAGATCTTGTCAGATTTTATTTGTATAGGAGAGTAAAGAGATGCTTAAAATAGTTTTAAAAATTAAGGAAGTTTTGTTTAAAGACAAATTAAAACCTATGGCTATTGATTCCTCATTAGTGTATTGAAAGCCTAGCTAGATTAATTCTTCTGAAAAGAAGATAAAGACAAACAGGTAACATATGTGTGCATGCACTTACTATGTGAAACTCTTCATAATCTTAAAGTGGAAAGGTTGTGTACTGGTTAGAGTTCTCCATAGGAATATAATTGATAGAAAATTTAGGCATAATTATCCAAGGGGGTCTATTATGTGGGTTTACTATATCAGAGGCAGGAGAGTCCACAATGCTCATCTAAATGTAGAAGAGCCAGAGGATCCAACAGCTGTTCAGTCCAAGAAGCTAACAGAACAAGAGGGGTCAAGGATGCAGCACCAGTCTCAGGTAAAAAACCAGGAATATCCCTGGAGAGTCATAGGTATTAGTTTGCATTGGAAGGCTGAAGAAAGCTGAAGTCTGATGTCCACAGTAGCAGCAAAATATGCACCCTCCCAAACAGAAGAGAACTTCCAAAAAACAGACTAACTTTATTCTTCTTTCTTTTTCATTTCATTCAGGGTATAAATTTATTTGGTTCCAACTACAATCAGTGTGTGTTATGGCTAGTGCCTAGTTATTTCCCCAAATCCTCATAAGGTCATAGATACATCTTCTCAGAGGTGGCTAGAAATAGGGTGTGGGACACTGGGATTAAGGGTGTGTGATTACTAAATTAGTCCCCTAATTGATTTGGCATAGTTCTGAGTGTGGATAATAGGAATTCTCACCCTCCTCCTCAGTGTAGGTGTAGATGATACCACACAAAGAGCAAGTACCCTGGAAGGTATAAAAGATAGATGTAGGCTGCTGCTGTTGTTTCTTTGCTGCTTCTTTGCTACTTGACTGTCTTGCTACCTTCTGCTCACCATGAATGGTTCCAGACAACTATGGACTGGAAACTTTACAAACTGTGAGCCAAAATAAACCTTTCCTCCTTTAACTTGTGAGTGTTGAGTATTTTGTCTCAGCAAGGAAAATAATAACTAAGACAGAGTGGGTCTTTCCTGAACAGTTTGCTGGCCTACATGCCAATCATCTCAGGAAATACCCCACAGACACAGCCAGAAGTGTGGTGTGCTAATGTGCTAGGTGTTTGTGAGAGTGAAGTTGACACATCATGATTAATTTTCACATATAGGAAAGAATCCTATGTGGAAAGCTGTTTTGAATATTAACTGTTTGCTACTTGTAGTATTCAAAACATTATATTATTTAAATTTTTTAAAAAATTTATTGGCACATGTTTGCAGTGCATGATGATTGCATTCATCATGTGGAGTCTGTATATGTACATAATCCATCTTAATTCTTTTTCTCTTCATCTACTATGGTAAGAGTTTTATGTAAAAAGAAAGAAAGAGTTTGATGTGTAAGAGTGACCTGAATTGTATGCTGCAGGCATGCATCAAAGATGAGTGTGTTCAGTCCTAGTCCATTGTAATAAAGTGAACATCATAGTAAAGTTAATTGGATAACAATTAGTTTCCAAGAGTATATAAAGTTATGTTTACACTGTATTATAAGATATTAAGCATATTAAGTACAATTATGTCTCTCTACATATTTATATTACTAATTAAAAACTAGTTGCTAAAATACTGATAAGCATCTGAGCCTTCGCTCAGTCATGATTTTCTTGCAAGTGAACGGTCTTACCTTGATGTACGTGGTTGCTGCGTGATTGAATGGCAGTTGCCAGAGATTCAACGGGTATGACAGTTTCTTAATATGAGACAACAATGGAGCATGCTGCATCACTTAACTCTTCATGAATTTTTTCCATAGCATGTGCTGCTGTTTGATAACATTTTACTCACAGAACTTGCAAAATTGGAGTCAAACCTTTCAAATACTGTTACTGCTCTATAAACTACCTTTTGTAATATTCTAAATCTTTTGTTGTCATTTCAACAATGTTCATAGCATTTCCACTAGTAGATTTAATCTCAATAAATTGCTTTCTTTGCTCATCCATAAGAAGCAATTCCTCAGCCATTAAACTTTTTCATTTCCCTAATGAAATTGTGGCAATTCAGTCATATCACGAGGCTCTATTCATAATTCTATATTGCTTGCTATTGCTACCCCTTCTGCAGTGACTTTCTCCACAGAAGTTGTGAATCTCTCAAAGTCACTCATGAAGGCTGGAATCATCTTTCACACATTTGTTAATCTTGATATTTTTACCTCTTCTCATGAATCACAAATGTAATTAATGACATCTAGATTGGAGAATCCTTTTCAGAAAGATATTAATTTACATTTTGCCCAGATCCATTATGGAAATCACTGGATATGATAGTTATATCTTTACAAAATAAGTTTTTCAAGTAATAAGAATTAAAAATAAAAAATTATTCTTGATACATAGGCTTTAGACTGGATCCCAGGAGGCATAAAATATTAATCTTACAATAATATAATGAAATATAATCTTTCAATAGTACATCTCCATCAGAGCTCTTTGGTGACCAAATTAATTGGCAATGAACAGGAGTAGTTTTAAAGGCATCTTTTTTCTGGGCAATAAGTCACAACAATAAGCTTAACATATTTAATATACTCTGCTGTAAACAGATGTTCTGCCATCCATATTTTTTTTTGTTTCATTAATGGAGCACAGGTAGTATAGATTTATTACAATTTTTAAAGTTTCTAGAACTTTTGAAATGGTGAAAGCATACTGGCTGCAATGAAAAATCAGCGCCTACATTAGTCCCTAACAAGAAAGTCAAACTGTCTTTTGAAAGTTTGAAGCCAGGCATTGATTTCTGTTCTCCGGCAGGGGAAAGTCCAAGGTGGCATTTCTTCAAATACATGATTGTTTTATCTACAATAAAAATCATTTATTTTGTGTAGCTCTCTTAATCAATGATCTTAGTTAGTTTTTATGGATAACTTGCTGCAGGTTCAAGAGTTTGAATTAACCTCTGTTGGCTTCAAACTTTCCATCTGTACCTTCTTCATCTTGCTCAACTTCCACAGAATTGAGCAGAGTTAGGCTTGCTCTGAAATAGCCATTGTCTTCAGGAAATGTGACTGATTTGATCTTCTGTTCAGATCACCAAAACTTTCTCCACAACAATAAGACTGTTTCTCTTTCTTAGCATTTGTGTGTGCACTGTAGCAATATTTAATTTTCTTCAAAAACTTCTTTGCATTTAAAACTCAGTTGTTTGGTCCAAGAGGCTTAGCTTTCTGTCTATCTTGGCTTTTGACATACTTCCCTCACTATATTTAATCATTTCTAGCTTTTGACTTAAAGTGAGAGACATAGAATACTCTCTGTAACTTGAACACTTAGAGAGCACTGTAGGATGATTAACTGGTTTTATTTTCAGTATTGCTACTCAGAGAATAGGGAGGGCTAAGGAGATGGAGAGAAGTGGGGAACATTTGGTCAGCAGAGCAATCAGAACTTCAGGTAGGAAGGGTTTATTTTGGTCTGTTTTTTTTTTTTTACTACATCCATTGTCTGCACACTCCAAGGCAGATACACCATGATGAAAGGGATTGGAGGAGAAAATCTACTAAACGTAATAGACAGAAAGCAGAGAAAGGAAGAAGGAGCTGGGGCCAAGAATGTGTCCTTCAAGCTCACACTGCCAGGAATCTGCTTCATGGAACCAGGCCCCATTTTTGAACACGTGAGGCTTTGGGAGGATATTTTAGATTTAAAACATAACAACATATCACTATAATAGATAGAATAATAGTGGGAAGGTTTGAAATATTACAGAACTTACCAAAATGTGACACAGGGATGCAGAATAATCACATGGAACCAAAAGACTTGTTCAATTCAGACTTGCTAGAAACCTTTAATTTGTAAAAATGCACTGGGCCCTGCTGCTCCTGGCCCAGAGAAAGGGGCTTCTGAGCCTCTGTACTACCTTTCCTGGCCCAGAGGAAGGGGCTCCCAGCCCAGAGGTAGGGGCTTCTGGGCCACCATCCATCCTGCCACTCTCAGCCCAGAGGAAAGGGCTTTTGGGCAGCCATCCATTCCTCCACTCCTGGCACAGAGGAAGGGGCTTCCCAGACACCATCCATCCGGCCACTCCCAGCCCAGAGGAAAGGGTTTTGGGGCCTCTGTCCATATTGCCACTCCCAGCCCAGAGGAAGGAGCTTCTGAGCTGCTGTCCCACCTCTCCCAGCTCAGAGGAGGTGAGCTGCGTGAATGCCAACAACACCCCCCTCACCGCCCGAGTCAAAATGAGAAGACATGTAAATAAGTCTCAAAACGAGACTTCCAGATCACCTATAGCAACTTCAAAGGGAAATGAGATGAAACACTCTGATACTCAACCACCTGGACCCACTGAACTGGCAACAAAAGAGGATCTGGAAAAAATTAAATCAGAAATAATTTCTCAGATAACAGCAGAGATGGTGCTTATAGTGCAAGACATGATTAATAAATCTAGAGAGGAGCTCAGGAATATGATGGAATACCAATTTAGGAAACAAATAGAATCCATAAAACAGATGCAAATAGATTTCCAGGAGATCAAAAACTCCATTGAAAGTCTACATAGCAGAATGAGCCAATGTGAGGACAGAATTTCAGATATAGAAGATAACATTGCAATTAGTGACAAGGAAAAGAAAAATTGCTGCAAAATTGTAAAGGAAGACAAGAAATCAATCCAGCAGCTGCTAGATGATGCAAAGAAGAATAACATAAGCCTCATTAGAGTCAAAGAAGAAGCAGGAGAGAATGCAGATGACATAAAAAAAAACTCTTCACAGAAGTATTGGCAGAAAACTTCCCAAGCAGAGGAAAAGAACTTGACATACAGATAAGTGAGGCATATAGGACTCCAAATAGC
The DNA here is from genome assembly GCF_053883595.1 of Heterocephalus glaber. Classification (NCBI taxonomy): domain Eukaryota; kingdom Metazoa; phylum Chordata; class Mammalia; order Rodentia; family Bathyergidae; genus Heterocephalus; species Heterocephalus glaber. Next base: position 31,123,712 of record NW_028258344.1, on the reverse strand, counting down.
CTTGATCAAAAAAAATCTACACATAGGCATATAATTGTTAAGATTCCAGAAACTCAACAGAAGAACAAAGTTCTATAAGCAGTTAGAGAAAAGAAACAAATCACATACAAAGGAAAGCCCATCAGAATCACAGCAGACTTCTCAACACAAACCATCAAGGCAAGAAGAGCTTGGGGAGACATATTTCAAGCCCTAAAAGAAAACAGCCTCCAACCCAGATTGATGTACCCTGCAAAACTATCTTTCAAAATTGATGGAGAGATAAGATACTTTCATGACAAAGAGCACCTTAGGAACTTCATGAATAACAAACCAGCATTCCAAAAATTTTACACAATATCCTAGAAACAGACACTGAGGATCACAACCCCAGGAAGCAAAGCAGAATGAACCCATCTGGCATGACAAGAAATTAAATGTAAAGGGGGAGAAACCAACAAAAAGAAAAAATCATGACAATGATAAGTCAATACGTTTCAGTTTTAACCATCAATGTTAATGATCTCAATTCACCAATCAAAAGAAATAGACTGGCAGAATGGATCAAGAAGCAAAATCCAACAATATGCTGCATACAAGAAACACACTTAATTCAAAAGGAAACTCATAGACTGAAAGTTAAAGGGTGGAAAACAGTACTCCATGAGACGGGAACACCCAAAAAAGCAGGAGTAGCTATCCTCTTGGGAGATCAAGTAGATTTCAAACCAACACTAAGAGAGACAAAGAAGGACACTACATCCGCATAAAGGGAACAATCCAAGAGGAAGAGATGACAATCATAAATATCTATGCACCAAACATTAGTGCACCCAATTATAAAAACAAATAGTAATGGACATGAAAAGTCATATATGTACTAATACAAATGTAGTGGGGGACCTCAATACCCCACTGTCACAAATAGACAGATCAACTAGACAAAAAATAACAAAATATTAGAACTCAATCAAGCTCTTGAACAAATGAACTTAACAGATGTTTACATAGTCTTCCTCCCCACAAAATCAGAATACACATTCTTCTCAGCTGCACATGGGTTATTCTCCAAAATAGACCACATACCCACACATAGAACATGTTTAAGTAAATGCAAAGGAATTGAAGTTGTCCCCTGTATATTATCAGACTATAATGTGATGAAATTGGAGATCCATAGCAAAAGAAACTCAAAAAATTTCATAAACACATGGAAATTGAACAATACACTTATGAATAACCAATGGGCCACAGAGGAAGTTGAAGAAGAAATCAGACAGTTCCTTCTATTAAATGACACTGACAATACAACATATCAGAATCTGTGGGACACAATGAAAGCAGTCTTACGAGGGAAATTCATAGCAGTGAATACGCATATTAGGAAAACAGAATGAGCCCAATTAAACAATCTGATGCTGAACCTCAAGCTTCTAGAAAAAGAAGAGCAGGACCAACCCAAAGCTCATACAAGGGAGGAAATTATAAATATCAGAGGGGAAATCAGTTCAATGGAGATGAAGAGAAGAATACAAATAAAACAATGAAACCAAGAGTTGATTCTTCGAAAGAATCAACAAAATTGACAAACCCTTAGCCAACCTTGTCAGCAAAAGGAAAGAAAAGTCCCAAATCCATGCAATTAGAAATGAAAAGGGTGAAATTACAACAGACCCAGCAGAAATCCAGAGGATCATCAATACCTACTTCCAGAACCTATATGCCAGTAAGATGGAAAACACAGAAGAAATGGACAGATTCATAGATACATATGAATTATCGAAGTTGAATGAAGAAGACCTAAAAATTCTGAACAACCAAATATCAACCAATGAAATCAAAAATGTAATAAAAATTTTATCAACTAAGAAAAGCCCAGTTCCTGATGGCTTCACTGCTTAATTCTACAAGACATTTAGAGAGGAACTACTGCCACTACTGTTTAAACTCTTCAATGAAATTGAAAGGGAAGCAATACTCCCAAATTCATTTCTAAAAGCAAGCATCACCTTGATCCCCACAGCAGAGAAAGACCCAACTGAAAAGGAGAACTATGGGCCAATCTCACTCATGAACATAGATGCAAAAATCCTTAATAATATACTGGCAAATAGAATGCAGAAGATCATCAAGATCATAGACCCTGATCAAGTGGGATTCATCCTGGGGATGCAGGGATGGTTCAACATATGCAAATCAGTCAATGTAATACTCTATATCAATAGAGTCAAGGACAAAAACCATATGATTATCTTCATAGATGCAGAAAAAGCATTTGACAAAATCCAACATCAATTTATGATAAAAACCCTACAAAAAATTGGAAAAGATGATCTCTACCTCAAACTGATAGAAGCCATCTATGAAAAACCAACAGCCAGTATCATACTAAATGGTCAAACACTGAAACCTTTTGCACTAAAGTCAAGAACAAGACAAGGATGTCCACTATCACCACTCTTGTTCAACATAGTTTTGGAAAAATTAGCCACGGCAATTAGACAAGAGAAAGAAATAAAAGGAATAAAGATAGGAAATGAAGAAGTCAAATTGTCATTATTTGCAGATGACATGATACTCTATATAGAAGACCCCAAGAACTCCACCAAAAGTCTTCTAGACTTAATAACCAAATTCAGTCAAGTAGCTGGTTACAAGGTCAACACACAAAAATCAATAGCTTTCCTCTACACCAATGACAGACTCACTGAGGGAGATATAGGGCAAAAAATTCCTTTTACAACAGCATCCAAAAAGCTGAAATACCTAGGAATCAACCTAACGAAAGAAATCAAAGACCTCTTCTCTGAAAACTATGGCACTCTGAAAAGAGAGATTGAAGATGATATCAGAAAATGGACAGACATCCCCTGCTCCTGGGTAGGAGGATCAATATAGTGAAAATGGCCATACTTCCAAAACTGCTATATAGATTTAATGCAATTCCCATTGAGATCCCAGCAGCATACTTCATGGACCTTGATAAAACAATCCAAAAATTTATTTTTAACAAGAAGAGACCCGGAATAGCAAAAGCAATTCTAGGTAACAGAGACATGGCAGGGGTTATCACAATCCCCAACCTGCAACTCTACTACAAAGCTACTGTGATAAAAACAGCTTGGTACTGGCAAAGAAACAGATTTGAGGACCAGTGGAACAGATTAGAAGTGCAGAAACAACACCAGACACACTCAGCCATCTCATCTTTGATAAAGGAGCCAAACACCCTCACTGGAGGAAAGATAGCCTCTTTAATAAATGGTGCTGGAAAAATTGGGTTTCAACTTGCCAAAGATTAAAACTAGACCTATATCTCTCACCATGCACTAAGCTAAAATTGAAATGAATTAAAGATCTAAATATTAAAATAGAAACACTGAACCAGCTGGAACAGAGGTTAGGTAGAACTCTTGAAGACGCTGGTGTAGGAAATGATTTTATGAACAAAACCTTAGCTGTCTGTGAACTACCACAAACATTCAACAAGTGGGATCTCTTCTTATTAAAATGCTTCTGTACAGCAAGAGAAACCACCAGCAGTGTGAAGAGACAACCCACAATTTGGGAAAAAATCTTCGCCTGCTCTTCCTCAGACAAAGGTCTATTATCTAGAATCTATAAAGAACTTGAAAAGATCAGACCTCCCAAATTTAAAGACTCAATCCGAAAATGGGCATGTGAAATGAACAGATATCCAATAACAAATGCTGGCGGGGCTGTGGGGAAAGAGGAACCCTGCTCCACCTCTGGTGGGAGTGTAGACTGGTGGAACCACTGTGGAAATCAGTATGGAGATACCTCAAAGAACTAGGACAGGAAGTCCCATTTGACCCTGTTATTCTCTTGCTGGGGATCTTCCCCAAAGAATTAAAAGAATCATACCACAGTGATAAACGTGCACCCATGTTCACAGCAGCACAGTTTGTAATAGCTAAAACTTGGAAACAGCCCAAATGCCCATCAACTGGACACTGGATAAAAAAACGTGGTTTTTTTTGTTATAAAACGGACTACTACTCAGCCATAAAAAATGAAAAATTAGAGATATTTGTAGCTAAGTGGATGCACATTGAGGTGATACTCTTAAGTGATATAAATAGGACACACATGTATAAATACCAAATAGTTTCTCTAGTGTGAGAAACTGAAAGTGTAAATAATTACTAAACTTATAATAGATAATATGAAATAGGAAGAAAAAGGGCAAAGGAGAAGGAAGTGGGAGGGGTAGGGGAAAGGGTGGAAGGGAATGGAATTAATATGAGAAAATGGAAAAATGGATACCAACTCTTTGTAAATAGGGAGGGATGGAGGGGTTGAAGGCAGGGCTGGGCAAGGGTGAAAAGTAAGAACCAAGAGAAATTATGTAAAGGTGCAAATTTCCAATGATGAATGTCATTATATTGTATAACTAAAATGTACCAATGTTTAGAATGAATAATCGATAATGCAAAATAGGAAGAAAAGGTCCAAAGGGCTAGGGGCAGTGGGAAGGGCAGGGGAAAAGAAAGAAGGGAAAGGAAAAATGATGAGAAATGGAAAAAATGGAAATAAAGTCTTTGTAAATAGGGAAGTGTGGAGGGGGTGAAGGGCGGGCTAGGAATGGGGAAAAAATAAGAACCAAGGTGCATCATGGCAAGGTACAAGTTCCCAATGAGAAAAATAATTGTGTTGTATACCTAAAATGTACCAATAAAAGAATTTAAGTAATTACAAAAAAAAAGAAATGCACTGGCTGTGAATTGTAAAAATGTCAAGTGCAATGGAATGAGGCATGTCTTTAAAATCAGATATTCTCAAGAGGTTGCTGAAGAGTAATTCTTGTTCTTTTATAGCTTCAAAAAACAAGCCTAGCAAAAGTCTTGAAAAGATTAAAACCCAGTGTTAGACCTTAAATGGAATTAGATTACATTCATATGTGGAAAAAAATTTAAAAAGAAATTCTTGTTTGGTTTTAAAATATTTTGCTCAATATTATTTATCATTTGTAACTGCTTCATAACCTATCAACACTTTATAATAAGCATTCCACAATCTTTTGTTAGAAGGGTTGACCATATCCAGCTGTCTTTCCTAGAATTTAATGGAAATTTTAAACATAATGATCAAGTCAAGATAAATGCTTCACCCAACTGATAAAGTTTTAAGGAGAGATATTCAACAACATCGAAATTAATTTAAGTATTAATCAGAATAATATATATTCTTGTTCATGAAATATTAAGTTAATAAGAAAACAGGAAAATAAAATATCTTTTAAAATCTATATATAATTTAAAACACAAACATGCCCTTTTTTATCATGTATCATTAACAAGGCCATTGTGTTGAGTGTGACAGGGTAGTGAAAAATTTATAAGAAATTAAATTAATATCCTCCCAAAGACAAATGTAAAATAATGAAGGACACACTGAAAAGTTAATGCTACCACATTATTTAAAAAGAAAAGAAAAAGAAAATTGTGATCAATCCTACTCCCACTTCAATCAGATTGACATCTTTAATAAATACTTCCATTTAGTCTTTTCCCTAGTGAGATACTATCAGACTCTGAAAAGATAAGGTTCTTTTTTAATTGTTATAAACTTAACTTTTTATTATAAAAAACTGTTCTACTAACAATTTGGAGAGGTAGAACCCTGAAAAAGTTAATGTTAAAAGCACCTGAATACATTTTAAATACAACTCATTTAACAATATTTCACAGCAAAATTTTTAAATGCTACTTATTTTTAACACAGTTAATGTGATGGTTTCATTCCAATAATTTGAATCCCAATAATATTAAGAAAATCTAATCACCATTTTTCTTTAAAGCTGAGAAACAGTATTGTTTCCTGTTTGTTAAATAGAAAATGAACCTCTTTTTACACTGAAATCATTACTTAGTTAATATTTCCAGCTAAATTGCTGGGAAAGGCAAATTTTTCTAGTAACACAGAACTCGGCATTAGGATTAACAATTTAGTTTTTATTTTGTTGATCAAATCTTGCAAATTCAGGGTCTGTTTAATAAGGACCTTGTACATATATCTTGAGGACAGAAATCAATTCATATGCCTAGGATATAAATGACCAACTTCAGATGCAAGGTATGCAAAGTGAAATCTTTAAAAGATATAATTGAAAGAGCAGTTTTAGCTTTATAATCCCCATATTGAACTATTAAATTCCTTCCTCTATGAAGAATATTTCTTTCCACAAATGGATTTCATTAGGAGATGCATTCTTTGTACTTTCTGGTTTTGGGAAAAACAGAGTATTCTGAGTATATTGGCAGTAAAAAGAACATGGAAAACTGTTGCATTGTTGAATAAATCAACAACACCTTGGCTTTATGTATTTAATTTACATTAATACTGCAAACAATCTAAGAACAGTTCATAATCTATGTAGATTTTTTTTTTGGTTCCAGGGATCGAACTCAGGTCCTTGGGCTTGCACAGAAGGTGGTGAAACCACTGAGCTAAATCCTCGGCCCTGTGTAGATTATCATTAATTACAGAAATTCTACTAGTTTAGCTATGTTTGTGATACTTCATAATTACTACATTTCAGGGTCTTTTACTTTCTGGTGTAGTTTAGTAACAAACTGTCAATGGTCTTTCAGTAGTTGTAATATTTTGCATTCCTACCAGAAAAGAATGAGAATTCTTTTTGCTCCATGTCCTAGCTAGCATTTATGTTTTAGAATTCAGTCATTTTTGTAGGTAGATAGATGTATGTTATATTGTTTTAATTTGCAATTTCCTAATGACAAAAGACATGAAACATCTTTTGATATGTTTACGTTATCATGTATATTCTGTGGTGATTTGTCTGTTGAAGTTTTGGCCCATTTTTGAATTAGGCTTTTAGTTTTCTTTCTGTAGAATCTAGAATGTTCTTTGTATATCTTTCATCAGACAGTCCTTTTTTGTAAAGAATTTTTTCAGACTTTGGTTTGTATTCTCATTCTTTGGACATTGTCTTTCATAGATGTTTTTAATTTGAATAAAGTCTAGTTTGTTAACTCCTTTTTATGAACAGTGTCTTTGGCATTATAACTAATGACTTCACACATAAGATCATTTAGGTTTCACACATGTTATCTTCTAAGATATTTAACATATTTTCTTTTATTTCTATGATTTATTTTAGGTTAATTTTTGTGAAAGTTGTCAAGAACTTATCTAGATTCACTTTTTTTTTAAATGAGCATATCCAGTTAGCTGTTCTAGCATTGTTTGTTGGAAAGCCTATCTTTTCTCCATTGTATTGGTTTTATTTCTCTCTCAAAAATGAGTTCACCATCAGAATCACGGCAGACTTCTCAACACAAAACCTCAAATCAAGGAGAGCCTGGAGTGAAGTATTTATTTCAAGTCCTAAAAGAAAATAACTTCCAACCTAGACTGTTGTATCCTGCAAAATTATCTTTCAAAATCGATGGAGAAATTAGATACTTCCACGACAAAGAACACCTAAGAAATTTCATGAACACCAAACCAGCACTCCAAACAATTTTAAGCAGTGTCCTAGAAAAAGACAATGAAGGTCAAAACTCCATGAGGCCCAACAGGGAGAAGCCACCAGGCAAGGTAAGAAACTAAAGGGAAAGGGAGAAAAAAAAGAAATAAAAGAGCCAACAACAGCAAAACATCATGACAAGGATGAGTCAATATCTATCAATGATAACTATCAATGTTAATGGCCTCATTTCACCAAACAAAAGAAAGAGACTGACAGAATGGATTAAGAAGCAAAATCCAGCAATATGCTATACACAAGAAACACACCTAACTCAAAAATAAATTCATGGACTGAAAGTAAAAGGATGGAAAAAAGTTATTCATGCCACAGGAACCCAGAAAAAAGCAGGGGTAGCAATATTATTTTCAGACAAAGTAGATTTCAAACGAAAACTAATTAAGAGAGACAAAGATGGTCAATACATCCTTGTGAAAGGAACAGTCCAAGAGGAAGAGATGACAATCCTAAATATATATGCATCAAATAAGAATGCCCCCAACTATACAAAACAAATATTAATGGACATGAAAAACCAAATAAGCACTTATACAATTGTAGTGGGGGACCTCAATACCCCCGTATCACAAACAGAGAGATCATATAGACAAAAAATTGACAACGAAATTCAAGAACTGAACAAGTCATTGAACAACTGGACTTAATAGATGTTTACAGAGTGTTCCACCCCACAAAATCAGAATACACATTCTTTTCGGCTGCACAGGGGTCATTCTCCAAAATAGACCACATGCTAGCTCATAGGACATGTTTAAGTAAATGTGAAAGAATTGAAGTTACCCCCTGTATATTATCAGACCATAGTGCAATAAAATGGGAGATCAATAACATAAGAAACCACAAAACTCCCACAAACACATGGAAACTGAATAACACCCTTCTGAACAACCAATGGGTCACAGAGGAAATTAAAGAAGAAATTAGACAATTTGTATAAGTAAATGATGATGCCAGTACAACATACAGGAATCTATGGGACACAATCAAAGCAGTTCTATGAGGGAAATTCATAGCAGTGAATGCCCACATTAGGAAAACAGAGAGAACTCAGAAAAATAACCTAATGCAGAGCCTCAAGCTCCTAGAAAAAGAAGAGCAAAACAAACCCAAAGCTTGTACAAGAGAGGAAATTATAAAGATTAGAGCAGAAATCAATGCAATGGAGACTAAGAGAACAATACCAAAAAATTAATGAATCAAAGAGATGTTTTTTCGAAAGAACAAACAAAATTGATAAACCTTTAGCCAACCTTATCAAAAAAAGGAAAGAAAAGGCTCAAACCCATGCAATTCAGAATGAAAAAGGGGAAATCATTACAGACCCAACAGAAATCCAGAGGATCATCAATACTTATTTTGAGAACCTGTACTTTAATAAAATGGAAAACACAGAAGAAATGGACAGATTTCTAGATACACGCAAATTGCCAAAGTTAAATGAAGAAGATATAGAAATTCTAAACAACCAAATCACAATGAGTGAAATTGAAAATGTAATAAAAAATTTACCAGCAAAGAAAAGCCCAGGTCCTGATGGCTTCTCTGCTGAATTCTACAAGACATTTAAAGAAGAACTATTACCATTACTCTTCAAACTCATCAAGGAAATTGAAAGGGAAGCAAGGCTTCCAAATTCATTCCTGGAAGGAAGTGTTACTTTGATTCCAAAACAAAGGACAGACCCAACCCAAAAAGAGAACTACAGACCAGTCTCCCTAAGGAACATAGATACAAAAATCCTTAACAAAATACTGCCAAACAGAATACAGAGGGTCATCAAAAACATCATACACCCTGTCCAAGTCAGATATATCCCAGGGATGCAAAGATGGTTCAACATTTGTAAATCAATAAATGTAATACACTATATTAACAGAGTCAAGGACACAAAACATATGATTGTCTCAATAGATCCAGAAAAGGCATTTGACAAAAACCAACACCCATTAACGATAAAATCTCTACAGAAAATTGTAATAGAAGGTCTTTATCTCAACTTGATTAAGTCTATCTATGAAAAACCAACAGCCAACATACTAAATGGTCAAAAATGAAAACTTTCACGCTAAAATCAGGAACTAGACAAGGTTGCCCACTATCACCACTCCTGTTCTATGTTGTTCTGGAAATGTTAGCCATAGTAATTAGAAAAGTGAAAGAAATAAAAGGAATAAAGATAGGAAAAGAAGAAGTTAAACTGTCATTATTTGCTGATGACATGATACTTTGCATAGAAGACCCAAAAAACTCGGCCAAAATACTTCTAGACTTAATTGACAGATTCAGTAGATTAACTGGATATAAGGTCAACACTCAAAAAGCAATAGCCTTCTTATACACAAATACGGGACACACTGAGAGAGAAATTCAGGAAACAATTACTTTTACAATAGCATCCAAAAAAATGAAATATCTAGGATCAACCTAACAAAGGAAGCAAAAGACCTCTACACTGAAATCTACAGCACTCTGTAAAAGGAGATCAAGGAGGATATAAGAAAATAGAAAGACATCCCTTGTTCCTGGGTAGGAAGAACCAACATTGTGAAAATGGCCATACTTCCAAAACTACTATATAGATTTAATGCAATGACAATTGAAATTCCAACAATATACTTCACAGAGCTAGAGAAAACAATCCAAAAATTCATTTGGAACTAGAAGAGATCTAGAATAGCAAAAGCATTTCTAGGCCACAGAGACATGGCTGGGTTTATCACAATCCCCAACTTGAAACTATATTACAAAGCTACAGTGATAAAAACAGCATGGTACTGGCAAAGAAACAGACCTGAAGATCAGTGGAATAGATTAGAAGTTGCAGAAACAACTTCAGACGTACTCAGCCACTTCATCTTTGACAAAGGAGCCAACCACCCTCATTGGAAGAAAGATAGCCTATTTAATAAATGGCCTTGGAAAAACTGGATTTCAACCTGACAAAGATTAAAACTAGACCCATACTTATCACCATGCACTAAGCTAAGATCAAAGTGGATTAAAGATCTAAATATTAAGACAGAAATATTAAATGTGCTGGAAGATAAATTGGTAGAACCGGTAGAACTGGTAGAACTCTTGAAGACATTGGCATAGGAAAAGACTTTATGAACCAAACCTCAGTAGCACAGGAATTAGCACAAAGAATCAACAATTGGTATCCCATCTTATTCAAAAGCTTCTGCACTGCAAAAGAAACCACCAACAGAGCTAAGAGACAAAGTACAATGTAGGAAAAAAATTTTAGCAACTGTACCTTAGACAAAGGACTACTATCTAGAATATATAAAGAACTCAAATAAATCAGACTCCCCAAATTCAAAGACCCAATTCAAAAATGGGCATCTGAAATGAACAGACATTTCTCAGACAAAGAAGTAAAAGCACCAAATAAACATATGAAAAAAGGCTCAACATCACTGGTCGTTTGAGAGATGCGGATGAAAACAATGCTGAGATTTCACCTCACCCCAGAAAGAATGGCTGCTATCAAGAAATCAACCAATAACACATGCTGCCGGGGTTGTGGAGTGAAAGGAACCCTTCTCCATTGTTGGTGGGAGTACTACTCCGCCATAAAGAATGAGAAACTAGAGACATTTATAGTTGGATGCATATTGAGGCCATACTCTTAAGTGAAATAAATAGGACACACATGTTTAAATACTGAATAGTTTCTCTAGTGTGAGAAACTGAAAGTGTAAATAAGAATTAAAAGGTTTAATAATGAATAATTGATAATTTCAAATAGGAAAAAGTCCAAAGGGGTAGGGGTGGTGGGAGGGGAAGGGGAAAGGAAAGAAGGGAAAGGAAAAATGATGAGAAAAGAAAAAAAAAAAATGGAAACGAACTCTCTGTAAATAGGGAAGGGTGGAGGGGGTGAAGGATGCACAGGTAATCAGGGGAACAAAATAAAAGCCAAGACACATCATGTACAGGTACAGGCACCCAATGATAAATGTAAACATACTGTATACCTGAAATGTACCAAAAAAAGAATTTAAAGGGGAAAACAATCAGTTGACCAGTGCCAGACTGGCAATTGCGAAGTCCTGAGTTTGATCCCCGGTACACCCCCAAAATCGGTTGATTATATTTTGTGGGTTATTGTGGGACTTTTGCTCCATTTCACAAATCTAATGCCTTGATGATTATACTGCTTTAAACTTAGATACTGCCAGTCTTTCAATATTGTTCAAAATCTGTTCTTCAATATTGATTGGGTTATTAGGAGTCTTTTATTTTTACAAGTAAAAGTTATAATTATGTAGTTTGTTAGCAATCACAAAAAGTTTCTGGGACTTTGACTAAGATTAGAATAAATTTATAGATTAGCTTTGGTAAAACTGATCTCTTAATAATACTGAATCTCCTTGTCTATAGCTCTACATTTATTTAATTCTTTTTTATTTCTTTCATCAGTTTTGCAGTTTTCCTCACAAAGACCTAATGAGACAATGATAGGTTTATACCTAAATATTGCATGTTTTTGCAATGCAATTACTAATTATCATGTAAATGATAATTTTTTAAACCTCAAATTCCACTTGCTCTTTGTAGGTACCTAAGCGAGAACTTATATTGTATCCCAACATTAGTTTGAAACTCATTAGTTCCAAAGGTTTTTTTGTTTTTGTTAACTCTTTAGCATTTTCTACATAAGCAAACACGTCGTCTATGAACAGGCAGTTTTATTTGTTTTTATCTTGTACATCTTCTGTTTTCCTGTGTTTGTCTAATTAGCTACAACTTCCGGTATAAAGCTGAAAATTAGTGGTGAAAGGGATATCCTGGCTTTGCACTTGACCTTAGTGGGAAAACTTTGAATTTCTTATTTTTTTATGTTAGATATAAGCTTTTTGTCATCATTCTTTATTGAATTGAGGGATTTATGCTCAATTTATATTTGGCTGAAAGTTTTTAATCATGAATGTGTTTGGGTTTGTTTATATTGTTTTCTGCTTTTATTGATATGTTTATATGATTTTTAATTTTTTATCCTGTTGATACAATAATTTGCTTTCAATTGTTGAACTTTAAGATTGATTGCACACTTGAAGTAAATCCTACATGGTGATGTTTAATTTTTTTTAAAATCACTGCTGGAGTTGATATTCTAATATTTCATCAAGGACTTTTATATGCATATTTATAAAAGTTATCGGCTTCTAGTTTTTTTTCTTGTAATTTTTGTGTGTTGTCTAAATATTAAAGCTAAATGTTAAAACAACTTTGGCTTCATAGAATTAATTAGGAAGGATTTGTTCTGCTTCCACCTGGTAGGGAAATGGTATGATTTCTTACTTTTAGACTCATCTGAGCCTGATGATTTTTACTTTGGAAGATAATTAAATATGATTCAATATCTGTAATAGAGATAACCCATTCAGGATATCTATTTCTTCATGTATAAGTTTTGACAGATATGTCTTTCAAACTATTTGTCCATTTCAGGTAAGTTATCAAATTTTGGACATAGCTTTTTAATACTATCTCTTTATTACTTTTTTCATTTTTATGGAATCTGTGGTTAAGTCCCTTATTTTTTTCTGATTTTTTTCCTTACTGAACTTTGGTAGAAGTGTTTTGATTTTATTGAGGTATTCAAAGGACCAGCTTTGACTTTCTTGATTTCTCTATTTCTTTTTTCCAACTCCATTGATTTCTGTTTTAGTTTTTACTATTTCTTTTCTGCAGCTTACTTTGGAATCAGTTTGCTCTTCTTTACTAGTTTCCCAAAATGGAAGTTTACAGTTTTTAGTTTAGGTGTCTCATCTTCTATAATATATATATTCAATGCTATAAATTTTCCCCAAGCCATGCTTTTGCCTAATCCTATATTTTTTCTAAATTGTGTTTTCATTTCCTTGAAAATGTTTTTCCATTTTTGTTAAGAATTCTTCTTTGACCAATGTATTAATTATTATTCTGTTTAAGTTCCACTTGTTTTGGGATTTTCCAGCTATTTTTGTTATTTTGTTATTGATTTCTACTTTAATTCCACTGTGGTCTGAGAGTATTTATTTAATGATTTCTATTCTTTAAAGTTTATTGAAGTATTTTTATAGTCCAAAATAAACTTTATCTTTTTAACTTCTCTAGAAATGTTAAATTATTGTCCAAACTAAGAACCCTATTTAACTTTCTATCTACTGTAAAGAATCCAAATATTTTAATAATTATTATTATCCTTTTTTCTTAAGGATACTTAAGTGAAATTTTATTGTGATTTTGCCTACTGAGATTTTAATAGAACTTACCTGGATCTATAGATTTATTTGTTGGCGAACTGACATAATAGCAAGATCAAATCTTCCAATGCATGGACAAAACATATCATTGAATTTGTTATCTTCTTAATTGTCTTAGTTACTTTTTTCATTGCTAGGACAAAATATCCAACATCCACAAGTTAAAGGAGGAAGGTTTATTTCAGTTTACAGTTTGTAGAGGTTTCAGTCCGTATTCATTTGGCTCCAAGGCAGGCAGGCATGGCAAAGGAGAAACAGTCCACAGCTAAGAAGGCAGGAAGCAATGAACCTGCTTTGCATCTTTCCCTTTATATTCAGTCAGAGCTACGAGCCTATTGATTGCTGCCACCCACATGCAGACAGAGGCTTCCCATCAGCCACACTCAAAACTGTCCTAACTTCATAACTCTAGATCCAGGCACCACCAAAAAGCCCAACCTATGAGCTCATGAGGCTTTCAGGAGGCATAGATTAAATCGTAACATTAATTATTCTCGTATGTCTTCTGTAATTTTGAGTTTATAGATCTTGAATATCTTTTGTCAGATTTATTCCAAAGTATTCAGTGCCCAAGTAATACTATAAATTGTATTAATATTTCACTTTTGATGATATATAAATATGTTTATTTTATGTATAAACGTTATATCCTGAAACTGTACTGTTACCTCATAATTCTAAGTCTTATTTTTATGTACTTCTTCAGAGATTCCATATAGATTACCATGTCCTTGACCAACAAAAATTTTCTGAATTTTTTTAGCAGAAAATAAAGCAGGCTTAGTTATCATGGTAAGATCCATCTACTATGGACTGAATTATATCCCCTAAATTGTATTTGTTGAAGTCCTAATCATCAATATGATGGTGTTTAGAGATAAGGCCTTTGGAAGATAATTATGTATAGATGAGATCATTGGGGTGGAACCATCAGGAAAGAATTAGTGTCTTTTCAAGTGTTAACACCACAGAACTTGTCTCTCTCTGTCCATGTGAACATTGAATAAAGTTCATGTGCATGTACAGTAAGATGCTGGCTGTTCTCAAGCCAGGAATAAATCCCTTGCCACAACTCAACCAGCCTGGCAGCCTGACAAAGACTTCCAGCTCTCATATCTGTGTGAAAATAATTTATGTTGTTTAAGCAGCAGTCTATAGAATGAAGGGAGTTTGCTGTAACCAATATATAAAAACGTGGAAGAAGTTTCAGAACTGCTTGTTGGCTCTCAATTGTAATAATTTTGAGATAACTGCTACAAACATGGACATCAAAGGAAATTATGGTGAGTGAGGCCCAAGAATGAAGAGGGGAGAGCTGAACAGTGAGCTTCAGTCTCTTAAAGAATGTACAAATAATTATGAAAATAATAATGACAGAAGCACAGATGGTAAGAGCCTTCTTGTGACATTTCAAATAGAAATGAGAAGGATAATTACTAGAATCTAGAAAAAGGTGATCCTTGCAATAAAATAATGAGGAGTGTGATTGAAGTATGTTTTATAATTTCATGGAGGGTAGACTTTGCAAGTGATGAAATTGAATATTTAGCTAAGAATATTTCTATGTAAAGTGTTGAAAGAGTGGCTTGGCTTTTCCTGCCTATAATAAAATGAAGTAAGAGAGAGATAAATTTAAGACAGAATTTTTAAGCAAAAGAGAAAACAAAACTTGGAGACTTAAAAAACTCCTAGTCTATCTACATTATCAAAAATCAGAAAGCTTGTTCTTAAGAGAGCAGTAGGTGTGTGGCTGAACACCCATTTGAAAAAGAGATCATGAGTATAAACTTTGGTTCTACTTAATCATCTTAGCAGAAGCTTGGCATGGATAAGAGGTTATACAAGTAGAAACACTGCCAGTTTGACCTGAGGGTAATGGAGATGGAATAAAATGTCTGTCTTCTTGGATTCTACAGAACATGACTGTATAGTAATTCTAAAGCTAATATGTGCTATACTTCAACAAAAGAGGAGATGACTCTGAGGATAATTCACAGATCATCAGGACTGACACACCCACCACCACAGGCCTTTGGAACAGAGCTTCTCTCTCAAGGAGAGCTCTTGCAGACAGCCACAAGGCCAGTACCTACACCAACCTACATGGCGAGGGTTGCTCTGCAAAACTCTGATGCTGACACTGCCGACCCACTGGATCTAGAGGGGAGATAAGACCAAAAGAATTATTTGTTAACTTTAAAGTCTAATGGAATTCATTAAGCTTTTGATTTTCTTTGGAGCAATAACTCCCTCCTTCTTTCTTATTTGTGCCTTTTGGAATGCTGTTATCTATCCTATGACTGCCACTATTGGTGGTTACATAACTTGTCGGATTTCACAAATTCAAAACACAAGAGGATGCATGGTCCTGAGTTCAATACCCAGTACAAAAAAAAAAAAAAAAAAAAAAACCTCAAGAGAAACGTTTTCTTCAATGGATCACATTGAAGTGTCACTCATAATTGTATAAGATTGTATTTATATGAATTTCTGGACTGTATGCTTGAGGTTTGATGCTAGAACAAATTAAGGCTTTATGGACTTTTGTGATGGGACACATATATTTTTGCAAGTGAGAAGGGCATATTTTGTGGGGCCAGTGGTAGAATGCTATGAACTGAATATTGCTACCTAAAATTCATAAATGTAAACCCTATCTAATGTGATGGTATTTGGAGAAGGGGCCTCTATTAGTCTATAATATTTCTTCAGAAAAATAGAACCACTCCAACATACATGAGGGTAGGACTGTCAGACAGTGTTGCAGACCTCTGTTGTCTCTATGTGCACACACAGAGGAAATGTCACATGAGCACAATGTCAGATGCTGGCAATCTGTGGGGAAGACAGCTCATCAGAATCCAACTATGCTAGCACTCTATAAGATTTCTAGCCTCTATAGATGTGTGAAAGTAAATCTATTTTTACCATTATTTTTCCATAATCCAAGAAAGAATACACTAAGTTCATGTTCTGCTAAACTATGTGTTTTCCCCCATTTTTCCATCACTCAGAGTAAAAACATTGTTGGTTTTTACAAACAAACTCAACAGGAAAATAAACTAATAGCATAAAACAAAAATTGGCATATGTAACTGTAAAGTTTAAAGAATAATGAAGTCACTGGGTTTGAAAATATTACTGAATTCAATCTCTCTGTCTGTATGACTTCAATGACCTCCATTTTGAGGCAGACTTCCTCTATATAGAAGATAGATGGGTGGCATCCAAGCCTCTTTGACAGATTTCCTGCTGCCTTTTGCCTTCTATACTCTCCACTGTGTTGCAAGGGAGATACCTGGGAACCATATTTTCCTGATATTCTTATCAGTAGAATTTTCTGTTAAATTATTACAACTGTTGCATAGTTTCAGCAAGGTAGGAGAGATCAAGAGATGGGGAGCCATCTTTCTGCAGCCATGGGCAGGTGTGTAGGTACAGACAGTCTAAGACATGACTTTTAATTCCCAAGTGTTCTGTTGGAATCACCCATATTGTTGTTGCCAGCACCTGAAACCACTGGGAAGCTTAATTATAAATCCTGCACTTCTGATTTCACTGGAACCCAGCAATGGGCTGCCTTTTATTTCTAGCTATGGCAAAGGCTTTATAAGCCTCTAATAACATGTCTTGAAATTATTTCACCTCCAAGAATCTATAACTGCTCTTTTCTGACAAAATTCTGATGGATTCATTGGTGTAATAAATCATTTATAGATGTTGCTCTCAAAGAATTAGAAAAGGACGTTCTTTCAGTATCTGCGAGAGTTTCTCCAAACACTCCTCAATATTTGTAGTTTCTTTTTTGGCTCACATTTAAAACAAAATTACTATGTTTAGTTTATTCATAGACAGTTCCTCATATTTCCAGCATAGAGATTGGGTCTCTTGATTATCAGACATCAGAGACACAAACAGTGAAAAAGTGGAATCTTCCAACAGAAAGGAGCAAATGTGACATTAGAACAGGACATCTCTGGAAATGTTCTTTTGGACAATACTATATAAATATGTCATTAAGTATATTATGTTTTTATATTTTATGTGTGAAATTACAGAATAAATTGTATTTTCCAAAGAAGGTACATGCTATTGGTTAGAGGAAGAGAAACTTTGTCACCTTTACTTTAAACAAAGAACAATTATATTCAGCTGTATTTGCTCAATTATATCTGGCTATCAATTCACTGAGAAATTAATTATGAGAGAGAATTGTCAAATATCTTAGAAACAAGAACTGTACTGTCTCATTTCTTTAGCAGGTTTTAAGATTTGTTTCCCCTTCACAACTAATTAATAAATAATTTCAATACATACATAACTTATTTACAGAAATTATGCACATGTTACAGAATATTATTTTCTTATGTGTTCTCTTTATAGATTTTAGATTTTATAAGCATAATATTAACTTCCTTAAGAAACTGAGAATAGAACAGCAAATATCACAATACCCTATGCTATTTCTCTTCTTTTTCACTACAGAATTAGAGATATAAAATTTGTGATTACTAAACATGCTAATCAACTTACTATAGGGTTACATGTCAATAAACCTGTATAAGGCAACAATATCCTAAATTGAAAATACCTTTAACCCACTTGATCAACACAACATCAGAGCTTAGAAACGCCGTGGTTAGAGAGTATCGGTTGTCCTTGAGATTGCAAGGCTAACTCGGACCTCGCAATTGCCACCACCCAGCATGACAAGAGTTTAACCCAAGCCTGGGAAATATAAAAATCTGAAGTAAAAATTTGAATGTAAATCATTTTGCATCATCATAAGAGTGTGACCATCGTAAGTCTGGGATTGTCCTATTAGTGTGACTTAATGGCTAAAAAGTTTTTTTTTTTTTTCATACTGGGGATCGAACTTGGGTCCTTGAGCTTGCGCAGCAGGCAGAGAAACCACTGAGCTAAATCCTCAGCCCTAAGCTAAAGAGTTTTAATAAAGAGACAATTGAATGATTGAAATGAGATTGAAGTTTGTTTCTTCTTTCTGAATTACTGTTAATATTACTATTACTGCTGCAAAGCAGCTGTTCCAAAATGACTGTTTCCTCCTTGCAGTCATTCAAAAGTTCCTCGAATTCCTCCCTTTTTAAAATCTCTAACAGCTCGTACAATCATGTGTCATTCTGTGTTTCCAGCTGAGTCAAGGTCATCTGTTGGTTTAAACCAACTGGATAAAGAAAGGAAGTGTGGAGCATGAAGGGGGCTTACCTACATACTTAGTGCTTAGGCCTTGAACTACTAGCAGTCATCCTGTTGACTGTGCCTTACTCGTACAGCTACACCTTAGCACATTTAATTTAAGCATAAGATACATATGAGACAAATCTTTTGACTCAGTGAAAGTTCTAAAAGACACTAAAACAATCCCAGACTTACAAAGAAATAGCCTAGGAAATTTGCTTGAATTCTACCTACATAATTTAACATTATAAATTAAAATGTTGTTAGTCAACTTTCTGTCTGAAATCCATATGTGAAATAATCTATAAAGAGAAAAGGTATATTTTGGATCGTGGTTTGAGAGCTTCCAGTGTATGACTGAGTGGGTCCATTGCTTTCAGATCTTGGGTGGGAGTGACGGATGCCATTGTTGGGGAGTGCGTGGTGGAAAAAGATGTCACCTCATAGCCAGGATTTAAAGAGAACAACGAGGGGACTAATGACATAAAAATCTCCTACCAGTGTCCAACGCTAAGGACTCCACCTCTCCCAAACAGCACCACCCTGAACAAACCTTTAAAACATGATACTTTTGGAGATACTTAAAATCCAAGCTACAGCAAGCTTAAACACTTGGATTTAGAAGTGACTTGCTCTTTCACAAAAGTCTTCTGATTTTTATTTGACACAGACAACTTTGTCAACATATTTGCGATATTTATATATTAAAAAATGTGTCTTCTAAGTGGGTGAAAATAAAAATAATATAAATGTTTGTAATATAATTCAAAGCTGAGGACCCTTAATTTCCTTTTGGATAATGCACCTCGAGGAGTTAATTTTTTTCCTCTGAAATCTGACTTTACCTTTCACTACCTTCCCCCTTACAAGGGAAAATGAAGCAGCACTACATCTGGGCTTTTTGAATGGTGACAATATATTGGGGCCAATCATCAATAGGAATAATGGAACCAAACTGGGAGTAGAATGTAGGAAAGTACAAGATGTTGAAGGATAAATTTATTCAAAAGTAAAATCATAATATACAAATGTAGAATGAACATATATAAAAAATCTTTAATGAATTTAATAATTAATGAAGAAGTAATAAGATATTACAACATTTTCCAGGTAGAATTTCAAGAACATACATATTTAGGCGACAGTGAATACTGATACGGACTAGCAATTAGATGAATACCTGGTCTATTCACAAGGCAATCATCAATTTCATTCCATCAGAGATCATTCTTTTGCATTTCTACAATGATAAGTTATTTACAAGATAAGTTTTCTATGACTTAGTGTTGAAAATTAACTCAAAGACAATGATATTTGAGATAATCTGAGTGAGCAACGAAAGACATCCATAGATTGTTTCAAAATATTTCTTAATTTTTCATTATAAAATGGGATGTTTAATAGAAATGCTTTCTGCTTGTACAGGTTATGAATTTTAGATGAAGTGAGAGAATTAGTATAATCAAAATGTGAAATAAAATTGAATAAAGCAAAGAAGTTACTTCTAGAACCCATTTCCATAAATCATATGGAATTGGTAAAACCTAAAGTGAAAAGCACATTAAAAATATGTGGAAGCATCTTCTTGAATTATTATTCAATAAAGCTTTTTATAACATAAAAAGAATTGTTTATTCATTCACTTAGAAATTATTTTACATGCGTAACTAGAGGTCTAATTATAGAAATGACTTTCTAGAACTACTAATGATTCATATCAAAACTGAATGCCACCTAAAAAGAAATAATAAGAATTACATTTGATGATTGCATTAGAATCTGGATTAATAATTTTTCTTTTAACAGAGGATCATGTGTCTCTTCATCTGGAATAATTTTAGGTAACAGTTTTCTGTGGTGAAACAGGGCTGGTCTGGGTTCTGATATTGATGGCATTCAGTAGTTTGATAGCTTTCAGGTCACATCTGAAAGGCCTGCAATAAAACATTCTGAGAACATTTTCATTGACAGTCAAATTTCAAATTGGCTCCATTTGATTCAGCTGACAGACGCAATGTGAAAGCCCCATAGTACCTATTTATCTCAGCTTTAAAATAAGCAAGGGTTGCTTCAGTGTAGGTCACTCAAAAGTTGTAGGTTGATGACGTTTTACTTCATGTGAAACTCCTACATGACTATTTTGACAATTTCTGGAAATATGAAAATAACACTTAGGAAGTAGTAGATTCTATAGTTGTGTGGGAGGTGAGACTTAATCATTGCTCTTTTCATCTTTAAGCTTGGTTTAGAAATCAATGCTTGGGATCTCTCTAGAAAAACAGAGTGTCAGTGGTTTTATATGAGAACTACTGAGTATGTTTTCTTGCTCACAAATATCTCATTCATTAGTGTCTGACACGTCCATCATAGTCACTTTTTGTGTTAAGGCAATGTACCCAATTAAAATGTGCATACCAATAGGAAAATAATTATTTTACCTATTAACACCTGCATAAGAATAGCATATCCAATTAGTGAGGTCCTGATAGAATGGTATGTGGACCAGACAAGATTTGATTGAAAGCAAAGAAAAAAAACAAAACAAAACCAGTAAGACACTTCAAGAATTGGCAGAAAAAAATAATTTCATACAGTAAGGAAACATAGGGAAAGACACCTGTGTAAGAGGACATCTTAGTCCATTCTGGTTGCTATAACAATTCTACAGGTTGGAAAATCCAGAATCAAGAGGTGGACACATTTGATGTCTGACAAAGGCACGCTTTCCTTAGGTGGCACCTACGGCCTATGCTCTCACACAGCAGAGTGGGCAAAGTAGTTCCACAGGGCCTCTTAAAAAATAATTCATCTTATTCAAGAGTTCTCTGCCATCATGACCTAATCACATTCCCAAAGGCTCTACCTTCTAATACATTACCTGGGAGGTTAGCTTTCAACATATGACTTTTGAGGGCAAATGAACTTGGAAAAAATATCAGAATAAGGAAAGAAGAAACCGCAAAATCTTATAGTTTTCACAATTTTGCCTAGTGTTCATTGTGTTGATGTGAAATTCTCTTATTCTTCTATGCTTGCAAATGATCAGGCCTTTTTGGAACTATTTCTTCAAACACTAGAGCCCAGTACTATTTCAACCAATGGTGGTGAGAACAGTCAGCTGTGGGGAATGAATCAAGTATGTTTCAAGTAAACACAAATACATTTAATATTTGTGTTAGTTCTCAATTTATTACTGAGGTTAAAATTCACACATTAACAGATGCTCTACAATAAATACCCAAGAAAATTTGCACAAAACAAGTTAAACAAAGATTTTATTTAAGAATACTGTAATAGGTTAAAGAGCTTAAAGCTAACTGTTGAAACAAAAATGGGGAACATTTCCTATTGTAGGTGTGCTGAAGTAGTTGAAAAGTGGTCAGCAAAAGCATGGAAAATAGGGGTAATATCTTTTTTAACTTTATAATTCAAAAGAATGACTCCATGTTCTAGATGTACTCCACAAAGAAATTCCCAGCTTGTAGAACTGCCAGGAAATTGTGAGAAGATTTACATCTTAGAGGGGCAGAGAAAGAATTCAAAATTATGAATTTTCTCAAGTAAATACTTTTATAAAAGTAGGGGAAGTCAAGGATCTATAGTTAGGAAGAAATAGTTCTAAGTTTATTTAAGGTGAGGAGAACGTTAAGGTTTTCTTCTCATAATAGATTAAATTCTATTCTTAAAATATTAAATTTATTCTTAAAATAAAGAGAAATATCACATTTTCTTCCTCATAGGTGGAAACAGAAAAATGTTGATTGCATAGAAGTGAAGAGAACAGTGCTCAGTAAGGAAGTGCAGGGGGAATACAGGATAGAGAGTGGATAATGGTCACTGAAATACATTACATAGAAGGAATAATGTTCAACAGTACAGGAGTTCACAATTTATGAAGACCTCGAGGAGAGGCTTTGCATGCTTCCAACACAAAGAATAATAAATGTCTAAGGTGATGGATATTTTAGTTTCCCTGGTTTGATCATTATACATTTAAGTATTGAATAATCATATTGTGCAATTTAAGGTAATTATTTAAAAATGCACACAATTGTTATATGTCAGTTTGAAAGGTACACGGTTTATTAACCTGTCTTCGGAGAAGGTGAGGGAGGGATACTACAGAAAGAAGGGCTTCTCCTCTAGTGTCTTGGGATGCAGTGGTTTCATGGTGTGGGTGTGAGGACATTAACTGGGGTTCTGCCTTAGCCACTTGACAGAACATAGACTCCCTCATTGGTGTGGCGGCGCCAGAGTGTTCTGGGAATCACTTTTATTAGCCCCGTCCATATGGACATCCTGTGATCTAGGTTCCCAGCCTACACTAGAGGCCCTAGCTGTTACACAGTGAAACTCCAGCCACAGCTATTACTCATCCTTCCTACCTTTTTTTTCAAGTGTTATGTGTTATTTGCTCCATAACTGCAGACCAGCTGTGGCCTGGCTAAAAAGCACCTGCTTCACTTCTGCCATCCAGGGGATTTAATGAAACCTTCTCTGAAGTTCTAGGATGTTCCTAAACTCATCCTACACATAGAATTAAATTACAGGTTTGCTGACTCATACTGTGGATAAAGAATTTTCAGGACCCATCAGTAAGAGACATAAACAGATTTATTAGGTAGAAATTTAAAAGTATACACTTACGGAAATAGAGTGTTGTCCCTCAAGACAGAAAGGTGCTTTATGATCTGGAGCTGGGTGTTTGCGTGGGTCTTGGAGATGTCTTCAAGATGGATGGGTGATCTAGGATGAGCAATCTTACTGTCTGTCAGATTCCCCATCTGGTGGTGGGCTGTATTAGAATGCAAACCTTGCAGTTGAGCTATGCTTCCCATTAATGTACTGCTTCCTGTGGATGGAGGTTTATGGGAGGAAGCACGATTTACTGGTGAAAAGAAGTAGTGTATTCACAGGTGAAAAGGGCCAATATGCAGGTAAAAGGGAATTGCCTAGGCTTATTTTGTCTTGGGAGAAGAGGAAAAAATATTTTATTTTTAAATCGGGCTTGTGTCTAGAAGCTGTAGTTTTATTTTTCTTTAAAGTAACATTTTTAAAATTCCAATTTCCTTGTCTGCTTTCAACCTATCTTTATTTCTTCTCTCGTACATCATTATGAAATCTGTACTACACATTACACACTTAGGGAAATATTTATTCTTCCTTATCCTTCAAGCTAAGGAAACTAGTAGAATTTTATTACAGCCTAAAGTTTCCTTTTTAGCAACTTATTTTTCCTTTCAGTCTTCCTCAGTTTAAATCCCTGAGTACTTCTAGCTATGACTGGATCCAGAATGCTATAATGTTCCTTACTACATTACCTTTCCCCTAAACTACAAATTCAAAAGGGTTGACTTAGTGTGTTAGATAGCTTTCATCACTATAAGGAAATACCTAACATGAGCAATTTTAAAGGAAGAAAGGTTCATTTTGGCTCACAGTTCACAGGTTTCAGTCCACGGTCTTGGACTGTGGTTTTGGGCCCAGATAGCACAGTATATCATGGTGCAAGTGCATAGCAGATGATGTTGACTTACCTTGTAATAAACAGGAAGCAAAAAGAGAAACAGGAGTCAGGAGTCTTACTGTCTTTTTCAAGGGAATATCCACAATGATCTAACTTTCTTCAGGTTGCCTGTGTTTAATGACTCTGCCTCCCAATAATTCCAGAGCCTGGACACCAAACCTTTAGCATATGGGCCTTTGGGAAGCATTCAAGATCCAAACTTGAGTATAAGTGTGTGTCAAATTCTTTTAAATGCATGAATTGATAGTATTAAAAGAAAGGTATCTATAAAAACTTTGCTTTTTCTGTATGATCTTAGGGAAAAGGATCATAATTTTTAACATATTCTTAAAGATCTCAGTGATCAAGGAAAAGTTTAGTATATATATTTTTTTCTAGTCTAGAAAGTGAATTCCAAGCGGGGGTGAGTTTTAGAATCACTTTTGAAGCCTTAAAAATACCGCCTCCTAGACCCCACTCAGAACAATTAAATCCAAGTTTCTAGAAGTGAGACCCATTTGCATTCGGATCCAGTGTTCTTTGTAGTCTCTCAAGCATTGCTTTATCATTCTTGCTTAACAGAGAAGAATGTCAGACAGAAAGTAGGCCCTCCCTGTATCATTCCCTTTGTTCTTACAGAAACACAATATCCTATGGTAAAGCTCATTTTTCTTGTAGTTTCCACAATATAAAATGGCCCTATATTAATAGTCAAGCTTAGGAATGTGAGTTATAACCAAAACATTAAACTTGTCCATCTTTTGAGGTTGAGGTCAAAAAGCCCTACAGCAGATAAATAATTCCAGCATGAACATGAGAGAAAAATTTTCCAGCTAAAATGACCTTTCAAGTGGTAGAAAATGACCTTTTGAATAAAATTTCTTCAACACTGTTTACAGAGCTCATTTAGAAAATGCCACCTAAAAACTGAGTAAAGGCATGTTCTGAACCAAATTATTTTAAATTTAGTTTGAACTTTATACAAGCAATTTGGCTGTTCCTGATATAGCATGCAGTGAGAGGAAAAGAGAGCTAACACCATTCTTTCTAAGCACTGAAGTAAAAACTGACTAAATATGCCAAGTATATTAAGCGTCAATATATTCTTTCGAATAGTACCATAGTAAGTTTATTTTTGGATAAAGCGATTCAAATGTTTTTTGTACAAAACCTAAAACATGATGCAGCACAATTTTGCCCAATAGATTAAAGGAAAAAAATATAATGTTATACTTATTTCATAATTTCTCTTCATTTTCTAAAGATACTCTTAACATTGTCTAAGTGGTATGTGAGTTGCCTGGGCTTCAGAGTTCCTGTATATTTATACTAGTAATCTTATTAAGGAAAGATGTCAGGTTCTTGACTTCCAGCTAATCCCCTCATCTTGTCTGACAGTCTTGGTTAAACAAATGGTTCTTCTCTTATGGATCTGAAGGTCAGCAGTATATTTAGTAAAACCAAAGTAGGAAATGTATTGTTCAAAATGTATGATTGATCGAAGAAGACCTTTTTCTCACCTGTGCTGTGAACTGAACGCTGATGTCTTAAATCTGAGGGGTTTGGCTGATGAGAAATAAATTGGGAGAAAAAGTGGAAGTAATGCTTATGTAACCATAATCTCTATTCTATGGAATCTCCCTGAGTTGCAATAATTATTTTCCTTTGTAGACTATGTAATCCGTATTTTAGAAAACGTATAAAAAGACTTAAAGAAATGTAATGGTAGCAAAATTAGTGTAAAAATTAGAAGAATTTAGCCTGTGATTGACATTAATACTACTGATTAAAATACATTTAAGATATATAAAACATACACACTCAGAAATTTGGAGTTTTTATACCTTTCTGCAAACATCTGGTGGTTGCCAGCAACCTTTTGCTTTCCTTTGCTATAAGTAATCTCGGCCTCCTCACTACATTGAATTTTTACATGTCTATGTCCAAATTTTCTTTTCCTAATAAAGATGTCAGTCATTGGATTAGGTCCTATTGTAATGTCCTATTGTAATGTAATGTGATGTCATCCTAGACTGGTTACATTTATAAATTCCTATTTTAAAATGAGTTCACTTTCATAGGTCTTAACTGTTAGGACTTTAGTATATAATCTGGAAGGACGTAATTCTACTCATTATGCTGAATATTTCAAGAAGGCTTGGAACAATCTTTTGTAAGTTTTTAGATATGCAAAGACCTTATGGTATTTTATTCTTCTTTTCAAATTTTTTACTTTTTGGTATGTACTGTAAGCTTATATGTATATTCTAAGCATCACATGATATTACTATTAACACAAGGAGTATCCCTCTACCTTCATTCACACAGGTATAATAGTCCTTTCCTTTCCTCTTGACTACTTTCTGAATCTTCCTTACATAGTAATGTGGATATGTGTGTGGATGTGTGTACAGAAAACTTACATTTCAGCTTTCATATCAAAGAGATAATGTGATGAATTAGGTGTCCTTTCATTATCTCCTCTAAGAACAAGATTCTTTGATCCATTCATTTGATATCTTCAAACGTAAAGGTTACTTAACCCAAGGCAGTTTTCTAAGTTTTCAGTTTACAAAATGATGCAACTTTAATTCTGCTCTGATGCATAAAATGGATCCTTAGTCACTGCTGAAATAGAATGAGAATTTGAAGATTAAAATGTCAGAAAATTTAATATCCAGTGTTTTATATGTATGGGAAAATAGCCACTCATACCAGCTGTCTTGGGAATTAATTGCATAACTTTTTTGAGGAACCTTTGACAGTATGTATCCAAAACATGACAAAAAGGATATATGAATTTAAAAATATGTGCCATACATATGTATTATTTATTGAAGCATTACTTATAACAACAAAAACCGAGATATAATTTACAAATCCACAGGAAAGGTTTGTCCCTCAATGGAAAGCTATATATTGTCCATAGCACACTTTCCAGTGTTATTTTATTGCAGGAGAAGTATTTTCAACTATGTAATTTGTAAATTCTAGATAATTCATAATGATGCTAAATAATTCCTGTCTTTAGGCATGTAAATTTTGCCCTTCCTTTCTCAATCATGAGAGTAGTTTATTCCCTCCCTCTTTCCCTCAGTGGTTGTAACATCTCAATGGTTTCCTCCTACTGAGTTCAATGACATCTTTTTCACTTGTTATTTTTAAATCTCTATGAGTCATAATTTTATTTTATTTTGCAAATTATTGTTTAATATGTCTTATAATAGGGATTGAACACCACATCCATGCAAAGAAATACTGCATTCATTAAAATTTTCTTGCAGTTGCATTAATAGTATAGATGTGGTTTAGCAAAATTTTCTTTTATAAAAGAAGAATAAGGGCTGGGAATTTACTTACTCAGTGGTTCCACCACCTGCCTGGTCCATAGTTCGATCCCCAGTACCAAAAAAAAAAAAAACAGAATAATACCTAATACATAGTTATATCATGTAAAGTATTATATCTAAGAACTTTGGAAAAGTGCCTGCACACAATATAGAAGGCATAGACATATAATATCTTATTACATTTTAAATGATACAAAAGTAGAAAGTATAACTCATAATTGTATTCTGTTTATACATTTTAAGCTATACTGAAAGAAATATAGCAAAATTTTAATTTTTTTAGTATAGAAGTCTCTTTGACTCTTTTTCCATTTCTTTATTTTTACCTATTAGATTGGATATGGGTTAATTTTATGATACTTAAAATGATTTTTTTAAAAAATTCAGTTTGTGAACCATTTCAGCAAATATAATAGAGAAAAGACAAAAAAAGTCTTCTCAGGATGAAAGAGGAACATCTTGTTTCAATGTTTTCCATTGTTTTCTTTGTTTATCAACTTCACTCAATTTTATAAACTTACCCTGTGTATGGAATATGAGTAAAATTCATTTGACTGTTAGGAATATGACTAACAGAAAGAAAAAACCATAGCAAAGTCATGGCACTTTTTATGAGAAACATTGGCACGTGCATGGGTAGATGGTGCCTTACCTCTAATTAGCAGAGGATGTACATCTGGCGGTTCTGCTTGTATTTCCAAAGTTGTAGTTGAAGTGAGGAGCAAGGCACGACCTGGGTACCGGGCTTCTTTCCTAAGAAGTTATAAAAGCAGACACAGGCAGAGCTGAACCAAATGGAGCTTCATAGTTTTGTTGTTTTTGTTGTTCTATCTGTAACGGTAATAAGATATATACTCTCTTTCATTGTTCCTGTCAAGAATTGGAAGGGAGGAGTTTAAATTAGTAGTCAGTACGAGTGCTCCTAATACCAAAAGTAAACAGTACAATCTTCTTAGTCATCCAAAATCTGCATTCAGCTAATGGACTGAAACCTACTTTAAGAAATAATTTGTTAATTATGATGCTGTTTTCCTAGATATTTGGTCAGCAACAATAAAGTATGATTTTAGTCTGAATGTCCCCATCTGGTTGCCTTTTTATTCAACTACTCTGTCTGGGATATCCATTCTGTTTGTATTCTCCAAGAAACCTAAAAAGATTCAGGTACATTAACTGAAAATACATTCAGTAGAAAAGAGAAGATTTTAAATTATGGATTAGAACACACTCATTCTGATAAGAACTACACTTATAACAAAGAAAAAGCCTAAAAGTTGAGTAGAAATCGAGAGATAATTTCTGATCTTTGGCATATTCATATAAAGACAATCACATGAAAGGAAGACCTCTACCCAGAAGATAAAAATAGAGCTTCCTAGCTTAATTCTGTGTCTCCTTGGCAGCATCTTAAAGGTAGAGGCAGTTTGGTAAATATTTTGCCTATATGAATTTTTTTCAATCTTCCCACTATGCGCTTGCAAAGCATGAAAAAAGAGTAGATTTTTGTCGTTTGTTCTTTGATAACTTATAACTCAAAGTAGATGTAATTGACTTATCATTTCCTAAAATAAATTCTCAATACTTAAAGCAATGTGGAAACAACATAACAGTTGTATGTTTTATAGCCTCCTTACCTGTTTCTGCAAGTCAGTATTTATTGGACCATTTTGGTGATGATATTTTAAGAATAAATGGTAAGCTTACTTTTGTAGAAAAAAGTGTTACAATGGAAAACTATGTATCATCTATAACATAATCTTCCAGATTTGTGTGATTCTAGCCCTGGTCATTGTCTTTTCAATTTTTTGAAAGATTTAGGTAAATAATGTCCTGGCTGGGAGTGATTTTACTTTACTTGCTCTCTTGTGTAAAAAATTTTTTTCCACATTTGAGTTCATTTCAAGATTTCTTTACTCTAGTATTGTAAATTTGTGCTCTTTGTTTTAGGCTTTGTTTATATTTGTGTGTTTCCTTATATGAATAAAGTAATTCTACAATGTATGTACATTTTTGCATTTGTATGAAGGACATAATTTTTATTCTTATTGATATTATTTTAAATTAGTAAGTCATAATTATATACATACAAAGTTACTGTTGATAGACAATGTTAATGATTAAATCAAATTAATATATCCATTGTGCCCTTACTGTTATATTTGGACTCTGGCACTATTGGGAGGTAGAAGACACTTTAGGAGGTGGAGCTGAGTCAGAGGAAGTAGGTCAGTGGGATTGTGCCTTTGAAGAGCATCCTTTCTCCCGGTTACTGCCTGATTCCCATGAAGTGAACATCTTTCCACTGCCACAGCTTTCCACCATAATATATGGCCACACCACTGGCCAGAAACAATGGAGCTAGCTGACCAAAAGCTGAAATCTTTGAACTGTGGGCCAAAACGTATCTTTCCCCTATAAGATTTTTTTGGTCAGGTATTTTGTCACAGTGACAAAAAATACATATACTTTTTTTTGCTAGGGGACATTTAAAATTATTGTTTTATCTATATTGAAATACATAACAGGATAGTAGTAAGCATTATCACTCTACTGTGCAATTGGTCTCAAAACTTATTTTTAATGAAAAGTATCTTTTAACAGTTCTGGAGGTTTTCTACCAAAATGCCTGATTTGGCTCTTTCACGGAAGTCAGAGGTACATTATTGTTAAACAATGTATCTCACAGGAATAGTTTAGTCTCTCAGACTGAATCCAAAGCAGTAAACATGACCAACTTCATGTTTTTCTAATGTTACTTTTACTCTTAGTACTTTGTTCTTGTTTGACCTCAGCTGATAAACTATACATTGTTGGAGCTTTCATTTATCCTTTGACCATTTGATGATCTCTGTTTTTGAGATTTATTCCCTGTTGAAAGAGAAAACTGCCTGGCTTGTTAGTAATTTTATCTAATTTGAAATTTGGTTTAAGGTCTGATCCTTTGTTGACTGCTATAAATAGATGAATTGATTAGAGATATCATCTCTGGTGAGAGATAAAAATGTTTTTTTTTAGTCTATCCTGTTTGTCCATTTTGAATGTGAATTAAGAATATGCCTCCGTTGGAAATACAGCAATTCTTTGATAATAACCATTGAATTTTAAAATTCTGTGTTTACTCATCACCCGTGGCTAAAATTTGAAGTTTAGCTATGTTTGTCATTTTCATTAAAACTGATTTAGAAATGATTTAAAAATTGAAGGGTAAATGATTTAGATGAATCCTAGCAAATCAAACTAGCTTAATGATTTTGTTTTAATATGAAATAGCTATGTCTACTGATTTATCCAAGTAAAATATATAGATTCAGATTCTACTGGATACATCTTCCTAAGCTTGCATGGGTTTACAAGTTGTATAAGTTACTTACTTATATGGATTAAATAAGCTAACATTATTTCTCCTTAATGTTTAAGGTTGTGAAAAAAATCTTTGAGCTTAACCAAACCAATTCATTATTCTGATAATTTTATATCAATAGTAATTATGCTTTATAGTATGTTAATTTAAAATGTAAGATCTTTTGACAATTTTAAACTTTGTAAAATGATTAAACAAAGTCATTAATATACATTCACTAGATAACTAGAAAATTTCTATGATAAAAGATTGAAGCATTGATTATTAAGCAGAATTATTAACTTACTTTCTTTTGTTTCTTATTTTTATATGGTTCAGAGAGATTGTATCTTTAGGTTCCTTAATGAATGTGCTCACTTTTGTCATTCTGAGAAGTTTAGTATGAATGATGGCTGTGTTCATGAACTATGTTAGACAGCAAAGATGTCTTTCATGGAGATCCATTCTCCCTGTTTTGCGAAAATAGAAGTTACTTTGTTTGAAGGTTATTATTGATATACTGGAATGAGACTACTTATAAGCAATAGTTAAAGAAATTCACACATGTAGAAACTTACTATTTTTCAAAGGAAAGACAAGTGCTCCCCTAAAGGAGTTTTTTTTTTTTTAATGTCTCTGAATCTCTTTCCACTCTTCAATGTTGTTAAACATCACAAAGAGTTTTTATGGGTAATAATTATATTTACAGTGTTGTAAATCGAAACAATTTTTATAATGCTTACTGATTCATTTAAAGATGGCAATGATTAAGATTCACATCAGTAACATTCTAGTAAAAACATGAAACTAAATCTGACTTGTTGAGATCCTTAACATTGACCTTAAAGTATGAATTTGTTCCAGAATATTAAAGAGGATAATTAAGAACAATTATTACAAAATAATTTTTTGATTTATAATGGCTGAGTTTGAAAATCTATGAAATTTTTTAAACTCTGAGCAAAATGTGTCTGGTCCTCTTGGACTTGTTTTCTTGATTTTCTTTTCCTTGCCACAGCATTCAACATGAATTTTTCTTATTTTTCTGTATAATATTCTAGATAAAAAGATTTTGAAACTTACCAGAGTACTTTCTATGTTTTTTGTTGATTTTTCTGCTGCACTTGTCAAAGAAAACAAAGTTTTCTCACATAGAAAAAAGCTAAGATTTCTTACTATCGCACTACCTTTAATGTTTTATTATCACCCTGAACTGAGAGAAAATAGTATTTCTTACTCACTGTGATCTAATTTAGTATTAAAGGCTCTTGGCAACTTTTGATTTTTGTTTTTTCAAAATCAAATATAAAATACAACAAAATAGTTTTTGGGATATTTTACACAAAAATGATTTTGAGACTTCCAAGAAGGCCTCTGAAAAATAATAAAGCATTATTCTTTCATGAAGAGGTGCTAGAAATAAAAAGATTCATTTGCTATTTTTACTATTTTTCAGTGTCCATATTGCCCATATTATGTTTCTATTTATCAGAGTCCTGGTACTGCTTTGCCTTGGTGATAGATGTCCAGTGTAAACTTTAGCAGTCAGAATTTCAGTTGTATTTCAAAATGTTAACATAGATTCATAGTTACTTTTTAACTTGAGTATAGAATTTTTAGGTCACTAGTTTTCAACTGGAAATTCACAATACTTGCTTATGAAGCTTCATCATATCAATGTTTAAATCTACTACAGGTTTACTGAATCTTCACTTTATTTCTTTAACTTATTCTGAGTATGTCTCACTATATGTTTAGTATAATCATGATGTATATCTGGATTATTTTTGTATCAAGCATTTTCTTCTATGTAAAGATGGTCCACTTTTTGAACTGACTTTATTATCTTATTTTGCATGGTATGTAAATGATTGAAGTTCTTTGTCATTTGTATTATTGTTATAAATTCTCATTGGATGGTTCACTTTTGAAAATTAACCATGGACCTTTTAACTCTTTTGTTCTGTCTATAGAGTTTTTGTTGCTTTACTGTGGCACTTCACTGAAATCTCTGAAATCAGCTATAGGATAATAGATTTTTCTCCCACAAAGAAGTATATGAAAACCATATGGAAAAGGGCATTGCCAGTAATTTTAGATATAAATTTCTGATGATATACTTGAACAAGTTTTGAGATTATACTAGTGAAACTGCATCATAATTATTTTTGTCTTGAAGCAGGTAGGTTCATACAACACCAAACATTAGATATAGAGGAAGAAATTACATAAATCTGAATGAACTGAGTGATGATTATAATTTTACTTGGAAAACTATTGATGTTGTCTTTCATTTGATATATAAGGAAGGTCTTTCTCTTTCCCTATAAATTTTATAGATCAAATAATTTAGTATATTTTATTTTTATAAATTAAAATGAAACATTTGTGAATGATCTTACTTCCTAATTAAGCCCACCAGAATTTGGTAACTCTTACTAAATATTCTTATTTTTGTAGCTTTATAGGTATATGTATATATCAATGATAACATCTGGTCTTCCTCATATCAAAATGTAACTGGAAACATTGGTTTTGCAATTAAGACTTTGGGATTGTAATTTAGACAAACAATTCTGACCAGATAGTTTAAAGGAAAAAAAATACTTTGTGGAGAGCTGGGGATTTAGCTCAGTGGTTTTGCTGCCTGCTGCGCAAGAGCAAGGATCTGAGTTCGATCCCTGGTACCAAAAAAAAACAAACCATCTTTGTGGAGCCAGTGCTTACAGAGTCCTCTTGGAAGAATCAGAGTGGTATCTCACTTACAGGATTCTGACCCTAACAAGTGAGAAATGAAGACTTCCTGAAAGTTTTTGGAAGCTTAAGATATTTGGGGGACATTGAGAAGAGAGTGATTTCCCCATGTAAATAGAAATTGTAGGTGAGATCTAATGGTGAGTTCTTGGGTTGGTTTCTGAACCTCAAGAGTCTTTGAAGTGTCCAGTTTGTCACTCCTTATGAAAACTTTAAGCAAAACAAGCTTAAGAAAACCTATATGCTAATGTAACACCTTTTCTACACCTATGTAAATTACCAGGCCAAATCTAAAGAGACTCTTCTTATTTTGTGATCCAGAACAATCTCTCAACATACTGTAGAAATGTTTTTCAACATATTATATTCTATAATATGCCTTTCCAGTTTTATTCTAGCCTAGTTAAGTTTATTTTGTCTGAGCTATCTTTGCAACTATTCATAAATTGTAACTGATAATATATAAATTCTCTGCTTGTTAATGACTTCAATTAATTAAAGGTGGAAAAAGTTGTTCCATTCTCATTTTTAATTCATCTCAACATTCCCTTAATCCTTATAAATCTATGCTGCTTTGACTATTTTCCTTTGAACTAATCATAATAACATCTACTCAGTTTCCTTATATCCCAGGAATAAAATATATTTTAATGAATATTTATTTTTATGTGTATGTGAGTCATGATTTTACCTTTTCTGAAGGTTATCTTTTAACAGTTTTTCCAATGATATTTACAGTGAATTGAAAATAATGTGATTTAACTATATAGTGGTTATAAAAACTGATATATAAATAATACTATCAACCACAAGAAAATATTTTTCTAAGTGTTATGTATTTAAAACAATTGTAAAATGTGTATCTATTAGTTGACTAAGAAAAGAAAAACAAAACAATAGGCATTTTCTCTATATTGTAATATAATAATAAAGGATAAGACCATTTTTACCTGGCTACAGCAATAAGCAAATTTGCTTTACTTTCACACTAGGTCAGTAAAGTTATAAATAGGAAATTAAAAATAAGTAAACACATAAACTAAACTTGAGTTAGATAAGTCCTTATGATGGAAGTCAGAGGGGTTATTTTTCTACAGTCATATTCAATTTGTGTGTAAAGATTATTCTTTGTCATCATTCCATTTTTGTATCTTGGCTTGTTTTTTATACCAAAGACTGTGATAAATCAAATAATGTTTCATCTACTTCAGAATCTCAATCTTATATAGGACATAAGAATAAATATTTTGTTTCTATGAAAAATAACTGTAGGAATCAAAATTTTATCTTTGTATTTTGCTCTTCATTTTTAATCACTGTAATTGGAATTAAGTAAAGATTTGATATCCTGGGGACATGACTTGTGCTATGGATCTTGGAAGGGAAAAGTCCCTAATGAAAGGGCAAAAACTATCATTTATCTTTAAATAATAACTTTAAAATGTATATCTATATTATGACAAGACTCACAGAGGAAGTTGTTAAGCTTTCATGTTTTACAGTGCAGTGGGCATAACAGGCACATTCATATAACGTGTCCTGATCGAAGTTTTTCCACCAGAATGTCTTGTTTTTTAAGATTCTAACTTTCTAGAACAAAGTATATTTTAAATTTTTGTTTGTATCTTAGCATAAGTTTGTTATAAATTATTCTTGATTGAGTGTTTTGCGTTGATATGCATTCATTTTAAATGAGATGGAGACTCCTCGTTAATGTTGTTGACTGAAATAGCTGGATTTTAGGACTATATCACAGACACAAACTCTGGGACAGCTATAATGAAATCCTACTTGGAAAACTACTCCCCAATGTTATTGGTGGAGAAGTTGCCTCTCAGAAATATTAAATAGTATTTAACAATAACTATTTTTATCATTTCAGCAAATCCACTGTATTCTAGAAATTTAAGAAACTCTTCAGAGATTGAGAGAAAAATGTTTTAAGATTGTACTACTTACTTTAATATTGCTTTGTTTTTTGTTTTTTGGGGGTATCGGGGATCGAACTTGGGTCCTTGCACTTGCACAGCAGGGGGCGAAACCACTGAGCTAATTCCTGGGCCCTAATATTGTTTTTAATGTTCTCTTGAGATTCAAAAGTTTACCATGAGTTTCCTAATATCTTTAATTATAATTTAAATCTAAAAGTCGTATAAATAAATAAGATGAGGCAGGCAGAGAGGTACTTGAAATTAGTTAATTGAAGAGGGAAGAAAGAGTAACAGAACCTCCTGAGTATTCTACATTTTAAAATTAGAAAAATAAGACCAAAACAAAATCTCATAGCAACACTTGTTGTCTATAGTAAGTGCAACACAGATAAGCTTATTTGTGAATCCACTGGGACCACATCATAAAATAATGATCACTTAAATTGGAATAATAAAATAAATCTCTGTTCCCTTTGGCAATAACTTCATTAATAGCAGTTCACTTATATGGAAATTTCATGATTCAGCATTTATAAATAAAAAAACCCTGAGACTTTTTTTGGCAGTAATTATTTTATTTTATTGTCTTAATTTTTTGAGACTATTCTAAAAAGAAACAGTTGCCCATTGTCAGCTTTGAAACTAAACGAATTCCATCAAAATATTCATATACATTTTCTAACAGAAAAAATGGCAGCTGCTTCCTGGTTAGCTGAATATGAAACAGGAAAATAGCACTGATGATTAGAAAAATGAACTAAAGATTCATTTTTAAAAATTGAAATATATCTCATAATATCAAATAACTGCACCTCAACTCAAGACAGGAAAGCATGGAATGGGTTTAGCTTTATAAAATATGATAAACTTAGAGAATTTTCAGAATTAAATAAAGCATTTTACATGTTGTGAAGCAGAAAGGAGAAAGAACAATATAAAGTATGACTTTCAGAAGAATAAAGTTTAAAGGCCAGGGATGTAGCTCAGTGGCACTGTATCTGCCTACAAGCACAGGGTCCTGAGTTCGATCCCCGGTACCCCCCCCAAAAAAAAAAAAAAAAAAGAAGAAGAAGAAGAAGAAAGTTTAGGGGTCTGGAAAAGGTTCATTTCTGAAGAAACAATAAGGCTTTGCAGCCATCTTTACAGCTTTAAGCAATAAGAGGAAATTAAACTTAACAATTACTTTAACTAAAAGTTTCCAACTGTGTACATTAAGGCAATTGTACTAATAATGGTCTATTGATTGTCTTTCATCCGCCATGCTTCAATCTTATTTGTTTTAGTTTATGCTGTGGTTATTTCTTAGACTGTGCTTATTTTCTTCTGCTTATACTTTTTAGTATTATGTAAATAACAATGATTATAAAACTTATTGTTGTTAAGTTTTATTCATAATCTCAATATATTTCCATAAATTTTATTATTTGAATTTTATGAACAAGAATAAATCTTAAATCCATCATTAAATAATTCAATGAGCATGATTAACTGCTATGTTTTGGGTGTGATTTGAGTGTCCTTAAAGCCCATTGTGATTACAGGTTTGGATCCCAGGATGGTCCTAGGAGAAGGTGGTAGAACTTTTGGAAGGTGTGGTCTAATGGGACATCATAAGATAACTGGAGGCATAAGGTGTTTCACATGTGGCCTCTTTAGTAGTTATCATCAGATGAATGTTAGTAGAAGAACCAGCATGGCTAGACCCATTTTCTTTCTCTTGCCTTTTGAAGATATGTTTGCTTGCTTCTCCACATGGTACCCCCATTATAGGCTGCTATTTATTTTCCTCACGAAGGAGAAACCAATGAAATTACCCAATCTTGGGTTTTAACCTCCAAAACTGTAAACTAAATAAGCCTTTTCTTTTTACAAGTTAGCTTCCTTGATATTTCCTTGTAGTAACACAAAGCTGATTAGTACACTACAAAAGCAAAAAATATTTGGTGTGATATTTTAGCAACATAGCTAAATTATTAGTCAAGTGTCAAGATTTCAGGTCATAAATGTTAAACAGTTTGTTTATGGATCAAAATAACATGCATATAGAGTTTAGTATTTAATGTACATGAAAAATATCGATATAATAATGATCAATTTATGTGGCTTTACTCAGCTATTAATTGATTTAATTATGCAGAAGACCATACAAGAGGGAAACTGCAGTATTTTTTTCCATGCTTCTTTTGTTTTGCATCCTTCTAGCTACATTATTTTAACCTCGTGGATACATTCCTACATTTTTGTTTTGTACTTTCTTCTGAAAATAGCTCAGAACATTTCTCAGCATTATGAAATGTCATCCAACACATCTAAAAAGTGTGACAAACATCTGTGATTCCTCATGTCTTTCATACGTGCTAAGACTAGATTTCCTACTTGGAGAAAGTGGCTCTCTGTGAAGCACTGGGGCATTATAATATTACTGTTACATTATTTAAAATGGTACATTGCTCCTGCTTTGTTCACAGGGGTACTGGAAACTTCAGTAATTAGACAAATATCCCAGTGATATGTAATCCTAGATCTGCATGTAAATGGAAGTCTGTTAATTTCACAAGGTCTGGAGGAGTATTCAGTTAGTAGTTGATAATAAAGACATTAAAGTTAGTTGAGCTCAGATGCAGAAAACCGCCTCCCTATGGCCTTATTTGATTTTGATGTGGTACAGTGAAAGACATTCATCTAATTCTATTTAAAATGTTAGCTAAAGTGGAAGAAAAATAAAGAAAATGGAATGTAGACCTTAAGTGATCTACATAACATTCTTACTTTAGTAAAATATATGTTTAGTTTGAAATGACAGGCAATTAGGGACAAAAACTAATTCTCAAACTAGATATGAATAACCTGAGCTATAAAATATAACAGTTCACATTTCCTTTCTGGATTCTGTCCAAGAGACTGACAAACAGCTGATCCATCATTTTACACAGATATGTACATTCTTATACAGATATGTACATTACTCTTTACTTGAAAAGATTGAAATATAAAATAAAATAAAAATAACACCTAAAATATGAAACATTGAAAAGATGAAATATTGGTTATTGTAGCATATTTGTTAGCAAGAGATTGATGAATAACACTAAAATGACGATTTTATAAATCTCTGGATAGATTTAAGCAATTTTACTGCAAATGTATTGATTGATTTTTAAAATTGTAATCTACTTGGCTTGAAGCCAAGGATCTTTAAAGAAAACCCTAGATTATATCAACCATGATTGTTCCCTACTGCTAGCCCTGACAGCCATTGCTAGCTTCCCTTAATTTCAAGCCTGTCAGGTTCATTAAGGAACAACATGGCTGAATGCTTTTTCAATGATCACATCATATTCTGGTTAAAGTATGACCATGAAATTTTATAAAAATTTGAAATTGAAAGCTCACTATGGTGAAAGCAGTTTATCTCTGATGAACCTAGTTTCTTTATCTCTAACAAGTTTAAGTTGCATGACACTTTTATGAATATTAACCATGAGAAATTGCCTTAGCATTGTTAGATGAAAATTCCTTATATTCACCGATGTTTTCAGTTTTAACCCTTTTGAGTATATAAATATACATTTGCTCATTTATAAATAATTTTCACATATTCCATTAATTACTTTTACTAAACTTCTAAAGTAGGTCATTTTCAAATATGTCTTGAATAACATAGTCATGTTTAGTTGTTTGAAACTTTGGCTACAAAAAGCAAAAATGAAGCAAATATTATTAGCTTCATTTAAACTGATTTTTTAGGTTCATATACAGAATTTCTGAATTTATTGCAATAACCAAAACAGCCACTAAAATGGATACTAAGACTTCAAAAAATATACATATTGTTACCACAAATTTACACAAAAATAGGTACTTATGGTACAAACATACACTGATCAATACTGAGCTATTACAACAAATTTAAGAGTTGACAGCTGAAATTAGGGTGTTGCTAGTACTTCAAGTCACAGCATAGGTTTAGCAAATGGAATATTTCTTAGTTCTAGATCCTCATTTTTTTCACATTTTCATACTGGAGAAAAGAGGATACATGCTCCCATTGGCAGAGTGTAACATAATGGCCGTGTGTGTGTGTGTGTGTGTGTGTTTTAGTGACACATGAAAGTGATATATCTCAAATTGATGCTGTCTTTAGGTTCTAGGAAATGTAATGGTGTATTAGCAGGGACAAATTGAGTTAAGAATATGACGGAAGATAAAAAAGAGGAAACCGATGAAATTACCTCTGTGAGAGTAGTTTACCTGGAATTGATGCCCTACATTCAAATGCTTCTAAGGCAGACAGTGATAAGCACAGATCTCATATTAAAAAAATACTGTCCAACTGTACTCTTTATGCCAAATAACTAACTAGCAGCTTCCATTAAAGTATGATTTTGGGCTTTTTTCATCCTGATGTCTTTTAAATACTCAGTAAATAATTAGTGGGAAAGTGTATGTAGAAACCAGCTATAAAAAGAGCTTTTTGTTAATTGTTGATTAAAAATTCTTCATAAGGGCTGGGGATTTGGCTCAGTGGTTCTGCTGCCTACCTTGAAAGCACAAGGTCCCGAGTTCAATCTCTGCTACCAAAAATAAATAAATAAAAATAAATTCTTCAAAAATTGAACAGCTCTATTTTAAAGTATAAGTTAATGAACACTAAATGTAACTTTTTTAGATTTCAAGAAAATAAAAATTAGATCAAGATAATTTTTCCTAGGTATTAGAAACTACAAAATTAGTTTCTCAAATTCTTATCCTGCCTTAATTAAATATTGCACATCAATGAATGAGTAGAAGGATTTCCACAACTTGACAAATAAAATCTTCAATAATTTCATTTCTATCAGAAATAAATTACTCTTTTGTGTTAGAACATCACATATTCATGGGATTTCTATGTAAATTGTAATATCAAAACTACTCACTTTTCAGCACTGGTATAAAATACCCAACACTCAAACCCTAAAGGAAATGGCTTTTCTTTTGATTGTGATAGGTGCAGTCCGTGGTTGGCTGGCTTCAAGGCAGAAATGCAATGGCAGAAGAAAGCTTCTCAACCCACAGCAGCCAAGAAGCAGTGGGAGAGAGAGGAGCTGGAGACAACAGTACTCTCATCCAGGTCACATCCCCAGTGACTCACTTCCTTCAGCCAAGAGAGCTTCTAATAACACAATCAACTATGAACCCATCAAATGATTAATACAATGACAAGTCTTATCCCCTCAATTGAAAAGTCTCACACATAAATATATGATCATTTTGGAGGACTTTTTAGACTTAAGTTATAACAGTAAGGAAGTATTCAATTTTAAGTCGTGTTCATTTTTTATTTTGACACATGGTCTTAGATTAAAACATTCATTTATTATGGCCATACTTCCAAAATGGCTATACAGATTCAATGCAATTCTGATTGAAATCCCAACAGTATATTTCACAGAATTAGAGAAAACAATCCAAAATTTCATTTGGAACCAGAAGAGACCTAGAATAGCAAAAGCAATTCTAGGCAACAGAGACATGGCAGGGGGTATCATAATCCCCAACTTGAAACTATGCTACAAAGCTACTATGATAAAAACAGCATGGCACTGGCAAAGAAACAGACCTGAGGATCAGTAGAACAGATTAGAAGATGCAGAAACAACTCCAGAAATACTCAGCCACCTCATCTTTGACAAAGGAGCCAACCATCCTTACTGGAGAAAAGAGAGTCTCTAATAAATGGTGTTGGAAAAATTGAATTTCAACTTGCCAAAGATTAAAACTAGACCCTTATCTTTTACCGTGCACTAAACTAAAATCCAAATGGATTAAAGATCTGAATATTAAAACAGAAACACTAAACTTGCTGGAAGATAAGTTAGATAGAACTCTTGAAGACATTGGCACAAGAAAAGACTTTATGAACAAATCCTCAGTAGCACAGGAACTAGCACAAAGAATCAAAAACTGGAATCTCATATTACTGCAAGAGAAACCACCAACAGAGCTAGGAGATCACCTACAATGTTCGAAAAAAATTTTACCAGCTGTTCCTCAGACAAAGGTCTACTATCTAGAATATATAAAGAACTCAAATAAATCAGACCCCCCAAATATAAAGACCCAATTGAAAATGGGCATCTGAAATGAATAGACATTTCTCAGACAAAGAAGTAAAAGCAGCAAATAAACATAAGATAAAAGGTTCAACATCACTGGTCATTCTAGAGATGCAGATGGAAACAACACTGAGATCCCACCTCACCCCAGAAAGAATGGCTGCTATCAAGAAATCAAGCAATAATACATGCTGGTGGGGCGGTGAGGAGAAAGGTACCCTTCTTCATTGTTGGTGGGAGTGTAGACTGATGCAACCACTGTGGAAATCAATATGGAGATACCTCAAAGAACTAGGACTAGAGGTTGCATTTGACCCAGCTATTCCCCTGCTGGGTATCTTCCCAAAAGAATTAAAAGATCCATAACACAGTGACTTATGCTCACTCATGTTTATAGCGACACAGTTTGTAATAGAGAAAACTTGGAAACAGCCCAGTTGCCCATCAATTGGAGACTGGATAAAGATGTGGTTTTTTCTAAAATGAAGTACTACTCAGCCATAAAGAATGAGAAAAGAGAGACATTTATAGCTAAGTGGATGCATATTGAGGCCATACTCTTAGGTGAAGTAAATAGGACACAGGTGTAAATACTGAATAGTTTCTCTGTTGTGAAAAACTAAAAGTGTAAATGAAGATCAAAATATATAATTGATATTGTGAAATAGGAAGAAAAGGTCTAAAGGAGTAGGTTAAGTGGGAGGGGTAGGGGAAAGGAAAGAAGGGAAAGGAGAAAATATGAGAAAAAAAAAACATGGGAACAAAGTCTTTGTAAATAGGGAAGGGTAGAGGGGGTAAAGAGAGGGCAGGGGAATGGGGAAAAAATAAGAACCAAGATACATCATGTAAAGGTACAAGATCCCAATGATGAATGTAACTGTATTGTACACTGAAAATGTACCAATAAACTTAATGGAAAAAGTTCATTTGTTCATATTTCCTTCCCTCCACTTTTTTTCCCTGCGAAGAGCAAGTAGGGTAGAAACCAAGTTTATCTAAATACATTTTGTTTTATTACATGCTAAAGTACACATATATCATTACAAAGTGATATAAGTCAGATCCAGAAGGACTGAAAATGAATTTATGACCAGGTGTACA
Organism: Heterocephalus glaber; assembly: GCF_053883595.1. NCBI lineage: Eukaryota > Metazoa > Chordata > Mammalia > Rodentia > Bathyergidae > Heterocephalus > Heterocephalus glaber. The sequence continues at coordinate 31,080,669 of NW_028258344.1, read as the reverse complement.
TTTGTTATTTGAGTTTTTCCTAATATGAATCATTTTCTCAGATTATTGGAGTAGGGCAACAAAATATTTTTAAATATTTAAAGCACCCAAATTTAAATTTATTTGCAAAGCAGTTTTACCTTGGCCATTTTTTCTGCCTTTATTCTATTCTCCTACCATCTTTTCCAATGTGTGTGTGTGTATATTTTAAAATAGACTTTTTATGGCAGTTTTAGGTTCACAGTACAGCTGTGTAGAATATACACGGATTTTCTAAAGGCTGTGTCCAAGGTATATAGATCTTCCATATATCATATGTTACCACTCATGGATTCAATGTCCTTCATTATCAACATCTGCTAGTAGTGTGGTACTTTTATCACAACTGAGGAACCTACACTGATAAATCATAATCCATAGTCCATAGTTTACATTAGTTTGTTCTTGATCTTATACATTCCATAGGTTTGAACAAAATATGATGTATAATATCCATCATTTTAGAAACACACAGAGCACTTTCACCATCCTAAAAACCTCTATGTTCTACATTCATCTCTCCTTCGGCAACACCAACCTTTATACTGTCTTCATATTTGTACCTTTCCCAGGATATCATATAGTTGGAATCATATGGAATGTAGCCTTTTCAGATGGGCTTCTTTCATTTACTAACATGCATTTAGTCTACCGTGTGTCTTTTCATAGTGATAGCTCATCACATTTTAGCATTCAGTAATTTTCAACTTTTGGACTTACCACAGTTTATTTACACATTAAGTAACTAAAAGTAATCTTGGTTGCATCCATGTTTCAGCAATTATAAATAAAGATGGTAAAAAAAAACACCTTGTATATTGTTCTTCTGTGGAAAAGAAAAAGAATAGCTCCTCTGGACAAATATCAAAGAGTGCAAATGCTATACTATACAAGGTTATGTTTAGGTCTATAAGAACCACTGAACATTTTTTCAAGGAGATGGTACTATTTTATACTCACACCAGCAGTGAATGAAATTTCCGGTCCTTCCACATTCTCATCAACATTTGATGTAGTCAATGTTCTGAATTTTTTCAGTTTAGTTTGTATGTAGTGGTATTTTAATGTTTAATTTTGCCTATGACAAAAGATAGTTTAAGGTTTTGGCTTATTATTAGTTAAATTGTATTTTTATTTTTGAATTTTAAATTTTTAAAAATATATTTTGGATAGCTGCCTTCTATGAGATATATCTTTTGCAGTATTTTATCCTGGTCTTCCTGTGGCTTGTCTTCTCACTCTATTGATACTGTCTTTCACAGAGCAAAGGTTTTTAATTTTGGTGGAGTCCAAAGTATCAATTTGTGTCAGTCTTGAAGTTCAGTTATGTCAGTTCTCCACTTTGTCCTTGTCCTTCAATACTAAGATGGCTGTTCTGAGTCTTTTGTCTCTCCATATAAAATTTGCAAACAAGTTTTTAATATCCACTAACTAAATTACTGGGTTTTATTGAGATTGCAACCAATATGTATTTCCCACTACCAAATGTCTTCTTGTCATAATAAATTTTCAAACTTGGTAATTTCATTATTCAAGAAAAATTGATATTAGTTCCCTGAAATTACTTAATTATCTCATCAGGAAGCTGTGTAAAAGTATATATAAATATAAAACTACATTTAGATCCCTTATTTTTATAGCCATTATGGAACTATAAAACCAGGAGAGGTTTACACATTAAATGTAAGATTTTAAAACCAATAAACTAAATCATTAATGAGTTGTGGTTTTACTAATTTAGATTTAGAGCCCAAAAATATAACATGAAATTTTAAGTTTATTCCATAGCTGTTTCGTAACTGCGCTGTAACTAATGAGTGGGCTGCCTGTGGAAGTAATTACTTCAGAACTCGGTTGCCTATTTGAATTAAGTGATTCTCATAATTAATGTGCTATCTTTCAATATCTTTCTCTCTTTTTTTGCGATTTTGAAGGTTAAGAGACCATTCTATATTGCTGAAATATATGTTAAAAATTCAACATAACTAAAACTGGAATATAGAAAAAAACCTGTTGCTTTTACCGTACTTACTGCAAAATACTGAATAGTAGAGTATACTTTCAAATGAGTACAAAGCTGACTTTTAAGAGACATTGAATAGGTTCTTTTGGATTTGGCATACCATACCAGCATGGTTGGCATCACGTGTTAATTCTGCTTCCAGCTTTCTTTAACGGAGTAATTTTTTTAATTTTATTTCACAAAGAATGAAGTGACATCATTCTGATTTTGTGTGACATTAGTGACCATAACCTCATAAATAAATGTACGTCCTGCAATGTTTGTTGATACTGCTTTTCAGTGCTTGTTCAGATAATCTTCCTCATGCTGATACTTATGAGAAAATTTTATCGAGTAAAAAAGTCAAAAGGAAATTACATCTTTATCTATGTGTGTATATCATCAGATTTTGAAACTGTACTTGAGAACACATTTTGAGGAACATTGATTTAATAGAAAAATTCCAATCTAGCCCTACCTCTCTTATAAGCTATGAATACTTGCAATTCACACTTCTTTCTGCCTAAGTTTTTTACATCTATTAATTGAAGGTGTAGATCAGAATCTCTCACGCACACTAAAATGCTACATTCATTGCACAACACTCAAAACCAATAACCACTTAAAGTTTTAGATATGAAACAGGCAAAACAAATAATTTGAAAACAAACATTAATTTGTTTAGCATGATTTAACAGAGTACAGACCCAATTAGTTTACTAGTCCATTTGATGAAGAATTTAAAATATACATTTATTTTATTGTACATTTAAATGTACAGTTGAAGTATCAGTTTCCAAGTTATATTAATGATGATTGTCTAAGTTTAAATTCTAAGTAGTAGAATCTGTATAATTTAGCATCAAAAATCATATTTGTAAGAAATACATAAAAATATTCTATAGATATTTTAGGTCTTGCATTTAAATTTTGTAAACATGGACATTTCTCTTTTTTGAATTTTATAATACTGTATTAAAATTTTATTAATAATTCTATTTCCTTGTAGGGGTATGAAAGAAATGTTTTGTAAAATGAAAATCCTTAAGTAAATGTAACAAAAGTTAACTATTACCAACATTAGATACTTTCTTATACAATTTGAAATAATTCTTATTACATTCCGTCCATTAGAGGGAAGTAAGATCACATTCTCACAGAATGTTACTTATGTATAGAGAGGCATAGGATGCCTCTAGCAGTTAAATATTTAATCTTTTGAAATTTGGTGGATAGACGGATTATTTAATGCTCATAACATATTTTGAAGAATATTGTTTTGATTTATGATTAAGTTCAAAGATCATATTACAAAAAGATTACTTAATCTATATTGCAGCCGAAGTCTTGTGTCAGCACTTTTGTCTCTTTATGGAAAAATCTAAGTTTTTATTTTATGTAATGTTTTTATTTGGTTGGTCTTTAATAATGGGAGGCTTTATAATTTCAGTTCTTTATTGTTGTAATTCTGAATATTTCAAATGAAACTACTGGAAAAATTTTGATATTTGCTTATATAATGAAATTATTCTTTTTTTTAGTTTTTTATTGTCTCTTTCTATATATTATGTGTAACAAACTGGCAATCTTACTTTTTTTAAAAGTATACAGTACTTACGTAATATTATTCAGTAGTAAGATCATTTTAATACTTAGGAGTATTAAGTGCATTCATATTTTTGTGAAACTAGTCATTGCTCTTCATCTCCAAAATTCTTTCATTTTGTGAAAATGAAACTATATACAAATTAAATAATGACTCCCCATACCCTCCTGGCCCCTGCCTCTGGCAACCATTACTCTGTCCCTAATTATGACTATAATTATGTTTAAGCACCTCATCTAAATGGAATCTCAAAAGTGTCGTTTAGTGACTCATGTATTTCATGTAATACAATGTCTTAAAAATTCATCCACATTGTAGCATACATCAGAATTTCTTTTCTTTTGAAAGCTGTATAAAATTTCGTTATATGTATGCATATTAAACCTAATACTAAAAAACCCTAACTGTACCAGTGACTCCAATTCTAAATCTAAATCTAACATGACCTAATCACAGTCATAAAACTAACTGAAAGTAATGCTAACCTAACTCTAGCCCTAGCCCTAACTTAACCCTATCATTAACTCTAATCCTAAACCTTAACCTTAACAGTAACCCTAAATCTATTCCCAGCCCTAGACATATGCCTCACCTAACACCAGTCCTAGCTTGAGCCATAAACCTAACCCTAACTAAAAATAGACCTACTCCAAACTCTCACCCTAACTCTACACTAACCCTCAGCCTGAATCTAATCCTAACCATAGCCTGAGCCCTAGTCCCATCTCTACCATTCACCCTAATCCTGACTATAAATTCTAATGCTAACCTCAAACCTAAACTTAAACCTAACCCTAACCCAACAATAAACCTCACCTTAACCCTAAAACTTTAAAGTGATCCTGTCCCTATTCATATCCCTAAACACTAAATCTTACCCTAAACATAGTACTAGCCCTAGAACTACCCGTATCCCGAGCCTTGGCCCTTTCAATTAGCCAAGACTTAACCAGGACCCTAAGACTAACCATAACTATAATCTTAAACCCAATTCTAACCATAACACTATATCTAATTATAAATCAAACCTAACCCTAAGCTTACATGCCACCCAATCAGCAATCCTAATGCTAATGTTGGCCATGGCCCTAAACCTAATCCTAAATCTAGCCCTAGCTCGAACAACAGACCTAACTATAGTCCTAAACCTAAAAATAGAACTAATCCAAACCCTAACATTAAACCTAACCCTAACCCTAACCTTAAGCCCTGGACAAGGCTTTATCACTAACTCTAGCCCTAACCCTAATCCTAGTCCTAACCATAACCCAACTTATTGATGGGCCTAGCAGTAACACTAGGCAAAGCCTAAACCTAGTGCTAGCCCTAATCCTGGCACTGACCCTGATTTTAACCTAATGCCTAACCCTAAATCTATCCTTAATCCTAAGCATAACCCAAACCTAACTGTGACCATAAACGTAACAGTAGCCCTAGCCCTAATCCTAACCCTAAAACTATTCTTAAATGTAGCCCTAGGACTATTCCTACACCTCCCTCTAAACCTAGCCCTAATTCCACCCTTAAACTAACCCTAATCATGGTCATAACCTAACTCTAATACTGAACCTAACCCTAAACCTAACTCTAGCCCTAGGCCTACCCTTAACTCTATCACTAAACCTAACCTCACCATAACCCTAAACATAACCCTATCTAAAACTAATAATAACCATAAATCTTACCCTAACCATAGCCCTAGCTGTAGCACTAAACCAAGTGCTACACTGAACCCTATATCTAGACTTAGCAATAACCATAGCCCTAGACTTAGAATTAGCCATAAACCTAACCCTGATGGAAAAGATAAACTTAGATCTAAACCTGAGCCTAATGATAGTTCTCACCTGAACCCTAACCCTAGCTTTAGCCTAGCTCAGGCCCTGACCCTGACTCTAATTCTAATCTATAACAGTAACCCTAACTCTAACCCAAATCCTAGTCCTCACTCTAACTATATAGCCCTAGCCCTAGGCCTAGCCTTAGTCCTAACCCTAGTTCTAGCTCTAAACCTAAACCTACCTAGAACTCTAACTCCAACATGCCCTCAACTAACCCGATCCCTAGCTAAATCCTCTGCCCTAATAGTAACACTAATCCTAACAAGAAAGCCTAACCTTAAAACTAATACTAACACTAACATCTAATCCCAACATTAACCCAAACCCAACCCTAACTCATAACCCTAAACCTAAACCTGACTCATAACTTTATCCCAAACCCAGGACCTATACCTAATCCTAACCCTAACTCTAGCCCAAGCCTTAGCCCTAGTCATAACTCTAACTCTGTCTCTGACCCTGGCTCTAATCCCTACCTGTAACCTTAACCCTATCCAAAACCACAATGCTAATCCAACTCTAATCCTAAACCTAACCCTAAACCTTGCCCTAGCCCAAGCAAAAACTCTAACCCTGAATCAGACCCTGTCTCTAATTCCTAACACTAACCTGAACTCTAAGCCTATCCAAAACCATAACTCTAACCCTAACTCTAACACTAAAACTAGACCTAGCCATATCTCTAACTATAACCCTGACTCAAACACAAATTCTAATCCCTAACCCTAACCCTAAACTTAACCCTATCTATAACCATAATAATAACCCAAACCTAACCTAAACTTAAACCTAATCATGGCCCTATCACTCAGGCTTACAGTAACCCCAAACCAAATCCAACCGTTAAAACTAACTCTGAACCTAACCTAAATCTAACCCTAATCCTAGCCCTAAATGTAACACTAAACTTATATTTCAGCTATCACTCTAACTCACTTTAACTTCAACTCTTACTCTTCCCCAGCCCTAACCCTAACCCTAAACCTAAGACCAACCCTATATTAGCCTGGAACCTAGTCCTAAATATAATGGTAAAATTCAACTTTATAGTAGCCATCATGCTAAATCTAACTAATCCTGCCCTAGCCTAAGACCAAGCCTTGCCCTAACTCAAACTCTGATACAAAAAGTAACCCCTAAATTTAATCCTAAGTCTAAACCTAAACTTAAACCTAACACTAACACTGGCCCTAACTGCAACACTAACTCTAAAGCAAACTCAAACCCTAACTTTAGCACTAACCCTTACCCAACCCTAACCTTAACCCTAACCCTAGCTCTAGGAAATATGGATTACCATTTTCTCATATATAGGAGGGTTTATTTCTGGACTCTGTATTCTATTCTACTGTTCTTGTTAAGTTTCCTTCTAAATATTTTATTCTTTTTGAGGCTGATATAAATTATTTTCTTATTTCCTTTTCAGATTGTTCACTGTTAAGTGTATAAAAATAGAACTAGCTTTTCAGTGTTGTATTCTGCCATTTTGTTGAATTTGCTAAATTCACCCAGGTCTATAGGTTTTGAATAGTCCTTAGGGTTTTCTGTATGTAAGATCATATCATCTAATATAGAAGTAATTTTATTTCTTTCCTTATAATTTGTGCCTTTCATTTATTTTTCTTGACTAATTACTCTGTCTAGGATTTTCTGAACTATATACCTGTACAATAAACAGGGTGAAAACAAGGAACTTGACTTGATTATGATCTTAGAAGAAAACTATTCAGTCCTGCATCATGATGTAAGAGGTTTCTGTGTGCTTTGTATTTGTAGATTGTTTTTTTTGTTCGGGAGGTCTCCTTATATCCCAATTTTATCGAGTTTTGATCACATAAGGATGTAGAATTTGCCATATGATTTTTCTGTATCTGTTGAAATGATTATTATTGTGTTTTCTCTTTTGTTGATGTGGTATATTGTATTGATTAATTTTATTTATTATTAATAAATAAAATTAATAAATTGATTAAATTTATTAATTTTACTAATCAATATATCATATTTGCAATCTCATTTGGTCATATGCTGCAGAATTTATTTTGGTAATATTTTTGCAGTAATGTTTATAAGGAATTTAGGTCTGTATTTTTCTTTTCTTGCAGTATGTCTATTTGATGGTAGTAATACTAGTAATCCTAGTATCATAGAATGGATTTGGGAGTGTACTTTTCTCTTCATTTTTGGAAAAGTTTTAGAGGAATTGGTGTTAATTCTTTAACTGTTTGCTAGAAATCACTGGTAAATCCATTAATTCTAGGGACTTTCTTTGTCAGCAGATTTTTAAATTATTGTTTTAATCTCTTTATTAGCTATATTTCTTTTTAGATTCTATTTCTTTATAATTTAGTTGGCATATTTCTCTTATAAACCTTTTTTATTTCTATGAGAAGTGCTAATGCTCTCATTTTCAATTTTAATTATAGCATTTTAAGTTTCCTTTTTTTCCCATATGCCAGCTAAAGTTTTGTCTATTTTGTGGATCTTTGCTGAGAATTTAGCTCAGTGGTGGCACCATCTGCTTTGCAAGTGCAAGGTCCTGAGTTCGATCCCCTATACAAAAAAAAAAAAAATGTTATTTTGTGTATCTTTGTGAAGCAACAATTTTGTTGTACTTGATGTTTCTCCATTAATTTTATTCTTCATTTTGCTTATCTGTGCTCTAATGTTTACTATTTCCTTTCTTCTTCTAGCATTGGATTTAGTTTATTCTTCTTCTCACAATTTCTGAAGTTGTAACGGATAATGTTATATTCCACATGTTTTGGTATGTTTTATTTTCATGTTCATTTGTCTCTAAATATTTTCTAATTTCTGCTGTGATTCCTTCTTTGATTGGTTGCTTAAGAGTTTTTTTCTGGTTTTGAAAAATTTGTGAATTTTTCAGTTTTAGTTACTTATTTCTAATTTGATACCATTGTTGTGTAGAATATCTTTTGTGTGATATTGCATATGTGTTTTTTATTTCTTCTAAACTTTTTGATTTAAAGTCTACTTTGTATGATATTAGCATAACCACTTCTGTTCTCTGTGAGTTACTGTTTACATGAAATATCCTTTCACTTTCAAGTCAGGTAATCCAGAGAAATAGGGCTTTGCATCACTAGAGGAGGTGCAACTTCAATTGTCACAGCTTTCTTGTACCTCTGTCATCAAAAGGAACAGGTAGTGATCAAAAATCTTTCAAATCCAGTACTTTTAAGCCTGAGGCAGGCAGATTGCTGAGAGTTCGAGGCCAGCCTATGCTACATAGAGAGTTCAAGTCTCTCCTAAACTACATAGTGAGACCCTGTCTCAAAAACCAAAAAGAAAAGAAAAATTTTCCAAACCCAACTTTTATCCTGATTCTTCCATCTAAATTTATTCTTTTAGGAAATGCCTAAACATTTCCTTGGCACCTACACAGAAACCTCAAGAGATAATGCCATTGGCAAAACATATCTTGTCCTATTTTCCATGGAAATCTAGCTAGATCTGTAATGTCCAATTTCTCAGTCTCTTGTTCATTTGAAGAAAGAAAAGTCAATGAAATTTTGTAAGGGTAAATAGAAAGAATAAATGATGACTTCATAGTGTTCACTTGATCCAGTATGATTTGCACACTATGTTAAGAATGACAGTAAAATTACACAGCCCAAAAATAGGAGATGTGCAAAGAAATGCTAATCTGAGCTACGTACATAATCATTTAAGAAATTGGTAAAATGATGGAAAGTAATAATGTCTTTTATTTAGTAGAGTGTATTTTACAAAATATGAATGAATGAATGAATGAATGAATGAACAAATGAATAATAGGAGGTCCAGAACTTCAACATTTTGTAAAGTTTTTCTTTATTTCAACATCCATGAAAAAAATAGGAATAAACATGGGTTATTGTATTCAGAAGTGTCTTCTACATCCCCATCTCATTTATAGTATTTTTCTTCTCATGGTCAGTCCCTGTTCGTACAAGGCCATAGAAAATTGTGTCATATTACACTTCCCACTGCCCTCTAGCACTATACACACAGAGAAGGTATGGTCTAACTGGAAGATCCACAAAATAGATATATGACAATATGTGAATTGAAGTTTGCATTAATATCTCAGAGCTATGTTATTTTCAGACTGTCTAGCTAGCTTAGGATATAGAAGATTTACAAATGGTTCAATGTTTAAGGGGGATAGAAATTGAGATATAAGTAATATTGAGATATAAGTAAACTGCAAAGTGATGATTAGCAATTATCTTTCAAGTTTAGTTTTCCTTCAAAATTTAGGTAACACTTAAAGAATGATCAATTTAATGTCTAGTAGCCCATCTCACTATTCCTCATTCATGATTTCATTTCTATATGTTTAGGGAAATGGCTACATATTTCTAGATGCTACAACATTAATCACTGGATCTAGAAAATTGGGGGAACAGTCTCTTTTTATTTTTCTTGTCTCCTTGAGCATTTAAAAGAAAGTTTATTATGTTTTGTCTCATGGTTCACCAGATCGTAGAACATAGCTTCAATGAATAAATTAATAAATATATGGATATTAATTTAGAAGTGCTAATACTGGCTAATATTAACAAGTCATATTTTCTAGTTGAAAAATAATTCAAACAAAACTATTTATTATTTATAAGAAAAAATTCTCAGTAGGAATGTTCATCAGGAAATTCAGTACTTTGTCAACATAAAGTCATATTTTGTAGTACGTTTTACATGTTTGAAACATGTTCTCTTGATTTCTTTTCTTTTTTATTTGCAGCTTTACATACTCTCTTGGTTCTTATTATTTCCCCTTTCCCCTGCCCTCCCTTCAACCCATCCATCCTTCCCTATTTACAAAGACTTTGTGTCATTTTTTTATTTTCTCATATTAATTCCATTCCCTTCTTTTCTTTCCCCTACCCCTCCCACTTCCCCTTCCCCTTTGCACCTTTTCTTCCTATTTCACATTATCTATTATACCTTTTAGTCCTTATTTACACTTTCAATTTCTCACACTAGAGAAACTATTTGGTATTTACACGTGTGTCCCATTTATTTCACTTAAGAGTATCACCTCAATGTACATCAGTTTAGCAATAAGTGTCTCTAATTTCTCATTTTTGATGGCCGAGTAGTACTCCAATTTATTTTTTTTTAAAACCCCACCTTTTTTTGATCCGGTCTCCAGTGGACGGGCATTTGGGCTGTTTCCAAGTTTTAGCTATTACAAACTGTGCTGCTATGAACATGGGTGCACATACATCAATGTGGTAAGATTCTCTTAATGCTTCTGGGAAGATACCCAGCAGGGGAATAGCTGGGTCAAATGAGACTTCCAGTCCTAGCACTTTGAGGTATCTCCATACTGATTTCCACAGTGGTTGCACAAGTCAACACTCCAACCAGCAGTGGAGCAGTGTTCCTCTTTCCCCACAGCCCCACTAACATTTGTTATTGGTTGATTTCTTGATAGCAGCCATTCTTTCTGGAGTGAGGTGGACTCTCAGCATTGTTTTCATTTGCATCTCTCTAATAACGAGTGATGTTGAACATTTTCTCATATGTTTATTATTTCTACTTCTTCGTCTGAGAAATGTCTGTTCATTTCAGATGCCCATTTTTGGATTGGGTCTTTCCATTTGGGAGGTCTGATTTTTTAAAGTTCTTTATAGATTCAAGATAGTAGACCTTTGTCTGAGGAACAGCAGGTAAAGATTTTTTCCTGCATTGTAGGTTGTCTCATAACACTGTTGGTGGTTTCTCTTGCTGTGTGGAAGCTTTTTAATGAGAAGAGATCCCACTTGGTGATTGTTTGTGGTAGTTCACAGGCAACTGAGGTTTTGTTCCTACACCAACGTCTTCAAAAGTTCTACCTAACCTCTGTTCCAGCTGGTTCAGTGTTTCTCTTTTAATATTTAGATCTTTAAACCATTTTGATTTTAGTTTAGTGCATGGTGAGAGATATAGGACTAGTTTTAATCTTTGTCAAGTTGAAGCCCAATTTTTCCAGCACCATTTATTAAAGAGGCTATCTTTTCTCCAGTGAGAGTGTTTGGCTCCTTTGTCAAAGATGAGGTGGCTGGGTGTGTCTGGAGTTGTTTCTACATCCTCTAATCTGTTCCACTGGTCCTTACATCTGCTTCTTTGCCAGTACCATGCTGTTTTTATCACAGCAGCTTTGTAGTATAGTTTCAAGTTGAGGGTTGTGATACTCCCTGCCATGTCTGTTACCTAGAATTGCTTTTGCTATTCTAGGTCTCTTCTTGTTCCAAAAGAATTCTTGGATTTTTTTCTCAAGGTCTGTGAAGTGTGCTGTTGGGATCTCAATTGGAATTGCATTGAATCTATATAGCAGTTTTGGAAGTATGGCCATTTTCACTATGTTGATCCTTCCTACCCAGGAGGAAGGGATGTCCTTCCATTTTCTGATATTGTCTTCAATATCTCTTTTCAAAGAGGTATATTTTTCAGAGAAGAGGTCTTTGATTGCTGTTGTTAGGTCGATTCCTAGGTATAGGTATTTCTGTTTTTTAGATGCTATTGTGAAAGAATTGTTTGCCCTATGTCTCTCTCAGTGAGTCTGCTGTTCGTGTAGAGGAAAGCTATTGATTTGTGTGTATTAAACTTGTATCCAGCTACTCTACTGGTAATTAAGTCTAGAAGACTTTTGGTGGAGTTCTTGGGGTCTTCTATATAGAGTATCATCTCATCTGAAAATAATGACAGTTTAACTTCTTCATTTCCTATTTTTATTCCTTTTATTTCTTTCTCTTGTCTAATTGCTGTGTGTAATGTTTCCAAAACTATATTGAACAGGAGTGGAGATAGTGGACATCCTTGTCTTGTTCCTGATTTTAGTGTGAAGGATTTCAGTTTTTGACCATTTAGTGTGATATTGGCTGTTGGTTTTCCATAGGTGGCTTTTATCAGATTGAGGTAGAGACCATCTATTCCAATTTTTTGTAGGGTTTTTATCATAAATGGATGTTGGATTTTGTCAAATGCTTTTTCTGCATCTATGGAGATAATCATATGGTTTTTGTCCTTGGGTCTATGATATAGTGTATTACATTTATTGATTTGCATATCCTGAACTCTCCCTGCATCCCTGGGATGAATCTCACTTGGTCAGGGTGTATGATCTTCTTAATGATCTTCTGCATTCTATTTGCCAGTATCTTATTGAGGATTTTTGCATCTATGTTCGTTAGTGAGATTGGTCTATAGTTCGCTCTTTCATTTGGGTCATTCTGTGCTTTGGGGATCAAGGTGATGCTTGCTTCTAGGAATGAATTTGGGAGTATTGCTTCCCTTTCAATTTCATTGAAGAGTTTAAACAGTAGTAGCAATAGTTTCTCTCTAAATCTTGTAGAATTCTTAGTTGGTCAGTTCTTAATTACATTTTCAGTTTCATTGATTGATATTGGGTTGTTTAGAATTTTATGTTTTCTTCATTCAACTTTGGTAATTCATACGTACCTAGGAATCTGTCCATTTCTTCTGTGTTTTCCATCTTATTGCCATATAGGTTCTCAAAGTAGGTATTCATGATCCTCTGGATTTCTGCTGGGTCCGTTGTAATTTCATCCTTTTCATTCCTAATTGCATGGATTTGGGCCTTTTCTTTCCTTTTCCTGATAATGTTGGCTAAGAGTTTGGCAATTTTGTTTATTTTTTCAAGAACCAATTCTTGGCTTCATTGATTTTTTGTATTGTTCTCTTAGTCTCCATTGCATTGATTTCTGTCCTGATCTTTATAATTTCCTCCTTTCTATGTGGTTTGGGTTTGTCCTGCTCTTCTTTTTCTAGAAGCTTGAGGTTCAGTATCAGGTTGTTTAATTGGGCTCACTCTGTTTTCCTAATATGAATATTCACTACTATGAATTTCTTTCATAAGACTGCTATCATTGTGCCCCATAGATTCTGATATGTTTTATAGTCATTGTCATTTAATTGAAGGAACTGTCTGATTTCTTCTTTAATTTCCTCTGTGACCCATTGGTTATTCAGAAGAGTGTTGTTCAATTTCCATATGTTTATGAAATTCTTGTGGTTTCTTTTGCTATTGATCTCCAATTTCATTGCACTATGGTCTGATAATATACAGGGGATAACTTCAGTTCCTTTGCACTTACCCAAATATGTTCTATGAGCAAGTATGTTGTCTATTTTGGAGAACAACCTGTGTGCAGCTGCAAACAATGTGTCTGATTTTTGTGGGGTGGAAGACTCTATAAACATCTTTTAAGTTCATTTGTTCAAGGGTGATTGATTTCCAGTATTGAGTTGCTTGTTTTTTTGTCTAGTTGATCTATCTATTTGTGACAGTGGGTTATTGAGGTCCCCCACTACTGTATTATTCATGATTGTATGATTTTTCATGTCCATTAGTATTTGTTTTATATAGTTGGGCACACTAGTGTTTGGTGCATAGATTTCTATGATTGTCATCTCTTCCTCTTGGATTGTTCCCTTTCCAAGGATATAGTGTCCTTCTTTGTCTCTTTTAATCAGTGTGGTATTGAAATCCACTTGTTCTCCAAAGAGGTTAGCTACTCCTGCTTTTGTTGGGTTCCTGTCACATGGAGTATCGATTTCCACCCTTTAACTTTCACTCCGTGAGTTTCTTTTTGAATTAAGTGTGTTTCTTGTAAGCAGCATATTGTTGGATTTTGCTTCTTGACCCATTCTGCCAGTCTATTTCTTTTGATTGGTGAATTGAGACCCTTAACATTGATGCTTATAACTGAAGTGTATTGACTTATCATTGTCATGATTTTTTCTTTTTGTTGGGTTCTCCCCGTTTACATTTAATTTCTTGTCATGCCAGATGGGTTCATTCTGCTTTGCTTCCTGGTGTTGTGATCCTCAATGTCTGTTCCTAGGCTATTGTGTAAAATTCTTTGGAGTGCTGGTTTTGTATTCACAAAGCTCCTAAGGTCCTCTTTGTCATGAAAGTATCTTATTTCTCCATCAATTTTGAAAGATAGTTTTGCAGGGTACATCAATCTGGGTTGGAGGCTGTTTTCTTTTAGGGCTTGGAATATGTCACTCCAAGCTCTTCTTCCCTTGATGGTTTGTGTTGAGAAGTCTGCTGTGATTCTGATGGGCTTTCTTTGTATGTGATTTGTTTCTTTTCTCTAACTGCTTGTAGAACTTTGTTCTTCTGTTGGGTTTCTGGAGTCTTAACTATTATATGACTATGTGTAAATTTTTTTTTGATCAAGGCTAGTTGGAGTCCTACATGGCTCACTTATCTATATGTCAAGTTCTTTTACCCTGTTTGGGATGTTTTCTGCCATCACTTCTGTGAACAGATTTTTTTGTCATCTGCACTCTCCTGTTTTGTTATTGACTCCAATCAGTCTTATGTTATTCTTCTTTTCATTGTCTAGCATCTGCTGGATTGATTTCTCATGGTCTCTTACAATTTTAAAGCAGTATTTCTTTTCCTGTTCACTAATTGCAATCTTATCATCTATATCTGAAATTCTGCCCTCACATTGGCTCATTCTGCTGCATAGACTTTCAGTACAGTTTTTAATCTCCTGGAAATCTGTTTGTATCTACTTTATGGATTCCATTTGTTTCCTATTTTCATATTCTATCATGTTCCTCAGCTCCTCTATGTTTTTATCTTTGTCTTCTCTAGATTTATTAACCATATCTTGCACCATGGGTACAATCTCTGCTGTTATGTGAGAAATTATTTCTGATTTCTTTTCCAGATCCTTTTTTGTGGCTAGTTCAGGGAGTCCAGGTGGTTGAGTATTAGAATGTTCCATCTTGTTTCCCTTTGGGGTTGCTGTAGGTGATCTGGTAGTCTGGTTCTGAGGCTTGTTTACATGTCTTCTCATTTCGATGGGGAAGGAGGTGCTGCTGGCACCCATGTGGCTCACCACCTCTGTGCTGGGAGTGATAGTATGTTGTCCTAGAAGCCTCCTACTTTGCACTGGGAGCTGTGGCATGTTGACCTGGAAACCTCCTCTGTGCTGGGAGCTGTGGCACTTTTCTCTTGATTACTTGAAGAAAAATAATAATTTTCCATTGTACAGTGTAGTTTATTTTTATGCAAATAATTGAAAATCTTTCTCTCTAGTAATTACTTCTTATAACTTAGCAAAAAATTACTGTTAAAATAAATCATACATAAATAAACCACCCATAGTCACTGTTTTATCTGAATCCAAACCCCACAAAATCATATAAACATGAAAGCAAATGATTATAAGATGATATGAAAAGTTATAGAGCATGTATGTATGCAATAGAAAGTAGTAATTGGCCCGGGGAAGCAGTTTATCCATTTGACCTTGGAAAAGTGAAAGTGCTTCATAGAGAAGTGGATATTGGAGCTGGACCTGAAATAATACAAGTTTTCCAGATGTGGTTTTAAGTGAAGTTGAATTCTAGTCCTATAGATTTATTTTCAGAGTACAGTTGTTCGTTGAATTTTCTCATCCATTTAATTAGCACAGATGGCATAATTGGCTTCCTGAGCAATGAACTTAAACATTCTTCAGGTGAAGACAGAGGGCTATTTGATGTGTGCACTAAGGGCTTCCACTTAACAGATCCTTTCCAATGCTTTAACTACACTTTCAGATTTCTTTATGTTAGAATACAGATGAAGAATTTTTTCATTGCTTCTATTATATTTTAAACATATAATTTTGCCCCAGTAATTTATGTTACACTCTTTCTGTCATACATTTTCTCCTATTTCTACCTGAAATGTACTAAGTAAATGCAGAAAGAATTTATTGTATTTGAAATTCCCAAGGTATGAAAAATGAGATTTACTGAGCACATAGTTGTGCGGTGTTTAAGTGCAGTCATTACAGTATCAGGCATCAAATATTTCAATAATTATTTGCCACACATTTAATTAATTTGTTGACAATATTAGGACATGGAAGAATAGGGAAAATGTTTGTTATACTGAAAATATTATGGTGTTGTCACCATCTACTTTAATAACAAGTAATTTAGTTCTCATTCCAAGAAAGAAAAATTTTTCAATATTGCAGAAACTAAAAGTTAGGAGAGCTGAAGTAGAAGTGGAGAAATCTACAGTTAGAGAAATTTTCCTGGTTTTTCTTCATTAAAATACATGTTTCCTAAACTTAGTATACTGAGAACATTATTGTGTTCCATAAATGTATAATCACTTCCTATTATCTTTTGTGTGTTTTCCAATGATTGCTGAAGCATTCTTATTGTTTTTAAAATTCTTAGCCAAAATTTTTAGCCAAAAAGATTAACCATTACTTTAGCCTTAGTAGATACAAATTACACAAATCATAAGTAAAGAATTCAATGAATTTTTGTAACTGACATCCAGGCCAGAAAAGGAAGACTGACAGCATCTTGGAAAGTGCTTGCTTTCCTGTGCTTTTCATATTATTACCTTATCTTTCAAGATGAAGTCCTATAGTGACTTTTAACCATCATAGATTCATTTTACATGTATAGAAATTTGGTATACTCTGAGTTAAATCACATAGCATGTGTACTTTTGCAACTGATTTCTTTTGTTCCATTTAATTTTTATGAGTTTCATCCATGTTTTGGAGTATATAAATTTAGATTGTCTTTTAAATATCATTGATTTTCTGGTAATTATGTCTTATCCCTTTTAGAAGTCAATTTCAATACAAATAACATCACCTTTTCTGTTCATTGTATAAAGTCATTAGTTTAAATATAAAACAAAGTGGGCCAGGGATTTAGCTCAGTGGTTCCACCACCTGCCCTGCAAGTGCAAGGACTGGAGTTCAAACCCTAGTACAAAATAAATAAATAAAGAATAAAGAAAGGTAAATAAAGATGAGATATCAGATTATCTTGAAAACAAAATAATGCTACTTACAGAGGACTTTTTCAATAATAACTTTTGCACCTTGGATAAATTAAGCTATTTTGTGTGTACATCCATTTTCTCTAAAAATTGTAAGAATTCTTATATGAGTCAATCATCACTTAACCTGTACCAATTATTTTATTACATCTTTAACTAATGTTAGCTGTAATGCTCAAACAAACAAAAGTACAAAACATGTGGTAATTTTAGTTTCTGGATAGATTTAAGAATGACTCCTTATAACCCCTTTGCGTTTTGGTGTCACTAGCCTAAGAGATGAGCAATTTTTACTGTACCTCAACAAAATGATGAATTGTATTAAATTAAGGAAAAATTCACCTAGTCATCATGATTAAAAAACTTCTCACTTTTTTTTTTTAGTACCAGGGATCAAACTCCAGACCTTGTGCTTGCAAGGCATGTTGCAGAACCACTGAGCTAAATCCCCAGACCAAAAGAAAGTCATGCAAAGAATTTCTTTTCTTTTTTTTGGTACAGGGGATTGAACTCAGGACCTTGCACTTTCGAGGCAGGAGACAGAAACACTGAGCTAAAACCCAGGACCCTCCCACTTTTGATAGTTCATAGGTCCTCTAAGCATTTTCATGCTCAGAAATGTAGTTCTCACTATCTTTCCTTCCACCAGAATTTGATGGGTCATATAAAAAATTGGTTCATTTATCTCATTTCATTTTTTTCTTTCAAGAAACTGTATACACACTGTGTGCTAGAAATATATGTGGGTACTGAAGAATAAAGATAAGCAGCTCAGCCATATGCCTGTTCTCAAAGACCTTATGTTCAAGTGTAAGTGACTAGATGAGAAAAAAAAAAAATAGATATGTTTATATAGTTGAAAAAGTTTTAAAAGTTGAAGTAAGCAATATATATATATATAAAACTTTGAACTTTATATATATATATTTTGAACTTTATATACTTTATATGCTATACAGTCTATAGCATATAAATACTATACTATATAAAGTATTTTTTATATATTCTATATATATATGCTTTGAACTTTATACATATATAATTTTGAACTTTAAATTTTTAACTAGTTTGAGCTTCAACTCTAGGGACCATTAATTGCTGAAACTGATATATTATATACTTCAGTAATTGTCAGAAAGGCAGGAAGACCAACTCTAAGGGCAATTACTAACAAAATTATTATTGATAACTTCATACATTTGATAATGACCATCATGGACTCTTATTTATAGGTTATTGTGCATAAAATTAAATGTATTCAAGATATATGGATTGGCTAAGATATTTCAGTGATACACCATAATGACGTCCTTGGTGTATAAGAATAGATCCAACCTTGTATACACTGCCTTTAGACAGACTGCTAAAGACTTGAATCCTGTCTCTTCTCTAGACACTCTTTCTAGTTGTCTGATGCCAAAATAACAGTACTTTACTTGCCTAAATTTACACATGCCTTCCTTAAGAAAATCTTTAATAAAATGTAGTCATCAAGAGGAAAATGAAAGAACAGAAAAAGAAAGCTGATAGATTTTGTTCAAATGGCAAGGGAACAAGAGATGGATAGAGGAGGGAGGGAGAGGAGGGTTGAAAAACAGAATTAAGATGTGTTATGTACATGTACCAAGTCCCACAAGTAATGTATGTAATTGCACTGCGTAATGCAAACACGTACTAATAAAGCATAAAAAATAAAAAATTTAATCATAAAGGTATCAGATTACCTAGAAGGATTTCATTGTTTATTGAGTAGTTATAAATAGGTTTTGAAATTGCTTTCTGGAAAATCTTTAATAAATATTTTTAAAAATAAATCTCTATGTGAACTGTAGGATTTAATCTGAAATTTTTTTTTTGCAATGCAATAAGGAAATTATAGTAGAGTATTAAGCTTTATCTCTCCATAACTGTTAGTAACTACCATTATGAAGTACAAAGAATGTAAGAGTTTGCATGTCAAAAATCAGTTTAGGCAATTTCACAAAAGTGGTGAAGTGTCTCACGGAGAGTAATACTAGACAAGGCTAGAATAACAAGAGTGTATACAGGAGATGATTGTGTTATGCAATCATGAAAGTCCTTTCTGAATTAATGGTATTGGAATAGAGAAAAGAATAAAGAGAGGCAATGAAACATATGGCAATGTGTGGAACAGAACTGGTGGAAAGATTGAGTGTGGACACAGTGGATAAGGAGACCACTAGGAGTAATCAGGGAAATAAACAAGGGTCAGGTCCTATGTAGTCATCATGGACATGAAATTTGCTTTTATTCTAAGTAAATAGCAGACCCTTGGCAGATCTGAGCAAGAAGTTGATCACAGCTAATTCACATTTGAAAATTAGCACTGTGGCAGTTTTGTGCAGAAAAAAATGAAATAATAAGAGTGAAAACAGTGAGAACAGTTAAGAATCTACTGTAGTAATGTAGGCAAGAGGTGATGAAGGATGCGCATTTTGTTGCAGTAGTGAAGGTAATAAGGTTTAATCACTTTGCGGATAAAGGTATACTTTGGTACTCAATTGCCTTGAAAATTATCGAATTTGGTACTGGACATATTTTGACACAAAAATTTTGCCCTGCTTCTTGTCATCTCTTTGATATTCTGTGCACAAGCTAGAAATTGTTGGTGTTGATTGCCTGGTAACTTGCTGTTTTCCAGCCAAAACAATTTGCTTGATATTTTTGTTTTTCATTGTCATGCCTCCTGGAACCAATTATCAAGGAGTACTAAGGTACCATTACATGGGCTTAGGTAAAACCAAAATGGTTGTTGTAGAAGTGCTGTAGAATGTGAAAAAAATTTTAGATTGTGCAAAAGAAAAAAAGGAAATGGATTCTTGCAGTATTTTGCAGTAATGGAGACAATAACAATTTATCATTTTAGGGAAATATTTTTAGGTTCAGCCATTATAATTAGATGCTGAAGGTAAAAAAAAATCAAATATGAAAAACCACATTTTGAGCAATGATGCTTTAAGTGGTTTGGCCTAACACTCTGACAAAAAATACACAAACTTTAAAAAAAACAATTATTTAAAAGAATCAGAGAAAATTATTCAGTGTGAAATTGTAAATCACTATCTAGGAAAGAAGAGAAACCCAGAAGATTAAGATTTGCCTTAAGTTTTATGAAATAAAAGACAGACAACAGGGAGAGAGAGAGAGAATTTGTAATCCAGTGCAGACAATGTATCTAAAAATCTACCTTAACTTAGTAGAACAGTCTCATATGTTTTATATATTCTTTGACTTATTAGTCTGGTTTTCAACTTTTATATATGATAATTAACTTTATATGGTCTAATAAGTTAAATACACAAATCTGATGCTGGAAAAATGAAATAGGGGTGGAGGGAAGGGGAAAAAATCAAAATGTGTTACGTACATGTATCAATGCCCTACAGTGAATGTAATCATTATATACTGAAATCTGTACTAATAAAAGTAAAAAAAGAGGTTCACAGACAAATTGAAAGAGGCCATCCTATATAATGTCTTCCCTTATACATGCATACCCTCCACATTATCAACATCTCCCATCAGAGTGGCATACTTGTTACAATCTATGAACCTGCATTAACTCATCACTGTTGCCCAGAGTCCATAGTTTATATTAGGGTACTTTTTTTAGCATTGTGTGTTCTATAATTTTGGACAAATGTACAATGACATGTATCCACCATTACAGTACCATACAGAGTAGTTTCACTGTCCTAAAATCCTCTTTGCTCCTCCTATCCACCCATTTTGAATCTTTGCATGCAATTCCTGGCAACTATGGGTGCTTTTATTGTCTCCATACATTTGCCTTTTCTAGAATGTCATATGGTTGGAATCATACAATATATAGCATTTTCAGACTTGCTTTTTCACTTAGCAAAATGTACTTAAGGTTCCTTCCTGTCTTTTGGGGGTAGATAATTCCTTTCTTTCTTGCAATGAATAATTTTCCATTGTCTGGATAGACTAGAGTTTATCTACTTCACTATTGAGGAAGCCGTGGTTATTTTCAAGTCTTGACAATTATGAATAATGCTGCTATAAGCATCCATGTACATGTTTTTGTGTCAACTAAGTTTTAGTTCTTTGGGTATGTACCATATGTATGTATCATGGTAAGAGTTTGTTTGCTTTTATAAGAAGCTGCCAAACTGTCTTCCAAAGTAACTGCATCATTTTGAATTCCTACCAGTAATGAAAGAGAGAGGAGATGGAAATGTTATCTACCCTTATTTGATCATTATATATTGTGTACATGTATCAAATTAAAGCATGTCATAAATTTGTACAATTAAAATAATAATTGTTAAAAGCAAAGGATTTTTCTGACAGACAGCATATATTTGGATATTGTTTTATTCCTGCACTCTGACAAATCCTTTTTAACGTATACATTTAGTTCATTGGGCTCATGGTGATTATTGATATAGTTGGATTAATGTCTACCATACATTATTTTCTTTGATGTCTTTATTTCTATTTTTCTCTTTCTCTCTTTCTGCCTTTTCTGGTTTCGATTCAGCATTTAACATGAACCTATTTTCTCTCCCTTTTTAGTGCATAGGTTATACTTCTTTTAAGCACTAATCAATTCAATTATTTAAATGTAGAATGGCCAAGAAGTCCTCTTTTATTAATTTTTATAAGATAACAAAACAGGAAAAATAAAAAAGACAACTTTATTAAATGTATTCAATACAAGAATTTACTGTTGAAATGACACCTGTCTGAGAAACACTCAGGATAGTCAATATGCAAACAAACATGCTGCCAAAGTGATGCTTAGGGTAAACTGTGAAGTGGGTATAAAGATTTTTTTCTTTAGTGGCTGCCCTAAAGTATACAATATTCATTTACAACTAATCCAGGGCTATTCCACTTCAGGTAGTGTTAGGTCTTTTAATTTTAAAAAATCCTGATTGTTTCCTCAATCCCGTCTGTCATTACTGTCACTAATTTTACATGTAAGCAAATATATGTAAGAATGTATATATGTGTACACACATGTAAGAGGCATATATAAGCATATAAAATGGAATACATTGTTACTATTGTTGTGAACAAACTACTCTGTTAGATCACTTAAGAATAAGAATGTATAGAAGAAAATTAAAGTGTGATTGCAAAGTTTAAAACAAAGAATAAGAATGTAAAATGTTTTATTTTCCTTTACTTATTTCTTCTTTACTTTTCTTCCTGTATATACAGCCAACATTCTGGCATGTATTAATTTTTTTCTCTTTAATAAACTCCTTTTACATTTCTTGAGGGAGAATTCTACTCATAAAAATCTCCTTGAAATTTAAATTATACTTCAGTTTTGAGGATAATTTCATTGTGTACACAATTTCACTTTTTTAAAAGTTTAAATATTTTGCTCCACTCTCTTCTTGCATGGTGGCTTTTGACAAGATCTCAAGTGTAAATTTATCTTTACCAATAAATACCAAAAACATGCATTTGTATGTATCATATACACAGAGAAAGAGAGAGAAAAAAATGAATTGGAGATCTCAAAAGAGTTAAGAAACTTTGGAGTGTACTTTTTGTTGTTGTTGTTACTGGGGATCGAACTCTGGACCTTGTGCTTGTGAGGCAGGTGCCGGAACCGCTGAGCTAAATCTCCAGCCCCAAGAAACTTTGGATTGTTATATAGACTTTTAAAATGAGAAATGGGATCTAGACAGTGTGTAAATTTAGCTTCTGGACTATTTTTAGTTTTGGGGATGACATTGTAAAACAATGTCTGGAAAACAGACGTGCAACATTGGATAGTTAACCCATTTAAAAATCTGTTTTATTTATGGCCCTTAATAGATATTTTCACCTTCATCTTCTTTACTCTTTTCTCCTGCACTTTTTTCAACAAAATACATGAATGAATGCTGACCTCAAGACTGGAAGTCTCAAATCTGTGACTAGCCTCTTGTCCCTATTTTCTCTTAATTCAAGATATCACTACTTAATCTTATTTGCTAAAACCTGCCACTTACAAGGAATTCTTTCAAAGAAGTTTATTTCTTTGTAAACTAATTGAGAAATGTTTTGTAATAAAACTAATTTATAATCTTAAGGCAGAAAAAAGGCACAAACTAAAATCCTAAAGAGTTATTAAATTATAAGAGGTTAGAATAGTTCCTGGTGGGCCCTTGAAATATGTTTTATTTATATGTTTAAAGGTTTGGTTCTCAATTTTTTAAGAAACACTGTCACATAATTTATTTATCATGCCTAGAGAGAGTGAGTTTCTGAAAAATCTTCAAAACTCTGCTTAGGAAAGTGATCAAGATTCAGCAATCTGAACAGGTATAGAAGATAAGCAAATAAATGTTAACTTATTTTATCAAAATGAAAAATATTAATGGTAAAAAACTTGGACTTTGGGTGTACATTTCTAAGGATCTTTAATCTATAAAGAATCTTAATGTACAGTTTAAATTATTTACAGGATTTATGCTATGTTTGTTCCATATTTCTATGAATTTTATAGTTGCTAGAACTTGATGAATACCTTACCATGGCTTATATTTAGATGTCCCCTCAAAGCCTCATG
Source organism: Heterocephalus glaber (assembly GCF_053883595.1). NCBI lineage: Eukaryota > Metazoa > Chordata > Mammalia > Rodentia > Bathyergidae > Heterocephalus > Heterocephalus glaber. Next base: position 31,056,816 of record NW_028258344.1, on the reverse strand, counting down.
TGCTCATAGGAGGGGCTTTGGGCAGTGGGAGTGGGTGTGTGATACTGGATTAGTCCACTGATTGGTTTAGCATAGTTCTGCCTGTGCCTTGACTACTTGAAGAGGGAAGACCCACCCTGGGTGGGGGTAACACCAAACAATAGGCTTGGAGCCAGAATGAAGTAAAAAGGCAAGGAAGAAAAAAGTTGTCCTGCTTCCTACCTGCTGTGCCATGAACTGTTTCTCTGTGGTGCCCTCTGCCATGCCACCCTGCCTTGGAGCCAGCCGACTATGGACTGAAACCTCTATAAACTGTAAGCTAAAATAAACCTTTCCTCCTTTAACTTGTGTGTGTTATTTTGTCCCAGCAACATGAAAGTGACTGAGACAAACCCGAAAGCTCCTCTTCATTCCTTGCTATTTCCCACTTACTCTACACTTTTGGGAAAGAGGAAGGAACTACAGACTGTTAAGATTTAAGGATTACTGGCCACAGAGCTAATGATTGCAAGTCACTGTAATAATTTCTATGTCATAGTGATCCTTCTCAATTTCTCACTTTTCCTAAGTAAATCCTACTGAAGGGGAAGTTTCAGGTCCCTTCTCTTCACCTTGCTGGGTTTTGGAAAGCCTAGCTAAGACAGCCTAGAGGAATTCTCTAGACATTGGGGAAATACTTGTCCTATATATAGTACTTTTGCTTCATTACTTTGATTTCTTTCCCCAGGTGGTTGTGCTTAAATTTCCCCAGAGAGTTAAGATTTTAGTTTCACATTTGGGTTTGGTGTGAAGGCAAGAGGAAAGTTGTCTTCCCTGCTTGAGGCATCACCTGTCACGTGTACCTAGTTGAGTGATAAAGGTTCTGTGTGGTGTCTGGTTTAGCTGTACTTGGAGTCTGTCATAGTTCAAGACTAAAGTTCTTTATGAATAATAGTGTTTTGCCTCATAACTCATTCACATATTTTCCTCAACACATTGAGAAGAGGAATAATGAGGAAGTGATTCAACTATTTTTGTTTCCTTGGCATAATTCTGTCTTAAACTATTATCACCTTTTAATTGTAAGCACATATACTCAAGAGTAGTTACCAGAAATAAAAATTATTTTCTCCACTATGAAAATTTATAGTCTAATTGTGTTACTTAGGAAAAAAAACAGACATAGGCAAGTGACGAGTCATTTATAAGCAAATGTAAATAATAAATTTAATGCTTGTGTCTGTGTGTGTATATATATATATATATATATATATATGTGCTGAAACATGTGGTACCTACACTTGCATTTGTTATACGGTTAGCTTTTAATAAATATTTGTATAATGAAAGCATGACTTCATATTTCATGTATATTTAAGTGTTCTCTTAGAATACCAAAGTAGAATTAAAAACAAAGGAAGACAGGCATGGTGATGTGTGTGTGTAATACCAGGGCCGTGAAAGCCTGAGGTAGGAGGTTAAAAAGGATGAGCCCAGCCTGGTCAACTTAAAGTTTTAGTGAGACCCTGTCTCCAAATTGAAAAAAAAAAAAAAGGACTGGGATGTGGTTTAGTGAAAGACCTTGAGCCTAATCCCCAGGGCTGAGAAAAAAACAATCCCAAAGGGTAAAATAATGTCAAAAACATTTGTCACTATTGTCCCCAGAATCAACAACAAATAAGAAGATACAAAAGGAGACCATGTATTAATTTATCTCTAATCCGTGAATTGTTTTATACATTCTAGAAATCTGTTCTACCAAATGAATGTATGTGTGAGAGCAAAACAAAGTGTTACTTTTCAATTTCTATTGTAATTCTAAGCACAATAGAAATCAAAAGGATTTTAGTATTTAAATATTGGAAATGTCCTCTATTTATGTTATTTGTTAATTATGAAGAGCATTTGTGATTGTTTCTCTTCAGAGGTAAAAGCAATTAAAGTGTGAAACAAGAAATTTTAAAATATTGTTATATGTGAATAACAAAATGGTACTTCAGTAATATAGTAATAAATGTCTTAAATATATCTTAAATTTAAACAGTGAAATATTAATGATATTTTTTCACTTGTGAGATTGTCATTTATTACTTGAATTATAACTGAAGCAATTTAATGCAATGTTAATTTTAATACACTAGTCACTTCATATTTTTCAAATTTTGGAAACATTTTAAAACTACAAATATTTTATTGTGCATGGGAATGGAAGCCTGAATAAATGTTCTCAAATTTTGTTATATTAGCACGGCATCAAAAAAAATGAACAAACAATGAATCCTCTCTATTCTCCAAACTCCCCTGTTAGACTAGGAATTTAAACAGGAAGAGTGTCCTTTGTTTTTCAGGAACATTTATACAACTAAGTTAAAATATTAGTCTAGATTTTAAAACAATCTTCTTTTAAAATTTTCAATTGCTTTTATTTGGTTTTTAAGAGCAGAAAGCAAAAGCCTTGTTTTAAAATCACATTTAAAAACGATGAATACTTTTTTATCGACTAATAGATGTTCTATTTGCTCTATTTAAATAAGTAACTTTTTTGGTCTCAAAGGATTCCTTCTTTTGAAAACCCCCTATGGGCTTTCTAGCAGTCCTTTTTTGAAAATAAACAAAATAACTCCCTGAGAAAACAGAAAAAGTAGCCATATATAAAACTGCATTACATACAGTGGTACAAGCTGAGGACACTACAATGAGTTATGTATAAACAGCATAGGCCACACTGTGTGTAATTTCAAACATTAAGTTACTTAAAATAAGCAGATTATAAATATTTATAAATAACCATTACAATGTGGGATGATACTTAACAAATATAAGAAAATAATCTCTGAAATCTTTTGTCTAGATAGTGTCATGCAGCAGATTTTAGATTCTAACTCAAATTACAAATTCCTTCCTGAGCAATATTTTCTTGAAGCCATCTAAGAATTCCAGAGCAGATGCTCCAGAGTGAAAGCAAAAGGCAAAGATGCAGTTCCAGGGCTTCCTACTTTATTTTCTCAACACAGAAGTTAAATATATAGATTCTCAGAGGTAGATGTGAGCACTAGTCGCTTCATCTCGGGGACCCTTTTTCCTCAGCTCCTCCAAAACTGAGTGCATCAAACGTGACATATCAAAGACAGCTCCATACAGCCCCACTTGACAATTTATTTATAAGAAATGACAATTTCCTTAATTATTGGTTATTCCACTTCCAGGAGAATTTATGGATTCAGGAATCATTGTGGGATCACTGTTTTTATTTGTGTTTCCAGAGTGACCCTTACAAATTGTAATTTTATTGTACTTAATTTCCCTATTGGTGTTCTTGTGGCATTATGTCTTCCCCTTAAATTCTCTTCTTCCAAATTTTAAACAAAAAAATAGGCAACAATGTCTACTTTTTGGAGAAGAAACAATATAACCCATTTATATTTTCTATTTTGAAAAATTTTGTTGTATATGTTGAGCTTTATTCTCTCAAGGTCTCTATCAGAGCTTGCTTTAAAGAAAGGCTTTTAGGAACTCTTTTGATTTCAGTATGAAAGATCAACTGAGCATTACTCAAATTAAATACAATGAAAAAGAGAAAGAAAGTATTATTTATTGAAGATCGATCGGCAAACTGAAGAATTTTATTTCTTTGGTTCAATTCTTAAAGAAATGTTTTGAGGTAGGAACACTTATCCTTATTTTATTGATATGGCAACTAAAACTTTTATCAGTTACAAACGAAGCTATAACTAACACTGCCTTAGAGATATCATTCAAATTAAGAACCCTGTCATTTATACTTTCTCATCCGAAGTTGAAGATCAGCTGGAAAATAGACTAAGCATATAACATTTCTACTCAGTTATTATAAATATTTTTCACAGAAAGAAACAATTTCTGAAGCTACTTATTGAAACAATTTAGTTACATTGTTTACTACCATAGAGAATTAGTGGGAGCGCTTTCTGCTTTTAAATAAACCTACCTATTAATACCGCAGAGAATGTTGGTCTGTTCTTGAAAACTGAGATTTTACATTCAACAGATTTTTCAAGCTATGTCATGGAGTTCACTGGAAAGAGCAGTTAGGACTCTTCTGTCTGTTATCCTCTGAGTTGTGTACACTTCCCCAAAATTCATGTTGTAGCCCCACTCCTTCATATCTCAAAATGAAACTGTATTTGGACTAGTCTTTGAAGGACAATTAAGTTAAAACAAGGTCATTGTCAAATAAACCAGTGGTGTCTTTGTAAGACGAGTAGATTAGGACACAGACACACACAGAGGGAGACCACGCGAGGACTAAAGGCCAGGCGGCCCAACATATGCAAGCCCAGGAGCAAGAGCTCCACAGAAAACAGACTCGCCATTATCTATGTCTCTAACATCTAGCCTCCAGATATATATATTTTTTAGGTTTAAAGTGACAGCTTTATTTAACTAAAATTTGCATGCAACACAATTTACAAATTTAAAGTGTAAGATTCAGTAGATTTTAGCACATTGATAGAGTTGTAAACCATGACCACAATTACATTTAGATCATTTTTGTTATCACAAAACAAAACACTTTAGCCACTACCATCTCTCATTTCCTCCCTTCCACAAATCTAGGCAACCCACTGAGCAAATCTCATCTTCATAGATTTTCCTATTCTGGGAATTTTTTTAATTCAAATTATGCCATGCTCATTTCAATAATAAAGACCTTAACATATCCAAAGAAATGGAAATCCTGCACTATGTGCTCTCACACCATATTGGAATGAAACTTGAAACAGACAACAGAAAAATACTTAGAATACAATAACTTTTTAATCCTTTCTCTGTTTTCATATTAACTTTTTCATGTAAGGGAAAGCATGTGATGTTAAAGTTTATATGTCTGATTTGCTTTAATTAAAATTATGGTCTCAAGTTACATCTATTTTTCTACACACACCTCAAGTTTATCTTTCTTTATGGCATAGTAGTACTCCATTTTATGTAAGTATATTTTTTAACCATTCATCTGTTAATGGGCATATAGGCTGTTTCCAAGATGTAGCTTTTATGAATTGTGTTGTTATAAACATGAGTATACACATATCACTGTGGTATGATGTTTTTAACTCTTTGGGGAAGATGCCTAAAAAAGGAATAGAGCTACATTGAGTGAAATTTCTATATTTAGGGTTTTTTTGAGCAGCCTCCAAACTGATTTCCATAGTGATTGCATCATTTTACACTTCCACCAGTAATGAAGAAATGTTCCTTTCTCCACACAGCCTCACCAATATTTGTTATTGGTTGATTTCTTGATGTCTCCAGATTTCATAGAACATAAACTTTGTTGTTTAAGCTATTCTTTCAGTGGTACTTTATCTTTGTTTTGAGAAACCTACAAAACTAATAGATCACCTTATCTCATACTCCAAGAACTAAGTTTTTCTGGGTCACATTTTCAAGTAGTTGGAAATCATTTATAAGATTTAGAAATCATAAGATCATATTTATAAATGTGATAGTATCATATTAATATATTTATCATATTTATAAATATAATATATAATATAATTCTAATAGATATAAATATATATTATATATAATATATTATAATTTAAATATATAGATCATATTATAAATATTGTATGGATCATATTATAAATATAAAAGATTCAAATAAAAGATTCATATAAGATTTAGAAATCAGGCACAGTAAGAGATGAGAAGAGAAATATAGTCATCCGATATATGAGATAATTTTAACAGTGATATTTGTGTTTGGGGTACTAAACACTTTGGATGAAATGTAAGTGCTTAGCATTTTTCTGTAATTAGGGTGAATGAGATATTTCAAATCCATATGCTATGATGTTAAGAACATGAAATAACTATTCATAAGCTTGACATTGTTAATTGGTAGGTTAAATGTCCAAACAATTTATTTGAAAATTGTAAAAAAATTCTTTCAGTCTAACATCTCACCAGCTGGCCTCACCCCTTCTTTGTCATAGGCTACTCACAAATTTTGTTAATATGAAAATTTTTCATCTCAAAAGAAAACCACATTACCTCTGAATTATTCATTACTAATTTAGTTTACTATCACTTAGTCACCTCCTTGTGACAATTGGAATGTATATTTTTAAGATTTATTTTCATTGAAAAATAGTAATTATATACATTTATGAAGGATGTGTAATCTTTCAATAAATTTACTTATTGTGGAAAATAAAGTTAATTAAAAATCACCTCACCAAAAAAAAATCTCCTCACCTACATCATTTCTTTGTGATGAGAATGTTTTAAAACTACTCAGCAATTTTGAAATATATAATACATTATTATTATTATTATTAAGACAATGTCTTGCTCTGTAATTCAGGCTATCCTTGAACTCACTATGTAGCCCAGTCTGGCCTTGAACTCATGGTGATCATCCTGCCTCAGCCTCTTGACTTCTGGGATTATAGGCATGTACCTCTGCACCTGGCTATAATATATTATTGACTATACTCACCTTGAAGTTTGTGTTGTTTATTTTTCTCATTGCTGAGACAAAATACCTGACACCCACAAGTTAAAAGGAGAAAGCTTTATTTTGGCTTACAGTTTGTAAGGGTTTCAGTCTATAGTTGGCTGGCTCCAAGGAAGGATGGAATGGCAGAAGGGCATCTCAGAAGAGAAACAGCCCACTGCAGAGCAGGGAGGAGACAGTGAGCAGTGAAGCAGCAGCAGCAGCAGCAAACCTCTCTTTCCCTTTTATTCCAGACAAGCTATAACCATTTTTGGTTGTGGATCTTTCCATCATCTGTTCTCAGAACCATGCTAAAGCAATCAATGGACTAATTTAGTTATCATATTCTTAATCCATATCCACACTCCCTTTTCCACATTCACAAACCCAGGATCAAACCATCACCTAAAAGCCCCACTTATGAGGTCATGAGGCTTTGAGGAACATCTAGATACAAGCCATAAGACTGTTCAATAGGTCATCTAAACCTACTCCTTCTGCTAACTAAAATTTTGTATACTTGACAAGCATTTCTCCTCTCTCCACTTCTCCATATCCCTCACCCTCCACTCTATTCTCTTCTAGGAGTTCAGTTTTTTAGATTCCACATGTAAATGAGATCATGTGATCCTTGTATTTTCATACCTGTCTCATTTCACTTAGCATAATTTATTCTAGATTCACCCATGTTATCATATTCATTTTTTAAAATTAATTTTATTGGCACCTTTAGGAATACAATATGATGACTTTCATCATTAGGAATTTGTACCTTTACATACTATATCTTGGTTCTTATTTTTTCCCCATTCCCCTGCCCTCCCTTCAACCCCTCCATCCCTCCATACTTACAAAGCATTTATTTCCATTTTTTCCTTTTCTTTTTTTTTTTTTTGGTACCAGAGATCGAACTCGGGTCCTTGGGCTTGCGAGGCAGGTGGTGGAACCACTGAGCTAAATCCCCGGCCCTATTTTTTCCTTTTCTCATATTTATTCCTTTCCTTTCCCCTACTCCTCCAACTTCCCCTTCCCCTTGGAACTTTTCTTCCTATTTCACATTATCTATTATATATTTTGATCCATATTCATTGTTCTTAAGGCTGAATATGATTCCATTGTGTTTTGTACCTACTACATTTCAAAACCCTATCGGTTGATGAGCACTTAGATTTTTTTCAAATTTTGGCTACTATGAACAATGTTCTAATGAATATGACACTCATATGTTTTTTCCTCATGTTGATTTCAAAGAAGACATGAAAATATGAAAAAAATGTTAGCCACTAAGCAGGGAAATGTACATTGAAACTACAGTGAGATATTACCTCCCAACTGTTAAAAATGGCTATTACCAAAAGATAAAAGAAAATATGTCTACAGGAAAGTGTAGAGGAAAAGGCCCACTTAGTACAGGTATTTTGATAAAAAGCATGAGGATTCAGAGCCAGGTCCCTACCCAGACACCAGCGGATGGAGACCAAGAGAAACCATCAACAGTCTAAAGAGACAACGCAAAATATGGGAAAAAATTTTTACCAGCTGTTCCTCAGACAAAGGACTATTATCTAGAATATATAAAGAACTGAAAAAAATCAGTCCTCCCAAATTTAAAGACTCAATCAAAAAATGGGCATCTGAAATGAACAGACATTTCTCAGACAAAGAAGTAAAGCACCAAATAAACCTATGAAAAAATGTTGAACATCACTGGTCATTCAAGAGATGCAGATGGAAATAACACTGAGATTCTACCTCACTCCAGAAAGAATGGCTGCTATCAAGAAATCAACCAATAACAAATGCTGGCAAGGCTGTGGGTAAAGAGGAACACTGCTCCACTGCTATTGGAGGTGTAGACTGGTGCAACCACTAGGGAAGTCAGTATGGAGATACCTCAAAGAACTAGGACTGGAAGTCCCATTTGACCCAGCTATTCCCCTGTTGGGTATCTTCCCCAGAGAATTAAAAGAATCATACCATAGGGATATATGTGTACCCATGTTCATAGCAGCACAGTTTGTGATAGCTAAAACTTGGAAACAGCCCAAAAGCCCATCAACTGGTGACTGGATAAAGAAGATATGGGTTTTTAAAAAAATATAAAGTGGAGTACTACTCAGCCATAAAGAATGAAAAAATAGAGATATTTATAGCTAAATGGATGCACATTGAGGCCATACTCTTAAGTGAAATAAATAGGACACGCATGTGTAAATACTGAATAGTTTCTCTGGTGTGAGAAACTGAAAGTGTAAATGAAGATCAAAATGTATAATAGATAATGTGACATAGGAAGGAAAGGGGCAAAGGGGAAGGGGAAGTGGGAGGGTAGGGGAAAGGAAAGAAGGGAAGGGATTAAATAGGAGAAAAGGGAAACAAAGTCTTTGTAAATAGGGAGGAATCAGAGGGATGGAAGGGAGGGTATTGGGGAAAAAAAAAAGAACCAAGATACATCATGTAATGGTACAAATTTCCAATGATGAATATCATCACATTGCATAAAATGTACCAATAAACTTAATAAAAAAGTGTGAGGATTCTTCCTAAAACTAAAAGCAGAATTGCCCAATGACCCAGCAATCCTCCAAGACATTTGTTTAGTGAGCATCGATCGAAAGCCATGTGAGTACAGTGCACTGAGCCAGTACATGCAGAAGGAAGGGGCTTTAAAGAGAAGACAAGGTATTCAGACATATATGCTACAAGCAATAAAAGCATATCTGCTTTAACCTGGAACAAGTACACATAAAATTATGACAAGAAATGTGGATATATTTTAACATTTATAAATTGGCAGGGCTGAGAGGTGCTTTACGGTAACATGTCACTCAGGCACATAGTGGACAATTAGTTTAGAACGCCAAGCTTTGTATGATTGTGTAACAAAGAAACTGTGCCACATTTTCTGAAATTAAACATTTATAGAAATGAAACATTTCAGTTTGCTTGGGACAGTCTTTGTTTTCTCATTTTCTTCCCTAGCAAGAATTTGTTGAGCCCCATGAAATTGGCAACATTTGAACATTTTGACTCAGAAATAGAGCACTTTCGGGTACTTTAACCTAATAACAACGTCTCCTTTTACTCTTAAGAGAGTCTAAGTTTGAAGAAAAACTGTATACAGACAGTCACTCTAAGTAAACAGCTATGTTACTGTCATCTTATTAGCTGGTAATGATTTCACTTATTTATTTTTAATTGGGAACTAGAATTCGATATATTCAGAAACTTTTCACCTACTGAAATCCACACACACAATTGCACTGACAATAGACATGAAGAGTAAAAAACAAATGCTTCCCCAACTACAAGATTTCAGATTGTTAAGAAGAAAATAGTTAAAAATTAATATATTTACAAGACTTTCAGTTTATGAATGCTTTCTAATTATTGTTTCTTTAGAAGGAGAAACTGGACATATTTTAAATGAAAAGATAATTTTACCATATCCATAGTGGAAGAGGATTGTATTTCCTATATAAAGAAAGCAACAAGATTTCACTTTCCTTTCTTAGAACATGAATAGAGCTGCTTCAAACATAATTCTGCAGATTCTGAAACCTCTCCTAGGACCACAACACAGACAAGGAATAATTAACTTTGTCAGATGGCTAGCAGCCGAAACCAATTATGTGGCAATGGAAACATGTACTACTTCTCATAAAAAGAATGGAAAGTTGCCTAATAAAATAAATAAAATCATTTTTACAGTCATGATAAATAACCATTATTGCTTCATGGTGCTTTTTCTGTAGTTACTCACTCTTTATGATTTCAAACAATCAGTAATCTGAACTCCAGTGACTAAAATTGAATAACTAAGCTCCAATAACACAAATTTCTCTTCTATTTCTAGAATTGTTCTTCCTCTCCTTATTTGAATGTTTTTTCATTTGTCTTTCAGTACCCTTTATTTGTCATCCACTATGCTCATCAAGCCAAAGAACTGTTTTTGAGTTTAGGTTAATGTCCACGTTTCTCTGCTTAACTAGTATTAATTAGATTTTTCCATAGCTAGTTTTTCCTTACTTGTTCCACAAATCATTACTTAGTGAAAGGTTTTATTACCAATTCTCTACTGCAAGGGATATTCATATCCTTTTAAAAAGATTAAAATATAGGCATATTTTTGAAACTGCTTCACTCTAAGAATTCATTGTTGTGTGTTTGTGTGTATGAGTGGATCTTTTATTGCACATTTTTAAAGCCTTAACCATGTTTACATTTTATTAGCAGTAAGTTGAAAATCCCTTTGGGGCTATACTTTTCAAATTTGAGAGTGATAAAATTTATTTATTTAAACTTTACTTTTTATTGATTTATTACATGATTTTTTTTTCTTTCTGAACAAAAAGAATTGCATACCCATAATTCTTAAATGCAGAAATTAATGTCCTCGTCATTTCCTAGGTCTATGAAAAGAATTCATATCAGACATATTCATACTGAGAATTGAAAATTAAGCCTTGAATGAGTTTGTATGTTCAGGACTAGATCTTGAGTGACATAATGGGGAAATAACCTGTTCTCACCACACTTAAGTAATAATGTCATACGTTTGTGTAAAGGTACTCAGGGAATTGAACCCCTAATTCATTTCATAATTATTATTAAACATAGAATAGAACATGAGGAGAAGCATAACTCGTCATGAAATTGAAAACTGTAAAATTTACAGGTGTATATATAGAAAAAAGTTTGAGCCAATGTAGTGCAAGAGTGTTACCATGAAAGAGAAAAGAGAAAGAAAGTATAGTTGAAATGTGGGCACACATTTTCAGCCTTCGCCTCTCATCTGATTTTCACCTCTTTTAATGCCTTCCCCATCTTTGAAACAAAGTTACCCAAACTGTACTAAGATTGTTCCCTGCCCTCAAAGGCTTCCTTTGATACTTTTAACATCTTTGCATTTAATTAATCCATCCATTCATTCAATATATTCTCTTTACTGAGGGTCTCTTTTTTCCAGGCAGGTGCTAAGAGATGAAGAGAAGGAAAAGACATAGTCCTTGTACTTGGAGCTCATACCCTTGTAGTAAATGCCACCATGGAGCCAAATAATTGGAAATACAAAATATAGATGCATAGAAAGGCAAAGTTCTAACTGCTTGGGAATAGGTTTATCAATACCCTAACATTTTAGGTAAAAACAAAATAAAGCAAAACAAAACAAAACAAAAAACAGATGCGAGTGAAGACTTCCTTACCTTCTCCCTGTACATTTTCCTCCATTGCAAACCCTTTCTGATCCTCTCCCTCCTAACTGTAAAAGCGAATAAAAATGCCTGTCTTACTTTATTGTTCTAAGGATAGAGAAAATGGCATGGAAATACCTTAGACTTAAGAAATATTAAGAAACAAATGGTAGCTAGTTTCTTATAGGATGAAGCCACTGCCATCAGTGAGCAGTTTCAAATTTTTCTTGTTTGTTAGAAATCTGCTACATATTTTTTTTTCTGCTACATATTTTTAAGCAAGAGAATGACAAGGTGGAAAGATTAGTCTTGCAACAGTGAACAAAAGAGATGGGAGGGGCGAGAAACTGGAGATCAGAGAGAAGTTAAGACTATTGAAATAGTTCAGGCATGAAATTAAAAAGGACCTGAAAAGAGAGGATAGCAGGCATCCCAGGTGACTAGATTGATAAAATGGGGCAGTATCTGCAAGGGAGATGAATGGCACTTCTCCGCAGAAGAATGGGTACTGATATCCTTCAGGTAGAAGGAAACTAGCACTGTTGTACATGTGACAGTTGCTCACACTAAATTAGACATTAGAAGTCGTTTTAAAACTCCAGCGATTCTATGAAGCATGCACCGTTTCCTCATTTTGTAGACAAAAGAAAAAGAAAAAGAAAACAATTAGGAAGTTTAATGAACTTGCTGAAGAATGCATGGGTAGAAAGTAATTGAATAAGATTCAATTCCTGGGCCTTTGCCAATAGAATATATAAGGCATCTATTGCACTACTTTCCTTAAGGAATAATCATGACTTCAATGGTGCAAAGTGATGGTGATGATAAAGACAGAGATAAAGCGATAAAGCAGAAGAGAAAGAGCTAAGGTTGCAAAAGACAGCAGTCCACCCCACCCTGCATAAAGCCACTCTAATACTCACAAGTAGAAAACATGCAGCTCAATTTGTGGGAGGCCCAGTTTCCTGCTCTCTCCCCTTGTGCCCCTCGCCACCCTCCTGCACACCTACCTACATACTCACTTCATTCTAGGCTATTTGAGGAGCTTGGTGAGGGGAGTACAGTACTAAGCATGTTCTTCAGAATTGAAAATTAAACCATACTCTCCTTCATTTTAATTAAAATTCAGAGCCTCTCATTTGTATTGTTTCTCAATATTCATTGGCATCAACAGCAGTGTCTCTCCTTTTTTTAGCAAGATAGAATGTTCTGTGCATAATTTTTGGTTCTTCACTCCATAGATGCTAAGTGGTTTAAAAAGGTGAATACCGAGAAACTTTGACAAGCTGTAGAATCAAAACAGAAGCTGCACTAACTCCAGGAGTTTTTCCTGTAATGCACAAGGTGAACATCTGTACTCTGGATCTCCTCCTTGAATCACTTGCCTACTCGCTCTACCCTCAGAAAGTTTTAGTGAAAATAGTTACAGCTGTTTTGTCCAAGGCATTTGAGGAAAGTCCAAGTTTATAAATAACAGATAGGAGAACTGGTAGACCATAATGAGAAGATGGGAAAGAAAAGGTTACATATTAAATTTAAAAATATCTAACATTTATGGCGACAACAGTAAAGCCTAGTTCTCCACAGAATATTAATCATAGACACAGTCTTAGTTGTGTTTTCTTGGCATTTGTATATTTCTCTCAACTGCTAAAAAAAGGCTAAAATAGAAAATCCAGCCATTTATTTTATCAAGTTACGGAAGAACAGACTGGCTTATAATGCTCAGCAGTTTGTTATCTTAACAAAACTCTGAAAGAACTCGGTGGCTTTCATTTTCTTGTCTGTTAATTTTAAAAGAGAGCCTAAATTAATAGCTATTAAGTTTCAAAAAATTACATTTTGACTTATTTGAGGATAAGAAGTCTTTTGTTTAGCTCTTTACTTTTTGTGCTTTCAGGTAGGCTCTCAACATCTCAGACATATAGAAATGTATCTTAGATATATTCATTTCTATAAGGAACTCCATTTCATAATCTTCTTATATAAATATAAGCTTTTAAGGAGAGAAAAGGAATTATTACAGCTATTCTAAATTGCTCCCAAAATTCACATTCACTTCTTTCATGTTTTTCACTGTCACTTTTTTTTGCAACAACTTTAACGTATGCAAAGATAGTTAACATTTAATATGTTATACATTAGCTTTTTAATTTTTTTATATATTAATTGGTACATTTTAGGTATACTGTACATTTACATTTATCATTGGGTATTTGTACCTGTACATGATGTATCTTGGTTCTTATTTTTCCCCCATTACCTGTGCACCCTTCACCCCCACCACCCTTCTCTATTTACATAGACTTTGTTTCCATTTTTTTTCTTTCTCATAATTTTCCCTTCCCCTTCTTCCCTTTCCCTTTCCCCTCCTGCCACCCCTATGAATAATTGATAATTTGAAATAAGAAAAGGTCCAAAGGGGTACATTAGCTTTTAATGTAATAAAAAGCTCACAACCCAGGAAAATGGCCAGGTCCATTGACCTAAACAATAAGTTAAACTATTAATATATTCCTATTTTTCTGCTTTTCTTAAAAAATAAAGATTGAACTTCGCTTTGTATATATTTTGTATGTTGTGTATATGCATTTGTACAGTATGTATATGTTTTGAATATGTCAAATTATTTACAATGAAGCAGTTTTTCTTTATGCCTTTGCTTCTTGAGATGTGTAAGATGACCTCCTCGTCCCTAAATGATAAGGGATAGTTCTAGTTCCAGCACAAAGAGGAGTTTAAAAAAGGACTTTCATAAACAAAGTAACTCTTTCTTATTTATTACTGAGCCATCCAGAGTACTTCCATGAGAATCTAAGACCAGAGGATAAGAATGAATAAGAAGAGGAATAGAAATTTGTGTTAGTCAGCTTCCCTCACTATAACAAAAAGATAATCAACTTATAAGGAAAAGAAGTTTATTTTGGCTCCCCGTTTTGGAAGGTCCCACTTCAAGACTGATTGGCTCTATTGTCTTGGGGCTGTGGTGAGACAGCACAACATGGTAGGGGAATTTAGCGGACCAGAACCAGTTATATCACAAGCCAGTTTAAAGACCTCCTTAGGATTCGCCTCTTAAATGTTTTACCACTTTCTAATAGCGCCACCGTGTGGACCTGCTGTTTAAAATATAGACCTTTGAAAATTAAAATCAAAATTATAGCAGAAAATTGTATAATGTTAAGTAAAAATTCTCAGGAACTTTCTTAACTAAACCAGATGCATCCTTATAGAGAAGTAAGGCTTAAAGACTGAATATAAATATCCTGAAGGAAAAAGAAATACCTGAAAACTCTCCTGATACAGATGCCTACCTAAGGATTTAATAGATATGTTATAGTTGTCCTATATTCCCATATAATTTGGTATACCTTGATATTTGCATTTTCACACTCACAGATGTGGTAATATGTGGGGTTCTTGGTTACTCAAATTAGTACCCTAAGCTCTGGCCCTATCTTGTGCAATATATATACATATATATGTATATATATCATTGCTACCTACTAAGGCTAGTTCACTAATATAACTGAAATAGTAACAGTAACATTTCAAACAACAAATGTTTAGCAATATGGCTTAGCAAATTACATCATTCACTATAAGTGATTAGTATGTCATTAAATAATAGTTATGAAGACCATTTGTCAGTACATGTTTAATACATGCTGTCAGGAGAGGTAAGAACAAAATATTGTTGTTATACTGTATCTGCTGTTTTAGTACTTAAAAATAGTAGTTACATGAAAAATGACTTGAAGACACATACCAAGTGATGACAAAGATTTTCAGAGGGAGATAGGATAATTAAAGTTTATTTCTTCTCTTCTTTTTCTATGTGCTGTGCTATGCTTATGTTACTTCTATAATTTTATAACTTATAAATGTTTCAGTGAGAGCCACTTCTCAATTTACCTACCCAAATATGGAGAAAACAGAGCAGTTAACAATTAATTCTGTCTGAAAAGGTAGAATAATAATGAGACTTTTATACATTTATTCAAAAGTAGGAAGACATGAGAAAAGAGAGGAGCAAAGGGAAAATGTGGAGGGCTTGAGGTGTATGTGTTTGCTGTAAAATCTACTGTGAGACGTGTGGCAGAGTGAGCAGCCAGAACTGGAATCAGCTGGGCTGGAAGAGAGAGCTGGGCTCCCAGATGTCTGAGTAACCACATAAAGCCCCAAGCTAAAAACCAACCAAACAGCCAGCCAGCCAAACAAACAAAAACCAGTAATAGTAATGCTGTTTGCGACTTACTGAGATAGTATAGGGGAAAGTGGAAAGTGGAAATTGCTGGATTCCCTCTGTTGCACTTTGCTCCATGGAATGATGCAACACAGATGGTGAGCCCTGGGGGTCACCTCACTGGTGAAGAAGCCCCAGACAAAAGGCTATGGTGGAGTCATGCATCCTCTCCCGTACTGAGTCGGGGTGGTGAAAAGTGAATTTACCCCCACAAAGAAGCACTGGGAGAGTCTCCTGAAGACCTCTGCCCAAGGCCTTAAATAGATGTAGAGGAATGCGAACACCTAGGCTAGAAATGTAACTCAGCAAATGAGAACAATAGGCCAGAGGGATCTGAGTCCTTTACTGCATTTCCCTTCAGATGCTGTAATAACCTGGGTGTGCACCAACTCTGGTGTGGGGAGGGCAGCTGTCCCCACAAAGCCTGCCAACAAATACCTTTGTAAGTGTGAGCAGTCCTGAAAATTTCATACATTTGCCAGGAGCTGAGCTACTCAGGTTGGGCTCTAACCCTTCAGGCTGAGAATGCCACCCTTGGAATCTCAGACAGGTGAGAGTTTGAATCAGCAGAGTGACATGAAGAAGTCTAAATTCAGAAGGATGACTGATGTACCTTGTTTAAAATGGTCAAAAGAGGGTTAAGGGCATGCACAGGAACATTATTTCAGTATTCAGATGTGGAAATCACAAACTCATTCCAAAATATAAAGCAATTTGTTTGTAAAGAAACTTAAAGAAAATGAATGACTTGATGAGAATTAGAATCAGTTTCTTTCTTCTGCTTCCCGGAACCAATTTAAATGCAATTTAAAGTTTTGCTTATATTCACTGATACAACATTAGTCTAGTCAAATCTTTCAGATGACTTCAAAGTATTTTACTCATTAAGGAAAATATAGATGAAGTTGAATTTATACTATTTGAATTGTGAATCATATTATCCATTTTCAGAGCTAGGTATTGTAGACTAATTCCATGAAATACCACGTGAAAAATTGCTTAAAGGTTTTCTTGACTACGTTTGCATTTCCCAAGACATTCCTCAAGAGCAAGCTCAATAATTCGAAAGCCATCTGTTCCGTAGACTAAAATAATATAATCAAAGAAAGGAATGGAGAAGAAACCCAGTTTTTCCTATGGGAAAAAAAAAAAAAAGGAAAGAGTGTAATGGAACGCCACTGGAAATGTTGAGAACTCTTACTTTTGACAAAGAATCCAATTTGAGAAACACTTAAAACGCATATGTCTACAACCACATACATTAATCAATAGAGCATCTAGGTTGTGCTTAATATAAGGTGTAACTTGCCCTCTCTTTGACCTAATACGTTTATTTTACTAATGTCAAGTAACACTAGGTTTAAAATACTCAGATAAAGAAAACCTTGATCATGCAGGTCAAATGATTTATAAAAGCCTGTCTTAAATTAGCAAACACCTTCACTTGCAAACTTTATATTTTAATGATTTTCATATTATCAATAAGACAATATCTTTTAACATGAAAAGCAGAAAGAAAATTAAGAAAAATACGGATTTTATGTTGTTAAAAGAATGGGTGAAGTATTTCAGAATAAAGTCCAGAGGACTGTCGGAGGTGCAGAGATGGCTTTGAAGATTCAAACATCTTTCATCACTCTGAGTTTGTTCTCACAGTGAGCCATTCATCAGTATAGCAGCTAAGAAAATCCAGATATTCAAGAAAATGTCTCACTGGACATTCAATAAAAGAAGATTCTAAATGCAGCTCTGAAACCAATAACAAAACTCAGTGCACAACAAAATCTAACACACACTAACCATTTTGCTTTTAAACTTCAATAGCACGGGAACTAGCAGAAAGAATCAACAACTGGGATCTCATCTTATTAAAAAGCTTCTGCACTGCAAGAAACCACCAACAGAGCTAAGGGTCAACCTACAATATGGGAAAAAAATTTAGCAGCTGTACCTCAGACAAGAGACTACTATCTAGAATATATAAAGAAATGAAAAAAATCAGACCCCCCTCAAATTCATAGATGCCCAAAAATGGGCATCTGAAATAAACAGACATTTCTCAGACAAAGAAGAAAAAGCAGCAAATAAATATATGAAAAAATGTTCAACATCACTGGTCATTCCAGAGATGCAGATGAAAACAACACTGAGATTCCACCTCACCCCAGAAAGAATGGCTGCTATCAAGAAACCAACCAATAACAAATGCTGGCAGGGTTGTGGGGAGAAAGGAACCCTTCTCCATTGTTGGTGGGAGTGCAAACTCGGTGCAACCATTGTGGAAATCAGTATGGAGATACCTCAAAGAACTAGAACTAGAGGTCCCATTTGACCCAGCTATTTCCCTGCTAGGTATCTTCCCAAAAGAATTAAAAGAATCATACCACAGAGATATATGTGCACCCATGTTTATAGCGGCACAGTTTATAATAGCTAAAGCTTGGAAAGAGCCCAAGTGCCCATCAACTGGAAACTGGATAAAGATGTGTTTTGTTTTGTTTTGTTTATAAATGGAGTACTACTTAGCCATAAAGAAGGAGAAACTAGAGTCATTTATAGCTAAATGGATGTATATTGAGGCCATACTCTTTAATTTAATTTAATTTTATTTTATTTTGTTTTATTTTTCCCCATTAACATTATTGTTACATTTTAGGTATAAAATACAGTTACATTCATCATTGGGATCTTGTACCATTACATGAGTCTCGTGGTTCTTATTTTCTTTCCCTTCCCTTGCCCTCCCTTCACCCCCT
Organism: Heterocephalus glaber; assembly: GCF_053883595.1. Lineage (NCBI taxonomy): Eukaryota > Metazoa > Chordata > Mammalia > Rodentia > Bathyergidae > Heterocephalus > Heterocephalus glaber. The sequence goes on along the minus strand of NW_028258344.1, from coordinate 31,038,180 downwards.
ACACCCTTCCCTATTTGCAAAGACCTTGTTTCCATTTTTTTCCTCTTCTCATATTTTTTCCTTTCCCTTTTTTCCATTCCCCTACCGCTCCCAATTCCCCTACTGTTTTAGAACTTTTCTTCCTGTTACACAATATCAGTTATACATTTTTTAAATTACAATATTTAGATCTAGGAGACATTACCACAGATTTTACAGAATTTAAAAGGATACAGAAAGCATATTACAAAAATCATTTTTGAAATAACTTTGACACCTTCTAGGAAGTAACTTGGAAGACAAATTAATGAAACTAACTCTGGAGGAAATATAAAATTTGAATAGCACCTATTAAAGAAAGTACGTTCCTAGCTTGAAAACCTACCTATATGAAAACAGCAGGCTCATAAACATTTTAACTGATAAATTATATCAAACGATTAAAGCAGAAAAAAGAAGAAACACTTCCCCCCCTCATTTTAGGAACTCAACATTGTGCTAATCCTAAAATTGGATAAAGATAATAGAAGGAAAAAGTATGAACATAGATAGAAATTTGTTTAACAAAACAAACTATTAGAAGTCAGATCTGGCAGGATGTAGAAAGTGGTTTTGTTATAGGGATGGCAGTGTAGATCCACCCCCAAAAGTCATCGTTTTAACAGAGGAAAGGAGAAAGCCATATGATACTGTCACTAGTTGGAGAAAAAATATTGGACTAAATTCTACACCTGTTCATGGTAAAAAGCTATCAGGAGACTAGAAGTAGAACAGAATCTTCTCAACATATTAAAGATATGTACTCCATACTTCCAGTGAGAATGCCTTATATGAATGGAGAAGATAAAATGCTTTCTCCTTAAGGTGGGAAACAAAGGCAGATATGCTTACTCTTTATCTGTCCATTAAACTTTGAAACCTAGTCCCCACCAAAATAGTCTGGCAATAAAATGACACAACTAGGATAGGATTGGCACAGCAGAAGCAAAATCTTTATATGTAGATGAAATGATCACCTACAGAGAAAAATACTAAGAAATCTCTAGGAGCCCCTAGAACTTGTAGTTGAATTTAGCAGGATTAGAAAACACAAGGTAAATATAAAAATTCAGGTCTGTGTATACTAGCTATAAATGAAGAACTGGATATTGAAATTTAAAAGTTATGTAGGAGTACAAAGGACCCAGAAAAGTTTTAAAAAAACAAAAACAATAAACAAAAACAGTGTTGGAAGACATTTAGTACCTAATTTTAAGACTTCTTCTAAAGCTACAGTAATCAAGGCAGTGTTGGTGTAAGAAAAGACATATAGATCATTGGAATAAAACAGAGAATCTAGAAATAGAACCACACATATATGGTCCACTGAGTTTTGAAAGATTATTTAACATTAGCATTTTATAGAATATAAACTCAATTCAGAGCCGAGGCAGAGATAGTGTTTTCAGCAAATGGCACTAGAACACCTGGTATCCATATAAAAAAATTAACCTCAACCCTTTTTTTCCATACATAAAAATAACTTGAAGGGATCTATGAACCTAAATAAGAAAGCCTAAAAGTATAAAACTTTAAGGAGAAATTATAAGGGAAAATATTTATGAATTCAGGGTAGGGAAGAACTACCTAGGATACAAAAAAAAATGATGTATAAAAGAAAAAAATTGATAAATGAGATTCCATCAAAATTTAGAACTTTAAATGACATCATTAAAATGAAAAGTAGTCCTTAAACAGACCATATTTACAATGCATATAACCTATGACCAGAATATATAAAGAACTCTTACAGCTCATTAATAGACAACCCAATTAAAAAGTAGATGTAAGAAGATAATAAATAGCCAGTATAGCACAAGGAATGGTGTGCAACTCTAGAATCAGAAAAATATTAATCAGTACAATAATAAGATTGAATTATACACTCATTAGAGAGATGAAGTTAAAAGTTCTACAAGCCTTGTCATGACTTTTTCTTTTTGTTGGATTCTCCCCCTTTGCATTTAATTTGTCACTCCCAGTGGATTCCTTCTGCTGGGTTTCCTGGGGTTGTGATCCTCATTGTCTTTTCCTAGGGTATTGTCTAAAATATTTTGGAGTGCCCGTTTGGTATTCATGAAGTTCCTGAGGTGCTCTTTATCATCAAAGTATCTTACTTCTCCATCAATTTTGAAAGATAGTTTTGCAGGGTACATCAGTCTGGGTTGGAGGCTGTTTTCCTTTAGGGCTTGAAATACATCACTCCAAGCTCTTCTTGCCTTGAGGGTTTGCATTGGGAAGTCTGCTGTGATTCTGATGAGCTTTCTTTTGTATGTGATTTGTTTCTTTTCTCTCACTGCTTGTAGAATTTTGTTCATCTGTTGGATTTCTGGAATCCTAACTATTATATGCCTATGTGTAGTTTTTTTTTTGATTAAGGCTAGTTGGAGTCCTATATGCCTCACTTATCTGTATGTCAAGTTCTATTCCCCTGCTTGGGAAGTTTTCTGCCATCACTTCTGTGAACAGTTTTTTTATGTCATCTGCACTCTCTCCTCTTTCTTCATTGACTCCAACCAGTCTTATGTTATTCTTGTTTGCATCGTCTAGCAGCTGCTGGATTGATTTCTTGTGTTCCCTTACAATTTTAAAGCAATTTTTCTTTTCCTCCTCACTAATTGCAATCTTATCCTCTATATGTGAAATTCTGTCCTCCCATTGGTTCATTCTGCTGTGCAGACTTTCGATGGAGTTTTTAATCTCTTGGAAATCTGTTTGTATCTGTTTTATGGATTCCATTTGTTTCCTATGTTGGGATTCCATCATGTTCCTCAGATCCTCTACTTTTTTATTTGTGTTGTCTCTAGATTTATTAATCCTGTCTTGCACCATGAGCAAAATCTTTGCTGTTATCTGAGTGATTATTTCTGATTTCATTTTTCCCAGATTCTCTTTTGTTGCCAGTTCAGAGACTCCAAGTGGTTGAGTATCAGAGTGTTCCATCTCGTTTCCTTTTGGGGTTGCTGTAGGTGATCTGGAAGTCTGTTTTTAGGTTTGTTTATGTGTCTTCTCATTTCTAGGGGGGGGGTGCTTCTGGTGCCCACGCAGCTCACCTTCTCTGCCCTAGGAGCTTGGGATGGGAGCAGGGGAGCTTCCTTCTAGGTGCTGGGACTGGCTGAGCTTCTCTGCCCTAGGAGCCCACACCTTCTGGGAACCATAGCTACTGCTTAGAATCCCCAAATCCACAAACCCCCAAATTGTTGAATTCCCGGATGTCGTCAATCCTCAAGGCCATACTCTTAAGTGAAATAAATAGGACATACATGTGTAAATACCAAATAGTTTCTCTAGTGTGAGAAACTGAAAGTGTAAATAAGGATTAAAAGGATTAATAACAAATAATTGATACTTTGAAATAGGAAAAGTTCCAAAAGTATAGGGGTGGTGGGAGGGGAAGGGAAAGGAAAGAGGGGAAAGGAAAAATTATGAGAAAACAAAAAAAATGGAAACAAAGTCTATGTAAATAGGGAAGGGTGGAGGGCATGAAGGGTGCACAGGTAATGAGGAAAAAATAAGAACCAAGATACATCATGTACAGGTACAAGCACCCAATGATAAACGTAAACATAATGTATAACTGAAATGTACCAATAAAGGAATTTAAGGATAAAAAAACCATTTTGCTCTTTAAATGTCAAGTTACCTAAAATAGGATATTCCCTTTCAGAAAATTCAGTCATTCATTCGACAAATTATTTGTTGAGTGATCTTCATATACCAGATATTCTAGGGGACACAAATGCAGTGAAAATGTAGATAAACCTGCTTGCTGCCTATACTGTGGAGTAGCAATACAGATTAACTATGGATAAATCAGCATGTAAATTCAATAAGTTTCAAATTTATATGTACAAAAAAAATTAAAGATAAGACTTTACTTGATACAATGGTGAGAGGGGCTGTTCTGTGGAAGTTGGCCAGGAAAAATTTTTGAGAATACATGTTATTAAATCTATTTAAATTTATTAAATATACCTATAGATTGAAAAACTGAAAAAAAAACTTGGTGACTAGATGTTGGATGTGAAGATTAGAATGACACTAAGGTGGCTCACTGATTTAATTAGTTTGAGGTTGGGTAATATATTAAACAATTTACAAAACATAGTTGCTCTAAAAAAGACAGCAAGTTGGTGTGTGCATGCATAGAATTTGAAGTCCTACACATAAAATTTGTATAGTATATGACAAGGATACAGATAGAAGTCCTCACGTCATATTTATAAATGTTTATGTTATAAACCAAGCTAAGAAACTAGTTTTTAAAATCCTATCTTCAAAAATTATTCAGAGAATATTTCTAGTTCTTATCTTTTTTATCTTTTTTATTTTCCTTCTTTATTTTTATTTTTACACTTTTGAACTTTCTGATTATCATTTTGCTGAGTTTTTTCCATTGAATGATGTAAATGAATGAAAATGAATGATAATTCTTTTCAAAGTGTGTACAATTTGAATATATCTTTATCAAAAAGGGAAAGAGTTGCAAAAATATGCAAATGTTTTCAAAAGTTAGCTTTCTAATCAGTTTTAAAATAAAGATATAAACTATATTAAATGACTATCAAATTTTAAGGTAAACATTACCAGAATAAAATTGAAAATTTTTAGAAATTTAATATCAGTAAACATTTTTGTAAAAGCCAAATATTTGCATTTATAGCATGCTGTACTTATGTACTTGTCAATAAAAGTAATTATTTTAGTTCATGCAAACTGTCCAAACCTACATGTAACAATTAATTCCCTAGTTCTCATATGCAACTGTTCCAAACACTTCAGTATCTTCAGTTAGAAGTATAGAAGACACTTGGGGAAATAATGAGGATTTTACAAGTTAATAAAGCTGTCTTTCCTTTACCAAACTGTTTCTGCAGCTCAAATCCACTTTGTTAAAAGAAGGATCTGTCTCCAATTATAGCAGCAGTTACTTTTTGTTTTGAAGATGTAGGACAGATTTCAGGAATTTGCAGTTCCCTGGGGGCCTGAGGGTTAAGAGTACAGATGTTTAGTTACAGGTTATGCTGCATCAACATGGGCAGCTGACCTGGAGAGAGATGTAAGATATTTTACAGTATAAGGCCCAGGACAAAGGCCTATATGTAGAGTACATTGAGTTTGAGTTATCTGTATGCTATCTACATGGAAAGTTCCAGAAGGAAGTAAGCCTTAGAGATTTGTACTAAGGATATATATTTAGGAGCAATTGATATATAGACAGGAACTTACAAGGCGAGCAAAAATAAAATTACTGAGAGAGGACTTATGGAATGAGCACAAGAGGTTATGAAAGAGCATTAAGAAACAGCAAATATTAAAGGGTTAGAAGATAGTAACGGACAAAACAGTAATAAAAGACTTAAGGATGTACCAGCAAATTCTTCAGAGAAGAATTTGGTGAGAGTGAGGATTTTAAAAAGGAAAGGATTGGAATACATCTTTTATTTTGACTTTATAGCTAATGAGTTTCCAATGACATTTTATACTGTCTACCCTTTGAAATTAGAATTTAATTTTATATTTTCTTGCCTTTGAAATTGGAATATAAATCAAGCCAAAGTTTAAAGAGCTTTAGGCCCAAGTCATGACTGAAAGGGGTAAGTTATTAAAAAATATATATCTAGTCAATGTGTAAAGATGAGTGGAAGATGATAAAAGCAACTTGATTGTTCCTTCTTTACCATAATAATCTAGTAACATAAAGAAATAACTAGATATCGATTACATAAAGGGTACATACATAACCTTGCTGTAGCAATCTAGAGCATTCGAGGAGTAGAATTTATCACCATCTTAGTGAAAATTAGATGACAGTATTAACTCATTTTATCATATCTTCTATTACAAATTCCTAATGAAAATGCAATTGTATCTATTGATTCCACATCATCTACAAAATGATATAATTAGTGTATGAGCAAATGATCAAATATGTTGCTAGTTTCATAATTCTAAATTATAATAATCTCCATTATTTAAGATTCAGATTAAGTTTTTAACAGGTTAAGTATAAAGACATAACCAATAAATAAAATGTTTTGGTTTTTTTTTTCAGAATTAAGTGAAATTTCATGTAATTAAATAGACTTTTAGGGCTCAGAAGCTTAAAAATTTCAGGTCTTGTCAATTCAGCACACAGATTAATGATATAGATGACATATAAATTAATTCCTAGGATTATTCCAAAGATATATCTATGTAAAACTTTATTTTTAATGTTAGATTCCTAAATTGCTAAATTTTATTAGTAATTATGTTGACAAATTTAGCCAGTATTTTTTTGAAAGTGAAATTCTTGTACCATTGTGTAATTGGCTTTTCTTTGACTCAATTTTTCATGTTATAAACAAAAAACAATAAAAATTAAAAATATGTGATGCACACCCATGTTTATAGCTGCACAGTTTGTAATAGCTAAATCTTGGAAACGGCCCCAAAGCCCATCAAATGGTGAGTGGATAAAGAAGATGTGGTTTTTTTGTAATAAAAGAGTACTACTCAGCCATAAAGAAAGACAAACTTGAGACATTTATAGCTAAATGTATGTGCCTTAAGGCCATACTTACAAGTGAAATAAATAGGACACACGAGTAAATACCAAATCATTTCTCTGGTGTGAGAAACTGATGGTGTAAATGAGGACCAAAATGTATAATAGGTAATGTGAGATAAGAAGAAAATATTCAAAGGGAAAGGGCAACTGGGAGGGGGAGTGGGGGAAAGGGAAGAAGGGAAAGAAAAAAATTGAAAGTATGACCAAAAAAATGGAAGCAAACTTATGTATATAGGGGAGTGGAAAGGTTGAAGGGAGGGCAGGGGAATGGGAAAAATAAGAATCAAGGTATATTATGTACAGGTACAAATTCTTATTAATGAATGTGATCATAAGATATAACTAAATGTACCAATAAAATCAATAGAAAAGATAAAAATATTTGTATAGAGAGAATAATTTGTGGGATGAAATTTACAATTCCAAAATTGAAGACTAATTTTCAAGAATAGTTCTAATGGTTGATATATGTACAGTAATAATCATAGCAATGGTTAAACTTTATTTTAACCATTTAGTCATTTATTCAGGCACAAAAACAACACAGTGGGCTGAGGTTGTAACTCATTGGTAGAGCCCTTGCTTAGTATGTGGGAGGCTGGGTTTGATTCTCAACACTTGAAAAAAAAAATAAGAAAAGAGAAATGATGGCTAGATCCTACAAAGTCCTCACATCTACCACCTTCAACAGAAGTACATCTTCCTTGTGCAGATTTCCCCAGAACATATAGCTCCCTGCATTTGATTCAGCTAAAAATATAAAAAAGAATACATTGGTCAGTTTTTGTTACTGGGAAAAATGTTTGACATAGAAAGCTTATAGGAGAAAATGTTAATTTTGCCTCAAGGTTTCAGAGGTTTTAGTCCATGGTTGGCTGGCTCCAAGGCAGAGTCCTGATGGAAGGGCATGGCTGAGGAAAGATTATCACCATATGGTAGCCAGGAAGCAGAGCTAGCAAGAACCTGAGAAAAGCTACATCTGTCAAGGTCATGCCCTTGATGACCTACTTCTCCCAACTTAGCCCCATTGTCTAATATCCCACTTGGCTATGAACTCATCAATAAATTAATTCATTGATAAGAGAAAGTCTCACAATCCAATCAAGTCTTAATCTAATCAAGTTAGAATCAAGATTAGCCCTCAGAAAGAATGCTTATTGTAGTTTTTTGAGGAGGTTTTATTTCTTCAGCTATGAAAATCAAATGAGAATTAAAAGAGAGGAAAATAGAAAAATCTATGTTTATATCATATCAAAGTTTTCATATATCAAATTTGAAGTTTTAAAAATTTTTTTAACCATTATTTCTACTTTTATTTTTCAAAGATTCACATAACATTTTTTTAACATGTAGCTTTTTCTGATGGCAGTAAGTGGTCATTACTTAACTTGTCAATTTCCCAGAGTTGATATTTATTTAATGTTCTAATTAAAATATATTAGTTCTACTTGAAATTATATAAACTTCAATAAAAACTTTGTATCAATAGTTCCATGGATTTGTTAGAAATCTCTTTCTTTTCCTCCAAGTATTGGTGACATTAAAGCTTTTTTTATGCATTCAGAATACATTCATTAAATAGAATATATATTTAATACAAATTGGAGAAAATTAAGTCATGAATATAAAAATGATCCCCAAGTTATGGAAGATACCTTTGTAATATCAGAGCCTTGACACAAAGTTCAGTAGTAAAACTCAAATTTTTAAGCCATATTTGTTTAATCAATTATTCACTCAAGAAACAAACTCTATAATTCTCACATAATATCAAATATAATAAACTAAGAAGATAACCAAGAATCAGACATCCACAATTGTTTTAAAAATAAAAGTTCAGATGATGTCAAGGTAGAATTTTCATCTTGTCCATGTCAAAACAAAGAAAAATGCTTTTATCAGTGAAATTTTAACATTTTAAACATTTCTCTTAATAATTGGACTTACAATGAAGAACTTCATGACTCTTTCTTGTTAGATAAAATTATAGAAAAAGGATTCTAATTTATTATTTATTAGTATTCTAATTTAAACTTTTGTATATTAGCCCAAATCTTTATTTTTCCAGGTCATTTCATGAACTTTACATTTCAAAATTATTTAATTTCACCAAGAGAGTAGCGTCAAGAGCACTTGAAATTATTTTTATAGAAATATATCTCCTTTTGATTACATTTTAGACAAAACATTTCTGTTAGAAAATTGCAAATTTATGTTTTCTCATATGTTAGTAAAAGACCTGCATAGTGGAAGAATAATCGTATGACTAAAATAAGGGGAACACAGGAAGAATTTGAGCATATAAAAGTGAGAGTACAGATATTTAAACGTCATAATTTCAACACAAATAATAAGATAGGCTTAGAGGTTGCATTTGTTTAAAGGGAATCCACAAATTCTGTAAGCCAGAAAATTAATCCAGCAACCCCTTTATGGAGCATATACACAAAGGCAGTAAAAACAGTGTGTCAATACACCTCACTCTTAGGTTCGTTGTGTCATTACTCACAATAGCCAAGAAATAAAAGCAAATTATTTGTGATGATTAATTTTAGAGGTCAATATGATTGGATTAGTGGATAATTAGCTGGTAATTTGTCATTTCTAATTTTGTCTATAAAGGTGTTTCTGGGGCAAATAGGCTGTGGGTTGTTTCAGCAAATGGGAAGATCTGTCCTTTATTTGATTGGGCAACAGTCAATGGCCTCACTAATCAGAGGAAAAGATGATATTCTCTCTCCTGGAGTCAGGACATGCATGGTACTTCTGAGTTTGAATTTCACCTCCAACTTCATCAGCCTTTGAATTACAGATTTGCACTGGAAGCCCTCCCTCCTACTTGCACCCTGTTCTCATGCCTTCTGCTTTAGGCTGATGATTTTGTAGTCTATGAATGAGGCTGGGCCATGCCACTGCTCCCCTACATCTTCAACTTGTGAATGAACTTTCATGGGACTGCTCAGCCTCCATAAATGAGTTCAAACCCTTAATAAATCCCCTCTTATCTATCTATCTATCTATCTATCTATCTGTCTGTCTGTCTGTCTGTCTGTCTATCTATCTACCTAGCCATCCTATTGCCTCTGTCTCTGAAGAACCCAGAAAAATCTGGTGTCCAACAGTCCAGAGGACACAGAAAATGTGGTACATAAGAACAATGGGATACTATTTAGCCTTAAAAAGAAGACAATGTAGCCAAGTGTATAAATATAGGTTTTGTTATTTTCTTCTCTCTTCTTTATTAATTCGCATGCCTGTAATCTCAGCAATTGGGGTGCTGAGGAGGATAATAAATTTGAGTCACACTTGAGCAATTTAGCAAGACCCTGTCTCAAAATAAAAAAAAATACTGAGGATCTAGCCCAATATGACAGCCCTGAGTTCCACCCCTATTACTGAACAAAGAAGAATGAGAAGAAGAAAGAGGGGGAAGAGAAGGAGAGAGGAGGAGGGGGAATCATCTGGGAATAAAGTGATGAACCTGGATGACATTGTGTTAAGTGAAATAAGCCAGGCACAGAAAGACAAATAGTACATGATCTCATTCATATGTGGAATGTAAAAAATCTGGACTCTTAGATGCAGCAGGTAGTGGTTACCAGAGCCTAGAATGGTAATCGAATGAAGTTGATGATGGTTAAAAATACAAAATTTCTCACAGATAAGAAGAATAAGTTCAAGAGACCAATCGTGAACATAGTCACTAAAGCTAGTAACAGTATATTGGATTTTTGAAAATTGCTAAGGGTGGGTATTTTAAATCAAAAATATGTGAGGTACTGCATATATTCATTATCTTGTTTGGTTATATATATATTTCCAAAGTCATATTGTATTCAATGCATATATGCAATTTTCCTCAGTTAAAATACTTTTTAAACAAATCTAATGAGTATGTGGTACCTGAATTAAGGGAGAGAAAGAAAAGCTAAGTAAAAGGTGTTAAGAGGCATGTAAATTCAGGCCTGTAAATTTACTATAAATTTCAAGAACTGAAGTTTGGAGGGAATGCTTAAGACTAGAGTTGTACATGAAATCAAAGTTTGGGAGTAAATTACCAATAGGTTCATAGTAAACTAAGTAAGCAAGCAAAAGACTGTGAGACAACTCCAGGGAAATTGAAATTATAAAAAATGAAATCTAGTCATATAACTTGTTTATTATTATCTAGTAATAATCTAGTGTATTCTCAGTGATTCAGGTCAAATTTATTATTTAGTTCTATTGAGAGGTTGAGAGAAATAGAGTAGGCTTACCTTTGGCTCAGTGAGAAAAAAGACATGAACCTTCTTTTCCATTATAGGTAATTAAAATGTAATCTTTAAAAACAAAATCAATAAATAGCAATAAAAATGACTTATTTTAAAACACACAAATAGATTTCCAGTAAGAATATGACTGAGAATAAAACTCAGGCCTTCTTCCTCCTCCTGGAGGTTATTAAATGATGAAAGCTATCACAACTCCACGTTCAGCAAGATGAGGAGACAATATTATCCCCAGGCTTTGTTTAGAGGCAATGGCTGCCAATAGAGCAGAAATGAAGCAGAAGCTGTGAGAAGGAAATGGAGCTGTGAAGCAATGGAGATAAAGCATAGCACTGAGAAGGACCAGCAGCAGTGGACCCTAGAAAGTACCGGCACAAAAATACTGAGGAAAATGAAGCTCTCAATTTGAAATGCAGTACCTACACTCTCTGTTTTCTAATGGAAAGATGAAAAGTGGGGTGAGCTGAGCTGATGCAGATGCTTTTCTGGATAAAACACAATTTTGAGAATCTGGGAGAGTGAGACTCTATAATAAAGAACCCAAGCAATTATTTATTTATTTATTTTGCAGGATATAGTCATTCACTTGGGAGAAGGAGAGAAAAAGAGCACTTCTCTGATTAGTTAATCAAAGCACGTTCTCTTGTCTCCAACACTGATCATCTTAACCAAATTTGTTGCAAAATGATTATAACCATTTATAGAGAAATTAATAAAAATGACCTCAAATAAGTTAGTGTAAGAGATACTACAAGAAATAAAGGCAGTGATTATTTATTTACAGAATGTTCAATATAAAAATCTTGCCTATGAGAAAGTAACATTTATGATCAAGTATGTTGTTGTAATGAGGAAAGTAAGAAAGAGAAAGTTTTAATAAAACAGTCACATCTGTTTTCTTTTAAGACTTCTATGAAAAGCAAATACAAGAGATAAAAAAAGGAACTGAGGACTTAAATTGGTGATAGTGTGTGTTTAGCATGTGTGAAACCCTCAATATTTCCTCTCAAAGGGAGAGATATAATGTAATAAGAAATAAACAAAATTTATAAAAAACAAATTAAATAATTGAAAGACTTGGAAGAAGCATTTGGAGGAACAGAAACTGCAGAAACCTCAGTAAGTACTATGGATAAGGGAAGTAAAGCAATTGAACAAAACAAATCATGTCTATATATATAGAAGCATTAAAATATTATGAAGAAAATAGCTAAAAAGAAATTCACCAGAGTCATAATTATAACCCTCTAAAAGAAAAAAATAATAATAATGTACTGAGCTAGTATTATTCAATATGATTATAGAAAAATCATATTGGATAAAGTATGGCTTTTAAGTAGATATTTAAATTGCATACTAAATGTCATGGAGAAACTGAACTTAAAATGATCAGCAAAAATATATCCTAGTAACATTATAAGACATATAGTACATAAAAAGAATACTTTAGACAGCTAGACTAAAAGACACATTCATTTCCAAGGCCCAGAAATACCAGATTGACCTCATATTTTTACCAAAAACTTTTGTTACATAGAATAAAGATAAAAGAAATCATCATTGCCTAAAACCGTGTGGTGAAGAAAACATTGGGAGAAGGTTGGAGGAAGAGGACATGTATCAGTAGGGAAATAATGAATTCTACTTCTAGAAAGAAAAGAATAAAGAAAACAGATGAAGGATTTAAATTATCATTCCAAAGATAATGCTAAAATAGGAAAGCAAGCTGTCCTCAATATTAGAAATGGTGAATGCAATGAACACATCACATATTAAAAGGCTAACAATTAGAGGAAAAAAATAGTATGAAGGAAATAAAATTCTATCACATCAATAAATGTAAATGGTCTAAATATACTTATTAAAACAGCATATGTTCTAGTCCATTTTCTTTTTGCTGAAACATAGTAGACAATGCCCACAGCTTAAAGGAAAAGAAGTTTAATTTAGGTCATGGTTTTGGGGAATTCTGTCCATGGCTGGCTGGCTCCACAGCAGAAACTACTTGACAAAAGACTGTGAGGAGCAAAGCTGCTTAGTTCATGGTAGCTGGGAAGCAGAGAGGAGGAACAGTGCCAGAGAGGAACAATCAGAAAGGGGCTATATTTATTACTCAAGGCCATACCTCCCTGACTCACTCAGACACACTAAGGAGTATGTTCTACTACTCTGCTGGGTGTTCCCTAATCCAATGAAGTTGGTATATCAGGATTAATGGTCCCTACAACTTTTAGAATGGCCACAAAACAAAAACCTAACTGTATTATACATAGTAGATATATCTTAAAAGTGTTAGTTTTAAAAATTGAAAACAAAATCCAAGAGGATGAATTCAATAGCAAAACCAAAGGAGGAGAAAGTGAAGGGAAAAGAAAATGGAAAGAGGAAAAGGAAGAAAGAAATAGGGCTAACAATATCAGTCAAGGTGAAATTTAGGCCAATAAGAGTGTCTTATAGAGTGTCTCAGACTTCAAAGATTTATGTTATTGTTTGATGCTCACTGGCATTAATCATTGCAAAAGGCCAATGATTTAGATTCAAACATTTTTAAAATCTGAAAATCTGCCATGTTTTTAAAAAGTGACCCCAATACCACTTTAGAAATTGAAATTTCTATTCATTATCTTTTGAGCTCCATTTACTATTTCCTAACTCATATATCTCTTTTATTGTTTTGTTTTTAATTCTATTTTTCTTGGCATATACTTGGCCAATAGAAAGCTATTATGGTGGAAAGTATTCCACTTTCACACAAAATAGTATAGAATTCTAGGGTTAAATCACTGTCCTGTAGAATATGTACTACCCACTGACAGAAAGTTGAGTAATAGTTTGCTTCTCATTGCTTCTCTCATTTTTGTTTTTGTTGTTCTTTATTTATTTCCTTTCTCTGGAAGCTTGAGAGATAATGAAGGCCTGTTTCTTGCTTTGAAAGTGTTCATTGTTTAGATTTAGTGACTTTTTTTATCCATTCTCTTTAACACTTTGTATGTGATTCTTATTTATACATTTAGAAGGATCTTAACCTGTTTTATAATGAATAATATATCTGCAACTAAACTTAGGGTAGTGTTGAACAATGAGTAGTTTATGTTTTGATTATATCTTTATGAACACAGACTGTAATTAGGCAAAGTTCAAATTTTGTCTGAACAATAGCTGCCAAGAAAATGAGGAAGAATTGCAAACAATTTTCTCTTCCTATTGTTGGATTTTTTTTATCATGTTTGAAAATCAGCCTAATTAACTGTTATTGGTAAATACTACCATTGGTTATATTAGATAAAATGGATTCCAATGGCAGAAGGCTAAAGTCTTAGAAGGTAATTTCAAGATTTTGGTAGGAGAAGGGGTGGCACATGTCACAAGAAGCTGACAGTACAATGTAAAGTATGGGTTTGCAATAGGGTACTTTTCTGCCTTCAGAGTTCTGATTATCTATAGGTAGGCAGTTGATATGTTATATATATGATATTGTTATATATGATATATATGATGAAGTTTTGCTTGTTTTAAAAATTTTCCCCATTCTTTGCTTACTTTTTCATTTTATTCAAAATTAGAAAAAATAACTATTTGATACAGTAAAAATCAGAAAGGAATACATTATAAAATTCAAGAAGTCATCAATCATCAGTAAGAAATAGAATAACAAATGTAATGAAGACAGAGGCTAAAATGAGATAAAACAATTGAGGCTTCTATTGATAATGACTTACTATGATTCTAATGCCACGAAGAGGATTAAAAACAAAAGCTGATGCAATTATTTAGCAAGTAACATACTAGCTTTAAAGTACAAAAATAATAATGTCTATAAAGCAATAAACTTGGAAACTACTGAAATATATTCTTCAACCTATGAGAGTAACATAAAATTAAGAATTCAGATAAATGTAACAAAAATAGAGTCAAGCGATATCCAAAATTATATAGCGATGCAGGAGGTAAACAGGATGAGAATGACAAGAGTCAATGCTCAAACTCCTTAACTTACCAGCTATTGATATCTTCAAAAACCTGGGTCAGTAAGGGGCTGATTCTCAGTCTATGGCCATGAGGAAGAGTACTTCCGGTGTTCATAGACAAGAAAGAGCAAGCGAATGAGGTTAGAAAGTACTATCATACATACCAGGCTCAGACCCTGTTAATGCAAGGCCAAAGAAATAAATTTTAATAGATGTAAATAATATCGGAGTCAAATCTACTCTTTCTCTTTTAATGAATTCATTATCAGAAGAAAATGCTTACAATTCCTACAAAGAGCAACGTCCACTTAGTTTAACAGATCGCTGTATTTCTTCTTCAGGATCTCCAGTTTATAAGGTTGCGAGTTAGCCCGCCTAATGTTCTGCAGTTACTACTGCATCCACAGCAGGTAATTGTCTTAAAACCAATTAGGACAAGTTGATGGGTCATAGGACAAATGCTCCTCAGTCCACAAGTGAGCCCCTGTTTGGTCATTAAACCGTGTTCTAGTTATATTATGGAGGGTTTTTAAGTGCATTTGGGACCGTCAACCTCTTAACACCACAGTTAATTGTCTTGTTTTGACTGCTGAATAAATTTGTCCAAACTCTTCCAACCATGATTATCTTTTTTTCAAAAGGTTTTAAATCACAATTCCAAGTTGACAATTTTGAAATTATATTACTGCTGGTTCTTCTGGAACAGATTATGGTTGATATAATCTCTTAACTGTATCTTCCGTGAGAAGAAACAACAAAGCTACTTGTTTTAACACTGTATTTGTAGCATCAAGCATGGCTCCTAGCAGATAGTGGGCACTCTTATATCTGAGAAATCAATGATTAGAAAAAGATATTCTATTAAATAACCATAATCTATGATGATTGAAAGCCACAATATTGTCTAATTCCTTCACTAGCAATATAGTTTTTAAACAAGTACAGTAGCATTTTCTTTTTAAAATAGTAGCTTGTATTACTCCTAAATACAGTTGTTCCACTGAAGACATTACTTCTTAATGCTTTAATCTTTGTACTAATTGTTACTGTCTTTCTAAACCAGCACTCTAGTGTAATTAAGAGCAGTGCAGAGAAGGGAGAAGCTGGTACCAAGACTGGAGGTTGGGTTTCCTATTGTGATATAGGTTATTGATTTGGGGAAGACAAGTTCAATGGCTTTATATGTACAAACAAGGTTAAGTAATAGCCTTTGGGTGGGCTGACCAACGCGGGAAGGCCAAACATGTAGAATGTGGAATGTGGAATGATGACTTTGGTTTTCAAAGTGGACACAAGAGCAGATCCATTATAAGCTTTGTGGCTGTGTGTTTTGAGCCAGTTAGATGAACTCTTCTAGCTTTATGATTTTCCTGGGCCAAAGTGAAAGCATATAAAATAGTACTCTTGTTAAAGTGCTAAGGTCTTAGTAAATGGATATGTAAAAGGATTAGCAGATTGTTTTTGAGTGTTAAAATGAATAAATGCAAGAACTATTGCTATTATATTACTATTGTGTCAACAACAGTAATGAGATGAGCCTATTGCTTGGCAGAGCAGGTTCCATATTGAAAATACCCAAATTTATCAACTCTATAGAAAAAGTGAGGACTTTAAAACTAGCTATGAGGTTAAAAAAGCTAGCTAATGAATTGTTAAACATGTTTTATATATTATTTATAAAGGTCTGTTCTAAATTTTTTTGATGTGCATCGTTAGGCTACATTTTCCCTTCTCCTTATCCCTCTCACTTTCTGTATCTGGCAATGTTCTGTCAAAACACTGACAGAAGCATGTCATTTGTTCCCTTTCTTTCCTTTCAGCTTCATTTCCTTCACATGTTGTTTAAATATTTTATGGTGAAAGTCCTTCTGGTGTTGTCATATCCATGAGCTTAATAAAGTAGTGTTTACTATGTATTATACTCAAGCAACCTAGTTTTCACTCTCTTTTTCACCTGCTAATGCTTTAATCCTTGACAAACACATATGCCAAACATTCATGTGTCTGCACATTATTTTGTAATATTCAGAAATGTTTTTCTTTCCTTCGCTGAATACACAGGTTCCATTACACACTTTCAAAAGGGGTTTGGAGACTCTCCGTGATTCTCATACTTAGATAGATCTCAGGGTTGTTTGAAAAACAAACACAATATGATTTTTTATGAGTACTTTGAGTATCAGCAGCTATTTCTGGTGCCATCAAGGAATGTGGGATAGATATTAGAAGACACTGACATGTTGAAAAAGTTTTAGATCCTGGGTTTTCATAATAACAAAACAGAGACAATGCTAACTTTTTAGTCTTTATCATGGGTTGAAATAGGTAGGTAAAAGGAAAGAAAGAGAAGTGAAACAGTAGGGAGAAAGCCAACATTGTGGCTATATATTGACAAACTGGGAATATCCTCACAGGAAACACCTAGGTAATGACACAAATTCAGTCTAGAGTGAATGAATGACATCACCACTTTCAGAGTACAGAATCATGAGTGCATAGTTGGTGCTGAAATTCTTCTGTCTTGTTTCTCCTTTGTCAGAGTTTTCCCTGTAGGCTATTAACTTTGATTAAATCCAAGTTGTGTTATTTTGATTTTCTTAGGCAGTCACTGGAAAGAAAGGGCTACTATGAGTCTCTTCTATTGGACATAGATACTGAGAATACTGGTGCTACCACTGAATTGGCTATGATAGAAGAATTGCTAAAGATTAGTCTGTGTTCCTGTGAAAGGTGAAGAGAAGACCTGGGAGCAAAGTTCAGTGGTAAGGTATGTGCTTACAATGAGTAAGGCCCAGTGATCAATTCCCAGCAAAGGCAAAAATAAAACAACAACAAAAACAAAAAAACCCAAAAAAACAAGGATGAAGTGAAATAAGCTGTGGTTATAATTTATGGCTTGATACTATATATTTCTTTTCTTGGGCATCTCAAAGATTTCTGATTTCAGATCTCAAAGATCTCAAAGACTTCTCTCGATCTCAAAGATCCAGAAATCAGGTTTTTCTAAGTGGATTTAATAATGCACAAAGACTGGAACTAATACACTATTTATCCTGACACCTTATACCCTCTTATCTAGCCCATGTTGTAAATGAAAGCCTAATGTTCATTCTGTAAGGGGAATCATTCAGATTGACAATGAGATCACCTAAAAGAGTCTTTAAAGAAGGTTGGTTAGTAAGCTAGCCAAAGTAAAAGATATAATTCTTATTGCTGCAACTAGTCTTGGGACATTTTTTACTCACCTTTGGCCTGTACATTAGGCTGTGTGGAAGATGACCCAGACCTTTATCCTCCAATAATCTCAGCCCTTATTTATCTTATCTTCATGAGGTTGTGGTTGGTTTGAATGTTCATTCAGTTACTGATAGGCAAAGAAACAATAAGAGATTCCAGTTGAGCATCCTCTTTTCTAGACATAGTTCAGGTGATTGGCCACTCATAAAGTCAGATATGACTTTATGTCTTGCAAATTAATCTGTAATATGTTTTCCAACTTAGATATTCTTAGAAAAAGGATGGTTGGTGAACATTCAACAACATTTATTGACTATATGCTGTGTTCCAAGAATAGAGACACAGACTCTCCATGTTCGCCTTTAATAATTCAATAGAAAAGTAGAAACTTAAAATGCCAGGCAGACCGTAATCAATATTAATTGATTGCTAGTCCCTGCTATCAGAGTTCAAGCACAATGGGAAAGGGAGACACTAAGCAAACAATGATGAATAAACAAACAACTGCAATTATAAAGCAGGAGTGATGGGGATACATCATAGATCTACCTAGTTTTAAAAATGATGGAAGTGAATTACAATAGAATATTTGATATTCTATGTTATAGGAAAGCAGAAGTTACTGGAAGGGAAAAAATAAAGGTCATCAAATCCATCCATGATGGGAAGGAGATACTTTTTGGAAAGACATTTTTAGAGGATGTTTTTTGAGGATCATTTTCTTATGGATCTCAATCAAAATAAATTGTCAAGATTTGACTAGAGTAAAGGAAAACACTAATCCCCCCCAAAAAAAGAAAGAAAAGAAAAGGAAAGACTACAATAAAAATTGCAACAATTCTTATGACTTAGATAAAAGATTTTGTCTTGTATGTTGATGTATATGTCTCTTTACCTTTAATACTAATATTCTGTGGATGTAAGTTTGTGACTAATTTAAGTCAATTACATGTGGGAAAAAAATAACAAGGAAAAAAAACAAAGCAGGCATGGTGGGTCATGTCTGTAATCCCAACATTCTAGGAGGCTGAGGTCAAAGGATTGTATGTCTCAGTCTAGAATGGGCAACTCATTAATTTGGTGACATCTTATTAAAAAAATTTAAAGGTTAGAGATATAGTTCAGTGCAAAGGACCTGGGTTTAAATCCCAATCCCCCCAAAAAAATCTTTACTCATATGTACTGTATTTTTGTACTGTAATGGATCTTTAAGAGGGTAATAAGGGCTTAAAACTTTAAAGTTTATATAAAATACCAGTCATCATCATATAGTTAATATTATTTTAAACCATGAAAGTTCAGATCCTGATTTCTGAAGTATACTTCAGGGATGGTTTTACTACTGCTACTTGAGGGTGAGCCACTCTTCTTTAGCTTGGAGTCATTTATGTACTCAATGACTATGGTGTTCAACCTGAGTGAGTTAAGGAGTAGGTCTTTATTGTTTAGATAAACTGTTCTCAGTCCTTTAGAACAACTTCATTGAATTAGTATTGCTTGGCTCTGATTCCAAGAAAGTATTTAGAGGTCAAATCATGTGCTAGCTCTAAGCTACAATGTATGTTGTACATTTTTAATTTTAAATTTTACTGTTGAAAAAAAAATGATGGTAAAATTGCTAGCCTAAAGTCTAAATTAAGAATACTTACCTCACCTGTATCACAACATACAATATATTATTTACATTCTGGGAAGAGTGTCCATGGTCTGATTCTCGAGTTTGGTGGTTCTTTCAGTAATAGAGAAGGATCTTTCAGTAAATACAGTATGAGATTCACTTAGTAGGTACTATGAGCCCCTTGTAGAAAACCTGGAGCAAATGTGTTTTCAGAGGAAGGAAACACAGTCTATCTTTAAAAGTGCTCCTGCTGGGCTGGGGATTTAGCTCAGTGGTTCCAGAGCCTGCCACTCAAGCACAAGGTCCCAAGTTCAATCCCCAGTACCAAAAACAAACAACAACAAAAAAGTACTCCTGCTGTGTCATTAGAAATGGTCAGTGTATGAAAGGATGATTTAGTTTTGATGTCCTAGTCCCACCTTCAGTGAAAACAATAGTAAACAAGTAAAAAAAAATGTTACTGAATTAATCCTTTTCTATGTGCTTTTTGCCTAGAGGTGCAAATATGTTTGGGATACTTCATATTATATGTCTTATTTAAAAAGTCCTATTTCAATTTCAGCTATGGTATGGATTTCTAAAAACAAATGGGTCGTGTAAATAAAAGTTTATGGAACTATTAGAAACAAACCAAATTATGTTGAGAGTGATCCTAGGTGCCCATAAGATAACAAATAGTTTCTCTTTTATCATTTTTACTAGTGAAATTCAATTTTTCAATAAGATACAGGTCAATTTAAAGGAAAGAAGGGAAAAGAAAAAATATGAGAAAAGGAAAAAAATGGAAACAAAGTCTTTGTAAATAGGGAGGGGTGGAGGGGTTAAAGGGAGGGTAAGGGAATGGGGAAAAAATAAGAACCAAGATGCATCATGTAAATGTACGAATCCCAATGATGAATGTAACTGTATTGTATACCTAAAATCTACCAATAAACTTAATGGCAAAAAAGGGGGGTGGGCAGCTTCTTTACTTCCAAATCTGTAGGGAATATATATTTTAATGGTCTTATTAGTGATAACAAGTTTGTAACTTAGCATTTCACCATGAAAAACATGTGCACAGTGAGTAAATATTGGTATTATATATTTCATATTGTGTTAGCTAATTCTAAATAACTTCTCTCATGAAAGGCTGATTTCACTCACAAAATCATGACAGAGTATTATATAATCTCAACATGGAGAATTAACATCTTTATATTATGATGTTAATATAGGTGTAAAATATTTAGAGATTAAAAGTAAGTGGTAATGTTTTGTGTTAATAATTTTTATCTATGAGTGAATGATTTTAAGAGTGATTAGTTTCTTTCTTTTTGGTTTTGATTTGTTACACAATATTACAAAGAGTAAATCTTTTATATGCACAAAAAGTAAGTCTTGCTTTATCAAAAGGTACTTAGAAATCCTAACTTATAGGAGTCTACTACAGTTATTTGGTAAATTGTGCAAAAAAAAGGTAATATATCACTTGATGTAATGTGCATGGCTAATTTTTATAGTATCTGATTGAACATATGTTTTATATACATATAAATTCCTCGAACAACATGATTAAACAGAACTTTCAAAAAATGTTTTTGATGATTTTACTGCATATGCTTATGAAAAGCTAATTTAGATATTGTGTCAATATAAGAAAGAACTACATTGGCAAATATTATATAGATCTTATCTGTATGTTGTCTACTTTCTTATTTTCAGATTCAAGCATAGTTATAACATATAGTAAGGTTTCAGTTTTTTTTTACTAAATTATCAGTATCATATAGTTGTGTAAAGTAAAAAGTATTCTTTTTAAAATTACCCCTTTGCTCAAGACTTTTTTTTTTGGGGTACCAGGGATCGAACTCGGGACCTTGCACTTGTAAGGCAGGTGCCAGAACCACTGAGGTAAATCACCAACCCACTCAAGACTTTATTTTCATGTTATATTAGTCTCCTCACTACAGCAAAATACCAGAAGCCTTGTAATATACAATGAGAAAAGGTTTATTTAGCTTACAGGTTTGGAGGCTAAAAGTTTTGGAGGCAGTCCCGTGTGTTTAATCTCTAGTGAGGGGCACCTGGGCTGTATCACATTATGACAAATGGCATCATAGCAAGAGCATGTGTGAGAGGAAGAGATTGCATGACAAGACAGAAAATCAGAGGAAGACTACAGGAGGGCTAGGCTTACTTTCTTACAACAACATCAGTTTCTTCCAAGAGAAGTATTTTCATTGACCTAATTTTGTCATTAGCCCTCATCTCCTAATGGTTCCAAACTATTTTCCAATATCACCAAATGGAGGACAAAGCTTCTAACACATTAACCCTTGAATGACATACCACGTGGAAATCACAGAACATGTCATGAGAAGAACTAAACATAATCAATCAATAAACACTGTGGTCACTCCAAGAAGGGGCACTTGCAAAGCTGTCTTAGTGAAGGAGCTTACATTAGAAATTATTAGAATAAAAATAGCATACATTACATTTATATTTCATGCTAGGAGTTGCTGCAAACACCCATATATGCATATAATTTATTCCTCATAATAACTTCAGACTTTTGGTATTATTTCTATAAATTCCATTTTAAACAAAGTGGAGTTTCAATATAGTGATGATAGAATTAATATTTTATCATCAACTGTCCTGCAGGTAGTAGTGTTGAACCCTGAAAAAATATAGAAAGAATTACTGGACAGTAGCTCTTAACCAGGCAAATACTAGAGGGGATTTGGCTCTTCAAGAAAGGGATTTGAAACTCACTTGGTGAGATTCATGATCATTAAGACTTTTACCAGCAAGTACTCTGCAATACATTCAGTGTTGGGTGTCTTGAACTCCAACTGAGAGCTGAATTCTCATTATCTTGAAATGTCATATGATAGAGATTAGGACTGCCAGAGCAGATAAAATTTGATGGAAGAAGTGCTGTATAATGGAGCCATGGTGAGGGAGGTTTGTAATCTTCTTATACACTCTCTTTAAATTCTTACACCTCTCTCTTGAAAAAAATTGACAGAATTCCTTTGGTTTTTAGCAAAGTGTCAATATCTTGGAAGATAAAAACTAGAAGCTTTCAGTTTGCTGCCCCAAGAAGGGATATCATTTGCAGTTAGAAATCTTGTCCATTTAGAACACTTGCCAAATTAGAAAGGCTGGGTGAATACCTTAGACTTCATCAAATATTTAAAACAGCATGAAACATAAGCTCAAGGTGTTTGTGTGCCAGAACATAAAGTGCACATAGAAATGAGAGTCCATACCATCAATTACCAACAATGTTGAATTTACAAACAAAAATTACTAGATATCTGCTTGTTTCCTTTCCACTTAGATTATAGTCAGCCTCACAACAGTAACATTACACTCTATTAGTCAGAAAATCTGGAGAATCCAGCCATTATTATTTAGACCACTACAGAAATTGATTTCACATGAACTGAATTCCAGAGCATAACAAGCACCTCTGGGAAAAAAATCCATGAAAATGCAAATATGATTTAAATAAATTTTTAGAAATGGAGTCGATAGTAATGTAAAAGTTCAGAATCTATGCAAGTTGCAGGTATGATGGCTACTTGGCCACAGGTTGTGCACACCAGAAAGACTGAAGGAAGAGAAGTGAGAGTGCCTGTTGGTGACATACTGGAATGAAATTTTTTTCACTTCCAAAATCCTATGTTCATAGGAAGCAAAAATCATCAAGAAGCTTGGGAGTAGAATGAGGAAGGACATACAATAAGCCTGCTTCTTTTTTTCTCATCATGTATCTAGAAATCCCTCACCTGCACATTCTCTAGACTATTCAGACTTCGAGAAGTTGACTTAGTCTAAGAATGCATATGAATAAGAGGAGCATCAACAACCATCAAAGTGAACACAAAACTTGTACATCTATGTAATAACAATTCCACAGAATCTCCCAGAGCACTCTTTCTAAAACATCGTAATTTGTTGGTGGAGATGCTGAACTGGTCTCTCCTTCAATTGTGATCATAACAATCTGTGAAGAAATATGTTTACAAAGGCTTCAAATTTAATGAAAAATAATCAAATCTGACCCAATACTTTGTTTTGTGGCCAGTTCACATTCCACATGGCAATGTGATATAATACATACATTTTTATTAAATAAGAGACTTATTCACATTTGGATGTTTCATTTTTCTGGTCATTGCAAATCAAGGCCCTGTCCCCTTTTCCTTGTTAACTTAAAAATTTTTTGACCTTTTACAATGCTCATATAGCATGGATTTATTATTTTTAATTCAAGATTTCTGCTCTTCTGTAAGGAAAAATAGTGTTTCACTAGAAAAAGAAATGTGTAATACATACATGGAATAGAATAAAACTTCTAGTATTGAACCTAATTACTGAACCCAGAATTAACTTCTTTTAAGTTGTTAAGCTTGCTAATGAACACCTTGCACATTTTGTCTAGCTTCACCTGTGTTTGAGAGCTTATTGCTTGGGGTGGTGCTTACTTAAATGAAACATAAAAGACATTAGAAACTAAAACCTTTTTAAATTTCAAAAAAAAGTTTAAAATTTTCTCACTTCTTCTGTGTAAAATGTTCTGGTAAGTGTGTTTCCTGACCTCATCTTGTGATAAGCCTTGTAAAATACTCTATTTTACAAAAGATAAATGTTGTACAGTGTAGTATACATGGGAATAATAAGCATCACTTCTTCATTTGGATAATCAGCAGGTAAATTTCCTGACAGTTAGACACCTTATCATTTAGAGATGTTTTAAACAATTTTCCCAAATTGATGACAGCAAATAAAGCCCAAATATGAATGCTGTAATTCATTTCAGTCCTATCTGAAAGTATCTAGTTTTCCTTAATGCTGTTTCTTCCTGGTGTTTCAGAAGTGAATATGCCAAAATGATCCTATAAATTTATTACTTTGACATCTATTCCATGAGAAATTTTATTCTCCAAAGAAATGTACTGTGTGAAGCTCCTGGAGCAATAGGAAGAATGTGTTTTGTCTATATTTAAAGACATTCTTGGAGTTATTCTCAGTATACCGACTGTTTCACTCTTTATCTAACAATAAACTTCATTGGATCTTATATATATTTAGCATCACTGTTTCTGTCTGTAGTGGAGATTGAACACAGCACCTACTCACTGGGTTGCATTTTCAGTCCTTTCTCCATTTTTTTATTTTGAGGCAGGGTCTTGCCGAGTGACTACATTGCGCAGAATGGGTTCTAACTTGCAGTCTTCCTGCTTCGGCCTCACAGAGTGTAGGAATTACAGATGAGCACCATCACTGCTGGCTTATTAATGGGGTTTCGTTCACAAACTCAATTTTATGTAAATTGACATAAGTATTAGAACACAAAAATTGCCCTACAGATATTGTCTTGGATACTTTCTCATCACTGAGACAAAATAAATGACCAAGACAATTTAAAGGAGGAAAAAAATATTTTGGTTCACAGTCTGTAGAGTTTTCAGTCCATAGTCAGCTGTCTCCAAGACAGGGCAGCATGGCAGAGCAGCATCGGAGAGGAAAAGTGCCTTCATGGTGTGGTGACAGAGCAGGGAGAAGACGAGCAGGAAAGACAAAGACTTCCAGGCCACGCTGCCAGGGAACCACTTCTTCCAAGCAGCTAACATCAAGTCAGCTATAATCTCATCAATGGATTAAAGCACTGATTATTATCACTAACAGATGACACAACAGCCTCCCAAAGGCCCCACCTATGGACTCACGAGGCTTTGGGGGGACATTTCGATATAAACTATAGCAAATATTAAAAGGATTAAGACCATGATTAAAATTTTGCACACAAACGAAACTCTAGAGTCTGAAGACTTTATTAGTGAATTCTATCAGATATATGAAGAAGAAATAATTCCAAACTTATATTAATATTTCAGAGAAGCAAATAGTCAAATTCTCTATTTTATTATACACAGCTGAAAGATTGATTAGCAAACCTGACAAGAGCAGAAAAGCTACAAAAACTAAATTCTTTTTTAAAAAAAATAGGCACAAAAGTTCTAAATAAAAATTTTGGATCTAAGTCCATATCATATAAATCAGGTAAAGTACAATGATTAGTTCAGACACATCCCAGGGTTATTTACGTTATTTCATAATTTAAAATTCACTAGTAAAATTGTACCACATTGAACGGGACACCCAGACCATGTGTATGAATCACCCAAATGGCTTGTTGAAACTCTGAGTGCTCGCCTCCATCCCAGAGTTTCTGATTTAGTAAATTGGGGACAATGATCAATACTTCACATTTCCAGCAAGTTCTCAAGATGATGCTGAAACTGCTCATTTTAGGAAAATATTCTGAGAAATATTTTACTAAAAAAAAATCAAGGGGGATCATCTCAATAGGGGAAATTAAGTTATTTGATAAAAATTTGCTATTTACTGCATTAACTACTAAAGCATCATCTTACCTGAAAAGAATAAAATTAAAATAATATTTTCTATGGTTAAAGAAATGCAATATAGATAAATATCATCATATATAATGCTACCTTATCATGAAAACATTCACTTGAGTTCAGAAATAAGAAATGTAGAGCCCCCCGTCATATGGCTTAGAGGAAGCAGCACTCATAGAGATCTCTGAGGTATGCACCAAGGTCAGTCAGAGCAGACAAATGAGGCAGCAAATCTAGCAAGTGCCAGGATACACACTGAACTGGACAGTGATCAGGTGAAATATGGAAAACAGGAAACGCACACTATGAAGTAAGTGGCACAGAAACTCATCGCTGGGCCAGCATATGTCCAGAGATGCTATTGTTCACAGTGGGACAGAGCCACATGCTTTCTCGGACAGAGCATGGACCAGAAACTGTGATAATAATAGAACAATAGCAAAGAGAATCCAAAATTGTTGTTGCAGATGTCAGCCCAAGTCCAGTGACTTATCCACCCTTGGAAAGGCACATATCTTTCAGGGAAAAAAGACAGGAGGTGGCCACAGCCAGGTCCTTACTCCAGAAACCATTGTTCCCTAGCCCAATGGACTCCAGTTTCCTTGCCAGGACATAACCTAGAATCTGTGATAATAATATCACAAAGACTCCCAGTCCATGAGCTCAGAGCCCAGCCCAGGTCCAGAGAAGTAGCTACACTGTAAAATGCTAGACTGTTAGGGCAATTCTCAGTGGGTAGAGGTAAGAATCCAGATGGACACTTGCCACAACCCATACTGCAAGCAGAGCTATGTGATTCCTGCCCCATGGCTGTGGACATAGGAAGACACAAGAGCTAAAGATCTATTTACAGGCTTGGGGCAATCAGGTACTCTAGGCAACAGCTGTGGTGGGGTGGGGCAGTGGAGAGAAACAACATACCCTAACTGAGGAAACATGCTCTCTAACCCCCAGGGTGACTGAAACCAGAAAGCCCAGAAAGCTGAGAGAGAGAATGGGAAGGTCCAGGAAGGTTCAAGAAGGGAAGAAGGAGTGGTCTAAATGTTCATAGATGGCACAGAACCCAGAGCTGAAACTCACTGGAGAGAGCAGAGAAATGTCTCACACAAGATTCTGAGGGAAATAAAGGCTGTGCACGAAGTGGATAAAAGATAGCAGAATTGGAATTAGGCAGTGTTCTGACTCTGCCCAAATCTATGGCAGCCAGCATGGGAAGCCTAATGGGTGAGCTGTATTCAGAGAGAGAGAGAGACTCCCTCACTAACAAAGTGTGAGGGCAGAGCTTAAGTGTGTATGCAACTTGTATATGTGTGGATTAAGGTTTTAATTTCTGTAGAATTTACATAAACCTATTGGTCTCCTCTCATGAAGAGACTCCTTCAGTCTTGCAATATTTGATGCTCTCAAGTGAAAATACATAATTTATTAGTTCCAACACTCACAAAGCCTTTCATGTTTTCCATTTACATTTCCTTTTCTTTTCTTCATTATTATGATCCTCAAATAACCTTTCAAACCTTCTCTATTGCTCCCTTTCTGTCTAGGCAAGAAACAATACCATCAAAATGCATTTTGGCATTTTCTCCTCATTTTTGTTTTTATTTTATGTTATTTCATTTCACTTTATTTTATTCTATTAGCCCAATTTTTTCCCCTTTGCTTCTCCTCATTCTCAGCCTATCTTTCATTGCTACTACTCTTTTGCCTTTCTGAGTTATTGAAAAAGTTCAAAAGTTATTTTTAAGTTGTAATTTAAGTGTTGATATATGATTGGTACTTTGGATGTTCTTATTAATAGTAATTGCTCTTATTTTATAAGCCAGTGAAAAAGATTGTAGCCAGTATTTTGGTACAATGAGGTAAGTATAAGAATACAACATATTAGAACTTGTGGAGTCCAATGAAATCAATTCTAAAAAGGAGTGTATAATTGTGAGTCCCTACATTGGAAAAACAGAGCAATCACAAATAGATAACCTAATAATGCATCTCTAAGTTTAGACAAACAAAAAGCAATCCAAATGCAAAACTTGTGGAAAGAAATTATAAAAATCAGAGTAGAATTCAATGACATTCAGACTAAGAATAACAAAACAAGGATCAATGAGGGAAAGAGTCAATTCTTTGAAAGGTTAAATATGTGCAATCAAAATTTTATCCCCATTCCCCTCCCTTCCCATCAACCCCTCAACCTTTCCCTATTTACAGAGACTTTGTTCCTGTTTTTTTCCTTTTCTCATATTTATTCTTTTCCCTGCTTTCCTTTCCTCTATTCCTCCCTCTTTTCCTTTCCTATCAAACCTTTTCCCCCTATTTCACATTACCTATTATACATTTTGATCATCATTTACACATTCAGGTTCTCACACCAGAAAAACAATTTGGTATTTACACATATGTGTTCTATTTATTTCACTTAAGAGTATGGACTCAAGCCAGAGGTCCACCCTGGTACCATCAGTAAGTGTGCACAGATCCCAGTGAGAAGTCCACTCAGACACCAGTCACTGGAGTCCAGAGCCCCCAGCCAAATGCTCTTCCATACAACAGCTATGTAAGGGGGAGACCCTAGACAGAGGGATGCCTAGATACCATCCCAAGTGTGCCACGGCCCCTGCCAGAACCCTGCCCAGGAAATGTGACAGCTCAGGGATCCAAAAGGGCTCCACTCTGAACCAAGTAACTGGTGAAGTAGTGAGCAGATGAGAAAAGGCCACTCTGTGGTTGCTGAAAATTAAAGTCCACTGGGTGAGCAAAAAATTGCCTTAACAAAGGCACAACAGGATGCATTGTTGAAATGAGAAGACATATAAATAAGTCTCAAAACCAGATTTCAGATCAACTAAGGCAACCCAAAAAAAGCAATGAGATGGAACAACCCAATATTCAACAACCTGGATTCCCTGAACTGAAAAAAGAGGATCCGGAAAAAATGAAATTAGAAATAATTTCTCAGTTAAGAACAGAGATTGTGTCCATAGTGTAAGACATGACTAATAAATCTAGAACAGACACAGATAAAAAAATAGAAGAACTGAGGAACATGATGGAATCCCAACATAGGAAACAAATAGAATCTATAAAACAGATAAAAACAGATTTGTGAAGCAGAATGACCCAATGTGAGGACAGAATTTCAGATATGGAAGACAGGATTGCAATTAGTGACCAGGAAAAGAAAAATTTCCTTAAAATAGTGAGGGACCAAAAGAAATCAATCCAGCAGCTCCTAGATGATGCAAAGAAGGATAATATGAGACTCATTAGAGTCAATGAAGAAACAGGACACAGTGCAAACAACATAAAAAAACTGTTCACAGAAGTAATGGCAGAAAACTTCCCAAGCAGGGTAAAAGAACTTGACATACAGATAAGTGAGGCACATAGGACTTCAACTAGCCATGATAAAAAAAAAAATCTATACCTAGGCATATAATAATTAAGATTCCAGAAACCAACAGAAGAACAAAATTCTTTGATTTTTATTTTCCTCCCCTTCCCTTGCCCTCCCTTCACCCCTCCAACTTTCCCTATTTGGAAAGACCTTGTTTCCACTTTTTTCCTCTTCTCATACTTTTTCCTTTCCCTTTTTTCCATTACCCTACCCCTCCCAACTCCCCTGCTCTTTTAGAACTTTTCTTCCTGTTACACAATATCAGTTATACATTTTTTAAATTACAATATTTAGATCTAGGAGACATTACCACAGATTTTACAGAATTTAAAAGGATACAGAAAGCATATTACAAAAATCATTTTTGAAATAAATTTGACAACTTTTAAGAAGTACCTTGGAAGACAAATTAATGAAACTAACTCTGGAGGAAATGTAAAATTTGAATAGCACCTATTAAAGAAAGTATATTCCCAGCTTCAAAACCTACCCATATGACAACAGCAGGCTCATAAACATTTTAACTGATAAATTATATCAAACAATTAAAGCAGAAAAAAGAAGAAACACTTCCCCCCCTCATTTTAGGAACTCAACATTGTGCTAATCCTAAAACTGGATAAAGATAATAGAAGAAAAAAGTGTGAACATAGATAGAAATTTGTTTAACAAAACAAACTATTAGAAGTCAGATCTGGCAGGATGTAGAAAGTGGTTTTGTTATAAGGATGGCAGTGTTGGTTCAGCATTGGAAGATCCACCCCAAAAATCATCATTTTAACAGAGGAAAGGAAAAAGCAATATGATCCTGTCACTAGTTGGAGAAAAAGTATTGGACTAAACTCTACAGCTTTTCACGGTAAAAGCTATCAGGAGACTAGAAGTAGAACAGAAACTTCTCAACAGATTAAAGATATGTACTCCATACTTCCAGTGAGAATGCCTTATATGAATGGAGAAGATACAATGCTTTCTCCTTAAGGTGGGGAACAAGGGCAGATATGCTTACTCTTTATCTGTCCATTAAAGTTTGAAACATAGGACCAAACCAAAATAGTCTGGCAATAAAATGACACAACTAGGATAGGATTGGCACAGCAGAAGCAAAATCTTTATATGTAGGTGAAATGATCATCTATAGAGAAAATACTAAGAAATCTCTAGGAGCCCCTAGAACTTGTACTTGAATTTAGTAGGATTAGAAAACCCAAGGTATATATAAAAATTCAGGTCTGTGTATACTTGCTATAAATGAAGAATTGGATATTGAAATTTAAAAGTTATGTAGGAGTACAAAGGACCTAGAAAAGTTAAAAACAAAGACAAAAACAAAAACAGTGTTGGAAGATGTTTAGTACCTAATTTTAAGACTTCTTCTAAAGCTACAGTAATCAAGGCAGTGTTGGTGTAAGGAAAGACATATAGATCATTGCAATAAAACAGAGAATCTAGAAATAGAACCACACATATATGGTCCACTGAGTTTCGAAAGATCATTTAACATTAGCATTTTATAGAATATAAACTCAATTCAAGAGCCGAGGAAGAGATAGTGTTTTCAGCAAATGGCATTAGAACACTTGGTATCTGTATATAAAAAATTAACCTCAACCCTTTTTTTCATACATAAAAATAACTTGAAGGGATCTATGAACCTAAATAAGAAAGCCTAAAAGCATAAAACTTTAAGAAGAAATTATAAGGGAAAATATTTATGAATTCAGGGTAGGGAAGAACTACCTAGGATACAAAAGACATGATGTATAAAAGAAAAAAATTGATAAATGAGATTCCATCAAAATTTAAACTTTAAATGACATCATTAAAATGAAAAGTAGTCCTTAAACAGACTGTATTTACAATGCATATAACCTATGACCAGAATATATAAAAATTCTTAGAGCTCATTAACAGACAACCCAATTAAAATGTAGATATAAGAAGATGATAAATAGCCAGTATAGCACAAGGAATGGTGTGCAACTCTAGAATCAGAAAAATATTAATCAGTACAATAATAAGATTGAATTATACACTCATTAGAGAGATGAAGTTAAAAGTTTTAAAAGTTTTGTCATTACTTTTTCTTTTTGTTGGATTCTCCCCCTTTGAGTTTAATTTGTCATGCCCAATGGATTCCTTCTGCTGGGTTTCCTGGGGTTGTGATCCTCATTGTCTCTACCTAGGGTATTGTCTAAAATTTTTTGGAGTGCCGGTTTAGTATTCATGAAGTTCCTGAGGTGCTCTTTATCATGAAAGTATCTTATTTCTCCATCAATTTTGAAAGATAGTTTTGCAGGGTACATCAGTCTGGGTTGGAGGCTGTTTTCCTTTAGGGCTTGAAATACATCACTCCAAGCTCTTCTTGCCTTGAGGGTTTGCATTGAGAAGTCTGCTGTGATTCTGATGGGCTTTTCTTTGTATGTGATTTGTTTCTTTTCTCTCATTGCTTATAGAATTTTATTTTATTCTTCTGTTGAATTTCTGGAATCCTAACTATTATATGCCTATGTGTAGTTTTTTTTGATTTAAGGCTAGCTGGAGTCCTATATGCCTCACTTGTCTGTATGTCAAGTTCTTTTCCCCTCCTTGGGAAGTTTTCTACCATCACTTCTGTGAAGAGTTTTTTTATGTCATCTGCACTCTCTCCTCTTTCTTCACTGAGTCCAATCAGTCTTATGTTATTCTTGTTTGCATCATCTAGCAGCTGCTGGATTGATTTCTCATGTTCTGTTACAATTTTTAAACAATTTTTCTTTTCCTGGTCACTAATTGCAATCTTATCTTCTATATGTGAAATTCTATCCTCACATTGGTTCATTCTGCTGTGCAAACTTTCGATGGAGTTTTTAATCTCTTGGAAATCTGTTTGCATCTGTTTTATGGATTCCATTTGTTTCCTATGTTGGAATTCCATCATGTTCCTCAGATTCTCTATTTTTTTAATCTGTATCCTCTCTAGATTTATTAATCATGTCTTGCACCATGAGCAAAATCTTTGCTGTTATCTGAGTAATTATTTCTGATTTCATTTTTCCCAGATCCTCTTTTGTTGCCAGTTCAGAGAGTCCAGGTGGTTGAGTGTCAGATTGTTCCATCTGGTTTCCCTTTGGGGTTGCTATAGGTGTTCTGGAAGTCTGTTTTTGAGGCTTTTTTATGTGTCTTCTCATTTCCACTTGGGGGGGTGCTTCTGACACCCACATGGCTCACCTTCTCTGCCCTAGGAGCTTGTGATGGCAGCAGGGGAGCTTCCTTCAGGGTGCTGGGACCAGCTGAGCTTCTCTGCCCTAGGAGCCTGGGGTGGAGGTGGGGAGCTTCCTTCCAGGTGCTGGGACCAGCTCACCTTCTCTGCCCTAGGAGCCTTGGATGGAGGTGGGGAGCTTCCTTCAGGGTGCTGGAACCGGCTCACCTTCTCTGCCCTAGGAGCCCCAAGGAAACCATGTGATGTGACGGTGAAGTGATGTCCGGTGGGATCCCGTTTGTTGCCATGTTGTCACACACACCTCTGCAGTGAACATGCTGGCTCAAGGCTCTATTTTCCGGGCTGATTAAAGCTCCATCAACATCTGAGTTACCTCTCAAAGCAGACAACTGACAAGCACTGGAAAGCATTCTTACTGATGGGGGGGAAGTTCCATGGGATACAACTGCAGGGGGAGGGGGCACAGAGAAGACAGAGAGTGCAATCATTAAGTTCTCTCTGCTAGTGTTCCCCACCTTCCTTTCAGCTGAATTGAGAAGAACAAAATTCTACAAGCAGTTAGAGAAAAGAAACAAATCACATACAAAGGAAAGTCCATTGGAATGACAGCAGGCTTCTCAACTCAAACCCTCAAGGAAAGAAGATCCTGGAGTGAAGTATTTCAGGCCCTAAAGGAAAACAATCTCCAACCCAGATTGATATACCCAGCAAAACAATCTTTTTTTTTCTTTTTGGTACTGGGGATCGAACTCGGGTCCTTGCACTTGTGCACCAGGCAGCTAAACCACTGAGCTTAATCCCGGGCAGAAGTAAAACAATCTTTAAAAATTAATGGAGAAATAAGATACTTTCATGACAAAGAGCACCTAAGGAACTTCATGAATACCAAACTAGCACTCTAAAAAATTTTAGACAGTGTCCTAGGAAAAGACAACAAGGATCACCACCCTGGGAAGGCCAACAGAATGAATCCATCAGGCACAACAAGAAATTAAATGCAAAAGTATAGAACCCCCCAAAAAGAAAAAGTCATGACAAGGGTAATCCAATATATATCCAGTTATAACCATCAAAGTTAATGGTCTCAATTCACCAATCAAAAGAAATAGACTATCAGAGAAGAAGCAAGGTTCAAGAAACACACTTAATTCATAAAGACACTAATAGAGTGAAAGTTAAAGGGTGGAAAGCAATACTCCATGTGACAAGAACCACCCCCTGCCAAAAAAAAACAGGAGTAGCTATCCTCTTTGCAGATCAAATGGATTTCAAACCAACACTGAAGAAGAGAGACCAAGAAGTACACTACATCCTCATAAAATGGAAAGTCCTTGTAAAATAATAAGGAAATTAAAGAAATCAGACACATTCTACAATTAAATGAAAATGTCAGTACAACAAATCTGAATCTATAGGACACAATGAAAGCAGTCTTATGAAGAAAATACATAGCATATTAGGAAAATAGAGAGACCTTGAATAAACAACCTGATGTTGAACCTCAAGCTTCAAGAAAAAGAAGAGAGGGACAAACTCAAAGCTTGTCTAAGGGAGGAAATTATAAAGATCAGAGGAGAAATCAATCCAATGCAGACTAAGAGAGCAATACAAAAAATCAATGAGGCAAGAAGATGGTTCTTCAAAAGAATAAACAAAATGGATGAACCCTTATCCAACCTTATTTAAAAGAGGAAAGAAAAGGCCCAAATCCATGCAATTAGGAATGAAAAGGGTGAAATTACAATGGACTCAGAAGAAATACAAAGGATCATCAACACCTACTTTGAGAACTATACAGCAATAAGATGGACAACACAGAAGAAATGGACAGATTCCTAAACACATATGACTTACCAAAGTTGAACCAAGAAGACCTAAAAATTCTAAACAACCCAATATCAATCAGTGAAACTGAAAATGTAATTAAAAACTTACTAATGGACAAAAGCCTGGGTTCTGATGGCTTCATTTCTGAATTCTACAAGGCATTTGAAGAACTATTGCCTCTACTATTTAAACTCATTAATGAAATTGAAAGGGAAGCAATACTCCTAAATTCATTTCTGGAAGCAATCCTCTCTTTGATCCCAAAAGCAGAGAAAGACCCAACCAAAAAAGAGAACTATAGGCTAATCTCACTAACGAACATAGATGCAAAAATCTTCAATAAGATACTACCAAACAGAATGATGAAGATCATCAAGAATATCATACATCTTGACCAAGTGGGATTCATCTCAGAGATGCAGGGATGATTCAGCATACACAAATCAATAAATGTAATACACTATACTATATCAACAGAGCCAAGGATAAAAACCATATGATCATCTCAATAGATAAAGAAAAAGCATTTGACAAAATCCAACATGCATTTATGATAAAAACCCCACAAAAAACTGGAATAGATGGTGTCTACCTCCATCTGATAAAAGCCATCTATGAAAAACCAACAGCCAATACCATACTAAATGGTCAAAAACTGAAATCCTTCACACTAAAATCAGGAACGAGACAAGGATGTCCACTGTCACCACTCCTGTTCAATATACTTTTGGAAACATTAGCCATAGCAATTAGACCAGAGAAAGAAATAAAGGAAGAAAGATAGGAAACTAAGAAGTTAAATTGTCATTATTTGTAGAAAACATGATACTGTATATAGAAGACCCCAAGAACCCTGCCAAAAGTCTTCTAGACCTAATAACCAAATTCAGTAGAGTATCTACAGCAAGGTCAACACACAAAAATCAATAGCTTTCCTCTACATGAACAACAGACTCACTGAGAGAGAAACTGGAGAAACAACTCCCTTCACAATAGCATCCCCAAAAATGAAATACATAGGAATCAACCTAAGAAAAGAAATCAAAGACCTCTTTTCTGAAAACTATAGCACCCTGAAAAAAAGAAAACAAAGAGGATATCTTAAAATGGAAAGCTATCCCTTGCTCCTGGGTAGGAAGACCCAACATAAAGAAAATGGCCATACTTCCAAAACTGTTACATAGATTCAATGCAATCCCAAATGAAATTTCATACTTCACAGACATTGAGAAAACAATCCAAACACTCATTTGGAACAAGAAGAGACTTAGAATAGAATAAAGCAATTCTAGGCAACAAAGACAAGGTAGGAGGTATCACAATCCCCAACTTGAAACTATACTACAAAGCTACTGTAATAAAAACAGCATGCTACTGGCAAAGAAACAGACCCAAGGATAAGTGGAACAGACTAGAAGATGCAGAAAATATTCCAGACATACTCAGCTACCTCATCTCTGACAGAGGAGCCAAACACCCTCACTGGAGGAAAGATAGCCAACTTAATAAATGGTGCTGGAAAAATTGGGTTGCAACTTGACAAATATTCAAACTAGGCCTATATCTCTCACCATGCACTAAACTAAAATTGAAATGGGTTAAAGATCTAAATATTAAAACAGAAACATTAGACTATCTGGAAGAAACCCTTGAAGACATTGGCATAGGAAAAGTTTTCATGAACAAAACCTCAGTTGTATGTGAACTAGCAGAAAGAATCAACAACTGGGATCTCATCTTATTAAAAAGCTATTGCACATCAAGAGAAACCACCAACAGCATGAAGAGACAATTCACAATGTGGGAAAAAAATTTACCAGCTGTTCCTCAGACAAAGGTCTACTATCTAGAATATATAAAGAACTTTAAAAAATCAGACCTACCAAATTTAAAGATCCAATCCAAAAATGTGCATCTGAAATGAACAGACATTTCTCACACAAAGAAGTAAATATCATAAATAAACATATGAAAAAAGTTCAACATCATTTGAGAGATGTAAATGAAAATAACGCTGAGATTCCTTTTCATCCCAGAAAGAATGGCTCCTATCATGAAATCAAGCAATATCAAATGCTTGCCGGGCTGTGGGGGAAAAGGAATCCTTCTCCAATGTTCTTGGGAGTGTAGAATTGTACAACCACTATAGGAAATCAATGTGGAGATACCTGAAAGAACTAGAATTGGAGGTTCCATTTGACCCATCTATTCCCCTTCTGGGTGTCTTCCCAAAAGAATTGAAAGAATCATACCACAGGGATATATGTGCACCCATGTTCATAGTGGCACAGTTTCTAATAACTAAAACTTGGAAACAGACCAAATGCCTATCAACTGATGACTAGAAAAAGAAAATGTGTGTGTTTTTTTTTTTATAAAGCAGAGTACTACTCAACCATAAAGAATGAGAAACTAGAGACATTTATAGCTAAATGGATGCACATTGAGGAGATAATCTTAAGTGAAATAAATAGGACACACATGTGCAAATACCAAATATTTTCTCTGGTGTGAGAAACTGAAAGTGTAAATAAGGATCAAAATGTATAATAGGTAATGTGAAATAGGAAGAAAATGGGCAAATAGGAAGGAGAAGTGGAAGGGGATGGGGAAAGAAAGAGGGAATGGAATTAATATGACAAAATGAAAACAAAGTCTTTGTAAATAGGGAGGAGTGGAGGGGTTGACGGGAGGGGAGGGGAATGGGGAAAAAATATGAACCAAGATATGTCATGTACAGGTACAAATTACCAATTATGAATGTCATTATATTCTATACCTAATATGTACCAATAAAATTAATTTTAAAAAAGAGTATGGCCTCAATGTGCACCCATTTAGCTATACTTGTCTCTAGTTTCTCATTTTTTATGGCTGAGTAGTACTCCATTTTATTTAAAAAAATATCTTTTTTATGCAGGCACCAGTTGATGGGCAATTGTTCCATTTCTAAATTCTAGCTATTACAAATTGTGCCACTATAAACACAGGTGCACATATATCACTGTGGTATGATTCTTTTAATTCTTTTGGGAAGATAACCAGCAGAGGAATATCTGGGTCAAATGGGACTTCTAATCCTACTTCTTTGAGGTATATCCATACTGATTTCCACAGTGGTTGCACCAGTCTGCACTCCAGCCAACAGTGAAGGGTTCCTTTCACCCCACAGCCTTGACAGCATTTGCTATTAGTTGATTTCTAGATAGCAGTTATTCTTTCTGGAGTGAGATGGAGTTTCAGCATTGTTCTCATTTGTGTCTCTTGAACATTTTTTATGCGTTTATTTGGTATTTCTACTTCTTTGAGAAATGTCTGTTCATTTCAGATGCCCATATTTGGATTGGGTCTTTAAATTTGGTTGTTCTGATTTTTTAAAGTTCTTTATATATTCTAGATAGTAGTCTTTTTTGTCAGGAACAGCTGGTAAAATTTTTTCCAATACTATAGGTTTTGTCTTAATTCTGTTGATGGTTGCTCTTGCAGTGCAGAAGCTTTTTAATAAGGTGAGATCCCAGCTGTTAATCCTTTGTGCTAGTTCCCATGCTACTGAGGTTTTGTTCATAAAGTCTCTTGCTATTCCAATAAGACAGTGTGATTTAAATCTTGAGATAGGATGACGTTTGAGCAAAATAGGGGTGATGGAAAAAAATAGGGAGTCAGGTAGGATATAGCTTTAGCGCTGGAGCCTTCCCAGGATGGTCTGATTGAAAAGCATCTTTTCTGTAGGGAATGGTTTCTGTGATGGTCAGTAATTCTTGGAGGGGACTTTTGAAAACTATATAAGAAGGAAAAGAATAAATGGTCATGAACCCATGCTTTTATTAAGCATTTCCAATGCTTACATAGTCTAGATTTAAGTTTCTGCATGATATCATAGATCTACTATATATCATAGAAATTATAAAAGTCAACTTCTGTAAATAATTTTTCATGTTCTGTTTTCATTTTCAGGATAATCTTTTTTATGACAGAAACTTTAAGTCTTGGGAGAACCCCAAAATATATAGCTGCCAATATTTTAAATTAGATTTTCATCTTGCTATATTTCACATTGAGTTTTTACCACTTTTTAAATGAAACACAGTTTTGTTTACTTTAAAGATTCAGGAAATTCCTTAGGATAAACTATGGAATAAACTGTTATCTTCAGTATCTGGATTTCTTTCTATTTTCTTTTCTTCTTTTATTTTTCTTCCTTCACTCCCTGTCTCCCTCCTTCCCTCCTTCCCTCCTTCCCATCTTTCCTGTCTTCTTGCCTCCTTTCCTTCACTTTTTTCCTTCCTTCCTTCCTTCCCTCCTTCCTTCCGTCCTTCTTTTCTTCATTATTTCCCTCTTTATTCCCTTCCTGTTTTTCTTTTTTGCACTGGAGATGGAACCCAGGGCCTCACACATGCTAAGCAGATGCTCTACCATGAACTACATCCTCAGCTCCCATATTTGAGATTGCTTTGTTTATTCACTGAATAAGCATTTATCAAGTACCTTCAGGTATATGACTGGCCCATATATTTAAACAGTGTACAGTATAAGGAGAGAAGTATATAAATAGACAGTTGTGTAACAGTGAGTGCTGTTAGCCTAGATTAAGTGTTAAAGGTTTCCAGGAGCTACTTTCAATTGGGGCTCAGAGATATGTTAATTATTTTTGAATGTCAGACAAGACTTTGGTACATGGAGAGCATACAATGAGTATTTCTTGAATAAAAACAAATGAATGAAGTAATATAGGGAATTTTTTTGTCATCTAACAACTTCAGTCACACAGACATAAAAGCAGTTATGCATTAATACACTTAGAACTTTATTGCTAGGTTTCTCTTTTATGTCCATACTTAATCATTTTTGTATCTATTCATTGACCCATTCAACACTATCTCTTCAGTTTCTGGACTCATTGGCTCTTCCACACATTTTTGGATCATTAGCCCTTTATGCCTTAACTAGTATCCTTTATCGGTTTAATTTCCTTGTGCATTATTACAGTTATCATCTTGAATACTACTTTAATTCTCTTACCCTGTTCCTGTCCATTGGCTTCTGGGAAAAATCACAAATTTGGCTAATTCCTTTTCCATTTGATAAGAGCCTGTGCCTGCCACAGTGAAATGTGGTTGGATAGACACACACACACACACACACACACACACACGCACGCATGCACAAACGTTCTCACTGGTCCCAAATGAGCCCTTCAACTTCCTGGCAATTCTACTATACATCTTTATTCCATTCATTTTCCTCCTCTCCAAGGTTTTTATTTTATATCTTTTTATCTCAAATAAAACTTCAACATACTCTTTCCTTTCCTATATCAGCTAATAATTGTATCTTATTTCACCAAGGAAATGGAAGAAGCTTGACAAAATTTCATGCTATTGTTAAATCAAATCAATTATCTGTCACAATGCACTCTGCTTTCTCTTCTATAAAATGTATGTTATCTGCACTCAATTCTTCAGAAAAACCAATCAATTCTCACTGAATCATATTCTTTCTCACAAACGCAAAGGCTTCTTCTGTATCATCAACTTCTCTCTACAGAATCACTTCCATTATCTTATGCAGTCGTCCCTCTGTTTTCAAAGGGAATTCATTCTAGGACACCTCATAGATGCCAAAGTCTGAGGATACTCAAATATAAAAATCATGTAGTATTTGCTTATAACCTGCATACATCTTCTTATAAACTTTAAATAATTTCTACATTGCAAATCATACCTATTATAAAGGAAATGCTCTGTAAATAGTTGTCTACAATATTTGTAAATTTTATTTATTTGTAAAGAAAGTAGCGATAAGAAAAATTTCTATACATTTTAATACATATGTAACATTCTCACCCCAAATCAACCTGCAGTTGGTTGAATCTGTCTGTATCTATTGTACAGATATGAGAGACTGACTATAATATAATATCCCCCATAGTAAGAGCAGTCCTTTATTTTCACATCTGACTCCAAATAGAGCTATGTACAATTGTATTCGGAAATTACGTCCTTCTGAGATAGGTTTACTGGAAAAATAAGACAAAGCTGAGTCAAGTACTTGGATATATTGTCTACAAAAAGCTAAGCATACATAAATTTGTCAGAACTTTCCACTTTTCAGCTGGATGTTTCACATTTGATTTTTTATTGGTAGAATAGTGAGTACAAAGTATAGGCTGACATTCAGAAAGGAACTGGAACTCTACTTTAAAACTGCCATTTAGAAT
The DNA here is from genome assembly GCF_053883595.1 of Heterocephalus glaber. Classification (NCBI taxonomy): domain Eukaryota; kingdom Metazoa; phylum Chordata; class Mammalia; order Rodentia; family Bathyergidae; genus Heterocephalus; species Heterocephalus glaber. Next base: position 30,997,456 of record NW_028258344.1, on the reverse strand, counting down.
TAGATAGAAATTAATTGCATTTTTCATTCTTTTTAATCACATAAATATCTCTTCACAAAGTGAAGCTCATAAAGCATGCACTTTGGCTCTCTGAAGTTCACTTTATCCTTTCCAAATGAAAAATAATGCTGATCACTTTTCTTTCTTTACTGAACATTCTAAAGAATTGATTATTTTGTTTCTGAACCTATAGCTGTTGCACCTTATCTGGAAACCTATTGAAAACTTTTTATTGAAGTCTCAAGTAGTTAGAAAATTAATATTACTTAATCTTCTGAAACACCCCTGGCAATTTTTCTTTTCAGCACATGCCATGCTAACAAATAGCCAGCAATTTACCAGAAAATAAGCCTCTGATTACTAGTATAGACTTATTTTGGACCAATAATTCACTTCTGAGCCTTTGGTATAGCATAGAAATTTTTGTCTATCCAATATATATTACTAAAGAGTATCAGATTACTCAATAATTCTGACTAAATGTATGAAAAATGTTCAAGTAATGAGACAGGGCCACACTAAAGCAATTCAAATTATAGAAGATAAAATCTTAATTTAAAAGAGACACTTAAATTAACACCTAAAAACAACACATGGGAATAACACAAACAAACCTAGGCCAATTTCCTTCCATTGTGTAGACAGCTTTGATGCATAAACTCTACAAAATGAAAGCAAATGTTAAAGTAGAGAATTCAAATAGGCTAATTCTGGACAATAACCCAAAATAAAATAAAATAAAATACATTTAGCTTCCAGAGCGAAATAGTTCAGGCCAGTATATCTTTATACAGCACAAGCTGTTATCAATTTAGAATCAGACCACAGTTTGGATCTTAGCTCCATTATGTAATCATTTGAAATCTCTACATCTCATATAAGTAAAAGAAATTTTGATAGCAATGAAGCATAACCGGGCTACTGTATAAAAAGTGATATAATCTCTTTTTTTCTGATTGAGAAATATTTTTTCTTGAGATGTTTTAAAATATCCTGCTTTTCTCCATAGGTCATATCAGGTGCAATTTATTATAGAATTAAGGCTGGAGCATTTTGATCAAATTACAGAATTATATTCCATCTTTATAGCTACAGATATAGTTATTCATTAAATAATAAAAATCCAAATTGAATTCATGAGTGTTGTTGGACCTGTTAAACCAGATGTCTGTCATTCAATTGGGATATATATTAATTGAATTTCAGAGATTAATAATTTACAGGACCACACTGTGTTGTATGAATTGTATCTCCCCTTATTACAGAGAGGGGAATCAATAGCCAACATTTTACCTTCACATTCAATGGAAAAAATTTCAAAGTATGGCACATGACCCACCTTGTCAGAATCACCAAATTATTGTGATTATTGAAATATAGATTTTTCTGCACCATTCTAATGTATCAAACTATAACCTCTAAGACTGAGTCAGTTGAACTGGATTAAGAGGTTCCTTCATTATTTTTGCAGATATAAAAGTTAGACAAGTCATATGAAGGGTAGAAACCATGAGAAAACCAATATATGGCAATGAGACAAATTATATTAAAAGACAAAGAAGGTTCATTGGAGCAATATTTGTACTTTAGATCTATTTGATCCTTAACTTCAACCACCTTAATGAAAGAGTTCAGCATCTACACAGATGCTTCTTAACCCTTGCCCAAGGAATATTTGATAATTATCCCATAACTACTGTTCAGTTCTATTTCTAAATAATCAATATTATGTTTTTATATCCTTCTCCAAACATCATACCCTGGGGCTGTGTATCTCTCAGAACTAGAATATCTATAAAAATCCTAAACTCCAAGACACTAATGCCCTAAAATATCCACTCATGTCTCCAATTCTCTCCTTTCTGTATTCATATTACATATACTTCTCAAGATTGTTTAGCCACAGAAGCCCACAATGCATCACTTTATCCTACTTTTTTCACATCCACAATTCCTTTGTTCCCTTAGATTTGTATCCCACTTGATCAGAATATGCTGAATGTTGGAGAGTCTAATATGTTATTGTTTCCTCTCACTCAATATATTAATTAAAAGCTTTTCTGACAGACACTACAGTAATAATATCTTTCCATACTGCATTATTATTTTGTAAGACAGATTTCATTTATATAATTTCACAAATGAGGATATTAAACATATAAAAGCTCAAATAATTGTCTTTTTGTCACATAAATAGGAAATTTAGAAGAAAAAAATCCAAGATTTTCACATTCCAAAACTACTAGAAAATGCCCAAAACATGTCATTTCCCAGAAATTCACTGCTCTTGAGAGCTGACAAATCAATCAACCAATCAAACAACCACCCATGCTATACTGGAGCCTTAAAAGTTGTTTAGTTCTTTTGTTTTAAACAGTGATCTTTCATAATTGGATTGTACAATTCTTCTCAAATTCCCTGAAGCTCCTATGCTAAACCAGTACCTTTTTTATATTCCTCACACAACAGATGTTTGTTAATTTATTTAGTTAATGTAAATGTCCAAAAGACTTCTAATTAACCAGGATATTTCCCTCTGCTTCCTCCAAGAATCTCTCTAAAATCTGAATAGAAATATAAACAAGATGCAAACAAAGATGTAAGAAACACAAGAGGTAGTGATCGATTAAATCTGAAGACAGAAGTTGTACGGTACAAAGTAAATGTCAGAACTATAAGTGACTGGTGAAAGCTAAGTGATTAATTGAAGGGAAAAGATGTGGAATTAAAAGTAAACATGGGAGCAGAAACACAAAAGTTTCCAGAGCTAGAGTCATCCAGGATTCGTTTGAATGTGGCTGAAAATAGGAAAGTTAGATGATATTCCACGCGAAGGGCACTTAAATGTTTTGTAGAATCAAATGATTGTTCTCATCTCTTTTATTCAGGCATATCTTGAATGTTTGCATGCAGGAAAGGAAGAATCAGAAGGAGACTGAACCTGAGGTCATCAGGCTCATTGGAATGTGTTGGCTGTAGAAATGGAAGGACTCTCTCCTCATGCAGCAGGGGCTTGCCCTTTCTCTGCACCTTCAGCCTTCTCTTGCCATTAAGCTGCCTGCCTGCCAGAGGCAACATTCAGCCATATGCCAATTATGGAGTGGTAGAAATTGAGAAAACATCCAAGAGATAACATTGACAAACAGTGATATTTGAGGATCTTCCACCAAAGGGCCAAATTTTTACTGGGTTACTCTGTTCCTGAGTCTCACAGATGTATTAGTCATACTTCCAAACCCTGAACTTTTAATGAGCTTTCTAATAACCCTACATTAATACAAACGAACATAAGATAGTTGAGAAAAACACTGAAGAGTAATATGGAAACTATAGAAAACAAACAAAAATCAATAAGCAGTAAGACAAAATCTTGAGACATATAAAGGTAACAATCAGAAGAAACAGCTAAAGGATTTGAAAATTGATGCTATATATGAAGAGAGAATTGGAAAAGGGGTCGTATGTCAGAACCTGCTGTTCCTTATTAAAGAGGTTACAGAGCTTCTAAAATATTTCATATGCTTATTACTTTGATAAAAGGTGCACTTTTTCATTATTCTCAGTTATTCTCAGTTCTCAAATTATGCTACACATTATAATCACTGGGGTGGATTGTAAAAATCCAGCTTTTAACATCACCAAGATTCATAAAATTAGAATTATTATGGGGGAATATAGACATTTTTATAGCTTTTCAGGGTGTTCCAATGTCCAGTCAAGTTTGAGAGCCTGTAATCTGTCTAGTCTTGCTAATTTATACCCTGCATCTCTTGGGAGCGAGGAGAAAGGCAGCTTCTCAGCTTGCACTCCAGTCCCATGTGTATACTTTACCTAGGCTCGCAGGACACTCCTAAGTTAAGGTATAAGGAACATCTGTCTAGACCTCATTCCTTGTCATTTTCCCCTAAGGCTCTTATCACTCATTCCCTGCACCCACCCACCGTGTCTTCAACTTGCCTGTCCCCACTGATTCCTTCTCCAAACACATGCATTTCCTTTTAACATAAAGAGAAAAGACAAAGATGAAACAGAAACAAAACTGAATAAAAACAAGCAAACTTTTGATTCAAGGTCTATCACTATTCCCTCCACTCCTTTTCTTCTCTACCTCCTTTCTTAAATCAGTAGGTTAGATCCACTTTCTCCCCTTCTTCATTTTTAAGGTATTTTTCTGTAATAAAGGATCTTCTACTATGACACAGAAACTGTTCTTTAAAAATGGCCAATGAATTATAATGGAATTAAATACCTTATTCATTTGTACTCCTTGTAACATTTGATATTATTAATGTTTTGATCTACACAGTACCTTTAAGCAGTAAGTCTTACTCCATTGTGACATAGGTGGAAATGTGTATAAGCATGCCATCATTGATCTGAACCGTCCTGATCCCTAAATTCATGTCCCTGCCAATTTTAAAAATTATTGCTTGAGAATATATTTTAAACTTATATTTCAGCTAAAACATGGAATGGACAACTAAGCTCATCTAACATTTGAATGAAGGGCTGTGTGGATCTTCTAGACTTTAAAGACTGTCTTAGTCACTTTCCCATCACTGGGACAGAGTACCTAACACCTGAAACTTAGAGGAGGAGAGGTTTATTTTATATCTCAGTTGAAACATGGAATTAAATTTACCCATTTTATTGCCCTTAGAATAACATTCTTGAAATTTAAATATCTTTCATTTTTTCTATTTTTATATGTGCTAATACATATCCATAAATACTATGTTATAATTTGTATTGACAAGCAGGAGCAAAAGTATCTTAAAACATTATAATATAATACTCTATAAAACCACTTTAATGATTGAAAAACATCCAATTCAGTGAATAGAATAGAGTTTTTTAGATAATATTCTTCCTTGGACTGAGTTCTTTGGACTTGTATACATTTTGATTGGTAAATTCAAATTTACTCCAAGAAATTAATTTTGATTATGTAACCACAATCAATATAAAAGTACTATATGTACAGATTTTATATATCCTTATAAACAGTGATTTTTTTATGATCTGGACATTTGCAGGGCAGAAATTATAAATTCTTATTATAATCAATACATTATGAACGTTTTTTGTGTGAAGTAGTTTAGTCTTACATACTCTTCAAAATCTTTGCAAATTGTTTACTGCTTAAATCCTAACTCCACAGATTTATTATTAATTCAGGCTTCAAAAGTTACTACATGTTCCTCAGGTAACAGAGCTAGAATAAAGCGATCCCATAATTAATACAAACTATTTGTCAATATTAAATATTTTTAGATGCTTGTAATTCAATTTGTTAACTGTTTCTTTTTCTACATTTCTACTGGACTATTTGGCCTTATATTATTGATTTAAAATGGTTCTTTATATGTAAAAATATTGACACTATATTTGTTATATAATTTTATTTGTCAATTTTTTTTTCTTATTTATAACAGCACAGCAGTTTGAAAGAATATTGACAATATTCTTCAATCTTTTTTGTTTTGGTTAATATGGTTGGAGTAATAAAAACTATTTCCTTGCATGAAAATTATATTAGTAGTCAATAGTGTCTGTTAGCTTTTTATCACAACATTAGCCAGCTTTCCTGTTGCTGGAAATGATAACTGATATACATAACTTAAAGGAGGAAATGGTTTATCTGGCTCAAGGTCTCAAGGGATTTAGTCCATGCTTGGCTGAATCCAAGGCAGAAACATCCTGGCAGAAAGGTAAGGCTGAGAAAATGGGATTAATTCATGGCAGGCAGGAAGCAGGGCAGGGAAACAGTGCCAGAGAGGAAGGGGCCAGTGACCAGACAGGACCCAAAGCCACATCTCCACGAACCATGCAGATATACCCAGAAGTGAACTTTACTAATCCTCTAGATGGCTCCCAAGCCAGTCAAGTTGAAAATTAAGTTTAATTGTCACAATCACTATCACACCATGCTTAAGATGATAAACTTATGAAAATAAAGGTTTACTTGGCTTCACAGTTTGGGAGACTGACCCCCTTGCTTTTGGCTTGTGGTTGAGGAACCACATCTTGGTGGTAGTGTGTGGAGGGCAAAATTGCTCAGCTCATAGCTCAGAACAAAAAGAGAAGAGGAAAAGGCTAGGGTCTCACAATACGTTTTGAGAATGTGATCCCAATGACCTTAATGTCTTCCACTAGTCCCTGCGTTTTAAGTTGCCACCCAACCCAACAGTCGCAATGTAATGATCAAACCTTTAACACAGGGGCCTCTGGGAGACATCAATATACCATAGAGTATGTAACTAACAGCTTATGATGTTTAACATGCTTTAGTTTTATAGTTTCCCAATTCCACTATATTTCACCTGAAAGAAGCAGTATACTCCTTTCAATCTGGAGAAGTGTTTCATTTTGATGGAAGTTGATAATTCGTACCACAAGTTTGTCTTCTTTGTTCACAGGATCTCAGATAGCACCAATATTCAAGACCCTGCATTAAGTTTTATCTACCATCATGGCATCCTATGTAAATTGATCTTTAGGTGAAGACCCAGTCTATAACAAAGAAGCGAAGTGGTACCCACAGGTCTATGAGATCTTGTATTTAATAATGCTCCTCATAATGTGACAGATTCGTAGAAACATTAGAGAGAATACAGAGAAGTATGAGGCACCATCTCCCAACATGCACTAAATCAGTGACCTTTATACAGTGGGACTCCAGAGCTCATATGAAGCAGGTGTATCCAGATGGCAAACCAGGTAAGCTGAAGTGGCTGTTGTGTGATTTTGCTCAGATCTGTCCTTTAGCACTGGAGATGTGTATTTCGGACTCTTGGTGTTTAGAGTGCTTTGGGAATGGTCTCATCTAAAAAGAGCCTCCCAAAGACATACTCTTCTCTGAACTAGTCTCATCGGATGTGGGGTTTCTCTCTGAGTATAAATACCCAGCCACTTCACAACAAAAGGCGGCAATTATAAGGAGCTTCTCTAGCTTTGGAGTCCCCCACTGGCTTGCAGAATTGCAACTGTCTAGCCAACCTTACTCTCTTCACAGTGCTGCACAGGTGTGATCCTGTAAGAACCAGTATTTGCCTTACATGCTAATTCTCAGCTCAGGATCTGCTTCTCGAGAAATTTAACTTGAAACATTCATGTACTCAATTTATATGCTTATCGAAATATATACTTTTCCAAGTTTAGGATGATTGTGTCTAAGAAGGATTTACTTTATTTTTGTTTAAAGCACTAAAATACAACATAAATCACAAATATTTTCATCATTCACAGCCTTATCATCTTATCTAAAAGCTAGTTACTTTTTAAAATCCAATGATGATTCACAAGAGGATCTTTTATAAAATGAAGTTTTTAAACCAATATTCATTTATAAATTCTGTCAGCTATTAATCATAAACAAATATAAATTATGAGAAGAAAATTTATTTATCAGGATGGATTTTATGATAGAATATTTCTGATCAATATATAGATGAGTAAATGGTTTCATTTGTAAACAAATGCTTACAAAGTTCATGAGGTTAAATAGAAAATGTTAAATTTTTATGGAAGTGAGCCAGAAAAAAAACATTCTAAATATGTATATTTATAAGTTGTAACAAAGAATAATAAAGCAAAGGAGAAAGATAAAGAGTTCTAATGATAAGAAGTTGTTATTTTCAAAGGGAGTGGTAACATACCGTTTAGAAAGATGCTGTGGGAATGTAGTCAAATGTGTTATAAAAGAGACTTCCTGCAGTGTGAAGGCCAATTCTATGGCTTGGTCTCCTTTTCATTTATTGTTGATCTTGGCAGAATTTTGTATGACACTTTTACAGGGCAACATTTAGTCACTGATTTAGTCTATAGTTGGTCATAGCCATGACCGTGTAGCTCAGTAAGTTGAGGAATTTGAACTGAGGAGCAGAGTCAGTGACAGTATTGGTGAAAAGTCCCAAGTATCTTCACCACAACTTCCAAACTGATGTTGAAGTGCTCAGAGAGACTTTGAAAGGCCAATAGTACTGATAATATATGCCCAATCCAGGAGCAGTATTTTCCCAAATAAAATGTTTAATTTGTGATAACAGCAGTATACATAACATTGCTTAAAATTATTAAAACCAAAAACTTCCTGAGTAGAAAATAAAAGCATAAGTAATCATACCAAAAAGTAACAGTATATTCAGTGTAATTAACAGAATTAAAATCAGCATAAATGTCACTCAAAAATAACACCACTCCAAGATAGCAAGAATGAGTATGTTGCAGTATTTTCTATTGGATTTATTATGCATTTATAGAAACTATGGAAGAGACCTTTAGGAATATTATGCTCTCATATTTTTTTATTGTTTAGATGTTCTGAGTTATCAAGCTTATAACAATTACACAGTCAATGTGGAAACAATGTGTTGCTTATTTTCATTTGCTTCCCTATCCCCAGGTCCTCCACTGTGTTCTGGGAAGAGGATTTCTGCTGACTGTACTCCTTAAGCTCCCTTTCCCGCTACATTTTAAGTGACTCTGGTCAATAACAGGAAATCGGGAGGTCAGATATTTCTCCCATGCTCCCTAGCGATTTTGCTTTGCTCCCTCTATATGCATACACTTCCTACTCCCGACTGCTAAATCTGCCAACTGAAGATGTCAGACTGAAGATGTCTAGTCGTCATTTTCCAGGGTGGCATTAATTAATGACCTAATGGAAGGGTGACAAAGAGTAAATTATCCACTTCAGAATAAACATGTTTTTCAAACTTTTCTCTATCTGCATGCATTGCTCTTGCCAGAAACTTCATTTCTAAATCTGCCTTATCCATTGTTACTGGAGAAGAAACACGTCCTATGAGATTGTCCTGAAGAGTACAAACCATAATTTAAACTGTCATATTTAAGTCAGTAGAAAGTGCTATTTTTTCACAAGAACAGAACATGATGTTTGAATAATCAAGGAGAGGAAGGTGTAAGTGGACATTTTCAATATTACCTAAAATAATCGACTACCAGAATTTTTCCTCCTTTCTCCTTGTCCATAGTTCATGCTTGGTTCCTAGATTCATATATTCATGTAAACACACTTTTGCCAGGGAACAAATCATATTTTCATTAAAATGAAAATTTAGCATCTCTTTGGCCCCTTTGAATTTTTGAAAAAAGATAAGTATTAACCTCACTAGAAAATGACTGCTTCCAACTTGGAGGAAGACACGAGGTTGCTGCTACTCAGCAGGGAATACAAGGGTTTCACTGAATTATTTCTTACAACTCCCTATTTCAAAAAACAATAGTCAGTGGGAAACTATGGTAATCTGACACAGAAAGGACAACAGTTTTAGGTGATTCTACTGGGATGAAGGTTTGATTCAACTCTGTCAAAGTAAAACAACAATAAACCCTATCATTAGCAGCTAAAGTATGAGAAGACGATAGAGAAACATAGAATATGATACAAGAGAAAGAAATTCTGCTCTCAGTTTAGCCCACAAGAATATCTATAAAGAGAGGAACTGTTGCAACTGTGCACTTTGTTAGTTAGCTGTGTTAAATAATTGAATGTCCTAGTGGGAGCTAATCTTCTTATTAAAAAAGGAACATGGCTGAACTGAAATAACACTGGAATAATAAATTATGTAATGGACCTTTGTGTTTTCCCTATGTTGGAGACAAAAACCACATCCACTATCTGTCAGCTCTCTGTGTCTTCCCTAAACTGGGAGAGAGGTTTATATATACATATGTGCACACACTCACACACACACACACACACACACACACACATTTAAGATGGATGCTGGCTGCTATGAAGAGTTGATTATTTCATCTTCCTATTGTCCGTCAAGTATGTATATTCCATGATCCGTGGGCCACATGCAGCCCTGGGAAACTAGTAACATGCCCCTACAAGATTGTCAACTTTCAAAATTTTATGTGAATTTTCATGACTCTATTATGCAGTGCTCAAGTGTGAAGTATGAGGTGGCAATAGAATTCTGCGTAGGGAGAAGTGCTGCACAATCTTCACAATGCTTAATATGCAGCTTTGCTCTCCAATTCAATGTAAGAATTTGAGAATAGGTTTCAAGATTTCCAAAAATATGTCAAGTTTTGGTATATTTATAACTCCATTTTCATTTGACATAAACACATTACCTGTAAATTTAAAAGGGAATGCGTAGAGATATTCATCGCAAAGAAAAATTTGATCATGTCTTTTTACTAAACTCTTACAAAACCTACATTCCCAGAGAAAAATGTCTTTATTTGCAATCATGCCTTATTCATGTCATTGGTTTTTGACATATATATATGTGTGTGTGTGTGTGTGTGTGTGTATTTGTGAACAACTATTTTCAAGGATGAATCACACGAAAGAGTGAAATTAGATGCAAAATTTCTGATGAAAATCTTGAAAACTCACTAATAATTCCAGCTGTTTCCATCAAACTAGACCAGACACTGATGCATTAGATTCACAAAAACAAGTCCAAATATCCCAGTAATTTTATGTTTATATTTCCTTGATTTTCAATAGTTTTGTTTTTTACAGTAAAAACTATAAAAGAAAGCAAGTTTTGTTACAAACATCAACTTCACTTTACAGGTGGTTCAAGACAATTCCTCTTCACTCATTGCAGCCCACTTGAGTCAGTTTGAATACCATGCTATACACCTTCAGCTGCTTCCTCCCTCATCTATACTCCAGGATTGTCAGCCCGGAAGGCTTTCTTCTCCATCACCTTGTCTCTGGCCTCTGATTGGTTTCAGCTTCAGGCAATGCAAAGAACTTTCAAGAGATCTGAGGTACAAGGAGATTGAAGGCCAGTATTTATTCCTCCTGCTACCTTCCTGCCTGGCCCAGGTTTTGACAATAGTCAGATTTATTCCTGCCCTTGAAATGATTCCTTTCCTTCAGGAGTAAATATGGTGCAAGTTTCCTTCTTTTGTAGTACCCGAATGAATGCTTCACCAGCTTTGCTGTTTCAGTTTCTTTATTCCAATTCAATGTTTTTACTGTCTATAATTACGATCTTTAGGTTGTCCCATTTTGAGTATGTGATCTAGATGATAAAATTATCAAAATAAAACCTGGGTCGAATTTAGTAATTTTTGCATTCTACTCTTTTTTAATAAAATCAATAGAATTAATTGGTGCTATCTTTTCCTTCTAATATTTATGTTGAGCCAAAATTTAAAAACAAAACCAATGCACAAATAAAAATGCTATATATTAAATTTAACTGTGTCCTACAAAGCAACTAATATTTAGATATTGCTTTTAGCCTCCCCATAATGTATCATTTACTTAAAGAATACTTTAGGTCATTCATTGGCAAACACACACACACACATATATGATGTATATATGCTCTCTTTTTATGCTTGTCTTATTTTTGTATTCATCTCATTATTTTAACAAATTTTAAATGAATGCCTTTCTTTTGCCTTTTTAAGCCGTGCCTGCTTTAATCTTCTCTCATGCTTTGAACAAAAGTGCGTCTTGGTTTCAATGCAACTAATAAATATACTTAAGGCTTCAAAACAGACTTTAATCTATACTTTAGCTACTATCAAAGTTAAAGATTAACTTAAATTATCTTTCTTGATTGCTGATATGAGAGATATTGAATTTAGCAAATATTTATGCACTTTCCTTCTCACTTATTTCTGTCTTTGAAAAATAATTTGAGATGTTAACTCAGGTTAAATTTTAATGTTAACATCTTCTTATGTACATTCTCTGTTGAGAATAATTTTCAAGTTTTCATATAGATTAAATCTCAATAATGAGGAATTACTTAGTTTGAATTCTATTTTCCATGGTTCCTGTGGGCCTCCTCTAGGGTTTCTATACCATGGCTTCTCACCTGATTATTCGTAGAGAGTTATTTTTGGTTTTCTATATAAATGTAGTTTAAACTGAAGGAAATTATTTATTACAGAAACTAATGTTTTAGCCAGGTGTGGTGGCAAAAACCTGTAGTCTCAGCACTCAGGAGGCTGAGACAGGAGGACTGGCATAACTTTGAGGCCAGCACAAAATTCAAGGCCAGCCTGAATTACATAGTGAGACCTTGTCTCAAAAAAAAAAGAAAAAAGAAAGAAAAAGAAAACTAATGTTTTAAAAGATATACTAAAACAAAATAGTTCTGATCTAAATGACTTAACCCTGATATGATAACTGTTACACTGTCAATTTTTGATGGTAACATAGTTTTATGGATTGGAAAACAGTTGACCTTGGTTGGGAATATGATAAATATATTAATTTATTTCAGTGGCTCTAATGTTACCATGATTTTTAGATTATATTGGTTAACTTATTAAAGTTTTGAACCTTTCAAAGAACAAGAGAGTGTTGGGTAAAATATGAAAAAAAATGCCTCTGCTCTTCAAAAGAAGCATTTTCTATCTACTGCTCCTATGCAAAGGTGAAATGCTCTTGGGTGTTCTTCGTCTTTGAAGATGAAGAAATAGAGCTCTATCTTTACAGGAATGGTGAAGATGTAAGGTAAGCTTCAGGTAAACTACTCTGTTGTATGTCTTACTGTGCTCATTTTAAATAAAATATTTTAGATTATTTATGTCATCATTTCCAGGTTGAAAATAGTTTGAAGATTGTAACAACTGATAAATATTTACATCAACTTGTGAACATTGAGTGATTATTATTTTGTAACTGTATTTTCATAAGAGGTAGAACTTTCTTTTTTGTGTTCAAAATGGGCTTTATTAGTCATAATGAGAAAAAAATTTTATTAGAGAATGTAGAGTCAGTAAGAGGCAATAACCTGGTATTCTCTGCCTACTCCTTCTCAAATCTGTAATCTCTATAAACTTCTGGAGTAACTGTGAGTTCACATTCACAATTCTACGTATTTTCTCTACAAATGAAGGAAGAGCTTACCTGGTTTATACCATTCTGCTATGACAATATTAATATTATGACAATAATCAATCCTTCCACTCCATTAACTTTTATAGTCTTTCTTAGTAATTGGCTTACCGAGGTAAGATCCTTCAGAGTGAAATAAGTTTTCTATTGCTAATTATTGATTATCTTTCTTAGAACATATTATTTTAAAGAATCTCTTTCCATAATGGTTACAGACAAAAAGAAAGAAAATGGCTGAACATTGAAGACATGTCATTCTGTAAATATTGCCTTGTACATAGTAAAAACAACTTATTTTTCACGTGCATTGTTAGAAACCATTGTGAAATGAGCTATTAATGATAAAATATAAAATGGAATTTGAAAACTTAGAGATATGGCAAACATTTTTCACAATACATAATATTTTTCCTTAACCATTCTTTCTAAAAAATCATTGAGAAATCATACAAATGCAGACCAGCTTGTCAAAGTACATCTAAAGTCAACCTTACATTATACATTTCCCTCTTTTTTAATATTACTTGTTATATAAGTGTTAATTATTACACACTCAGATGAATCAAATTAAATAATAACATGTAGAACCCAAGAAATAATAATTTGTACAGAGGGGAGGTAGTCAGAGGAAGCCTTTCAGAGCATACACAATTGCAAAGCTCCACTGCAGAGATAATACAATGCTTTTGTCAGAATCAGCTTGATTCAAGTCTATCTGTCAGCAAAACATGATTTCAGTACATTTCTCTTCCTACTACCTTTCTCTTTATTAATTATACTTCTTTGTTCCCAAGGGTACAATTTTTATCTTAAGTTGGTCTATATTAACTCAAAAACATCAATTGCCATTTTATACTGTGCTATCAACTCCTTTAAATATCTTCACATCAGATCTTCCATTTTTTAAACCTTGAAATTGCATCTAATATTTCCTATGGGTATCCCTGAGAAACTGGGACTCACACAGTGTGACAGAGTGGTTATCTTTCAAGCCAACCGGTTCTTTCTGTTCCCTGTTTGCTTCATCCAATGGTGAAGATGTCTTTTATGACCCGTCATATAAGTTTTCTATTTTTTATTTGCAACTGTTTATTTGTTCTTTCTTGCTGGATATGTTTTGAGTTGTTCCACTGGATGTACTTAGGAAAACAAGGCTCTTTTTTTTTCACAACTGAAAGCTCTGTGCATGTTGCTCTCTTTGTCTTGGATGTCTTCTTTGTGTTCATACATACACACACACACACACACACACACACGCACAAACACATTAATTTTGTGATGCAAGTGAAGTGTCATTCCTTATAAGAAGCTTTCCTCCAGCTCCACCATCTTTAGCTTCATCTTAATGTTGTCTTGTCTGATTGTGCTGATGTTTTTATAGCACTATATTACTTTATAATTTTTAAAAATTTCTCTTTTAGCCATATTAGCCATCTTTGTCTTTGGAGATTTGATTTTTTATCCATCATTGAAGCTTTAACATCTAGCACAGTATTTAATACAAAATAGATCTAAAGGAAAAAAGACTATTTATAAAACAATTGCAATTATTTACTTTAAGAAAGCAATCATAAAACTTAGGCCATTGGGAAAAAATAGAAAGAAGTGATCCTAAACTTTGCTATTTTAGGAAATGATTGTGTGACCATCAACACAAAAATGGGATTAATAATAACTTTTGAATACTAGGAAATTTATTTTAAATTAATGTCAAATTGATAACAAAAAGCATTGTTGCTCTAATTATATGAATGACAATATCATTTTGCTAGGACCATTTCCATAATCTTTTATAATAAAATATTTGTTAATGGAATTTTAAACAAGTATAGTAGAAAAAGATAAGACAATCCGTGTACCAAAGATCCATGTACCCATAACTCTGCTCAACACCTCAAGACTAAGCAGATTTTTATACACCCACCCATTTAGTTAACTTCCATGTTATTGTGAAAAAAATACCGACATATCAGTTCATTTATACATGTCATTATTAAATCTATATATTTATTTTTTCACTCACTTATTCTCTTTCTCTCACCATATTTTTCTGCTGTAAGCAGACTCATAGTCTGAGATCACTGATCCCTAATATATTCTTATTTTACTGTGTTTTCAATATTGAATATGGACTTCATCCAGTTTAGCCTTACTACTTTAGTAAAACCTTATTACAGACAGTGTATTCTTCCAATCAAAGGTTCATATTGTCTTCCTGCCCCTCTTTTAGTGATGTTTGATGTCTAAATCTATTAGGATATGTACATGAGTACATTTGATCAAACACACACACACAAAAATAATTGCTTGATTATTTCCCTTCATTTTGCACTTTTTAAACCAAACTTTAGTTTACTAATATCAAAGATCATTAGTCTGAACTTCATGCAAATCTTAACATTTCTCTGTAATGTTTTTATGCAACCCCTTAAGTTTGTACAGTGACTAAAAAAAAAAAATACACAATCATCAACATTTTATTTTCTTTAGTACTGGGAAGAGTTAGTGGGGAATCGAACACAGGGGTTTCTCACTGAGCTATATCGTCAGCCTTTTTAAAATTTATTTTGAGACAAGATTTCACTAAGTTACTAAATTGGCCAAGCTGAGCTCCAACTTCTGATCAGAACTTGCTGCTACAGCCTCCCAGTATCCTGGAATTACAGGCACATGCCACCATGCCTGGGTAACACAGTAACCATTTTTAGTAGAGCTGGATATGGGAAAATGTTGAATTTTCTTGTTATCTAACGAGATCTAACCTTATAGCCAGCAAGAAGGGACAGTACCCTACACCATTTGAGTTTGAATCTCTAGGAGCAAAGAATGGAAATTACTACTTGAAAAAATTCCCCAGGCAATTTTAATATGTAAATAAAGTTGAAAGATGTTGTCTTTAGAGGAAAAAGATGAGAAATATTATAATCCAAAAAAGGAATGTAACACTAGAACTTTGTGGTTTCCTCTTTAATAAGATTTTATTTTGCTCTATTCTATTTGGCTCTTCGTTACTCTGTGAATAGTTTTTTTTATTCTATAATAAAAAAATTTGGTTTTAATGTCTTTCAGAATTTCGGTTTTAAATAGCTCCAATAACTTAAAGTAAAATGCTTTGAAGTAAGAAAGTGGCTTATGTTAATCTTAGTGCATCAGTACAGAATTGAAAGTACATAAACAACTGCTTGGGCTTCACAATTATATCCTCACTCTGGTAAATCAAAATGGATGGGTCACTTTTTATCTAGTAGGTGACAAAATCACTTTGCAATGATTGCCTTTTCTTCTGAAAAAGCAGTGGTAAAAACTGGATAATCCTAGGTAGGTTGAAGCTCAACTTCACTTTTGAAGAATTGGTAAGTAACTTAACAAAAATATAGAATCAAATCTCCTTGGAATTGATGGGACAGCTCCTGAGACTGTAAGTTTCATTTTAATTTATTATTTAAAAATATCATATCCCTTGACATATAGTATACACAAGCATTTTCTTAAAGGCTTTTTGAGCATTAATTTTCATTTTATACCAGCATTTTAAAATAGGGTATCAACACAATAGGAAATTACATTTCGGAAAGACATTATGAACCAACAATGTTAAATTCTGGATGTTCCCAATAGGTGATTGGCTGATGAAAAAGCATCAGTGATGCCCTTGTATTGACATCTTTGGCCAAAATTGAGCTTTAACCTGACTTTTCTCTTTGAGTCTTTGACTCTGCACAATGGCTGATGCTGGAGGGATGTCTGTGTTTTCCACAGTCTCTTATTTACCAGGGTTCCAGGTTCCTGGTAGAATACTATGATTGCAGCTAATGGAGTATTTGTCATATATTTAAGAAGCAGCATTTCATTGCAATCTCATGCTATCCTTTATTTTTAAATTTTAAGTAAAAGTTGTATTTTCTTTTTAAATGATAATATAACAACCAGCATCAGAGACCTACTTTTTCCTTCAAATCTTCAGGTATATGCAATATGAAGAGTTAATTTATTCCTAGTTAGGCTTTCAGGATATTGTCAATTTTTTTTTAGAATATGCATTTAACTAACAGTGTGTAATCACTGAAAAATTCAAAAAGACAAAAGGGCAAGAATTCCTGCAATATATTTGTCCTTCTAAATTGATGAAGATATCATAGCATAAGTCTTTTTGAGGTTTTCTTTAATATGTTTTAATACCAGTTGCCACTGTTAAAGTTATGAATAGCAGTTACATTTGAAGTTGTATACATATTGATAGGGCATTAAAAGTACCAAATGTTATTGGACTATAAGCATATTTGTTGTTTTTGTGAGACCAAAGCGACTCCATTTTGCTAAAATCCACCATTCCCCTAGCCTCTCAAATTAATGGTTAAAATGTGTTTGCTCTGGAACAAAAGATACAATCTGTAACAAACCAAAGTTCCTAAATTAATTACTCAGCCATCTGTTTACCCAGGAAATGAACATCCTGGGCCCACTATCTGTAGGAACCGTCTGTCAATGTGCTGACTGTCAGTGCTGGGTGGTCGTGACCATTAGTCACCATGTCTGCTGACCATCAATACGTGACAGTTACCCACTAACCTTTGTCCTTCTTTTCTTTTGTAAAACCTATACATAATCCTCCCTTACCCCTGATGAGTTCAGCCAATCAAAAATGTACACTTCATGCTCGCTAAATGTTAACCAATCATGTAACTGCTAAGTAGAAAATCTCCAAACCTTGCTGTAACCTCTATAAAAACCCCGCTAATTTGGAACTCGGGGCTCTCAATCTCGATCCGCTGTGCCGGTGACAATTGAGAGTCCCTGCTTAAGCTTGAATAAACGACCCTCATGTGCTTACATCGGAAACGGCCTCCTGGTGGTCTTTGGGACCTTACAATCTGGGCACAACATTTTGAGGTATTTTGTTGTTTGTTGTTGAGGTAAATAAAGCTGAAGCTTAAGTGGAAAGGAAGTTGATGATGGCATTTATTTGCATCCCAGAAGGTCCAGAGTGCAACATAATTTTTCGGAGTTCTCTTTGACTCAGTAAAATAAAAGCACCTCAACAAATAAATCTGTCAGGAAACAAAGGGACTGACTTCAAACTTTTCAATATGCTACAAAACGTCACTTTAATGTGAATGTCTATTTGATTCCAGAGTATAGTGCCTGTCGATTTCTTAGTCATTCCATTTAAGAGTGGTATTGAAAAGCTGTCTTTTTTCCAACAATGTTGGTTTTCATCACCAGAAGATGTTGCCAGGGAGTTTAACTCTCTAATGCAGTATTTTTATTGCTTCAGAATCTATAGTTTGATACTATTATCATAAAGCACTCAAGCATGTAATTAAAAAAAGAAGAAAGAGCGAATAAGATCACAAAGCAAAAATCTACCCCAAATTTCATTACATTGAGTCATAGCACCTTATGACATACAGATTAAACATTGTTTTTCTATGCCGGAATTACCTTTCACCTCTGTATTTCTAGTAGGTATTTTTTTTATTTCTGAAGCATGACTTAATAATTTAACCTTGGAGAATTTAAGTACTGTAAAAAGTGACATGTATAAAATCTTTCTTGGTTTTTTAAATAGCAAGTGGTTTTTAGAAAATTATTCCACATATTTTAATCATAAAATAGAAATTAGAAATTTTTATAAATTATCACCAGTAATTTAAATGAATCCTTATGCTATGATTTAACAGATCTTAAAAACTTTTTTAAAGTATATTTTGTGGGTTTTTTGTTTTGTTGTTTTTTTCTTTTTCCTTAAATTCTTGTATTGGTACATTTTAGGTATACAATGCATTTACATTTATCATTGGGTGCTTGTACCTGTACATGATGTATCTTGGTTCTTATTTTTTTCCCCCATTACTTGTGTGCCCTTCACCCCCTCCACACTTCCCTATTTATTTATTTATTCATTTATTTTTGGTATGGGGATCAAACTCAGGTCCTTGGGCTTGCGCAGCAGGCGGCAAAACTGCTGAGCTAAATCCCCAGCCCCCACTCTTCCCTATTTAAATAGACTTCGTTTCCATTTTTTTTCTTTTCTCGTAACTTTTCTTTTCCCTTCTCTCCTTTTTCCTTCCCCTCCCAATACCCCTACCCTTTCAGTTCTTTTTATTTTTTTGAGTCAAGGTCTCCCTTTGTAGTTTAGGCTGACCCTGAACTCACTATGTAGCCCAAGCTGGCACCAAACTTGCAGCAATTCTCCTGCTTCAGCCTTGTGAATGCTGGGATTACAGGCATGTGCCACCATGCCCAGCCTTTAAAGTGTATTTTGCACATTGCAATTCCTTAGCAGTATAGTCATTTATGTAGAGATCATTCCAAGTATTAGAAAATAAATTTTGGACTCCAAACATTAATTAAATTTACATTTTAATATTTTTAAGTAAATAATTACTTTTAATATCCTTAATATGATGCTAAATTCAGAGAATATTTATTGAACAACTATTTAGGTGTGAAAAAATTACAGTAAACTGCAGAAGGTCCTTTTGGAAGCTCATCATCTAGTGGTAATGGACATATGCATGAGGACATGAGATACACAAGCACATGATCATAAAATACTATGGAGTGTGCTCCTTTGAGCACAGTATATTAGATTCTGATACCTTAGATACTAGCAGTTGACAAATTGTGAAATGAAGATCAATCATTTGCATTTATTTATATATTTGATTTGTTTAACAAATATTTGAGTTCTAAGCATTTTATTAGGGATACAGTGCCATGTAAGACATATTGTCTATTCTGAAATAGCTTGGAGTTTTCCTGGAGAGATGGACACTAAAATGATATAAGTATATTCTGTGATAAATAAATGTCACAAAGTTAGACACAGAAATAGGAACATTTAATTTTGCAAACATATGAATTAATTCAATGTTCTTGGTTGTGTAAATGAATTACAAATTCTCATTGTTAAGAACATAAGCACCTTCACAGAAATAAATTGTCACATCTCACCTATGTTTCTTGAAAAGTCAATTAATATGAGCCCACATTATAAGGCTTACATAGGGCTTATTTCTCAATCCTGACCCTCTTGGTTCCTTACACAGACAGTGATGGAGACAAAATGCCCAGGACTAAGGCCACTCTGTGCTTTTTTTACCCTCAGGTTCAGGTGCAACTTCAGTTGTAAGGACTCTCTCTGTCGCTCTGTCCCTCTCCCTCTGTCTGTCTCCGTCTCATTTCCAGCAGATCTTGATAGATCTTGAATATTTCCTACCAATCAGATCCTGTTTGCTCTTGTTCATGTCTTTCTTGGATAGTTTTACTTAAGTTTAATTTGTATAAGTGGGATTGTGTTCTTGTTTAAATCCAGTGCACTCTTTTTAATTAAAAAATATTTTCTTATTAAAGGTTGGCTTTTACAAATAAAAATTTCTATTTTTTTAGTTTATTAATACATGTGTGTAGTAGATTCCTTGTGGGCAATTGGTATATGAACATAAGATATCTTCATTCCTTTTATTCATCCCTTTTCTCTTCTCTCCCTCCCCTCTCCACCCATCCCTTAATGTCCTTCCAGTTTTGCTTTTTGATGTATGTTCAAAGTACATCATATTTACATACCTTGTGTGGAGTTGGTACATGTACATAACACATCCCAAGGGAGCAATTTTTCCTTTTTTGTTCTCCTGTAATAAAAATCAATATAAAGGTTTCATACTATAAAAATCAGATTATTAAATTTGTAGAGATATCAAAAGTACACAAACATCAGGATTTAGGTTTAAATTTCACAGGAAACCCTCCTGATTTTAGAAACTATTTTTGCTATTCAGAAAATAAAACTTGTTTTTGTTCTGATATATTTATGAGTCCCTGACTTGTGCTAGAATTTTTCTTAATATTTAGCATCTATTAATTGTACAGACTAATTGGATTTATCATATATATATATATATATATATATATATATAGTGCATTGATGGTATCCACATACCTTTATTACATGCTGTTCTGTCTTTCCTGATTCCTTCCCATCCTCTACCCAGTCTTCTTTACAGTTCTTGGTGATTCAGTCCCTGGTAATCCATCTTCTATATTCACGCTCATTATCTCTCTGTCTCTGTCTCTGTCTCTGTCTCTCTCTCTCTCTCTCTCTCTCTCTCTCTCTCTCTCTCTCTGTCTCTGTCTCACTCTCTCTCCCCCTCCCTCTCTTCCTTCCACATATGACCTTATTTCTACATGACAGAAAATAAGTGATGCTTGTCTTTCTATGTCTCGCCTATTTTGTTTAACATCATGTCCTTCAGTTCCTCTCATTTTCTTGAAAATTACAGTATTTCATTTTTATAGCTGAATAATACTCCCTTATGTATATATACCACATTTTCTTTATCCATTCATCTCTTGATGGTCACCTAGGCAGATTTCATACCCAGACTACTGTGAATAGTGCTACACTAAACATTACTATACAGGTACTATTCTGCATGCTGACTTCATTACCTTTGGATATAAACTCAGGAGTGAGATAGCTGAATTATATAGCAGATCTATTTTTAACTTTTCTGTGGAAGTTCCATTGGCATTTTCTATAGTGACTGTACTAATTTACATTCTTACAATAAGTGTATAAGGTTTCTTATTTAATGCATACCCTTTCTAGCATTAATTCTTTTTTAATAACTGTTGTTCTAACTAGGGTGAAGAAATTCTCTGTTGTTTTAATTTAGATTATGTCAGGAAGTTTTACAGTTGAAGGAGTGGGGTATTGGTGGTAGATTATAAATAATTTTTAAGACTATTAAGCAACAAGCAATATTACCAGCTAAATGATTTCAGGTAATAAGTAAGGTGAAGTCTAACTCGGTGATTTGGATATTTTGAGAAGTAGAATGTTTGGGGGTTTGGAATATTGAAATAATTTCTTTCACTTTTTGAATTCGCAATTGTTCTAAGAAAGTATTGTTAGTAATCTGTGTAATGCTTAGTAATGTTAGTAATCTGTTAGTAATGCTTCTAGTTGTTCCTAGTAAACACAATTGTGTCATGATCAGATTGCTGAATGCAGTTAAGTGGAGCTAATCCCTGTTCATCATAAATCGTTACAGCTCTCCAATGCTTCAGTCCCATGAACACTTCTGATTGCTCTTTTTCCCCCTTTTGGCCAGGAATAACCATAGACAAGTCATATTTTCTAATCCAGGATGCTGTGAATGTTATGCAGGCTGACTTGTCTTTATTGTTATCTTGTTATTATAACAATGGATTTTATTCATTTAATATTTTAATTATATATTTGAGAAAAGGAAGCAATTTTGTATTTGCCATGAGAATCTTGGTTCCCTAAAAACCCTCTACTCTGCTAAAATAAAGCTTTGTCAACGAAAGAGCCCATATGGTACTTAACAATCTCTCTACTTACACGGCTAATGTTTAAATGCTGCACATTCAAAATACTTAAATCGTTTTCAGTGTGTTCATAGTTAAGCATTTTACTACTTTCTTCAGATGCTTATTCTATACACTAGCAATTTATCATCTAAAGGAAGTTTGCCTAATCTCTCAAGGCTCACTTTTACTGTACTTAATAGTAAGAGCTTTATATTTCACCATCCAGTTTTGTGATATTCATTTTCTAGAATTTTCAGATCCTTTCATCAGATACATGGCTTTTAAGATAATACGCATTAAATTCACCCCTTCTTTTTGATATGATTGTAATATTTTATGAGCTTACAGGCTCTTTACAAGATACGAGTTTTAAAGAATGATTCAAAAACTATTTGGAGTGTCGAGTGTACTATAAGTCTTTGCAACATATCTCCTCAGCAGTAAAATGTTACAAAATACCACATAAATTAAGATTCAGCCAAGAAGACTGTTGTTACACATCACAGAAGTTCACTGAAAGAGACCTAACATTTTTTTTCTCGAGTCTTTCAAAATCTGAATTAATTTTAGTTTCATAAGTTTACTATATTGAAGCATACAAAATACACATATTATTTCCCTTTTCAACAATATCCACCTACCAGATCATTCTCTTCACCAGGAAATCATGTCTTAAGTTAAACATATTTAAAATTTAAAAATATTTGAAACTTCTCTAAATGGTATATTTCTTTTCATATATTTCATTGCAGTTACTGCTCCATTTCTCTGCTTCCCTTTAAAGAGACTCCTTGTAAGAACAGCCTTTACACATTTCTTTACATTTCATTTTGCCCTAATCTACTTAATTCAGGTTATCTTTCTCCTTTTTTCCACTGAAAGTTCTCAGAAATGATCCACATCTTGCCAAATTGTGAACCTTATTGCTTGGAATTTTTGAACCTTCGACAATTTTACAATTCTATACTTGGAAATAAATAATTATATTTAAAGAGTCATTTAGTTTTCTTTCTCTTTTGCTGGCTCTTTCACTTTCTACTTTTCTATTAGAACTTTAACATTGTAAGTACCTCCAGCTTTGTCCTTGATTCTTTTTCAGTCTGTGTTTAATATTCTTCTTGTGTGAGTTCAGTAGGTTTTATGGCTTCAATTACTATCCATACGCTCAACTCTCCATGATTGTATCTTCTTCCTGATTATGAATCTTTTCTGCTAACAACTTTATCTGTATGTTTAATATATCTTAAAAGTTGCATTTGCAGAATGGATAGTTAATTTTTTACCCTCAAATCTACTTCCTCCAAAGTATCCCCATGTCCAACTTTCATCTAGTACTTTGGGAAAGGAAGGTATGTGCATGAATTCATGTTTACTCCTCTCTCTTCCTCACAGTTCATTGGCATTTTACTAGCCAAGTCTTCTTAGACTCTGTCATCCACAAACAGCCAAAATTTGAAATGTCTTAATGTGGACCATAACAGTACTAAGATAAGCACCACTATCTGTCAAAGCTTACTGCAATAACTTTCTAAATGAGATCCAACCTTCATCCTTACCCCCTAGTGACCATCCTCAACTCAGAAGCCAGAGAAATCTTTCTAGAACACATTTTATTCTTCTGCATGAAATAATATCTTAACATTATGAGAATAAAATTCAAATGTCTTGCCTTGACTTAAAATATTCAGCATAATCTATTTCTATAGAACTCTGACCAGAACACGTATTCACTCAGAAATATCTTTTAATATTTTGTGTCTCTTGAATATTCTTTTTGCTTCAGTGAAGCATATAATAAAAATATCACATTATACGTCTGTTTTTGTCTCAGTAGTACACTTTTTCCTCACCTTTCTTTTCCTTCTACTCCTCTCCATAGGTCAACCAAACAGGCCATTCTGTATTCTTTGGGGACAGGGAAGGCAATGAAAGAATATAAAAGAAAAAATCTTCTACCACACTAGACTAGAAAAGGTTCCCCAGAGTAGAATGGGGATGACAGATGGAAAGAAAACCTGATGAAACATAGACATTAGTGGAACCTAAAAAGAAGAATTGGATAGCAGTTATCATTTCATTTGCTCACTGCCCTGGAGGCTGGACATCTGCGTCCAGGGACCAAAGTGGTTGATTTCTTTGAAGGTTCTTTGGTTTAAGGTGAACATGTTCTCACTGTCTTGATGAGACCTCATTCCTGGTGAGATTTCACAATTGAGAGAGAGAGAGAGAGAGAGAGAGAAGCAATGACTCATAGCAGGTGCATCTGCACACATGTCATCCTAGCACTCTAGGAGGCTGAGACAGGAAGATTGCAAGTTTAAGCCCAGCCTGGGAAACCTAGCAATTTAGTGACTTAGCAAAATCCTATTGCAAAATAAACAATAAAATAAAATAAAAATGAATAGTGGTCTGATTGGGTTCAATAACCATTCCTGGAAACAAACAAACAAAAACAATGGCCAATCATGAGTGTTCCACCTGCATAACCTCATCCAACCCTAGCAACCTCATAAATGTTACTATAGAAATACAGTCACATTGTGGGTTAGTGTTTCATAGGACTCGAACATTCAGTTCATAACAGGGCCAATGAGATCATGAGGGGAATAACAGCAAAGCCCTCCCTTGCCATGACCCTGGAGGGCACTAGAGGAGGGCAATGGGAAAAATAGTGAATGGAAGCAGCTTTTGAGAACACCCACTGGGAAGCACACTTGCATTGAGCATTTCAGAATGCTTTGCTTCTGTAATGGCTTGGTGTTGCCTGTGCATGTCGGTATGTTTTCTTAGTTTTCTATGACTTTCCATTCCCATTCTACTGCTGTTCAAACTGAACTGTATTTGTAAAGGATGAACACATGTGGAGAATTAAAATAAAAATTATAATTCCAAATCTTGAAATGAATAAGGTTAGAGACATTTAGATATTTCAAGAGGAATATCTTTGATGATTATTTTCTGTCTATATAACAATAGTATATGTAAGAAATGGTCTTGGTGTCAGTACTTGTCCGTAAAATTACTATAATCACAATCTCTGGAGTGCATTCTCAGTGAATTAAATCATAATTAATAGATTTCAACTTGAAGTCATTCACCTTTTTGAAACATGCTTCTAAATTTCCAATCATTGTACATACTTAATCACAATTCCACATTCTTAACACTTACATTATGTATTATTTTTTCCATATTAAGAGTATATGCATGCATACACATTGGCATACACATGGTAGTATTAAACCTATCCATAGAAACATACCTATTAAGAAGTTGATGCCAATATAAAGATATCAATAAATCTTAACATCAGAGCCTATCTTATACTTTTTGACAGATATTTTGGTGTTAATAATGAGCACAAACTTTACTGACACTACAGATAAAGCAGTTTGCTTTTCATTTTAAAAAAGAATGTTTTATCTATCACGTATGGGATGCAAACTGGCTCTTGGACCAAGAAAACTGTATTATATTTGAGTATTTAATGTTAGCCATCTCCTCAGTTATGAAGAGTAATCGAGGGCAGGAATTCCTACTTTTCCACCAGGTAACTACTCCTAACTAGATTCTGAGGATCATGCACTATCAAATCTCCAGGCAAATTCCACACTGCTTGCTATAAGCAGAGTTTTGGCAGCAAGTTTCTGCCAGCCTTCTGCCCAATGAGATAGAGTGGGCCATGTGTGGGCAGAGAGGATCTCTTTTGTCTTTTCTGCATAAGCCTTAAAATCAGGGGAGAGCTAAGCCTACTGCTTTTATATCCTAATCCAGCATTGCCTTGTGGGTTTTAATCTTCCAATTGTGAGAGACAAAAGCAGGTATATATGGTGTGAAACTCAGTTTACAAATTCAGTCATGGAGGAACTATAAACGTATTTTATTGTACAGAAACTTTTTTGGATTTTGTGCCTCCATTTTTCTGGGTGTTGGCAAACCGTTCCTTTCATGAGTTTGTATCTACCAGAAGGAATCTAAAGTTCCAAGCAATTTCTAAAGGGTCAAAGCACATGAATGAAGTCATCTGATCATTAAGATTAAAAGTGTATTTTATCTGCGAGCTTGGTTTTTGTCTGACTGTCAGGTCAGACATAGAAACTTTAGATCCATGGATTGGTTGTTAATGCCACTTTGTGTTGCTTTCGAATACCTGGGGTATGTCCCTGTTGGTCTAGTAAAACAGTACCCCAAAAGTAACCCGGTGCTAAAGATCAAAGCCTCACATTCTTCCATGCTATTCACGTTTGTCATTATATTGTTCCTGTTTCCTGGGTTATGTGGGGTGGTGGAGCATCACAGGGCACGGTTGCATTTTTGTTTTGATCTGTTTAAATATAATGATGAGGTCACTTCTCCTGTAGTCATTTATTTTAAGCCCTAATTGGGTAAAACATATGCACAGAAATTTTCTTTGCTCTTTGAAAAATTATTAGAGCTTTATCCTTTTCAATTTCCCTCCTCCAGATTTCATCCCCAAAACATAGCACAGAATTTTTTGCCAAAGACACTCCAGGTTTCCAGTTCTTCATCCAAAAATTCTGCCTATTCTTCTGAAGTACAGCTCTTTGAAGCAACATGGTCATTATTGATTTGTTTTTCTTTTGTATCATATGTTCCTTGAAGCCATGAGCACTCAGTGCCTTCATCATCAATGTATGAGAAAAGTTAGTTAATACTTAAAAATGTAAGCAGAAAATGAAATAGAGTGGAGAAAAAGTATCAGGAAAAGAAAGGTTAAAGTAGCTAACATCCTTTAGTCCTGGCTCTTTTCCCTTGCACAACACAACTATGTCCACTAGTCATATAACTTAATTTAATTACAAATTACACAAAGAAAGGAAAAGAACGTATTAGAAAGAAGGCTCATGACCAACTACAATGGGATATGCTACTATGGAAGAAGAAAAAGCATCAAAGTCCAATCTATTTATTTCTTTATCTCTGAGAAATTTTTTTTAATAATTAACATGATCCCCAAGTTTGGTAGAGTCACGCTTAAGTCAGTGTTTGTGAGCCATGGTGTTTGGATTCATTACATCAATGGATATTATCCAAGTTTAAAAGAAAAAGAAAAAAACAGTACCCTGGGATAAATTTTTTTTTATTGTAAAGGAAGTATAAAATGTGAAAGTTTGAGAGCCATTGATCTATCATACCTTCCAAAGGATTCACCGGGTAGAATCAGTAGCGGCAACATTTTCTCAGATCCATTAACAACCACTTTCATAATTTTGTTTTGTCATTGGACTGTGATCTGTCACTGAAACCAGTGATCTAATAAGGTCTCATTCATATTGAAGAATGTGCTCTTTCAACTGTGATTCCAAGGTGCTTGTTACCTATCATGTCAAATATATCACATAATGCAGAATTTAAGTGTGGTGATGTCTACCACCATTGCAAAATTATAATCTGGAACTTCATTATTTCCTTCATATCAGCTTTGCATTAGGTACAAAATGAATGAATAAATGAATAATAACTATGGATTAATATTTTATAACTCTTAAATATTTACATTTTAAATAAGAAAATAAGATGAAGATAATCCATTTCAAGTTAGGAAATAATGGAACTTCTATTTAGAGGGAATTTAAATATCATAAGGTTGAGCTATCTAAAAGCATTAGATAGGGGATGTTATAAGATATTTACAAGTTGGCCAAATAAAGAAGTAAAGTTTTGTTACTTTATACCTTTTATGTTATTTGGAGGAAGCTTATTGTTTGTTAGTAGTAAACTAAGTACTCCATCAAAACAAGGCAAAGAGCTAACATCATTCCTAATAATACCTACCTACAAATTTACACTAAAATATTCCTCTACTGTATGCTTAGTTATGATATAATAAAGTTCACAAATAATTTGGATCTCTCAGACTCTTGGTCTTTTCTTTACAATGGCGTACGATGACTTATTACCACAGGAGATGATAGCTGAAACAGACCAAAAATGAGTGGGGATTTAAAAAAACGAGAATTTTGAATAATATTGTAACAGGTCCTCTTTGCTCTGAAAATCATGTTCTGGAAAAGTCAGCATGTTGTTCAATTGTCTGAAAATTTTAACACTTAAAAAGCCAAGTATGATATGCCGTATTAAGAACTTGAGTGACTAATTTTGAGTTCCTTAGTTTAAAACAAGATTTGGTAGTTTTTAGACTTGAGCATCTTTATTCCTTTTTTTTTGGTACTGGGAATCAAACTCGGGTCCTTGCACTCATGAGGCAGGCAGCGGAACCACTGAACTAGATCCCCAGCCCTTATTCCACCTTTTTTACCCCCTTTTGCTACTCATAAAATGGATATACCATTCTACATCTCAAACTAAACTCATCACTAATGGATTTCTATTCTCAGGAAACTCTTATTGAAAATAGTTTTCAGTACATGAGTATAATTAAGGGAAAAATTTCTAAGCCTATGCACAAAGATACAAAGGAAAAGTAATAGAGGAATAATAAGAATGAATAAGATTATACTCTTCTAGAATTTTTTAAGTTTCTTCTGAAGAACTTGGATTCCAGATATTTTAAATAAGTTAGAGAGATCTAATTATATCTGTTATCAAACATATTAAAGGATGTCTTGATTAAATCAAATCTCACATGCCAGGTGTGGTGGTGCACAACTGTAATTCCAGCACTCAGCAGGCTGAGGCAGAAGGATTGCCACAAGTTTGAGGACAGCCTAGGCTACTTAGTGAGTTCAAGGCCAGCCTGAACTACACAGCAAGACTTGGTCTCAAAAAAACCTAAATAAATAAATAAATAAAATCTGACAAATTGCTGCAGGAATTCTCAAAACAATAGCTATAGTTTTTTGCCTTAATTTCACAGAATATCACACAAAAACACGTTTCAGAACTTTCCATATATGTATGTATATTTTTAATAGTAAATGAGGGCATCAAAACAACTAATATTAATTTAAAATATTAATTGTTTAATAAGCAATTGTTTTTATTGAAAGGCCTGTAATACATTCCATAAAAGATGACTTAAAATCATTAATAAAAATTTACAAAGTTTGAACATTGATATATAACATGGCCAAAGTCCTTCCTGGTTCTGATTGTTTGAACTTAAATAAAACACAAGGAGAATAACTGCAATTCATACATATTCTTCATAATTTTCAATCAGCTGCTTGACTATTTTTCTCTAATTTCTTGATTCTTTTTTTAAAAATGAACTTTTTAATTATGATTTATTATTTTTAAAATATCTATTAAATTGTCAAATTTTTATAGCCATATTTTTTCATCAATAGATTTTACATTGTTGACTTTGTAATTGATTCATTCCTTTAAAGGATCATATTTCTACTGAGAAAATCAGTATATTATGGAGAAGTTGTCAACTCAGAGTACATTTTGCCAAGTCCAATGTCACAATTATAATTTTATTTTATATTGACTTTGTAAATATATTTGATTAAATGTTTTCCTAAGTACTCTCTTTTCAATATTTTTAGTACTTGCTCTTGAAATTAAAAAAATTCTTCAATAAGTTTTTGCTATTTGTGACTCTCTTTAGGATCTTGTAAAATGTGGGTGCTGAAAAATCATATACTTTCTCAATTTTACTCATTTTTAGGATATTTGATCAATTTTCACACTTAAAAAGAGTGCCCCCCGAAAAAGGGAGCCCATACACTTTTTTCTTAAAATCCAGATATTCCTAAGATTAAATGTGTATACTATTTAAAACCATATTTAATTTGTTCAGTTCCTTGGTCTTTTATAGATAACTTTAAATGTTCTGTCATTTTAAAGTATATTTTCTAACCCTAGTTTCAGATCCAGTTTCACATAAGTTTGTTAGAGATTTCAAAAACTGATGAATCTTTCTGTAGATACTTTGATTCTATCTGGTATTATTAAAATACAGTGCATGTTTGTATTTTAAAATATTTATTAGAGTAAAAAAACATATTGACATTAATCCACTTCAAATACTCCACACATACCCACACACTTTCAATACACATCCCATCGTTCTTGGTACTCTGTGAAGCAGTTCTGGAAGTATTCTTTTCTGTATGTCTCCTGTTGCACTGTTGTTGTTAACTGATGTCCTGAAGTGACTAAAAATGTTTACCTTTTACATTCATTTTAACTGTAGGAAAGAACCAGAAACTGCAAAGTAACAGGTCTAATGAATAAGGTGGATGATGACACACAAAAATGTTTTCATGAACCTGCCTTTTTGTTGGATGGCACTTGACAACAGCATTCATGTTATTTCATTTTTATCATACCTCTTAAAGACACTTAGGAAAGAAGACTTCCAGAACCGCTCAGACAGTGACAAGAAGGATGGAAAAAGTGTCCAAAGTGAGGAGGAGTAATTTGAGGAGGATTAATGACGATGTCATTTACTATGATAACAAAATTTTTATTTAGACATTCATTGTATAGTTTGATCGCTTCATATAAAATTTGAATCATTTTGAACAAATGCAGTTTAGGTTTATACATGTAAAAAATGGAATACCTTGTAGGATTTTTTTGACTTACAAAATATTTTGAAAACTCAAATATGTTTTGTTCTAGTAGGTGGAAAGCAGCAAAGATAGAAAATTCCAGCAGAATATTGCCTGAAGATTTGTTTTTTGTGTCCAATATATGTTCCATTTTATAATCCAGATCTATAGATCAATATACTGTGAGTATATTAAAAATATGTATAAGTTTTGATATGATAGTTTCTATGTTGGTAGTGGAGATTTTTGACATGTAATTAGAAGTTTCATGAACATTTATTAAAAATATCTTTTACTACATGAAGCTGAACTCACCAATTTTATGTTTATATTATCATTTCAAAACAATTTTACCTTCAGTGATGAACTTTATAACTATTACACAAACATTTTTATAATATTAGACATTTACCTTAAATAGAGTGAAATTCTGCAAGATTTATTTGACTTAATTATAGGCATAAAAATCTAGTGAGTTTTTGAATTAAATACACTATTTAAAGCATCTAATGACATTGGTGTAAAATTTCTATTATTTAAATGTTTATATCCTTTCTATTATAATTAAGCCATTACATTAGTAATCATTGTTTTTTTCTGTACATGAATAAATAAAAAAAATTAATTTTAATTAGCAACATCTTTTCTAAATGAAAGTTTACTTCAACTGAATATTATTAAATATGAATTCTTCAGTTGTTCTTAAATTTTCTCCTTAAAAATGATCTTCTTTAAAATATTTACTAACTTTTCAATTGTGTGTATAATATTTGTTCCTTACATTTTGCTGTTTTGTGATCTGTGATACCACTATGCTCAATCACTTCCTACCAACCTTTAGTGAATGGTAAATCTGTTAAATGATAACAGACAATGTAGGCAAACTACACATTCATTGCCAGCTCTTTTTAGAAAAAAAAATCTATAAATATTAAACATTAAATATACATTTTTAGTCTTATAGTTGCATAAAATTTATATTTCAAAATTCATGAAAATATATAATAGCATTCATGAAAAATATAAAATAGATTTTAAATTTTAACCTTATGATGCATGACAAAATATCTTCATTCTGTGGTATACACAATCAAATACAGGACAGCTCAGGATTCATTTCTCACAAACATGATATATTTCCCTCTTACCGCACAGACAAGTAGGCTGATAGTTCTGTGCAATTCACAAGGATAGTCTGGGCCAAAGTACAGGGTCTGCTACACAGAGTAGCCAGAAGCTGTAGCAACATTAAACATTCTTCTACTCAACATTGAAAGTCAGGCTCCAGCTTTTCCTAACTTTTAGATTGAAGAGTACTTTTCCAGCCATTCTTGAAAAGGAAATATTAGTTAAGCTAAATGTAGAAAAAAATGAATTTCTTTGTAGGCTTTTCACTTTAACTTTGTCTTAAACTGAGAGGGCCCTATTACTGTGTATATGTAGATCTCACTCATTACACAAGACTTTGGTTGAACAAGAATATAAAAAACTGGAGGCCCATCAAGAAAAACCCAGAATTAAATGGTTAACATTCTGGCCTGCAATCTACATTTTCCTTAAGTGGGGGAAGATATCTTCATGAGAAAAAGAAACTGACCTTGTCAAATTTCCTTGTAAACATGGTAATATAGTCTGACTGGCAAACGAAATGTTTTTTACTGGAGAAAACTTATCTTTGGAATGCTTTTAGCAGAATGTATCTCATCTATCTAGAATTGCTTATGATAAACAAGCCTGGAAACTATGGATTTATGAGGTATGGCTCCCCGAGAAGTGTCACAGAAGATATGTAATTATGTAAGGATGAACAGAGATGTTCACTGGCCAAAATGGCTCTTTTGGAGTAAGTGATGTGACTTCAGGCATCAATTAGAGACTGTATATTTGACCCCAGAGTGCATTCTTCTGTAGCAAGAAAGGACCTGAAAAAGTACTTTGGAGGACCTGGGCTATTTCTCTTGCTGTGCCAGTGACTTACAATTATTGTATTGTCAATACTATTAGTAAATCTTTATATTAGGTAAAAATCACATCTTTACTTGAATCTTACTGGCAAACTATGATAATATTCCAGATCATTCTATTAGATATATTAATAATATCTAATTGTAATTACTAATAATAGCATCAAATCTGCTGGTATGAAATATTTAATCAAAATATATTATGATATAAGAGCTAAACTGGATGGAACCTTGGGACAAACAGGCATACAACCAGGTGATCTCTCCCCTAGATGCAATGAGAGAGTGCAGAGTTCTAAGAAAATCTGGTCTTAAGGACAGAAATCTTCACCAGTAACTCTACAAGTAGACATGCTAATACTTTCTTGTTTTGTTCACAATGAGGCTTTAATCTTTCTGGAACACTAGCTATCTATCTATATGGAAAAAAAAAACAGGATTAACTACAATTTAGCAATATTTACCAAGCAATTATTGGTATCATTTTTTAATTGACTTTAAAATTTTCTATTGTGACCCACGAGTATGAAACGTAATCAAAATGTGAATTTTTAAATTTTAAAAAATTGTTAAAATAAAAGCCACATTGCCATTAATCTCCCTCAAAATACTCCCCCTCCTTTTGAACACACTTATGATATTTTTCTTATCACTGTCTGAAGCACTTCTGGAGTTCTCTTTCATGCCTTTTCAAAGGGTGATAATAAAGTACAATGAATGCTGTTAATCACTGCCATCCAATAGAAAGGCAGCTCATAAAAACTTTATGGTGTGTCATCATCCATGTTATTTACAGGATCTGGCACCATGATAATTCTGGCTCTTCTCAAAGTCAATGGATCATGAAAGGAACAATATTTTGAGTTAATTCAGGAGATGAGGCAAACGGGGCAGCATAATTAGAGACAGTCGCAGAAGAGGACTTCCAGAAATGCTTCTGAAAGTGGCAAAAACAGTGAGATAAGCATGTTTGAAGTTAGGTGGTGTTATAGCTTGTGTCTAGATGTCTCACCAAGGCCTCATGCGGTAATAGGTGGGGCTTTTCAGAGGTGGCTGGATGTAAAGTGTGTGATGCTGGCATAAGGGGTGTGTCATTAAATTAGTTCACTGATTGGTTTAGCATAGTTTTGAGTGTGGATAATGGGAAGTCCCACACTGGGTATGAGTGCTACCCACCCTAAGGGTAGGTAGCCTGAAGAGAACACAAAGGACAGAAAAAGGGCTGCCACTTGCTGCTTGCTGCTTCACTGCTGGCTGCCTTCTGCCTTTCCTGCTTTTCCATGGCCTGTTTCTTCTCTTTGATGCCCCTCTGCCATGTCTTCTTGCCATAGAGCCAGGTGACTATAGACTAAAACCTCTACAAACTGTGAGCTGAAACAAACTTTTCCTCCTTTAACTGGAGGTATCAAGTATTTTGTCTCAGCAAAGAGAAAATAACTAAGATGGGGGAATATTGTGTGGGGAGTTAGTGTCAATGTGGCTTTTAGTATAATCAAATTTTTAAAGTTAAACATGAATCTTAATATTGGATCATACTTCCTACGTGTGATTCCAGTTTAGTGAGTAGTGAGTAGTAGAAAAGGATATAATAAAATTAGAAAAAATATCAAGGCACACTTGCCAATGGTAAATTCAGATATTGTTTTGTTATACATTTGTTTTGGCTATTTGTGTGTAGGTTTATGTGTGTGAATCATAATAAAATGTGTTTAAAACTCAATATAAAAAATGAAATACTGTGTCTGCTATGAGATCATACATTATCATGGTAAGCAAATTTTCTTGAGAGTACAGTTTTTAATAACTGGACCATAATAATGATTTTTTGTATGTGATCTGATATTATGTAGTAGCATAAATGTTTTGACTACTGTGCACATTGAAAGACAAGCAAGTTTTTAAAATCTCAAATATTTGATATAAAATAAAATTCACTTGAATATTTAGTTAAAAGAAAAGTACTTTATAATACAATGTGTACAGCAGCACAGAGAATGAAAACTTTATATAAATATAGTGGGGAAGAAGAAAGTAAAGTTATCCATTTAAAGTTTTGCCTCTAAACAAAGTTGCAATCTGAATAGTTTCTATAATGAGAAGTATTGCTATGTTTTCTACCTAACAAAACAACTTTTTGTAATACTGAACTGCAATTATGGCCAATGTATTATAATGAGTAACAAATATAATTTGAGATGTCAATCCCGTCAGTCCACAGAGAGTTTTCAAAGATAGTTACAACAATCATTGAGGGTTCTCTATTTTGTTACAAAAAATAAAAGCAGTGTGCATATTTAATTACTGAAATGAAGCTCATTATAATGCTGACATTGCATGCCAACATTTACCAAAAATTTATTATGTAGTTATGACTCAATGAATACTACAACTGTCTAGAATAGTTACTATTATTATCCTCATAATATGGGCAAGGAAATGGAAAATGTGATTTGTACTAGGCAATAGACAACATTAGAAATATCAGTGGATCAATAACTGTAGTAATATGTTTCCTTAGCAGTTTCTCTCTCTCTCTCTCTCTCTCTCTCTCTCTCTCTCTCTCTCTCTCTATCTATCTATCTGTTCATGAATATGTATGGCACTTCCAATATTTAACTATTATGATTTGTGCTCACAATACAGGGGAATGCATGGGTCACTGTGGTATGATTTCTTTAACTCTTTGGGGAAGATGTCTAAAAGAAAGATAGCTGGGTCAAATGGAATTTCTTATTTTAGTTTTTTGAGCAATATTGGGACCAATTTCCATAATATCACTTTATATTCCTAAAAACAGCATAGAAGGGGATTCCTTTTTTCATGCAGCCTAGCCAGAATTTGTTATTTGATTTTTCTGATGAGAGTCATTCTTTTTGGAGTGAAAGGGAATACCAGTGTTGTTTTAGTTTGCATTTTTCTGATGCCAAGTGATTATGAACATTTTTTCATGAATTTATTTGCCATTTGCACTTCTGCAAAGTGTGTATTCATTTCAGTTGCCCATTTTTGATTGGGTCTTTTATTTTGCTGGGTATGATCTTTTGAGTTCTTTGTAAAATCTAGATATTAGTCCTCTGTGTAAGAGTAGTTGAAAATTATTATTTTCTAACTCTTTAAGTTGTTTCTTTACCCTATTGATGTTTCATTGGCTATTCAGAAGTTTTTAATTTGATATAGTCCCATTTGTTGATTCATCATTCTATTTCTTGTGCAATTAGAGTTCTGTTTAAAAAACATATGCCTGGGGGTGGGGATTTAGCTTAGTGGTTCAGCCACCTGCCTCACAAGCCCAAGGTCCAGAGTTCAATCTCTGCTTCTAAAAAACAAAACAAAACAAAAAACAAACAAAATCCCCATATATGCCTTCAAAATGTTTATATATTTTATCTTGCAGTAGATTAAGTGTTTCTGTTTTAATATCTATGTTTGATCCATTTTTATTTTATTTTGTACATGTTACATACAGGTATAGATTCTGCATGTGTGTAACCAGTTTTCCCAGCACCATTTGTAAAAGAGGCTTTATTTTTTTCAGCAATAATTTTTGCTCTCTTGTCAAACATGGGATGACTGAATGTGCCTGGGATTGTGCATCTTCTCTTCTATTCCATTGATTCACATGTCAGTTTTTGTGACAGTACCATGCTGATTCTATTGCAGTAGCTTTGTAGTATAACTTGAAATCCAGGATTGTGAAGGCTCCTTTTTTTTTTTCCTGAGGGGCATTCTCAGATAAGAAATTGTTATGTTGTCAACAGAGAGAGTTTAGCCCTGTTCTCACCTCAAGCTTGGAATTCCAGCTTCCATAAGTGAAAGAAAATAAATTTCTGTTGTTTAAAGCCACCTCATTTGTAGTACTTTGTTTTAGTATCCATAAGAGTCTAACATACATATATACAAATGCCTTCTTCATCATTCACTGTGCAACATCACATTGCAAACTAATTCACTATGACTTTGGGCAGCATGTTAAATACTAACATTAATCTTTCAGTTTGGCCTTCTCTGAGCTAAAATCAACAGTTACTTCAAACATTTTTGATGCAGTACAATTGGATCCTAATTTCTGAACCTGAGTGACATGCAGTTTGTCAACCCCTTATTAAAATATCACAGCAAAGGCTGAACATACTCTAGATGTGGGATTTCTAAGGCAAAGCAAAACAATGTCTGAAGTTAATTTCTGAACAGAACATTTCTATAATTTCCACGTAACATTATATGAGACTTTTAAATATCATCATCATAATGTTGAAAAATAGTATGTTTATAGTGTATTAACATTTCCAGATCTTTTCCCCATGAAATTTATCGATATGTGGACATTGTCAGTTTACGTTTATGCAGGAGCTTTCTTTGATGAACATATATTTTAGTACATGTTCCTGTTAAATTGATCTCAGTTTAAGGATATATTTTCTGGTGCAATAATCTTTTCTAATTTGAATTTTGAATGTGAGTTCACAAGATCTATCATCTAGTTTTGTGTTCTTAAGCATTTGGTAAGATGGTTATCTATATTTTTATTGATTTGTGTATGTTGAACCATCCCTGCATCCCTGGGATGAATCCCAATTGGTCAGAGTGTATGATCTTCTTGATGATCTTCTGCATTCTATTTGCCATTATCTTATTAAGGATTTTTGCATCTATGTTCATGAGTGAGATTGGCCTATAGTTCTCCTTTTCGGTTGGGTCTTTCTCTCCTTTGGGCATCAAGGTGATGCTTACTTCCAGAAATGAATTCAGTAGTATTACTTCCCTTTCAATTTCATTGAAGAGTTTAAGTAGTAGTGGCAGTAGTTTCTCTCTAAATGTCTTGTAGAATGCAGCAGTGAAACTGTCAGGACATGGGACTTTCTTAGTTGGTAACTTTTTAATTAAGTTTTCAATTTCATTGATTGATATTAGGTTGTTTAGAATTTTTTGGTCTTCTTCAGTCAACTTTGGTAATTCATACATATCTAGGAATCTGTCCATTACTTCTGTGTTTTCCATCTTATTGGCATATAGGTTCTCAAAGTAGGTATTGATGATCCTCTGGATTTCTGCTGAGTCTGATGTAATTTAACCCTTTTCATTCCTAATTGCATGGATTTGGGCCTTTTCTTTCCTTTTTCTGATAAGGTTGGCTAAGGGTTTGTCAATTTTGTTGATTCTTTTGAAGAACCAACCCTTGGCTTCATTGATGTTTTATATCATTCTCTTTGTCTCCATTACATTGACTTCTGCTCTGATCTTTATAATTTCCTCCTTTGTATGAGCTTTGGGTTTGTCCTGCTCTTCTATTTGTAGAAGCTTGAGGTTGAGCATCAGGTTGTTTAATTGGGCTTGCTTTGTTTTCCTAATATGAGTACTCACTGCTATGAACGTCCCTCATAAGACTGCTTTCAGTGTGTCCCACAGATTCTGATATGTTGTATTGTCATTGTCATTGAATCGTAGGAACTGTCTGATTTCATCTTTAATTTCCTCTGTGGCCCATTGGTTATTCAGAAGTGTGCTGTTCAATTTCCATGTGTTTATGAAATTTGGGGGGTTTCTTTTGCTATTGATCTCCAATTTCATCGCACTATGGTCGGATAATATACAGGAGATAATTTCAGTGCCTTTGCACTCACTTCAACATGTTCTATGAGAGTATGTGGTCTATTTTGGGGAATGACCCCTGTGCAGCTGAAAAGAAAGTGTGTTCTGATTTTGTGGGGTGGAGCACTCAGTAAACATCTGTTAAGTTCATTTATGCTAAAATTTGAGTGAGTTCTAGTATTTCAGTACTTATTTTTTTTCTCTTAAGTTCTTTTATTGGTACATTTTAGGTATACAATACATTTACATTTATCATAGGGTATTTGTATCTATACATGATTTATCATGATTCTTATTTTTTCCCCATTACCTGTACACCCTTCACCCCCTCCGCCCTTCCCTATTTACATAGACATTATTTCCATTTTTTTCTTTTCTCATAATTTTCCTTTCCCTTCTTTCCTTTCCCCTTCCCCTCATTTCACCCTTAACTCTTTGGACCTTTTATCCTATTTCAAATTATCAGTTATTAATTTTTATCACTTTAACCCTTATTTACACTTTCAATTTCTCACACTAGAGAAACTATACAGTATTTACACATGTGTGTCCTATTTATTTCACTTAAGAGTATGGCCTCTATATGCATCCATTTAGCTGTAAATTACTCTAGTTTCTCATTCTTTATGGCTGAGTAGTACTCCATTTTAAGAAAAAGCCACATCTTCTTTATCCAGTTTCCAGTTGATGGGCACTTGGGTTGTTTCCAAGCTTTAGCTATTACAAACTGCTTTGCTATAAGCATGGCTGCACATGTATCACTGTGGTATGATACTTTTAATTCTTTTGGGAAGATACCCAGCAGGGGAATAACTGGGTCAAATGGGACCTCTAGTCCTAGTTCTTTGAGGTATCTCCATACTGATTTCCACAGTGGTTGCACCAGCCTGCACTTCCTTTCTCCCCACACCCCTGCCAGCATTTGTTATTGGTTGATTTTTTGATAGCAGCCATTCTTTCTGGGGTGAGGTGGAATCTCAGTGTTGTTTTCATCTGCATCTCTCAAACGACCAGTGATGTTGAACATTTTTTCATATATTTATTTACTGCTTTGACTTCTTTGTCTAAGAAATGTCTGTTCATTTCAGATGCCCATTTTTGAATTGGGTTTTAGAATTTGGAGGGTCTGCTTTTTTTCAGCTCTGTATATATTCTAGATAGTAGAACTTTGTCTGAGGTACAGCTGCCAAAAATTTTTTCCCGCATTTGTTGGTTGTCTCTTAAATCTGTTAGTGGTTTCTTTTGCAGTGCAGAAGCTTTTTAATAGGATGAGGTCCCAGTTGTTGATTCTTTGTGCTAGTCCCCGTGCTACTGAGGTTTTGCTCATAAAGTTTTTTCCTAAGCCAGTGTCTTCAAGAGTTCTACCTAACTTATCTTCCAGCAAGTTTAGTGTTTCTGTTTTAATATTTAGACTTTTAATCCACTTCAATCTTAGCTTAGTGCACGGTGATAGGTATGGGTCTATTTTTAATCTTTGCCAGGTTGAAATCCAGTTTTTCCAACACCATTTATTAAATAGGTTATCTTTCCTCCAGTGATGGTGGCTGGCGCCTTTGTCAAACATGAGGTGGCTGAGAATGTCAGAAGTTGCTTCTGCATCTTCTAATCTATTCCACTGATCCTCAGGTTGGTGCTTTTGCCAGTACCATGCTATTTTTATCACAGTAGCCTTGTAGTATAGTTTTGAGTTGGGAATTGTGATACCCCCTGCCATGTCTCTGTTGCTTAGAATTGCTTTCGCTATCCTAGGTCTCTTTTGGTTCCAAATGAATTTTTGGATTCTTTTATCTAGTTCTCTGAAGTATATTGTTGGAATTTCAAACAGCATTGAATTGAATCTATATATTGGTTTTGGAAGTATGGCCATTTTCACTATATTGGTTCTTCCTACCTAGGAGCAAGGGATATCTTTCCATTTTCCTGTGTTCTCTTTGATCTCTTCTCCAGAGTGCTGTAGTTTTCAGTGTAGAGGTCTTTTGCTTCCTTTGTAGATTGATTCCTAGATATTTCATTTTTTTGGATGCTATTGTAAAATGAATTATTTCCCTAACTTCTCTCTCAGTGAGTGTGTTATTTGTATACAAGAAGGCTATTGTTTTTTGAGTGTTGACTTATATCCTGCTATTCTACTGAATCTGTCAATTAAATCTAGAGTGTTTTTGGTGGAGTTTTTTGGGTCTTCTATATAAAGTATCATATCATCAGCAAATAATGACAGTTTAACTTCTTCCTTTCCTATCTTTATTCCTTTTTTTTTTCTTTCTCATTTCTAATTGTTGTGGGTAATATTTCCAGAACTATATTGAACAGGAGTGGTGATAGTGGGCGTCCTTGTCTTGTTCCTGATTTTAGTGTGGAAGTTTTCAGTTTTTGACCATTTAGTATTATCTTGGCTGTTGGTTTTTCATAGATAGCCTTAATCAGGTTGAGATAAAGACCTTCTATTCCAATTTTCTGTAGGGTTTTATCATGAATGGATGCTGGATTTGTCAAATGCCTTTTCTGCATCTATTGAGATGATTATATGGGTTTTGGCCTTGACTCTGTTAATGTAGTATAAATCTTTATTGATTTACAAATGTTGAACCACCTTGCATCCCTGAGATAAATCTGACTTGGTCAGGATGTATGATCTTGTGGATGACCCTCTGTATTCTGTTTGCCAGTATCTTGTTGGGGATTTTTGCATCTATGTTCATTAGGGAGATTGGCCTGTAGTTCTCTTTTTGGGTTGGGTCTTTCCTTGGTTTTGAATCAAAGTAACACTTGCTTCCAGGAATGAATTTGGAAGCCTTGCTTCCCTTTCAATTTCCTTGAAGAGTTTATAGAGTAATGGCAATAGTTCTTCTTTAAATGTCTTGTAGAATTCTGCAGTGAAGCCATCAGGACCTGGGCTTTTCTTTGTTGGTAATTTTTTTATTACATTTTCAATTTCACTCCTTGTAATTGGGGTAGTTAGAATTTCTATATGTTCTTCATGTAACTTTGGGATTTCATATGTATCTAGGAATCTGTCCATTTCTTCTGTGTTTTCCATTTTGTTAGAGTACAGGTTCTTGAAGGAGGTATTGATGAACTTCTGGATTTCTGTTGGATCTGTTGTGATTTCTCCTTTTTCATTCTTAATTGCATGGATTTCTGCCTTTTCTTTCCTTTTTTTAATAAGGTTGGCTAAAGATATATTGATTTTATTTATTCTTTCAAAAACCCAACTCTTTGATTCATTGATTTTTTGTATCATTCTCTTAGTCTCCATTGTATTGATTTCTGCTCTGATCTTTATAATTTCCTCTCTTGTATGAGCTTTGGATTTATTATGCTTTTCACTTTCTAGGAGCTTCAGGTTCTGCATTAGGTTATCTATCTCAGTTCTCTCTGTTTTCCTAATATGGAAATTCACTGCTATGAATTTCCTGTGTAGAACTGCTTTCATTGTGTCCCATAAATTCCTGTATGTTGTACTGGCATTATCATTTACTTATAGAAACTGTTTAATTTCTTCTTTAATTTGCTCTGTGACCCGTTCATTGTTCAGGGGAAGGTTATTCAGTTTCCATGTGTTTGTGGATGTTTTGTGGTTTCTTATATTATTGATCTCCAATTTTATTGCACTATGGTCTGATAATAGACAGGGGGTAACTTCAATTCTTTTACATTTACTTAGACATGTCCTATGAACTAGCATGTGGTCTATTTTGGAGAATGACCCATGTGCACCCAAAAGGAATCTGTATTCGGATTTTGTGGGGTGGAACACTCTGCACACGTCTATTAAGTCCATTTCATCAAAAGTTTGGTTCAGTTCTATTATTTCATTGTTGATTTTTTGCATAGATGGTCTGTCTATTTCTGATAGTGGGGTATTGAGGTCCCCCACTACAATTGTATTAGTGCTTATTTGGTTTTTCATGTCCATTAATATTTGTTTTGTATTGTTGGGGGCATTTGTATTTGGTGCATATATAGTTAGAATTGTCATCTCTTCCTCTTGGATTGTTCCCTTCACAAGGATGCAGTCACCATCTTTGTCTCTCTTAATTAGTTTTGGTTTCAAATCTACTTTGTTTACAAATAAGATTGGTACCCCTGCTTTTTTTCTGGGTACCTTTCATGTGGAGAACTGTTTTTCATCCTTTTACTTTCACTCTATGAATTTCTTTTTGAGTTAGATGTGTTTCTTGTATATACCATATTGGATTTTGCTTCTCAATCCATTCTGCCAGTGTATTTCTTTTGATTGGTGCGTTGAGGCCATTTAACATCAATGCTTATAATTAATAGATATTGATTCATCCTTCTCATGACATTTTACTTTTTTTGGCTCTTTTATTTATTTTTAACCCCTTCCCTCTAGTTTCTTACTTTGCCTGGTGGTTTTCCTCTGTTGGGCCCAATGGACTTGTGACCTTCATTGTTTTTTTTCTAGGATATTGTTTTGAATTACTTGTAGTGCTGGTTTGGTGTTCATGAAATTTCTCAGGTGTTCTTTGTCGTGGAAGTATCTAATTTCCTCACCAATTTTGAAAGATAATTTTGCAGAATACAACATTCTAGGTTGGAAGTTATTTTCTTTTAGGGGTTGAAATACTTCACCTCAGGCTCTCCTTGAGTTGAGGGTTTGTGTTGAGAAACCTGCTGTGATTCTGATGGGCTTTCCTTTGTAGGTGATTTATTTCTTTTCTCTCATTGCTTGTAGGATTTTGTTCTGTTGATTTTCTGGGATCTTGCCTATTATATGTCTAGATGTAGATTTTTTTTGATCATGGCTACTTGGAGTTCTATTTGCCTCACTTAACTGTATGTCCAATTCTCTACCTCTCTCTGGGAAGTTTTCCACTATTACTTCATGAACTTTTTTTTTTTATGTCAATTGTACTTTTTCCTGCTTTTTCGTGGACTCCTGTCACTCTTATGTTATTTTTCTTTGCATTGTCTAGCAGCTGCTGGATTGATTTCTCATGGTTCCTTACTATTTTTAAGAAATCTCTTTTTTCATGGTCCTTAACCAGGATCCTGTCTTCTATATCTGATATTCTATCTTCAGATTCCCTTAATCTGCTGTGGATACTTTCAGTGG
Organism: Heterocephalus glaber; assembly: GCF_053883595.1. Lineage (NCBI taxonomy): Eukaryota > Metazoa > Chordata > Mammalia > Rodentia > Bathyergidae > Heterocephalus > Heterocephalus glaber. The sequence goes on along the minus strand of NW_028258344.1, from coordinate 30,954,148 downwards.
AGTTTTTAATCTCCTGAATATCTGTTTGAATCTGTTTCATGGATTCCATTTCTTTCTTATCTTGGGGGATCATGGTTTCCATTTCTTTCTTATGCTGGGTATTCATGGTTTCCAGCATGTTTCTGAGCTCATCTATTTTTTTTATCAGTTTCTATTCTAGAGCCTCTAATCATGTCTTTCACTCTGCTCACCATCTCTGTAGATAGCTGGGAAATTATTTCTGTTTGAATTTTTCTAGAGCCTCATTCATCTGTTTTGTTACTTCCTTTGCTATCAGTTCAGGATGTCCAAATGGTTGATTATCAGACTTTTCCACCTCATTTCCCCTGGGGTTTACCCTTGGTGGGGTGGAAGTCTGAGTTTGTGCCTTGCTTAAATATCTTCTCATTTTTTTTGGTACTGTCCTTGGTTTAACTCCTGGGTTGATACTTCAAAATTGCTTATTATAAGTATCTTTGTTGCTTGTAATTAGAACCCTTATGGAATGATTGCTTCTCAGAAGTGTCTTCCAGATATAGCTGGTCTTTATGTTTTGAGACTCTAATGGCTCTGGCTGTCTCATTTTCATTACACCAGGAAGGACCACTGACTAGATCAATAATAACACCTTAGCCCAAGTGATACAATCAGCAACACCATAGCATCAAAGTACATCTTAGAAAATGACATTTTGTGGTAGTTATTAATCTATCCCCTTTAACTGTGTTAAATCAAAATTGAGGACCAACCCAATATATGTTTATAGTGAATAAACTCTTCTATATAACAACTTTATCCTTTGGGATGGGGAGTTAGAGGGAGTTGGGGAGGGAGGGATAGACAGGTAGAAGGGTAGGAGAAGGTTTGCAGTGAGGCCAGAGGACACAGACAGGAGAAGGAAAAAGAGAATAATAGAAAAATAAAGAAGAAATCAGAATGAGGGCCAGAACAAGAACAAAAAAGAATATGAACAATGTGGGACAGCAAGAGAGTGAGTGTAAGAAAGAGAGAAAAGAAAGAGAAAAAAAAAGAGAGAAAAACAAAAATTTGCAAAGAGAAGGGAAAAAAATGAAGATAAGAGGAGAAGAAAACCAAACCAATAATACTAGCTTTGGAAATAAAAAATAAAAATGAAAATGAAGGGCCTCCTTCAGGGTATGCCTCTGCTGTCACAATAGACAATATGGATAGCAGTGTGAAGATATAAGTAAATGAGTCTCAGCAAGCCAGTCACAGACCTGTGCCATTCAGGCACATTTCTGGCTGCAAGTCCCCCTGTAGGGTTGAACTCTGCAGGGTTAACTGCAGGTTCCAGCCGCCCTTACCCTGAAGATAGTCCCAGTTCTGATGGCAGGTGATGATCCCTCCAACTTACCCAGTATGGTGGTTAGGTGGTCCATTGTCCCCTTTGTCTTTGTAGTGTGGAACCAGGTAGCAGTACATCCAAGAAGCCAGAGGAGCTGGTTGGGGAGGTGGTCCTGCAGGTGCCTGTGCAGCTAAGTGGATCACTGCCAGGGGCACTGGCTGGATTGGAGTAGTTCCCTGTGACTGGGGACCCCTCTGTGGTGCCTTCAGATGAGCTTGCCTGTTGTGGGCTGGATGGGGTGCTCATTACTTATTTTTTGTCTAGTTGATCTATTTGTGACAGTGGTGTATTGAGGTCCCTCACTACTATTGTACTAGTGCATATATGACTTTTCATATCCGTTAGTATTTGTTTTATATAGTTGGGTGCACTAGTGTTTGGTGCATATGTATTTATGATTGTCATCTCTTCCTCTTGGATCATTCCCTTTACAAGGATATAGTATCATTCTTTGTCTCTCTTAATCAGTGTTGGTTTGAAATCCACTTGATGTGCAAAGAGGATAGCTACTCCTGCTTTTTTTCAGGTTCCTGTCTCATGGAATATTTTTTCCCACCCTTTAACTTTTCTTGTATGCAGCATATTGCTCGATCTTGCTTCTTGACCCATTCTGCCAGTCTATTTCTTTGGACTGGTGAATTGAGACCATTAACATTGAAGGTTATAACTGAAAAGTATTGACTTATCATTGTCATGAGTTTTTCTTTTTGTTGGATTCTCCCCCTTTGCATTTAATTTCTTGTTATGCCCAACAGATACATTCTGCTGGCCTTCCTGGGGTTGTGATCCTCACTGTCCTTTCCTAGGGTATTGTCTAAAATTTTTTGGAGGGCTGATTTGATATTCATGAAGTTCCTATGGTGCTCTTTTCCATGAAAGTATTTTATTTCTCAATCAATTTTGAAAGATAGTTTTGCAGGGTACATCAATCTGGGTTGGAGGTTGTTTTCCTTTAGGGCTTGAAATACATCACTCCAAGCTTTTCTTGCCTTGAGGGTTTGCATTGAGAAGTCTGCTGTAATTCTGATGGGCTTTCCTATGTATGTGATTTGTTTTTTTTCTCTAACTGCTTATAGAATTTTGTTCTTCTGTTGGGTTTCTGGAATCTTAACTATTATATGCCTATGTGTATATATTTTTTTGATCATGGCTAGTTGGAGTCCTATATGCCTCACTTATCTGTATGTCAAGTTCTTTTCCTCTGCTTGGGAAGTTTTCTGCCATCACTTCTGTGCATAGTTTTTTTATGTCATCTACACTCTCTCCTGTTTCCTCATTGCCTCTGATCAGTCTTATGTTATCCTCCTTTGCATTGTCTAGCAGCTGCTGGATTGATTTCTCATGGTCCCTTACTATTTTGAAGCAATTTTTCTTTTCCTGGTCACTAACTGCAATCTTATCTTCTATATCTGAAATTCTGTCTTCACATTGGCTCATTCTGCTGTGCAGACTTTCGATGGAGTTTTTGATCTCTTGAAAATCTGTTTGCATCTGTTCTATGGATTCCATTTGTTTCTTTTTTTTTTTTTTTTTTTGGTACTGGGGATCGAACTCAGGTCCTTGCGCTTGCGCAGCAGGTGGCAAAACCACTGAGCTAAATCCCCGGCCCCCTCATTTGTTTCTTATGTTGGGATTCCATCATGTTCCTCAGCTGCTCTCTAGATTTATTAATCATCTCTTGCACTATGAGCACAATCTCTGCTGTTATCTGAGAAATTACTTCTGATTTCCTTTTTTCCAGATCCTCTTTTGTTGCCAGTTCAGGGAGTCCAGGTGGTTGAGTATCAGTGTGTTCCATCTCATTTCCTTTTGAGGTTGCTGTAGGTGATCTGGAAGTCTGGTTTAGACACTTGTTTACGTGTCTTCTCATTTTTATTTAAGTTACTGATTGAGATGTCAAGAAGATTGAGATAAAGTTTATAAAAATAAAATTCATGAAAGAGTTCACTGGCATGTCAATACAGTATTTCCTTCAAGTAAACATCAAATTAGTTAATATTCTTTAGAAACCTATTTGATAAAAGAGAAATCTATAAGATAAAATTAATACCAAAAATGTCTTATTGTATAACCCACCAACAGATCATACACTACCTAGTGTAGATTGTATTCACCAAAAATTTAGCACTGTTTATAGCATTATGTTAATCTGTCCATAAAATAACAGTTTACAAGTAGAATCAGTTTATTTTGGCTGATTAATTTGTCCAGAAATTTTATTGTATTAAATGTTTACCAAAGTTTTATAAAGCAGCTACTTGATCTGGTGTACAACATTTTTCCCTCAGAAATTCAGATTTGCTTACAAGTGTATAGATTCTGAATAAATACTTGATCTCTTCTTTTAAACTCATCTTGTTTTAAATATCTTAATATAGTCACAATTTTAATTTGTATAAAAATGATTAATATTTTTTGAATATCCTGATCTATCTTGATATTCCAGTTTTCTCCTGAAGGAGCTGCTCTGTTTTCTGGTTGAGTAGTCCCTTTTAAGACAAAGGATAAAGTAAAACAGATTAAATCTGCCTGATATGTAAAATTACCCTGTTTTGCTTAAGCAAGAATCTCATTCCACCCTTGTTGATTTTACTGTGAATGTAATAGACAATATCTTTCTTTAAATGGAGTCAAAGAAGACTATGTCATTAAAGACTACTTTTAACAATTGTATTAGTCATTTTTGTAGTACTGTACCAAAATACCTGAAATATTCAACCTAAAGAAAGAAAGACTTATTTTGCTTCATGATTTCAGAAGTTTCAGAAGATGGTTGGTTGGCTCTGTTGCTTTTGGGTCTGTGAGGAAGCAGCATTTTATGCCTGGGGTAGTGGTAGAGCAAAGTTGCTCACTTTGTGGCAGCTGAGAAGTGAAAGAGAGAAGAGAGGACCTGAATCCAAACTCCTTCTTCAAGAGCGTGCTTCAATATCCTTTCTTTCACTGGAGCCCCCCCTTCCTAATATTTCTACCACATCCAAAACTGTCACTGGGTGGGAACCAAACCTTCAATGCATGAGCCTTTGGCGGGCAGCTCAGATCCAAACTATAATAACATTTGTTTTTATTGCATTTTTATTCATAGCATTTGTGTCAGTTTGTTAAACACATTTCCTGAGAAATGCCAATTTTACAATTTTTGGTGGCCTGGGCCGTATAAGAGCAATTCCTAAACTGCAGTGTAGATCATTAGTTTTCTGAAAGATTTTGCCTATAATGTAAAATTAAAATAACTGTATCAATATATAATATGTTAGTGTTAATTGAGACAATCCCACAGCAAATCAACCTCTTTCACTTGGTATAACAGGAATTTCATAGGGTTATAGTACCTAAACATGAAGTAGTTTTCTCAAGAATACCTCTTAACACCCATTCAAAAGAATATATTTGAGAAAACACTGAATGGGGCCATTAGCACGTGGGACTTTGGAATGAAATACTTTTATCATATGAATCAGAATGATGCAGAAATGCTCTGTCTGGAACACCTTCAAAGAAAGATTTCTGCTTGGCTGTGGACGAATGCAGGCAGCGTGTGCCTCGAGCTGTCAGCTCCTGGAGCAGCTGTTTCGGAGTTCACAGTTCCTAGGAAAGGCTTCCTGTGGTGCCTGAGCATGGCAGGCATAAAAAGATCTATTCTTTCAGGCACAGTGTAGTATAGCTCCAATGGGCTGGATTTGCTCCAGAGCTTCCTGCTAGATTGGCCAAGGTGTTTCAGGATTTCATTGCAACTCAACTACTTTTTTTTCTGCCTAATTCTACTTCCTCCTACTTCTGCTCTAAGGTGCTAACCGCACATGTCACCACAAAGGCTATCTCAACGCCTGCTTCTTGAGAACTTCCAGGATGTTTCAAAGACAGAATTCTCTTTCAAAAATGTTTTGAGGCAATTTTCTCTGGACAAATATATTTTAGTGAAAGGTGGAAGGAGAAGGAATGATCCAGGGCAGATGCAGTGTTAGAGCCAAGCATCCCAGAGAGGGGCACTCCCATGTGGATTTGGACAGAGAGATCATCAACTGTGGATATATCCAGATAGGAACAGTAAAGAGAAAGAAAGAAAATGAATATGCAAGTTCAAATACAGTAGGGCATTGGCTATATTTTTTGGTTGCCTTAATGATAGGACTAAGCATGCAGAGCTTCTCTGGTCTTGGAGCCAAGGAAAAAGCCAACCTTAATTTTAAAGAAGACCATAAATTAGCGTCTTGGCCATATCATCAACCCATTTCATTATCTTGCCTAATTTCAAGCCCCTGCTGAAATCAGCCTCACAGCTTGCTGCAGAAAGTTGTGATGCTGACTCAACACAAATATTTTTAGCCTGAGACTTACATGAAGACAAACTAGTCAATTTAAGGAAAAATAAAGTTGTCTTCAACCATTTATTGGGCCAAACTGAACCACTTCACTGGGCCGTGTAAGCAAAAATACCATTGTAAAATCTGGCCAAACTGAACAAATATGTTGTGAAATATACAGAAAATTATATCTAAAATATATAAAATGTTACTTTACTCTTATTAGTTGAATTAATCACTGAATTCAGTTTTCTTTATCATGTTTCTGTAGACTGTTTTTTTCCTTGTCTCTTGTTGGTCCAAAAGGAGAGTCTGGCCTGTGCTGCTCCAGAGAATTCCCTCACTGTGTCATTTTGAGGTATTTGAGAATATCACATTTTCAATTAATCTCTTGAGAGAAGGGGATAGTTTATTTCTTCATTGATGCCTACACCTACACACTGTGTGTACTTCATATATCCAAAAAATAAAGATATGTTATTCTTCAAGAAATAGTAGTATTATGAGCTAAGAATTGGTAGTCAAATAATTTGAGTGAAGTTTACTTATATACATCCAATAGACATGAATCAACTCAGAAATGTCAGATATGTACAGAATTTATTTTTTTCACAAATTTGAATGTTGGGTATGTTTTCAGGAAAAGTAAACCTAGTGAAGCTTAATAATAGACCCTCTCAGAAAACTAAACACATTTTTCACTTTGAATCTACTTTCCCTCCCATACTCCACTCTCCATGGATCTGTGAATATCAAATATGACAAGTGATTTATGAAGATCTACAAACTTGTAAGATATCACAGCATATTGCATTTATTTGTGCTTAGTGCAAAACTGAAGGTTAGCTCCAGAAAAGTCCTATATTTCTCTGACAGTATTCAAGTTTCTATGTTGAATGTTTTGATCAGTGTTCTAGGAAATGTTTTGACATCAATAACATCTGGATAGATGTTGAAAACTCAAGAAAATAGGCAAGCTTCTACAATTCCATGAAATGAATAAACTATTATTCTATTTATGATGGTAGATTGTATACTTCTGCTGTTACAGAAACCTCGGAAAGAAATACACAGAGACACAGAATTCAGATAAAATAATAAAATGTCTTCTCGCGAGTGGGCGAGAAAGTCAGAAACCAGACTGGTCAGTATCCGAGCCCACTTTCTTCAGTATTTCCCTTTTTATATACTTTTTAGCCATTATCTCATCCCTAGTGGTCTTTGATGTGTAAATACAATTCCAGCTCCTATTTACAAGTCACAGACAGGAGATAGGCACATATACATTGTAAATTCACACTGGCATGGTAACTTTGTTGGGTTAATGAAGTTACTGGTTAAAGAGTCAGATAATTGTCACCTTAAACAAGGAGTTACAGGAAAAGCAAATCGTAAAAGAACACATTACTTATTTTGCTTCTACAACTACCTTAATATTCAATCTATTAAGTTATCTAAAACTTTTCTGTATCACTAACATGTTGTATTAGTCATCTTTCTTATTTTGCTGGGACAAAATATCTGACATCAGCAATTTAAAGGAGAAAAGGTTTATTTTGCCTCATGGTTTCAGAAGTTTCAGTCCATGCTTGGCTGCCTCCAAGGCAGAAATATCAGAATAGAAGGACATGGCTGAGGAAAGCTGCTCAATCCATGGCAGCCATGAAGCAGAGAAAGAAAAAAAACATATGCCAACTTCTCTAACTACCACTTCTGAACAGCATCCAGACACATCTAATTGCACAGTGTTCAAAAAGCTTATTGAAAATGGATTTTTAAAATATTTCTAAACTTAACTTTTGTTAACTTTTCCAGACTCACTTATTATAGTAAGCCTCCTTTTTTAATTGAATACAGCTGTCCAGAGAAATAGGTCATATTCTTTAGGGCATTTCCTGGGTAATTTTCATAAGAAGACCTATATTTAAAATTTGAGATTCTAAGAGTTGTGAGTGCAGCTCAGTGGGAGACCATGTTTTTAGCAGCTGTGACTTCCTGGGTTAAATCCTCAGCACTGGAAAAAAATTGCTTTTTAAGATTCTATTTTAACAATTGCTTGATATAATATTTCTTTCTTTCCCCTAATGGCAATGCCTGGCCAGTATGGTCATTGCAATGGGTACAATTGAAAGAGGGTATGCAAGCTATTTCTGGCTCAGCCACTTGGATTATTATTATTTTTAATTGACATGGCTCTTGATAGTGATAATGCTTCCTGCTTCTGTTGACTGCACAATGAATATACCAATAGTCTATGTGCCCCAAGGTAATGAACATAGTATGTTTCTGTGTAAATTTCACATTACTTTATCTTTTTTGCATCTGACTTTTCTGAACAAAGCTCTGGTACTTGTACAAGATGGCTAAAGGAGAAGATAATTTATAGCTGCTGGAATTGGATACAATAATTTTGGGGAGGAAGAAAGAGAAAAGTATTATAATGGTACCCAGAGTATCTAGGAGCTATGTTGATGAGAGAGCTGAGAGCGATGTCAGAACCAGTCCTAAAGACTTTCTTCTTAAGGAAAACACCCTGATATGACCCTCCTACACTACTGCATCAAGCACCTTAATTTTGTTGAATACTATCTTCTCCTGACATACAATTTTGATCAAGATTAGATTACAATTGTCCTTAATCATATCTAAATGTCTATCAGAAACTGTGGAACTTGGCCTTGACTCTTGGACCCTCCATATACAAACAACTGTGAAAACCAGATATGTTCTTGACACCCACTCCTTTAAATGTTCCTCATTTATTCTCTGTCTGAACAAATGGATCCTGGTTGGTAACATAGACAACCAGAAAAAGTAGACTAGTTTATCCCGGGAGGTCCCATTCCAAATGAGATGCAATCACATCTATTTGAACTGAAACAAAAACTGTAAGATGTACCATCTTATTTGTGACCACGATGAATGTACTGTCATCTGAAACCTGTTGATGTAGGTTCCCCTAAAGACCTCAGTAATTGTAAAATTACCTCCAGTATAAATTGCCTTCATCTCAATATTTGATACCTTATACTTTAATGGAAATTATAAAAGACTTTCATGTGGAGGAAATGGATTATGTAATCTTCAGAATCCCACAGAATTCTCCCCAAAATTATGATGCCTTTGATTATTCAGGGGAATTTCCAGTAGAAACCTAATGATATCTGCATAGAGAATTCATGTCTATGATAAGAGTCACCCAATTAGAAAAATAAGAAATTTGTCTTCAACTTTGGCTGAAGTTCTACCACCTTCCCCCTGAAAGACATTGAAGTCAGTATCAGCTCACTGTCCTAGAATGTTTTATGGACGATAATATTGCCCTAGCCACTCTTGTATGTCAATGCAGTGTTAGTGTAATTACTAGTACTAGCTGCTAAACTCAGATTGATAATTTAGGGAAAACAAAAAGAGAAATATCAGAACTTACAAAGAAATCTACCTAACTCTGTGAGATACATCCTTATAATTTATGAGATTTATTCAGATCATTAAGTAAGAGATTCTTAAGACCTGATTTCAGGTCAATATTGCCAAATTTAACATATTCTGTTGCTTCAAGTCCAGTTGATTTTTTCCTTAAGTGTTTTATGATAAACATTGCTCAAATTTGCTCATAGACTCTATCAATCATATTAATCAGAGTGGTTGATGGAATAAGAAAACTTATCAAAGGCCAAGATGGCAGATAGAAGGAGATTGTACAAAAATAAGAGCTGGATAATGTTGGATGATGGATCTTTCACAGGCCCTTAGGAATGTTAAGGCAGTGCTTTCCTTTGGGTCAAAAGTATTGTTTGCTTATATTTTTGAAAGATGGAAATAATCTTTCTCAACCAAAGAATTTCTTGATTATTGCCTGTTATAAAATATTTGGCTCAGTGTACCTCCCCTGTAACTTGAGTCACATTTTAATCTTTCTGTGACTCTGTGTGTATTATGACTGAAGGACCTGGCATTCAAAGCCGTTGATATTGTTGCTACTTCTATTACTATACAAAATGAAGCATTTGTCTCTGGCTTAAGAGCTATATGTCTTCCATAAGCTGCCATTAGCCTGTGGTAGTATAACTCATTAGTGGTCATATAGAACAAAAGTGTACATATTTTATTGTTCTTGATATATATATATATATATATTAGGATGCAATAATATTTCAGGACAAGTAATATCACAGGATTTCGTATCTGTAGTTCATGTAGAAATGAGTGTTACATGAGAAATAGCAATTCTCCTGATATACAACTACCAGAGGGCTACATTATTATATAGCTGCCCATCGGAGACCCATTTTTATTTGTATTCCAGTTATAAAGTGTATCTTTTTGTCAAAGGACATATACCCAACCAGGCTCCTATTGTGGCTACCAGGTGAGAAAACAGATACAGTTAGTAAAGATATTATAAGCAGAGCATGTGGTAGCAGTGGTGGTGAATCTATACTGCACGTGTTATTTGTTTTTCTTTTAAAGATAAAATATGTTACTGTATGAACTTTTTTCTAAACTAAAACTTCATTATGCAGGTTTAATTCATCATTTGTGATAAATAAGTGGGTTTTGGGTTGCAGTTAGGGTACACATCTTGAAAAGGTTCGTCATCATTGTTAAGGGATAGAAAAATGGATGTGCATGGCTAAGTAGACCTTAAAAAGTTATGAAATGAACCAGTATATCAGATTTCATGAGTGAATTTCAAAGAAGTGAAATTTTAAGTAGGTCATTTGTAAAACAAACTTTTAAAGAATTTTTTTTTACAAATTAATATACATAAGAGTCCTAAAAGAATGGAAACATCTCATTTTAGAGTTTCAAGAAATTAGAGGATTTGGGACACAATGAAGATTGTTGCCCTAAAACCATCTAGGAAAAGAAGGGTCCTAACAAATTTTAACTACAATAATTTCGTTAATTATACATATTGAAGGTTATCCTCTCTACTGAAAGAGAAGAAACTGGAAATTAGGAAAATTAAAAAACAAACAGCCTTGCTTAAATTAAATTAAAACTCATGTAGATGTATTTATTTTCAGGAACTTGATTCATCCTCATAAACTTGAGAATTACAGTCTCTTCAATAGTTGCCATGCACAAGTATTGCATAACCAAAATGGCTCCATGAGATTAGCAAACGATGTGTCAGGTCAACTGATTGATCACCTCACACAGTGTGTGTCAGCCAATTCAGGCAGAGTGTGAAGAATAATGAAATTTCACTGTCACCAAAATCAGATCTATTCTGCGATGGTTATGCTGGTCAGGGAAGGCCACTGTGAAGAGATGACATTTGGGCTGATACCTGCGTTGAGCATGTGAATAAGGTAGACATTCTCTGCAGGAGGAAAATCAAGTACACTGTTCTGAGATGACTTTCTATTGTCTGTAGCTACTGTCCTTTTTTTTTTTTCTGCTTCATAGTGATAATGGGAAATATAGATGGCTAAAGTGATCAATTATTAATTATGAGATTTAGGATTGGCATGCCTTTTTCCTAAAATAATAATTTTTACAATATTTTGATAGTGTTTGTTTTTAAGACAAAATATTTTAATATATGAATTATAAATACATTATACTAGGCAAAATAAATTATAAATTTAAATTTGTTTTGGAGTTAGATGCTTAAGTAAAAATTACATTCAGTTTTTAATCCAATTTTTTTTTAGTACATATTTGCAGTACATAATGATTACATGCCTCCTGGGGAGTTGGTACACATGCATAACACATCTCAATTCTTTTCTCATTTCCTTCTCATCCCCACCCTTCCACTCCATCTCTTGATCTCCTTCCTGCTTGCAAAAGATCTACCTCCCTATTTCCTATTATCAATAATTGGCTTTTCTTTATATTTCACATTTTACAGTAAATTTTACTGTTTGCTTAATGAATAAATGTGAAGCACCATTTCCGTTTCCTTCCTATAGAAGCACTTTGCTATCATTTTCATGGATGAAAAATAGAATGAAAGAAGGAAGGAAGGAAAAGAAAGAAAGAAGGAAAGAAAGAAAGAAAGAAGGAAAGAAAGAAAGAAAGAAAGAAAAAGAAAGAAAGAGAGAGAGAGAGAGAAAGAAGAAAGGAATTTAGATAAATAGGTATATATAGACTTGAGGTAGTACAGAAAGATCATTGGACCAGAGTAGATAAAGAGGGCTCTCTGCCACTTTTGCCACTTAGTAGTTGCCCAATTTTAAAATCCTACGTAATCTTTGAGTTAATGTTGGCCTCTTATAATTATCCCTCGGGTCATTGTAAGGATCAAACTTGAAAATGTACATATAAACATTCTGGCACATGAGTGTAATCTTAGCAATCTAGAAAGCTGAGACCAGAAGATGGCAGATTTAAATTGAGCCTGGAAGATTAAGCAATTTAGTGAGAACTGGTCTCAATATAATGCTTTGTCTGAGGTTGTGTTGGAGGCATAGTTCATTGTGTGAACCGAGTTTGATCCTTAGTACCACAAAAAGAAAATAAAAGAATCTTGTATCTAAACTACTATATAAATCTATGAGAGAATTATAAATAATAACAGGGAAAACATAACCTATTTTTGGTATTGGAGAAAATTTTCAAAAATCAGCCTCACCTTCTCTTGACTTTGGAATTTTTAAAAATTAATTTTGTAAGATTACTTTCAACTGATATTTTCTGTATTGATGCATTGCATTTGACAGTGTGATTACTAATTTCTTTCCGAAAAACAATTTTTCCTAAGATTTTTAGAAAAAAAAATCACTTAAGGCTTATATGAATGGTAATGTTTACTCACTTCCAAATTATAAAGTAAAAATGAAGCATACCCAGTTGTCCCATTAACTTCAAAGGCGCTATCATTTTTACTGATAGCCATAAGGTCAGAATTCATTTAGTATATGAATATTTTATCATCATGTTGAATGAACTATTTTAATGTATTTACATCTGAAAGTGAAACAAATTGTTCATTGAAGATTTAAAAAAAAATTTTCATTTTTCATTTTATACATTTAAAATCAAATATAGCTATAGATTCTCTACACACATTTTTTTTCTGCTGACTCCACATGAAGCTTGTGTGAACACAGCTTTGTGTTTTTGCAAACGTGCGGTATAAATGATTGGAAGTTAAATATATTGATTTAAGTGACCTCAATAGGTTTTCTTCTGGCTACTCTGTATTGATTAATTATTTACCTGGATAGTCAGAAAAGTGATGATATTGCAAGAGTTGTATAATTCAGAGATCATTTCTTTGTTGAAAAAAATAAGGAACAGAAATCTTCATCCATAATAAAACAATAGTAATAATGAGTTATGTAAGCTTTAAGAAATAAATCTGTGCAGAAAGTATATTATAAAATAATAATTTATCTTAGAAACTGGTGATATCTTAAGTCATTTATTTTGGCTACAGGCACATTTGAGACATTCTTATTCTATAGGTAAGATAATGTAGTTTCACCCAGTTCTAACATAATAATGTTGATCACCATAACATTATCATCTTGAACATCTATATCAACAACAGAAACTATATATACTGTGTATAAATGGAAGGTCTATCATTACTTCAATAGTTAATATTTTTATTATTTTGTTAATAACTTTGGTAGATAAATATTGTCCTCATTTTACAGAAATAAATGACATGACATGGATTCTGCAATAACCCAGAAAGACCTTGATATATTTCCAACCTAGAAATCAAATATTCCAAATTCATTTTGGTTGTATTTCACATTATACCATTCTTTTTAATACAACAAAATATAGCAAATTGTGTGTAAAGTACCCCTGACAGCCATTGTCAGATATGTGCTGAAAACTATATTCTCACTATATACTCCAGAGATGAAGATTAACTTGAGTGCATGCAATTAGTTTTCCCAATAATGATCATTAGCATTAGAATGAAATGGATTTCATTTGATGTGCTCTGACCTTTTAGAATATATGTTAGTTACCCAAAGAGATGGGTAAATGTCTATATTGTGTAAAAATAATTCATGAAAGTTCCATGGATCTACATTATTTTTTTTGATTTTTATAAATTTTATTTAATTTTAAGGAATACATGATAATTTACATGTTTATAGGTATATAGGTGTGATTCTTGATACAGGTATACACAGTGTAGTAATAAAATGAATGAAGTTAGCATATTTATCACCTACAGTTTTTGTGATTATTTTCTGATGAAAACATTCTAATCTCTCCCTCCTAAGTATTTTGAAATATTGATAATCCTAGACCATGAAGAATCAGAACTTATTCCTCCTATCAAGCTACAGTATAACTTTGTTTTCATGGACCACACTTTTTATCTGATTATTTGTTATCAATATTTCACTTTCATGATAGAAATGACATTAAAATCACATCTGTGCATTAATTCTTTAGTCATGTATTATTTTTAGTGATGGAATATTAACAGTGGACAGTGGCATCCATGACCGAAAACAGATATTAATTTTTTGACAGTGTGGTGCTTTGAGATCGTATAAGTGCATGTAATGGGGTAATAAAACAATTTTGGTATATTTACAAATATATCAAGAAGCTAAATCTGAAAGAGATAATCATCTGATGTAAGTGATGGTGGTGAAGGAAATACATCCCAGGAAGAGTATACATCATCTGCAAAGGCCCTATGGCAGGGATACCTAATGTTTAGTAACCAAAGAAAAGCATAGATCATGTGAAATAGGAAGGAAAGGGGCAAAGGGGAAGGGAAAGTGGGAGAGGTAGGGGAAAGGAAAGAAGGGAATGGAATTAATATGAGAAAATGAAAACAAAGTCTTTGTAAATAGGGAGGGATGGAGGGGTTGAAGGGAGGGCAGGGGAATGGGGAAAACAAATGAACCAAGACAGATTATGTAAAGGTGCAAATTTTCAATGATGAATGTCATTATATTGTATGCCTAAAATGTACCAATAAAATTAATAAAAATATCTTGAACTCCATACTGGTAAAAGGAAAAAGAAAAGCATGTGAGACAGATCCTGTAAAATGCATTGCAGGATACAGTGCAAAATATAAAGTGCTTTAAGCTTCTGCTAAGAGTAATCTAAGCATTTTGAATATAAGAAGAATAGAGGGATCTGAGTTCAGATTTGTTTTCCAAAAGATTGCTCTAATTAGAATGTGTAAAGTAGCCAAGGTAGATTTTTAGAAACCAGTCAAACTGGCTGCCTTGTCTGGAGTTGGCACATTTTAGGGGACGACATCTTTCTTTTTCCTTTCTAAACATTGTTACCTTTTGACAGATAAAAACTGTATGTATTTGCAGGGTATCATGTGCCTATATATCAGAGTAATCATCACCTCAAACATCTATCATTTCCTTGTGGTGAATACATTCCAAACTCTTCTATCTTTATTTAAATTCACATTATATTATATTACCCATAGTTACCTACAGTCCAATAAAACATCAGAATTTATTCTCTTATCTAATCCTAACTTGGTACCCATCTTTTCCCAGTACTGTCTTTATTATTATATTCTTCTAAGTCCCATATTCCAAAGTATATAGCCCCAATATATATACAGTATTAATCTAGATTTAATTTATTTAGTTTTACTGAGAATAATAATAACCAATACTTACAGCATGCTAGGGAAAATGTTGTATTTTGAAGAAGTATTGTAACATTATTTACTTTATATTAGGTGATGTATTTGAGGCAGAAAACATTTTAGCCTCATAATTGACAAGCAACCTGGTAAAAGAAACAGCTTTCTACTAGCAGGCCTGTAAATAATGTAAATCACAGTGTTAATGAGAAAATTTCTAGGACATATGGAATATCATATTTAGACTTTGAAGAATAGATACTAAGCAGAATATGTCTGGCTGAGGAAAAAGCTTGAATTAATTAAATGGGCGAGCTATGAATGAAGAAGATAGGCCTTAGGTTGCATTCCCCCCAAAATAATAAATTCAGCAGAAAATAATTCAACAGTACTATTATTTTCTACATGAATGGTGACAATTAACAAGGTTTTCCACTTGCTATATACATACACTCCAGGAATGTAAAAAAAGTAACAAAAATGAACCAAACCAATCAGAATGGGTCAGAATTGTAGAAGACACTAAAAGTACTGAGAAGTAATTTGAATTAGATTGTCATAGCAATACAGAAAATAGAATGCTGAGAGAAAAAATGCCTTACTAATGCTGTCAGACATGAAACAAACTGTTCTGCTAAAGGATTAAATTATGTGATCAGTCAAAGGATTGTCATCTGTACATGAGAACAATTGGCTTCCATCTATCAGTCAATTGATAGCTACTAGATTAAATTAGGAGTAATGAGGAGGCATTATTATCAATGAGGCCATTTGACAAAATGTATTACTTTCGTCATCCTAGTTCTGTGTTTTCAGAAGTTGATAGCATCTTGGTAACTAGTTTCATTTTGTTGACTTGTGGGTCAGTTGTGTCAGCAGTGTAACCAGTGGCATCTCCATGTAAAGAAGAGCTCAGGCTTCTTTTCCCAAGATCTTCAATGACTATATTCATGCATATTCAGTTCTGCATTCATTTATGGTTCACTGTTGCTTATCCATTTTTGTGTTTTAAAAGTGCATATCTGGAGTCTGACAAACCTGGGTCAAATGAGTCATTGCTGTATGATCTTTGGGGAAATAGGTCACATCTCTTTAGTTTTATCATTTATTAAATGAGGAATCTCATATTTCATGGGCTAAATTGTTCATT
Source organism: Heterocephalus glaber (assembly GCF_053883595.1). NCBI lineage: Eukaryota > Metazoa > Chordata > Mammalia > Rodentia > Bathyergidae > Heterocephalus > Heterocephalus glaber. Next base: position 30,937,793 of record NW_028258344.1, on the reverse strand, counting down.
ATTTGACCAATTCTCTCAGTAAGTGATATTGGTAGAATAAAATTCTTAAATACTGGCAGTGAATTGGTGAATAGAAGTAGAAATGGTTCATGATGTCATCAAGTTTAAAGGCTAGTAATGACAGTCATTAATTACATAATGACACAGGTGTTGTACTGTGATTAATACTAGAAAGAGTAACACATGACATGTAAACAAACGTATAGTAAGGACATTTGATATAATCAGTCATTTAAGATTTCCAAACGAAATAGCTGTGTGATAAAGGAGTGATGAATAAATACATTTACTCGTGTGTGTGTATGAGTGTGTGTGTGTGTGTTTGTGTGTGTGTGTGTGAAAGGAAGATTTCAAGAACTGGGCATAGTGAGTACAAATCCCCTATGGCAGCAGATGATAAGATGACATGGCAGTTAAACAACTAATAGAAGGCTTTTGGACATAGAGAGCAAGTGGGTTGTAATCACAGTAGAGTTAGCATTGGACAGTGAGGTAAAGGTCAAATGAGATAGAACTTTGAAGGATTTATTTATCAATGTTAAATGATTTTCATTTGAAGCAGAGGCAAATCAGATTGGATTTGAAATATTTAATCCTTACTAGTTTTTATCTATTTCTATGAAGCAATGATATCTAGAGAAAAGATGATATGTTATACCAACATTAATAATTACACATTTCCAGATAATTAATGCAGTACGAAGTGAGAAAGGAAATGAATTCACTGTTGCATTCTAGTGGTTCCAGCTAAAGCACAGTGTCCATTTTGCCAACCACAGATCCTTCCTGGTAGGGAACTTCACATTCAGGGACATTGCTAACATCAAAGAAAGATGCTTTAGCAATAATATTGAGTGCTGTCCTTACAAGTGTTGTAATTCTGCCATATATCACTCTCCTATGCTCTTGTTTATTTTTACTTTTTCATTTTCTTTTTGAAAATTATAAACATGTTTAAATTTTAAGAGATTTGTGTATTAAAATGTTTCTAAAATAACTGTTAAATGATAAATAGAAGTATAAAAATAAAGTTTATTTTTTCACGTGCATTCAGGATTTGTAGTGATGACTGAACTATTTCCCTAAAAAGTGGAATTCATAGTTTTGGGTACATTTATGAAAGTGTGTGAGCATCTTCCCACTGAGTACAGGAATGGGGCATTGAAAGTGGTTGAATACTTGCCAAAGATTAAAACTAGACCTGTATCTCTCACCAGGCACAAAACTAAAATCAAAATGGATTAAAGATCTAAATATTAAAATAGAAACTCTGAACCAGTTGGAACAGAGGTTAGGTAGAACCCTTGAAGACATCGGTATAGGAAAAGATTTTATGAACAAAACCTCAGTTGCCCGTGAACTAGCACAATCAACAAATGGTATCTCTTCTTATTAAAAGGCTTTTGCACAGCAAGAGAAACCACCAGCAGTGTGAAGAGACAACCCACAATGTGGGAAAAAATCTTCATCTGCTCTTCCTCAGACAAAGGTCTACTATCTCGAATCTATAAAGAACTTAAAAAGATCAGACCTCCCAAATTTAAAGACCCAATCCAAAAATGGGCATCTGAAATGAACCGACATTTCTCAGACAAAGAAGTAGAAATAGCAAATAAATACATGAAAAAATGTTCAACATCACTGGTCATTCAAGAGATGCAAATGAAAACAACGCTGAGATTCCACTTCACTCCAGAAAGAATGGCTGCTATCATGAAATCAACCAATAACAAATGCTGGCGGGGCTGTGGGGAAAGAGGAACCCTGCTCCACTGCTGGTGGGATTGTAGACTGGTGCAACCACTGTGGAAATCAGTATGGAGATACCTCAAAGAACTAGGACTGGAAGTCCCATTTGACCCCTCTATTCCACTGCTGGGGATCTTCCCCAAAGAATTAAAAGAATCATACCACAGTGATATATGTGCACCCATGTTCATAGCAGCCCAATTTGTGATAGCTGAAACTTGGAAACAGCCCAAATGCCCATCAACTGGAGACTGGATAAAGAAAATGTGGGGTTTTTTTTATAAAATGGAGTACTACTCAGCCATAAAAAAAGAGAAATAAGAGACATTATAGCTAAGTGGATGCACATTGAGGTGATACTCTTAAGTGAAATAAATAGGACACACATGTGTAAATCCCAAATAGTTTCTCTGGTGTGAGAAACTGAAAGTGTAAATAAGGACTAAATGTTTAATAGGTAATATGAAATAGGAAGAAAAGGGGCAAAGGGGAAGGAAGTGGGAGGGCTAGTGGAAAGGATAGAAGTGAATGGGATTAATATGAGAAAATGGAAAAATAGGAACAAAATCTTTGTAAATAGTAAGGACTGGAGGGGCTGAAGAGAGGGCTGGGCAAGGGTGAAAAATAAGAACCAAGAGAGACTATGTAAAGGTGCAAATTTCCAATGATGAATGTCATTATATTGTATACCTAAAATGTAGCAATGATTAGAATGAATAATTGATAATGTAAAATAGGAAGAAAAGGTCCAAAGGGGTAGGGGTAGTGGGAGGGGCAGGGGAAAGGAAAGAAGGGAAAGGAAAAAATGAAAAATGAAAAGGGAGAGTGCTATGAATTCTACAGGTGTTAAATTGACAATAATAGCATATAATTAACCTTGCAACAATAAATTCTAATACCTAGATGAGATAAAGAAGTTTGTTGAAAGGTACAATTAACCAAATTAAATCAAGAAGAAATAAAATCTTAATAGCCATAAATCATTTAAGAAATGAATTCTTGATTAAAGTTTATCCACTCAGGTAAATTTCATGCCAATATGACCCTACTGGGGAATATTTAAAATATTTAATTAAACATAGAATGAAAAATGGAAACAAAGCTTTTGTACATAAGGAGGAAGGGGGGCGCTGAGAGGAGGGTGGAATGGACAAAAGAGGCAGGAGGTATCGTGTACAGGTGCAAATTCCCTATGATGAATGCTATCATTATGTATGTCTAAAATGTACTAATAAACATTTTGCTATTAAATTTTTAAAAACAAAAATAATACCAAAATTACAAAAATATTTCAGAAAATAGTAGAGAATATAATACCTTCCTGTTCATTTCATGAGGTATAATCTTGATCCTAAAACCAAACAATAATCAGTATAAAGAACCAAAATCCCTTATGAACATAGCTGCAAAAACCCTTAAAAAAAATCATGAACAAGTACATCTATGTATAAGAGAACATGAACTCCATGAGTTTTCCCCCTCTTCTGAAGGAATGAAAGATTCAATTTATATTTAGAAAAAAATCAATGTAGTTTACCATCTGGTCACAATAAAAGAGAAAAACATCCTGCAACAAACTAAAATATAGTAATAATTGGGAAAATTCAATACCAATTCATGGCAAAATAATCTAGCCAAGTAGAAAAAGAAAGAAACTTTCTCATCCTTAAATCATCATGTAAGTACAGCTTCCAGTTGACATTATACTTATTTTTTTAAAGTCTGAAGTAAATTGTTAACCTCATGCCATATCACCTCCAAGCTCTTTAGGGAATTTTTATTACAAACGAGGAAATTGTTCCTAATCACAATTCAACTACTAAAATCAAATAACAAGCACATAATGTCCATTTTAATTCCCTGAACCCACTGAAGTATTACCAAGTCTCCCAACGTTGTTCATTTCTGCACAAATATTAAGTTCAGAATTGATATTACCTTTAGCTCTCTAAATCATTAATTCACTGTGAAATATTTACTAATTCTTTCTTTGATTTTTACAACCTTGTTGTTATTGAAGATTACATGTCTCAGTTCTGTCTCATGATTTCCCATGGTGAGAGTGAGTTGTTCAAATCATTAGTGGAATGGAAGTGATGCTGTGTTTTCATTCCCTCAGGTGGGGTACTGTTTCAATTTTTCCCAATACTTATAACATCGCTATGATCACTAGATTAAGTTAGTGTTGTCTAGATCTATAATGAAGAGACCTTTTCTTTTTATAAGTAGAATTTTTGTAGGGATATATTTTGAAATTATATACAATTGCATAATTACATTCATCATCAAAGTGGCATGCCATTTTGTTTATGGTTATAAACCCAGTTTCCTATTTTTTCAGAGATATAATTCATTAGTTCCAGTATTTATTTTGATTCTTAATTTGTCTCAGAGTTGGGCAGTGGGAGCTCTTCATACTGCCTCTTGTTTCCTTTGGTTGTATCCCTATCATTCCTTTATAATCTCTTTTCTGACTGGCAGCAGATACTCTGGAATTATGCTAAACATTCTGTGCTGCTGACCTTAAAGTGGTCATTTATTCAAAGATCTCTAATTTCTTTTCTTGAAAAATAATATTTGACAAGATTGAGTGTATTCAGGGTGGTATGACTGTAGATGAAAAATAGTATTCGAAATTTAAATGTTCATGTGTAGTAGTGTTCTATCTATGTATTTATAATTTATCCATATTTATTAAGAATGGAATTCACATATATATATATATATATATATATGTTTCCATTGTCAATTCAACATCACAGTTTAAAGGTCTTTGTTTTCTTCCATCTTGCATTTGTCCTGTTTTTCTTGCAGTAATTGAGATCTCATTATCTTTTCGTACTTACATATTTTACCAAATATCCCTAATACGTTATCAGTTTTCCATTGCCGGTGTTGCCCCTTCCCCTCCCTGGGTGGACACTCTCTCCTCTTACTTGGAAATTGTCACATCTTGCTGGTTCACCCCTCCAGGAGAAAGCTTTCCTTACTTTGTTCAGATTCTGCCCACAGAACCCATATCAGGAACCCTCAAGGAGATTTTACTGTTGTTGTTTTTATTGGAATTGATCTTGCTTGTAGAAAGAAAACTCAGCCTGTCCCTTGTTTCTGTGTCAAGAGAGGACTGGTTGCAATCCTACCTTGTGTACACTCATTCCATCCTGTTTAGAATTCCTGTGTCATTTTGCAAATATAAATTTGAACTTTATTATCAATACAGATGAACATTTCAACTCTAATTTCTCATATTCCTGTTTGTGTAATTTGATTAAAATAATTTCACTTTTAAAGAAAAATTTTATTTATAATAACTGAGCAGAAAATATGGAGACTCCCCAAATCCCACCCCATACATCTATTTTAGCATCTTGTAACTTTATGGAACATTTTTAAAATCAATCAACCGATATTAAAACATTGTTATTAACTAAAGCTAATATTTGTTGTAGTCAACAGGATTTGGCAAGGGAATACATTAAATACAGGAAACATAATTTCTAAGATTATTTTATAATAATTACCCAAAAAGTCAAATGCAAAGGAGTGCAAGACATTGACTGCACACTAGAAGCCCAAAGGATTCAGCTAAGGGCCTAGATCCCAACAGTTTCCCACACAAGTCCAGCTAGAGGCTTAGAGTCCAAGCAAATGTCCTTCTTGAGTCCAGTCAGTGGCCTAGAGCCTATGGCAGTGTCTCATGCTTGTGTGTATTGAGGATCTGCACCTGGAAGGCCCAAAGGACAGTGGGGGAACTCAGAAAATCTACACCGGTGAGATGAAGGATTTGTGCCACCAGGCTGAGGAATCCACACTGGAGCCAGGAAATGATGCTCACGCTAAGGATCAGAGCTTCCCTGATGAAAACAACAGCCATTCCCAGTGACAGGGTGACCCCGAGCTCCTCCTCTGATGAGAACAGCCTAGTTCACATCAGGAAAACCAGCCACAGTAAGCTTCTCCTAGGAGATCAACAAGCCAAGATCTTCCCCTCCAGTTCTCTTTTTATCGCTATTGGTAACAATCTTCAGGTGGATCCTCCATGCCCAGACCACATTGATTCTGTTCAGCTGGGCATTACAAGTTGACCATTAGTCAATCGAACACAATATTTTATTCAGATTTTCTTAATTTTTGCCTATTCTTGTTTCTCTGTTCCAGGAGCTTATTCAAGACACTACCTTGTACTTGGTCACAATCTTTTTAGCCTTCTTGTGACTGTAACAATTTCTCAGACTTTCCTTGCTTTATATAACCTTTGAGACCCCTGAAAACTATAGTTTCTGATGATATCAAAATGGTATGAGTTTGGGGGAAGGACCACAGTGGAAAAGTGCCATTTTCATTACATCATATTAGGTTACACAATATCAACATGATTTATGACTATTGATGCTGACCTTGGCCATCTGGTTGACAAAGGATTTGCCATGTTTCTCTTTGAAGTTATTTTCCTCACTATTCTTTGAGGAAAAAAATTAAGTATTACCATTTTAATTTGAATGATAAGTGCTTAAAATATTTCTAAGAAGACTGACAGAAGCAAGTAGTGAGGATGAGAAAAGGATCCTAAGGTTACAAGTTTTAGAGGAAAATGGAGAGATTTGTGGGCCACGACATGAATGGACAGGATTCCTTGGTTTGAGAGAAAGCGCATCTTCCTCTGAGACTGTGAGGAAAGGTGAGGAGAGTCGTGATCCTATAGTTATGTTTGACCATATCTCAAGTGATCACCTTTTTTAAGTGGCGTAGTTTCTGTTGTTTGTTTGTTTTGGTTTGATTTGTTTGAGTGAAAGGAAGTGGTTGAGACTCAGGAAAACAGAACATTTAAACAACTAGAAATTACTGGAAAGACCATCAAGTAATAGTTGAGGATGTACTTGAGGTTAGAAAATATCAACTTTTTTTCACATCATGTAATTGTATCCAGAGAGCACAAATAGACCATTGGTTTAAACCACAGCTGGAAATTGGCAAGTTCAAGTGTAAGGGAAGATCATGGGGATATAAGGTTCTAGTGAAAGTAGAGCTGAAATGTATGAGCTAAAATGAACTGAAACTTGAAAAGACTGGAAGACCATGCAGTATAAAAAGAGATAGTGAATGGATGAATTTCCTGGATTCAAAGTTTGAACTCAATGAGGTGACTGAAATGGAATAAAAAGGAGAGACATTTGAAATTTTGATATGTGGGAGACAGTGTGAGGAAAATACATCCACCTTGTAGCAATATGAATATTTTTACCGAAGTTGAAATATAATAAAAATATTAAATTGCATGATCTTTAACGTGAGGTTATCTATGCTGATGAGAGTTAAGCATATTGTTATTCTGATCCTGGTAGCTAATGTGTTTGAGAAGAAAATGTGTCAGGTGCAAATGCCATCAAGTTGTGACTCTAAATTTAATAGATAATTGTGACAAGGCTAAGAGATGGATGTGTTTGGAATTTCACAGGTGTGGTTGTAGTCAGGCAGCATGGAACCAGAGGAATGTAGAGTCCTTTCAACTTTTCTTTATGATGGTAGACAAAATGAGGAGATGTGTGGCCTTTGGTTAAAGGGAAACAATGGCAGTGAGAAAAAGTAGGCTTAAACTAATTAGAGAATAAATTGGCTTAGAGAAAGATACATATTTTACCATTAATTATGAAATTGTTAGACAATGAGATAATTTATGTACTTTAGTTTTATTATCAGTTTAGATTTAATATTCTAGAGTATAATTTTCTCCTCTATGCTGAGTTATAAAAGTTGTAAAAACTGATGATATTGAGATGAAATATTCTGAAGATAGGATTGGTATAGGACATAAACCGATGAAATAATAGTAAAGGGAAGGAAATTTAGTTCAGTGGGAGGTGGTCCTAAAACCCATAATTCATTGTTCTTAAATCAGTTGCATATAAGAAGGATATAGCATGTTGCTTACTAGTTTGACTTCTGCTTCTGAGAATAAATCTGGAGTCTACTAAGCACTTAAGCTGCTTGTGTGTCCTAATGCTAAACATATTACAAATAATATTACAAATATATTATATATTACATATTACCTGGACCAGAAAGTGTCTTTTTTTTTGGTACTTATCCATTATTCATAGAGGTTTTCTTATCCTAATTAATTTACATTTTTAGTAGTGACCCTTGATTAACATTCTTTCTGTACTTCTTAATTTCTACCAATTCTGCCATAACTTTATTTGGAAAATATGTATATAAAAATGTCTAGCTACCAAAACAAACAAATTCCATTTTTCATCTAATAAAAATAATATAAAAATATCGTTGTCATTTTAAAAATATTTTGATGACTATTTCTATTCCAAATCTCTTGAGATTTTAGGATTTTATCTAATGTATACATTACCTGTGATAAAGATATTTCACTTCTAAACACATAACCAAAGAAAAGTAAGTTCACATGCAACAAAAATTATGGGCAAGAATATTCATAGCAACTTTATCATATGCTGCCAAACCTGGAAAGAACTCAAAATCACTACAGTTACAAATGGAAAGTCAAACATTGACTTCTGCTGTCCTCACAAATGGTTAGAAAAGAATTTTAAAGGAGACATAAAACAACAATCCTGGTCTGGTGCCACCTGCCTGGAACTAGAAACATTGATAGGCTGAGGCAGAAGGATTGTGAGTTCCAGTTCAGCCTGGGAAACTGCAACTTAATGAGTATACTACTTCAAAATAAATTAAAAAAAAAACAAATTGGGCTGGGGATATAACTCAGTGCAAAAGCCATAGTTTCAATCCTTAGTGTCTCAAAAAAGAGAGACATTAAACAACAAGACAAAAGAGAATACTAGACCACGTAGCAGCAATCCACCTTTAGAAGATGAGAAGAACAATGAAAAATAAGTAATTGACGACATTTAAAAAACCTATACAGGGGCTGGAGATTTAGCTCAGTGGTTTCGCCGCCTGCTGCGTAAGCGCAAGGACCCAAGTTCGATCCTCAGTACCAAAACAAAAAAAAACAAACAACAAAAAAAAACCTATACAGATTTTAAAAAGTCTACACAGGTTGATGATGTAACTCAGTGGTTGAGGACTTGCTCAACACCTGTGAGACCATAGATTCCATCCCGAGCATCCCATAAAATAAAATATAAATAAATAGCTATAGGCCAAAAACAGTGCAGTTAATCTAGAATCTAACTGATGACCACTCACCAAACTGGCAGAATTTATGACATGGGTGGCCTATTTCAAACTGTCAATTTAAGAAGCATGCAAGTAATTCCCAGAGGATTGCCAAAAAGAAAATCTGTGTATTTAAAAATACCAGGTACCGGGCCAGGGATTTAGCTCAGTGGTTTGGTCGCCTGTTATGCAGGCGCAAGGACCCGAGTTCAATCCCCGGTACCAAAAAAAAAAAGAAAAAAAAAATACCAGGTACAATTGAGGCTAGGTGCATTTTTGAGTGATTGTTAATGTAGAGAAATTGCAATCTTTAGCTTTCTTAAAGCTTCTGGTTGAGGGATTATTAGCAGCCAACATTATATCTGGCAGACAGGAAATTAGAGTTGTGTGATAATCTGATGAGCTGAAATGACAAGAACTAAAACCACTACTGGCCTGGCGTGGTGGCACATGCCTGTAAGTCAGCACTCAAGCAAGAGGCTGAAGCAGGGGGTTGCTGTGAGTCTGAGGCCAGCCTGTTCTACATAGTGAGTTCAAGGGCTGCAATGTGTTTGCCTTACACTGGAAGTAAGTCACTTAGGCATCCTCACACACACAGAACTTTTAATAATGCTTAGTCTGTGATATAAACTAAGGATAACAAATAGTATCTTGCAAAAGTACGTATACTAAATGCTAAAACAAATTAAAACAGCTACTTGCATGAAATAGTGCAAAAGGATGATTTTAAAAATTAAATAACATTTTGAACGGTAATCCAGGTCCTTCTTTTCATGTCTCAAGAAGATACCTTTAAATAGATCATTCAGAGAATTGAAAAGAACACTTGGGTATGAAAACCATGATAGTAGACACAAAATGTTAGTACAGATATTGAAATTAAAACTGATCAAAATTATTACCAGAACAAAGAAAAATAGTTAGAGATAAAAATATAGCAAAAATAAGAGCAGTCCAATTGAGAAAAGAGAAAATGAAGGTGAACACAGCACACTCAAGATGATTCAAGGATATTTTCCAGGACTGAAATACTCGCTGAGTGGTATTCAGCAAAACAGAAAACTGAAGGCCCTCACTGAGGCACATTATCATCATACTAACCATTGTTATTCACAAAAAGAAAAATCCAAGAAATTTTTCAGGGAGAAAAGGATCAAGAATTACAATAACATTAGAGTTTTTCAACACAAATCTGAGTGGGTGGTAGCAGTTGAGAAATGCTTTCCCAATCCCAAAGACGATATTTTTTATCTAAATTCTGTAACTGATAAAATTAACATTTGATGGTAAAGTATAGCTCAGAGTTTGTACATTGGCAAGTTCTATCACATACTTCTATTCTTGCATAGGAACCACAATGTTCATTTCATTAAAATTAGGGAACAAAATTTTAAAAAGACAAAGCAAAAAGATAGAAGATGCAGGAAATAGGGACAGCAAAAAATGAATGGGGAAAGTTAGCAATTAGGGAATGATAAATCTACAAAAAGTCTAGTATTTAACAAAATAAGTCCAGAGAGGATTAAGAGTTCCTATGGTGACTTCTTCAAGAGAATGCCTCTCATAGGATTCTTATTATCCATAAAGCAAGAAGAGTTTTACACAGTTGAGAGTAGCTAGGGTAAAAATTAATGAAAAACTATGTAAAGCAGATCTGTTTTCATTTCCTCAGACAACAAAAATTTTAAAATCTATCTGTTTTGGGAGGATGGGAGAAATGGAAGTAAAAGTTAAGATACCTGTAGAAGTATTTCTGCATAGGTGTGTAAAACAGATCCAGGCGTACCTCTTCTGTAATAGATGAATAGATCAGGTTGTCTGTGTTTTATTCATACAACCCTGGAAATGATGCACAAATACAAATCAAGGCTATAGCACCAAACTGTGCCAGCCATTTTGTGCTTTATAAGGAAGACCTTAAAGAATTTTTAAAAATAAATATTATTTAACACTTTTGTTGCTATGGCAAAATATTAATTTGTGTTAAATTGTGACCAATGGATGCATAGTTTTATATTCTTTGTAATGAAATGGTAAACTACATATTAAACACTTTATTACACACTGGTCTCAATATTGTTTTGAGGGAAAATATTTATTTAACTTCTTTGTAAAAGTTTTACACATGATATTGCTCTTACTGAAAAGGAAAACTATATTGGGCACAATATAGTTATTTACATTTGAGTATTTGACAGATATTTTCTCAAAAACAAAGTGAGCCTTTTAGTTCAAGGAAAACAACTGACAGTGTTGATTGCCAATAATAAAATTTGAACATTCTAATAAAGATGAGAATTTTGAAGATTTTCATGTGACTCTGCAGCTTCCCAATACTTTCCCCATGAGATCACTGGTGGTATTAAAGGACATACATTTCTGATATTGTGTAAATAAATGTATCAACCCTGGATGACCTATAGAAACTACAGAACCAATATTTCCCAAATGACCTTGCATAAGTGTTAGAAAATCACCTGTAAACTTCAGTAAAATATCGTCAAGATATAAGATAGAGTAATAGATATTAATTTGAGAGTTCATTGAAATGGGTTCAGATTTTACATTGCAGCTTTTAAGAAACTGTTATTGTCTGCTTTGGATTTAGCACCAAAGAAAAAAAATCCACAATGATTTAATAGAACCCTACTCTTTTCCAACTATATACTGTGGAGACTTAGATCAGTGGTGGAGAACCTATGACACACGTGCCACAGAAGGGCTGTTTCGTTGAAAGCTCTAAAAGGTTCACCCTCTTTGGGCTAGATTTTCTACAGCAGACAGACTGTAGAAGTAAATAGGTGAGTCTATCATCTATTTTCTCTTTAATAGGCTGTCAAAATATTTGTCAATGTACAGTAATAAAAATTATTTAAAGATTTTTGTCTAGAAAATTGAAGTCATTTTTCATAGAAAAGGTCACTCGTCTTACTTTAAAGACATTATTATATTAAAATTCAATAGTTTAAACATTTTTAACTCATAGTAAATATTAGTAGATATAACCTATATACAGAATAGCTCTTTAGGGTCTTCTATAATTTTAAGATAGTAAAAAGTGCCATAAGATGAGAATGTTTGTAGTATACGGTACTTAGAAGTAAAAAGCAGAGAGATGTTTTCCTCTAAAGCAACTAGATTCAAAATCTTTTAAACTGACATTTACTCCTACACATAAACAGATTATCTAATTACCTACTTGCTTCAGATAATCTCCCATCCAGAATTTCCAGTTCTAAAATTAAGTCGTTTAAAAATAAATAAATATTTTTAAAATCTATTAAGTAGTAAATGTAGTCTCCATTTTGTTTTATCACTTAATTTCCACAGCAATAAATATTAAAAATCTTAGCTTAAAAGCTAAAGATTCGTAAATTTGTAAATTTTGCCCAAGAAAAGCAAAGGTGAAATCATAACGCAGATCTATTTTACTTTGTCAGACATTTATCTCTCATCCAAACCCCTCAGAATAGTTATGGAGAATGTGGAAAATTATCACTGAAGTGATTCACACTATAAAGTTAATTTTTACTTAATTATTGTATATTCTCCTCTGGCAGAAAGCATTGGAGAAAAAAGCATCATAAAGTATTAACTCTCTGAGTATGGCAATATGATAGAAGAGTTCCTAAAAAAGTCAGTGAAGAACTTCAGACACATTTTTGCAACCTTACCAAATCTCTTAAGACTGTTCCTTTTACAGATGGTTGCTATAGGCTATAGGTATTGAATATAGGTTTCAAACTCCAAATGTAAAATACAGTTTATCTCTGGCCTCAATGGTGAATTTCTGCATACCAGATACAATGGGATTCATTAACCTATATGCAGATGATAGGAGATCTCTTTTATTTTGTCTGACATTCACACAGCTGAGGGACAGGGCGGGGACAGACCAAGGATGGATTCCAAGTTTGGCAAACAAAGAGATTTTCAATGTGCTTCCAAACAAGACAATAATAATAAACATGACCATATCTCTTTTGATTCAAACCATATTATCAAAAATTGACACAAGAGTACTTTACTGGTGCAGTGTAAAATTTGGAATTTCTAACTGTTAATTGTTACAGACTAGTACTGTTCAAGACAATGTTACAAGCTACTGTCTACTACTTTCATACTAAAATCAACAAAAATCATTGTTAAAAGATTGCACACATATGGTATTTATAACATAAATTTAGTGGATTTCATATGATTTCATTTTTCTCTAGACTTCCTGAAACTCAGCTATTCTTCCTTTTCAATTACTAAACATAATTTAATAATGCTGTTTTTCTTAGACAAAGAACTACTCATTGTTTAAAATCTAAACAAAATGGCATTAAGAAGCTTCAGGGATGAGTGAATTCATATTTAAGCTTTTAGAAATGTGTCTGCCACATTTTCTGATATTAGTTAGGCCTTTGCTGAGACAGCAGCTCCTTTCTTTCATTGAGACTATCAAAGAGCCAGTATCATTTTAAAAATTAAATATTGTTTTACTAAAAATTCTCACTGTAAAATATTGAATTAAATAAAAAACACTCAGAGATGAGATCTTTTTTAAAAATTTCAGTGATATATCTGTGAGTGAAATTAGACAATTGGAACATTTAGGATCTGAAGTCAAGCAGAGCTTCACAAAAAATTACAGTAGCTGTATATTCTGAGAATGACATTATTGAATACATCACTTTTTACAGAGAAGCCAAAATTTATTCCATACTTTCAGATACCCATTTCTTTAAACTCTGAGAACTAAGAAATGATGGCAGAAGCAAATGTGTGTGCAGACCAAGAGAGCTACATTGATAAGTACCTTTAAGCACAAAAATACAAACAAGCCGGGCCGGGGATTTAGCTCAATGGTTCCACTGCCTGCCTCACAGCGCAAGGTACGGAGTTCAACTCCTAGGTACCAAAAAAATCAAAAAAATACACAAAGGATATCTCCTGGCTGTATCTGGATGTAGGTGAATGGGAAAATTTACATGTTAGCCGACTAATATTGCACATGTTTAGATCATCTCTATTTCAAACATGAATAAAAAGAAAAAAATCATTTAGGCAACAATTACAAAAAAGAATGAATTATTGACTTAAAGATGTAGAAGAAACTGTAAACATATAACATATTTTATGAAAAACAAAGCAGCGTTTTAAATGCATATGCTAATATATTCTATAAAGTAAAATAAAATAATAAAACTACATTACATAAGAAAAAGCTGAGATGGAAATGCAGCAGTTTTGTTGAACTATGGAATAAAAAAGTAAACAGATTTAGAGTAAGATTAACTAAAACACAATACTAAATTAAAGTGGTCTTTAAAGGTATCAAGTAGAGCTGTATCAGTGAGGACGAGGAATAAGAAATCTCTTTTAAAAGTAAAAAATCAAGAATACAGAGAAGAAAATAATCAAAAGAAGATGGTAGCTGTGGAAGGAAGACAAATAAGACAGTTTATAGTTTATCATTGTCCTGAGAACCAGCTAAAGAAATAAACAGGCATTAAGGATAAACTAAATAACATTTAAATATTTAGAGCAAAATAATACATTTTACTGATGGATTAACAATGGAAAAGCCATAAAACTATAAACAACTTAATATATATAATATATTTAATGTATGTATTACATAAAACATATATTCTTTATATATATATTCTGATAAAAGTTTTAGTTATATGAATAAAGAAAATATTCTTTAAAAATATAAGCTTGAAAATGAATGATAGTCTTGTAGCATTGGGATGTACTCAATTAAAAGTAATATTTTAGGGCCAGGGATTTAGCTCAAAGGTTCCATTGCTTGCCTTGCAAGCACAAGGACCCGAGTTCGATCCCTGGTACCAAAAAAAAAAAAAAAGTAATATTTTAAAACATATGCTACCAATTTGATGACTTAAGAGCAAAGAGCAATTTCTGAACTGGTTGTTCATTTAACTCTTACTTAGAACTAAATGCTCTCCACCAGTTTTGAGTTTTATTTTTCTTAAATAAGAAATACAAATGAGTCTTACAAGATAGCAGTAGAGCTTTCATTCCCTTCTTGTTTCATCATCAAATTTTTACTGAGCAGCTCCTTGCAATTATAATTCAACATACAAAGGCAGTTTAATTACATTCCCAATATAACTAAATTATCATTTCTTATAGCTGTCATCTTGATCCTAAAATAATCAGTCTGTTTCCTATGAATGTTAGCATATAATCAACAGTACCTCCCATAACACGACCTTTTCTTGACCCAAAACTGAAAGAAAATAGTGGTTTGTAGTTTCCAGCTCAAAAAGGCCTGTTTGAAAATTACTGCATTTGTTGAGCATAAAGTCTTTTGTGAGTGTCCATTATCAAATATCTCACAATGCACTTTCCTGCAAAACTGTCATAAATTTACTGCAATGGACAAGTGATCAAAATACACAGTTAATGATTAAGTTAAAAATATCACAAAAAAGACACACTGCCATTAATCCCCTTCAAAAATACTCCCCCGCCATTTGAACACCCTTATCCCACCCTTCTTACCACCTTCTGAAGCAGTTCTGGAAGACCTCTTTCCTGTTGTTACAAAGCATAATGAAAAATGTAGTAGATGCTGCTGCTCAGTGCCATACAATAGAAAGACAGGCTCCTAAAAACATTACAGTGTGTGCTCATCCATCTTATTGATCACATCTGCAAACATGAGACTTCTGGCTCTTCCCTAAAGTAAAAATGATCATGAAAAGTAAACATTCTGAATCAGTTCCAGGCCTGGTAGCAGCCACAACAACACAACTAGACACTCAGGAAAGAGAATTCCCAGAACCACCTCAGAAAGTGACAAGGATGATGGGATAAGTTTGCTCAAAGTGAGGGTGGATTGATGGCAGTGTGTCTTTAACTGTAATATATTTTTAAAATTCAACTTTCACCATATTTTTAGATCACCTCTCCAATAAACAAAGGAGGTTAGAATACTGTATACAGTTTTGTATCATTCGATCTCTTCTTATTACAAAGCTTCTGTGCAACAAGAGAAACCACCAACAGTGTGAAGAGACAACCCACAATGTGGGAAAAAATCCTCACCTGCTGTTCCTCAGACAAAGGCCTACTATCTAGAATCTATAAAGCACTTAAAAAAATCAGACCTCCCAAATTTAAAGACCCAATCCAAAAATGGGCATCTGAAATGAACAGACTTTTTTCAGACAAAGAAGTAGAAATAGCAAATGAACATATGAAAAAATGTACAACATCACTCGTCATTCAAGAGATTCAAATGAAAACAATGCTGAAATTCCACCTCACTCCAGAAAGAATGGTTGCTATCATGAAATCAACCAATAAGATATGCTGGCGAGGCTGTGGGGAAAAAGGAATCCTTCTCCACTTTTGGTGGGAGTGCAGACTGGTGCAACCACTGTGGAAATCAGTACGGAGATACCTCAAAGAACTAAGATTGGAAATCCCATTGGACCCAGTTATTCCTCTGCTGGGTAACTTCCCCAAAGAATTAAAAGAATCATACCACAGTGATATATGTGCATCCATGTTTATAGCAGCTCAATTTGTAATAGCTAAAACTTGGAAGCCCAATTTCTCATCAACTGGAGACTGCATAAAGAAAATGTGTTTTTTTTTTAATAAAGAGGAGTACTACTGAGACATAAAGAATGAGAAATTAGAGATATTTATAGTTAAATGGATGCACACTGAAGTGATACTCGTAAGTGAAATAAATAGGACACACATGTGTAAATACCAAATAGTTTCTCTGGTGTGAGAAACTGAAAGTGTAAATAAGGACTAAAAGATATAATAGATAACTGTGAAATAGGAAGAAAAGGTGAAAAGGGGAAGGAGAAGTGGGAGGGGTAGGGGAAAGAAAAGAAGGGAATGGAATTAATATGAGAAAATGGAAACAAAGTCTTTGCAAATAGGGAGGGATGGAGGGGTTGAAAGGAGGGCAGGGGAGTGGGGAAAAAAAAAAGAACCGACATAGATTACATAAAGGTACAAATTTCCAATGATGAATGTCATTATATTGTATACCTAAAATATACCGATAAAATTAATTTTAAAATAAATATAAGTGATGGCTAGGACTAGTAGAAGAAAGGAACACGGTGTAAAAATTTCAAAGATATTATTAAGAATGTCAGCTTTCAAAAGATTGATTTGCTTGTAGGGAGAGTAAAAATTCCAGAATATATGAGAGAACTCATTTGTTCTCTCATCTTTGTTGTCTGAGACGTTGTGAGATGGAGCTTTTTGATTTTTAAAATAAACAAACCAACAAAAAAAGAATTTGAATGATAGTATAGCATTAGAAAACCTGAGAATATATAAACTTGAACTCCTGTCCCAGTTGTGCTTATTGTGGTGATTATTTCCCTGAATAAACTAAAGTATTCCCAGTACTGTCTCATACTGTATTTCCTCATGTCACCAGGCAACTTAGTTTATTTTGCATAGGTGACTCACACATAGGTGACTCACAGGTTTTGCTTATTATTTTACTTTCATTTTAATAAACATATTTAGGAAGGAAATCTACTACAAACATACCCTGCCAAAGAAAGCTTTATTTAATAACAGTCTAACTTCTAAAGAATTAAAAATATTTTCTTACTGTTGCTGTTTTGTGATTATACAAGAAAAAGGAAAATTTCAAGAAATATTTCTTTATGGCTCTTAAAAATGTGCGAGGGTAAGTCAATAAAGATACTGTACTTAAAATTACAGGGCGTAATGAATGACTTTCTATTTTTGCTTCAAATACTTGAATAAAAAATAAGGTTTATTTGTCTTTCTTGATTTTGTTGTAATGAATTATTTCTCACATTATTTCCATGAGCCTGTAAATCTGAAGTTTCAGTGAAGAGCACTGGTAGGAAATTTTTAATTTGTCTTAAGTAAAACCTTGGAACACATTTTCAAATTTGGTTGAATCTATGCTTTCCCAGATTGCAATCCTAGCTAGGCACAATTAAATGCATTTTTTCCTCAACTACATTGCTTTTATTCTGTCAATAAAAATTACACATATAGTTAACTGAGCTCTACAGACCTTTAAAACTTGCTATAATAATTTAAACTCTCAATAGAAGTACATTAGAACTCTGCTGTTTCCTTATCAACACTTAATATTATCTGGTTTGTTTTTCCTATTTTTGACTTTCTCATTTGAAAACATAACATTAACATCCTTTCTAGTGAATTAGAGCATCAAGTACTTAGCCATTTGGTGGATCTTTGATTTTAATGTCATGTTTTTGTACTTTGTGAACTGATTTTCATTAGTTTTTCTATGTTTTGTGGACTTGTAGGAGCTGCTTTTTTAATTGAGATTTTCTTTTTTCTGTTGTAGACATAAAATTATCTTCTAACTTTGTACATGGTGGGTATCTTTTGTTGATGAGGATAATAGTCAGCAAAAAGTAGGCAATGTTTCAGTTACAAATAATTCCAAAAATCTAAGTATAATAACCTAGTTGTTGTTCTGGAGGGTCAACAGGACAACTATTTCAGGATTGGGATTTCTGGATCTAAAAAGTTTCCATCTGTTTTCTCTGCCATTTCATATATAGACTTTGTTTTTACAATTAAAAGGAAAATAAAATGGAAGTAACATATATTATTTTTGCTTACAATTTATTGGTCAAAACAGGACACACTTCCTGGCCACATGAGACTAAGACATTTTGATGTGTATAGAAGGTAGCAATCACTATTCTTGCCAAAAATTATTATATATAATATAATGTAATCATCAATTTTTACATAATGATCTGTGGTTTAGAAATTTTTAGTATGAAACATTTCTCTGCCATAAAGGCATTTTCTCATATTTTCTTTCATGGAGGTATTCATTCTTTCATATTTTCTTCTGTCCCCAGTATAGTTTTAGCATGTAAATGTTTAATCTCCTAATAGGCTGTTTGTGTGTCATGTACGAAGCTTTCTACCTTTATCAGTCAGACTTTCCAACTTTACTGCACTTAATAAGCTCTTCTTTCTTCATTGGTTGAGCCAACTTCTTTTCCATGTATCAAGTTATAACAAAGGGCTAATTTGTTAGATGGGAAACAAGAGGGAAGAGAGGGAAAAAGGAAGTAAAAATAATTAAGATGCAATATACATATGTACCAATTCCCTGTGTATCATAAACACATACTAATATAAAGAAATAAATATTAATTAAATGGATTAAGCAAAGTATAAATGTTAAGTGAAAAATTAATATTACAGAAAATAAAGACATTAGTCACTAGATAGATTTAAAAAAACAAATACTTATCTTTTAAAACAATATTTAAAAAGCTAAATTTTAGTAATAGTAAACAAGAAAAATACTGTGTATCAATAGATTTTGAAATAAAAAACAAGTTTTCATATACAAACAATATTGAAATATAATGAAAAAATATGATAACTGAAAATAGCAATGTACTTTAGAAATTATTGAGCTACTAAACTTTTATTAAGATACATCTCAACAAACAGTAATAAAAGAGAGATTGTACGATTTTATGACTGTGGAAGAAATTCTATACATAGGTAGATAAAATGTTTCCAACAAAGAAAGTGGCAGACTCAGTTTTATCAATTAGTTCTACCAGAATTTTAAGGCCAAGATTATTCTAATCTTCTATGGGCTTTTGTTTTCAGAAAATTTAAAAATAGCAAATGTTACTGAACCCATCTAAGGGAATAGTAGAATGGTGCCAACATTAACACCAACATAAACACTGGAAAGAAAAAAGTCAAACAAAACCTATTAAGGTTAAAATATAAGATAACATGCTCAACTTGGATTTATCTCAGGAGATTAAGATCAGGCAACATGTAAGTTTAATGTATCACAGAACATGGTAAAACATGCATTCTTATTTGTAGAGGTATGATCATTATGTTAAAAAATAATAATAAATATAAAATTAAATTTAAAATGAAAATTTGAAAAAAATGATTGCTTATACAAAAGTATTAATTAGAGATTTTAGATAATCAATGCAGAAAGTTTTGATGTAAAAAATAATTTGCACACATAGAAAAAATCTTCAAATTAAAATAATCAGTATGAATATGAAACAATATAGTTAGATATGAAGTGAATAAAAATTGTAGACATCTGTTTCTACTACATTTGCAAAATGTAAAAAGAAATGTTTTATATCATTTTAATTTTATAGAGTGTAATTTCTTATGCAAATATAACAAACAAATATTTATGGTGAGAAGGAAGTGAACTAAGTTTGCACTTACAGGTAGACTCAAAATTTTTATTTGAGTAAAGTTTTGAAATCAAATTAATTAATGTAAAATGTTTTTAAGCCTCATGTATGATAGTCAAACTGATTTTGCTAAATAATATGTAAATCAACTCATATAGGTTTAAAAATATCAATAAAAACCAGTAAAATCCCCATATTTCAGCAATGTTGTTTGCATTATACTTTCAAAGGTACATAGTTGTTCTTCAAGATATGTGGGTGCTAGTGTATGTTGGTCGAAAGAGTGATTTCCTTAAACACCAGAATCACAATTTTCAATGACATGAGTCATTCTTGGTTGGATCGTTGCCATGGGAATATTGACTGACATTTATTCGGGAACTTCTAGCTTGGTCAAAGATAGCTTCTGTAGGTATTCTCCATAGGTAATTTGAAACAAAATCATCTCAATATGCTCCATTTTCAACAAGAATCTATAGTTGGTAGGTTGTTTATTTGAACTAAGATCATTGAGGAGCTTACATTAAATTGATTAGGTACTCCATAATGCCTTACAATCTGATCTATTTTTTTATCTTTATCCAACACATATTGCATCTTTTTAATTTGGTCATAAGAGCTTAATGCTCATTTCCACTCATACACTGTCTTTACAAAGGATGTTTTGCTATAATATTATTTGTTTAGGACATGACCATACTTTAGATGTACTTACTTTACAAATAATAGTAACATTGTTGTAATCTGGTTATTGTTTGTTTATAAACTTCTATTACAAATTCTACATGTTGATAATATAATTGAATTGAATAAAGGACAAATATAGAGCACAATTAGTACAAATATAAATGTGTATTTAAAAGAAGAGGGCTTCATGGGATCTTTCACATCATACCATAGTTGTTTTGGTATTAATTGAGTAGCAGGACCAAGTGTCCTTTAGGATTTCTTCAAGGTTTTGGTAAAAATGCCATACTTTTGGTTTGGTGTTCAGTCAAGCCTTAATAATGATACATTTGAGGGCCGGGGATTTAGCTCAGTGGTTTCGCCGCCTGCTGTGCAAGCACAAGGACCCGAGTTCGATACCCAGTACCAAAAAAAAATATTAATAATAATGATACATTTGATTGATTGATTGGTCAACTGATTGATCAGTTTTTCACTGTGTAGTTCACACTGATCTTGAACTCACCATATAGCCTAGGCTAGCCTTGAACTCACAAATATGATCCTGCCTCAGCCTACTGAGTGCTGTGATTACAGGCATGCACCACCACATGCGGCTAACTCTAGTTATCTTTGTAGAGTTATCCTCAAATTGGAATGGCTATGCCACAGAGCTTAGAGTCTACACTAAATTTAGTGTTAATATACTACATTGACATTAATACTGAATTACACTAGGTCTGAAATTTTTAGACAGTGAAGTGTTATCTTTAAAAATGAAGCTAATGAGACACATCCATTTCCTGGAAGTGCATACAGAATACATGTAAGTAAAGATCAAATGCCATTATTTAGAGTGCTCTTTGTGGTGGGAAGAATTCTAAGATAGTCCCTGTCTTAGATCCAACTACTATAACAAGGTGCTGTGGTTAGATTTGTTTAAAGAACAAGAATTTCTTTCTTACAGCTCTGGAGACAGGGGAGTCTGAGAATAGGGTGTCAGTGAGATCAGGTCTTGGTGAGGAGCCTCTTTTTGGTTTGTAAGTACTCTTTTTTGCTGTGCCTTCAGATGACATAGAGCAGAAAAAGAAAAAAAGTATCTCTCTCGTCTCTTGTATTTGTCTGACAGAACTTCTTTTTATGTCTTTTGGGCTTTTGCTGCATATAGACACAGCTCTGATATTCTTTTTCTTACTCACACACACATATACACACACACACTTCTACATCAATTTTTTGCTTCAAACAGCTGCTACATTTGAAGATAACTTCTATTATCATGTTACTATTATGCTACTCTTCCCTTTCATCACATAGTGAGGGCAATTGGTCCTTTATTTTTAGATATTCTCCATTTTATCCACATCATGCATATCATGATCTCTAAAAGAGACATCTGGCACTTTTAGTCCACCAAACAAAGTCTTCAATTACCTATTTTTTCAAAATACATATCCTCAGAAATTATATACGAACTCTTTTTTATTAATTTTATTGGTATATTTTAGGAATACAATACAATAGCATTGAACATTGGAAATTTGCACCTTTACATAGTCTCTCTTGGTTCTTATTTTTTCAACCCTTCCAATTCCTCCCTATTTACAAGACTTTGTTTCCATTTTTTCATTTTCTCATATTAGTTCCATTCCCTTCTTTCTTTCCCCTACCCCTACCACTTCCCCATCTCCCTTGCCCCTTTTCTTCCTATTTCACATTATCTATTATACCTTTTACTTATTTACATTTTCAGTTTCTCACACTAGAGAAACTATTCAATATTTACATGTGTGTCCTACTTATTTCACTTAAGAGTATCAGCTCAATGTGCATCCATTTAGCTATAAATGTCTCTAGTTTCTCTTTTTTATGGCTGAGTAGTATTCCGTTTTATAAAGAAACCACATTTTCTTTATCCAGTCTCCAGTTGATGGACAACTGGACTACTTCCAAGTTTTAGCTATTACAAATTGTGCTGCTATGAACATGAGTGAGCATATATCACTGTGGTATGATTCTTTTAATTCTTTGAGGAAGTTACCTGACAGAGGAATAGCTGGGTCAAATGGGACTTCCAGTCCTACTTCTTTGAGTTATCTCCATACTGATTTCCATAGTGGATGCACCAGTCTACACTCCCACCAGCAGTGGAGCAGGTTTCCTCTTTCCCCACAGCTCCACCAGCATTTGTTATTGGTTGATTTCATGATAGCAGCCATTCTTTCTGGGGTGAGGTGGAATCTCAGCATTGTTTTCATTTGCATCTCTTGAATTACCAGTGATGTTGAACACTTTTCATATGTTTATTTGCTATTGCTAGTTCTTTGTCTGAGAAAGACTGTTCATTTCGGATGCCCATTTTTAGATTGGGTCTTTAAATTTGGGAGGTCTGATTTTATTAAGTTCTTTATAGTTTCTAGATAGTAGACATTTTTCTGAGGAACAGCAGGTGAAAATATTTTCCCACCTTGTGGATTGTCACTTCACACTGTTGGCAGTTTCTCTTGCTGTACAGAAGCTTTTTAATAAGAGATCCCACCTGTTGATTGTTTGTGCTAGTTAATGGGCAACTGAGGTTTTGTTCAGAAAATCTTTTTGAACACCAATGTCTTCAAGATTTCAACCTAACTTCTGTTCCAGCTGGTTCAGCATTTCAATTTTAATGTTTAGATCTTTAATCCATTTTGATTTTAGTTATTTCATGGCCAAAGTTATAGGGCTAGTTTTAATCTTTGACAAGTTCAAACCCAATTTTTCCAGCACCATTTATTAAAGAGGCTATCTTTCTTCCAGTGAGGGTGTTTGGCTCCTTTGTTGAAGATGAGTTGGCTGAGCTTGTCTGGAGTTGTTTCTGCATCTTCTAATCTGTTGCACTGATAGTTGGGTCTGTTTCTTTACCAGTACCAAGCTGTTTTTATCACAGTAGCTTTGTAGTACAGTTTCAAGTTGGGAGTTGTGATACCCTCTGCCATGTCTCTGTTGCCTAGAACTGTTTTTGCTATTCTAGGTCTCTTCTTGTTCCATGGATTTGGGCCTTTTCTCTCCTTTTTCTGATAAGGTTGGCTAAGGGTTTGTCAATTTTGTTTATTCTTTCAAATAACCAACTCTTGGCTCCATTGATTTTTTTTTTTTTTGTATCATTCTCTTAGTCTCCATTGCATTGATTTCTGCTCTGATCTTTGTAATTTCCTCCCTTGTAAAAGCTTTGGGTTTCTCTTACTCTTCTTTTACTAAAAGCTTGAGGTTTAGCATCAGGTTGTTTAATTGAGCTTGCTCTGTTTTCCTAACATGATTATTCACTGCTATGAATTTCCCTCATAAGACTGCTTTCATTGTGTCCCATAGATTCTGGTACATTGTATTGTCATTGTCATTGAATTGTAGGAACTGATTTCTTCTTTAATTTCCTCTGTGAACCATTAGTTATTCAGAAGTGTGTTGTTCAATTTCCATGTGCTTATGAAATTCTTGCAGTTTCTTTTGCTATTTATCTCCAGTTACCTCACACCATAGTCTGATAATATACAGGGGATAACTTCAATTCCTGTACACTTACTTAAACATGTTCTAGGAGCGAGTATGTGTTCTATTTTGGAGAATAACCCCTGTGCAGCTGAAAAGAATGTCTATTCTGATTTTATGGGGTGGGACACTCTTTAAACATCTGTTAAGTTCATTTGTTAAAAAGATTTTGATTGAGTTCTAGTATTTCATTGCTTATTTTCTGCCTAGTTGATCTATCTATGTGTCACAGTGGGGTATTGAGGTCCCCCACCACTATTGTATTGGTGCTTATTTGATTTTTCCTGTCTGTTAGTATTTGCTTTATATAGTTGGGCACACAAGTGTTTGGTGCATATATGTTTATGATTGTCATCTCTTCCTCTTGGATTATTCCCTTTATAAGGATGTAGTGTCCTTTGTCTCTCTTCAGTGTTGGTTTGAAACCCACTTCACATGCAAAGAAGATAGCTACTCCTGCTTTTTTTTTGATTCCTGTCACATAGGGTATTGTTTTCCACCAACTTTCAGTCTATGTGTTTCTTTTTGAATTAAGTATGTTCCTTATATGCAGCATATTGTTGGATCTTGCTTCTTGACAGATTCTGCCAGTCTATTTCTTTTGATTGGTGAATTGAGATCATTAACACTGATGGTTATAACTGATTATTATAACTTATTATGATATGTATGGTTATAACTGATATGTATTGACTTATCAAGAATTTTTCTTTTTGTTGGATTCTCCCCCTTTGCTTTTAATTTCTTGTCATACCCAACGGATTCATTCTGCTGGGCTTCCTGGGTTGTGATACTGGTTGTCTTTTCCTAGGATATTGTCAAATTTTTCAGTGCTGCTTTGGTGTTCATAAAGTTCCTAAAGTGCTCCTTATCCTGAAAGTATCTTCTTTCTCCATCAATTTTAAAAGATAGTTTTGCAGGGTACATCAATCCGAGTTGGAGGTTGTTTTCCATCAGGGCTTGAAATATGTCACTCTAAGCTCTTCTTGCTTTGATGGTTTGCGTTGAGAAGCCTGCTATGATTCTAATGGGATTTCCTTTGTGTGTGATTTGTTTCTTTTCTCTAACTGCTTGTAGAACTTTGTTCTTCTGTTGAGTTTCTGGAATCTTAACAATTATATGCCTATGTGTAGATCTTTTTTTAATCAAGGCTATTTGGAATCCTATATGACTCACTTATCTGTATGTAAAGTTCTTTTCCCTTGCTTGGGAAGTTTTCTGCCATTACTTCTGTGAAGAGTTTTTTATGTCATCTGCACTCTCTCCTGTTTCTTCTTTGACTCCAACCAGTCTTATGTCAGTCTTGTTTGCATCGTCTAGCAGCTGCTGGATTGATTTCTCGTGTTCCCTTATAATTTTGAAACAATTTTTCTTTTCCTGGTCATTAATTGCAATCTTATCTTCTATATCTGAAATTCTGTCCTCCCATTGGCTCATTCTGCAGTGTAGACTTTCAATGGAGTTTTTCATCTCCTGGAAATCTGTTTGCATCTGTTTTATGGATTCCATTTGTTTCCTATGTTGGGATTCCATCATGTTCCTCAGATCCTCTATTTTTTTTATCTGTGTCCACTCTAGATTTATTAATCATGTTTTGCACTATGGGTATCTCTGCTGTTATCTGAGAAATTATTTCTGATTTCCTTTTCTCCAGATTCTCTTTTGTTACCAGTTCAGGGAGTCCAGGTGATTGAATATCATGTTGTTCCATCTCGTTTCACTTTGGGGTTGCTTTAGTTGATCTGGAAGTCTGGTTTTGAGACTTGTTTATATGTTTTCTCATTTCAACAGTTGTGGGGTTGGATGTGTGCTACTGTTGACCACATGGCTC
Organism: Heterocephalus glaber; assembly: GCF_053883595.1. Taxonomy (NCBI): domain Eukaryota; kingdom Metazoa; phylum Chordata; class Mammalia; order Rodentia; family Bathyergidae; genus Heterocephalus; species Heterocephalus glaber. The sequence continues at coordinate 30,911,654 of NW_028258344.1, read as the reverse complement.
ACCTCCCCAGTGCCGGAGGTGGTGTTATGGCAGCCCAGAAGGTTCACCTCCTTTCTACTGGGGACAGCTTTGCTCCCCAGTGCTAGGCATGGTGATATGGTGGCCTGGAAGCTTCACCTTCTCTGTGCTGGGGGTAGCTCACCTCCTTGTTGCTCGGGGCACTGGTATGTTGATCCAGAAGGTTTACCTCCTCTGTGCTGCAGGAAGCTCTGCTCCTCGGTGCTCAGGGTGGTGGTATGGTGGCCTGGAAGGTTCATAAACTCTTAAATCTATTTCTTCCTCCAAAATCTAGAATTATCTTTTCATATCCTTGATTGGCTTCCCTCCATTTGCCTGATGGAACTTGTGTCCAAAGTGAATTTCTTCCTCTTTTCTTTTCTTTTCTTTCCTTTTCTTTTCTTTTCTCTTCCATTCTTTTCTTTCTTTCTTTCTTTCTTTCTTTCTTTTTTCATCTTTGAATATGCTCAATTTCTTTAGTATTTATCATAAATGCCATTATTTTATTTATGTAGCTAGGCACCTCTTGACTTCTACCTCCTTTGAGTAGTTTTTCTTAATATGTTTCTAACAAGAAATGGTTGCTCTCTCTTCTCTTTCCTACCTGGTAAATTGCTTGTGGTTGTAATTATATCTCAAATATTTTCTTTGATGTTTAAAGTCAATACATATTTCTAATGTCCTTCCTATATAATTTCTGCCTTATCATGTATGCTTTCTGTATTTATGTCTGCCTATTTTCCCATTGCACTCAATTTTATGAAATTTATATATGAATTTTATCTTCCAAACTGATCATTGGGTATATTATAAGAACTTTTATGTGTATTTGTGCCTAAACAGTATTTTATATATCAAGTATGTCTAATATTGAGTTGCACAGTAAGTGTAGAAATTATGCCTTTATATTCTATATGTCTAAGATAATTTTAGTATATAAAAATATTTAATAGTGATCCTGGGTAGCCTTGTTTTTCAATGATCAATTTTCTAAGGAAAATTATTGCAATTCTGTTAAGAGAATTAAAATAGAGTATGAGCATCAAGAGAATGGTACAAAGATTCTGTGTCAGCTATCATGGTATTACCAAATTTATTATCATTGATTCTATTGGTAGACTACAAAGAATCTCTACTTTCAGAGTTTTTACTTTATCTTTCTCATATACCTACTTAATTTTAGGTTTTCTAACTCTGCTTAAAAGTTAAAGTAAAAACAAACTGGCTTGAAAAATTCTCCATGAAACAGAACTTAAACACCTAGAAGTAAAACAGTGCAAAGCTGTTTTTACTTTTGCCTGAGAAATGAAGAAGCAAACAGTTGATGAACCAAAACTTAACAAATCATGCAGAGTGCAACAAAGTGCATCGAACTCCAGATGGCCTCTACAAAATAGTCATTATAAATCTCCAAAACCTCTTTCCACTTCCCCTAGGAAAGTTAAAAATGCTTCCTTACCACATAAAGAAGAGAAGTAAGCACCTATGCTGCCACGAGAAACACTAGGTAAATAAGTGACTGAATACACTAGTAGACAGAATTCCTTCCACTCTGCTTTATATTTTATCCTCATTAGAAGCAAAAGTGAAATAACAGATTATATTTCCTTGCCATGAGCTTTTATTGGTAATGTTTCTCAAAATTCCTTTTGTGACATTAATGTTAAGTAAGTTTTCTAAAATATCTGGAGTCCCAAATTTAATACCCTCAATTCTAGGTTGTAAAAAACTATGTGAACTTCAAAACATATCCAAATCTATGACCTCTTTTGAAGCTATAATACTTTTTAGTCTTGGCTTGCTCAATTAATGGGGTTGGTTGTTTAGGTGGTTTGAGTTTCCTACTGCTACATAACTGGAAATATTTCCTACAGTAACACAAACAAGAATAAAGCACAATTTTCTTGGATTAAATATAAAAACACATGTAAGTAAATCATTTAAGACCTATTTGCAGATATTGCTCCTGTCTATTAGAACACCATTTTTTCATTTTCTTGTGAACTTTAAATATGCACTGAAATAATCTTTTAAATAGCTATACTACTATTTTAGCAAGAAAATTTTCATCCTCATTCGCTCATTGATATGAATAGTATACAATATTTAGATTTTTAGATTTTCATAGAGCTTTTTTTTTCATTTGAGGGTAGTGTAGCACATTTTGAATTAATAACATTGTTCTTTTGTTTTTTTAGGTGTAGGGACTATTCCCATGTGAACTGAAATTTATTTGTCTAGTCAATCAAAAGAAAAGTCAGAGTGAGTCATAATCCATAACCCTAAAACAACTACAAATATCAAGAAAAATATAATAGCTTTCTTCATTCTATGAGTCGTGTGTTAACCCTTACCTAAAAGAAAGAAATAAAAACAGAAATCTGATTGTCTTTTCCATCCTGATATCATTGATTTAACTTAATAAGACAGTCATTTCTATGTTATAGTGCTGACTTGTACCCATTTTACTAATTTCTACAGCACAGCATGGTTACCACAAATACAAAAATCATGTGGATTTTCCTATACTTCCTTCTTGGATTCATCAGTTTTTTTGGTTATGTGGACATGGTTTAACTGAATGTGTGAGAGTTTCACTTTTTGATTTGTCCAAAGGTCAAATTTATACTCACTCTGTCACTTTTTAAAAGGAGGAGAAATAGAGTCACTAAGAACTTATAATTTCACAGATCTAAAAAGGATATCTGTGCTTTCTTTTTTTTACCATACCAAAATGTTCATTCCCATTCTAGGTGAAAAAAGGGTCCTATTTTTCTGAATTCTTTTGGTGATTCTTTTTACAAGAGAACCACAGAAAAAAATAATAACAACAAGGAAAAATAAGGAAGTTATTTCATGTTATTGCTCATATGTCAAGTAGACTTTCATCTTCAGGAATGACTTTCTGCACTTTCACAGGAACTAAATTTACTCATGGAAACACAAAGGGTGACCACTAAGGCCAATATACAACTCTGTGGTAAAAGATAAATATAAGGTACTTCCAATATGATACAAACTTTTAAAATTGTTCCAGGCTAGTTCAAAAGACTTACATAAATTTCATTTAAGTCAGTGTAAGTTATTTTTCCAAATGGTTCACACATCTGTAGTTCCCATTAAATGCTTCTTTAAATTCCATGTTGTATGCATTTTCATTTCACTGCCAAGGAAAACAGAAACCTTCTTTCAGCTCTACATATTTAAAAGAGGAGTGAGTGACCTTTAATGACCAGTTAAGTTGAGAGTATAGGATTCATAGGCTTTAGGGTTCATAGCCTCCCCTAGAGAAAATTTTGTATGAAAGTGATGTAAAATTTTTGTATACTATAAAGTGCATTTAAAACTGTATGTCTAGAAAAATCATCAAGGACTCAGAATTTCATTTCAGGGTAAGGTTTGAACCTTTAGATCAATTATGACAAGTTGATACAAGTATGCAACAGTCTGTGCTAATTTTATACCCAGTAAAATACAACTGTTCTTATATGGAGGATTACAAAAGTCAAAACTGAATTTTCCTTGCTGCATTTGCTTGAAGTGTACTCATTTTCAATGGAATGAGTGATCTCTAAGTGAAACACATTAACATTTTTAGTGCTGATTGAAAAATTCTCAAAGAAAATATCCAAGAAAAATGTTTACATAATTTTTCTTTTCTTTCAAATGAGGTTAAAGAGAAATTCAGAAATAAAAAGTGCTATCATGAACCTTGCGTCATGATGACTTGTCTTGCAAAGTGAAATTGGATTTTAGATATAATTTCTGCCACTTTAGTATTCTCATGTTTATCTCATTTACATAATGCTTATCATCAACAGTTCTACTCTCTTCACTCTTCCTAACTACAATAACATAAAAGAGTTTGTCTATTTTGTGTTCTGTTGTGGCTCTAGTGCTTACAGTGGTGCTAGGCACTTGGTAGGCACTGAAGAAAAATTTGCTGTTTTGTTATTTGTGTAGTTATTATAAGTGCAATATATATATATATTCTATAGATTTATACATAATGTAAAAAATAATAGAATGTGATGTGATGTAAGCTTTAAAAAGTATACAAATAGATTTGGGGAAGAAGTATTAAATTTCATCAATAAATATTGGTCTGAAAATTAATGTGTGAAAAATATCTTTATGTAACTTCAATTAGATATTACTATGATATTTTCAAAAATATTGGTAAGAATGAGATACTACTATACATTTTTTGGTAAAATAAATTTATTTTGATTGTTTTTATAGAACTTTGAAAAGTGCCATGAAGATTGGAGTTTAATTCATTTGCTTTTATCATTCAGTTTTATGAAATTAGTAACATTTTTCAATTCCCAAAGTTCTTCTAACTTGTTCATTATATGCATGTCAATGTCATCAAAAATCTAATGTTTAAGCTATAATATTTCAAATGCTTTAAATTCACTGAGATGGAAATGTTTCCTTGCCAAACAAAATTTTAGCTAGGAGAAAAATCTACTAATTTCTACTCTCCAGATAAAGATAGTATTTGAGTTATTCAGTAATACTTTTGGTAAACACAATCATTTCTGTAGGCCATGGTAACTCACTGATTTTTCTATAATTTATGTCAAGGACTTTGCTTATTACTGACAATTTTAATGATTATCAGAGCCTTCAATTACCTTTTATACCAGATGTACAGTTAAAAAAGAGAGAAAATTTGTTGATTTCTATTTTTTTTTCACAGAAATGCATTGATTCTTTCAAAAGAAAATATTTAAGTGTAGAGCAAAAAAAAAAAAAAAAAAAAAAAAACTACAACAAAAAACACCCTACTCTCCCCCAATTCTTTGTCTTATGTTTTGTTTTTATTACGAGATAAAAAGTAGTGTGTGTTTTTTTGGGTTTTTTTTTTTTTTGGTACCAGGGATCAAACTCGGGACCTTGCACTTGCGAGGCAGTCACCGGAACCACTGAGCTAAATCCCCTGCCCAAGAGATAAAAAGTACTAAAAAAGTTATCAGTCATTGCTTTATTTAATATCCCAGTTTTGGCTGAAAAAATAATAAAATATATCCAAATAAAAATACGTACACTCTTCATAAAGACAAACTACATCCATAATTGCTTTTGTTATGCTGTAATCTTAAAAAATGAAGAAAGACACAGTTGACATTTGAGATGCAATAGGATCTTTTAGGACTGTAAAAAATACGTCATTAAAGATAATGAGAATTATGAATTCCAGTTAATTTTCCTGATTTAATAAAATGACAAATACCTTAAAATTCTTTTAAATGTTATTGATTAGGAATATTCAAACTATTTTCTTGTTGGCATCATGGATACTTCTTGCCAAAGGTAGCTGAATGAGCTTGAGAGCCAAAGTAAGATGTTTTTTGTCTGTTCAACATAAAAAAATATATCTTTTAACGACTGAAGAGATACCTCTACGGATGTTTTGATGAGTTTAGTAGTTTTTTAAATAGTAACATGTAGACAATTTAGAGGCATAAATACTTTGAATTAATTTTGTATGAAATCTATGTAGCACATTTTTACAAAATACTATTTAAATGTAGTGACAGATTGAAGATTAAATTTTATTTCAGAAATTCTTTGTTTAGAGTTAAATTCTAATGAGTAGTATATTACCTTTGTTCTGGAAAAAACAATATAATTTCCTTATTCTGTAACAAATTCAGGGTGAAGTAATACATAAAAGTACCATCGAATATAGGACCAGCTGGTGTTTCCATACTCATTTTATTGCTCGCATGTTGAAAATATGTCTTAACACTTGCACATATGATAGTTTTTATTTCTTTTCAGAATTTTGGAACCTACAGTAGTATAACTAACACTTTGATTAAAAAATATGTGGAAATATGTATCAGCTCTAATCAGTTTAGCAATTCAATAAGAATGACTATAAATCTTCACTTGCACACAGCACTGAAAGTCTATAAAGGAGCTATATATGTACATATATATATATATATATTCTATAAGCTGTTATGCAAGTTTTATGTTTATGTTATCTAAAGAAATTGCTGGTTGACTGAAGTTTCTTAGAGTTCATATAGATTATTAAAAAGGAATTACTTATACTTTGACCTGTCTCCAAAATCAATCTATTCTGTGCCATTATGACTATTTGTAACAGATTCTATTTTAGAATAGTTGTCATTAGAACTAGCAAATGTGGTTGAAATTGGGACATCTTGTTAAAATCCAAATGCCTCTGCTTTTAATAATGAAGAAAGTGTAATTTTACTCCCTAAGCATTACATCCTAAATGCAGTGTCAAGAGCAATCAATATCATTTAGTGAAAATCAAGAGCAAGGTGGTATAAAGCACCCTGACTCAAGAGGAGAGCACATAAGGATTTTTGCTACCTCTTAAGTGATTATATTTAAGTTTGGCAAGCCTTTGATTTGGTTTTTTCCCTAATAACATTCCTCTTTGATAGACACCTAAGTTATTTTATTCTTCCAGTAAAATCCAAATTTCAGCTGTGTTCAAACAATGTAACCTTTGATGTACTATTTATGTCTGTTTGATGGACAAATTTTAATTAGTTACTATTCAACTTTGTGTGCAATGTTCTTGATATTAAATTTTTAGTAGTTTATTCTTCTATGAATCTTGATGTGTGGACTGCTGTGCTGGATGTAGTCAGAACAGAAATTTAGTTAAGTTCAATAGAAATCAGGACATTTTAAAACCATCTTGCCCAGTAAGCTAAAGGAGTGTATATTCTCTTTGTTTGCCATTTACGCTTCATGCTTTGAAGTGGAATCTTATCAAGTGAAGCCCTTGGGGCCTGGTCAAGAGATTGAGATCAATTGTACACTGGTAGATTATTTAAAGATCATTTTGTCAGAAGATTTTTTGAACTGGATTCAACATTAACTCCTCTCCCCTTTTAACTAATATAGAACTCTTCTTAAGCTTTTTGGTTTTCATCACTATTATATCCTAAAAATAATTATTCCTTTAATTTGTTTATTTAGATCATTTAATTGGCATTCTAAAGTGCATGTATATCTATCAAGAAGAAGTGGCCTGAGTTCACAATTAGTACAGTACATGGTTGGTTTTAAAAAGAAAAATTAAAAAAGAAAGAATTCTAACTAAGAATTGCTAAGAAATTATGAACATTCTATCTCCTCAAAATATAACTGTGATTTCAAAAAAATTACCCTAGGCATGATTACTACATGTCTTTCTGAATTTGATTCATTTGAATTAATGTGATGATCATGAATTTCATCCATTTTTCTGCAAATGACACAATTTTATTCTTGCTATGGGTAAATAATACTTCATTATATTTGTATACCACAAATTTTTTATCTATCAGTTGACAGGGATTTATTTCTATAGCTTGACTATTGTGAATTGGACTTAATTAATATGGTTATCCAGGCATCTCTACAATAAGCTGACTTAAATTATTTTGACAATATACCAAGAAGTGATACATCTGGATCAAAGGGTAGCTTCTTTGTAGTTTTCTTAAGCAACCTTAATGCTGATTTCCCTGGTGACTATTCTAATTTACTTTCCCACAGATAGTGTAGAAGAGTTCCTTCTTACCTGCATCCTCAGAAGCATGCATTCATGTCCATATATATGTATGCATTTATGTATTCTTGGTGACAGCCATTCTGCCTGTGGAAAGATAGAATAAATCTCAAGATCATTTGGATTTACATTTTCCTGATGCTAAATACTTTGAACATTTTTTTGAATACTTATTGGTCATTTGTGCTCCTTTAGAGATGTGTCTGTTTTCTTTATTTTCCAAATTATTAATTGGGTTACTTGTTTTGGTCTTAATTGCTTTTTGGTTGTTTTTTGGCGGTCCTGGGAATTGAACTTAGGTCCTCACACATGATAAGTAAGCATTCTATCACCAAACTATTTCCACAGCCTTGGTGTTTACATTTTTCTTTATATAGCTGAATATTAATTTTCTGTCATAAGAGTATGTGGCAAAAAATGTCCTTGCATTATGTAGGCTGTCTCTTCATTCTGGTATTGTCTTTCCTGTACAAAATCTTTTTGATCTGATGTAAAACTATTTGTCAATTCTTGTAGTTCTCTGATTATTTTCTGGGCTACTGGAGTCCTATTCAAGAAGTCATTGCCTGGTCTTATGGTTTCAAATGTTTCCCCTGTATTTTCTTCTAGCAGTTTTAAGTTTCAGGTTTTATACCCAACTCTTTGATTTTTTTTTTTTTTTTTGTACCAGGAATCAAACTCGGGACCTTGTTCTTTTGAGGCAGGAGGCAGAACCACTTAGCTAAATCCCTGGACTTGATTCTTTTTAAATTTATTTTTGTACAAGGTAAGAGATAGGGTTCAGTCCCAATTTTCTATCTGAGAATATCTAGTTTTCCCAGTATCATTTGTTAAAGAGACTTTTTGGCCTAGTTGTCAAGATTCCAATGGTTGTTGCTGTATAGGTTTACTTCTTTGTCCTCTATTCGGTTTCATTTATTTATGTGTCCATTTCTATGCCAGTACCATGTTGTTTTTGTTAATATGGCTTTTTAATATTTGCTGAGATTGGTTATTGTTGTAGCTCTAGGCATTTCTCAGAATTGTTTTGACTATGCTTAGTCTATTTTACCTACATATGATTTCTGGATTGTTTTTTCTACTCCTCTGAAGAATTTCATTGGCATTTAATGAAAATTGCACTAAATTTGTAGATTATGTCTAGTAATGTGGTCATTTTAACAATATTAAATCTACTAATCTATGAACATAGGAGGACTTTTCATCTTCTAGTATTTTCAATTTCTTTCTTATATTTTCAGGGTACAAATCTTCACCTATTTGGTTAGAATGATTCTTAAGTTGTTTGTTTGATTGATTGATTGATTGAAAGAATTATGATTGAGTTTTTAAATTTTTTTCCTCAGCAAATTTATTATTAGTGTATAGAAAAGCTATTGGTTTTGATGTTGATTTTGTATTTTGCCACTTTGCTGAATTTGTTTATTGAACTAAAACTCTTCTGGTGAGAGATTTTAGGATCTTCTAATTAAATGATCATATTTTCTGAAAATAAAGATGATTTGAATGCTTCCTTTCCTATTTATACCACATTTATTTTTTTAAATTTGCCTAATTGTTATCCAGTTTGGGGGTGCTAGAGTCTACTTCTGGAGGTAGTTTATAGGTTCTTTCTGTCTGGAGCAAAGAATTGATCAAGCCAAGTGCAAATGATAGCAAAGTTTTATTCAAGGTAGGAAAAAAATGGGCTTTGCAGAGTGACTTTGAGCCACCTAAAAGTAAGAAAAGAAGTACATACTATACCATGAGGGCTGGCCACCACGGAAGAGAGCACATAGAGGCAAAAACTCAGTGTGGTCTGTCCTTTTGTATCATTCACTGCTCAGGCTGAGGTCAGACCTAGGGCATCCAGTGGAAAACCTGCTAAAGTTCTCAGAGAAGTCCACATGCAGGGCTTTGAGAACTGTTCTGTGCATGTGTGACATACCCTAATCTCCTGTCTCAATTGTGCTGGCTAAAATTTCACGAAATATATTGATTGAGTAGGAGCAGAGAATGGACCCACTTAATTGTGACTTTAGAGAAAATGCTTTCAGTTTTTCTCCCACTGAAAACTATGGGTTTTACTGTGGATTTGCTGTATATAGTCATTATATTGAGGTAAGGTCTTTCTCTACTTCAGGGTTTTCAAAATGAAGAGATGTTAAATTTTGTTCAAGGTTTTTTTATTTTGCATCTATGGACACAACCATGGGATTTTTTATCTTTGATTCTATTCATGTGACATATTTTTTTGTTTTTCATTTGTAGGACCATGCTTGCATCCCATGTATGAAATAAGCTTGATCGTGGACTATGATCTCTTTAATGTGTTGTTGAATTCAGTGTGCAAAAATTTTATTGAGTAATTTTGCATCTATACTTATCATGGCTATTTTTCTGTAGTTTTACTATTATTTTTAAGTCTTTGTTTGGTTTAGGATTAAGGCAACACTGACTTTATAGAATGAATTTGGAAGCATCCCTGACCTTTCTGATTTATGGAAAAGTTAAAGGAGTATTTGTGTTAGCACTTATTTAAAAATCTGGTAAAATTCAAGTGTAAATCATCTGGTTCTGTTCTTTTCTTTGTTTGGAGAATTTTTATTACTGCTTCAAACTTATTATTATTTTGCTATTTGGGTTTTATATATCCCATTAATTCAATAATGTATATCATATGTGTTTAGAAATATATCCATTTCCTCTAGAATTTAACATTCATTAGAGTACATTTTCAGAATATTCCCTAATGATCTTTTCTCATTGCTAAACAAAGTATCTAACACCTACAAACTTTATTTGGCTCATGATTCAAAGAATTCAGTTCCTGGCCAGCTGGCTCCAAAGCATAAACATGGTGGCAGCTGGTTAGTTCACAGTAGCTGGAAAGCAGAGCAAGGAAGAGTGCCATACAGGAATGGCCCAGAAATCAGATATACTATTTGTAATAGTTTATATCTAGATGTCATCCCAAAGCCTCAAACACATATAGGCAGGATTTTTGAAACATCATGTGATGTGAGGAATTGAAGTTTGCTAGTCATCCCCAGGGAGGCTACCAACCTACTTCAGTTGACTACCTTATCTAACATAATCCACACTTTTCACTTCACACTCAAACATATCTCCATAAACCATACTTAATCTCCACAGTTAAAGATAAATAATCCTGATGAACACTTTGGAGATTTCCTGCACACTACTGAAAATGCAATTATCTCTCCTACAATGTGTAAACAGCGCCACATATAGTCAAAGACCAAAGTCTCCAAGGCTGAAGACAAATGTAGCTATGACACCCTGGAGAATTCAAAAAGCAAGTTATATGTTCTGAATATTGCACAGGGTACCACATTTTCTTTCCAAAAAGGGAAAGTAGCACAGGGGGATAGAAAAGAATATGACTAAGGCTTCACTTTCCAACATCACCTTATCTCAAAAAGCCCACCTGTCTGGAGTCTCCCCTGTACCTTCACCTTCATTACCACATGTATATACACTTAATGCTCAGGAGCAGCACATTCCCTGGTCTTCAAGGATTTCCTTTAAAACCTAGGTGGAAGTTTCTATGAGCCCATAACACTTTCATTCTGCATGCCAATAAAACCAATATCATTTGGATGAAACTACTGTCTGCTGTAATCATTAGCAGCAGCTGGGTCCTCTTGGAGAATGGTTTCTGTGGCCTTTGAGGGCTTGAATGACTAACCACAGTGAAATGAATCCTGAGAAAGCAATTCCAAGGTGGCTTTTCTTGAGTGAAGGGCTCAGATGCTTCCTTTTCAACTGAAAGATTGACATTATTGCAACTTTGAGTCTTCAATATGAAGAGTCTTGCTGATTCCTGAGATTCTCTCAATGCATCTTTATTCCTGTCCTTATATAAACTACTTGGTTTCTTTTTAGTGGTGCTAATCTTTTTATAAACCAAATCTGCTCTGACCTCTACTACATGTGATTCCATCCTGCCCCACAATTAAGTTTTTCAAATTTTTCTCTTCACTTTTTGCTCCCAATTTTTAATGTAAATCTGACCAAAAAGTAGCCAAGAGTACTCAGGACACAGCTTGAATATTGTGCTCCCTTAAAATTTCCTCTGCCAGATTAAACAATCTAGCACATTTAAATTCACCCTTCTACAAAGTCTCCAGACATGGGGAAAATGTAGATAAGTTATTTGCCACAGTGTAGCATACATGACTTCTACTTCAATTTCTGATAAACTTGCCATCTGAAAATTCATGATTTTGACCTTTCCTTCTCATTCCTATCAGCATTCTAGTGTTCTGAGCTCTGACCAGAACCATCCATGAGACTCTGTTAAGAGCATTATAGGATTTATCTATTCTGCATCTTCAAAACATTCCACATTCCTACTGCAAACCAGTTCCAAAGGCTTCTGAACCAAAGGGTCAGGTACAGTCACAACAGTTACCCATTCCTGGTACTACTTCTCTGTATTACTCAACTTTCTTATTGGTGGACAAAATATTTGACAGCCATAATTTAAAGGAGATATTTAATTTGCTCATGGTTTCAGAGGATTCAGTACACAGAGAGCTGACTCAAAGGCAGGAATTTCATGTCAGAAGTGTGCGGCAGAGCAAAACTTAGTTCATTGTAAATGTGAAGCAAATATTAAAAACAACATCAGAGAGGAAGGGGCCAGGGGCCAGACATTCCTACATGATCCACTCTAACTGAACCTTATCCCCTGGACACCTCCCAAAACAATCAAGTTCACTAATAAGCTTAATTGTTACAAGTTGGATGTTATGTAATATAACCACTTTCATGTCTACTTTTATTAATTTGGATGTTGTCTCACTTTTAGTTTTTTCTAAAGATTTGTCAATCTTGTTTATCTTTTAAAAGATCTAATTCTTTATTTCATTGATCTTTTTAAATTGGTGGTGGAGGTCTCTATTAATTTCAATGTCTATTTTTTTAAAAATTGCTTTTTTCTACTGATTTGGAGTTTTGTTGGTTCTTGTTTTCCTAAGACCTTATGATCCATGATTATGTTATTTATTTGATATCCTTCAGAGTTTCTAATATAGGCAACTGTAGCTATAAATCTTCCTCTTAGGACTACCATTTTTTACATTGGTTAATACTTAATTTATGGTCTAAAACATGGTCTATTTTGGTAAAAGTTTCATGAAGTCCCCCCAAAATGGATATTTTGCAGTTGATGGAATATCCTGTAGATATGTACAAATTCCATTTATTTGATCTATATTATAGTTTAAGTGTGATGAGTCTTGCTGATTTTTTGGTCTGGTTGACATATTTGTAAGAGTACAGAGTCTATCTTTCTTTTTATGTTTACTTGTATTTGTTCTGCTGGGTGTGGTGGCACAAGTTTTAAAAATTGTGTGTGGCAATATAAGGTCACAAATATTTTTATTTTTAATTCTTGGTGGATTGTTTCTCTTTATTAACTATCTTCTTTGTTTCATCTATCTAGTTTCAAATTGAAGTCAGCTTTGTTAGATATGCCTAAGTTAAACTTGCTTCCTTTTGGATTTCATTTGCATGGAGTATCATTTTTCCATCTTTTCATTTTCAGTCTGTATATATCTTTCCAAGTGAAGTGTGTTTCCTGCAGGCAACATGTAGTTGGATCTCAACTTTCAAACCAATTTGTCACTCTATGTTTTTAAGTGGAGAATAATATCATTTATATTCAGAGTTATTATTGGAAACTATGTGCTAATTGTTGTCATTTTGTTGTTCTGATATTTGATTATTTCTATTAGTATGTGTTTGCAGTACAGGCTTTTACAATCATATTTGGGAGTTGGTAAATGTACATAATACAGCTTGTTGCTTTTCTAATACTGTTTTGTTTTGTCTAGTCTTATTCTTCTATGTATAGTATTTCTTTAAGAATCTTCTATAATGAGTGCCTCCTATGTGCTGGGCATCCCATTAGGTACCTGTGCACACTAATGAAAGATACAGTATATGTACAACCCAATCTAGAATACACAAACTTGTAGATAAAACCAGGGCCTTCCCTTCCAGTGTTGTTAAATGTGTCATGGGTGAATGAATAAATATTTAGTTGTGAGAGCTTGTCTCCTTTGTAGGCTTGTTAACACTCTATTTTTTAAATAAGTGCCCCTTGGGAAGGGGAATTAACCCCAAAGCCCCTGGACACCCCAGTCACTCAGCTCTGTGCACCCTCAGGTCATTCTCAAAAGCAAGTTCATCTTGGTGAAGTTCAACACCCAATACCTCTATAGTGAAAAGCAGGATGAGTTCAAGTGACTGGCTGAAAACTCAGCTTCCAGTGACGATCTCTTGGTGCCAGCGGTGGAGATCTCAGATTATGGTGACAAACTGAACATGGAGCTGAGTGAGGAAATACAAGCTGGACAAAGAGAACTACCCAGTCTTCTATCTCTTTCGGGATGGAGACTTTGAGAACCGAGTCCCATACAGTGGGGAAGTTAAGGTTGGAGCCATCCAGCGGTGGCTAAATGGGCAGGATGTCTACCTGGGTACGCCTGGTTGCCTGCCTGCCTATGATACCCTGGTGGGTGAATTCATCAGGGCCTCTAGTGTGGAGGCCTGCCAGGCCCTCTTGAAGCAGGGGCAGCACAACCTATCAAGTGTGAAAGAAACCAAAAAGAAGTGGGCTGAGCAATACCTGAAGATCATGGGGAAGGTCTTAGATCAAGGTGAGGACTTCCCAGCAACAGAGATGTCTTGAATCACCAAACTGATTGAGAAGAACAAGATGAGTGACGGGAAGAAGGAAGAGCTCCAGAAGAGCTTAAACATCCTAACTGCCTTCCAAAAGAAGGGAGCAGAGAAGGAGGAACACTGAAAAGGCACTGGAGTTTCCCAGGGTTTGCTGGGGTATGTAGGGAGGGGAGAATTACCTGCTGTCTGTAAAACTCTTGTGGAATATAAGGGGGTGGTGGACAAACTGGTATTAAAACAGAGATCTGACCCCTGAATATGCCTGGACATTGATGCAGATGTGACCATGCTTAGGACATCTCTAGAGCCGGTCTGGGGATAGCTGGAACACTTACCCTAATGATTAGCAACTGTCCCCTCTGAAGGAATTGGTGCTACAAAGGGAGGGTACTGCCCAGATCCTTGACAAGCATAATTCTGATTCAAATAAAGTTTCAGTGTTTTGGTTAAGTGGACTAAAAAAAAAAAAAATCTTCTATAAGACTGGATGAATTCTTTTCAATTCTCTTGACAATTATCTTGGAGAGTTTTTATTTCTCCTACAGTTTTGAAGAATGGCAGGTATTTCATTTCAGGGTCCTCTTATTCTTTAGAATTTCTATTGAGAAATTCATTGTATTCTAATGGGTTGGCTACTATAACTGATGTGAATTTCTCTTTTGTAGTTTTTAATAGACTTCATTCTGAATTTCTGGCAATATAACTATAATATGTTATGCAAAGTTTCTTCTCTGATTGTGTTGATTTTGGATTCAAACTGACTTCAATACCTGAATGCCTGTTTCACCTAGATTTGGGAAATTTTATTCTATTATTTCACTGAATAGTTTTTCTGTACCAGTAGCCTATTTCTCTACCCCTACTTTGAGGCTTGTGAGTCTAAAATTTGGCCTTTTAATGTCTTTGATGTGTTCCATCATACTCTATTCATAGAATCTTAATTTTTCTTCCGTAATATGATCTCAATGTTCTAGTTAATTGACCTTGTCTAAAGGCCCTGATATTCTTTCTTCTGCTTGAAAAATGCCTGGAATTTTTCTCATAGTATCACACTATGCAAACTCAGTTCTTCCTTTCTTCAGACTTCATATTTGCCTGGTAGTAGAGTCAACCTTCTTAGATTACATTTGTATTCTCTTTAGCCTAAAAGAAGAGATTCTACTCCCCTATGGTGCCATATTGCATCCACTATTAGTGCTATTTCTGACATTTCACTTATTTATCTAAAATCCATATTTCCAGGTGTTATCTAATCACTGACTCTCAAATTGCACTCAGCATTTTGCTATGACCCTCATAACATCATATATCCCCACACATGCTAATTTGATTCAATCACGTGAAGAAGCCTGTATGTGCTGTTTACCTCTAGTCAGCCATTGTCTACATAACAATTTTCTTGTATTCTTTATATTACCAGTTTTACCTTATAAAAACAAACAAAATAAGAAAACAAATAAAAATAAACCCTGTACATATATGGACATTTGTAATGCCACAAATTTGATTAGTGTGAAAGGTAAAATTAGAGTAATTATTAGTGCAAATATTTCCTGTTCTTGAGCTTCTTCTTTTTATAGGAAATACATTTATGGCACACTCACTTTGACTTTCTTTTATTATCACGTAGAGTAAGTGCCTTTGACACATATGCTTATAATTGTAATCATACATTTTATTTAATAGGTAGAACCCATTATGTAGCTACTCTATTTAAATTCTGCTGCATGGATGGATATATATATTGCTGCCATTAATCCCCCCTAAAATATTGAAAATATCCCCTTACGTTTCAAACACACTTATCTCTTCATTCTTAGAAATATGTATTTCATTGTAATAAGTTTTTCCTTTAAATATTCATTATATATATCAATCATTCTTTGTGTACATACACACACACCTATATATATGTATACATACCTACATGATTTTATATAGATAACAATTAAGGTGGATTGTCAATTTGTTTGGCATAGGCCCCATCTAGGTGACTAGTAAAACATACTTTGTATCTGTCTGGGAGGATCTGGAAGCATGACCATGAGAGCTATGTGTGGTGCCTGTCTCCACTGTGATGCTGATCCACTGTTCTGGTTCCTAGCAGCCATGAAGTGAGCAACTTTTCCCTAAAATGCCTTTGTGCTATGATGTTTCTACCTCTTATCCAGCCAGCCATGTACTCAGTTCTCTGAAATCATGAGATAAATAAGATATTTCCTTCTTTAAATTCTGAGTGTTGGTTATTTGGCCCCAATAATGTTAAACCCTACTAATAAAAGAAATTTGTTTGATATTTTATTTTCAGGCAAAGACTTTCACAATTTTAAAGAAAAAGATAGTTTATTTGATGTACTGAATATCAAAAGTATTGTAAGGTATTTTTCCACCATTAATAAAAATGGGAACTGTTTATAAGTTTTTAAATTATAAAATAATAAAGATTATATACTTTTAAGTTTTGCTAAATACAAGCAGAAATATAATTAACTTTAACATAAATCTCCTATTACATTCTTTCATTATCAAATGAGTGTTTTCTATAATAAAATTCCATGATACTATTGTCCACTAAATATTGTCTTATACCTGACCACTTATGCCCCAGTCCAAAATAAACTTTTTGATTATATTCCTCTGGGTAATGATTATTGCTGAGACATTCCTAGAAGCTTGAGAAATTCTAACAGTTCTAAAAGTCTTGCAATGAAGAAATATTCTTAACTTTGTGTAGTTCAATATTCTCCCAAATTATTTAACCATGGAAATGAATGGCAGGAAAACAGTAGAACAAATATTTATTAATGTCATAGAGAACTACTTTTCTCAGGGAAAAAATGGAAAATGCTGCACAATATCAGTAAAATCTGTAGAAGCTAAAACTATAAAGTAGAAAAACATGGGTGCTTTATTGCTGAATTTTCCATAACATGTTGTTGATTTGACCATCAAACACAAAGGAGTTATAAGCACACATCTCTTCTGTGAGAGAGCTTTATTCCAGTTAATTAGTTTAAATTTTGTTAAGTATTTTCTGAAATCCATAAAAATTGTAGTAGTAAAATAGGGTAAAAATTTATGATGTGGATTTGTAAATATTCATATTGTTCCATAGATGCAAAAAAGAAGAAAGACCCTTAGTTACTTTTCTCATTGCTGAGACAAATATCCAATCATACACTTATTCTCAGCATCATTCACCCTAGATACTGTCACTTTTGCAAAGCCTCTCCTGTGATTGCTTGAGGCCTTGGGGGGACATCTAGACACTAGCCATGATAGACCCTTCCACATTTTCTGTTGTTTTTTTTTTTTTTTCTGCCTGCACCAGAGTTGAATACGGGAATACCATTTTCACTAATTGTGAATGGAAAATGATAAAGTAAAAGAAAAAAGACTGAGGCCAGACACTATAGTCTTATGATTATCATATTGGCTACACTGAGAAAATCATAATTAAAATCTCAACAATAAAATAACATCAGTGTCTTTATTTTTATTTTTGGCTCATGATTTCAGAGGGTTCAGTCCATGCATGTTTGTTTTGGTTCCAGGCAGTAAGGGCATAGTGAAAGAGCATGGTGAAGGAAATCTGTTTACCCATGGCAGCAAGGAATCAGAGATAGAAGGGAGGAGACAGAGACAAGAATATACCTTTCCAGGCTCCACTCTCAGCCGCCACTCACTTCTTCCAACCAGACCCCAGCTTGTAAAAGTACATTCAGCTTTACACTCATCAATGGATTAATCTACTGAGTATAATGACTTCATGATTCATTCACCTTCCAAAATCTCCATTTTTCAACACATAAAGCTTTAAGGGATATTTTATATCTAAACCATGACAATAAGAACTTATCCTTCAATAATGAGACTTTCAAATACTTACCCCCAACATGTTTTGTAATACTGCTCTTAAATTTTGTTTATATGATTCACTCAGTAGTGCTATTGACTTTTGTTGTTATAATAAGACTGCATGCCCATTGTAGATCTCCATTCTGCTCTTGACTGGAGTCTTCTTCTGTTCTCCAAATCTCATCCCACTAGTCCTGGGAATTTTAATGGAATTACAGTAGTGTGTGATTTTTACTCACAAGATTGAATTTTGCTCATAATGTGACCAACTATTTGATAGCTTATAAAATCTACTTTCACAGTGATATTCTTTTAATTTTCTGTATTGTAGCAAAATTCTATTTTTGTAGATTGAAGAAGGACTTTATAAATTAACTTTACTCATGTTGTCCTAGTTCTAATGGCCACACAAATTATTACTTCAATCAAGGTTCATAGGTTCATGCCAACTTGCACCATGTCATTATTAGCTCATCATAAATGCTATTTATAAAGACTTGGCTCAATCTATTTTATTGATTGACTGCTTTGTACCAAAGCAGCTGTTGAAAAGTTTTGAAACATTTTTCTGTTTATTACTACATGCTGTCATCAATATTTGATGGGATTTTGACAATAGATATCACTACATCACTGTCAGGGCATCGCTATA
The DNA here is from genome assembly GCF_053883595.1 of Heterocephalus glaber. Taxonomy (NCBI): domain Eukaryota; kingdom Metazoa; phylum Chordata; class Mammalia; order Rodentia; family Bathyergidae; genus Heterocephalus; species Heterocephalus glaber. Next base: position 30,892,902 of record NW_028258344.1, on the reverse strand, counting down.
CTGAAAGGTTGGTGGGGAAGCATGCAATATAAAAGCCTTTTTTGCCAGTTTCACTAGTATGTTATGAGCTACACACAAAGCTATTGTTGGTAACATTATTAATAATAGATTTGTAAGACAAAGTTGACGTTAGCATTAATTCATGATAATTTTTTAAAAAGAATCATTATACTAATTTTTTTCTCTCATGGAATAGAATTTCCTGGTGTAAGAATATTAGTTTAATATAGTCACTTCAAACTGATTGAAGAATGTATACAAAATATGAAAAATAATTGTTAGTTTCTCTTTATGATCTCTATAAATTGCCTTAAAACAGGAAAAAGAAAAAATACACTAAAATTTTATAGTGATTATCTCTGCAAGTTTTCTACAACTCATATGTACAACATATCTAAGAAGAAAGTCACTAATGAATCTTATGTTTAAAATGTTTCCTTATTTTAAAAATTACTTTGGAGATAGATTTTACATCCAATATGCCTACTATTTCTGTCTACTCTTGCTTTTGTTTTATCTATGTACTTGCTTCTGTGTGTGTGTATGTAAAGTATATAAGAAACCTGTGAAGAATTTAGAAATAAAAGAGGTAGAGGAATAAACACAATAATGTCACACAACATACATATTCAACTTATTTTAATATTATAGTACATAGTATTTGGAAAGCATTTATTACTTCTTTTATTCATTAAGTCATAATTTATTCAACAAATACTGAATGTCAGTTGCATGCCTGTGCCTTTTACAGATTGTATGAATGCAAAGCTTAACTGAAAGGTCGACATAATGGGGAAGGCAGGTACAGAAACAAAGAGTTTTTCTATGTCATAAATGGAGTAAGAGATATGAAGTGTGAATTCATAAGTAATATATACATTTGGATATTTGGTACATGCGAAATGTGGAATAGCTATACAGCATTTATTTTTCCATGGTGTTTGGAACATGGAAAACTTAAAATTTTAAAAATAAAGTTTCAGATTTTAACCTTAAAGGTTTAATAAAGAAAGCTAAGCTTTGTAGAAAAGGGTAAATTAGAATTAGGTAAATAATTATTTATTGAAGATGATAAAATATTAATTCAAAGGTCCTTACACAACTTCACAGAGCTAGTCTATCTTTTCTATTTCTATGCATTCAAACAGCACACTTTATACTACCAATTTAATTTTAAATATAGATATTTTTGTTGTGAAAAAGATTCACTATTAGTTTACTCACTATATCAATATTTCAAGTCAAATGACACCATTCTAACCCATTTGAAATTTAGTATAGGACTCTATCAGATGTTGTTTAAAGAATGAAGAATTATCTATAGTTGTCTAGACTAAAGTTAAGGAATTATTTCTTGCTGACTGACAACATTTATGTCTGTATTATACAGTTTATATTATCTTGCATCATGCCTTGAACATAGTAAGGATATGGTATTTTCTAAATTAAGGATAATTTATGATTATTATTTATATGCTTTATTTAATTCAATTAATCACTAATGATATCAAGTATTAAAATATTTAACTCACTGATACCTGACATAATCTTGGTAGTTAACAGATAATTTTCCAGGACCAAATTATCAAGTTATCTTACTTTGAAATTTGGAGTTAGATAACATTGATTTTCATCCTACAAGCTCCTCAGAGTTTGATTAAGTTTACTGTTTTTCTCAAACTGGGGTTTACAATTTTAAAAATAGAGTTAAAAATATTTACTTCCATCAATTCTGATAATATATGTTCAAAACATAAGGTATATAGATGCATATTTAATTTTCTAGGCACAATAAGTTGTGGTTGAAAGGTACAGTACATGTGTAAAGTTTATAAATTAGTTATAGTAAAAGACACATTGCCATTAATCATCCTCAGAATGATCTCCTTCATTTCAAACATACTTATCCCATCATTCTTGCCAATTTCTGAAGCAATTCTAGAAGTCCTCTTTCATGTTGTTAGTTGGGTGTTGTGGATGCATTGATGTCCAGAATCTATTCAAAATATTTATGTTCTGCAGTTATTTTTACTTTGGGAAAGATCCAGATGTACTTACAGTACCAAACCTGGTGAATGAAGTGGGTGAGAATCCAGCATAATAATTTTATGAGCTGCCTTTCTCTTGTATAACTTTGGACAGCAGCATTTACTATATTTTTTATCATTATCTCATAAAAACACAAAAAGGATGTCCAGAACTGCTTCAGAAAGGGACAAGAATGAAAAATAAGCATATTTGAAGCAAGGGAGAGTTTTTTGTAGGCAATTAATGGCCATGTGTCTTTTAATGTAATAAATATTTTAAATTTAAGCTGAGTGTGATGGTGCATGCCTGTAATCCCAGCACTCTAGAGACTGAGGCAGGAGATTTCAGATTTGAGTCCAGCCTGGGCCACTTAGTGACTTAATGAGACCCTGTCTTAAAAGCAAAAGAAAAACAGGAAGAAAGAAAGAAAGAAAGAAAGAAAGAAAGAAAGAAAGAAAGAAAGAAAGTAAGTTAAGTCATTTGTGGTATAGTTCAATGCAAATGACCTATGTTCAATCCTCAGTATTCAAAAAATAATTTAAACATTCCACATGTTCTTTTATCACATTGCATTTATTTTTATAGATAAAAGTCCAATTATATCCCATTAATGTAAAAATAAGATCATTAGGCAAATGTTTGGAAAAACTTGAAAATGGAAAGAAAGAGGAAAGATATAGTACTAAAGCAAACTGTATACTTTTTAATTGTATCACTTCTGCATTTGACACAATTAACTCCTAAAACACAATTTTAAAGCTTTTAATTATAATCATAATTTTGAATTAATAAATACTATAACATAATTTGGAAAACTCAGGTTGAGTTAATGCATTGGGTAGCTTATGCCAATCACAAACTATTCTTTCTATTACTGAATTCAAGTTAAAAATACAATTTTTAAATTTTTTTAGAAAAAACTATTCTATGTGAGAAATATGAAGCAGAAAAAGTAAAAACAATAGTTAACTATCTACACTATATAATGATCATTAAAATATACAAGACATATATTTATAATAAACAAAGAGCAAGAATGAGATTTTTTAAAAGATAGAGAATTTAATGGTGTGAAAGGTATAACTGTAGAAATTAAAAATTCAATGCATAAGAACATGTTCTTCCATGTTCCAGCCATAATAAGGCAACTAGCAGAGTGGAAAGAAGATGTAATAGAATTAGAAATCAAGAATTCAATGGAGCTGTTAGAAATGCACACAACACTCTGAAAAAAAAACAACAAAATAGTGATTGAAATGAAAGTATAAAATAATCTATAAAAGTTTGCATAGGTAATTTTAGTGAGAAAAAATAAACTACCCAAAATGAAAAAGTCATCATAGATCTTTTCAGTCCCCAGAGAACATGAATGGTCTGGCCAAGTACCAAAGACCCAAAAGTTTGGGGGAGGAATCCAGACACCAATGGTTAGCTGAGCTAGACCTCGGGTCTGTGCCCTCAATGACCAGGTGCAGACAGAATTTGTGAGAGCCATTTCACCTTCCTCATCACCAGGGGAGAGAACAGATGACAATGGGGCCTCTGATGACGACTGTGATGGTCAAGAATCCAGCTACAGAGCCCAAGTAGCAACAAATATAGAAAAAGGGTTGTGTTTTGCTGACCAGTTTCCACAAGTAGTTTGCCAGATAGCCAGTGGTTCTATATGAAGATGGAGATCTAGCAGTTTTGTTGGTTGAAAACCTAAGTGTAAAGGATTCTGGAAATGTCCATTATTTGGAGCTTTATTGGAAGCAAATGGCAAAAAAAGATAGGAAGTATTTTGTTTATATTACTGACTTCCTTAAGCAAATGGTGTCCCTCATTTTGGATAGAGTTTAAATAAGATTTGGGAAAGTATAACAAGGCAACTAATACCATAATCTGAAAAGTTCCAAAATTTATTTTAGGTAAGGCAGGAATTACCATATGGTTACTCAAAGAAATAAAATTATTATCACAAATTGCTATCATAAAGTCTTACAGCTCTGAACATTAGAGAGAAATGTGGTTAGCTCATTAAAACAAACATTCGGAAATTGAAAGTGCCGGAGTACTTCCAAACACATTTATAGAAGCCAGTGTCATCTTGATTTCCAAACTAGATAAAGACCCAACAAAAAAAGAAAACTATAGACCTATCTCCTTAGCAAATATAGATCCAAAAATCCTCAACAAGATATTAGCAAATAGAGGGCAGCACATTATTTAAAAGATCATAAATCATGATCAAGTAGGTTTCATCCCAGAGATGCAAAAATGGTTCACATATGTAAGTCAAGAAATTTAATACATCACATAACAGAAGCAAAGCAAAAAACCATATGATCATATCAATAAATGCAGAAGAGGCTTTTTGACAAAATTAAATACCCTTTGGTTAGCCAGAGCAATTAGACAAGAGAAAGAAATAAAAGAGATACATATAGGAAAGGAAGAACTCAAATTATTATTATTTTGCAGAAGACGTGATACTCTAAAAAGAAGACCCAAGGAACTCCACCAAAAACTCTTTATTAATAACAAATTTCACCAAAGTAGCAGGATATAAGATCAACCAAAAATCATTAGCATTTATTACACCAAAAATGAACAGGATAAGAAGAAAATTATGACAATAATACCATTCACAGTGCCTTCAAGAAAAACAAGTACCTTGGAATTAACCTAACCAAGGAAGTGCAAGACCTCTACAAAGAAAACTACAGTATTCTGGAAAAGGAGATTGAAGAGGACATCAGAAAATGGAAAGGTGTCCCCTGTTCCTGGATAGGCAGAATAAATATTGTCAAAATGACCATACTCCCAAAAGTATTATACATATTCAATGCAGTCCCAATCAAAACATCAACAGTACACTGTACAGATCTAGAAAAAACAATTCTAAAATTCATATGGAATCAGAAGAGACCCACAATAACAAAAGCAATTTTGGACAATAAGAGCAAAGCAGAAGACATAGTGATAACTGACTTGAAGTTATACTACAAAGCAATACTGATAAAAAGCATACTTTACTGGAACAAAAACATAAACATGGATGAATGGAACATAATTCAGTATACAGAAACTGCCCCAGCCACATTCATCTATCTGATCTTCAGCAAAGTGTCCAAAAGCATATGTTGGAGAAGTCTGTTCAACAAGTGGTGCTGGGAAAACTGGTTGTCTGTGTGCAGAAGATTGAAACAGGACCCTTCTCTCTCACTATTTACCAAATTAAAATCACAATGAATCAAAGATATAAACATTAAAACAGAAACTGTAAGCCTACTGGAAGATAAAATAGGGAAAAGACTTAAAGACATAGGTGTAGGAAAAGATTTTCTAAGCAGAACCTGAATTCCACAAGAAATAACAGCAAGAATCAACAAATCAGATTGTATCAGGCTAAAATCTTCTGTTCAAAAAAGCAATCAATCAGTAGAGTGAAGAGACATCTAACAGAACAGGAAAAATTTTTTGCCAGCTACTCCTCTGAAAGAGGACAAATATCAAGAATGTACAAAGAACTCATAAAATTATACCACGTAAAATTAAAGATCCAGTTAAGAAATGGGCAAGAGAAATAAACAGAGACTTCACAGAAGAAGAAATACAAATGGTCAATAAATATATGAAAACAATGTTCAACTTCTCTAGCCATTAGAGAAATGCAAATTAAAACAACACTAAGATTTCATCTTACTCAAGAAAGAATGGCAATCATTAAGAAATCAAATAGCAAATGCTGACTTGGCTGTGATGTAAAAGAAACACTCCTTCATTGTTCATTTTTATTTCTGGAAATCAGTATGGAGAATTCTAAAGAAGAGAAATTAGAAATCCTATATGACCCAGAAATCCTCCTTCTAAGTATCTTCCCCAAAGAACTTACATCATCATACTACAGCAATAAAAGCATACCAATATTTATAGCATCACAACTTGTAAAAGCGAAATCCTGCAAACAGCCTGTATACCCAACAACAAATGACTAGATAAAGAAATTGTTGTATCTATATATAATGGAATACTACTCTACTATAAAGAATGACAGATTTGAGACATTTGTAGGAAAATGAATCCACCTGGAACATATAATGTTTTGTTAATTTGGTACCGGGGATCGAACTCAGGACATTGGGCTTATGAGGGCAGGTGCGGTGCCACTGAGCTAAATCCTCGGTCCTGGAAAATAGACACACAAGCTTAAATACCATATGGCATTTCTTACTTGAGTGAGGCAAAGTACAACCTGAGAGAATATTAAGAGTAAATAGAAGTGACATACATATGGATCTCTTGCAACAGGAAAGCGATGCAAGGGAAAATGTGAGGGGTGAGGAGGAGGGGAAGGGGAGATAAGTAGAATAAAGATGTGCCGCACACAGGAACCTAATAACTTCAATTAATGTAAACATTACATGGAATAATTAGCTAAGATTAATAAATATCAACAAGAATGAAAAATGGGATAGGGAAATTGGAGGAGGAGAGAAGGGGATTACAAAAGAAACAAACTCTGGTTATGTCCACGTAACCACTCTCCAAGATGATTGTAAACTGCAAAAAAAAATTAAAAGCAGCTTTTAAGAAACAAATTGAATAATTGATACTATACAGTTGGTGGAAAATACAAAAAAATTTGACAATTTCTGTCAAATATTTGGTTTAGCATGTTTCACCTCTTTTACAAACTTGTGTTTTGTTCTCCTTTATCATGGGCTATTTTGGCTTAAACAAAATTTGAATATAATCTTGAGCACTTAAACTATACACTTAAAGTTTCCTCTTGAAACTTCCATTTACACTGACATTTCTTATAGTTAGTTCACTATTGATTTTTTTTAGACTAGACCAGAGACCTTTGTACAAAACTGCAAGGCAGTTTAGGGTCATAATCAAAGTATGCTGTTATGAAAGTTTCAAATGCTGAGGATTTCAGTATATTTGCTGGATATAAACAAACATCTGTTGCTTATGCTTTGAAAATATTAAAATTGCTCCAGTCTTTTCAGGTGTAGATTTTAAAGATGGTACTTTTAGCCATCTTATAATTCCTAGCGAATATTCGCTCCTGTACCTGCAAATTATGACCACTACAAAAAGAATAAAATTAGAGTGTAACTTTTCAATATAACTTGAAAATGGAGCTTTTAGTGGCTTAAATGTCTCAAGTTATGAACTTGAAGAAGGAACTGATATGTTTGTAAATACACTTTGGGCCTCAATTTGTTCAAAAATGAAAAATTAGTACACAGTTACTCATATGACCAGAGGAATAAGAAACCAATGGTTACTTGTTCCAGAAAATACTGGTTTGTAAATATTATAAATATTAGGAGCACAGCCAAATATTTTACTAAGGAGAACTTAATGAAATTCTGGCTTGAATAGCTCTAAAAACAATGTAGACCTTGGAATAGAAAATATTACCAGTGATAAGGATGTTTCTAATAAAAAAGATCTATCTATCTCTCTATCTATCTATATATTATATATTATTTACAAATGCTTAAGCAATTATGAAAAATTAAAAAAAAACATTAGGCTCATATAATCTGATTTCAAGACTCTGCTATAGCCAATAAACGCAGAATAGTCATTCTTTATTAGCATATACAAACATTTAGAAAAATAAGTGAGATGCTAAATCCAAATGTGCAACAATAAAACAATTCCATTATATTAAAACAATAAGGTCTATGTTTTTATGTCAAAAAACAATTAAGATAGAAGTAAATGTCTACTGGAAAATCCTGAAATGTTTAAAACTATGGACATAAATGAACTATATTAAAGAAGAAACCAAAATTGGAAAGCAAAACTATTTTAACTGCATTGTAAGGAAAAGACAACATATCAAAGGTCATACTGTTCACTTAAATCAGTTAACAGAAAAAAATTTGAGGATCATATTGATTCATATAAAAAAGACATATATGCAAGAGAAAGCTTAATAATTGTTGACATAAATTATCACATAAAAGTAGAAAAAGAAATACAAAAATGCAAGGGTAGCAGATGGATAAATAACAGATACAGGAAAAGTAAAATATAAGTTTATATGCAATATATAGCTGAAAAAATTATTTTTATGACACCAGAGAAATTGAAAAAAATTTATAAGGAGAGTAGAAAAGAATAAACAGTAAAATAAATCAAAATAGAAACTTTATAATATTCTTCAAAGATTAAATACATTTGAAATATCTAAATATCTGCAACAAATTCAATTTTTGAACACTGGAACTATTACAGTATTAATAAAATCTAAATAGTCTTAATACCATTAAGAAAACTGCATGTATTTAAACAACATTTTGTGCAGAAAATTCCAATCCAGAAAATTTTGCTGAAAGTTCTAGTGTGCATTTAAGGAAAAATAATTCCATTTTATACAAACAATTCTAGAAAAATAAGCAAAAAAAAAGAATCTTCATTGGCTCAATATATAATGCTAATTTAACCATGAAATAACATCCTAAGAAGGTATTTTATGGATGAAAATCTATAGCCCTTTATCACTTAGGAGAAGAGATGCAAATATCCTGAACAAATGTTAAAAAATCAAATGTAGCATTATATGATCAAAATTAGGATGACATTGTTTTTTATTGTTTTCTAGAAATGTAAAATCAGTATAATTTTCTAAAATCAAACATAATTTACCCTTTAAATTTAAGGAAAAAGAAAATCTCTATAGACAAGAAAAAAATTTCATAAAATCCAATATTTTTTCTTGTTAAAATCTCTCAGCAGGTTAGCAATGGGAGTGAATTAACTCAATCTCATACAAAATATTTATGGAAAATTTACCACAACCATAATAAATAATGCTAAAACACTGAAAGGTTTGATTTCAGAAAAGAAACAGTTGAAAGAAATCTATAATTGCCATTTTTATTTATTGCTAAATTTCTTATCTAGCACAGTGCAACAATAAAAAGTAGATATAAATCAATAAATATTTAAAAACAGTAGCAGGGTTTTAAAGGAAAAAAATCAAAACAAATTATTCACAGACATAATAAAATACCTAGAAATCTCAGAGTGTTTACAACTGTTTTTTTGTTTTGTTTTGTTTTGTTTTGTACCGGGGATCGAACTCAGGTCCTACAACTGTTTTTTTAAAGTAGGAAAGTTCAATGGGATATGCATGAAAACATTGACTGTAACAAATCAATTATATCTTATAGCATAAATCTAAAATATTATTTGAAATTTAGCCTTTAATATTTACTACATGATGAAGAAAAAATACATAACATATCACTTAACATTTCACTACAGAAGTGTTTTACAGTGAAACAATTTAACTATGTGTCCTAGTTATAACATTATGAACCAACAAATTTAAGCACTTGATTACAAAATAAAGAAGTGAATTGTTTCCTGATCTGAAAATCTTTTCACATATTAAAGAACTGTATTGCTTAAAAAAGTTATCCTTTATAATGAACATATATCACATATCTGGAAAAAATTTAGCAAAAGACAAAGTGTTCTTATTGGATAATAATGTCATTGATGAGTTCCAGCCACTCCATTCACAGGCAATAAGCCACAAGAAGTTTTATTGATAAACAGCAAAGTTTGCTAGTTATCTTATTTCAATGAAAATCTGGAGGCTGTACTTAAGTTATAAAGCAGTGATGTGAAATATTATATTCATCTTTAAAAAAATTAATTGGGCAGGCAGCATTAAACATTAATTGTAGAAAAGAGAAAGCCACATTAAAATGTTTGTTTTTTAAAATTATCATCCTAATACAAAATGTTGTGGGTTTTTTTGGTACTGGGGATCAAACTTGGGACCTTGGGCTTGCAAGGCAGGCGCCAGAACCACTGAGCTAAATCCCTGGCCCCTCAAAAAAGTTATATATTGAACATTAGTTTTTAGGGATACTTTATGAATTTCTTATTGAACAAGAAAATAATTGTAATTGGTCCACATATTCTCTTCATTACATATAGAACTAACTTTCTACCACCTAATTAGAGAGAGGAAACATTCAAATACTTTCACAAGAAGATGGTCATAATTTAGTTCTCTTAGTAAAAGTTCATTTTCCAGTGAACATTTCACAAGTGGAGGAACAAGTAAAACAAGTTTTAAATCCTTAATAGAAAAGTTTAATTCAATTACAAACTTTTTATTTTAGATCATTTTAGTTTAGGAATGTAGAACATTTGCAAATAAGAAAAACTACCAAATATAATGAAAGCATAATAGAAATAAGTAAAATATGTATTTACCTATGACATAAGAGAAAAAGATGTTATTATATAAACATAGGTAAACATTGAATCCTCCAAAATGTTTGAAACATTTATCTAAACTATTTATTTGGATATGTATTTGTGGCAGGAACAGATATGTAAGCATGATCACCATATCTTATTCAAAGTATGCACAATAAAAAAGAAACTATATATATAGACATCTAGGTTGAATCACAGAAAATCTAGGACATATTTAGAAACTTTAATAATCCTCATATTTCCTGAAAATTTTTAAAATTGACATCAATGTAGCCATCTTTGTAACTAGGCATCATCAGTAAAAGCTTTTTCAAATATATCACATTATAATTTAAACAGCAGATTATAAATCATTAGTCTGACTTCTAAAGCCTAAATACTTGGGTGAGGGTCAGAAATACATGAGCTGCATTCCCAAATGTTCCTATCTTCAAGCTGTCCAGTACAAAATTGAATGAAAATGCTGTTTTCTACCTCAGAAGACTTCCAAATGAAACCAAATGCATGTTTAATGCAATGAAGAAAGAAAGCTAAACCACCCCAAAGAAGCATTATGTACATTAGTGCGGAATTTTACTCAGAGGTGTAATTTTAATTTTAGTTTAATGGTGCTAGAATGTATTCCTCTGTCCCTGCTGTGCGTAATGCTGTTAGAAAAGAGCATGTACATTGTACTGATTTCTTTGGAAATTTCCTAGATTAGGAGAATTATGTGGCTGCCTGATCTACAGCAAAGAAATGTTAATTTTACAGTTTTAGCATTCATTTTACATGGAATGAATAGGATCAGTTAGTATTTATTCTTTCTTCTCTAATTTAAATCTCAGAATATGGATAATTTTTCCTGGTAGGACTAGGATATAATAAGCCATACAAAAAAGGAAAGGCTTTTTGTCTCTAAAATGTAAACAGATAAGCAATTTAAGCAGACAAAACCCTGCAAATTAAAAATTATTTCAAAATGCTACTCATGAAACAATCATCTTTTGGACATGCACTGTGGCCACCACCATACTGGCTTCGAAAATTATGTGTACTCACTGATGACAAAGAATTTGCTTATGGAAGTTTTCAGTTGGGTAGTTGGGTGGATTATATGTAAAACCCTTCCCATTTCTTTAATATTGTATTCTCGGTCTTTCAGACTAAATCATTGCTCAACTTTCATTAAATCTTTGCTTTTTTGTTGCAAAGGCATTTTCGGTCCAAGTCAACAAAATTTTTGAGACTGTACATGCAAATCCTAAGCAGTTTTGATCTGTCCAAAAGTAATTTAAAAAATGTTCCTTTTCTTCTCTAATCAGTTTGCCACTGTGATCAGTTCGAAGAAAAAAAAAGGACCCAAGTCTTGAGAAGAAATCCAGGAATCACTCCAGAGTTTCCTATATTCCTTGGGTTCATGAAACTTGAGTAAGTGACTAGCTTCTAAACGACAAGTCTATGAGCTCCACAGTACAAGTATGTTTATAATAGGACTCACATCCGTAGTTGCCCATTTGAAGTTAGTGATCTACAAAAGAGCTTTGGAAAGGGCCCGGTGAGGGCTGTGGAGGACTTGGAGTCTCTCTGGAAATCAGCTGGTGCTTTGCTCCGGGAGACTGTGGCTATTACAGCAAAATAATGGCCTCTAAATATGCCCATATCTTAATTCTCAGAACCTGGGAATGTTAAAGTATTACATGGCAAAGAAGGATTAAAGTGGTAGATGGAAATAAGCTTTGCCATCAGCTAACCTCAAAACAGTGAAGCTAGTTTGTTTTACTCAAGGAGGTCCAATGTGACAATACAAGGCCCTGAACACAGATGAGAGCAAGGCGGAAAAGTCAATGTCTCAGTGAGGCAGTGTAAGCAACATTTGCCTGGCTATCGCTGACTGTGAAGATGAGAAGGGAAAAAAACTGCAGGTAGTCTCTAGAAGCAGAAGAGCAGGAAAGTAGATAATTCCCTAGAGCCTACAGAAAGAATACAGCCTAGGAAACCTGACTTTCAGCCCAGTGAAAATCATTTCACACATCCAACACACGAAACTGTAAGATAATAAATTTGTGTAGTTCTATAGCAGTAATTTTGTAATAAAATTATTACAACAGCCACATGCACCCTGAAATTGGTCTTAATATATCTTTTTGGTTTTAGAAAGAAGCTTGAAATGCAGATTTTTTAGTGAAAGCCAGTAGGTTTTAAACTTTGACAGTTACTGTAAATGTTATCATTAATTTTTAAGCTGTGTAGGGTAAATGAGCAATGCTGTGAGCTGCTAGTTTGTAATTCCTGGTGTATATAATTTTATATCTCTTGGTTTTATATATATATATATATATTTAGAGAGAGAATGCATGTATATGTATATGTACAGAAAGAGAGCTAAAATCATTATTTACAATTATTTTTCTCTCCAAATTATTTCTCAAGTCATATAGACTTATTTCAGTAAATAGAAACAATCTGGTACATGACAAACAGCAAAGAATAGAGTTGAAAAAAATCATGCAAACTCAATATCCACCAAGCAAAGTCCACCAGAAACCTGTCTATAGTTAAAGAAAGTGGAGCTTTCACTTGCATCTGCGAGGAAGTTTTCAAGCAATAGAGAATCATGGTGTGTATGTCTTGGTATGAAGGAACAGGGGGAGACAGGACTTGGGACAGATCATTTTGAGGAAAGAAAAAGAAATGAGCTCTCATTTTCAACTGTGTGATGCCAGAAATTCTCATATAGTCATGATGACTATTAAAGTAGTAAAGGGTAGGGCCAGGGATTTAGCTCAGTGGTGCCGCTGCCTGCCTCGCAAGCGCAAAGTCCCGAGTTTGATCCCCGGTACCAACAAACAAAAAAACAACAACAAAAAAACAAAATGAAAACTAAAATAGTAAAGTGTAAAGGAGGACCAAACTGTATAATAGATAATGTGAAATAGGAAGAAAAGGTCCATAGGGGAAGGGAAAGGGGTGGGGTAGAGGAAAGGAAAGAAGAGAAAGGAAAAAACAGAAACAAAGTCTTTGCAAATAGGGAGCAGTGGAGGGGTGGAGGGGTGCACCAAGATATATCATGTACAAGTACAAACTCCCAATGATGAACGTCATCATCATATTGTACACCTAAAATTAACTTGATGAATTAAAAAAATAGCATATGGATGAGTGCTTAGTATATTACCTCGTGAATACTGGTTACATGTTCATGAATTAATAATTAAAAATTAGGCTTGTACTTTAGTTTTGTATTGATTATTTACTTCATATAAAGTTTTCTTGCTTCCAGTTCTGGATTAAGGAACCGAAGATGTTGCATCCGAGGGAGGAGCACCACTGCTCTGCTGTTGGAGCAGCCCACTGGGATTGCAGTCTCAGTCCCAAGAAAGAGAGGGATGAAGTTTAACTAAAGGAAGACCCTTATTTGTAAAGATAGAAAGGAAGGTGGCAGATAGACAGCTACCCTGACAAGGGAGAGTCAGGGTAGGGGCCTCTGGAAAGATGGAGAGCCCGTGAGCCTTTGTTTTGGGCTGCTTTTAGAGGGGGTCAGAGCCTGCTCCCCCTACCTGGAACTTGCCATAACTAGATGGGCTTCTGGCCACCCCTGTCTAAATCATCCATTCCGGTGGTCTGTGAGCAGCTTCTTTCTGTTTGTTTACTTGTACTTGACCTACTTTTCAGTCTTATCTTTGGGGTGGGTGGTCAGTTGGCAAGAGGGTGCCTTATTCATGGTTAACTTAGAGCTAGTAAGGGGGCATATGGATGGCTATTGTTGTCTACAATTTTATGATGAATACAATGACTCTAGGGTAGAGAATATAATGATCCTGGAGTGAATAAATAAATACACACACACATATATATACATATATATATATACACACACACATATATATATATGTTTAGGTATGAATACATACTGCCTTAAAGTTAAAATTAGTCACCCCCCCCATCGCTTTCCTTATATTCTATTAGAGGTGGGGGCACCTTACTGTTTGTGCACTTTTCTCTCTATTTTTTTTCCTCTGTGTTCTGCCTATCATATCTTTTTCTAGTCTTTTGATGCAACTCCCAAGGTCATTTGATGCCTTCCTTTGTTTGGTTTTTCTCTCCTTTTCTAAACCTATCCTTGACCTGCTTCTCAGAGGAATTTCTCTAGGAAAGTTTTCTTAAACTCCTTCTAGTCAAGATTAGCTAGAAGACCTAATGGAGCCCCTATTTTATTTTTTCCTACCTACAGAATCCTGCCCCTACATTTTCAGAAATCAACATTTTTCCAATCACTACCAATTACAAAATGTTATTTTTATAAATTTATCTAAGATACAGTTCAAACACAAATGTCAGTTTTTTGAAGAGATTGAAGAAATCTAACATTTTGAGTTGATAACAAATCATCTTGACAAAATGTGCATACATCTTTCAAATAATGTTCCATAGTGAGAATACAATGCACTTCCTGTGAGTAGTCATAGAAATGGTAGTTAAGAAGATATGCACAGTCAAATGATGAAAGTGATTAATTTACTTTTATTTTAATTACAAATACCATATTATTGATCAACCCCTATATGTTGAATACCATGTTTGATGTCTAGGATAAAAGTTCTGATGAACATGGAGATTGAAGTAAATGGAACATGAAAGGCTATAAAATTATTTTAAAGCAGGAAAAATCGGATATAAATATTATCTTTAAGCACTCATTCTCCAATGAGCTAATTGTTGTGGTTAATTTTTTGTCAACTTGACAAGACAGTAGTGACACAATATTTTTTTAAAAACTATTCCAGATGAGGGTGACTTTTTGGATAAGATTAACATTTAAACAGATAGTCTTTAAGTAGAGCAGGTTAATAATACTGTGAATGGGTCACTCCTAGTCAGTTGAATTCCTTCATAGAATAAAGCCTATGCCCACTCCCAGGCAAGAAGGGATTCTACAAGCAGACAGAAGAACTCAAAAGTTGGCTTTTCCCTGAGTCTCCAGCTCACTAGGCTACCCTACACTTCATTACAGCAACCTTAATTATTACATGAAATAATTCCTTAAAACCCACCTCTCCCATTCTCTTGTCTAGTGAGCCAGTCCTTCGGAAATGAACATACTTGTAGAATTCTGAGATCTGTCTCCACATGCTTGGTTCCTACTCTCTATTCATGTCCACCACAGTGAAGATTCTGCTAGTTTCACATAAGTCCTCTCTCATTTTTGAAATTTCAATTTTAAAATGTACACCTAAAAAGTTGTTTTTATATGTGTATGAAAATTGCATTCTGCTAGAACAGTGTAATGTGTGGTCTTCACCCACTGAATTGGGCTCTCAGGCTTATTTCTTTTTTAATCCTGGAAATTTAAATCCTCTGTATCTGGGAAATTATCTGGTAAATTTTCATTGATGATTTATTTCCCTCCTTGCTTTAAAAAAATTCTTGTTCATCTCCTTTACTTTTCCTCAATATTTTTGTACTCTGTATTCCTTCATTTCCTTTACTTTATGAGTACTCTACTCATGAAATAATAACAATTGTTGATGTTGATATATTGCCTAATAAGAAGTTCCTTGCCATTTAATCATTAACTTCTCACAACCCTATTAGATAAGAAGGCTTATTATTTTCATTCTGGAAATGAGGAAAATTAGCTATAAATAGATCAATTAAATAAAATATATTGCTAGCAATCTAGATCCAAAATCTATTGTCTCAAACTTTAGAACATGTAATACTGGCTTGTGTAATCATAAAGAAGTAGTAACTACAATTCTGATTGGGTGATCTCAGAGTCTAGATAGGACTTGTCAATTTGACTTTCACTGTAGGATCATCTGAGAAGTCACCATGGAACATCAATGCCAGTATCTTTTTGTTTTCCCTCTTTGGGACTAGAAAAGTGCAGTATTCCTCCCCTACACTGTAAAGCTCTGACTGTCAGTTTTCTGGGAGCTGAGAGAGCAAAAAGAGTTGGGGGTGTTCGGTATTCAGCACCCTTTCTTGGCAAAACTCAATCTCTGAAATGAAAGTCAGGAAGAAAAATTTGAGACAGAGCGGATGAAATAAAATTAAGTGATACAATGCACCATTTTTTTGTCTCTATTTACCAAGATTGTGTCTTACATTTTTTTTATCACCAATCCCTATTATTTTTTACAACTCGTTCTGATAGGCATATGTATCGAGGCTCCTTTGAAATTTTTCTTCCAAAGGTCATTGGGACATCTGTGTTGCTAGTGTCAAGGGCCCTTCTACTTTTCCCTACTCTTAGACACTATTGACACAGTTGACAATTTCTTTGTTTTTGTACCTTTCTTTTAACTTCTATAAAAACATACTTATTTCCTTTTAAATTTATAGACTACTTGTGTTAAATATATAGGATGTTTTGCCCACATTTCATTATACCTTAATATTATGGAGTTTTGCTGATCTGGGAAAGACTGCCTTTCTCAGGAGTAGCTAATTCTTAGGAAAGCAAGCAGTTGCCTTCTGAGAACATCTGTTGTATACAAATCAAACATTCCAAAGCCCATAACCAAAAACATTTCCTTTATATTGCAATCACAGCTATTTAACAGTCCAGGACCATATTTCTCTGCCCTAATCATGCAAGTACTACACAAGTAGGGCTAATCTCTGCGCCCAGAGCCTGTAGAAAAGTATCCAAGTTAGCCAATCTTGAACCTGCTTCTTCTGTCTTGCCCACTCTCTTCTGTTAAAAAAAAATATGGAGATTTTTGACCCAACTTTCCTTTGGTCCTTCTGCTTCCTGACTAATGCTTGTGTTTCTCCCTGTGACCCTGCCTAGTACCATATGCCTCCTCTTTCTAGGGAATCAGTAAATATGAGAACACTTCTTTCAGGACAGTAACTTATGGCTGAGTGTCTTATCCTTTCTGATAAAGACAAAGCCCAGGTACATTTTATTTCATTTTTTTTAATTTTTATTTATTTTTTCTTAAATTCTTTTATGGGTACATTTTAGGTATACAACACAATTACATTTCTCATTGGGACCTTGTACCTTTACATAATGCATCTTGGTTCTTATTTTTTCCCCATTCCTTGCCCTCCCTTCACCCCCTCCACCCTTCCCTATTTAAAAAGACTTTATTTCTATTTTTTCCATTTCTCATCATTTTTCCTTTCCCTTCTTTCCTTTCCCCTGCCACTCCCACTACCTCTACCCCTTTGGACATTTTCTTCCTATTTTGCATTATCGATTATTCATTCTAATCATTGGTACATTTTAGGTATACAATATAATGACATTCATCGTTGGAAATTTGCACCTTTACATAAACTTTGTTGATTCTTATTTTTCAGCCTTGCCCAGCCCTCACTTCAACCCCTAGATTCCTCCCTATTTAGAAATATTTTGTTCCTATTTTTCCATTTTCTCATATTAAACCCATTCCCTTCTATCCTTTCCACTAGCCCTCCCACTTCTTTCCACTTTTCCCCTTTTCTTCCTATTTCACATTACCTATTATACATTTTAGTCCTTATCTACACTTTCAGTTTCTCACACCAGAGAAACTATTTGGTATTTATACATGTGTGTCCTATTTATTTCACTTAAGAGTATCTCCTCAATGTCCATCCACTTGGCTATAAATGTCTCTAATTTCTCATTTTTTATGGCTGAGTAGTACTCCATTTTACTTAAAAAACCACATTTTCTTGATCCAGTCTCCAGTTGATGGGCATTTGGGCTGTTTCCAAGTTTCAGCTATAACAAATTGGGCTGCTATGAACATGGGTGCACATATATCACTGTGATATGATTCTTTTAATTCTTTGGGGAAGATCCCCAGCAGGGGAATAGAGGGGTCAAATGGGACTTCCAGTCCTAGTTCTTTGAGGTATCTCCATACTGATTTCCACAGTGGTTGCACCAGTCTACACTCCCACCAGCAGTGGAGCAGGGTTCCTCTTTCCCCATAGCCCCGCCAGCATTTGTTATTGGTTGATTTCATGATAGCAGCCATTCTTTCCGGAGTGAGATGGAATCTCAGTGTTGTTTTCATTTGTATCTCTTGAATGACCAGTAATGTTGAACATTTTTTCATGTATTTATTGCTTTTTCTACTTCCTTGTCTGAAAAATGTCAGTTCATTTCAGATACCCATTTTCAGAATTGGGGAGGTCTGATCTTTTTAAGTTCTTTATAAATTCGAGATAGTAGACCTGTGTCTGAGGAACAGCAGGTGAAGATTTTTTTCCACATTGTGGGTTGTCTCTTCCCACTGCTGGTGGTTTCTCTTGCTGTGCAGAAGCTTTTTAATAAGAAGAGATCCCATTTGTTGATTGTTTGTGCTAGTTCACGGGCAACTGGGGTTTTGTTCTTAAAATCTTTTCCTACACCGATGTCTTCAAGGGTTCTACTTAACCTCTGTTCCAACTGATTCAGAGTTTCTATTTTAATATTTAGATCTTTAACCCATTTTGATTTTAGTTTAGTGCATGGTGAGAGATATAGGTCTAGTTTTAATCTTTGGCAAGTTGAAGCCCAATTTTTCCAGCACCATTTATTAAAGAGGCCATCTTTCCTCCAGTGAGGGTGTTTGGCTCCTTTGTCAAAGATGAGATGGCTGAGTGTGTCTAGCATTGTTTCTGCATCTTCTAATCTGTTCCACTGGTCCTCAGGTCTGTTTCTTTGCCAGTACCATGCTGTTTTTATCACAGTAGCTTTGTAGTATAGCTCCAGGTTGAGGATAGTGATACCCCCTGCCATGTCTCTGTTACCTAGAATTGTTTTTGCTCTTCTGGGTCTCTTCTTGTTCCAAATGAATTTTTGGATTGTTTTCTCAAGGTCTATGAAGTATGCTTCTGGGATCTCAGTTGGAATCTATATAGCAGTTTTGGAAGTATGGCCACTATATTAATCCTTCCTACTCAGGAGCAGGGGATGTCTGTCCATTTTCTGATATCATCTTCAATCTCTCTTTTCAGAATGCTATAGTTTTCAGAGAAGAAGTCTTTGATTTCTTCCATTAGGTTGATTCCTAGGTATTTCAGTTTTTTGGATGCTATTGTGAAAGGAAATGTTTGCCCTATTTCTCTCTCAGTGAGTCTGTCATTGGTGTAGAGGAAAGCTATTGATTTTTGTGTGTTGACCTTGTAACCAGCTACTTGACTGAATTTGGTTATTAAGTCTACAAGACTTTTGGTGGAGTTCTTGGGGTCTTCTATATAAAGTATCATGTCATCTGCAAATAATGACAATTTGACTTCTTCATTTCCTATCTTTATTCCTTTTATTTTCTTCTCTTGTCTAATTGCCATGGCTAATGTTTCCAGAACTATATTGACCAAGAGTGGTGATAGTGGATATCCTTGTCTTGTTCCTGATGTTAGTGTGAAGGATTTCAGTTTGTGACCATTTAGTATGATATTGGTTGTTGGTTTTTCATAGATGGCTTCTATCAGTTTGAGGTAGAGACCATCTATGTCAATTTTTTGTAGGGTTTTTATCATAAATGCATGTTGGATTTTGTCAAATGCTTTTTCTACGTCTATGGAGATAATCCTATGGTTTTTGTCCTTGGCTCTATTGATATAGTGTATTACATTGATTGATTTGCATATATTGAACCATCCCTGCATCCCTGGGATGAATCCCACTTGATCAGGGTGTATGATCTTCTTGATGATCTTCTGCATTCTGTTTGCCAGTATCTTATTAAGGATTTTTGCATCTATGTTCATTAGTGAGATTGGCCTATAGTTCTCCTTTTTGGTTGGGTCTTTCTCTGCTTTTGGGGATCAAGGTGATGCTTGCTTTCAGGAAGGAATTTGGGAGTATTGTTTCCCTTTCAATTTCATTGAAGAGTTTAAACAGTAGTGGCAGCAGTTCCTCTCTAAATGTCTTGTAGAATTCAGCAGTGAAGCCATCAGGGCCCGGGCTTTTCTTAGTTGTTATGTTTTTAATTATGTTTTCAATTTCATTGGTTGATATTGGGTTGTTTAGAATTTTTAGGTCTTCTTCGTTCAACTTTGGTAATTCATATGTATCTAGGAATCTGTCCATTTCTTTTGTGTTGTCCATCTTATTGGTGTATAGGTTCTGGAAGTAGGTATTGATGATCCTCTGGATTTCTGCTGGGTCTGTTGTCATTTCACCCTTTTCATTCCTAATTGTATGGATTTGGGCCTTTTCTTTCCTTTTTCTGATAAGGTTGGCTAAGGGTTTGTCAATTTTGTTGATTCTTTCAAAGAACCAACTCTTGGGTTCATTGAATATTTGTATCTTTCACTTAGTCTCCATTGCATTGATTTCTCCTCTGATCTGTATAATTTCCTCCCTTGTATGAACTTTGGGTTTGTCTTGCTCTTCCTTTTCTAGAAGCTTGAGGTTCAGCATCAGGTTGTTTAATTGGGCTCATTCTGTTTTCCTAATATGCATATTCACTGCTATGAATTTCCCTTGTAACACTGCTTTCATTGTGTCCTATAGATTCTGATATGCTGTATTGTCATTGTCATTTAATTGAAGGAACTGTCTGATTTCTTCTTTAATTTCCTTTGTGGCCCATTGGTTACTCAGAAGTGGGTTGTTCAATTTCCATGTGTTTGTGAAATTTTTCGAGTTTCTTTTGCTATGGATCTCCAATTTCATTGCACTATGGTCTGATAATATACAGGGGATAACTTCAATTCCTTTGCACTTACTTAAACATGTTCTATGTGTGAGTATGTGGTCTATGTTTGAGAATGACCCATGTGCAGCTGAGAAGAATGTGTAATCTGATTTTGTGGTGTGGAAGACTCTGTAAACATCTCTTAAGTTCATTTGTTCAAGAGTTCTATTGAGTTCTAGCATTTCATTACTTACTTTTTGTCTAGTTGATCTGTCTATTTGTGACAGTGGGGTGTTGAGATCCTCCACTACAATTGTATTAGTGGATATATGACCTTTCATGTCCATTAGTATTTGTTTTATATAGTTGGGTGCACTAGTGTTTGTTGCATAGACATTTATGATTCACATCTCTTCCTCTTGGATTCTTCCCTTTACAAGGATGTAGTGTCCTTCTTTGTCTCTCTTAATCAGTTTTGGTTTGAAATCTACTTGATCTGCAAAGAGGATAGCTACTCCTGCTTTTGGGGGGGGGGGGTTCCCATTGCATGGAGTATTGTTTTCCACCCTTTAACTTTCAGTCTATGAGTTTCCTTTTGAATTAAGTGTGTTTCTTGTATGCAGCATATTGTTGGATCTTGCTTCTTGACCCATTCTGCCAGTCTATTTCTTTTGATTGGTGAATTGAGACCATTAACGTTGATGGTTATAACTGAAACGTATTGACTTGTCATTGCCATGACTTTTTCTTTTTGTTGCATTCTCCCCCTTTACATTTAATTTCTTGTCATCCCAGATGGGTTCATTGTGCTTTGCTTCCTGGGATTGTGATCCTCAATGTCTGTTCCTAGGCTATTGTGTAAAATTCTTTGGAGTGCTGGTTTGGTATTCAGGAAGTTCCTAATGTGCTCTTTGTCATGAAAGTATCTTATTTCTCCATCCATTTTTGAAGGATAGTTTTGCAGGGTACATCAATCTGGGTTGGAGGCTGTTTTCTTTTAGGGCTTGGAATATGTCGCTCCAAGATTTTCTTGCCTTGATGGTTTGTGTTGAGAAGTCTGCTGTGATTCTGATGGGCTTTCCTTTGTATGTGATTTGTTTCTTTTCTCTAACTGCTTGTAGAACTTTGTTCTTCTGTTGAGTTTCTGGAATCTTATCAATTATATTCTTATGTGTAGATTTTTTTTTTGATCAAGGCTATTTGGAGTCCTATATACTTCACTTATCTGTATGTCAAGTTCTTTTCCCCTGCTTGGGAAGTTTTCTGCCGTTACTTCTGTGAAGAGTTTTTTATGTCCTCTGCACTCTCTCCTGTTTCTTCATTGACTCCAATCAGTCTTATGTTATTCTTCTTTGCATCGTCTAGCAGCTGCTATATTGATTTCTCTTGTTCCCCTATAATTCTGAAACAATTTTTCTTTTCCTGGTCATTAATTGCAATCTTATCTTCTATATCTGAAATTCTGTCCTCACATGTGCTCATTCTGCTGTGTAGACTTTCAATGGAGGTTTTCATCTCCTGGAAATCTATTTGCATCTGTTTTATAGATTCCATTTGTTTCTTATGTTGGGATTCCATTATGTTCCTCAGCTCCTCTCTAGATTTATTAATCATGTCTTGCAGTAGGAGCACAATTTCTCTTGTTATCTGAGAAATTATTTCTGATTTCATTTTTTCCAGATACCCTTTTGTTGCCAGTTCAGTGGGTCCAGGTGGTTGAGTATCAGAGTGCTCCATCTCATTTCCCTTTGGGGTTGCTGTAGGTGATCTGGAAGTCTGGTTTTGAGACTTATTTATGTGTTTTCTCATTTCAACTGGGGGTCGGGAGGGTGCTGTTGCTGTCTGCACAGCTCACCTCCTCTGAGTTGGGAGAGGTGGGCCAGGGGCCGGGAGCGGTGGTAGTTATGATGGCCTGGAAGCCCCTTCCTCTGGACTAGGAGCAGTGGCATGGCAGCTCAGAAGCCCCTACCTCTGGGCAGGAATTCTTTAAATGTTAAGAACTTGATTAGCTCCAGTACAGTGGTCTGGTGTTCTGGTGTCCTCTGCGTCTTTGTAGTGTGGAACTAGGTGGCTGTACAGAGAAGAGGCCAAAGGGGGGGGGGTCCAGTGGATTCCTGCTGGGGCGTAGGCTGATTTGGTGTTTTCAGCGGGACTGGAGACCTCTGGACTGCATCCACAGACCTGCCTGTCTGCAGCGGGCTGGCTCAGTGTTTTCAGCGTGACTAGCCCAGGTACATTTTAAAACACCGTGTCTTTGCATTTCCTTTTAACAGGGTTCTTATGATCTGTTAAAGCAACATCTGTTAGCTTGATCACAATATGTTCCTAAAATTTTATCTCTATTCTTTCAATAGTCCCATTTGTGCATTTTCACTTTATATTTCTCCAAATCTCCATTCTTGATTTTTTTTGCCCTAGGATTTATGCATCCAACTTTTTAATGGCCAAACTCTCTGTGTTAGACTAAAATGATTTTGAAACAAATCATGGCCACATAAAGTTCTTGATATTTTTCCCAAATGTATTTTTTCAAGATATTCATAACAAATTTACTCTCAATTCGTCAGATCAAATCTTGCAATTATTCCTGAATATATTTCATTTTCTACCTGTCAATTTCCTGGCTGCCACCAACCAGGCTAATAGCATGTCCCATCTGGACTGCTGCAATAGCAGCCAGAGTGAGCTTAGAATTTAAACCATGGCATTTCCCTGCTACTCACTGCACATTATACATTGAGGACAATTAAGAAAATATAAATGTTGGTCTAAAACCTTCTAGAATTTCAACTCTCTAGCCTTGTCAATTCTTCTAGCTCTCTAACATTCATATTAAATTCTGGCCACTCAGGCCTTGTTGCTGCTATGTAATGTGTTCAGTAATTGTGAGTTGTCAACTTGACTTGAGCGAGAACCTCCCAGTAGACTGCTAAATTCTGGGTGCGTCTGTGGATGACTGACATGTAGAACAGCAACCTGAGCTAGCACCAATCAATACAATAGGCTTGTAGCTTGAGCAGAATAAAAAGGGAAAGAAGAAGGAAGTGTTTCTCTTTTTTCAGAAAAGCTCCAGTCTTTGGCATTTCCTTTGGACATCGGTCTCCCATTCCATCAGCCTGCCAGCACAGATCTTTTGACCTTCTGCTATAGATTATTGCCAGTGACTCTGCTCTAAGTTTCTAGGCTTTGATCCTCAACTGCTACTGAATTCTCCAGATCTCCAGCATGCAGTCAGTCATTTTGGATTCTTCTCTCTGGAGTTTTGCAGACAAACACTGGGACTCTTCTGATTCTCTAATCCTGCAGCTTACTTCATGAGTCCCTTGTATAATCATACATGTATTTTTTATTGAATTTTTCCTTTAAAAAACTAACTAATGCAGCCCACAATCAAACCACTACTGCTTACAATCAGGCCCAATCTATTTTACCAAGTTTATACTTGATAATTTTCCTGCTGTTGACTGATACCTACAGAAATTTTCATGATCTTTTCCTCCCAGTCATTCAGGTTGTAGCCTAACATAAACCCTGCAGACTTCTCTCCTCATGATTTTATGTTGTTATATTATCTGTTGCTTTCAAAATCATTTTGCTTCCTTGTTTGACCAGTGTCAATACGGTATAAGGTGTTACCTGTCAACTGGGACTTAATTCTAAAGTTTATAATTTTGGCATATAGTAGTTTTTAAATAAATGTTTAAAGATTGAATGAGTAAACTGCAGATACATTTATCTTTAAATGTACCTGGATTTTAATTTTTTGTGTGTGGAGTATTTATTAACATTGTAGTAACCTTTTAGTCCCTATGCCTTATTTAAACATTTCACTATTCTGACATTTTCTGATATTTGAGAATTTCTGTCCAATTCTCTCAAACTCATTTTATCCTGAAATGTAAAGCTCAATGTATTTGCTTTGTGATTCTTTCTTGTTCACTGAGGCATGTTTATGTCATACCAGGCTTATCTTTGAGTA
Source organism: Heterocephalus glaber (assembly GCF_053883595.1). Classification (NCBI taxonomy): domain Eukaryota; kingdom Metazoa; phylum Chordata; class Mammalia; order Rodentia; family Bathyergidae; genus Heterocephalus; species Heterocephalus glaber. The sequence continues at coordinate 30,868,095 of NW_028258344.1, read as the reverse complement.
AAACAGTTTCAGAGAGGTACAGGATGTCTTAGAAAATAACAATAAACACTGAAGGGTATTTGAAAAACTTTCATCAATGTTATAACCCAAGTCTGTAAAGAGCAGATCATGAATACAGAAGATTTAAAAAATTATTTTAAATATCCTAATCTTTTAATTAATATTTTCTCACAGTTTCATACAGCGGAATTGATATTAAGGAATTTTTTTGGAATATCTTGAAACCAGTTTTTTCCTTTAAGCATTTTATCTGAAAAATAAAAATAAAATAATTATGATTTGTATTGCATTAGAACCAACATGTATACATTGTTAAATCCGTAATTAAAATGGTGAACATTAATTTGATTGCACAGTGAAAATTCTACTTTATCTTGTAAAATTTCCAAGTATTTAGACAGATAAGAGGACAGAAAGGAGTTTTGCTGTTTAAAAAAGTTTAACAGACAATAAACATTTTAGAGAAATTATATATCATCTAATTTGCATTACAATTTGAAATTTGCACGCCACCTGGTGGCCACTTTGGTCCCGTAGGGGTAATAAGACAGATACAGTTGGTTTTAAAAGGCCTTAATCTTCACTTTTGTGTATGCATATATGTTTTCAAAATTTATGCTACTCATTGTCTTGCCTATTATGTTCTTGTAATCAATAAATTACAAATATTTTACAACATAGACCAATAAGTTGTAGTAAGAAATATTTTAATTATTATGACTTTCTTGGTTCTATCCATCCTAACTTTTTAAACGTTTATCACAGGAAATGAAATTGATTAAAATTCAGTGACAAGATATATTTTTAAAGCTCCCTCTGTAGTATTTTCTCAGTTTTGGACCACAACTTGCTATTCTCATGCTGTTGTCAAATTCTGAAGAGACGTAGTTCTGAAAAAAAGATGAACAACGTGTCCCTGGGTTTAGAGTGTACCTTCATAACAAGAAGGATGGCAAATTAAAGCTGCATACCACATACAATGTTGTTGTCACTGTTTTATACACCTTACATTAATCCTCTCAGTTGCTTAATATTAATATTAATATTAATATGCTCACTTTACAGAGAGGCAAATGGAAGCACCCAATGATATTAAGCGGCAGAAGACATTTAGGTAATACACATTACAGAGAGATTTATGAACTCAGAAAATAATTGTTAGTGCAAAAGTTCTAAACTATTCTTTCAAGTTCCAGCATTTTTCAAAAGTCTAACTTAAATTCTCTTCTGAAACTCAAGGGAAATTCTTTGCTACACATGTGTAAAAATTTAAAAAAGAAAAGAAAAGAATTACATAAGCCCAAGGTACTTTGGCATGGGGTAAACATTCTTATTTCAAAATGGAGGAACACAGGAATAGAAGAGAATTTGTTCCAATAAAGACTGACATCCATTGGAGTCCTTGTTTCCAACTGAAGCTTTCTGAGGCTGACTTTGTGACATTTTCATACCTGGATATAACATACTTTGAACATATTTATTTAGTTTTTATTATGAAGGTACTTTGGCTAGGTTAGTTTTTTGTTTGTTTGTTTTGTCTTTAAAGATGTTTCCACATATTCTTTGAGCTGCAATTCCTTTGGTTTAAATTCAACCGTTAGTGTTGTTTCCTTGAGGTAATGCATCCTTTTGCTTTCTCATTCTTCTTTTTTTTTTCTTTCAATTTATATGTTAAAATCATTTTATGATAAACCTAGGTGTTAAGTTTATTTATCCTTCTAGGTAGATTATCATTTAATCTGTGTCTTTAATGTTTTTCATGATTTTGCAAATGTTTTGGTCACTGTATTTTCAAATTATTTTAATATTTTACTGAATATAAATTATACACATGATAAAAAATGACAAGTAAAAATTTTCATGTCTCATTTGACCCTGGATCACATTTCAGAATTTGCACTCTTTCTTTTTACTCTCCTCAGTTAAATTTAGATTTTTTTAATTGATCTAATTAAAATTCTACTAAATCTGTTGATTCACTTTTTAATCAATAGAGTTTAATAATATTTAATTTTAAAATTTCAGTTTAATTTTTATTTATGAGGTCCATCTTCAAGTGTGATTTCTACCTTTTCTTCTATGTTTAAAATATACTAGTCATAGCTTTTCCCTATAGCTTTATTATTGTTGTGATTAATATATTGGCATCAATTTAGCATATTGTCTAATAGCCTCAGTATCTGTAGAGCTCATAGATTTTACCACCACATCCTGTTGTAGCTATTTCTTCGTATCTTTTAGGATAACTTCTTTATTTTAATATAAAACTATAGAAATTGTCCATAAAGTACAATTTACTCTTTGAATCATGATAATTTGCCTCAGAGGATATCTAGATATCTGCCAGAAATTGGCCAAATTAGAGGCAAATCACTTTAATCTGGTCAAGCATTGACTTGATTAAAAGCTGTGTTTCAGCATCATTGTTCTTCTTTGTCTCTTTTGGTTGAATTCTCTATATTGGTTTGTTCTTCCTTATTGGAGCTGGCCCATAGGAGTACCAATTGGAAGTCTAGCCTTGATTGCTAGGGCCAATTTTCTTTGGAAGGCACTGAACTCTGATTTACACCTCCTCATCCATGAGGGACTACTGCAGTCCCCGATTAATTTTTAGACTATTGTAAGTCAATTTTTATGTAAATTCTTGTGCACAGTTTAGGAATTGGCAGACTCACTTTTTTACGATTATTTTCTTTTGGATCTTGTCTTTTAATGTGGTGGCTGGCTAGGTAACTACAGCTACCACTTTTTGTGTTCTCAGACTCATGAGACTGTGGAAAGCACGGAGCTGTAATTTATTGCTTGGCTTGAGCACAAAAAGTGACGGGCAATTTGAGGTTCATCATAATATATTTTCTTTCTTTTCAATCATCTTGCTTGTTACTTGGTGGAGGTGAGAGTGGCAAGAGTGATGCTATCTCTGCATGTTCTCTGGCTTGTTCTTTTTGCTGGTGAGAATATTGACACAACATATGCTAACGTTTTTTAGGGCTGGACCTATAGAAACTATATAAACCGAAACCCCCACACTACCTGTCACAAAATGTACTCTTTATTTTCAGGGGTCCTAACTTCTATAAATTTTGGCATTCCTATGTCTTATCCTAATTGTCAGTTCTCAGTTCTAAGAACTACATTTTCAAATAAGGAAGATGAGCTGCAGAGAACTGTGAGGATGACACTTGTTACTATTATGTTCAATTTCATTTGATGTCCTGAGTTTGATACTATATGTGTTCTTTATTATATAACCCCCACCAGTAATAGTAAAGAATATTCCAGATTTTATTGGCTAAAATATATTGTACACATCACAGAGTATTACTGAAGAATCACAAACATTTAGAATGTAGACTATCAAAAATCAAAGAAAAATGGTATCATATAGGAGTGTGCCTTTCATGGTTTACCCAGTAGTAGTACAGAAAGAATTGAAGACTATGAACTTAAATTCTCTCTACAAATGTTCCTGGAAAATAAATCTTAGTCTGTGAAGGTACAATTTTATAATGGATCATTTATTTCACTATTGTAGTCTATTCTACTCTCCAAAAGCTCTAGTTAATAGAAAGACACTGACCTTATATTGAACCCAAACCTTCTTCTCTGGTCTGAGAACTCTCCCTTGATCTTAGATGGATTATATTTAAATGTCCTTTAACTTGATGCTCTTCAGGTAGTTTAAGACAGCCATCACATTCCCTGTATTTTCATCTCCACAAGACACCACATTGCTGGTTTGGAAACTGGCACAGTTTGTTTGGGCTCTTTCCCTCTGGTTCACTTTTTTCTTGAAGTGGTCCAGCTTAGACATGCCCTTCCTGTGGCCGGGTCCCAATTGTACTACAAATTCATTTGTGGGATTAACAAATCAAAATGAAGCACTCTTCACAATTTGCAAAAAAATATTTTCTACATAATGCTACTAATTAAAGTTAGGATATAAATTAGCATCTGGCTATAATGCTGTTAACACATTCTGTGTCTACTCTCAGGTTAAGAAAATTAAGTAGATATTTCTACTAAAATACTATGTCCTTAGACTTCCTCTTTATTTTTTAAAATCATATTGTCCCAGTTAGATTTCATCTCCTAAGAATTAGTTATTTTTGCAAATTAAGAGGTTCACGGAACTTCTCTTTATCCTAAACCATTTCAAATATGCTAGAAACCCAGGTGCATTAAAAAATAAATAAACAAATACATTTTTGTTAGTGGATATCATTGCAGGTTGCTATGTAATGTAATGGAAAGTAACTGAAAGTCATTTTTGCTTATGTTTCTATAATTCTTCTTTAAAACCCAATATTTTGTTGTTTACTTTTCACTAAATAAAAGTCACTGTTACAATGAAAAAACTCATACATAGATTCAATCCATTTGAGAAAGTTTTGGTGATATTAAAATAGAAATAAAATATTTTAATTACATCTTTAGTCTAAGTAACTCACTGACATTATCACTTATTCTAACATCTATATCTATAATACAAATATGCTATTTATTGCATTAGGGCATTTATATGATAACAAAGTAAACTTTTACTGTATTAAAAACAATGTAATCTTGAACTGTTTCTCATCACTAAATCAAACTGGTAAACAGAAGAATTAGTAGGAAGAAAAGTGATTCTCCAAGGATATCCACATTCTAATATCCAGAAACTATAAATATATGAATTTATATTACAAAAAGGAAATTAAGGTTGCACATGTAATTAAAATTCTAATCTGCTAACTTTGGGATGGATACGTTATTATGGATTATCCAGGTGGGCATGATCTGATTACATGATTTTTAAAATAAATATATTTTTGCATATATAATTATTGTGTTCATTTTGGGAAATTTGTACATGAATTTAACATATCTTGATTATTATTATGTCCTTATTCCTCTAACCCCTTATCCATCTTCAAAAAGTCTGCTTCCTTTTTTCTACCATCTTTCTTATTTTATTCATTTACTTTTTTTTATTTTAGGTTTTCATATAAGAAAAACAGTGTGATATTTAACTTTCTGTGTCTTACTTCACTTAGCATTATGGTCTCAAATTCCCTTTGTTTTTCTGCAAATGGTATGATTAAATTCTTTTTTATGGCTGAATAATGCGTAACTAGATAGATGGATAGATAGATAATCACATTTTCTTTATCCATTCATCTGTTGAGAGACATTTATGCTTTTTCTCAAGCTTAGCCATTGTGCATTAAACTGTTATAAACATAGGTATGCATGTATCACTATTGTGTGATATCTTTAATTCTTTGGAGAATATACCCAGGAGCAGTATATGTGGGCCAAATAGAATTTCTATTTTTAGTTTACTGCCATAGTGACTTCCATTGTGGTGGCATTAGTTTATATCCCCCTACAGCAATGTATAAGGTTTTACTTTTCCCCATATAGTCACCAGGAATTGTTGCTTTTTCTGTTCTTAATGATAGTCTTCTGACTGGGGTCAGACTGAATCTCACAGTTGCTTTAATTTGGCATTTCCCTAATGCTAAAGATGATGAAAATATTTTCATGTATTATTGGCCTTTTAGGTTTCTTCTTTTGAAAAGTGTCTGTTGAGTTTATTTGACCATTTTTTATTGGTTCATTTGTTTTGCAGGGTTAATTTTCTGAGTTCTTTATATATTTTAGATATTTCTCTTCTATCTGAACTATAACTGGAAATTTTTTTATTATTTTGTAGGTTGCATTTTTACTTCAATAACCATTTCCTTTGCTATGCAGAAGCTCTTAATTTGACATAATTCTATTTGGTATTTCTTGATATTATTACCTGCGCTATTGAAATTCTGTTCAGAAAGTCCTTGCCTGTGTATATGGCTTCAATTGTTTCCCTTTGTTATTTTCTACCAGTTTCAAAGTTCCTGTCTTTGTAACTAGATCATTTGGTCGCTTGATTATTAAAAGTGGAAGATGAAGGGAGCAGAAGAATAATTCAGAAAAAGATGACATGAGGATTTGGCTCACTGTTGTTGGCTGTGACTATGCAGAAAGGATCACAAGTACAGAAATGAAGGCATCCAGCCAAAGCTGGTTATACCAAGGTAGCAACTGTATCTCCAGGTCTCCAGAGTTGAACCCAGTCCTGCCAGAAATTTGTTCTTAACCTGGTAAGAACTTCTGACCTCTATTATGGTAGGATAATAAATTTCTCCATGAGTATATGTTTTATACATTAGGTTTGTAATAATCTGATATGGTGCCAAATAGAAAGTGAATACATAGCCTTATACGAATTAGCACAAAATAAAGTCTATTTTATCTGGCAGTGTGATGACAATTAACTATAAACATGTATGTCAGGTAGGAAGAAGTTGAGCAAGAAGCAAAATTCTTTCACTATAACCTTTATAATGTAAATAAAATTTTAATTACATGTGATACCATAATGGTCTTGTCTGTTTCTGATATTTGTCAATGCTGCTTGATAGAAAACGAAAGAAGAGTATCAATTGACACTTAATATGCAGCCTGTACATTTCTTGAGGTCTTTGAAGCCTGCCATAAATATTTGACACACCAAATAAAACCCAAATTTGAATTAAAGAAATCTTTAAAAACTTTATACAGATCTGTATTTATCACTTTCCTGTCAGTAGGACAAAATGCTGAATACGCACAATTTAAATGGAAAAAGATTTACTTTGGGTCATGGTTTTCAGAGGAATTTTTTTTCATGGCCAACCGACTCCAAGGCAGAGATATCAGCATGGAAAGGTCAGGAAGAAGCCAGGTATTTACTCCATGGCAGGCAGGAAAAAGAGAAAAAGAGAGGAGGAGCCAGAGACAAGAATACATCCTTCCAGGTCACACTCCCAGTAACCCACCTTCCAACAGTGTAGATAGCTCCTGAATTCAACACTGAATGAATCCATTGATGAGTACTGTGCCCCCATCATCCAATCATTTCCCACATATATGGGACATTTGGAAAGAAAATTTATATCTAAACCGTAAGATTCAACTCCTGGCCCCAAAAGACTTATGTCCATCTCAATCAGCAAAATGCATTTAATCCCTCTCTAAGAGTTGCCAGACTCATAAAGGATTCACTATTGCAGAAAAGTCTATGTCCACAATCTCCTCTGAGATCCAAGACAAACTTACCTGTGAACCGCTACAAAAATCCAAAAGAAAGTCAAATATTTCCAGCATATAATGCTACAGGAGAAACATTCTCATTCCAAAAGGAAGAAGTAGTGAGATAGAAAGGAATGGGACAAAAGCAAGAGCAAATCCCATCAGAGAAAATGTTAAAACTTGTAGCTCCATGTCCAAAACTAGGGCAGATTGTGTTTAGATGTGAGCTCCGAAAGCTTTGGTGGTCCCAACTCTGCAACATTGCCAGTTACAGCCCATGTAGCCTCTCCCTTATGCTTGCTGCCTAGAACTTCTCTCAGTAGACTTTCCATTTTCCTGGTATCTCCAGCTTTCAAGGGGACTCCCCTGAACTTTTAGCTTCACTGTCATAGTTCATGCACTGCACTCACAGCTTCTTAACTGGCTTTCCAGGTTCCTCTGAAATATGTGTTAATATGGGTGTTAATATGCCTGCTTCCACAACTATTGCATTCTACATGATTGTAAAACCAGTACTACATAGATGATGCCATGTCTGCTGCCAGCTACATGATTAGCCAGGCCCCTTTGGATAATGGTGGCAATGGTCTCTTAGTCCCTGGATGATTGAACAAGGTAAAATGAATTCTCAGGAATCAGTTCCCTGAGTATTCCTCCTTGTGCAGGGGATTCAGAGCTCTCTTGTCAAATGAAACATCTGTACTTTTCCACCATTGAATCTGTGATGAATGAGGCCTCGCTGATTCCTAGGATACCCTCAAAGTATCTTTCTTAAACTCCTGATGCAAAATATTTGGATACTTTTTAATGTCAGTCTTTTCCGCAAGCAATTTTTCCTGAGTACCAACTTTGGAGGTATTCTCTTTTTGGCTACAAGCATTTTTTTTAAAGTTATTCAGCTCTGTGTTTGTCCTGATTCTCACTGTAAATCTGGCTGAAAGCATCCAGCAAATCAGATGTCATGTCATAGTCTGAATATTCAGCTGTTTTAATATTTTCTCTGCCAGATAAATTAATCCAGTAGTCTTTTTTTCCCTTTAATTCTTTTATTGTTACATTTTCGGTATACAATACATTTACACTTATCATTGGGTGCTTGTACCTGTACACGATGTATCTTGGTTCTTATTTTTTCCCCATTACTTGTGTGCCATTCACCCCCTCCACCCTTCCCTATTTACATAGACTTCCTGTCCATTTTTTTTCTTTTCTCATAATTTTTCCTTTCCCTTCTTTCCTTTGCCCTTCCCCTCCAACCACCCCTATTTGGGCCTTTTTTTTCCTATTTCAAATGATCAATTATTCATTTTAATCATTTTAATCCTTATTTACACTTTCAGTTTCTTACACTAGAGAAACTATTCGGTATTTAAATGTGTCTGTCCTATTTATATCACTTAAGAGTATGGCCTCAATATGCATCCATTTAGCTACGAATGTCTCTAGTTTCTCATTCTTTATGGCTGAGTAGTATTCCATTTTATAAAAAACAAAACACATCTTCTTTATCGAGTTTCCAGTTGATGGGGACTTGGTCTGTTTACAAGCTTTAGCTAGTACAAACTGTGCCACTATGAACATGGGTGCACATATATGTCTGTGGTATGATTCTTTTAATTATTTTGGGAAGAAACCCAGCAGGGGAAGAGCTGGGTCAAATGGGACTTCCAGTCCTAGTTCTTTGAGGTATCACCATACTGATTTCCACAGTGGTTGCACCAGTCTGCACTCCCACCAACCATAAAGAAGGGTTCCTTTCTCCCCACACCCCCTCCAGCATTTGTTATTGGTTGATTTCTCACTAGCAGCTATTCTTTCTGGGGTGAGGTGGAATCTCAATGTTGTTTTCATCTGCATCTCTCAAATGACCAGTGATGTTGAACATTTTTTCATATATTTATTTGCTGCTTTTACTTCTTTGTCTGAGAAATGTCTGTTCATTTCAGATGCCCATTTTTTGAATTGGGTCTTTGAATTTGGGGGTCTGATTTTTTTCAGTTCTTTATATACTCTAGGTACAGCTGGTAAATTTTTTTTCCCACATTGTAGGTTGTCTCTTAGCTCTGTTGGTGGTTTCTCTTGAAGTACAGAAGCTTTTCAATAAGATGAGATCCCAGTTGTTGATTCTTTGCACTAGTTCCCATGCTACTGAGGTTTTGTTCAAAAAGTCTTTTGCTATGCCAATATCTTCAAGAGTTCTACCTAACTTATCTTCCAGTAAGTTTAGTGTTTCTGTCTTAATATTTAGATCTTTAATCCACTTTGATCTTAGTTCAGTGCATGGTCATAGGTATGGGTCTAGTTTTAATCTTTGACAGGTTGAAATCCAGTTTTTCCAACACCATTTATTCTTTTTTTTTTTTTTTTTTTTTTGGTACTGGGGATTGAACTTGGGTCCCTGCGCTTGTGTAGCAGGCAGCACAACCACTGAGCTAAATCCCAGGCCCAACCAACACCATTTATGAAAGAGGCTATCTTTCCTCCAGTGGGAGTGGTTAGCTCCTTTGTCAAAGATGAGGTGGCTGTGTATGTCTGAAGTTGTTTCTTCCTCTTCTAATCTATTCCACTGATCTTTGGGTCTGTTTCTTTGCCAGTACCATGCTGTTTTTAGCACAGTAGATTTGTAGTATAGTTTCAAGTTTAGGATTATGATACCCCCAGCCATGTATCTGTTGCCTAGAATTGCTTTTGCTATTCTAATTCTCTTCCAGTTCAAAATGAATTCTTGGATTTTTTTCGCTAGTTCTGTGAAGTATTTTGTTGGAATTTCAATCAGCATTGCATTAAATCTGTATAATAGATTTGGAAGTATGGTCATTTTCACTATATTGGTTCTTCCTACCCAGGAACAAGGGATGTCTTTCCATTTTCTTATATCCTCCTCAATCTTTTTTTTCAGAGTGGTGTAGTTTTCAATGTACAGGTCTTTTGCTTCCTTTGACAGATTGATTCCTAGATATTTCATTTTTTTAGATGTTATTGTAAAAATAATTATTTCCCTAATTTCTCCCTCAGTGAGAGTGTTATCTGTGTACAAGGCTATTGTGTTTTGAGTGTTCACTTTATATCCAGCTACTCTACTGAGTCTGTCAATTAGTTCTAGAAGACTTTTGACCAAGTTTTTTAGATCTTCTATGAAAAGTATCCTATCATCAGCAAATAATGACAGTTTCACTTCTTCCTTTCCTATCTTTGTACCTTTTATTTCTTTCTCTTTTCTAATTGCTGTGGCTAATGTTTCCAGAACAATATTGAAGAGGAATGGTGATAGTGGGCATCCTTGTCTTGTTCCTGATTTTAGTGTGAAAGTTTTCAGTTTTTGACCATTTAATATGATGTTGGCTGTTGGTTTTTCATAGATAGCCTTAATCAGGTTGAGATAAAGCCCTTCTATTCCAATTTTATGTAGCGTTTTTATCATGAATGGGTGTTGGATTTTGTTAAATGCTTTTTCTGCATCTATTGAGATGATCATATGGTTTTTGTCCTTAACTCTGTTAATATAGTGTATTATATTTATTGATTTATGAATGTTGAACCATCCTTGCACTCCTGGAATAAATCTGACTTGGTCAGTGTTTATGATCTTCTTGATGACCCTCTGTATTCTGTTTGCCAGTATCTTGTTGAGGATTTTTGCATCTATGTTCATTACTGAGATCGGTATGTAGTTCTCTTTTTCGGTTGAGTCTTTCCCTGGTTTTGGAATCAAGGTAACACTTGCTTCCAGGAATGAATTTGGAAGCCTTGCTGGTCTTTCACTTTCCTTGATGATTTTAAAGAGTAACGGCAATAGATCTTCTTTAAATGTCTTGTAAAATTCAGCAGTGAAGCAATCAGGACCTGGGCTTTTCTTTGTTGGTAAATTTTTTATTACATTTTCAATTTCACTCATTGTAAATGGGGTGTTTAGAATTTCTATATCTTCTTCATTTAACTTTTGCGATTTGCATGTATCTAGGAATCTTTCCATTTCTTCTATATTTTCCATTTTATTAGAGTACAGGTTCTCAAAGTAGGTATTGATGATCCTCTGGATTTCTGCTGGGTCTGTTGTTACTTCACTTTTTCGTTCTTAATTGCATGGATTTGAGCCTTTTCTTTCCTTTTTTTGATAAGTTTGGCTATAGCTTTATTGATTTTATTTGTTCTTTGGAAAAACCAACTCTTTGATTCATTGAATTTTTTTTATTGTTCTCTTAGTCTCCATTGCATTGATTTTGGCTCTGATCTTTATAATTTCCTCTCTTATATGAGCTTTGGGTTCGCTATGCTCTTCTTTTCTAGGAGCTGGAGGTTCTGCATTAGGTTATTTATTTGAGTTCTCTCCATTTTCCTAATATGGGCAATCACTGGTATGAATTTCCCACATAGAACTGGTTTCATTGTGTCCCATAGATTCCTGTATGTTGTACTGGCATTATCATTTACTTGTAGAAAATGTCCAATTCCTTCCTTAATTTACTGTGTTACCCATAGGTTGTTCAGGAGGTTGTTATTCAATTTCCATACGTTTGTGGGAGTTTTGTGGTTTCTTATGTTATTAATTTCCAATTTTATTGCACTATGGTCTGATAATATACAGGGGGTAACTTCAATTCTTTTACATTTACTTAGACATGTCCTATGAACTAGCATGTGGTCTATTTTGGAGAATGACCCATGTGCACCCAAAAGGAATCTGTATTCTGATTTTGTGGGGTGGAACACTCTGTACACATCTATTAAGTCTATTTCATCAAAAGTTTGGTTCAGTTTTATTATTTCATTGTTGATTTTTTGCGTAGATGGTCTGTCTATTTCTCATAGTGGGGTATTGAGGTCCCCCACTACAATTGTATTAGTGCTTATTTGGTTTTTCATGTCCATTAATATTTGTTTTGTATTGTTGGGGGCATTCGTATTTGGTGCATATATAGTTAGAATTGTCATCTCTTCCTCTTGGATTGTTCCCTTCACAAGGATGCAGTCACCATCTTTGTCTCTCTTAATTAGTTTTGGTTTCAAATCTACTTTGTTTACAAATAAGATTGGTACCCCTGCTTTTTTTCTGGGTACCTTTCATGTGGAGAACTGTTTTCCATCCTTTTACTTTCACTCTATGAATTTCTTTTTGTTAAGTGTGATTTTTTGTGTACAGAATATTGCTGGATTTTGCTTCTTAATCCATTCTGTTAATCTACTTCTTTTGATTGGTGAAGTGAGGCCATTAACATTGATACCTATAATTTATAGATATTGACTCCTCCTTGTCATGATGCTTTACTGTTGCTGGCTCTTTTATTTCTTATTTTTCCCCTTTCCCTTTAGTTTCTTACCTTGCCTGGTGGCTTCTGTCTGTTGAGCCTCATGGAGTTGTGACCTTCACTGTCATTTTCTAGGACATTGCTTAGAATTGTTTGGAGTGCTGGTTTGATGTTCATGAAATTTCTCAGGTGTTCTTTGTTGTGGAATTATCTACTTTCCCCATAGATTTTGAAAGATAATTTTGCAGGACACAACAGTCTAAGTTGGAAGTTAGTTTCTTTTAGCGTTTGAAATACTTCATTCCAGGCTCTCCTAGATTTGAGGGTTTGTGTTGAGAAGTCTGCCATGATTCTGATGGGCTTTCCTTTCTAGGTGATTTGTTTCTTTTTTCTAACTGCCTATAGGATTTTGTTCTTCTGTTGGGTTTCTGGGATCTTGACTATTATATATCTACATGTAGATTTTTTTGATCATGGCTAGTTGGAGTTCTATATGCCTCACTTATCTGTATGTCCAATTCTCTACCTCTATCTGGGAAGTTTTCTACTATTATTTCTGTGAACAGTTTTTTTTATGTCATCTGCACTCTCCTCTTTCTTCATTGACTCCAATCAGTCTTATGTTATTCTTCTTTGCATCCTCTAGCAGCTGCTGGATTGATTTCTCATGTTCCCTTACAATTTTAAAGCAATTTTTCTTTCCCTCCTCACTAATTGCAATCTTATCTTCTATATGTGAAATTCTATCCTCACATTGGTTCATTCTGCTGTGCAGACTTTCGATGGAGTTTGTAATCTCTTGGAAATCTGTTTGCATCTGTTTTATGGATTCCATTTGTTTCCTATGTTGGAATTCCATCATGTTCCTCAGATCCTCTATTTTTTTAATCTGTGTCATCACTAGATTTATTAATCATGTCTTGCACCATGAGCAAAATCTTTGCTGTTATGTGAGTAATTATTTCTGATTTCATTTTTCCCAGATCCTCTTTTGTTGCCAGTTCAGAGAGTCCAGGTGGTTGAGTGTCAGATTGTTCCATCTGGTTTCCCTTTGAGGTTGACGTAGGTGATCTGGAAGTCCGTTTTTGAGGCTTGTTTATGTGTCTTCTCATTTCCACTTGGGGGGGGCTTGCTTCTGGCACCCATGCGGCTCACCTTCTCTGCCCTAGGAGCTTGTGATGGCAGCAGGGGAGCTTCCTTCAGGCTGCTGGGACCAGCTGAGCTTCTCTGCCCCAGGAGCCTTCTCTGCCCTAGGAGCCTGGGATGGAGGTGGGGATCTTCCTTCCAGGTGCTGGGACCAGCTGAACTTTTTTTTTTTTATGTCAATTGTACTTTCTCCTGTTTTTTCATGGACTCCTATCAGTCTTATGTTATTCTTCTTTGTATCATCTAGCAGCTTCTGGATTGATTACTTGTGGTCCCTTACTATTTTTAAGAAATCTCTCTTTTCATGGTCCTTTACTAAAATCCTGTCTTCTATATCTGATATTCTATCTTCAGATTCACTTAATCTGCTATGCATACTTTCAATGGAGTTTTGAATCTCCTGGATATATGTTTGAATCTGTTTCATAATTTCCATTTCTTTCTTATGTTGGGAAATCATGGTTACCATTTCTTCCTTATACTGGGCATTCATGGCATTCCAGCATGTTTCTGAGCTCTTTTTTTTTTTTTTTTTTTTTTTTTTTTTGGTTCATTAAATTCTTTTACTGGTACATTGTAGGTATACAACACAATTACATTTCTCATTGGGAATTGTACCTTTACATAATGCATCATTGTTCTTATTTTTTCCCCATTCCTAGCCCTCCCTTCACATCCTCTACCCTTCCCTATTTAAAAAGACTTTATTTCCATTTTTTCCATTTCCCATCATTTTTCCTTTCCCTTCTTTCCTTTCTCCTGCCCCTCCCACTACCCCTACCCCTTTGAACCTTTTCTTCCTATTTTACAATATCAAATTATTCATTCTAATCATTGGCACATTTTAGGTATACAATATCATGACATTCATCATTGGAAATTTGCACCTTTACATAGTCTCTCTTGGTTCTTATTTTTCACCCTTGCCCAGCCCTCCCTCCGAGGCCTCCAGTCCTCCATATTTACAAAGATTTTGTCCTATTTTTCCATTTTCTCATATTAATCCCATTCCCTTCTATCCTTTCCCCTAGCCCTCCCATTTGCTTCCCCTTTGCCCCTTTTCTTCCTATTTCACATTACTGATTATACATTTAATCCTTATTTACACTTTCAGTTGTTCACACCAGAGAAACTATTTGGTATTTACAGATGTGTGTCCTATTTATTTCACTTAAGAGTATTGCCTCAATGTGCATCCACTTAGCTATAAATGTCTCTAATTTCTCATTTTTTATGGCTGAGTAGTACTCCATTTTATTAAAAAATGACATTTTCTTTATTCAGTCTCCAGTTGATGGGCATTTGGGCTGTTTCCAAGTTTTAGCTATCACAAACTGTGCTGTTATGAACATGGGTGCACATATATCACTGTGGTATGATTCTTTTAACTCTTTGGGGAAGATCCCCAGCAGTGGAATAGTGGGGTCAAATGGGACTTCCAGTCCTACTTCTTTGAGATATCTCCATACTGATTTCCACAGTGGTTGCACCAGTCTACAATCCCACCAGCAGTGGAGCAGGGTTCCTCGTTCCCCACAGCCCCGCCAGCATTTGTTATTGGTTGATTTCATGATAGCAGCCATTCTTTCTGGAGTGAGATAGAATATCAGTGTTGTTTTCATTTGCATCTCTCAAATGACCAGTGATGTTGAGCATTTTTTCATGTATTTATTTGCTATTTCTACTTCTTTGTCTGAGAAATGTCTGTTCATTTCAGCTGCCCACTTTGTGATTGGGTCTTTAAATTTGGGAGGTCTGATGTTTTTAAGTTCTTTATAGATTTGAGATAGTAGAGCTTTGTCTGAGGAAGAGCAGATGAAGATTTTTTCCCACATTGTGGGTTGTCTCTTCACACTGCTGGTGGTTTCCCTTTCTGTGCAGAAGGCTTTTAATAAGAAGAGATCCCACTTATTGATTGTTTGTGCTAGTTCATAGGCAATGGAGGTTTTGTTCATAAAATCTTTTCCTACACCGATGTCTTCAAGGGTTCTACCTAACCTCTGTTCCAACTGGTTCAGAGTTTCTATTTTAATATTTAGATCTTTAATCCATTTTGATTTTAATTTAGTGCATGGTGAGAGATACAGGTCTAGTTTTAATCTTTGGCAAGTTGAAGCCCAATTTGTCCAGCACCATTTATTAAAGAGGCCATCTTTCCTCCAGTGAGGGTGTTTGGCTCCTTTGTCAAAGATGAGATGGCTGAGTGTGTCTGGCATTGTTTCTGCATCTTCTAATCTGTTCCACTGGTCCTCACGTGTGTTTCTTTGCCAGTACCATGCTGCTTTTATCATAGTAGCTTTGTAGCATAGTTGCAGGTTGGGGCTTGTGATACCCCCTGCCATGTCTCTGTTACCTAGAATTGCTTTTGCTATTCTGGGTCTCTTCTTGTTCCAAATGAATTTTTGGATTGTTTTCTCAAGGTCCATGAATTATGCTGCTGGCATCTCAATTGGAATTGCATTAAATCTATATAGCTGTTTGGAAGTATGGCCATTTTCACTATATTAATCCTTCCTACCCAGGAGCAGGGGATGTCTGTCCATTTTCTGATATCATCTTCAATCTCTCTTTTCAGAATGCCACAGTTTTCAGAGAAGAGATCTTTGATTTCTTTCCTTAGGATGATTCCTAGGTATTTCAGTTTTTTGGATGCTATTGTGAAAGGAATTATTTTCCCTATTTCTCTCTCAGTGAGTCTGTCATTCGTATAGAGGAAAGCTATTGACTTTTGTGTGTTGACCTTGAAACCAGCTACTTGACTGAATTTGGTTATTAAGTCTACAAGACTTTTGGTGGAGTTCTTGGGGTCTTCTATATAGAGTATCATGTCATGACAATTTGACTTCTTCATTACCTATCTTTATTCCTTTTATTTCTTTCTCTTGTCTAATTGCTGTGGCTAATGTTTCCAGAACTATATTGAACAAGAGTGGTGATAGTGGACATCCTTGTCTTGTTCCTGATTTTAGTGTGAAGGATTTCAGTTTATGACCATTTAGTATGATATTGGCTGTTGGTTTTTCATAGATGGCTTCTATCAGTTTGAGGTAGAGACCATCTATTCCAATTTTTTGTAGGGTTTTTATCATAAATGCATTTTGGATTTTGTCAAATGCTTTTTCTGCATCTATGGAGATAATCATATGTTTTTTGTCCTTGGGCCTATGATATAGCACATTACATTAATTCATTTTCATATATTGAACCATCCCTGCATCCCTGGGATGAATCTCACTTGATCAGGGTGTATGATCTTCTTGATGATCTTCTGCATTCTGTTTGCCAGTATCTTATTAAGGATTTTTGCATCTATGTTCATTAGTGAGATTGGCCTAAAGTTCTCTTTTTCAGTTGGGTCTTTCTCTGCTTTGGGGTTCAAGGTGATGCTTGCTTCCAGGAAGGAATTTGGGGGTATTGCTTCCCTTTCAATTTCATTGAAGAGTTTAAACAGTAGTGGCAGTAGTTCCTCTCTGAATGTCTTGTAGAATTCAGGAGTGAAGCCATCAGGGTCCGGGCTTTTCTTAGTTGATAAGTTTTTCATTACATTTTCAATTTCATTGGTTGATATTTATTGGGTTGTTCAGAATTTTTCGGTCTTCTTCATTCAATTTTGGTATTTCATATGTATCTAGGGATCTGTCCATTTCTTCTGTGTTGTCCATCTTATTGGCATATAGGTTCTGGAAGTAGGTATTGATGATCCTCTGGATTTCTGCTGGGTCTGTTGTAATTTCACCCTTTTCATTCCTAATTGCATGGATTTGGGCCTTTTCTTTCCTTTTTCTGACAAGGTTGGCTAAAGGTTTTTCAGTTTTGTTGATTCTTTCGAAGAACCAACTCTTGGCTTCATTGATTTTTTGTATCGTTCTCTTAGTCTCCATTGTATTGATTTCTCCTCTGATCTTTAGAATTTCCTCCCTTGTATGAGCTTTGGGGTTGTCCTGCTCTTCTTTTTCTAGAAGCTTGAGGTTCAGCATCAGATTGTTTAATTGGGCTCATTCTGTTTTCCTAATATGCATATTCACTGCTATGAATTTCCTTCATAAAACAGCTTTCATTGTGTCCCATAGATTCTGATATGTTGTATTGTCATTGTCATTTAATTGAAGGAACTGTCTGATTTCTTCTTTCATTTTCTCTGTGACTCTGGTTATTCAGAAGTGTGTTGTTCAATTTCCATGTGTTTATGAAATTTTTTGAGTTTCTTTTGCTATGGATCTCCAGTTTCATTGCACTATGGTCTGATAATATACAGGGGATAACTTCAATTCCTTTGCACTTACTTAAACATGTTCTATGTGTGAGTATGTGGTCTATGTTTGAGGATGACCCATGTGCAGCTGAGAAGAATGTGTATTCTGATTTTGTGGGGTAGAAGACTCTGTAAACATCTGTTAAATTCATTTGTTCAAGAGTTCCATTGAGTTCTAGTATTTCATAACTTATTTTTAGTCTAGTTGATCTATCTATTTGTGACAGTGGGGTGTTGAGTTCCCCCACTACAATTGTATTAGTGCATATATAGGTTTTCATTTCTGTTAGTTTTTGTTTTATATAGTTGGGTGTACTAGTGTTTGGTGCATAGATATTTATGATTGTCATCTCTTCCTCTTGAATTGTTCCCTTTACAAGGATGTAGTGTCCTTCTTTGTCTCTCTTAATCAGTGTTAGTTTGAAATCTACTTGATCTGCAAAGAGGATAGCTACTTCTGCTTTTTTGGGGGTTCCTGTGACATGGAGTATTGTTTTCCACCCTTTAACTTTCAGTCTTTGAGTTTTCTTTTGAATTAAGTGTGTTTCTTGTATGCAGCATATTATTGGCTTTTGCTTCTTGACACATTCTGCCAGTCTATTTCTTTTGATTGGTGAATTGAGACCATTAACATTGATGGTTATAACTGAAACGTATTGACTTATGATTGCCATGACTTTTTCTTTTTGTTGCATTCTCCCCCTTTACATTTAATTTCTTGTCTTGCCAGATGGGTTCATTCTGCTTTGCTTCCTGGGATTGTGATCCTCAATGTCTGTTCCTAGGATATTGTGTAAAATTCTTTGGAGTGCTGGTTTGGTATTCATGAATTTCCTAAGGTGCTCTTTGTCATGAAAGTATCTTATTTCTCCATCCATTTTGAAAGATAGTTTTCAAGGTACATCAATCTGGTTGGAGGCTGTTTTCTTTTAGGGCTTGGAATATGTCACTCCAAGCTTTTCTTGCCTTGATGGTTTGTGTTGAGAAGTCTGGTGTGATTCTGATGGACTTTCCTTTGTATGTGATTTGTTTCTTTTCTCTGACTGCTTGGAGAACTTTGTTCTTCTGTTGTGTTTCTGGAATCTTAGCAATTATATGCCTATGTGTAGATTTTTTTTTGATCAAGGCTATTTGGAGTTCTATATGCCTCACTTATCTGTATGTCAAGCTCTTTTCCCCTGCTTGGGAAGTTTTCTGCCATTATTTCTGTGAAGAGATTTTTTATGTCATCTCCACTCTCTCCTGTTTCTCCTGTTTCTTCATTGAGCCCAACCAGTCTTATGTTATTCTTCTTTGCATCATGTAGCAGCTGCTGGATTGATTTCTCATGTTCCCTTATAATTTTGAAGCAATTTTTCTTTTCCTGGTCACTAATTGCAATCTTATCTTCTATATCTGAAATTCTGTCCTCACATTGGCTCATTCTGCTGTGTAGGCTTTCAGTGGAGTTTTTCATGTCCTGGAAATCTGTTAGCATCTGTTTTATGTATTCCATTTGTTTCTTATGTTGGGATTCCATCATGTTCCTGAGCTCCTCTCTAGATTTATTAATCATGTCTTGCACTAGGGGCACAATTTCTCCTGTTATCTGAGAAATTATTTGTGATTTCATTTTTTCCAGATCCCCTTTTGTTGCCAGTTCAGTGGGTTCAGGTGTTTGAGTATCAGAGTGTTCCATCTCATTTCCCTTTGGGGTTGCTGTAGGTAATCTGGAAGTCTGGTTTTGAGACTTATTTATGTGTTTTCTCATTTTGACTGGGCGGGGGACTGTTAACACCTGCATGGATTACCTCCTCTGAGCTGGGAGAGGTGTGACAGGGACCAGGAGCAGCAGTAGGCATGGTGACCCAAAAGCCCTTTCCTTTGGGCTGGGAGCAGCAGGAGGGATGGTTGCCGGGGAACCCCTTCCTCTGGACCAGGAGCAGTGGGACTCAGTACCTTGGTCTGGTGGTCTGGTGTCCTCTGTGTCTTTGTAGTGTGGAACCAGGTGGCTGCCTGTCTGCAGTGGGGTGATTCGGTGTCTTTCTTGTGACTCAGGACCTCGGTAGCATGTGCACAGACCTTCCTGTGTGCAGTAGGCTGATTCGGCGTGTTCTCGCTCATTTTTTTTTTTTTTTTTTTGTCTATTTCTGTTCTAGAGCCTATAAGCATGTCTCACTTTGCTCACCATCTCTGTAGTTTTCTGGGAGATTATTTCTGCTTTAAATTTTTCAAGAGCCTCATTGATCTGTTTTGTTACTTCCTGTGCTTTCAGTTCAGGGTGTCCAGGTGGTTGATTATGAGACTTTTCCACCTCATTTCCCCCAGAATTTGCCTTTTGTGGGGTGGAAGTCTGAGTTTGTGCCTTACTGAAATGTTTTCTCATTTTTGTTTTTGGTACTGTCCTTGGATTAGTTCCTGGGTTGCTACTTTGA
This sequence comes from Heterocephalus glaber, assembly GCF_053883595.1. Taxonomy (NCBI): domain Eukaryota; kingdom Metazoa; phylum Chordata; class Mammalia; order Rodentia; family Bathyergidae; genus Heterocephalus; species Heterocephalus glaber. The sequence continues at coordinate 30,847,939 of NW_028258344.1, read as the reverse complement.
AGTAGCTTATTGTAAGTATCTTTGTTGATGTATTTAGAACTCTTATGGAATGATTGCTTCTCAGAAGTGGCTTCCAGATATAGCTGGTCTTTAGGTTTTGAGTCTCTAATGGCTCTGAAAGTATCTCATTTCATTATTCCAGGAAGGACAACTGATTAGATCAATCACTACACCTTAGCCCAAGTCATACAATCAGCAACACCACAGCATCAAGTACCTCTTAGAAAATGACAATTTGTGGTAGTTATTAATCTACTACTTTTAACAGTGTGAATTAAATCAAAAACAAAGACCAACCCAGCATACATTTATAGGGAACACACTCTTCAATATAGCAACTTTACCCTTTGGAATGGGGAGTTAGAAGTTGGGTAGGGAGAGTAGGTAGATAGAGGGATAAGGGATGGTTAGCTGTGAGTCCAGAGGACACAGTCAAGAGGAGGTAAAGAGTAACAATGTAAAATAAAAAACAAATATAAATTAGGGTCAGAACAGGAACACAAAGGGAGATGAAGAACAATGTGGGACAGCAGGGGAGTGAGGGTGAGAGAGAGAGAGAGAGAGAGAAAGGAAAAATAAAAATAAAAATTTGAAAAGACTAGAAAAAGAAGAAAAAAATTAAGAGCAAAAAAAATAGTGATAATTTTGAAAATAACAAATAAAACATAAAAATGAAGGCCCTCCTTCAGGGTATGTCTACTGTCACAATAGACAAGTGAGTAGCAGTGTGCAGATACAAGTCAATGAGTCTTAGTGAACCAGTCACAGACCCGTGAGATTTAGGCAGATTTCTAGCGGCAAGTCCCAAGTTGAGCTCCCTGTCCTCCTGTAGGGTTGAACTCTGCAAGATTCTACTGCAAGTTCCAGCTGTCTTTCCCCTAAAGATAGTTCAGATTCTGATGGGAGGTATTGATCCCTCCAACTTACCAAGTATGGTAAGCTGGTATGCTGGCGGCTGATAGATATGCCCGTTAAACCATTATTTATATAACTACTATTGTAAATACTGTATTGGATAATTGCATATTTGAAAGATGAACATATTTAGAGACTATAGTATCATTTAATAACTACTTACTGATTTTTAATAGGTGTCCAATATACTAGGTGCAAGTAATACACTGGAGAACAAGATAGTAGGTAGAATTCCTGCTGTCTTGTGACAGAGGTAGGTACAGCCAATTGCAGATAATCTCATTTCATAAAAGTACCTAATAAATATATAATTGTAAGCTGAAAGTGCTACAAAAAAATGGAGTGCACTTTACAAATTTGAATTTTATGATAGATTTTTCTTATAAATTACTTTTTTGAAACTGTCCCATATACTAGGTAAAAATAGTAGAATAGGACACAAACTGTAAAGCTAGTGTATAACTAAAAGCACATAAGACAGTTAAATGCACAGAAGCAGAGAAGACAATTGTGATTACCTGGTTCAAGGAGGGTAGAGAATGAAGAGGTGTATGTAAAGAGTACAAATTTGTTCTTATGTAGAATGAGTAAGTCTAGAGATATACAACATGAGAACTATACTTAATAATGTATACAAAAACTAATTTAAAGAGTAGATTTTTAGGTGTTCTCACAAAAAGTAAGTACTTCAGATGACATTTATGTTGATTTGCTTCAGTATAAGAAATCATTTCACTACATTCATGTATATCAAACCATCACAATGTAGCATTTAAATATGCACACAAAAAATTAAAAGCAGAATCTGCCAATTAAATTGATAGTTTTAAAAGTCAGTTTATCTTTTAAAAACAACAGTTGTAGGGCACCCAGAATGTCTAAAATTTAAAAAGAAAAATAGTGCCAACAGGAAAAGGATGAAGAGAAACTGGATCATCCATACAATGCTGAGGGGCATGCAAAATAGAATAGTTATTCTGAAACAAGTTTGTTTCTTAAAACTGAACATACAATTACATTTGACACAATAATTATACTCTATGCCATGAAACTTAGGGAATAAGTATTTATTTGCACAGAAAACTTAATATATGTTTATGATAATTTCATTAGTACTGGACCAAACTGGAAAGAACCCTGATGTCCTTTGATTAATGAATGGTTAACAAATGGGATACAATCATACCATAGGGTACTATGCAATAATAAAAAAGAACAAGTTATGGATACCTACAACATTCTATAAAGAATTATTTTGAATTAAAAAGGCAAACCTAGAAAACAACTTAGTGTATTATTTCATTTATATAATATTCTTGAAATGTCCAAATTAAAAAATGGAAGATGGTTTTTATTGGCCAGGATTAAGGAGTGAGTGAAGTAAGGAGAGAGGTGGTGGGTATGACTATAAAACAGTGACACAGGGAGGCTTAGGCTGAAGGAAATGTTCTGTACCTTTAGAATGCTGTATCAATATCAATTTCCTCATTGTGAGGGTGCAATGGTCCTGACAAGTATTATCATTGAAGGATACAGGGTAGCAGGTGCAGGACCTCACTCTGTATTCTTTATCATAATGGCTTACGAATGCTCAATTTTATTAAAGTAAAAGTTTTAATTAGGAAACATAGCATCATTTAAATACAAATTTGCAGGTTATTTTTGTGCATTAGTAGTGCATTCTTAATATAGTTTCTAAAGAATAATAATCATATGAGGATAAGATATATATCAAAATTAATACCTTCTGTTGGTCAAAATATAATATCAAGCAATGTATATGCATGCCAAAATTTGAAAAATAAATTCACACACACATAGACATATACATATATATAAAAAGGATTTACATCCAATATCTATACCTATGTTTCATTCTTATTATTCATTACTAAAAAGTAAGGTAATTAGAGATTTAAAAAGTGATGGACAGAAACTTTATTTTAAAAAGATTTATGTATGGCTCAAAACAACATGAATGTTTCAACTTCATCAATTATCATATTAACAGAGATGAAAATCACAAATAAGTAACATTAGAACCCTATAAAATCTAAGAGAGTGACAACACTCCGCTGAACAGCTCTTGGAACAACTGAAAATTTGATGTGTTATTGGCGAGAATGTAAAAACAAGTTGATTTTTAAAATTTTTGAAAGGTTCACAGCTTTACCCTGCTGCCAAGTGAAGAGTCTGCTATAGTTTGATGGCAAGTAAAAAAAAAAAATTTTTTTTCTCACAACAGTACCAGTATCTGAAGAATCAACGTTTTCCAATTGTTCTCAGTGCCGTGAACACCAGTAGAGAACATATGCACCAACAATGAGCTGTGGTAAGAGATGGAAACCTCGAGTTTAGGGATTCTGAACATTTAATAATTGACAGTAAATCTCCCCTTTGTTTTGTAGGAGATACTATCTCTATCTTCCAAAGCTGTTTTCTATACAAACATCTTATAAAAAATACTTTGAATTAAAAACCAGTTCATGCCTCAATTGCAAGATTTGTTCAGAAATTCAAAAGATCGATGGGGAATTCTCAGAGAAAGAGACATGGTAGTTTCCCATAAAAGTAAACACACCTATTTATGTACTATTGATTACTGTATGGTGAGCCATGAGAATGAAAACATGTTCACAAAAAGACATGATTAAGAATTTTCATGAGAGTTTAATTGTAATATATATTAGCTCAGATATCCATCAAAGAAAGAAATGTAAAACCTAACTTGAGTGTATTCATGAACTAGAACGTAAATAAAACGGAATTTATTGATATAAGCAAGAATGTGAATGAATCATGAAGCTGTTACTCTGAATCATGCCTTACCCAAAAAAGTTCATTCTATAATTCAATTTTTATGATATCCTAGAATAGATAAAACTACTCTATGCTGGAAAAAATACCAGAAGAGTCATTGTCTCCACGTATAACTGCAGGAATTTATTGGAAAAGGGAAAAGAGAAGTTTAGAGATGACGTTAACATTTTCTATCTTTAAAAGGTTTGGTTAAACTCAAAGAGTATACATGTGTGCATTTCATTTTTTATATTAAATAAAATGTACTATCAACAAGGTAATATTTATTCGATGATATAATTGCTTAAATATTTAAAGGAGACTGTGCTATTGTTTCTAAATTATTCTGAAATATATTTTTTAAAAGCACATTAATAGATGTACATAAAAATGAATAGTTTGGTAGAAAAGAGACAGATAAAGCAAGTAGAATAGACTCTAGGTGCTGGCTAGAAGATATAAAGTTCTTTTGAGATTGCTTTCTGTTTTAAAATATTTTTTAAAATCCTATCAAAATACAATAAAGCTCAAAACCTTCCTTTCGATCAGTAAGAGTATATGTGGTTTTAATGTAAATAGTTTTTTTAATTACTGAACTTTATAGTAGTATTAAGAGAGACAAATGAATTTAATTTTTTCACATCTTCCAAACTCAGGATCATAATTCTTAGAGACTTTTAGTATACTCTTTACAAAGTAGCTGAGTTTCCTCAATGTCTTATTGCAATTGATTTTTATTTCATCACAGATTAGAATTTCAATGTCTAATGTGGTCCTCAAAGTATAATATTCCCTTAACATTTTATATTTGAAATTGAATTAAAACAGTCATTCATTTTCATTAATCTCACTTCCTCTACACACTCATAGACTATTCAATATATTCTCAATATAGAAATCTGGTATAGAAAATGTTTGCATATTGATCATAATGTATTTTCTGTTCAGTCTAGTTAGAATATGAAGCCATGAATATTGTTGTTGATTTTATTGTACTTACTGGCACGTGTTCATTGCACAAAATGATGGGTTTCATTGCAACACCTCCATACTCACATGTAACATGTTTGCATCCACTCATCCTCTCCTTTCTGCTTTCCCTCTACCCCTGGCTCCCTTCTCCTTCCCTAGTAGCACCCCCACCAATCCCATCAAAACTTTCTTAATAAAGTAACTAATTTTTCTCTGTAAACCACCAATGGGAAGTCTATAAGCCTAATTATATGTATTATCACAGTCTAAATTTAGAAATTCAAGTAAAGTAGCTAAATATTTCAGAGAATAATGTTAAACAAAACATGGAATCAAACAATTTATTCACTGATTTGAGTATGCATTAAACCAATATTAACTGAGTTCTTAGCACTACTCATTGGGGGCACCTAATTATTACCTGCCAAAATAAGTCTTATTTCATAATTATTAACTGTGCTGTGAGATTAATGGAACTTTTAAAACAGAATTTGATTTTCTGTTATTTAAAAACACAGAACTCAACAGAGAAAATGTGAGTCATTGTTTTTTCCCTTGGACAATTGGCCGTGTACGGTCACTTAGGTCCTTTCTCTTTTAATGGTGTGGTTTTATTCATATTGGTACCTCTTCCAAGGAAAACCATCAACTAATTCCATCAATTGTTGGTGTCCATGGTGCTCTCTGTAATCAATATATTTTAAATTACAGTAATGTTTTCCATGGCATTCCACCTACAATTTTGTGGGATCCATATGACACTAAGTAGTTTTATTTTCTGTAAAAATGAAAACTTGAGTATATTTCTGAATCACTACTTCTACAAAGATTTCACTATTCTCTGGGTTAATTTTCTTTGCTTCCTTACAAGCTGACTGTTATCAGAACTATGATACCTGTGAAGGGAAAATGACTGTCGCTCCACAACTGAAATTTTACCAGGACCACAAAAATTCAAAAGGTAATTTACATTGACGCATAACTCACATAATTATTCTCATAGTATGAGATATTTAGCAGGGTAATTCTCTCTCTCTCACTCTCTCTCTCACACATACACACACACACACACACACACACACACACGTGTGTGTGTGGTTAATTTGGCCTATTAAGCAACGCATGGCTTATTGAATGTTCAAATACATGTCTAGAAGTTTAATAATATCATATTGTATACTGACAGAAACATTTTTTAAAATAATTATTTAGTTTGATTGGGCATTTTATACTCAGACTCAACCCAGTAATGCCTAATTACTGCTATAGGCTTCAGAGCATCCATTCACAGGTTTAAAAATACATAAATTTGGAAGATAAAGTGAAATGAGTACACTTGCCAACCTAAAGTCCCCAGGGCTTACCGTTCTTGCATATAAATGAAGTCTTAGCATTTGTGCTGATTAAGCTGGTTAAACCCCTACTTGTTAGCATTATACTTCTATACTCTATGGAACTATGGCTCCATTAAAGAGATTCTCCAGATTTGACTCAAGAATCTTGTGGTGATTATGATTTTTTTCAATCAAGACAAGTGTTTTAAATTGAAATTCTATTTAGAATAACAAATTCTTAAAACATTAAAAGATATTCACAGATTCCTTGAAATGTTTAAAGTTTCATTCAGACCTCTTTACAAAAATCTCCCAGGAGTCTCAGGCTCTGGAAAGCAACTTAGAAATCACTCTAGAGCCATAGGTGAAAGTTCACAGTACAAGTTCATAGTGTGTTCATGAAGCTATGTGGCATTATTACTAAGAGTTTTCAGTCCATTGCAAGGCAAATGCCAAATTCTTTCTTTATTTGTAGGACTTAAAAATCTCATCAATTTATTTATTTATTATTCAGTAAATACTTAGTGAGCCTTTATTACCTCATGCTTTGTGTTAGCATTTCTGTTTTTAATATGGCTAGCAATAACTCATCATCCCTTCTTCTGATCTTAACCAAGGGTAAACTTAAGAGCAAAAAAAAAGTTTTCTTCTTGTTCTCTCATAAAACATTACTTATAATACTTACCTGGCAGGGGAGATACCATGATCACGAAGGTGGTTTTCCCAGGGCAAGGCTTATTCATTGGACTCCGGATGTGCAGACCCCTGCAATTTCCCCAAATGTGGGAAACTCAACTGCATAATTTGTGGTAGTGGGGGACTGCATTCACCCTTTTCCCTGAAAAAAAATTACTTACAAATTCTTTGTGAAAGAATGATATAATGACATTCATTTGATTTATTGCAAGTGATGTAAATGACTGAGTTTTGCAACATATTTTTCAAACTTGATGAGGTATTAAGGAATGAATATCAGTTTTAAAAATTTGTCCAGTTGTTCAAATTCTTAACTCAAAACATGTGTATCTTCCTAGGATTTCTAATTCATGAACTTATTTATTCTGATTGATCTGTAGATAAATTTCTTGAGATCACCATGAATTTATTACATACATACTCAGTCAAGGAATTTATTTATATTAGAAAAACTTTTGTTGATTTGATTTTAGTTAGTTCCACGTGTATCAATAAACCCATAATACCAGCATGTTATTATTTCCTTACTTGTACCTATAGGACATCCTTCCTGGGGATCCTTTATAAACACAATCTGCCTTTATTTCTTTATTTTCTTTCAAACGTTGTGTCTAGAATTTATGATATAGATGGAGCTGTGTCTGAGGGAGAGAGTCAGTGTCCAGGAAGGTCTTGACATTCCTAAATCTCCAATAAAAACAACTTGAAAACTCCATTCTAAGGGTAACATATTGCATTATTTTACCTCCCACCACTTCAAAGAGTAAAGAGGCACTTTATTTTGCTTTTCTCTAGACCCATCTATCCAAAGTACTAATATATTCCCCTTTCTTCTGCTTATATACACAGTCAAGTGAATAATTACCTATTTGCCAAATCTTTATATTTAAACATTTAAACCATTAAAGACTTCTCTTTATATTTTACATTGAATAGTAAATACAATGATAAATATTGAGATTGTAGTTTCTTCTCAATATGAAAATTTCTCCAATCCCCATAACTATCTTCCTGTTCTCTAGGCCATTTTTAGTCTATAATTTCCTTTTAAAGTTTGTCATTCACATATTTTTACAGCATTTTAAGATCTGATGGAGTCTACCTGTATCACTTATGCCACACTGTAAGACAACCTTGGCAACAAAAAACAAAAAGAAAGGAAAACTTATAATCTTTTCAGCTTAACAGAAAGTTCTGGTGTAGGGCCAGGGATTTAGCTCAGTGGTTCTGCTGCCTGCCCCACAAGTGCAAGGACCCAAGTTTGATCACCAGTACCAAAAAAAAAAAAAAAGAAAGAAAGTTCTGGTGTTAACTAGACCTACCTTTACTTTCCGTGTTGTGTTTATAGCTTTCTGTTGCAAATGCTGATGAGATCTGTAGACAGAACCCAGTGGAGTCTGAAGGACAGAGTTGTCCTCGTAGCTCCATCCCTTCCTCATATGTGGATTTGCAGAGTTTATTAGACCTTTCCAGGCCTGAGTGAGCTCCCTCATTTGCTTGAAGGAGGGATTAAGTAAATTCATGCAGGATCTAGTGCTCAATCAGAAACTGACTTACCTGAAGGTTTTAGGCCTTCTTATGCAGCAGGGCTCTCTCTATTCAAAAGTGCCTAAAACCCCTAGGAGTAGGAATTTTATATTAATGATTTTTTTGTGTCAAGCTGTGTTGGAGTGGCGTTGCTTATGTTTGTTTGTTTATGGAGGATTGAACCCAGGGCCTTGGGCTAGGCAAGTGCTCTAGCACTGAACCACATCTTCAGCCCTTGGTTATGTCAACCTCATTTTACAGCCATTACAGCTAACTTCCACCAGAGTCTGCAAAACTCTCATTATCCACTTTCCTTTCTAAGAACATGGAATGTGAGAGTGAAAAAGGTAAGCAAGTTCTGGTGGTCAGTAAGACCCTGAAATTGTTCATTTTCAAACTTGACTGCTTCCAGTATAATTTCAACCATGGAAATGTAGCTGAACTGACTTGGCCACTTTTTGCTTCACCTTACTTGAATAACAAGTGAGAAGAATGAATGAATAAACAAGCTGCTCTGAGTTAATATCCTGTATTTTAAACCTTGACTTTTTAGGACTTTGGCACTATTCTCTTACCCCCATGCTGTAAAGTAACTCCAGTTTCCAATACCATGCTCAGCATCACACTAGAATTTAGGTGTTTTCAAGTATGGTGGTGTATACCCGTAATCCCTGGATTCTAGGAGGCTGAGGCAAGCGGACCACAAGTTCCAGGCCTGTGCAGGCAAGTCACTTAGTGACTTGGGGAGACCATATCCACACATGGAAGGAAGGAGGAAGACAGAATTTGAGTGAACAAAGAAATGTATGGTAATTGTATCTGACAAGTCTGGAAGGCTTTGAGAGGTTCTACACAGAAAGATGAAGAAATGGGCCAGTTTCTGTATACTGAGGAATTGTTAGATAGAATAATTTTTAAAAATTAAATATGGAGGCTAGGAGTGTACCTCTGTGGTATAAGACACTGAGTTCAATATAAGGACCAAAACAAACAAGTTAAATTAAATTAATGTATGGATCACTTAGGTCCTGAGTTGAGAAAGAAGTTACAGAGACTACTTTGCATTTTGAAAATGTAGCAGTACAATCAGAATTAAAAATAAAAGAACAATAAGCAATCATTGTGCTACAGTAAAAAATAATGCATTTAAAATGTCTAAATTTTTACTAATTATTAACACATAATTAAATGGTTGCCCTTCACTGTTGACCTCACATATACACAGAAGGCAAAATTCCCACTTGTTCCAGCAAATAGACAACTTTTTCTAGTAAGGATTAGAATCAGAATTCTACCTCTCACTGGCTGAATAAAGTATAAGCTATTTAAAACTATCTAGACACCAGTTTTCTTTCTTAAAACCAGTAGTGATGGTATTACTTGTATACTAGACATTTTTGTTAGTATTAAATGCAATAATATGTGAAACTGCTTATCTCAGTTCCCAGAACCACATAGCAAATCATACAAATGACATTTATATATATGTATATATCACATATATGCATATATATGACATTTGCAATTTTTCTCACTGAAGAAATGTTTGAAGTGACAGATACTGCAATAACAAAACAACTGGTGCACTTTGGCAAACTTCAGTAGCATACCCCTGAAGGTCTAACATAGTATTTTTAATGATCATGAAAATTCAGGGCATCAGCTTAAAAAGTAAGCAAGAATGCAATATTTACATTTATCTGTAGGGTCTATGCTCAGATGACTATATAAATGTATTTTTTGTTTTCACTGATGATTTAATTATTTCACCTCCTTTAGTACTTACAAGACCCAGCTGTATCCAATTATAGACATAGTGATGTGTATGGGTCCCTATCTGCTTTAACTCTGCAATATCTAAAAAATTTTCTACTCATATGCATCCATGAGAAGAGTCAAAACTACTTGTAATTATTACATTTACAATTATTTAGATGGAAGACTGGTTTTAGAACATTTCTTTTGCTTTCATAAACTTCTACTGTTTACATACAATGGCTTTATCTATCCTCACCTCTGCCCTGGTTAAAGACATATTTAAGCATCACAAATTCCAACATCAGGTGAGATATTTGCATAACTGTCTCTGTATGAAAAGGTCATAAGCCAAACTTTAGCTCATCCCTGAACACAGTCGATATCAGAAAAGCATAGTTCAAAGTTGCAAACATTTAAGCCAGTAGCTCCATAAAAGTTCAATCATAGCATTCAACTAGCAAATATTTTTGGTAAGATGCCAATGACTATTTTTAAACAAAAGCATTGTTCTACAAATCTTCTTGTCCTTTTGAAACAGAGATTACTTCATAAAAATAAATACATACAGAAATTTTGCTTCAAAATATCCCTCAAGTATGGGACACTGGAATAATTTTTATTAACATATTTTATGAAAAAATAACCAGTTAGCTATTTTTAAAACGTGTGTCTGTATATTTCATATGTTTGTGTATTTCAGTCTGTAAAATTGTGTAGAATATCCAAGTTAGCATTTTATATATGAGTATAGCTCAAGACAAGTCAACACTTCAAAGTTCAATGAGAATGAAGCTTTATAAAAATACAGAAATGCATTCAGGAATTGATGTAAAGTGCTCTAGAGTAAATCTCTTTTAGCTGTTTGGAGAGCCTCAAGGTAATGGCTTTCTCCCAACCTGATCTTAATGTCTTAGTTCAACAGCTGTTTAAGTTAAAGCACAGGCTCTTATCTCAGCTTTCCATATGGGCCCTCATGTGCTGCTTTGACCCTGTAAAAGGTAATTGCTTAGCAATTGAATGTGGATGCCACATGTGGCAACAAAAAGTTAAAAAGAACAATTTAAAATAGAATAATAGGATCTGGATTTTAATAATTCATAAGATTTCTTAACAAGCAAGATTTTAATTATGTCTCTATCAGCTGTCCTTTTCAATTCTAGTACAGCACAATAAATAGCTTAACATTTTTAACTCTAACACACTAAAGACACTATTTGAAAATGCATTTCATATTTTTGCTAAAATTGTGTAAGCAAAAACGAATTATCATATTTTACTGGATAATTTTAAGATATGATTTTTTAAAATTGGGCTTTTAATAAAAGCAAATGTCTGTTATACATAACAAAAAACCCTGTGAAACAAAATTAATTTGCTATGAGTCAGATGATTCACAATGGCACATTACAGACTGATTTCAGTACAAAAATTTGCATTTTTTATGTACAGTATTCTAAGGAAACTTCTTCCACCCTGTTGCCTGTTAATATAGGTTATATTTGAAGTAGATGCATGAGATTTAATCCATTTCCTTCTTACAAGCCATAGAGAAAGCCCGGAGAATTTATCTGTGCTCTCATCTTGAATTGTGCATTTGCAGTCAAATGCTCTACCGATGAGCTACACCCATTAATTGTGCACTTGGATGTAGGATTGGAGTTGTGTTTTAGTCACCCCTGTGATTTTAACATTGGCATAGTACATAGGATATGGTATATCACCTCAATCAGTATCTTCCACTGGCTGATATTCTTACCCTAAAAACCATCTCCATAATTATTTTAGATTATTCCTCATTATGCCAAGTGATATGAAGTCAACTAACCCATTGCTTTGTCTACAGAACACCAAGTTATTCATTTAAATACTGCATCAGTGCTATCAAAGTAAATGATTATTTGGCATCACTACCTGATTTTGGGAAAGAATCTGAAGTTAGATTTACTTTCTTTCAAGGTGGCATATAAAAGAGGGTGTGTGCAGATGCTAGGTTATTTGTAATGTAATCAAACAATAATGAGTGAATGTCTGAATATCTTTATTTTCCTTTTACTTTTTGAGCTCTGGGCCCTTTTAGTTTGGTTTCATATTAATCATAGTTTGTTAGTGTGGTATAAATTACTTTTTACTAGAATCGGGACAATAAAATACAGAAAACCCAATTAAAATCATCCTGAATAAAGAGGTCATCACTGTCATCATCACTTTTGTCCAAAGAAGGGCAAACTAAGGCATGCTCTTGCTCCACTTTAATCTGAAGTTTATTGACCTCATGAAGACTTTGAGAGGTGATCTCAACACTCCTTTTCTGGTACTTCTCTGGGCTAAGCATTCAAAGGAAAGAACTGCCTGGAGCACAGCCATTTTCAGAATTGCTGGATGCTATTGTTATTTAATGTCAATGGAAGAAAGCTGGTATCAAACTCAGAAGCTAAACTGAAAGTAATTACATCCCTGCAAAATTATGTCCTCTTGTGCTCAAAGAAAGCCATGGGGTCCACTCTCTCCAATCTTTTTCTGTTGGAAATCTTTTCCTTTTTATTCATTTGTTAATAATGACTACTTGAAGCAAAATTTTAAACCATGAAATAAAACAAGTACTCTTGTTCTTTTGGATTTCTCACCTTCGCTAATTGATTTATAGAAACTGATTCTTGATGGAAGCTCTGTTTTCTTTGGCTTTTGATTTCTTTTTTTTGTAGAAACTCCTAACTTGGCAATTTTCTTTGCTTTTTTACTCTCATGCTTCATTCTGGTAAATATGTCATACCTTAAAAAAGGGAAACTTGGATAAAGGTGTCAAAAGAGTGACTAAAAGCAGTTGCAGAAAGTCTTAGGAAAGAAAAAGTAAATGGATTTTAAATTTTCAAGTGCCATATTTGATTTGAATTTTAAACCATTGAAGGCAAAAATATAAAAGATGACCATGTTCACAAAAGAAAAAGAAATATAGAATAGATTAAATAGAAATGTCATATAGAAAAATTATAAATGAGCAGGTAATTTTTGAGATAATTGAATTCCAAAACACTTGTCAATTACCTGGATATTAATTATAAAAATATAATTAGATAGATTATGTAAAGGTACAAATTTCCAATGATGTTACTATATTGTACACCTAAAATGTACCAATAAAATTTATATATATATAATTATGAGTTGTTTAAATAATCGTCTCTTTTTTCTAATTTTCTTTGGAGTTATGGTTATAGATAAAATTGATGTATATATCAAGTATTATACACATTTTATTTTTTTTATTTATTTTTTTGGTACCGGGGATCCAACTCGGGTCCTTACACTTGCAAGGTAGGCGGCAGAACCACTGAGCTAAATCCCTGGCCCTATTATACTCATTTTAATAAAAGGGAAATAACTATTCTCATGCATGAAACAGCTTCTCATACAAAAGTAGTGGGGAAAATTAAGTTAAAAATTACTTTTAGCATGAAAGTGAGTGGGGTTTTTCCATTTCCATTCTTATACTTTTTGCTTATTTCCATCCTCTCTTATACAACCCAATGCATTGTATTCAAAAAAGAACTATGAATAGAATGCAAAATATTTACCTTTAATAATGAAATGGATTTGAAACTACCATAAGTACTACAAATGTTTTTCTTCTTTCCTTCTATTCCAAACCTGAGTATGTCAGTTCTCTTTGAAAATAAGGAAAATAGTTCCTCCTTCTTTCATCATTGCCCATAATTTGAATACATTTCACATATATATATATATATATGAATAGTTACTTGATGAAACTAATAATCAGTACCAGTAGATGAACAATTAGATAATATCTCAAATCATCAGTAAATATTTGTCTAATATTCCTTCAGATTTTAGTATTCAAGGGATGCCAAAGTATATCATTCTCATTCCCACTTGAGCTGTGAATCAAATGAGAACATGAGAATTATCAGAAAAGACAAGTATTACCATTCCTTCTTATTTAAGACTGGGCAGTGGAACAGAGTTATCTGTAACAGTTAAAACAGACTTATGAATTCATTTTGCCCAGTGCTCACTTAGGAACTACCTACATTTGTAGGCAGCTGAGTCCTCAATCACTGGCTTTCTTTAGATGATGTGACAGGGAATCAGGAGAAGTCAATTTACCTAAGGCAAGTAGATTAATTCTAACATAAGAGAAAGAAGAGATCAATGATGGTTGCTTATTCTCTATTCTCTTTTGGTGAGGGTAAGGGGAGAGTGCGGGAGCGTTTAAAGAACACTATTCTTCATGGAAATCTAAGAGAGAGAAGAGGTGAAACTAACTTCTACTGGCCTTTGAGGTGCTTCTTGAAAGAAATAAACTTCATTTAATTTGACATGTTAAAAGCAAAAACAATGTGTTGACTTTTGCATAGACATGTCTGTCTAAAGAAGTAAGGGTTCTGTATTTAACTTAAATTCAGAAAATGGATTCTTTACCCCATTCTAAAGTTAATGGGTAAGACAGTATGGCAGGATCCTAGATATAAGAAAGGGTACATATAGAAAATCCCCTTTGACATGAGACAACAGAATCAATTCCCACTCCAAAGTATTTTCCCCCATGACTAGAATCTGAGAAGGAAAGAGTGACATAAGAATATTTTAAGGCATATTATGGAGAAAAGCCTGTCAAGTTGGACTTTAAATCCCATTATTTTTCATTCTTGCTTTCAGACAAAGTTTATCAGTGAGGAACCAGGATTAAGTAAAGCAATAATCCTTAATTCAAAGAGTTAGGTCTTGTTTGCTACCCACCCCTTTGGACAAAAATGAATTTAAGGGGCATCCTAGGTAGGCTTTAAAAAAATTGTATAATTTCCAGGGATTTAGCTCAGTGGTTCTGCCACCTGCCTCACAAGTGCAAGGCACTGAGTTCGATCCCTGGTACCAAGAAAAAAAAAAAAGAAATTGTACAATTAAAATAATATCAGTCCTGCAGAATAGGGCCTGTGATTGCTCAGTGTTAACACCTGAGAACCTACGTAATGGGCAGCAAATCTAAATTGATAGCACGAAATACAAGGCGTTCTCATTTAGGTTCCTTTCAGAAGTTACATTGGTGGGCACTGGACGAGGATCGCAGGAATGATGGGACTGACTGCAGAGCAGTTTATGCTAGTGCCTTACTGTTAAGGCTTTTACTCAACAAGTAGTTTTCACACCATTGTTGTCCTATTTTGTAGTCTTTACATATAATATATTTATATTATATATATTACATAGAATATATATTATATTATATATATTACATAGAATATTGTATATATAGTACATAGAATATATTTATATTTAATAGACTATAAAATGACTGGATTGGAGTCCATCTCACGCTCTCATAACTGAAAATGTTAGTGTGTACATCTGGATTTTATTCCTTTTCATATGTCTAGTGTTTTCACATTGTTCATGTTTTAGCTCACAGTTGCACTATTTATGTGAAGCATGATTTGGAATTGATCACGACTGAACAGCCAACAAGAAAACAAAGTATGTGTTGTTCAATCACTACCCAATAGATATCCACTCTTCCACTGTTCCAATTGACTTTTCTTGGTGAAATGATATACATTGTATTATATTGATGAGAATATTTTTGGAATGTTGTGAAAGAGATTGAACGAATGGGTGTGTGTGTGTGCTTGTATGCTGTGGACAGTACAAACATTGAATTGTAACAGATCTCAATTGATTTTTGTTTTTCACCAACCCATTCCTCTTCACTGAACTGCATGTCCACTCCTATCTCCACATGGTTCCTGGCCTTTTTGGCCATATAAGACTAGTTCTGAAATAGTAACTTAAACCAAGGTGATCCCCATGAATAACTTTCAGTCATCAAACATTATTAGCAGATTAGTCCCCAAGTTTGTATTTATTAAACCTGTCAGAATTAATAACATTTTAAGGTTTAATTTTGATGTACATGGCAGTTTAGGTTAGTTATAATTGTAGACCAATTCAGTAGGTTCAAACAAGTTTCCCTATTTACCAAAACATTCTCCAAAAACTTTTTTCTTTCAGTATTTTTCATTTCTTTATAGATTCTGTGTAGAGAAAATTAGTCTTTATTTGTCTTTATTGACTGGATAATAACAATTAAACTCTGAATTAATTTGGACATCAATTAAACATAATTTCTAAGGGAATATATCATGTGAATTGAATTCTCCATAATATAGTTGGGTGTGAGTAAGAACTTGAAATGTGCTGCTACGTAATAAGGTGACTACATATAATGATAATATATGTATTCTATATTTCAAATAGGTAAAAGAAAGGATTTTCAATGTTTTCACTATAAAAAGTGATAAATAAGAAGATGGATGTTTAATTTCATTTACATGTATTGAAACAATGCATGGTATTTCATAAATATACATATTTGTATCTTTTTATACATCATTTAAAAAAATTTTAAAAAGGAAAACAAAAGTCAAAATGCAAATTGATATAAATAAGTTGAGGTGGAAGAGAGTCTTTAACATAATAGTACAGTATTAATTCATTTTAGCTATTAGCATGATCTCCAAATAGGTGGAAATAGCAGAAAACTGTCACAGAATGCAAAGAACATTTTTAAGTGCGTATAGCAGGTTGAATGAGATCAATTAAATTGAATTCATTAAAATAAATTTAATTTTATACTACAACAAATATGAAAGCACCTTATCTCTCAATAACTCATTAATATTGAATGAAAGCTTCCCAAAAATTTCTAAAATTGAAATTAATTAAAATGAGGTGATAAATTAGATATTTCAGAAAGTGTGTCATTACAGGGGCAATTTGCTAAGAGCAAAATAACTGCATTGTTTCTACACGAAGTATGACTTAAAAAAATACAAGTAAATGTATTTTAAAGATAAAAATTGCAGATCATCATAAACAAGAAGGCTGCCAAAAAACACCTACTAAACTAAATTTAGAGTACTGTTATTATCAGTATTTCATACAGAAGTAGAGCAAGAACACAGATTTTCAAAGAAAATGAGTTTTTGTTTAGTTTTTGAGTTTGAAAGGGGACTTGAATATAGTTATCAGCATAATGTCAATTTGTTTAAAAAAATACTCCAAATTTTAGAAATAAATTGAAGAGCTGTAAAATCTTCATTAAAAATAGAATTAAGAATAATTAACCTCAAACATGACAGCTTATAATAGTTAATTTAGTTTGACAAAGACTCAAAGTTTTTAAAGACCAAATGGAGAAGAAAAATTTCCATTTAAAAAAGCAAATATATATATATATTTACAAATATACACATATATTAAATGTAATCTTTAAGTAAATAAAATGTCTATTTCCTTGAAACCTACAGAATTATGATAATTTTTTATCCTTCCTTGTTATCTTACTGTAGATTTTCTGCCGATCTGTATGTTATCATAATTTGATACTTAAACTGCAAGAACATTGGCATTCATATAAATTATTTTATTAGTCCCTTTTCATAAATAAGTGCATTTAAATTAAATCTAAAACATTTCAAATTTCAATAATTACAATAGACATTCTAATAAAATTAGTAATTATAACCAACATGAATTAAATTTTATCAACTACTCTACATTTCATTACTTTGTGTTTTTTATCTTAAAGCCAAATCTACAAAGTAGAAATTGTTATTATGCCTATTTCAGTGGTGGAGAAACTGAGTTACCTATGGTAACGAACTGTTTTCTGCCAGATGAAATGGTGATGCCTCTCTAAGTCATCCATTCTAATAAATAATAATAATAATAATAATAATAATGCATTTCAGCATTTTTATTGTTTGCAGAAGCCAATTATCTGATGTCAGTTTAGGGAAAATCACCTATTTAGAGATAACATTTACTTGTTTGTACAAAAAAAAAATGTGATCTTTCAGTGACTAATGTTGAAGAGAAATCTTGCATGGCTAATTCTTCTGATGCCTCCAATACTAAATATGCAGCTTCCAACAAACTGTTTTGTTTTTGCAGGTACTATTAATAAGAAATGAAAAATGACAACCACGACAACACAATCAATCTTAGATTAGTAAATACAAATTGTTAGAAATCAACTGAAGTAGATAATAAAAGTCATTTCAAGCAGGGTTATGTACAAACAACTAATTCAGATATGATGCAAACACATCAGAGCTCATCTAGTTTTTAATGGGACATGCTGATGAATATGTGCCTGCACTGTTAGATCCACAGCAGCTTACACAGGAGGGGGGAAAAAAGAGCCAGTTTATAAAAGAAAGTAGAAAAGGACTCATTAGCTATGATATGGAAAAATGAATCTTTATCTTTTCTCATGTCCCACTATTTCTGTACCCTTGTTTGAACAATGGTCCAGTGCTAGGTCTCAGTATTTCATAATACAAATATCTTGTCCTTAAGTAAATTAGACTTACTGTTCCTAAAAGTGGAGAGGGGAATAGTGCAGAAAGCAGATAGAAGTTTGGGGTCAATTATTGAGCTAGGAAATGTGATCAAAAACAAACCACAAGATAAGCAATAACATAAGGCATTATAGAGTAAAGACAGAGAAGTTTCATATAATTACATTTCCTTCCAAAAATATTTAAAACATTGAATTCAATCTTGTCATATATCAGAAGCAAAATAATTTGAAAATATAAACTTTATTCATAAATGTATAACTAGTAGGCCTTAAATGTCTACGGTCTTAGTGATTATTGATTAATAAAGTCATCAGTTATTACCAAATAAATTTAACTTTAAAATTAATATCAACTGTTTATTATTAAGACTGTAAAGTTTGTTCTCAATAGCTAATTAGAACTCATCAGAACCATCACTAAGATATAATGAATAAAAGAAAAACAAGCTTTTTATAATTTTTATTTAAAAATCAGAATCACAGAACTTGTATGTATTCATTTATGGTATTTGATTGATCAATTGTAACTATGAGCAGCCCATAGTTTTAGAAAATGTACCTTAAATTTAGAGAAATTTTGGAACATTATGAAAGATTGATTATGGTAGAAAATAACATTTGTGATTTTTTGCCTCCTGTGAGAGGCTGGAGTTTCTTTCCATTGTTAAAGAGGGTGAATTTTCCTTTATAACACTAAGTTAGCTGGCAGCATGCAAGTCCCACTAAAGTATTGAACGTGCCATTTTAATCTTGCTTTCTATTAAAGGAATATTAGATTACTACTACAGCTGAGGGAAAAGAAGGCCACAGGAGACGTCATCAACTCAAAAAGGACTCTTTACTTCTTATCTGAAGAAGAAGAAGAAGAAGAAGAAGAAGAAGAAGAAGAAGAAGAAGAAGAAGAAGAAGAAGAAGAAGAAGAAGAAGAAGAAGAAGAAGAAGAAGAAGAAGAAGAAGAGGAAGAAGAAGAAAGGCAGAGCAGCTGAGGTGGGGAGTCCAGAAGCTTCCATCATGGGACTCATTGGACACCTCCTGACAGTTTACGCATCCTGATTCTGGGCCCTAAAAAGGGAAGGCAGTGTAGACCACTCACTGCTCCCTGTAGGGATATGAACTGTCGGGATGTATGTGTCTGATAACTATTTGGAAAGCTTGATAAAATTCAGTCCGTTATTATACATTGAACAGAAATCCTAGAGGTTGGCTCGGGTAACATCTCTTCTTCTTTATTATTCTTACACAAAACACTTCAATGTCCGGTTAACTAGCTCAACTCTCACCTTAAATACCATCAAATTATGAGTTCTTTTTCCTTGAATAGGCCATTTATTTTAAATGTCATAAACTGACGATTTGATTGTATTACCAAGGCTGTCTATGAGAAAAGACATTATTCATAAAACCAAAGAAAGTATCAGAATACATGATATGTAATGAAAAGAACTTTCAGAAAGTAGAGTATCTTGTTGATGATTTGCTAAGAATACAAATGATCAGAGCATTTTCAATGGCTAGGAGGTCATTATAGAACTGGTTTTAATTGAGAAACCAAGGATTAGTAGTACAAATTGAGCACACGAGGGGAAGAATGTATATTTTCCTACTATACTTCAACTTGAAAATGAAACTGGTTTTATTAACTAAAATAGTGCTACCAATTCACTAATTTGGATGTTATCATTAAAGAAAAAATAAGTTAATAAGAGTTATTATTATAGATCTACTTTTAGTCTATTGAAGACTTTTGTTTACTGTAGTTGTTTTCATCAGACTCAGTTGCTAAAATCAAAGCACTATTTGCTTTTTTTTTCTCAGCACTGGGTTTTGAACTCAGTATCTTTGCATTAAGTTACCTTCTCAGCACACAACTCCCTCTTCATTTTTTTGAGACACATTCTCTATGAGTCACTAAGTTACCTGGGCTGAGGTTGAACATGCGATCCTTCTGTATCATCCTCCCAGAATATTGGATTACAGGCATGGAGCACCATGCCCAGCTTGAATTTTCTTATTTTTATATGGCTGCTGTTTCTATCCTGTCCGTAATAATTCAGATAATTTTCAGCTCCTAAAACAAGCCATCAAAATTGTGTTCTTTGTTCCTCATTATATTGGGTCTAGAAAATAGAATGATGAACCAAAAAGTGATTCTCTGTTTATTAGTATGATTTTCATTTTCTCTTCCTTTTCATTTTCTACTGTGGTTGAACCAGAGTTTGTCAGAGTAACAAGAACAACTTTAATGAAACAATGAAATGTGATGGCTATTGAAGTAGGCATGCTCATAAGGACTATAGAAAATCAGAGAGCTGATAGATTCGTAAGTATTAGCACTGGAAATCACATAAATGAATAATTTAATTCTCTCCATTTTTGCATAGAAGAACACCCCCATTATCTGTGCCCCTGGAATAGCCAAATATCACAATTTATACTATTTTCTCCAGCATCTTTTATGATTTTTCTATCTCTCCCTGACTCTTTATGAATTTAACACTTGGCTTAAAATAGCACTCTTTATTCATGTCTTATAATTTATATGGATAGTACCACCAAAGAACATTTTTGGGCATAGAAGTTATATAAAAGTAGGTTTAATGTAAAATGGTATTTAGGAAATAAAGTGCTTCAGTATTTCAATTAGACATCTTTTCATATGGTTTAATAGATTTTTTAATGCCACATTGTTGGTGTATAGACAGATGCCAAGAACTGAAATGCCCTTATTTGTCAGAGACAGGGATTTCTGCAGTGCACCTGCAGAAAACTCAGTTAGATGTTGTGGTTAAAGGCAAATAAATAGGGGCGAGGTGAAGGGAAGCAGAGCAACAAAGAGACAGAGTTTGAGATTGCCTCAGAATGAAGATAGACATAGAGGCAGAGAATTAAAGAAAATAGAAATATTTAAATAAATTTTACTATTTAACCTCAGAGGTGAAAAAGAGCACATTTCATAAGCATCCAGATTACCCAGCTAGAACTACAAATATCCACAACACAGTAGAGATTGAGAAGTTGCTATGGCTATTAGGGTAGCCTTTCTCACTCTCTGTTGTCAGGAATGGACCTAAC
The DNA here is from genome assembly GCF_053883595.1 of Heterocephalus glaber. NCBI lineage: Eukaryota > Metazoa > Chordata > Mammalia > Rodentia > Bathyergidae > Heterocephalus > Heterocephalus glaber. Next base: position 30,826,489 of record NW_028258344.1, on the reverse strand, counting down.
ACTCGGTTGGGGTGTCTGGAAAACTCCCGGCATTTGCTGTTGCAGCCGTTATAATATTTAACAGCTTCTAAAGGATGAGGTATCTTGCAAAAATCATGTTTGGAAACTCGAAAGTAGATTTGGCTCTAGAGCGAAGGAATTAGAAGGCCAGTTATGGCCCGATTGCCATGCAAACAAAATGTTCTGAAATTTTCTGGACTTCTTTAGTGTAGCACTGTAACAATCTTCTGAATTTTGGGGGGAAAAAAAAAATCTGTCTTCACCAAATATGTGCAAAGGGAAATTTTAAGAGAATACTATATTGAAAACTTTGAACTTTCCCTCATGATCCTTTTGAATTGTAGTGATATAACGCAAATTCACAGTTCATGTTTGTCGATCCTCCAGTTGTAGAAGGAGTAAGCACAAATTTATGAGGCAGAGTTAATATTTAGGAGTATTATAACATGATTAAATGTGAATGTATGACTGATTTTAAACATAAACAAAAATAAACTTTTCAGGGCAAAATAATTGCATGCTTTGAAAGAGTGCAAGTAAGTAAACAAAAAGAAACTACAGAATTTTGATATTATAATGCATTTGAAAATAAGTCTACTTCAATGAGAAATGCTAAAATTGAAAAATACTAAAATAGAAAAATGAACAAAAACTGTAGCTGATATATATAAAAAATGGTGCCAAGCCCTGTAAAGTCCTAGTTTATCATTACATTACATGTTTTGCTGCCCCATTCCCAGACTGTGATTGTTTGTGTAGTGTAATGATTCCAGGCTGTTTTCATTATAGGGCACATCTTGGTAAATATTAGATGAGTTTTACGTTTCCCAAGGCTCCTGCTGATCCCTAGGGTCACACAGCCGCAGTCTCTTCAGGAGTGAGAATTCTCTTATTTTTACCACATATCGCCCAAATTCCCAGCACTGACTGAAATGATACAATCTGTTTTGTCCCTTGAAATTTCCTAACATACTCTGTAAAGTGCTGTAAATCTTATTAATTTGTTCTAATTTGGGTAAATATTATAGATATTCAGACTCTGAGCTTTATAAAATGTTTTCTTAGCCCTCCTAAATGTTTCCTGGCTCATAAAAATTGAGAAATACTTCAAAGAAAAATTTTTTATTTTTATTATTAGGTTTAAGGTATGTACTAGAAAAATAAAATTGCAGAATCTATAATCTTTAGATTTTCTAATCTTTTTAATAATCTCCTTATCCATCATTTAACTAAATTTATCCATAATTCACAGCATATTTTACATGTATAATTAATTCTACATATTTATCCTAATGTAAGAAAGAGGCCAGAAGAAGGCTGTTCTGTGGTTATATATAACACTGAAAGAAGCTTCGTTTATCTCTGATATATATGAAACCTAAGTAAAGAAGGAAGACTCAACAACTTGATGGACTGATACACTTAATGTGTATGACTTAAACAATTTTCTTGTAATTTAATAGACTGGCAAAACCCTTTGGAGAAGTAAAAACAAAAGTAACTGAAATTAATCTACTGGTCCAAATTCAACCTGTTCCTTATACTTAAGTGATTAAAGGCCAATGAGAATTATATAACCATTTCCAAAACAAATAAAAATTCACCATGGGTACTAACATATTTTTGGTAAACACATCTGAAAATACTTATTATAAATGAAAAGGAAAGCAAGGAAAAATATATCATTTGAAACATTGTATTAACCTCTTCCAGGGAAGAGTCTTCGCTTAACAATTAGGTGTCAACAAAGGCACAACACTAACTTGAATATGGTCATGACAGAATTGTGTTGATCTTCCAGATGTTTCTACATCTGTGGTACATCTGTTTAAACAGAACCACTGGTAGGTCTGCAAAGAAGAAGACTTTGGTAAAATGTAAATTATTTCGTACAATGTTTGCTCTATCATCAAAGGAATTTATGGGAAATCCCCAATTGAATAATTCTAACAAAAAGAATTTAACCTAAAAACAACAATGCTTTGTCTTTTTTTATCAAGATGAAGTCAGATTTTACAAATTTGAAGACATTATTTTTTAAAATATATACATTAATATATTAAGTGAAGCAAAGGCTGCTAGAACTCTGGATGTCAATTTTACTCTTGGTTTACTAATGACATATAGCCTTAAGTAATTACATGCATAATTAACATCAAAGAGTAGAAGAGAGTCAATATCAAGCATCATAATGAAAGCTTATACTTGGAACTATCTGTGACTATCCACTCTTTTCTTTTGGTAATTCTTATAAATCCTTTCTAGGTAATTTAAACAAAAGAAAAAAAAAAGGAAATTAAAAGATGTGTACAACAATACCACTTCTTACCCGCACTAATTTATTCCATGTAGATAATATAATCCATGTACAAATTTAAAGATATGCCTGACTATATCAGTCTGAATTCTACAGTCAGCTAACTTCTATATATTAATAATCACTTAATTGGCAAATATTTTATTAAACCTGTAAATACATATGTAAATAATTAAGACATTAACTTATTTTTTTTCTGGTTGGTTTTTAAAATATCCTCTAAATTTGTACCACGTTCATTTTTCAATAAATTAATTTCTTTTCCAGATGTATAACAAAGACCATCACTAACACATTATTTATGTTTCAAAAACTAACTATACTGTTTACTGTGCTGAAAAGGGGTTCACACATTTGGGCTATTTTTAAAATAAACTCACTTAAAATAACATAAGGTTTACTCTCTCTAGCTTCATTCTTTAATGTACTTGTTCAAGAGATATGATGTGCCTGGAAGTATTTCAGGTTGGTATAATTTGACCATTATATATTCCTTAACATTTGTTGAGTTAAAAAGAAGAAACAACCTGCTTAGAACTAATGCCTATGCATAAGGAGCCACAACCAATCACCTACTTCTTTCTCCCCCTAAAACAAAAATGCTACTTTTGTATTTCCCCAACCTGTAATTTGTACAGGAGAAATACTGCAGTTCCTGTAATGACCTAAGGACTCTTGCTTTCAGACTCATGATTTTGTGCCTAATTTCAAATTACTGTTTTGAGAATTACCCATGAGAAGCACTTCTTTTAATTCTCACGCTTGTTATGTAGACTGTTTCAAACTTTTTTATTATTGCTTTAGTCTTTTAGTTTCCAAACAATTCAGGGAACACAATGTTTTGAAGGTCTTCCATTTTTCTATGAATTTAAACATCTATTTTGCTTATTTTTCTTCAACTTATTTAGAAAAGCTATATATATATATATATATATATATATATATATATATATCCTTTTAACATTTCTTTATTCTTCTCAATGTGACTATTCTCTTCAATCTCTCTTTGTACTATTTTGGTTCATTTCCTTTACCCAGTCATCTATTCTAATCATTAATGGTTTGACTAGGGTCAATACAGAAGACTAGACAAAGATATAATACATATATAGAAATAATATTAATATTTCTATATTATTAATACAGTATCATGAGTGCTTTCATAAGGCATATAGTCCAGCCAACATTGTAAAACATAACCAGTAACTTCACAAAATATTGGAAATTTGCAATTATAAAAAAACAGTTCTTTAAAGATTATGCACTATTAGCGTGCTTTACAAAGACAAATACCCTATTTACCGGCCTATCGTTTTTCTCCATTGCTTAGCTCAGAGACTGGAAGAGTGTTGCATACTGCCTTTTTTAGTTACAATGTACTGAAATGAGATATTGGTGCCTATCAACTTATGTTCAGTCATGTTGGGTAGAAATGACCCCAAGGACTAAGATTAAAATGTAGTCCTACATACCTTAAAACAGAATTTCACAAATGTGCTCATCTTCCTGTCAGTGGGCCACAATATTGGCTTCAAAACATTTATTCATTAGTAATATTAAGGAACTCAATTAGCCATTTAATTTAAAATGTCATAAAATAAACTATTTTAGAAGTAAAACTACACTTTTTTTTAAAGGAAGACCTGTTATATGAATAGGATACACACAAATGTGACCCTGAGTAGCATTAGTATCCAAGAGTAAAGTCTTTATGCAATAAACAAACCTAAATTTAATATAAAAAATAAAAGGAAGAGAACAAACATTGTAATTGTGAACATGAGATAGAGCATAAGTAAAGGATAGATTATACACTATAAAATATTTAATATATATTTGGAAAAAAGTATGACACATATGTTGGGAGATAATTCACTCTCAATATTTCTGCCCCTCTTTTGAGCTATTTCTGAGTTGTAGAACTCACAGCTTTTCTAGGATTTTTAAAAGAGTGAACAGTATGGAAAATAAAGACTGTGTTCCTCTGAGGCAGAAAATAGATTTGTTTACTGACTGGAATGATAAAGACAATGTCTTCCTCTAGAGCAAACATAGGGTAGGCAAATTTGGTATCAGCTCTTTAATAAATACTCTATAATCTCAGGGTCCCCTAAATGAGACATAAAACTATTAGGTATGTACAATTATCTGAGTTGCTCCACATTGGCCTTGTGGAATTTTAGGGACAAATACAACATATGGAAATATGAAATTCATGTTCCCTGATATGCCATGAGTAATAAAGTCCTGTGTCTCTGGCTAGAAGTCTTGTGTTTTCTTCCAGCATACACAAACAGGTGCACAATAACTTGTTAGGTTACAGGCAGAATAAAACATCATAACTTTCATATATCTTAACATCTACTTTTTAAAAATAGTAGTATGAAAATAAACATAGAGTCTTAATTTCACTATGAGTTTTTCAATCACTTTCAGTTTTTCTCAAATACTAATGAAATTTTTTTAAATTACCATTTTCATTTACATGTCTCAGAACTGAAAGCTTGAAAGTTACTTTGCTAAGAAACTGATAAGAATCTTGAGGATTCAAGGCACAGGTTAAATTTTTAAATGTTATATGCATTTTTCTTTCTAATATTGACAGTCTCTTGATAGTAAACTCAAATTAAATATATAAACAAGTATTCTTTATGAATATATATTACCATTCAATTTGTCACTATGCTACCTTAATCTACCATGGTAAAAGAAAATTTGTCCCAAAGTAAACCCAAAGAAAATATGAACTAGGTAATCTATTTTTGTTAAATATATAACAGCATCAGTTAAATAAAACAAGGTGTATATTAATCATTTCATACAACAAAACCTTTAGAAAACTTTTAGAAAAAGAATAATGAAGTACAACCAACATCACAAATTGAATATCTATTTCAAATAAATATTGTATAATTTATTGTATAAACCCATTATATTTGGGTTTCTTACTATGTTTTTAAGCACAGTTTAATTTGGAAAAAAGGATTCCATATTAATATAAATGATAAACGCAAATTTATGTATTCCTGTCTTATGGATATATTAAGTGGCATAAAAACTGAAATCAATATTAATTTGGGGACAAGTAGAATTTGTTATCAGCCTCTAATATTTTTAGGTATCAAAGGAAACAGCCAAAATATCTTTATTTATCTCCTTAACTTTGCCTGTCTGCCAAAATGTAAACATTGATGACATTGCCATCTAAGTGCTTGTTCATGAATCTATGTCTACTTTTTTAAGCTTTCATTTAAACTTTTATATTTGACAAAATTTACGTGATTTGATAAGAGAACAGTTTGGGCTTAATGTGAACCAAGTGACTAGAGGTAAGTCCTGAAAGATTTTGCTGAGGAAGGTCTCTTTGTCTTCCCTGAGACACATTTGTACTAGATTAGAAGAATTACAAAATGACCCCTGAAGAGTTTTGAATAATATTGTCTGAAATTAATTCTACTTATCAGATGTGGACTTTAGCTATGTGAAGTCGTATTTTCTGCATAATTCTAAACATAATAGATTTCTTGGCATTGTGTGAATCTTGTCTTAATACACAAAAAAGGATGAGATATATTTTAGTGGGTTTTTTAACAAGCTAAAAAGCATGTCATCTATTGTATGCAAAGATGATGTATGGAAAAATCATAATGTTTTCTGTAGCTTTTGTTATGTTTTGAAACGGTGACTTAAACTTTAACTTGTTCATTATATGGCTAACTTTACAGATGAAATCCATTTCGTGTTCTGTTATAATTTGCAAGCATTATTTTCTATTCAGCAAATGCATGTAGAGTTCTGCTATACAATTGTTTGCCAGTTTCAGAATAATATGGCTGATGTATTTTTAATCAAATACTTATTGAATGCTTTGCCAAAGTTACAGTGATTGTTACTGGGGCGGATGTTTAAAATAATAATAATTTCTATTATGTGACAAGTAACTAGATAAATTAATCTTCAAATTCCTAGTAAGGAAAATTGTATCCTCATTTTTATAAATGAGAAAATTGCAGTCCCAAAAGTTACAGTAGTCAGAGAGTAGCAATTGAAAGAGTTGGGATTTCAAGTGATCCAATCTCCAGGGTCCTGCAGACAGTTGTTATGGTACACTGCATGTAACAATATGGCACAGGTCCTGTTCACAGTGTTATAGTAAGTAGTTGCATTACTGCAAAGAAATAGGAATACAAGAGATGTGTGAAATGCATAAGAAATAAGTTGTCAAATAGTCCACTAATTATGAACATTATTACAAAGCACATTTATGCATCCATAATTCTTATGTGAAAAGTGTTATTCTGATTATATAATTTCCAGAATCCCTGGCTGATAAATTTTAACTGCACATTAAATAAGTTAATAGAGGGATTTCCATTTCTTGTAATGAGATTAAATTAATCACTAATCATGCTAAAAATAAAAGTGTGAATGATTTTTTTTTTAATTCTTAAAATCTTCTAAATGTTGTCAAGATGATTTTATAAAAGCACCAAATTGACCCTCAAGTAGGTGTGGGAATCCAGAGATATAAATTATAATGAAACTCACTGTTCCAGTAACATGTTTTCTGATGGGGAAAACTTGAATTTTTGTTTTTGTAACCACATGAGTGCTTAAGGTCAAGAAATCAAAATCAAGTGTCCACAAAATGTAAGGGGTGAACAAGAGGTCTTTCCACAAAAGCTGTCTCCAAAATTCTCTACTATAAATATGATGAGAAAGAGAAAAGGACTAATTGTCTCAAGTTCTGAAATCCCTGATCTTCCATGGTTTGAACTTATTCTAGAAGAAGGACACTCAGATCCTTTATGAAAAAGGTAATTACATTCAAAGCATTAATGGAATTCTAAAACTAATCTTGCATTCCAAGAGACAGTAAAGATATGAAGAACCACAAAGAAACATAGAATAAATTACAGTAATATCTCAGTTCACAAACATCAGGAACAATTTCATTTGCAAACAGACGCATTAGGCAAAAACTTGCTTCCATTTGCAAACAGCACATCAGGTGATGAACACAACCACAGCCATGTTCCCCAGAAAGAATTAAGTTTGTGAACCTAGGCACCACTGTATAACTACCAAAAGCCACAGATAATATAAACAGACCGGCAAAGACTATTATACTGGAATCATCAGGGAGAGATTGTAAAGTAACTTATTTAATGTTTTTGAAATAATGGATAAACTACAAAATACCAACAAGAAATTAGAATTTAGAAAGTTGCATAGCATAAGCATGTAAAAGAATGAAATGTAACTTCTAAAATTAAAAGAAAAACAAGAACAAAATCTTAATATGTAGGACTTAAAAAGGATAAGAAAGCTAAATTAAGACATTACTGAATTAGAAAATAAATCAAAATAATCCAGAATTCAGCATGAGAAATATGCAGGAAATATTTTAGACAAAATAAATGGAGTAAAAAGAGTCAACATATGTTCAAATTATGTCACAGAAGAAGCGAGGAGAATAATTGATCTGAGAAAATATTAGAGATTTTTCCAGAATTGAGGATTCTTTTCAAACCCAAACCCAGCTATATAAAATAAAACTATACCTGAACATTTTATGGAATAACTTCAGGGTGAAAAGTGCAAAAGGAACATCTCTAACTCAGAAGTAAAAGATACCTTCCCTTCAAATAAATAGCTGTTAAAGTGAAACTGATTTTCAAATGGAATGTTGAAGGGGAGAAGGAAAGGGAAACTAGAGTTTAAAGATATAATATTTACAATATGCTCAAAGAAAATTACCCATTTAGAATTTTATGCTTAATAAAATTATACCGTGAGAAAGGAAGTAAAGCAGAATATTTTTTAGAAAAAAAGTAGAAATTTTGTCATCAAGAGAAAACCATTACAAGGAATTCTAAACAGTGAATTTAGAGGAAAAATAATTCATAATAGAATGTCTGAGATACAAAAAGCACTTAATAGCAATAAAAGTATAAATATATAGGTAAAGTTTTTAAAAATTAGCCATGCAAAAGTAATAGTAATGTGGAGAAAGGGGATAGAATTAGGTTAGTATAGAGCAATAACAATTCACTAAGGTTGTAAATTAATGGAGCTAATAAGATGTTTCTTGTCTTAACTTGGAAGAGAAAAATCACATAAACAGCATTTATCAATCATTAAGTCAATGAAAAGAAAAAGTAAAAGCTGTGTGGCTACCTTACTGTTCAAGAAGAAAGTTTTTATGTCAAAAAGTCTTACTAGGATTAAAGATGGATACCACAAAATAGTAAAAAATATCAATATCTCAGTGTATTGTTAGTTTTCTATGGGGCCCATACCATAATAAAATAGCACAAACTGAATGGTTTAAGCAAAACTGTCTGTCTATTTGGCTAGAGATCAAGACTCCAGTGTTAACAATATTAGTTCTTTTGAAGACTGTTGAGCCATCTGTCCCTTATTTTTCTTTCCTAGCTTTTGGTATTTTGTTAGAAATATCTAGTGTTCTTTGTCTTATAGATACATCACATGGATCTCCTCTCTCTCTCTCTCTCTCTCTCTCTCTCTCTCTCTCTCTCTCTCTCTCTCTCTGGTTTCTATCTATAAACTTCTCTATTTTATAAAGGTATCAGTCATATTGGATGAGTAGCTTACTCTCTTCCAGTAGGACCTCATCTTAACTAATACCATCTGCAGTGACACTATTTCCAAATAAAGTAGTATTTGGAGGTATTGGATAGTAAGATTCATGTACAAATTACAGGGCACAATTAAACTCATAATCCTAAAAATTTCAGCAATTTTACTTTGTGTGCATTTGCAAATCATCACGTGAGGAAAGGATGTGAATTCAGTAAGAAGTTCCCTTGAGCTGAGGATGGCAGTGACTGAAATATGGATTGTCATGAGGAAGATACGAGTACCACAAAACAGCAAGTATTATCCAACTCAAGCAGAAAAAAAGATTTCTAAAAAATTCAATACATTTGAATTGTTTTAGTTTAAAAATTAAGTATACTCCTCATGCATTGTGAGAGAGAAGAAAATAATGGATATTAAAAATATTTGAATTGGTTGATAATGAAAATATTGGGCCTTAAACCTTATGGCATACCCTTAGCAGTTCTTTAAAGAAAATGTGTAATTAAATGCATGTAATGGAAAAGAATGGCAAATTTAAAAATTTAAACATTCATCTCTGAGCATTAAAATAGCAAAGAAATAGTTCTTTTGTTTTTGTAAAAATCTCTTTTCCTATTGATTATGAGCTATAACTTCTCTTTGGGGAGAGATTTATTTTCATATTTTCTTTTGTAAATATAATTAGAATTATAAATAAGAATTTATTCTACACTTAGTAACTGCCTTTATGCACCTAAATTGTTTCCTTTTTGCACAGGAAGATTTTGTGTTCCAAAAATATTTCATTTTTCATTTAATAATTTTTACTTCTTTCACATATTCCACATTCATGCCAGGTATAGCTATTCTATTTCTATTACCAGTACAAGTAATGTATGCTGGTAGAGCACAGTTTGTGTATAAAGTTAAATGCCAAAGAATACAAAAATTTTAGAAGCAAACTTTCTATTTACTATTACTGAATATATTACTGTTGCTTTTAGCCACCTATTTAAAAAAGAAACATAAAAATAAAAACGCGTAGTATATTTTATTTGTAATTTATTTTAAAATTTTAAAAATAATTTGTGATAAGTAACTCATTTTAAATTACAGTAATGATATTTTTCCATGTGGCTTAAATGAAAAACTAGTATAAAAAGCTGATAATATGATTTTATTATTATTATTATTAAAATATTTAATATATTAAAAATTACGTGTGATCTCCAATTTTCAAATGGAAACTTTCAAGTCTTACAAAGGCTCTTCTTAGCTTTCCAAATCTTGTATGAATGCATCTGATTGGTTCAATTTAAAGTCTATGTGCAACAATGAAGGCAAAGTTTCTTGGTATTGGTGCATGTGTTCAGATTTCAATTCTGAATAAATCATCTATGGGTTGTAAAGATTCCAAGTACTAACAGAAAATGTCCAGGACACCTGTACACAAATTATAAAATAGCAGAAGATAAAAAGACAATTCCACATAATACTTGACTTATTGCAGTATAGCTTTGATAAAACCAAACTTACTGATTACAATAAAATCAGGGCTGCAGAATTTGCCTCTTGTCTCTTACAAGAGTTGAGGATGACTTAATCACATCCACTCAAGCTCAAATATATTCATACTTTCTTGGAAATAACTCCTAAAAATTTTCCTGAGGCACTTGGAAGTGTTGGACATGATCAAACTGCTACTGTAAATATACATTTCATGATACTAATGGGAAATATATATAGACAGAAACCATTTTTCTGTGACTTATTTTTATTGATTAAACATAATATATGCCTTATTCTTTTTTAAAGCACAAGCTGTCTTTAATAAAAATTGTTTCTTGTGTGTGTCATTGAGATATGTTAATAGTCATTTCCCTTTTTGCACACTCCTATTTTCAATGATATCATATTGTTTTAGTGTATGATGTAAAACATAAACCATATCTTTTGGCACAAATACATTTGTTGGCTGTAGATTGAAATTTACTGGCTCTTCCATTATATATTTTTTCATATTATTAGCTAATCACAAAACTGAAATCTCAGGCAAAGCCGCCAAAGAAGAGGAACCTGATAAATACAAAGAGTTGGACTCGCTCCACTGTGTCTTTTCTCTCCTTTGTACTGGTTCTTTCTTGGGAGAGCGTTGTCTCTAAGAAACCACTCCTGCATTCTCACATGCAGGAAATATTTCCCCTCTTTTTTCAGATTTATTCCAGTTTGACTCACAAATTGATACAGGACAAAAAGAGACTAAACTCTTTGTGCAAAAGGGTTATTATGGAAATTAAATATGATAGAAGCATTGGGTCATTGTGTTTCTCCTGGAACTCACGACATTATAATTTGTTTTCCTTTCTTTTCTCCTCTATCCATAATTAATAAGAATGATTACTAATAATTTCTTACATCAAAGTGTCCTTCTTATTGTATCCTTGCCTTTTGCGTCTGTAAATATTGATTCTAGACTAGCTTTCCTCTGGTATAGTTTTTTTAATAATCAATTTTATCTATCCAATGTTGTAGATCATACAACTCTTCTTGTACTGTCCTCTATTTAACTGTGAGAATCCTTAGGGATTTTCTAATGTATTTATAAATACTACTTAAAATGTTCCTAAGCTTATGCAGTTATAAAACTCTGGGAAACATTTAAGTGCTATCAGATCTAACTTCCACTTCTCAGCATAATAGCTAGTACGTAATAATCACTCAATAAATAAACTGAATTGAAAGAACCTGAACTATGCAGTAGACCAATATTAGTGGCTGCTTTGAAGGAACAGTTTTAAAGTAATTTATCTGCAGTTTAGTTTCTACAATGTAGAAATAGCTGAATAAGTTTAAAGAAATATTAAGAAAAATAGTTATGAAGTGTTGAGGTTGAGCAGTGTCAGTCCTCTTTTATCTTCTCATTGAATACAGAGTAGCTATTGTGTCTTTTGTCTCTCTGTATAGACACAGTTTATTTACATTTACAAGATAAGTTGCTCATATTTTGAATGAGACTGCTTAAATCAAGTAGAAAATAGGGCATCTTGACAATACTGAGTATTCTTATATATGCCATGGAAGAAGTTTCACTAATATAGTTCTTACTAGAAGGTATACTAATTAAGACAATTCTATTGATAGAAAAATAGAGACAAAAATCAATGAAAAAGTACAGAGAAATCAAAAATGGACCCAAATATAGAAAGTTGGCTTTGATATGGAGCAAAGACAATACAATGGGAAAAAGAAACTTCTCAGCAAATGAGCAACTGAACCTCCAAGAGAAAGAATATGGGAATAGAACTTATAACTTCACCAAAATTTAATGCAAAATGGTTAATAATACAAAAATATAAAATGAAAAACTATCAAACCCCTAGAAGATAAAAGAAGAAAAGCTAAATGACTTGGATTTGATAATAACTTTTAAATATCATACCAAAGACATGATCTACAAGAGAAATAATTCAGATTCATTAAAATTAAAATTTTCTCAGTGTAAAATTGTCAAGAGAATGAACAGATGATTCAAAAACAAGAAGAAAATATTTTCAAAGGACACATCTGATAAAAGATGAATATCCAAATATACAAAGAACTCTAAAAACATAACAATAAAAATCTAATAACATAATTTAAAAAAAAAAAATGAACCAAATGGGCCGGGGATTTAGCTCAGTGATTTCGCCGCCTGCTGCACAAGCTCAAGGACCCAAGTTTTATCCCCGATACCGAAAAAAAATTAAAAAATGAACTAAAGACCTTAATAGACACTTCACCAAAGATAATATATGAATGGCAAAAAAGTACTGCATGTGGAAAGATGCTGCACATTTTATGTCAACCAGGAAATGCAAATTAAAACAAGTTTTAGATATCTCCACATATCTTTTAGAATGGCCAAAATTCAGAACACTGATAATTCCAAATGCAGGTAGGGATATGAAGCAGTAAGAACTCTCGTTCATTGCTGTTGGGCATGCAAAATGCATAACAACTTTGGAAGACATTCTGTCAGTTTACACAACATTAAATACAATCACTACACATCCAGCACCAACTGTGCTCCTTCTCATGTATGGAAAGAGTTGAATATTTATGTTTACACAAAAATCTGCACATAAGTATTCATCCAGCTTTATTTGTAATTTTCAAAACATGGAAGCAACCAAGAAATCCTTTAGTAGGTGAATGACTAAACTGGAACCACTAGACTATGGAATATTATTCATGGGTAAAGAGAAAGGTATTATCAAGCCATGAAAAAACATGAAGGAAACTTAAGTGCATGTTATTAAAGGTAAGAAGCCAATCTAAAAAGGGAATCAAGAGGTGCAAGTAGGGAGAATGGATGGGAGAAGAGAAAGGGAAAGCAGATGAAAAAAGGAATTAAGATATGTTATGCACAACTCCAAAGAAAAAGTAAACATTATGTACTACAAACATATACCAAAGGGGGGTGGTGGTGGTATGAACAGATGTGTGCAGTGGGGAGGGAAGGTAGGGAAAGTGGATGAAACAAAGGAACTAAGATGTATTATATACATATATCAACTCACTACAAGGAATGTAAACATTATGTAGTACAAACATGTACTAATAAAAAAGTTTGAAAAGGAATGTATACTGTATTGCTTCAAGTATATGACATTCTAGCCAAAGCAAAACTATAGAGACAGTGAAAGATCGGTGCTTGCCTGGAGTTAAGGGAAGGCAGAGCTCAGAAAATTTTGGGGAGCTCTGAAATACTCTGTATGATGACACAATGGTGAGCGTGCACCATTATTCATTTGTCCAAACTAATAAAATGTAAGACCCCGAGAGTGAAGTCTAATGTAAACAGTGAACTTTGAATGATAATGTTGTGCTAGTATAGGTTCTTTGATTGTCACTTACTGCTCTGATAGGGATGTTGATAACGAGGGATGCTACACTTGCAAAATTATCTTTGTTATAAAGTCTTTAAGAATGTAGGAAACTGCACAAATAGTAACATCCACTTTATTAACTTTTAAAATAATTTGGCTGTATTTTATGTAATAATGTTTGATACTAAATATGATTTACATATATATTACATATGTTCCCGACCTGATCTAATTTCAAAGTAAAACCCTCACAGGATAGAAATTCTTTAAATGCTAGGATTGTTAAAACATTCATTTTAATGTTTAAAATTAAGATATTTAAGATTAAAACTAAAATCATTAAAATTATTTTTTAAAAATAAACCAATGGAAAGTGTTTTTGGAAGTCTGTCCCCCACTGACAATATATACAATATTTAAGTTTGTATTCATTTACTATCTCACATAATTTCTACCTTTTAGATGGTTGGGATCTTGTTTTGTTTCCCCCAATATACTCAATTTCTAACACTTTGCTGCTACTGTGTGAATATTTTATGAGTCAATCAATAAAAGTAAAAAAGCTGTTAGGATAACTAAGTGCATTTTTAGCTTAAAAAGTCTTTTACAAATTCTTAAAGCCTAAAAACATTGGAAATTTTCAAAGCTTTCAGCTACTCCACAGACTCTTGGAAAATTATAAATTGGTGTCTTTTTAAATATTTTCAATAGAATTTTTATTATTGTTTGTGAAGCATATTATATTTTAAAGATTTTGCCTTATAAACAATTAATAATTTGAACAGAGGGGAAAACAAAAATTCAATGGTGAGCATTTATAGAAACAGATACAAGAATTCAGTAGTTAGCATTTATATATCAAAATAAATTTCAGGGAAACAAAAAGTTTATGTGATGATTTTGCCTAAATTATATGCAGAAATCTCACTATTTGTTTTCAAAAATTTAGAGAAGGAGTAATCTTGAAACATTAAGCTATGGTAAACATCTTAATGGCAGTCTTGAGCTTTCAAGTCCCTCTCACTGATTTGGCACAAAATGAGAACTGTCAGGAGCCAAGGATCCCTTGCTGAATATCTCTGCCAAAGACAGGATTTTGCTGGAAAAGAAGTAGACTCCTGTGCACAATGAAAGCTGGGGCTGACTTCCCTGAGGCCACTGTGTCAAGGGTGCAGAATGAGGCAGCCCTACTTGGAGGTTCAAGGGGGATCTAGGTGCCTGCCTAGGTGAGGGACCTGTAGTCTATGCTTTATGTTCTGCAGACAGCTCCCTAGAAGAGGGAGCACAGAGCACTGGCTCATGTCTCTCCTCAGCAGGACTCAGTCCTTGGACAGGTTGGAGCTCAAGCACCCTCTTCCGACCTCATCAACCCAAGGTCTTGCTTGTGTCCTAGTCCTGAGGAAATTTCCAGAAGTCTCTGGTTTCTAAAAGAGATCTAGCTTTTGAAGTTTCACTTTGTGGTGCCAGTTACAACTTCACTGAATGTTAGGACAGAGAACTGACAATAAAACAAATACCAGAATTCTGGAATGTGAAAAGACTCCCCCCAGCCCTCCCATGTCTAAACACAAACATGCTTAACATATCAGTCTTTAAGGAAATGCAAATAACCGCAATGAAGTTCCCCTTCACACCTACCATAACACCTATCATCAATATAATTTAAGATAACAAGTGCTGGTAAGGATGCAGAGAAGGTGAAACCCTTATGCCTAACGCAACCTGTGTATGAAAACAGTTTGGGATTTCCTCAAAAAGTTGAACATAGATTTACTATGCTACTCTACCTTTCCATTCCTAGGTAAGTATCCAGAAGAACTGTAGACATGTGTTCAACAAAAATGGATGTGTTCTTTACATCTGTCAAAGTCTTGGCAATGAAGAACTGTCCCATAGTGAGTAACAGAAAAAAGAAAACTGTTTCCAATTAGAAAAACAACTTTTCTCCCAGTCAGAGCCAGTGATGGAAGTGAAGTGAGCGTAAGGATTTCATAAAAACTCCACTGCATTAACCCTAACCTAATTGTAAGTGATAAACCTAACAGTACACTGAATCTTAGCCCTAACTATATGCCAAGCATAACACAAACTCTAACATTAACACACAGTTGCACACTTCATATTAACATAAAACTAACCTTAACCCTATCTTACGCCCTAGAGTATAAGCCCAAGGCTGAACTCTAAACTCCAATCCAACATCCAACACCAATGCTAACCCTGCCATTCACCCTAACCTGACCCTGGTTCCTGACTATGGGGTATCCTCTTCCCAGTAGCCTCCTTGTCCATCCAGGCACCTTCTCCACACCCCTGGACTCCTCCTTACCTGCTGCACCTCACTCTCCTCCTGATCATGTCTCAGGGAGGCCTAGGGCAGGTTTGGTGGGAAGGTAAGCTCTGGGGTTGGAAAGGCAAACTGGTGTCTTAATAAGTGAGAATTATGATTAAATTGGCTCAGTTCATGACTTGAATTTATATGATTTGCTCAGATGCCACTAAGTATCTTCCTCCATCATGTACTTGCTTTGGGGATGCAAATTTCATGACAAAATTTTGATATGAGCATTCTATGAAGGATCTAAAGTTGCAAGTGAAAAATTTGAAAATCATAATACTCATAAACCATTTTCTTAGTAAAAATAAAAAGTAGGCAGTCAGCATTTTGTTTCACAGTGATAAAATTGGGAAGACGTGTGAAGTGGATATTTAAGGTTGAAGAAATATATTCATAGCGCTGTGAAACTATATAAAAATGTTGATTCATATTTTCCAAATTAGGCTAAACAAGAGACATTATTTTGTGATAGGCAACCCGACTCCATCTTGTGCCTCAATGTCATTTTGTACCTGTGCTTGAACAAAGTGCTTGCACATGAACAAAGCACTCAAAACCACCATATCCTGCTTGGCAGTAAACTAGCTGCAGTTGCAGGATGTTTTGTAGCTCACCTAGTGTGTGTGAAACTTCCTTGTATCCCCCACTAACCCGGCATGATTCTGCTTCTAAAAGATTCCACTTGCTCTCGTGTGAGCCCTCCCTAACTGAAAGCGTGATTTAAAAGGAGAAATCAAACTGCTTCCCATTGCAGAGGAAACTTTCTGGGTGCTAGCCCCCTCAGCCACCAGCTATAATAAATGGGCTCAAATCTGTCAGAGTGTGGCTCATCTCTATTGTTCAAACTCACTCATCCACAACAATTTTATCAGTAAAAATGTAAAATCATGCTCTTTCTTAGAGTTATTGACTTCATAATATTTACCAGGATGAAAGAACTTACTCTAAAAGAGAAGCTATATCTTGACCTTGGATCAATGTTTGGGTTCGTGTTGCAATTTGTTCCAATAGAGTAAGGTTAATATCAGAGGTTCATGTTAAGTTTTAGAGGAGGATAAGTTCTATCTTCCAGTTGAATACAAACAAACAAAATTTTTACAACGTGAAAACACTAATAATGCTGAATTGTGCAGGGTTTAAGCTGATTACTGAAAACAAACAGGAAGGACACGATAATTATAGGACCTCTTGCTTTAGAATTGGCCAGTTTCTGTCACTATGTAGGTAGAGATGAAACGTTTCTGTTATATTCCTTTACAACTTGCTTGTTAAAATATAAAAAATTGTAGATAGATGACAAATAGAGAACCAAAATAATGTTGATAAAGCATAATAAACTTAACTAAGATGCAGTGGAACCAAAGCAAAGAAAGAATTCATGCTTACTTGGATTACTCAGAGAGGAATTAACAAGGACAAAAATTTGGTCATGGATTTTTAGAAGGCTTTATCAGCTAACTAGAAGCAAAAGAGAATTCAAGATAAAGAGTATTCTTAAAGGTATACAGATGAAAACAAGCAAAGTGTGTAGAGAAAACCTTATGTCATTCTTGACTGCAGCATAAAGTCAGAGGAGAAGAATGGTAGAAAAGATAAACTACTGAGGTTAACTTATAAAGACCATGTAAATCAATGAAGGAATTTTGAGTTTAGTAGAATATATGATGAATAACTGGAAATCTTAGCCTCATCATAAAATAATCTAACTTATGCCCAAACAAACACAATCCCAAAACAAAGTTCAAGGCTGTATTTCAGAAGATGGAAACTGAAGATAAGAATTATGAGCAATTACTAGTGATTCCATGGCGAGAAATGAGTTAATGTGGTAGCAAAAGAAGGATGAATTATACAGACTACTATATCTTACAAGATTCAGAGACACC
Source organism: Heterocephalus glaber (assembly GCF_053883595.1). Taxonomy (NCBI): domain Eukaryota; kingdom Metazoa; phylum Chordata; class Mammalia; order Rodentia; family Bathyergidae; genus Heterocephalus; species Heterocephalus glaber. The sequence continues at coordinate 30,808,495 of NW_028258344.1, read as the reverse complement.
ATTAGCAACATCTACATACATTTCTAAATTTATAGAATTTGCCATCTTAAATATACCCTCTAAGAAAAAGTACTAAAATTGATTGGGAATACTAAGTAATATATAATATGTAAGGTTTCCAAGCATACAAAGGTATTAATCAAATGTTTTTATGGATTTGGTGTGAAAAAATATTCTTCAGTGTGAATATTACATACAACAATGCTGCTGATGTAACACATTTGTATGTAGGGAAAAAAGCTTTCTCTTTTACATGCTATTTTGTGGCTGAAACTTTTTCTGGGCCAGTTATACTTCAGGTCATAGTTACACATATTTTCCGGGATTATCTTTATTCTAGTTTGGGAAAATACATATTTCATTAAAGTACATCACACATAAAGAAAATACAAATTAGTAAGTTTGAAGAATTTATCTTTTCTAGCTAAAACAACTTTATGTGTGAATTTGACTTATTGAGGATAAGAACCCATTTAATATAAACTGTCTTGTCCATGTAGGAGTAAAAAATAATTGGGTGGTTTATGTGTCAAGAGGAAATAACAGAGCTTCTGCTGGAAATCCACATATTATAAAACAAAATTACTGGTAAAAATCTCTCAATTATTCCATTTTGTTTCATTTGTATATATGACACATTTCTTACGAGGACTTCTCAAAGCCTTTGGAAAAGGTAAATTTATATGATGGTTTATACCTTTTTTGTATATCCAGTGACAAACAGAAAAGTTAGTTTAAGGAGAGTCTCAATTTTTACAAAAAGAACAAAAACAAACACAGAGAGAAAAAAATCTTTTAATAATCTGTGTATTCTGTTACTAAGATGAAAACTACAAGAGATGTCTCTTAAAACACTGAAGAAAGGCCAAAAAGGAAGAAAGTAGATATAAAATTTGTAATGTGAATGCTAATGAATTAACTACAACTCAAGACAAGTTTGCAATCAATCTAACATTAGCAAAGAGAATCATGGTACATATTTATAATATTTAATTGCTTAAAATTAATCTACACACTTTAAATACATTAATTGAATGGAAGTTGCATGCATCATAATTTCAATGAGAAAAATTAAAAATATTTTATACTTATATATTACAATACTTTACAAACCCAGAGTTTACTGATTGATTTTTGAGTCACTTTAGAAATAAGAATTCATAACTTAGAAAATTGTTCAAGTACTGCATAAATAAGAAAAAATCAAATGGATTGTCTTGATTACTATACAGATGTTTAGCTTTCATTTTGAAACTTACCAGTACAAGTAGGAAAATTGAAGGTCAATTTTCAGGAATCTAAATCTAAACCTCAGTAATATACAAAAATGACAAGTTTCAGCTTATATCACGAATGCATCATAAAACTGATTCTAACATGATACTGGATTTCATAGAAACATGAAACTGATTCTAGCATAATGCTGCATCTCATGGAAACATAACACCTTGCTGGGGATATAAGGTGCCAATTATGTTCTAGGTTCCAAAAATCTGAAGATCAAGTGCCCCAGAAGCAGCATATTTAAGAGTGATTTCTACACATTCATGGAACATGAGTAGGGTTAGAGGCACTAGTAATGCTTGAAGATTTCGGTAGGATGCTTGTGTCTTTCACTATTATTGTAGCAGCACTTTTTCAGTTCAAAACTATGGTCACGTAGGACATTTCTTATGATTAGCTGACAAATGGAAAATTCAGATCTTGCTTCACAAATGTTCAACTTGGTATGGGTGTTAAGGCCAATAACAGACCACTGTTGCATTAGAATTTAAAGGCAGTAGTTAATGAAAATCTTCTCATTAGGCACAACTTGAGGGAGTTCAAGTCATTATTCATTTGTCATAAAAAGAATATTGGCTTGAAATATGAATACATAGTTTCCAGGTTAGTGACTGATGGATTAACTGGTTATTTGATGACTGAACAGAAAAATTATTGAAGGACTACATGCAAATAGTTCCCAAGTAGTGCCATCTTGATGAACATGTTAATTTGGTTATGTATTGTAAAGATATCTGCTTCCCATATTAGCATCCACCCAGGTGGATAATCCACAGAAAGGCAGTGACCAACCAAGTGAACAAATGATATGTTAGATAAAATGGACCAGGCCCAAAGAGGCACAAGTTCAGATTAAAAGATTGTTCATGGTGGCAAGGATACAAATCATTCAATGCACCTACTTCATACTTCGCCACTCTTCATAGCTTCCACACTGGATAATCCGAATAGTAACAGAAGAAATTTATACTAGTCCATAATTTAGCATTATCCAGAAGAAGCAGATTTACCCTGAGCAGAATGGTTCATAATTTTGCATAGAAATCTGCCTTTCCTGCCTGCAGTATCTGAGCTTCCTCAAGAATTATGGGATGTAGAATGTTTAATTTACTTTCTAAAGCATTTATCTTGCTGACATAGTACCTACATAATATCAGAACAGATCAAAAGTTTAATTTTATAATAACAGATGAGCTGTACAAGAGATGGTCATGACCAAGAGATACTCTGATTCCATTGGAAATTTCACTATTTAGAAACTGCCAGCCTAATAGACAAATAGAACAGACATATGAAGGCACTGTTGTGTGATATTACATATGGAGGTAATAGGATCCTCTAGGAAACAACATAATTTTTTTTAGATTATTTTCTTTATTAGTACATGTTTGTAGTACATAATGTGCACATTCTTTGTGGGAATTTCATATATGTACATGATGTATCTTAGTTCCTTTCTCATTCACTTTCTTTTCTCTCCTTTCCCCTTCCACCCATTTCTTGATCTCCTTACTTATTTTTTGTACATTTTGCAGAACCTAATGTTCACATTACTTGTATGGAGTCACCATGTACAGAACACATCTTCATTCCTTTTTTCATCCCTTTTCTATCTCTTCCCTCTTTCTCCTTCCATCTCTTGTTCCTGTCCTCCACTGAAAAGTATCTATCTCTCTACTTACTATTATCTCTTTTTTCTTTTGCTCTTTATTTTTACTTAGCATTTTGCAATATTTAAGCTTGCGTGTCTGATTTAACATTGTAGTCTCCAGGTACATCCATTTTCCTACAAATGACTCAAGTTTATGTTTCTTTATTGCAGAGTAGTACTCTGTTGTTTGTACATACCAAATTTTTTTATCCATTTGTTGATGGACATTCAGGCCACATCTAAGATTTAGCTATTATGAGTTGTGCTGCTAAAAAATAGATATGCATGCATCACTGTAAAATGATGTCATTAGCTCTTTTGGAAAGATGCCTAGAGGAAAATAGCTGGGCCGAATGAAATTTCTAGTTTTAATCATTTTAAGAGTCTCCATATTGATCTCCACAGTTGTTATTTCAGTTTACATTCCTACTAAATATGTAAAGGGTTCCTTTCCCTGAAAATTTCTCCAGTTTTTGTTATCATGTGTTTTCTCAATGATGGTCATTCTTTCTGGAGTAAGATACAATCTTAGCGTTGTTTTAATTTGTATTTCTTTAATGGCCAGCAGTGTTCAACATTTTTCATGTATTTATTGACTATGTGTACTCTTCTTATGTGCAGTGTCTATTCATTCCTTTTGAACATTTTTAATTGTGTCTTTTATTTTGGGATATCTAATTTTTTGAGTTCTTTATATACTCCAGATATTAGTTCTCTGTCAAAAGAATAGCTGGCAAAATTGTTTTCCCATTCTGTACATTGTCTTTTCAGTCTGTTGGTTGTTTTGTTTGTTGTGCAAAAACTTTTTAATTTGTTATGATACCATTGGTTGATTTTTAGTATTATTTCATGTACAAGCAATGTTCTGTTCAGAAAGTTTTGCCTATGCCCCTAACTTCAAGTTTTACCTATTGTGTCTTCCAACAGGTTGTGTTTCTAACGTTTAATTCTTAGATCAATTTTGATTTTAGTTCAGTACATGGTGAGAGATAAGGGTCTAGATTCAATCTCCTGCATGTGGATTGCCAGTTTTTACAACACCATTTATTAAAGAGGCTGTCTTTCCTCCAGTATATACTTTTGGCAGCTTTGTCAAAGATCTAATAATTGAACGTCCTTGGGGTTGTTTCCCTATCCTCTTCATAAATAATTATCTGTTCCAAGGATCCTCAAATCTGCTTTTGTGCCAGCACTATGCTGTTTTTATTACCATAGCTTTGTAATATAACTGCAAATCTGTGATTGTGATGACTCCTTTTTTGCTTTTTACCGACAATTGCTCTTGCTACTCTGGGTTTGTAAGTTACTTCTCTGGTTATAATATGTTGCTGTGGCTCAAATTAGGGATGGCTGTATAAATCAGAATGATCTATCTGGAGGACTTTGACTTCACTTTCCTTTAACTCAGAGGTACTGGGTTTTATGGTCCCTGATCCTCAGAAGGAGAACACTTCTACAGTGAGCATAGTAAGAATTCCACTAAACTTTAGTCTATGGCTATTACTGGTCACTTTAGCTTCATTAATTTAAGAGACCAACAGGAAAGAAAGGGAGTTACTATACTAACAGGAGTAATGAACCATGATGATCTGGGTCAGCCACATGTTGCTGTTACATGTTTGTGGCAGGTAATAGTGTGTTTGAGTTCCTGTGTTCAGTTCTACTTCCTTCACTCTCACATGGTATAATACTTAAGTAAACTCCCCCAATAAACTTCCTGAACACAAATTTTCATCTAAATCTATTTTCTGGGAAACTTGTCATAAGGCAAATAATGTTTGGCACCTTAGTAGAGCATGCCATTATATGTGTTGAATAAATAATGAATGTCTGAATAAATTAAAAATAATAATAGCTAATATTTATTAGGAACTTAGTGTTAAGATGTTTACACTATTAGTCCACTGGATCCTACAATAATCCTATAATAAGTTGCGTTATATTCTTTACTTTATAATAGAAAAAAAATCAAGGATAAGACACATTAACTTGCTCAGGAATGTGCATAATGTATGGAAGGCATTTTCCCCCCTCAATTCAGCACTATCTCCTTTTCCCTCTTAACAACTATCAGGGATTTGAAGTCTCTTTTTTTGGCATTCTTTGCCTCCTGAAATTAAAATAGAGAAAAATTAAACAAAATATTGGTATTGAATTGATCCCTAGCCCTCTGTACAGGTAAAAAGTATTATTTCAAAGCTTACTTCTGCATTTTACTCAGTTCTTCAATTCAACCTTCACCTATCCCTTGAAATTTCTCCTTGAGATTTAATCATTGTGATAGCTTTTTCCTTATTGTATCGGCCATGTAAATAATGAAATATTTTGATGCTTAAGAAATAAGACTGTTCTCATACTCCAAAGCAAAGAAAAGATACAAGACCAAATATGAACAATACATTTTAATCAATTTCTATAAATGCTAGACAAACTAGAACTACTGTGCTATATATGAAGACCAGATAATCAAATATTTTTCTTGCTTTAAAATTTTGCATAATAATTATAGATATTTATGGGTTACTATGTGAAGATTCCATATATATATATATATTATATATATATTATATATATATAACATTTAATAGTAAAACTATTATAGATAGATAAGCTAATTGGATTTTCTTGTAGGCATTTGAACAGGGTCCAAGGAGCCAACACAGGGAGAAGCCACCATGGAAAACAATTAAGGCACATTCACTGGTTAACATTATAAAAAAGGAAAAGAGGTACTGCTTCCCCTAGAAATAGATAACAGTGATTAATATTCTAAATGGGAAATTCCTTGTATGTGACTTGTTTTCCCCTTTGACCCCCATTTAATCAATATTACTTGGGTGACTGTACTTGTAATCTTATTGGTTGGTCATGGTTTTGGCCCACCTCATGCCACACTGCAAATTTCCATTGCATCTTATAGTTTTGTCCCACTTTGTACCCACCTCACCACACGGCTTTGCTGTATAAAACATCTTTGAAAAGTGGGGTGGGTGGACAACCCACTTTCCGGTCCCTCTTCTGTCTCTCTTAAACAGAAGCTTTCTTTCTCTCAATAAAATTTTCCCTACTCTTAACCTCCATTGTTCCTAGAATTCATTCTTCAGTTTTAGAAAACACAAAGTCATGTTTCTGATACCTAGCAGGTTTGGGAGTTACATCTCTTCCCCCTACAACAAAATGAGGGTAAAAGTATCCATCTCCTCAATCACTTATCTCTTCTGTATAGTTAAAGTCATCATTATTTGACTTTTATGAAATATAAAGTATGTTAGCATTATGCATACTCACCCTCTTGCGGAACAAAACAGTAGAATTTATTTTCCTACCCATTCATAATTAAACTTTATCCATTTCTCTGACTTCCCTCCACTTTCTCACTTCTTGGGAACCACATTTCTACTCTCAACTTTCTTATTTTTTGAGTGTAAAAATCATCTTTATTTTTTAAAGTTAATATGTGAATTACAGGAAACAAAAGCACAAGAAGCAAAGAACAAAGTCATTAGCAGTCATAAACTGGACATGTTCTTCTAATCCCACTGTACATACACACAACATGCCATTTTTTTTGTGATGGAGTTTGTAGAGTGTGTGTCATGCTTTTCCACACATAAGGAATACTCATCAATTCAAAATCCCAGAGCTATAAGTATTTTTGATAATCAAGAACATGCTACACCAACTAAATCTGTTAGAAAAAAAAATGTAATCTTACCTTTTTTGGGAACAAAAATTTCACCAAAAATAAAAATGGCAACAGGCCTCTAAGTAGAAGTATTGATAAAGTTATAATTATAACACTGCATTTCCTTAATGCTCAATTTAAAATGAGACATAAAACCTGTGTCTGGGAGTTATCAGATCTCTACTATTAAGATACTAGCAACAAGGTATGAGCCACTGAATTATTAAAGTATTTCTACAGTGTATCTAGAACACACACACACACACACACACACACACACACACTGATTCCTCTCACCAAATTATAAATCTGAACACTTTGCAAACTCTCAACTTTCATGAAATCAATTTTTTTACATTCCACTAACGAATGAGATCATGTTATTTTTATCTTTCTGTAACTGGCTTATTTTACTTAGCAAAATGTCTTCCACTCCATCCATGTTGCTGCAAATGACTGGATTTTATCCATTCTTTATGGTTGAATAGTGTTTCATTATGTATATACACATTTTCTTTATTCAACAGTTCATAGAAATTTCAGCTGGCTTAATTTCTTTGCTATTATGAATAGTGCTCAAATAAATATAAAAGTGGAGATGCCTGTTTGACATACTGGTTACGTTTTCTTTGGATATATAGCTAGTAGTTTTGGGATTATGTGGCAATTCTATTTTTAAATTTTTAGGGAGCCACACATTACTTTCCATAATGTATATACTGATTTATACTCCCACTGATGATTTGTAAGTTTCGGTTTCTCCACATCCTTATCAACATCTGTTATCATTCATCTTTTTCATTATAGTCATTCTAGCTGCATTGAGGTGACATTATCTTATTGATTATGATCCCTGATGTTGAACATTCTTTCATATACCTAACGGCAATTTGTATGTCTTGTTTTGAGAAGTGAATATTTAGGTCTCTTGTCTATTTCTTCATCAAGTTATTTGAATTTTTTTTCTTTTTGCTATTGAGTTACTTGAGTTCCTGATATATTCTAAGTATTAATCCTTTAAAAGGTATAGTTTACAAATATTTTAACTGTATTTCTTTGAAATTGAGATTTCAATTACACATTTTAATATCTTGAATCATTTCTCTTGTTTTGTCTAGCAACTTCATAGATTCCAGTCTTACATTTAAGTCTTTGATCCATTTTGAGTTGAGTTTTTTAACCTGTGAGAGAGGGCCTAATTTCATTATTCATGTAGAGATCAAATTTTCCTAGAAAGATTTATTGAAAAGCCTGTTCTTGGCCCAGGGATTTAGCTCAGTGGTTCCGGCGCCTGCCTCGCAAGCCCAAGGTCCCCAGTTCGATCCCCGGCACAAAAAAAAAAAAAAAAAAAAGAAAAGCCTGTTCTTGTAAAATGCATGTTTTTTATCACCTTTATCAAAAAATCAATTAGTTTTAGGTTAGCATGAGTTTATTCTAGGTTTTCTGTTCCAATAGCATATATTATAAAAATTTTCAGTTGCTTCCTATATTGCTAAAGCCAACCCTGTCATTCTTTCCTTTTATATTAATTAGGTTTCTCAAGAGGAAAAGACACACACACAGAGAGAGAGAGAGAGAGAGAGAGAGAGAGAGAGATAAGACATTGGCTCATGCAATTTTAGATGCTAAGAAGTGTCAAAATCCTCAAACTCAAACAGGAGACTTAGGAAAATCACTCCTGTAGTTTGAAGACCCTATAGCTGGAAGATTGCTGGTACAGATTCATCAGTGTCTAAAGGTTCAGAACTAGGGGCTCAAAGCAGACAGATAGCTCAGGCAGTCAGGCACAGTGAGATTAAAAGTCTGACCCCAGAAGAGTCCCTGAAGGGGTTGGTTATTGAATACCCAGGTGGGGAGGGACAATCATGTTTACTCACTGCACCAACTCAAATGCAAATCTCTTCCTGAACCACCCTCGCAAGCACACTCAGAAATAATACTGAACTAGGTATTTCTGAATCCGTCATCCAGTCAAATTGGCACATACCAGGAACTACCAAGCTTCACTTGTTAACCATCAGACTATGTGTTCATATCACATACTCAAATCACCCTGTCCATAAATATCAAGCCTCATTCTGTTCAAAGAAGTGTTGGTGAAACACAGAATTAATAATATTTTCTGAAAAAGTCATGAAGATAACTGAGACCTTATTGTTCTTCAGTTACCAGAGATACAAACTCCTATTCTCAGTTATTGTTCAAAAGAAAAACATAAATACTTAGCAAAAGCTAGAACACCTTGATTCTAGAGCTCATATATTGTATACTTCATTTCATGATATTCTGTTCTGATCACCAAAATGAGCATCTTGCTTTCAAGTTTGCCTTTTTATAATTATTTTGCCTTCAGAGGTCCAAAAGGAGGAAATAAATTAATGCAAAGATTTTAAGTACATAAGACAGAAATATTTAAAATAAAGATATTACAAACAGTATATAGCTGGGAAATGATTTTATGCTCAAATAATAAACATTTGAGTTATCTTTTGACTGTTTTGTTTTTTGCATTGACAACATCACAGAATCTCACATCTTGTTAACCATTCAGTCTCATCAAATGTTTTACAATGGCCTTTAATATTAATAAATATTGATGAATCATCTACAAGTTATTCACACTTACATACTTTTTCTAATAATATTCATTTCTATTTCTCATGTTTATTTTTGTGTTTCCCCTCCAAATTTCATTGGTCTTCTTTTCTTATTCAATATGTTTAATATTACTACATACCCTTTACTTTTCCAAAATATATTATTTATTTTATGACATTTTTCCCAGATTGTTATATTATTTTTATACATTTGCATACTACCAGTCATTAGTGTTTAGCAATCTTTATAATTGTGTGATCTTCTTAAACTATTATTTAGTGCATTTTCAAGTTATAGTCATTGAGTGTTATGTTCTCAGTTATTCTTGACAATAACCCTAGCAGTATGTATATCTTATTTAAAGTCAAGATATATAGCTGTTTCTCCTTATCTACTACATTACAAAAATTTCACTTGAATATGCATCATTAAACTAATTTACATTTAACATTGATTCACTAAATATTAATAGTTACAATATATATATGTTACCCAAAATAATTTTACCCTCTGGCATCAATTTTTAGTATGCACATTTACATACATGATTTTCTGTATCTGTTGCTGAAAACTTAAATGAGATGTTAAAGATACACTCAGCTTAATATTGAAGTTTATTTTCTATTATGATTGAAGATATTAATGTATTGAAATTATCTTAAAATATTAAAAACACATTTTCTTTTCAACAGTCTATTTTCTCAAAAAGGACAGAAATTATTTAAGAAAAATGGAGTTATTTTGTATATGGATTATGGTATACAGATGATAAATATATATATGAAAAAGAACAAGCTTTTGAAAACTGATGAGTGGGGAGTTTTGTTCTCATGTTAATTTTTTACAGAATATATTTGGAGATCAAAAAATTTTGTACTTAAAAAATTCCAGTGTGAAATTTATCAAGATTCTTTGCATTTTTAACCTCTATATGGCTTTGGGGAAAGTTGATGGGGTATATGCATGTGAAATGCAATATGAATTTTGAAATATGTAAAAACTACAAGCTAATCATTTATCACCATTGCTACTTCACTTAAAATATAATAGTCTCAAATTTTCAAGACTTCTATTTCAATGAATCAGCTCAAGAGTATATGAAAAATAGAATATACATATAAAAAATAGATTCTCTGTCTTCTGGGGAATTTCAGTGGTGGTGAAAAAAGACGTTTATAACAAAATGACCTATCTATTTATTTAGTTTTGTGTTATTGTATTTCCTTGGTACATCTTTTGCAGTAAGCTTTACAATAAATCTTTGGAAAACTAGAATTTCTTTAAAATTGTATTATTTCTCAATCTTGAATGTGTATCTTGAGAATCATTGAAGTACTTTTTAAAAATATATATTTTTGAGTCCCAGATTCTCTGACTCCATACAGATGGGGCACTAGAACGTGCATTTTACTCAGTTTCAGATAATATTGATTTTTCTAATTGTAGTGCTACACTCTGTGAAGCAATGTCTTACAAAAAGAGCATTCATATATAAAAAAACTTCAATTAGGCTTTGATATTTACTTTCAGTAATACTAACATCAGGATAAACCTAAGTCTGAAGTCAACTTTCAAAAACAGATTTCCAGATAAAGATGAAGGAAATTTTAAATGGCAGATTAAAGACCAGGAGAAAATACAGTCTCTTCCAGCATCTGGAATCAAGACATTTGGAAAACAACAACTTGGTGAAGAAAAAAATAAGTAGATTTTTCAGGAGTCAGGAGCAAGCTGACAGGAAAATTGGAAACTATAGAAAAGCTCCAAAACTTGAGCAGAAAGCAGAGAAATGTGCAAAGCAGGCTGAACTAACCCCAGATCTCAGGGAAGGGGACCTGTTTCTGCTACAAGGTAAACTCAGAGAGGGTTGACAGCTCCAGGGAGAAACAATGGACCAGGGCAGCAGTGCTAGCCCCAAGAAAAGCACAGGGTTATTGTAAACTGTAAAAGCAGTGTGAAATATTATCTTGAAAATAACTTTTCCACATGATGGGCTAAAGTTGGTGAGGAAATCTAGTGCATTGTCCAACATATTTGAGTCTTTATTCAGGAACCATCTTGAGAAAGGCATTAATTGTTTGAGAATAAGCTACAGAAAAAGAACAACTAAAAAGAACACTTCAGGGTTTTTGTGGTCAACCTATCACAGTGATTATACAGGCAATGGCCACAAGAGATACAGAGAGCTAGACAAAGACCCCCTCAAAAGTTTAAACTCAGAATGGGAAGGACAGGGATCCCAGACTCCAAGGTGAGTGTGGTTTTCAGAGGGGCCTAGGCCTGAAAGTGCTGGCATTACATTCAGCCAGCAGAATGGTTAACTACCAACCCCATTTACTTAGCTACCTAGGTCTAGCACAGAATTCAGTGGTCTCTGTGCACTCCCCTCTGCCAACATACTCATGGCGGCTCCACAGCCTAGTCAGTTACCAAAGCCTCAGGTGTATGGACAGAGTGGCTGCTAGAGTTGGAGGGGCATCTCACAAACTCACAGGCCATAATGCCAGATAGGAAGAAAACAGTGACTTGGGGCATGCAGAGGGATATAGAAATTGGGACTAGCTGGAATGAATACAGCCCTAAGGTGGACACCACACTCAGCAGAACAGGGGGCAGGATTTTGCATTAACACACAAAAATTGTGTGTTTGTAAGAAAAATAAGACTTAGCATTGACTACTAAGCTTCCCTCGTAACTGGTAGAATATAATACTACAGACTCTGCAAACAAACTACACATTTAAAAACACAGATGAAGTTTTTTCATTCATTTCACATTTTTTTCATTGGTTTTGGGGTGTTTAGAGGTTTTTTTTATTTTTTATTTTCTTTTCAAGTTTTTCTTTCTTTTATTGTTTTTTTCTTTTCCTTGGTTTTTCTTTGATGTTACTTCTATATAATTCTATTAATCTTCTTTTACTCTTTAATGGTATAATGTATCTTTTTTCTCTCCTCCTTCCTATTTCCTTTTCTTTTCAAATTTTACTTTTTTTTTTCTTCCTTCCCCAACCCCTTCATTTTTACTAGTATTAAGCCTTATCAATCTGTAGATATTTATTTGAATCTATGCAATTATTCAATTCTTTTCTATTGTTAATGTTGGTATATTGGTTTTATTTAGTAGGTATTTATAGTGTCATTATTCATTTGTCTCTGTGCCTATATCTTTCTTGTAGATCTCTTTTCTATTGTTAAGGTGGTCCAGTGTTAAATGTATTGGTTCTTATGGTATTCAGTATCTGATTTCTCTTTGAATATATTATTGTTGCTGACTTTTTGGTATTACCAGGGTAGCATAGTTGCTTTTATTTGGGTATTACTCTATGCTAATATCTGATTTGTCTTTGTGTCACCAATAATAATGCTGTTTCTTTCCAGAGAACTATGTGCTGGGCCAATTATACTGAACTGTCCTCTACCCAAACACATGGAGGAGGTTGTATCTTACAACAGAGGCAAAGAACTGTATATCTTCAAACATTTCACATACTAATATTACTAAAAGTAAATCCCTAGGTGTTTAACAAACCACTATTTCAATTAAATTATGTTAATCAAAAATAGTAACAGACTATAATACAAAAATAATTTCTATTTTAAAATTGTTATTTTTATTAGTGCTTTTGTAGTACATAATAATTATATTCATCACAAGGAATTTGCTAAAGTGAATAACACATCTTAATTTTTTACTTACCCCTTCCTTCTTGCTCAATCTCTTGGTCTCCTTTCCATTTGCAAAATGTCTAGTTCCCTGTTTCCCATTATCTTCTATTTTGCTTTTTAATCTCTTTATACTTTGGGATTCTCTGATTTATTTCATTAAGTTATTGGTGCAATCTGCATCCATTTTCCTACAAATGACTCAAATTTATCTTTCATTATAGTACAGGAATACTTCACTGTGTATAAATACCCACTCATCTGTTTAAGGACATAGAGGCCACTTCCAAGACTTAGCTATTGTAAGTTGTTCTGTATTAACATGGATATGCATGTATCATTGTGGTATATTGTCTTTTATTAACACTTTCGGGAAGCTACCTGAAAGGGCAACAGAATTTCTAATTTTAGTAATTTGAGGAATCTCCATTATGAATTTTCATGGTGATTGTACTGTTTTACATTCCCACTAATAATGTAGAATGATTCCTTTTGTGCCACAACCTTTCCAGCATTTGCTATTATTTTATCTCTTGATGATAACCACCCTTTCTGGCATAAGATGCAATCTCAGTATTGTTTTAATTTGCATTGCTCTAGAGATGTTAAACATTTTTTTAATGGTATTTCTTGTGCAATTGGGTTTCTGTTCAGAAAGTCCTTGCCTATGCCTATATCTTCAAGTGTTTCACCCATTTTGTCTACCAGAACATATATATTTATGTAATATATATTTATAATAGTTGCTTTATGTATTTATATATTATATTAATATGCTATATTATTCAAGTATAAATATATTTACATATTTATATATTCATATATTGATTTATATATTAATACTTATTTACGTTATACATGTATACTTATATATTATATAATAAATAATATATTCCTGTGATGTGCTCTGAGCATGGATAACTTTAGTTCTTTGAAATAGTAGTTTGTTAAACACCTAGGGATTTACTGTTAGTAAAATTGGTGTGTAAAATGTGTGAAGAAAAATTAATGGATGTCTTTAACACCAATAAGCTTTTCTTCGCTACAACCAACTATATTTTCAGCAGAAATATAAGCCTTTGTTCCAATCTTCCTTCTTGTTAAGAGTCAAAGGCATGACAAGAAGAGAATATTAAATATCTAGGATCAAATGGAAGTTTTATTCTTTTTTTTTTTTTTGTACCAGGGATCGAACTTGGGTCCTTGCACTTGTGCAGCAGGCCGCGAAACCACTGAGCTAAATCCCCAGCCCAGGATAGTTTTATTCTCTATAGATGAAATTATATAAACTACTCATAGATGATTAAGATAATTTCTGATGATATATAATATATACTATCAATAAAATGATGAGATTAAGGAAGAAAATACATTCACGTACTTTAACAAAGCAACTTGTTTCAAAATGAAAGAATTTGACAGATCATTCATGGATCCATTTTGTGAAGTAACAAGACCAATAAAATTCTACAGAAATAAATTTAATTTTATATAGCTCTAGAAGTATTAAATAAATTTTGCACCAAAAAACACTTTAATTATATTAAGGCAGTATAAATGCCAGTGTTTGCAAAAGGTATAGTAAATTTAGACATCCATTTTCAAATATTTAAAATCCTGACATGGTTTGTAATGTTTAACGAAACTGCTCATCTTTCTCTAAAAATTTTATACCTTCTCAAATAAGTTTACTGTTGTTTTAAATTAGAGGGAGAAGTATGGGGGCAAGACAGTTATTGTTCTCATAATTTAAACACACATTCTAACAGATAATAAATTAAAATTTAAAAGCTATATTGTGCATAAAAGTACACTAATTAGATGTTTTTAAAAAAATAATCTGCATTTTGTAGAAACACTTAATTTAGAAGAGTTTTAGCTCCTCTAAAATTAACAAGAATTACATTCAATTACTAAAAATTCTAAATATGGAAGGTCTGAAGCAGAGAAATTGAATAATGCACCCTGCTTTGTAAAAGCTGAGAAATATCAGTAAAATTTTGCTGAATACTGCTCCTTGCTAGGAGAATGGAGATGATGTAAATGTAAATGGAAGATAGATGTCAATGGATTGACCAACCAGGTTGTTACCTCAGACTCCTTTAAAATCAACTTAGAAATTGTTTTTTATTTGAAACTAAAGGAAAGATTGGGGTAAAGAGCTTAAATTAGTCATTCCAGGAATAGCGATTATAAAAGTTTGTTTAATTGCTTCATTTTGTACTTAATCAATAAAGACAGAAAACTCTGGAATTCAAAGCTTTTAAAATAACATCAAGTTTAGCCATTAAAATTCAAACCACCCAAATTTACCAGGTCAAAGGCCTCTGAGATGTCTGAGGTTATCAGGTCTGGTTTCCCGCAGTGAAACACTGGCATATTATCTGCATGATAGAGGGTAGTTATAGGGTAACTGAAGGACCCTTGTTAGCAAGACAAACTCCA
Source organism: Heterocephalus glaber (assembly GCF_053883595.1). Lineage (NCBI taxonomy): Eukaryota > Metazoa > Chordata > Mammalia > Rodentia > Bathyergidae > Heterocephalus > Heterocephalus glaber. The sequence continues at coordinate 30,793,170 of NW_028258344.1, read as the reverse complement.
TATTGCTGCTTGACCCACCTGCCTGCCCTTTAGATTAACTCAGAAGGAGGAAACTTAGAAACCTTCTCCCCTTAGAGTCTCTTAGAAACAACAATTAATCAACTATTGTTTTACAAATGTTCTAACAGCAGGATGTTTAGCTTCTGTACCTTTTGCTTGCTTTACTAGTTTTATCCCATAGGGGGGCCTAGAAACTGTTGGCCTCAAAGGTGTATAAAACATGTTTGTCAACCCCCAGTTGAGGCTCGAGACCAGTAATAAACTCCTGTGTGGATTTAATATCGGTCTCTGGTTGGTTCTCTCTCACTGGGTACAACAGTAACATGGCTGAGTAGATAACAGAGCATAAGTTTAAAATATTATATAAGGGTTCTGACCAAGACAAGCATTCCATTCTGTTGGTGTATATATCCAAGAGAAAGTATATTTGTTTTAAAAGTGCACTAGAGAACAAATCATGACTATTTTGAGTATATGTTTTAAGTTTAATAAAAAACTATGCTCCAGATTTTTTTCTGTGTCTGGCAACTATTGTAAACCAGTTATATAAGTTTACAAACCTATAATTGTTCAATAAATTATTTCTATTTTCCAAAAAAATGTGTTTTCTTACTGAGATTAAAGCAGACAAACAAAAAGTTCTGGTGAAAATTGAGATCATTTTACCAATTTTTCTAACAATAAGTACTGTCTCAAATTAGAGAGACAAATTTTTTCTACTGTAAAATAACTGAAACAAGCATGAGCAAAGGCTTAGTGACTATTGGTGATGAGGTAATCCAGACAAGGTATTTTCTAAGGAATATGTGCTTTCTGATACTTGTTCACAAAATTATTGCAACAAATAATATTAAACATGTTTCCTCAGAATCATAGATTTCTTTAAGAAATGTAAAAAAAAAAAAAGAAAAAAGAAAAAATGCCCCATGCAAAGTTTGTTCTTAGCTTTATTTGAAAATATAATAGAAATTTTTTGGCTGAGAAAAGTTAGAGAATTATTAATTGATAAAATTGATGTAATTCTATTGTATATAAAAATCTGTATAAAATAACTGCATCTTCAACTCAAACCATAATATCTGAGAAAACTAAGAAAATATTTAACGTGTTTAACTTAGTAATTAAAAAATGCATTTAATAGCTCTGACTTTGTGCTTTCTTACATTTAAACTAAAGAGAATGGAATAAGCAGTCAATCATGTTCCTTCATTTATAAAGTGATCAACATAAACTGAATATATATTAAGAAGTCTTCATTCCACTTATTTATATCTAGCCTCATGGTCTATTCTTGTGAATTCTCAGAGTCACTTTTGATCAAGCAAGAGTGCACAAAGTTTTGTTATGATGTCATTTTAATTTGCTAGAAAACTAATACAAAATCATTGCTAAAATTCATACTTGTATTAAAGTCAATTTTTTTTCTCCATGCCCATTCTTTCACAAGCGCATGTTAACAATATTTGTATTTTGATACACTATTAATATACAGGTATTTAAAGTGCACTATGTGGATAATAGGACCTATAAATGGGTAACATTTAGCAATGTGCTTTTCACACTGTCTTCTACCATGCATGCATTCTATTTTAATAATTGCATTTTAATAGCTACATGGCATTTTAACAAATGAATGAATATATTTACACACAGATCTCACTTTACATAATATTTAAAGTATATACTTGTACATAAAGGTTTATTCTCTTGTGAATGCATTGACTTTCAAGGGAATTGTAGTACAAGAGAGTAGAAATGTAATTTAGTTTTAATTTGAAAATTTGTTTGGAATTTGAAAATATTGAAACATTTTATAGCTATTAACCTAGTTCTATTTAGGAAGTTTCACTGTTTGTAATACATTTACTATTTGTATGCTTTTTGTTGTCCATTGCAGTGCACTGTGATTACATTTCTTTCTTGTTTTCAGCATTTCATTCTTTTCCACTTTTTGAAATGAACTATAATATTAAGGCTCACTGCCTTCAGTACCTGGATAAGGTTGAGCAAACACCACTGCTATCTAATTCCAGACAGTTTCATCTCTCAAAAAAAACCCTCACACTTGTTAATTAGGTAATTTTCATTCCCTGATACCTAAGACCTCAAGAAAATACTACTTTTCTTTTTATTTCTACAGATGTACCTATTTTGAATATTTCATCTGCCATATGCAAAATCTGTGTGAAATTTATAATCATATAATTTAAGACATGTTATGTTGGAATTCTTTCACAGAACAACATATTTGCAAGTTTGTGAATATTGTGCCATGTATTAGTACTTCATCTTTTCAGTAGATTAGAACTATTCTATTATACTTTTACATTTTATTTATTCATTTACCTGTTAATGAACATTTGGGTTGCTCCTATCCAGTCATTTTTATGAATATTGTTTCTATAAACATTCACTTACAAGTATTTGAGTATCCCTTTTTTAGTTATTTTGGATATATATTCATGAGTAGAATTGCCAGATCACAGAGTAATTTTATGTTTAACTTTTTGAGAAACTGCCAAACTACTTTCACAGCAACATTACTGTTTACATTCCCACCAGTAATGTACAAAGGCTTCAATTTCTCTATAACCTTGTCAATATTTAGTAATTTTTGTTTTGTTGATACAGTCATCCTAGTCAATGATTTTGTTGTTTCCTTTTGTGATTTTTCATAACGTTTTCCCACAATTTCCAATTCTTTTTCAGTAAATTTTCCTCCAAGAAAAATAATATCAGATAATATGATAGTTCCATTTTTGTTGTAGAGTCATCCTAGAGATCTCTTCTACTTCTTTCATTCCTTTTACCTTTTAGGCCTGCTGCAAATGTGTTGTTATGAGATACACTTTACTATCTGCAGAGGACCATAATATTACTTATGCCCAAAGCAGACTGTAAGCAGTGCCAGCTGTAAAGACTTAACCTAACAACTGGCTTGTTTATAGAAGTGAGTCCAGCCGAAGCCTACATGCTGAGGTCTGAGTAACTGGTACCCAAATTCCATTCCCACAACTAAAACCTTCTAACTAGAAGGACAATGTTCTAATTACAACCATATATTTTGTCTATTCTGTTCCTAATTCAAGAATGCTTTGTCTTGTCCTTTATGAGGCTTGCTTACATTAATTTCCATAGAAACCACACAAGTGTGCATTCTTGCACTTAGTTTCACCCTTGCATGTAGCTCACCTTTACCCCAATTGATTACCAATAAAAATCAGGGGCTTGGACTGCTCAACACCTCTGTCAGTCCCACCAGCATTGGTAGTCCTGGAACCCTGCTTTCTGTCTCTCTTAGTTCTGTCTTTTAGGTTTTTTTCTCAGGCCTGCATCATACACTGGGGAGGAGACTGGAGCCTACTGCAGAGATTTCCAGTAATGATTCAGGAGTCCCCAGTAACTATCATTCTAGAGCAACTTCCTTATCTTTTCTCTAAATTGCAATCTATATTTTCCTTTTTTATCTTTATTTTTTTATTAGTACATGTTTGCCATACATGATGATCAGATTCATCCATAGGGAATTTGTACCTGTATATAATATATCTTAATTCTTTTTTCCCATTCTCCTCTCCAACCTTCAAACTTTCTTCTCTTCCCCAATTATAAAAGCTCTATTTACCTTCCATTCTCTTTTCTTAAATTCCTTTTCCCTTTCTTCCATTCCTCCTTCAATCTTCCCATTGAACAAGTTCTTCCTACTTTCCAATATCCATCCTCCATTTTCCACCATTTCACAAGAAAAACAATGTGATATTTGAACTGATGTGTCTGATACATTTCACTTAAGATCATGGCAGCTCTTTCTCCTCTAAATAATTTCCCAAAAGAGCTAAAAGCCTCATACCACATTGATACATGCATACCCGTGTTTATAACATCATGATTTATAATAGCTAAATCTTGGAAATACCCCATATGCCCATCAATAAATTAATAGATAAAGAAAATGGGTGGTATTTATATACAATGGAGTACTACTCAGCCATGAAAAAGATAAACTGGAGACATTTTTAGGTAAAAGACTGCATTGCAAGATCATAATCTTTTCTTGACTATATTCTCTCTTTTGTCTTTTGTCCTGCCTCTTTCAGGGTAGCATAAATTCCAGGAGTTTCATTAGGTTTCAAACATGAGATCAATGATAAAGGCAAGTGAAGACAGCCCAATTCATCTAACAAGAACAAGTTACCTTCTATGCTTGCTGCACAATTATCATGCTAAAATCTTCAATAATTTTCCTATTAACTCCCCTTTTCTTTCCAGTATTGGGTCTCCTGTTTCCTTAAAATTGTGAACATTTGTGTTCTTTAATTATGAAGTATTGTCTTGCACAATTTGGTAGCATACAAAGTCCCTCTTTGTGTCTCACCTAACTTTCTTGTCTTTTGGGGATAAACTTCAGAACATCTTCTGTAAAGAAAATCAACTAGCAAAGTATGAAAGGATCTAAGGATTTAAATTCCTAAAGAGTTTTTAAGTAGTCATCCTAGTTTTGGGGTCTCTCTATACCCATTAGCTCCAGAAATATCTAGGAGTGTCAAACCTAAGCCTCCTGAGGTTTCTCTTTTGAACAATAGATCAAATTTTGGCTTTATATTTTAGTTTAGAATTCATATTGCTCAACTCGTCTAAGTCAGTTAACTTCCTCCATATGCTTTCCCACTTCTTATTGTTGCTGCTGTTTATTTGTTTTTCATGATATTTGATAAAGCAATGATCTGAAATACTTTATCTAAGATGATGGTCAGTTACTTCCATGTTTCTGATGTTTTGTTTACCCCCAATTTTCTGTTTCTGCCTTTTTTGTACACTTCATAATTTGTAGAAAACATTCCATCAACTGAAGGCTTCTGAGGAATTCCAAGATATTTCTTGCTTCCAGTTCTAGTCAAAATATTTCATTCAGTTTTAGTCCCCTGTGATTTTCCTTTTCCAATTGTTTTATTTCTGAGATCAGCTGCTACTTAAATCTGACAGACTGGAAGGTAGGAGCCTATGATGCCCTCTTACACATTTACTCCATGTCTTCTTTTATACTAAAAACCTGGATTTTTCCATATAAACATCAGTTTTTACATATCTACTTAAATTTCATAGTTGGTTTGTAAACCTTATCCAAAGAATAAAACATAATAGGTCTTAAGCAAAATAAATCTATTAAGGTCTTGGACTTTATTTATTTTTTGATTACCATGTATTAAGTGTACACATTAATGAGTTCAAAGTGGTAATTCAACACACATATACAGCATGCACTCATTAAATCAGGGTAATTAGCATTTGTCTATTATTTTATTTTTAAGCTTGGAGACTTTGAGCTTCTGTCTTTCAGATCTTCTCAAAATACCTAATAAGATCAAGTTCATATGCTAACAATGGGAATAGAGATAGAATGCTTTTAGACCTTTGAATTTATGAACTTTAGAGTCTATGTGAGAAAAAAAACTCATTACTCTTAAATACTTTGAGTGTTTTTATTTGTAGCTCAATATATCCTCACAAATGAGGTAATGTTTTCAATTTCTCAATTTTTGTACTCCATTAATAGGCTATAATTCCAATAGAGACTGTTTTCATTCAGCCTGGTGATTTTTGAAAGATAAGCCAAAAAAGAATTTGATTTAATTTCAAGTTATATCATAAAATGAACTTTATACATCGCTGAGATTTACTGTCGGCAGTTTCATAGTGAGATGACAGCTGTGACTTTAGTTAGAGATTTCTACTCTAGAATGATCATATCAAACCCAAGACCATTCTTTTCATGTGGAGGATTTAATCCAGTTATTATTTGATTTTTCAATTCATACTCTATCACTTGCATAGAACATTTCATTTAAGTGATTAAGTAATTTATTGATTGAAAAGGGGCTAGAAGTAGCATTCCATAATATTACTGTTATTATAACATCCTCTTATTACTCTTAAAATCTGACATATGTAATAAAACTCATTCAATAAACATTTCTTATTTTTGTCACCATTCTAGGAGCCATGCTTTTACATAGAAATAAAATGTATGAATAATATTCACTCTTTGGTATTTAGGAATTTTATTCTGAATTTTAAATTTGGATACCTCATTATATTTTTCACTGTCTTCTGTCCTAACTCTCATTCTCACTACATATACATACTGATTACCTTCAGACATCTACTGTTACTGTTCTTTCTTTTCTTAAAGTTTGTTAGTTCTTTATTAGCCTTCTTTTCTTTTCTATTCTATTTAGATGAGCTCTTAATTTTTTTCTTATGTTTCAAATTCCCTTAATTCCCTCATGAACTAGCACAAAGAATCAACAACTGGGATCTCATCTTATTAAAAAGCTTGTGCACTGCAAGAGAAACCACCAACAGAGCTAACAGACAACCTGAAATGTGGCAAAAAATTTTTAGCAGCTGTACCTCAGACAAAGGACTACTCTCTAGAATATATAAAGAACTGAAAACAATCAGACCTCCCAAAATTCAAAGACTCAATTCAAAAACGGGCATCTGAAACAGACACTCAGACAAAAGTAAAACAGCAAATACATATACGAAAAAATGTTCAACATTACTAGTTATTCAAGAGATGCAGGTGAAAACAACACTGATATTCCACCTCAGCCCAGAAAAAAATGGCTGCTATCAAGAAAACCAAAACAAATGCTGGCAGGGGTGTGGAGAGAAAGGAACCCTTCTCCATTGCTGGTGGGAGTGCAGACTGGTGCAACCACTGTGGAAATCCATATGGAGATACCTCAAAGAACTACGGCTAGAGGTCCCATTTGACCCAGCTATTCCCCTGCTGAGTATCTTCCCCAAAGAATTAAAAGAATCGTACCACAGCGATATATGTGCACCCATGTTCACAGCGGCACAGTTTGTAATAGCTAAAGCTTGGAAACAGCCCAAGTCCCCATCAACTGGAAACTGGATAATGAAGATGTGATTTTTTTTAATATAAAATGGAGTACTACTCAGACATAAAGAAAGAGAAACTAGAGACATTGACAGCTAAATGGATGCATATTGAGGCCACACCCTTAAGTGAAATAAATAAGGCATACATGTGTAAATATTAAATAGTTTCTCTAGTGTGAGAAACTAAAAGTGTAAATAAGGATTAAAATGATTTAAATGAATAATTGATACTTTGAAATAGGAAAAGGTCCAAAGGAAGGTGTAGGGGTGGTGGGAGAGGAAGGGGAAAGGAAAGAAGGGAAAGAAAAAATTATGAGAAAAGAAAAAAATGGAAACGAAATCTATGTAATTAGGGAAGGGTGGAAGGGATGAAGGGCACACAGGCAATGGCAATAAAATAAGAACAAAGATACATCATGTACAGGTACAAGCACCCAATGATAAAAGTAAATGTATTGTATACCTAAAAAGTACCAATAAAAGAATTTTTTTTAAATTCCCTTAATTCCCTCATAACTGTACTGAATGGGCCATATAAATTCTGTAGCCAAAATCAATCAAATTTCTACTTCTCTATTTCTATTCCAGAACCACTGTGTTTAAAACTAGTGACTTAATGGAAATGTCAAGTCGTGGCCTCTCAACAAACCCTCCTTTCTTTCTTTTTCCTCATGTCACTATCTTCCTTTACCCTGAGAAGCATATTTAAGAATGCCATATTCTTCACAGCAAAGTAATAAAGTAACAGAAGAAAGGGGCCAGGGAGTTAGCTCAGTGGTGCTGCCGCCTGCTTTGCAAGCTCAAGGCCCTGAATTTGATCCCCAGTACCCCCCCAAAAAAAAGTAACAGAAGAAAAGAAAAAAAAAGTCTTGATTAAAAACTCAACCCATGTGAGCTAATGCCAAATCTATGTATTTCTGTCTAAGCCAAAGTTACTGAAGGTGTACTACAATTTGACGGCTTTGAATGTCAAATGGGAGTCATAATTTTTCTCGTGTTATAAGAATTTTTAAAAATTAAAAATGCTTTATGTACCTGCTTTTCTTAATTGTGAAAAGCAGAGTTTACTTTAACTTATGATTTATTTTAATTTGGAAAATACATTACTGAGTTCTTTTTATATGTAAAAATCAAACCCATAATCCTAGTCTGACAAGGAAATGGTATTGTGTCCAGAAACCACTTGAAAAAGAGCTATCTCTTTCAGGTCCATCATTGTTATGGTGATCAATTATTTGTAGCTTTGTCTGTCTTTTGGGACTCTGTACCTCAGGGTAGAGGAAATATGCAGCGAGAGAAGTTCTGATCTGAAGGAAGACATGGTTCTAAACCTTATCATAGCTGAGGGAAATGTTTGAGATAGTAAGAAACCCTCGTCCACTAGACTTGTTCCACAGATTTTAGAAGCAGTAACAGAGATCTAATTGTCTTTTATTATAATTCTATGAGTTTCTGAGTTTCTCTTATCCCTACTTTCTGTTCTCTGTGTCAGCATTGGAGGAAAGGCAGTCTTTCTAGACAAAGTACAAAATCTCAGAGTAAGATACTGAGCTACTATTAAAAGCAACAATTGGGAAATATTAAGTATTTATTTGAGCCTTTTAATAATATTAAGCAATGGAATTGCTGATTTAGTTATTACTAACGTGGAAGTTCATTACTATTTTCATGAGTACTAAGGATAAGTGTTGATGCAAGAAAGTTATGAAACTGCTTTTTAAACTACATAATTAAAAAATACTCATCAAACTTAGACACTATCTTAATTTCTCTTTTAGCATTTAATACTGTTGATTGCTCCCTTAAAACATTCTCCTTGAATTAAATTAGTTAATGTGAGTTTTGATTACTGGCAATAACAATCTTGACAACAAGAGAAATTTGTATCTGGAATTAGAAAATTTCAAGTGTGAGGCTGAAAATCATGGAAATGATTGAATCAAAATGAGTAAGAAGAAGTGAATACCCTGCTATTCAATAAGAAATAGAACAGATTACTAGTCCTATTCTTGGCCTTTGGGTCCAGTAAATCTGAGTTTAAGTCTGTTCTAACTACCAGTGCAGGAATAAACCATTCCAGGTGCCTCTGGATGGTCTCTGTTTTAGCACTAAATCAGTCCTGTGGAAACCAGGATGGCCATCTTTGACTTGGACAAGTTAAGTTCTTTTCTTTTCTTTTTTTTTTTTTTTGGTACCAGAGATCGAACTTGGGTCCTTGCACTTGCACAGCAGGCGAAGAAACCACTGAGCTAAATCCCTAGCCCTTGTTCTTTTCTTTATAAATGGTCCCTATGTCCTATTACAAGAGAAACTAAATTCATTGATATATACATACATACATATGTATGAATGTATAAACATATATACACATATTTATCTGAGCACTTTGAATATATAGACATATGAAGTGTGATCACAAACTGTTTAAGATTTAAATATAAAAAGTTATTATACCAAATGACATATTGTTATTAATCCCTCTCAAAGTACTTCTCCTTGCTTCAAATACACTTATGCCATCATTCTTGCCACTTTAGAGGCATTTGTAAAAGTCCTTTTCATAAGTGTCTTTAATTGTGCTGTCATGGCTTCTTCAATGTCCTAAATTGATTCAACTCATTTATCTTTTATGGTCATTTTGACTTTAGGAAAAATCTAGAGGTCACATGGTGGCAGATCCAGTGAGTAAAGTAGATGAAGACACACTGTTATGCTTTTAGGAGCCTGTTCTTCCATTGGATGCAACAGCATTCACCATACTTTTTATCATATCTTGTAAAAATATTCACAGAAGAGGATTTCTAGTACTACTTGAGAAAGTGGTAAAATGATAGAATAAGTGTGTTTGAAGCAAGTAGGAATATTCTAAGGAGGATTGATGGCAATGTGTCTTTTACTGTAATAATGTTTTAAAATTTAACACCGTATTCTTTGAACAGGCATAGGTAGATATATAACAGCACAATGCTGGATGTCAGTAAATATTAGTTATTTTATGCTTATTCTTACTTTAATAGGCTCTATCACTAGTTAACGTTTTACAAGGAAAGCAGATAGTAAAATGAGCATCTTTGAATGATTACTATACCCATTGATTCTCTATGTGAATTGGCTACTTTGTATGACCTTTCAAGGAATTCTATGAAATGATAACAGAACACTCAAATCAATCCATGTGAAAGAAAACAGAGAAAGAAAAACTAAAATGAATGGGTAGTTTGTTGAGAGGGGTTTTTATCCATAGTTAGAGATTCACGATTTTTGAAAGTTTAAAAATTATTTTTCCTGGATTTTAAAAGATGAATTTGCTGAGTAAGAAACCAGTCTGCATTAGAAATTGCAATGTGACAATTTTGAAATAGAGAATTTTAAACTACTAGGAAGATGGTGGAGTAGTAAGCAGCAACAAATCAGACCCTCTAAGCTTTGGAATCCAGACACTGGAAAATAAACTGGGGAAGAAAGAAAAGAGATGGATCCCTGGGACCTGGGAATGATCTGATGGGAAAATTGGGGCCTACAGAGAATTTTAAGTGGTAAAACACAGTGTGGAAAATGAAAGGGTTAATCTACATTTTTACCTGGCTCCTGGCTCCAGCCTCCTGATTTATGAGAAAGGAAGCTCAAATCTACAAAGACACAGGTGTAACATTGGGAGATTCCAGGGAGCTTCTGGGCGAAATGCACCAGTGGAATGGAGCAGTGGGTACTGTGTGCTACAGCAGTTGATGATTGACTCCAATTCAAGCATCTGTCGTATCGCTGGAGAGAGTGCTTGATCAGATGCAATTCTAGGGAGAAGCCAACTGAACCTGGGACTTAGAGCAGCTACAGGTTGGCTTCATCTCAGTATTCCCAGTTTTAAACTCTCAGAGTAACTGGTGAGGAACAATCATGTAAGACATCCGTGGTCAGAGACCCATGTTCAGGCTGGCAAGAGATACAGAGTGTTATAAGCTAAATGACTCAGGCCCTACTCCCATCAACAGAAACCAGGTTCAGCCTGAATTTCCATGGGTTTGAAAGTCTCAGTAATGACATCCTCCCCTAATCCTACTGCTGGCTTGCTGGTGATTATCCAGCATGGTTCTAGGCTCTGACTTTCTCCTTTATCTACCAGTGAGAGCAGGGTCATGCCTTCAACTGGACTCTGCCACAAGACTGTAGATCCTAGACGATAACAACAGGCTTGAAATTGCAGAGAAATTTTTTTTGCTTCTTTTTAGAAAATATTTGTTGGTATGGTTGGGTATTTTATTGGTGTGTGTGTGTGTGTGTGTGTGTGTGTGTGTACAATGTTTTTAGTTCCTTCATTTTATTTTGTTCTTGGTTTTTTTTCCTTCTTTCTTTCCCTCCTATATTCTTCACCAGCTTCCTGAGGCTTGAGTAATCTTCCTTTGCCCTTCAGCCTTGCTTCTATTTTCTTTCTTCTATTTCTCAATTTTTCTCTTCTGCCTTTTAAATTTTCTTCCCTTAATTACTTCTCTCTTATCTTTACTCTCCATATAATTTCTTTCTTTTTCTCTCTCTTTTTATCTTCTCCTTCTTGCCAGGTTTTTTGTCCTACTTTTGCCTAATTATATAGCCATCCTTCTACTCCCTTGTAAGGTCTTTTGCACCACTTCGATCTCCTTTACATATTATAGAGTTTAAGATTTCAAAGTTTTCCTTTTGCATCCTCCCTTTCCTAAATGCTAAATATTTTTTTTTATTAAATTCTTTCATTGGTACATTGCAGGAATACAACACAATTACGTTTCTCATTGGGAATTGTACCTTTACATAATGCATCTCAGTTCTTATTTTTTCCCATTCCTAGCCCTCCTTTCACGCCCTCCACCCTTCCCTATTTACAAAGACTTTATTTCCAATTTTTCCATTTCTCATCATTTTTCCTTTCCCTTCTTTCCTTTCCCCTGCCCCTCCCACTACCCCTACCCCTTTGGACCTTTTCTTCCTATTTTACATTATCAATTATTCATTCTAATCATTGCTACATTTTAGGTATACAATATAATGACATTCATCATTGGAAATTTGCACCTTTACATAATCTCTCTTGGTTCTTATTTTTCACCCTTGCTCAGCCTTCCCTTCAACCACTCCAGTCCTCCCTATTTACAAAGATTTTGTTCCTATTTTTCCATTTTCTCATGTTAATCCCCTTCCCTTCTATCCTTTCCCCTAGCCCTCCCACTTCCCTCCCCTTTGCCCCTTTTCTTCCTATTTCACATTACCTATTATACATTTAGTCCTTATTTACACTTTCAGTTTCTCACACCAGAGAAACTATTCAGTATTTACACGTGTCCTATTTATTTCACTTCAGAGAATCGCCTCAATGTGCATCCACTTAGCTATAAATGCCTCTAATTTCTCATTTTTTATGGCTAAGTAGTACTCCATTTTATTAAAAAACCACATTTTCTTTATCCAGTCTCCAGTTGATGGGCATTTGGGCTGTTTCCAAGTTTTAGCTATCACAAACTGTGCTGCTATGAACATGGGTGCACATATATCACTGTGGTATGATTCTTTGAATTCTTTGGGGAAGATCCCCAGCAGTGGAATAGCGGGGTCAAATGGTACTTCTAGTCCTAGTACTTTGAAGTATCTCCATACAGATTTCCACAGTGGTTGCATCAGTCTACACTCCCACCAGCAGTGGAGCAGGGTTCCTCTTTCCCCACATCCCCACCAGCATTTGTTATTGCTTGATTTCATGATAGCAGCCATTCTTTCTGGAGTGAAGTGGAATCTCAGCATTGTTTTCATTTGTATCTCTCGAATGACCAGTGATGTTGAACATTTTTTCATGTATTTATTTGCTATTTCTACTTCTTTGTCTGAGAAATGTCTGTTCATTTCACATGCCCATTTTTGGATTGGGTCTTTAAATTTGGGAGGTCTGATCTTTTTAAGTTCTTTATAGATTTGAGATAGTAGACCTTTGTCTGAGGAAGACCAGGTGAAGATTTTTTCCCACATTGTGGGTTGTCTCTTCACATTGCTCGTGGTTTCTCTTGCTGTGCAGAAGCCTTTTAATAAGGAGAGATCCTATTTGTTGATTGTTTGTGCTAGTTCATGGGCAACTGAGGTTTTGTTCATAAAATCTTTTCCTGCACCAGTGTCTTCAAGGGTTCTACCTAACCTCTTCTCCAACTGGTTCACAGTTTCTATTTTAATATTTAGATCTTGAATCCATTTTGATTTTAGTTTAGTGCATGGTGAGAGATATAGGTCTAGTTTTAATCTTTGGCAAGTTGAAGCCCAATTTGTCCAGCACCATTTATTAAAGAGGCCATCTTTCCTCCAGTGAGGGTGTTTGGCTCCTTTGTCGAAGATGAGATGGTTGAGTGTGTCTGGAGTTGTTTCTGCATCTTCTAATCTGTTCCACTGGTCCTCAGGTCTGTTTCTTTGCCAGTACAATGCTGGTTTTATCACAGTAGCTGTGTAGTGTAGTTGCAGGTTGGGGATTGTGATACCCCCTGCCATGTCTCTGTCACCTAGAATTTATTTTGCTATTCTGGGTCTATTCTTGTTCCAAATGAATTTTTGGATTGTTTTCTCAAGGTCTATGAAGTATGCTGCTGGGATCTCAATTGGAATTGCATTAAATCTATATCGCAGTTTTGGAAGTATGGCCATTTTCACTATATTAATCCTTCCTACCCAGGAGCAGGGGATGTCTGTCCATTTTCTGATATCATCTTCAATCTCTCTTTTCAGAATGCCACAGTTTTCAGAGAAGAGGTCTTTGATTTCTTTCATTAGGATGATTCCTAGGTATTCCAGTTTTTTGGATGCTATTGTGAAAGGAATTATTTGCCCTATTTCTCTCTCAATGAGTCTGTCATTTGTGTAGAGGAAAGCTATTGATTTTTATGTGTTGACCTTATAACCATCTACTTGACTGAATTTGGTTATTAAGTCTAGAAGACTTTTGGTGGAGTTCTTGGGGTCTTCTATATAGAGTATCATGTCATCTGCAAATAAGGACAATTTCACTTCTTCATTACCTATCTTTATTCCTTTTATTTCTTTCTCTTGTCTAATTGCTATGGCTAATGTTTCCAGAACTATATTGAACAAGAGTGGTGATAGTGGACATCCTTGTCTTGTTCCTGATTTTAGTGTGAAGGATTTGAGTTTTTGACCATTTAGTATGATATTGGCTGTTGGTTTTTCATAGATGGCTTCTATCAGTTTGAGGTAGAGACCATCTATTCCAATTTTTTGTAGGGTTTTTATCATAAATGCATGTTGGATTTTGTCAAATGCTTTTTCTGCATCTATGGAGATAATCATGTGATTTTTGTCCTTGGGCCTATGATATAGCACATTACATTAATTCATTTTCATATATTGAACCATCCCTGCATCCCTGGGATGAATCTCACTTGATCAGGGTGTATGATCTTCTTGATGATCTTCTGCATTCTGTTTGCCAGTATCTTATTAAGGATTTTTGCATCTATGTTCATTAGTGAGATTGGCCTAAAGTTCTCTTTTTCAGTTGGGTCTTTCTCTGCTTTGGGGTTCAAGGTGATGCTTGCTTCCAGGAAGGAATTTGGGGGTATTGCTTCCCTTTCAATTTCATTGAAGAGTTTAAACAGTAGTGGCAGTAGTTCCTCTCTGAATGTCTTGTAGAATTCAGGAGTGAAGCCATCAGGGTCCGGGCTTTTCTTAGTTGATAAGTTTTTCATTACATTTTCAATTTCATTGGTTGATATTTATTGGGTTGTTCAGAATTTTTCGGTCTTCTTCATTCAATTTTGGTATTTCATATGTATCTAGGGATCTGTCCATTTCTTCTGTGTTGTCCATCTTATTGGCATATAGGTTCTGGAAGTAGGTATTGATGATCCTCTGGATTTCTGCTGGGTCTGTTGTAATTTCACCCTTTTCATTCCTAATTGCATGGATTTGGGCCTTTTCTTTCCTTTTTCTGACAAGGTTGGCTAAAGGTTTGTCAACTTTGTTGATTCTTTCGAAGAACCAACTCTTGGCTTCATTGATTTTTTTTTTGTATCGTTCTTTTAGTCTCCATTGCATTGATTTCTTCTCTGATCTTTATAATTTCCTCCCTTGTATGAGCTTTGGGATTGTCCTCTCTTCTTTTTCTAGAAAAATGCTAAATCTTTAATAGTATAATCATAAAGCTTTCTTAATCTCTTTTTTTTCTTTTTTCTTCTTTTATTGGTACATTTTAGGTATACAGTACATTTACATTTATCATTGGGTGCTTGTATCTGTACGTGATGAATCTTGATTCTTATTTTTTTCTCCATTACCTGTGCACCCTTCGCCCCCCCACCCTCCCCTATTTGCATAGATTTTGTTTCCATTTTTTTTCTTTTCTCATAATTTTTTCTTTCCCTTCTTTCCTTTCCCCTTCCCCTCCCACCACCCCTACACCTTTGGCCTTTTCCTATTTCAAATTATCAATTATTCATTTTAATCATTTTAATCCTTATTTATACTTTCAGTTTCTCACACTAGAGAAACTATTTGGTTTTTACACATTTGTTCTATTTATTTCACTTAAGAGTATGGCCTTGACATGCATTCATTTAGCTATAAATGTTTCTAGTTTCTCATTCTTTATGGCTGAGTAGTACTCCATTTTATATTTAAAAAAATCACATCCTCTTTATCCAGTTTTCAGTTGATGGGCACTTGGGCTGCTTCCAAAAAGCTTTGTTAATCTCTTGACAGTTATCTCCGTAAAATTACTGTTGAATTATTTTGTACCATTAACAAAGATATACTCTTACATTTAGTACATATTAGCTGTAAGTCAATACCAGAGTTACCTTAATGTTTCATCATAATTGATGGGTTCTTCCCTAGGAGTAAGGGAAGTACATAACTAGTTCTTATGGCATATTGATATCTAATTTGTTTTGACCAACACTACTGTAGCTGTTTTGCTTGGTATTAACAGGGTCACATAATTATTGCTATTTCTCTGTAAGCCAATACTCAGATTGCCTTTGTGACATTAAAAATACTACAGTACTTTCCCAGAGAACCTGATTGATGGACTAACTGCACTGGACCCTCCTTTCCCAAAATAAACAAGGTAGTTGAATTTTGAGGCCGCGGAAAAGGATTTTAGTTAGCCATACCCAAAGTACATCACTGAAAAGCAACTAAAGAGATCAAAATACTAGGAACAAAGTCTTTAGACAATAAACATCCACAAATTTCAGAACAAAACAAAACAAATAAAACCAGTGGAAATATGGGAAGAAAAGACAAAAAAATGCCACCTAAAACTCAACTCCTCCAAAACCAATCCAGAGGTTGCCAAGGGCAGAATAGTATAAGCCAGACACCTGATTTACATTAAAAAAAAATTGCAGAGGAAGTTAGAAAACATCTCAAAGAGATACTCAGCAGGTTTAGGAAAGTATAACTAAGCAGATAATGGAATTGATAACCAAAATGATGCAGAAGCTCTCAGAAGATGCTAATACAAAGCTAAATAAAATGATAAAAAATATGAACTACCAGTTTATCACAGAATTAGAGTACATGGAATGGTTTCAATCAGAAACTTGGGAGATTACAATTCATATTGAAAGTATGAGCTGCAGGAGGAACCAATGTGAGGATAGAATTTCAGAACTAGAGGACAATGATGTCTTCAAAGACCAGTTACCAAAAGGCACATTAAAAAGAACAAATAAAATTTTAAAATGATCCAATAACTGCTAGATGACTCAAAGAAGACTAATCTAAGAATGAATAATTGGAATAAATGAAAAATCAGAAGACAGCACAAATGATATAAAATAAGAGTTAACAAATAATGGCAGAAAACTTCCCAAATACAGATAAAGAAACATACGGATAAATGAGGCATATATAGAACACCAAATAGTCATGACCAAAAGAGAACCTCTCCACACAATATTATACTCAAAATTCCAGAATTTCATCACAGGCACAAAATCTTAACAGTTGTTAGAGAAAGTCAATGAATCACATACAAATTTAAACCCATTAGAATCACAGGAGACTTCTCTACACAACATTTAAAGGCCAGAAGGGCTTGGAGTGAAGTGTTTCAATTCATAAAAGATAAAGACTTCCAGGCAAAATGTATCTATCTTGAAAAATTTTCCCTTAAAATTAATGGAAAAGTAAGATATTTCCATGACAAAAATCACATCAAAAAATTCATGAATACCAAACCAGCATTACAAAATATTCTCAAAGATATTCTAGAAAAAGACAATGAAGTCAATAATCTCAATAATTCAAAAAGAATGAATCCACCTGGTGGGATGAGCACATAAGCAAAAGTGAAAAAAATGAAGAAAACAGTGACAAGAAAATAATATAATGACAGAAATAAGTTAGTGCCTCTCAGTAATAACTCTTAATGTGAGTGATCTCAATTCTGCAAACAGGAGACACAGATTAGCAGAATGGATCAGGAAAGAAAACTCAACAATATACAACATATAAGAAACACATTTAGTTCAAGAAAATTCTCACAGATTAAAAATCAAAGGCTGAAAAACAGTATTCCATGTAACAGGCACCCAGGAAAAAGCAGGAGTTGCTATCCTAATTTCAGACAAAGTGGATTTCAAGCTAAGACTAATCACTGGTCATTCGAGAGATGCAAATGAAAACAATGCTGAGGTTCCACTTCACTCCAGAAAGAATGGCTGCTATCATGAAATCAACCAAAGCAAATCCTGGCAGGGCTGTGGGGAAAGAGGAACCCTGCTTCACTGCTGGTTGGAGTGTTGACTGGTGCAACCACTGTGGAAATCAGTATGGAGATACCTCAAAGAACTAGGACTGGAAGTCCCATTTGACCCCGCTATTCCACTGCTGGGGATCTTCCCCAAAGAATTCAAAGAATCATACCACAGTGATATATGTGCACCCATGTTCATAGCAGCACAGTTTGTGATAGCTAAAACTTGGAAACAGCCCAAATGCCCATCAACTGGAGACTGGATAAAGAAAATGTGGTTTTTTAATAAAATGGAGTACTACTTAGCCATAAAAAATGAGAAATTAGAGGCATTTATAGCTAAGTGGATGCACATTGAGGCAATACTCTTAAGTGAAATAAATAGGACACACATGTGTAAATACCAAATAGTTTCTCTGGTGTGAGAAACTGAAAGTGTAAATAAGGACTAAATGTATAATAGGTAATGTGAAATAGGAAGAAAAGGGGCAAAGGGGAAGGAAGTGGGAGGGCTAGGGGAAAGGATTAATATGAGAAAATGAAAAAATAGGTACAAAATCTTTGTACATAGGGAGGAATGGAGAGGTTGAAGGGAGGTCTGGGCAAGGGTGAAAAATAAGAACCAAGAGAGATTATGTAAAGGTGTAATTTCCAATGATGAATGTCATTATATTGTATACCTAAAATGTAGCAATGATTAGAATGAATAATTGATAACGCAAAATAGGAAGAAAAGGTCCAAAGGGGTAGGGGTAGTGGGAGGGGCAGGGGAAAGGAAAGAAGGGAAAGGAAAAATGATGAGAAATGGAAAAAATGGAAATAAAGTCTTTGTAAATAGGGAAGGGTAGAGGGGGTGAAGGGAGTGCTAGGAATGGGGAAAAAATAAGAACCAAGATGCATTATGTAAAGGTACAATTCCCAGTGAGAAATATAGTTGTGTTGTATACCTACAATGTACCAATAAAAGAATTTAATTTAAAAAATAGCATTCTCATGGAAAAAAAGTGTTTATATCTGGGTGATGGAACTGTAGCTAATTAGTATTTTATTTCTGCTTATTTTTTTTCCCTGAAACATCTACAATAAACATGTTTTATTTTTCTAAAAAAAAAAAAAAGACAACTCAGATAAACACTAATACAGTTGTAATGGGGGACCTTAATATGCCACTGTAACAAATGGACAGATTAACTAGATGAAAAATCAACAAAGAAATATCAGTTGAACCAGACTTTCAAGCAAATGGACTTAATGTATAACTACAGAATGTTCCATCCAACAAGAACAGACTACACGTTTTTCTCAGTAGCACATGGAACTTTCTATAACATATACCACATACTACCCAATAAAGTATGTTTAAGTAATTACAAAAGAGCTAAAATTATCCCACATATATTATCAGATCATATTGCAGGGAAACTAAATGGCAATGGCAAAAGAAACCACATAAATAATACAAACACATGAAAATAAAACAATAACCTTGAATAATCAATAGGTGACAGATGAAATTAAAGAAGAGATTACAGTTTTTACAATCAAATGATAATGTCAGTATGACATACTGGAACCTATGGGATGCAATGAAAGTGGTCCTAAGAGGGAAGTTCATAGCAGTGAACTCCCACATCAGAAAAACAGAAAGAACTCAAATAAATAATCTAATGATAGACCTCCAGGTCCTCGAAAAGCCAGAACAATACAAACCCAAAGTAATATGAGAAAGGAAATTATAAAGATCAGGGTAGAAGTTAATGAAATTGAAATTAAAAATTTAAAATACAAAGAATCAATAAATTGAAGAGTTAGTTCTTTGAAAGATTAAATAGACAAACCTTTATCTAATCTTAACAAAATAAAGACTCAAATCATGCAATTAGAAATTAAAAAGGCAAAATCACAATAGTTTCTGCTGATATCCAGAATATTATTGGTAACTGTTTGAGAACTTGTGCTCTAATACAGTGGAAAATTCAGGGGAAACGGACAAAGACTCAGATACATATAAACTACCAAAGCTGAACAAAGAAGATAAAAGAAATCCTGAATAATCCAGTATCAGTCAGTGAAATTACAGAAATAATTTAAAAAGCTACCAACTAAGAAAAGCCTAGGTTCCGATGAATTTGTTGATAAATTCTGCAAGAACTTTGGAAAAGAACTACTGCTAGCACTCCTCAAAATCTTTAATGAAATTGAAAGGGAAGCAGCACTCCTATAGTCATTCTTAGAATAAAGCATTATGCTGATTCCAAAACCAGAAAAGTTCGCAACCAAAACAGTAACTACAGCCCAATCTCTTTAATGAATGCTGATGCAAAAATTCTCAATAAGATACTCAATAAGTATGTAGCAAATAATTGAAAAGATCATGACTACATAGGATTCATTCCAGGTATGCAGGGATGGTTTGACATACACAAATCAGTAAATGTAATACACCACATAAATAGAAGCAAGGACAAAAATTGCATGATCATCTCGATAGATGCAAAAAAAAGCATTTGACAAAATCCTACATTCACTCATGATAAAGAAAAACATTGAAGAAAATAGGAATAGAAGGTCTTTATCTCAACCTGATAAAAGTCACCTATGACAAATCAACAGCCAATATCATACTAAATAGAGAAACTGAAAGCTTTTCCTCTAAAATCAAGAACAAGAAAAAGATGCCCATTATCACCACTTTGGTGTAATATTTGATCAAAATATTAGCTAGAGCAATAAGACAAGATAAAGAAATAGAAAGGATATGGATAGGAAATAAAGAAGTTAACTTATCTTTATTTGCAAGTGACATGATCCCTTACATAGAAGACACCCAAAATTCCACCACAAGACTCCTAGAACTAATATCTAAATTTGGCAGTGTAGGAGGATACAAAGTCAACACTCAAAAATAAATAGTGTTCCTGTACGCCAATAGCAAACTCACTGAAAAGGAAACTAGGAAAACAATACCCATCACAATAGCATTAAGAAAAATGATATACTAAGAATTAAACTAATGAAGGAAGTGAAAGATCTCTACAATGAAAACTATAGTACTCTGAAAAAAGATATCAGAAGATATCTTGAAGATATCAGAAGATCTTGAAGAAGATATCAGAAAAATGCAAAGGTACCTTCTGTTCTTGGATAGGAAGAAGTAATATAGTCAAAATGGTCATACGTCCAAAAATGTTATATAGATTTAATATAATCCCAATCAAAATACAAATAACATTCCATACAGAGATGAAGAAAGCAATCCTAAAATTCATCTGGAATAAAAAGAGACCTAGAATACCAAGGGCAATTCTGGGCAAGACAAGGCAAGGAGCAACACAATCCTGGCTTCAAGTTATAGTACAAAGCTACAGAGATAAAAACAGCATGATATTGGCAAAAAAAAAAAAAAAAAAAAAAATGAAACTAACCAAACAAACAAAAAATGAAACAGACTCATGGATAAATGGAACAGTATAAAAAATACAGAAACAACTCCAGACACATTCAGCTATATTATTTTTGACAAAGGTACTAAATTCCTTAACTGAAAGAAAGATGGCCTCTTTAACAAATGGTGCTAGGAAAACTGGCTATCCACATGCTGAAGGTTGAACTTAGACCTATATCTCTCACCATACATTTAACCAAAACTAAAAATAGATTAAGATCTAAACATTAGAACAGAAGCAATCTGCTGGAAGACAAAATGGATAAAACTCTTGAAAACACAGGTGTAGGCAAAGCCTTTTTGAACAAAACACAGGTTGTACAAGAAATAATACCAAGAATCAACAAATGGGATCCC
Source organism: Heterocephalus glaber (assembly GCF_053883595.1). Lineage (NCBI taxonomy): Eukaryota > Metazoa > Chordata > Mammalia > Rodentia > Bathyergidae > Heterocephalus > Heterocephalus glaber. The sequence continues at coordinate 30,771,736 of NW_028258344.1, read as the reverse complement.
GTAAAATTAAAAACCTTCTGCACAGCAATGGAAACCACTAACAGAGTGAAGAGACAACCTACAGAATGGGAAAAAAATTCGACAGCTATTCCTCAGACAAAGGCCTAATATGGAGACTATATAAAGAATTTAAATACTTAGACCCTCCAATTTAAAGATCTAAAATAAAATTATTAAAAAATAAGAATCTGAAACAAATAATTCCACAGATGAGAAAATACAAATGTCCTATAAATACAAGAAAAAAAATTCAACACTGCTGACCATTCAAGAAATGCAAATTGAAACAACACTGAGATTCTATCTCCATCCAGAAAGCCAGAAATAATGGCTACCACCAAAAAATCAATCAGTAACAAATGCCGAGAAGGCTGTGATGAGAAAGGAACACTTCTCAATCTGTTGTGGTATTGTAAACTGGTACAGCCACTATGGAAATCAGTATGAAGATTCCTCAGTAAACTAAAAGTACAAATTTAGTTTAACCCAGCTGTTCTCCTTCTAGGTTTCTTCCCAAAAGAGTTAATCACATCATACAACAGGGACGCATGCACACTCATGTTTATAGCAGCACAGTTTATAATAGCTAAATCACAGAAATAGCCTATATTTCCATCAACAGTTGAATGGATTTAAAAATGTGGTATTTATACACAACTGAGTGCTATACTCTACCATGAAAAGGATAAACTTTAATCATTTGTAGGAAAATGGATGCACCTTGAGACTGTAATATTAAGTGAAGTAACTCCAACACACAAGCTTAAATTTTGCATGGTTTATCTTAGATAAACACACACACACACACACACACACACACACACACACATGCACCCACGTATATGTACAGCAGATAATAGGAAAAAATAGAAAGAATAAAATGTATTGTAATCCAGTATAATGTATCTAAAAGTGTACTTTGACATAGTGCAATTCTTTTAAATTTTATTATGTTCTTTTGTTTATTACTCTGGTTTTCAATCTGTAAATATGATAATTAGCTTTATAAGGTCTTATAAGATAAATAAGCAAATCTGATACTGAAAAAATAAAAGGGGAGTGCAGGGACAGGAGAAAAAGAAGGGAGTTGAAATGAGTTATATACATGAACCGGCTCCCTATGGTGAATATAACCATATATTTGGACTGTAAATATATATTAATAAAATTTAGAAAATGAAATAGAGGAATTGAGAAAGTCCTCTGTTCTTCATATGCCCACTAAGATCCATAGTTTTACATCTTTTTCCTGGTAATAGTTGTAGGCAGGCTTCCTGAAAGAAAATGAGCTCTAGTTCACATTTACTTGTTTTATTTTCCAATCCCCAAAGTACAAATGACTTTTGAACCAAAGAGTGAAAACATAGACACAACTTCAAGTCTTGTTACTAAAGCCAGAGAGAAATAAAATACAAAGAATCAGCATAAAATTCTTGACTATCGTACAGTGAATTTTCTGAATAAAAGTAATTCAAAGTCAAGGATATTTTTAGTAGAATTGCATTTCCAAACAATCTTGATGCTTATCAAGGGGAAACTTGTGAGTGTTCGCCTCCTAATGCACTCTCACTACTGTCTATACCTCTACAATAGGGAAATAATGAAGACAACCAGTATATGAATAAATATATAAGAGGCAGGCAATGGAATGCTTTATAAGATGCTGAAACTGGTAATTCCAGCAAAAGAATGCTTCCAAATATTTCATGAGTTAAAACAGTGTGGCCGTGTATGTGTTCATCTTAAAGATTTTTCACACACATGTCTGATCTTGGTCTGAAAAGATTTGAAAAACTGAATATCTTTGAGTTTCTAGCATGTCAAATCTCTCAAGCGTTGCAGACTTAGGTTATCCAGCTTCTTATACTTTGGCTGAAAGTTCTCTGGCTACATGTTTGGAAACAGTAAGAGAGATAGCGCACTTCATGGAAGTCATATTAGTACATATGATATAGCCTCTGAAATAATGTATTGTGATTTTTTGTATTTAATGGCCAAATAAGTTAGACAATGCCATCCATATGCAAGAAGAGGGAATATAACCCTTAATGTTTGGTGGACAATCTCAACTTCACACTTAAATAGCATATATATTGGTATGCTGTCTGAAACATACAATCCTCCACCATGTACTTTCACAATTTTTTTTCAGTAACAGAGAAAGAGACGGGCTATGGATATAAAAAGCCCTATGACTTTTTTAGGGGTATTCCAGTTGTTTCTGAGATCTATATTTACTCCTACCATTCTCCTACTTTTTTTTTTTTTTACAAACTTCTAGTTTATTCTAGCTCATGCATGTGTTAGTTACTTTTCTCTCATTTCTGAGACATAATACCTGACATTCAAAGTTAAAGGGGGAAAAAGTTTATTTGGCTTATAGTTTTCAGAGGTTTCAGTTAATAATTGTCTGGCTCCAAGGCAACGTGGCAAAGGGGCAACAGTTCATAGCGGTGGAAGACAGCAAAAGCAACAAGAGGCCTTCACAGTCTTTCTGTCCCTTTTATCTTATTCAAACTACTTAGGGCAGGTAGCACTCATGCCCTTCATCCTAGTGCACTCAGGCCTCTCCCACCAAGAATCAGTCACACATTCTAGATTCAGCCACCTCTCAAAAAGCATGAGGCTTGGGGGGACCTATAAACATAAGCCACAACATGCAGCTTAAAGGACTTTCACTAATTCAATTGACAATTCTTCCTCTTGAATATCTGAATTTTAATCTTGGATATGCCTATTTGTACTTACACGAAAACTCAAAATTTAGCTTGTTACAGACTGGATTTGCCACTTTTCACTTACTCTTGCTCTTTGTCATTTTTTTTTATCTTGGTAAAATTATCTTTGTAGGTACAGCAGTAGTAGGTGACATTGATTTATTCTGAGATAGGAAACAAATTTGTTACCATTGATTGCTCTCAGGTACAGGCACTTGGTAAATTTTGACATAGTGGGTCTCCCCACAAGACTTTTAACTTGGGATAAAGAAGTAGACTGAAAGACAGACAGACAGTTTCTCTAAGGCTATACACTTTTATGATTAGTGATGTCATTATTGAATTAAAAATGGAAGACGAAGAACAAAATTTTAGGAGGAAATTTTGTACTCAGTTTTGAATTAGAATTTGAAATAAGTTTGAGGTACTCTTCCAGTAAGTATACGGGCAGATTCACCAAGAACTTTTAAAATGTATTCCAAGGGGAAGGTCAAACAAAAATGTAAAACAAAAGAATGGTATTGAATTCAATTACAAGAGTTAAAATGCCATCTAATTAAAGCATATCACTTTCAGTAACATAATTTTATTTTTATGTTATTTTCTAAGTCCAGATTCCAAAGATCTGATTGTTATTCTCTAGTAACCCATAGTGAGAACATTAAGAATGGTTAAAATGCAAAATATATAAAAATAAATAGGTAAACAAATTTGTGTTTTAATAAAAATAACTATTTTAATTCAATTTGTTTTCCTGATAGTATTTTAGTTCTAATGAATGAGTGGCCCATATTTATTGAATATAATGATGATTCTGTTTAATATTTATTACCTTTGGCTGTATATGATGTCTTCCATGTAGCACATTATAAACATTAATATTATATCCAGCCTTCCACTGATGGGATCTTTTAGAGGACTCCAACTATGTCACCGGATTCCTGAGAACATTTACCTCTTGGAACTGTCTGAGGAGAGGGCCAGAAGACAGAAAAGCTTAATTTCACTTGGCCAAGCCAGGAATGTTGAAGCTAGAGGGATAAACCCATATGTGGAAAAAAAGAAAACGTAAAAAGCATATAAAACTGAAAAAATAGAGAAATATTTTTAAACGAGATAGAATTTAAGAAGACAATATTAAGGTAGCAATTAAGTAAGTCCATTCAATTTTCATGTTGCTTTAACTTGGATACTGATCTTCTGATCTTTATTCTCTCTCCATAATCTACTTAAACTTCAAAGTATAACTTTAATTCCCAAATTTGATTGCCTATTTCTATATGTTGCTGAATATTGAGTATTAATTTACTTCCTTCCTTGGTTAAAGATTTGCTAATGTACTTCAAAGGTTTTCTATGAAGCCAGGTCACTCTCTTTTACATTTAAAAAATACTATTAAAATTCATCTGTATAAACATTCTGTAATCAGAAAATTCACGTACCACAGTTACAAAATAAATACAAAACTATTAAACAGGTAGAAAACTCAAAGTAGATACAAGTTAAAGTACTAGTCACAATCATTATGAGGAAATGATACAATTTTTCCTACCTTGTCTCTAAATCTAGTTTGTTTTCCTCTCAATGGATGGAGTGCATTGTGCCACTTAAAATAAACAAAAGTATTCTATTTGTGAAGATTTTTAATAAAGAATAAAAATCCTTAGTCTGATTATTCAATGGATATAGGAAAGATGCCAACAAATAATTCTATGGAATTTAGAAAGAAATAGATTGTATCACAAGAAACAATGAAAAATAAGAACATTGAAAGAATGTGAAGAAAATAATTATAAAAGTTCTCAAAACCCCATGATTAATGTTATAAATATAAATATTAAAAGTATTGAAATAAAAAGTCAGCAAGACAGAAATGGCAAATTTTAATACAAAATTAAAAATAAGCTTTTGTGTAAAATGTTAAACATTATACAACAAAGATTCCTTTTCCATGTAGAGAAATACTCAAGGGCAGAACATTAAAAACAATAGTAGCATTTAACACAAGTGCATAATTCCCCCTTCATAAATTTATGTTCATTTGACTACCAGAATAGCTGGTACAGTACTCTCTTCTTTTTTATTCTGATTCAAGGACTAATTGCTAATCCACTCTGATGGATCTATCTGTGCTTTTCTATTTTTCATTGGATTTTCCAGAGTTCATAAGGCCTACACTTTTTAATCAATGTTCTTCTTAGGTAATTGGATCAAATCCAACAGCTTTAAGCACCACCTCCAAAGTAATGAGCCTCTAATGTCTTTCTCCAGCTTTTATCTGTTTTTATCAGCTACACTAAAAAATATGTTTGTATAAACATAGGCATTTTGCACTTAATGTATCTTGACCACTTAGTGTATCTTGATTTCCCACCCATATAAAGTTATTCCCAGTTTTCGACACATCATAAAGGTGTTCCATCGTTTGCTTTTATACTTTTATCATGAAGCCAATAAAGTTTAAATTTCATACCTTTATAATTTGCACAAGCTTATTTCAAGAATAGGTATCTAGTACTATATTTAGAATGTTCTCTTATTAATTAAGAGGACCACTGAAGCTATTTAAAATTCAAGTCCCACCTAATCTTGGACAATGTTTCCTTAGGAGTCCTTCTTGCATCCTTTTCTTTCCTTCTAAATTATTGATGTATCCATGATTAAATTTTATGAGCTATATCTTAAAAATATAACTTTAACTAATCCTCACCAACTGCTACAGAACCATCTTACTTTGAGTTATCATCATCTCCCCTTGACCATTCAAATTACTTCTTAACTGGTTGCCTTGTTTTAATTAAGGTTGACTATAGTTTTTCTGAAAAATATTTATAAATCTAAACTGATTTTTAAAAAGTATTAGTAAATCAAAACCACCAACATAATAATAATTGCACACCATGATCAAGTGAAGATTTATCTTAGGTATTCAAAGATGGTTCAGAATTCCCAAATCAGATAATGTGATTTATCACAAACAGCAACAAAATAAAAAGAAATATTACATGATCAGTGGATTCAGAAAAAAATATTTGACAACTTTCCATATCTATTCCCCTCTGGAAGAGGTCTTCATATATTAAGTTCAATTTTTTATTTCTTTTATCAGAGTTTTATAGGTTTGCTCATACAAATATTACATACATTTTGATGAACTTATATCTATTTTGTGTTGGGAAGTCCTAATATGACTAGTATTTTCTTAAAATTCAGATTCCAATTGTTCATCACAAATAAATATGGAAGTGATTCGTTGTCATGTGTCTAATGTCCCCTGAAGCCTCATACAGTCATAGATGGGGCTTTTTTCAGATTGCTGGATCTAGATTGTGTGATGTTGGGATTGATTCATGGTGCAACGCTAGGTTCAAGGACACTAAAAGTAGCCTAGATAAAATATAAGGGATAGAGAGAGCTGTGGTCATCCTTGCTTGCTTGCTTTTGCTATTTTCTGCCTGCCATGAACTTTTTCTCCTTTGTGAAGCCCCTCTGCCAAGCTACCCTGGCTGGACTGAAACCTCTACAAACTGTGAGCTAAATAAACTTTTTCACCTTTAACTTTGGGTATAGAGTATTTTTTCTCAGGAACAAGAAAAGTAACTAAGAATGAATTTGGTACCAAGAATGGGGTTGTTGCTTTGACTATACCTGACCAGGTAGTTAGGGAGCTTTGGGAACTCGCTTGTGGGAAGAGTTTGGAAAGGTTTGGAGATGCTGGCTGAAAAGTAAAGCTGGAATGCCTGAGTCTGTACTTAACGGAGATTCTGGTCAGAGTTCAGAAGAGCAGAATGCTGAGAGAACTCATGCCAGTAAAGACTAGGTTTGGGAGGTTTCTGCTAGGAAGAATGTATACATTGGCTGTTCGACTTCAGACAATGTGTATTATGCCTTGGTAAAAAGTTTGTCTGCATTTTTCTCATGTCCAGAGACTTTGCCTGTGACTGAGATTAAGGGTAGCAGATTAGTTAGTCCACCAGGTGAAATTTCAAGACAGTCTAATGTTAAAGCAGTGATGCGGCCACTGTTGAGGGATTTTAGCAAGAGAAAAGAGCCCAGATTATTCAAAACATCATGAGTTTGGTCAGAAAGGAAGCTCCAGTAAAGTTGTGGCCTACAAAGATGGAACCAAGGAGAAACTGGTCATTGAAAAGACTAGCAAGAAAATTCCAAGTATTTCAAAAGAAGAGATCAGAAAAAATAGGCCCTGAGGACTTTGAAAGAACCAACAGGACTCCAGTTTTTGCAGCCTCAGAGTTAGAAAGGTGAAAGACTTTGCTTTGAGAGGAGAGCCCCTGGGAACCATGTTCCAGAAAGGCAGAGGCCTAGGGAAGTTGTCCCTCAGGATTTGGTTCTTAGGCACTGGACCCATACAGTCAAGAGAGAAAAATGCCTGAGTACTGCATTAGCTGGTGGCAGACCTTGGCATCATTCATATGGTGCTGTTTTTAGGTGCAGGCAGAATGTAAGAGCTGTGGGGTCAGAAAGGATTCCACTGAAATTTCAGAAGAAGGCCTGGGAGGCCAGGTAGTGTGCCCTGGAGAGGGCAGTGTATGAAGCTGTGAGTGTGAGCCAAAGGTGCAGCGGAGACGCCAGAAGCTAGGAACATGGCTCATCTGAGGAAAACTGCAAGGAGGGAGCAGAGCTAGCCAAAGAAAGGAAACATAGGAGCTACCAACACTAGAAGTGCCATAAGAGAGAGCCCACAGAAGCTATCAACACCAGAAGTGCCATGGGGCACTCAAACCCTTTGGACTTCATATCTTTCCAGAGAATTCCTCAGAGGCTGCACATTGAGTGACAGGACATAAGGTTTGCCCTGCTAAATTTTGGAATTGCTTTGGTTACATTCCTTTGTATTCCTCTGTTTGTACCTTTTGTAATGGCAATATTTATCTTCTGTCATTGTATGTTGAAAGTATTTAACTTTCTTTGCATTTGTACAGGACCTTCCAGCTAAGAATTGTTTGCCTTAAATCTCAGAGGAGACTTGGGATTTTAACTTCAGCAATGCTGAAACTGTTAGGACTTTGGAAACTCTTGGAAATGGACTAAATATTTTGCATAAAGGAATATGCATGAGTCTGGGGGAACCAGGGGCAAAGTGTTATGGCTTTGTGTCTAGATGTTCCCCCCAAGCCTCATATAGTCATAGGTTGGGCATTTTTAGAGGTGGATAGATCTAGAATGTGTGATGCTGGGATTTATTCATGGCACAATGCTATGCTCAAGGGTACTAGGATTAAAGGTATGAGTGCTACCCACCCTAAGTAGCCTGGATAAAATACAAGAGATAGAAAACCTGTGGTTGTCCTTTGCCTGCTTGCTTTTTCTGTCTTCTGCCTCTCATGAACTGTTTCTTTTTCTGTGATGCCCCTCTGCCAAGCCATCATGGCTTAGAGCTAGCTGATTATGTACTGAGATCTCTATAAACTGTGATCTAAATAAACCTTTCCCTCTTTAACTTTTGAGTATTTTTTCCCAGCAACCAGAAAAGTAACTAAGACATAATTGATTCTGGATATTACAATTGTATCCTGGTCTCCAGCTCCTTTTTGGGGGGATACTAGGGATCAAACTCGGGCACTTGTGCTTGCTGGGCAGGTGGCAGAACCACTGAGCTAAATCCCTGGACCCTACAATTGTATCCTGTAAGCTGTTAGAACAACTTATTAGTTCCAGGATGATTTTTTTTTTTTTACTATTGTTAATTGTGAGTCTTTTGGATTCTTTATATAGAAAACCATACAAAGTTTATTGTATTTCTTTTCCAGATTTTTACATAGGCCATTCCTTTCATTCAGACCTCTGTCTAAATAGTAACCTCAAAGTAACCTTCTCTTGTGCTCTAAGCAAATTACCAACCCACTCAATGACTCTTTTCCTTTTCACTGATTATTCTTTTTAGAACTATTTATAATGGAACATTATGCTTTGCATTTATTATTCATATTTTCTTCAACTATTATGAGTATATATTTAGTGCTTACTACACATAAGACATTAATTTAAACACTTTGCATGCTTTAACACTTAGGTCCTCACTATAGGCTGTAAGGGATTACTATCATGTTCCCCTTTCTGCAGATGAGAGAAAAACTAATCTATAGTTGTATAATCATTTTGTACATAATTACCAGCTGGTTAGTGTCTGACCTACAATTTGAACTCATGCCCTCTAATCCCATAGTCCATTATTTTAAGCACATCTTGGGCATCTTTTCTCAGAGGTTCTATAAAACAAATTCCAAGAAGTGAGCTGCATTCCTCTTTTTGTTTCCCTAGGTCCTAAGTACATATCAAACACACCAATAGGTACTTAGCATATATTTGTAAAATAAAGAATGTTACAAAAAAGAATTCTTTCTTATAGCAGCTTTACTGGAATCTTATTTTGCTAACATTTCCAGAATTGATTGTCTGTATCTCAGTTATTCTATTGATTAAATAATTTCTGTATTTATTCTTCTGTAAATTATTCTTCTGTAAAACCTTTGTTTCTATGCAACTTTTTGACACTGCTCCTGATATTCTTACATATGTTGTTGCTGAAAAGAATGAAAACTAAATGAATGAATGTGCTTTTAAAAAATAGTCCTAAATGCTACAGAGGAAGATGAGAATTCTTTTTAACAGTAGCACATCATAAACTATTTTGATCACCAATTATGAACCCTTCATATGTGTTTTATGCAATGTTTAAAACAAACAAAAACATGGGTTTATATAAAAATAAATAAAATGTACCATTTCTGTATTAGGTATCAGTGTCATGTAACAAGTGCCTTGAAATTTGGTGGGTTTTAAAACAAACAGGTACCAAATCACAGTGTTTCCTATGGTCAGGAACTGGGGAATAACTGAATGTTTCTAGCTCAAGGTCACCCACAAGGTTGCTGTAAAGCCTTCTCCCAGGGGAACTGCCATCTGTAAGCTCAGTGGTTCCTGGAAGTCTCCATTCCATGCACCACTCACATGATATTGTATAGGCTTGTTGCCAAGAGGCCTTGGTTCCTTGCCACATGGTCCTCTCAATGCTGTTCACTTTTGCAGAGTGATTAATGGGGGCAGGGCAAGAATAAGAATTTACCATGGAAAATCTTTTTTTACATACCCCTGTAGGGACCAAGGTTGTCAAATTCTAAGATTTTTCAAATAAAGTATTATTCTTAAGAAAAGATTATGGGAAGTCTCATTATTTTACAAGCAGTATTGCCATGGATAGAAACTAAAAAGGAATTGTTGGAAAAATTGACAAAATATTTTTACCATTATCAAACCATTGCCAAAAGAAAATTATTAATTAATGTCAGGTCAAAGAAAAAGGTACTCCTTTGACCTTTGAATAAGACTTGTTAACATTGTAGATAATTCAGTGGAAACATCAAAGTTAGAAGAAAATGGAAAGGAATGTATGAAAGACAGACTAATTCAATTAAGTTTTGCTCAAAATCATACTAATGCATAATGGTTGAGCAACAATATTACTGTATGACATTTTTCTTAATAGAGTAATTAATAAAGTTTTTAGTTTGGGTTATTTTTTTCAAATTATCTAAGCAAAATGTATTAATTACTTTCCTTGTTCCTGAGACAAAATATTTGATACTCAAAGTTAAAAGGAGGAAAGGTTTATTTCAGCTCACAGTTAGCAGAGGTTTCATTCCATAGTTGGCTGGATTTTAGGCAAGGCAACATAGCAGAGGGGTATCACAGAGGAGTAGCATGGTGTTCATGGTGTAGCAGGCAGAAGTAAGTGAAGCAGCAAGCAGCAGCAGCAATAAACCATCCTGCCTTCTCTCCTTTAATATTCCATGCAAGCTATAAGCCTATTGACAAGCGCCACCTACACCCAAGATGAGATTTCTGTATCTTCACCCAGAACTAGATAAACCCACTTAGTTATCACACATCCTTAATCCCAGTATCATATACCCACAATCCAGTCACCTCCAAGAAGCCCCATGTATGAGTTCATGAGGCTTTGGAGGGACATCTAGCCACAAGACATAGCACAGTGATAAATGGAGACAAGAGAAGTAAAAAAGATAATGAGGTTTTTAAAAAATATATGACAATATTTCTTTCTGTAGAAGGGAAAATTAGTCACATTTAATAGAAATTAGGGGAAATTTTGATTGTATGTAAAGTTTTTAATTTTTAAATATGAAATCATTTATATTAAGTACTCTGGTGGAGTCTGGAGTTTTTCTGCTTAGAGACATTTAGAAAATGACTAGGAAAATATTTTTACAAAGTATTTCATATGTTTACCTGCCTAAAGGCAGACAACTTGAAAGATGATTTCACAAGACCCTTATAGATCTATTATTCTATAATTCCATAGTTTCATGGTAATTCAAACCACTTTACACTGTCAATATCCTCCATTTATGTGAACAGGCATCAACTCTTGTATCTTATTTCATTCATAATACAAGAGCTTGAAAAGCACCTTCAGACAGCAATTTGTACATGATCTGATACATTTTCATGGTTTTGTAAGCATGAAAGATTTAAAAGAACTGTAGCAAGAGCTACATTATTTATAAAGAGGAGTGAAATAGCATATCATAAAATAAATTAAAACAGAAAAGCAATAGAATGCATAGTAAAAGCCCCCATTGTTTATTGTGTTTTTAGATTAAACACAAGTCAGAACTTTAAAGATGGTGGCAGAGGATAGTGGACCTCTTCCAGAAACTGCTAAGAAAATTTCTTTCCTATTATAATGAGTGAAATCCAACGATACAGCCAGAAAAATCTTGCTTTATTTTCACTTAGAAACATTCTGAGGCCTTGGAATTGTATACAACTATTGATTGAGTTATTATAACTTAGATTTTTCCTATACTTCTTGAGAAAAACAAATTAAATAAGAACTTTAACATTTACTAAAATACTAATCTATGTATATCTCCATTTCCTTATCTGTGTAGTTAGGAATAACAACATGACCTATCTCACATGGTTATTAAGAGAATTAAATGAGTTCATCCAATTGAAAGCTCACAATAAGTACTTGATTATTTCAAGCATTGTTATTTTAAAGATTTTGTTAATTCATCATTATTTAACTAATTCAGCAAATTAACCAATATTCTTCACTTCCTAAATAAAATGTAGTAACTAATAATATAATTATATTAAATTAACATATCAATGGAAATCTATGTGTATATACCTAAAAAGCTCCTCTTACCTTCCTTTGTAAAATATGGTTTAAAAAACTTTTTGTGCATAATTGTTGAAATTATGTAATATAAGTGCTACATAATTTAGTTAATATGATATATAAAGAAAATGTCATATATATGAAAGTTTTCCTGAAGATCTTTGAAATGTTTTTTAAATGAAACATATGTCTCTAGAAAATTCATCATAATCAATTCCCATATTAGGAAAACAATGCTTAAATAAATAACCTTACAGAAAATCATAAGATACTTGAGAAACAACAACAAACCAGCCCTAAGTCAAAATTAAGGACAGAAGTTATAAAAATGAGAGTAGAAATCAATGAAATTGAGACTAGAAAAATAGCAAAAAAAAAGAAAAAGAAAAAGAAAGAAAGAAAAAAGAAAAAAGAAACAAAGAGTTAGTTCTTTGAAAGAATAAGGAAAATAAATAAGCCCTTAGGTCAACTCACCAATAGAAAGAGAGAAAAACTCACATCAATGCAACTAGAAATTAAAAAGATGAAATCACAACACTGTCAAAATCCAGAAGATAGTGAATAACTGCTCTGAAAAATTATATTCCAACAATTTATCAAACTTTAAATAAATGGACGGATTCAATGATACATAAAACTGCCAAAACTAACACAAGAAGATATGAAAATGCCTAAGAACTTAATAACAAGCAATGAAATTGCCACAATAATAAAGAATCTACCAACTGAAAAAAGCCAAAGACCTGATGGATTCACTGCTGAATTCTACAAAATCTTTAAGGGTGTTATAAGCTCTTCCCCAAGCTCTTCAAAGACATTAAAAAGGATGGAGTGCCCCTAAATACATTTACGGAACCAAGTATCACCCTGATCCCCAAACTGGATAAAGACCCAACTTAAAACGTACAATATAGGCCAATCTCTGTATTGAACATAAATGCAAAAATCTTCAAGAAGGTATTAGCAAACAGGAAGCAGCATATTATCAAAAAGATGATACACCATGATCAAGTAAGTTTTATTACAGAGATGCAAGAATGGGTCATAAGTTAATAAATGTAATACATAAGTTAATAAATGTAATACATAAGTTAATAAATGTAATACATCACATTAATAGAAGCAAGGTCAAGAACAACATGATCATATCAATAGACACAGAAAAGGCTTTTAACAAAATCCAACACTGCTTCATGTTAAAAACATTGAAGAAAACAAGTATGAAGGATCATACCTGAATATAATAAAAGCTATTTATGACGGACCAACATTATCATACTAAATGGGGGAAAAGTAAAGTTATTTGCTCTAAAATCAGGAACAAGACAAGGAAGTCCTCTATCACCTCTTCTCTTCAACATAGCACTTGAAATGTTAGCTGAGAGCAATTAGGCAAGAAAAGAAATACAAGTGATACATATAGGAAAGGAAGATTAATCTTTCATGCTTTTCAGTGCCTGTGATGTACTAAACATTCAACAATTTTTAAATCCATATTTGATTCATATATAATGATTTTTAATATTTTGAATTTCTGAGCCCTTAATCAGTATTTCCTCTAATTAGAAAATTCAGTGTCATAATTTTATGATTTTAAACCAAATTAAAAATTTGATTCATTGAAAATGCTGACAGAATTTGTAACTGTTTTACATTTGAAACATTTTTAATGGTCAAAATGATGTTTTAAATTGTAAGTTGTACATAGTGTGAAAATTACCTTCAAAATTTCTGAATTGACAGATTCAGTCAATTCCCTTCCTCTACCAAAGTATGAGGAACCAAATAAGATTTTTATATTTCCATCAATATTTTTATATGTACCATCTCCACCATCATTTTGGCCAGCATTAAAATTTTTTCAGGTATTCTATAAACTCTTTGTGTCAAGCTTAAATTAAGATTTATCAGAAATAATAACTTTTAGCACTGACTCATCAAGCAAAGTGAGATATTACATGCTTCTCTAGAGAAGGCAACGTAAGAGGAATACGAAGGACCCATGATATCATAAAAAATGTTTCAAAATGGAAAATTATAATAGATGAAGAAATATAATAGCTTAACATTTTAAACTAGGTTATTTTAGAATCCATGTGAAAGTTTGACTGTATGAAATAACTTTTTTGGTAAGCATAATTGCATATAAATCTCCTTGCTTATACTACACTGTTCAGTGCACAGCGATAAACTGTGCTTTTTTAACAACCATAAAAACCATGACGCTTCTAAGACCATAAAAACTATGATGCTTCACAGGTTTTGGAAAGGATGGGAAAAATGTGTATATTTTCTTTCAGTTTTATATTTAAATCTAATGATCTAAAGTATGGCATTTTATTTAAACATAATTAGAATTTAATTTAAATATTGCTAAAATGTCAGATATCATTTTATTTAAAAACATTTGGCTCTCAAAAATTGTTATGGAAGATATTTTATCTTCTTTTATGATGCAATTAAAGGAGAATCAGAAATATATATGATTAATTATGTAAATTAAATATATTAGTAATAATTAACATATAAATAAAATATTTAAAAGATGATCAATAGGAAGAAACAGAGGTTTAAGGTAATTTGATAGACCACTGTAGTAATTTAAAATGAAGCAACAAACAAATCAATAATCTGAGCTGAAACCATGTTTCTTTTGAGTAGGCATTTTTAATATTCAACTAGGGTATCCTTGAGGTTCCTGGGAATGCTTGTCCAGTTATGGTTCCATTTTCCAAATCCTGGAATTATTCCTTTATGACACAAGGAGTTTTTCACACCCTGATTCTAGAAAGAAAGGATTGTTAAAAATAATTAATTATACCATTCCTAAACTTTATAGTTTATAATAGTGTTAATAGCATGTATTCCATATAAAACAAATAAAAAAGCAAAAGCAAGAATCTTAGAACTTTTAAGGATAGAATTTTTAACTAAACAAAATTTATAGAAAATATAATTTCTACATCTTTCTGAAATAGTTATTTCAATGATCATATCTATGAATTATTTTTCAATGACGCTAAATTTGAGTTTTAAAAACAAGTATATGGAGAGAAACTGATTACAGCTTTGACTTAATAAACATGCTTTTATCTTCCTGTTATTGATATTAAGCACATAAGGAATTATTTGCCCTGCTTTAATAATTTGTTAAGCTTTTAAACTTTATACTTACTGTAGTACCTTATATTATCCTTTAAAGATGTAATACCTCTTTTTGAGATCTCCCTTATGGGTATCAACTTAGAAATTGATTCTGTTTTGTCTCATTGATGCTAGAAAGTATCCTTGTAAATTGTTTTGATCAATGCAATGAGTGTGACATGAACTGTGTCATTTCCTAGAAGAATCTTTTGGAGCCGGAGTGTGTTTCCTGCGCTTTTTTCTTGAGGGAAGGCAACATTCCATGATCAAGCATGATGCAGACATACAGTCAATCTACATTAGGCAAGTGAGTGAGCAATATAGTTCAAAGTCACTAAAGGTTTTTCGGATATTTTAAAATGACAACATTTAGTTGAATCTTAAGAAGACCATTAAAATCTTTTCAAAAATTGTATTTTATGTTTGATTTTATGTGTTTGATTTTACTTTAAAAATAGAATGAAATAAAAGCTAAATATGTAAACAAAAAAAAGTTTTGTTTGATTGCTGCTGTGTTGTATTTAATTCTCACAATAACCCTGAAAGATGGGAAGTTTATCATTGATTTTTAGATGAGGATACTAAGGCAGATTTTAATAGAAAGTTCTAGCTGATTCCCATAGCTGATGTGAATTAAAAAAAAAAAATATATATATATATATATATATATATATTCTTGGATTAGAAACATTTTGAAACTATTAAATATCCATAAAACATCTATGACATCAATAATACTGACATTAACTTCAATTTAATTTAAAGGATAATACAGTTAAACTGTATCAGGACTTGGAAAATGAATATGGTTTCTATGACAACATCACATAAAAACATTGTTTTTAGTTTAGGAAATTTATATTACTGTGTGCAATGTGTCAGTTTAATTTTTACATCCAATTCTTCATTTGAAAGATTGATGTAAGTTTGTCTCACTTATCCTACCATTAAGCTGTTTCTCATTTGAGTAGTATGATGAAAAATTATGCATTAATTTCATTAACTTTTCCCCATAAAACCTGAATAACAAAAAGTTTTAAGTAAAAAGCGATACAATGAGTTTCTGTAACAAGTATTTTAAAGTAATAATTAAATAATTCAGGGCACACTTAAATATTAATTTTTCTGTAAACATTGAAAGTAGTAAATATGAATTATTTTATTGAGACCCAAACAGGAAATATAGGACTAACGTCCCATAGACTGAAGGTTCCTAAATTAAGACTTAAAAATATTTTGTAACCAGTTGAGTAATCCAGCTCAACAGTGGTAATGCTCAGATATGAATTCAATTAAGGCTTCTCTTCATGTACCATAAAATAAAAACTCTAAATACAGCATAATCCTATTTAGTTACACAGCTCAAAAAACCTACAAAATTTATTCTTTGATAATAATGACTTAAATCCAAACAAAGGGCAGTGCATTGATCAGTAAGATGACAGAATGTCAGACAAATACATCAGTACAGAGAATATGAATCATAATTCAGAAGTGCTAACAGAAATAGCATTTTAGAGTTAGTGATTTATATTTGCTTATTTTTATAATTTTACATTTGCAAAAATGATTAAGGATAATATATAATTAAAGATAAAATAAAAACAATGCCCAGTAAACCCAGATAAAAAGATAATTCATAGGAAAGAAGGAAAATAAAATAAAAATATTAATTTAATAAATAGAACAGCATTTTAGCACCAAACACAATTCTGACTTCATAGGCAGTTCATATAGTATTTTACTAACTTCACAGCTCCCAATCTTAGTAAAAATAATCTATTTACTAAATTATACTTATACATAATGAGTGGTACAATTCAGAGAAAATTTAATAACAAAGTTTTAAAGAAAATCAGAGTGACCTTAAAATTCACTATATCGTGTAGTATAAAAACCAACACTATTTTAATTTTCCTAAATTAAATTTAATTGAGTCCAATAATTCATACTCGGCACTTAGAAGAAGTTGGATGCAGTCAATTTTGGATATCACTTCCACTATATTCATGGTTCTAACACAATTTATGCCTTTGAGGTCTCTTTGCATAGTCATTGAGGAGATATTTTTCTTTGACCTCACTTGTCTCTTAGCCTGGGTGACATTATTACTTGTGAGAACACAGTTATTCTCTCTAAAGTGCTCTTCCACAGGGAATACTATCAAGGAATACTAGCTCAGGTCCCCTTTCTTGTGGTACATATGTGTTAGTTACTTTTCTCTCTTTCCTGACACTTCAAGTTAAAGGGGAAAGGTTTATTTAGCTCACAGCTTGTAGAGGTTTCAGTCTGCAGTTGGCTGGCTCCAAGGCAGAGGGCATATGGCAGAGAGGCAACAGGTCATGGCCATGGAACACAGCAAAGTCAACAAGAGACCTTAACAGTGTTTTACTGTCCCTTTAATCTTATTCAGACTACTTACAGCAGGTAGCACTCACGCCTTTAATCCTAGTGCCCTCAGGCCTAGCTCCACCGTGAATCAATCACACACCCTAGATTCAGTCACCTCTAAGAAAGCATGAGGCTTTGGGGGGACCTATAAACACGAGCCATAACAACATATAAAACCCAATCCTTCTGAAATCAGGTGAGAAGCTTCTAAGTACCCCTCTATTCTTTCATTTTCCACCAACCACAGGAAGACATTCACCGTCTAACTCTCCTTCTCTGGATTAATTATAAACATGCTCCCATTAAAGTATCAGTTACAGTTATGGTGCTGCTGAAAGTTGGAAGAATGGAAGCTAGCAAACTTAAATTTATTCTTACCAATTTACTTTGTTAGACATACATTTTTTGAAAGGAAATGTCTTAATAATCAAAATTTTATTGATTGTTGTTGATATTACATTAGATTTAGAGTATAAAGTTTTACTATTTATTCAGTTTAAGCCATTTGAGTATTAATTATGAGAGACAGACAAAATGAAAAAATAAAAAAATAGCCTCCGAAACTTAGGAAATTGTAATACAGTCTAAAATGAATTAATTTGTTTTATTTTTCATTCATAGTCCCCCTCAGAAAATATACAGTTTACAATTTTAAAGTCTACTTTTCAGTGGCATTAAATGATTACATTAATTAGCAGTAATTACATCATTTTGTGCAATCATCACTACCACCCATTTCTGGAATATTTTTATCATTCCAAACTGAAACCCTGTACTCTCTCCCATATTTTCTCCCCACAAGCCTAAGTCAAAACTACCCTATCTTCTCTCATATAAGGGAATTCCTACACTATTTGTCCTATTACATTTGATTTATTGCATTTAGCATAATGTTTTCAAGATTAATCCATGTTGAAGCATGTGTAAGAACCTCATTCTTGCTTACAGTAACTCTACTTGGCTGGAAAATATGATTGCATTTGGCAACAAATCTGCAAAAAGGATTTGCAATTAATGAGTTTATTGGACAGTAAATTAAAGCACATCTTTTTGGAGTGAAAGAGACAGACAGACAGACAGACAGACTGGGGAGCTCAAAGGGAAAATGCAGAAGCTGATATTGTAGCACTTGCATTTCCCAAATGCACCAGAAAATTAATTTGAACACTTTTCATCACTTCTTCATTTGTGATTCATTGGACATGGAGCTTTTTAGATTTATTGCTTGGTTTGAAATGGATAAAAACTTTATAACAGCTTCCCTATCCACTCTCTCCTTCCCAAATTTTATGAAAACCAGCAGGTATTTCTATTAAAAATGTAGCCATCCAAATCATGTAGGAAGATGGCATTGTTACAAAACAATGCAATGAGCATTGGGGACAAAAGCTGCCAAGTTAAACACAAAGGGCAAAATCTGTCCACATATTCCCACACCCTTAGACGCTTATTCCAGGGAGAATTGCCTGTTAGTTTCTGATGACAGAATTTGGCTCACCACGCAATTTATTCTCCGAACAGCTTAGCTCTGTCCAGAAACTACATTCGTATTTCCCAGTTGATTATGTCTTTTATCAAAAGCAGCAGATGAAGAATGGTCAAGCTCATTATAAAAAAGTAGTCCAGCTACAAGGAGTAATTTTACCTGCAGGAGAGCAAGCCTTTGTTTGGATTCTCAAAACAACATTAAATTCTTGTAGCCAAAGGTGGAAAAACCAGTGATCATCAGATGGCAAATGCTTTTATTTATAAAAAAATTAAATAGTTTATTTACAAACTTACTTTATGTTTTTTATCTTAGAAATATATGAGACAAATGTAACAAAGATGTAAAAGTACTCACGAAAAATTATAGTACCCTTATTTTGTGCCTAGTATTTTTATAGCAATTGATATACCTTTATCTGTATATCCATAAAATATATACATTGTGTAATATATATTTGTGGCCCTTTCATACATATTGGTATAAATAAACTATTATAGATCATACTGAAAATGTAGACTTCTTAGCAGAGTTAGCCTTCCTTTGCCATTACTAGATCATGTATAATTGTGATTCTATAAAGCACCACCCAACAATCTTGGGACATATTTTAGCTACATGGTTATCTTATTACACTAGGAAGATGAGCTCAGAAAACCTTTTTACTACTGACGTCCATACTCTGGTTCTATTTTGAGAAACCACTTGCCTGTTCAGGTACCTAAGAAGCTATTGTATGTCTCAGAGACTAAACCCCTTGGTCACCCTTTGCTTGGAATGTACAACTTGAGTTCTAAACTGTAGGTTGTGGTCATCAAGAGTTTCCATTTGTGTTCTAGCTTGGCCTACTCCATGTTGAAATTTACTATGAATGATTATCATATATGAGAGTTGGACATCTAAATACAAAATAAATAACAAGGAGAGCAGCAAGTCCCATAACAATAGCTCTTTACATGGACTTTAAAGCCTTCTTTCTACTGGGATGGATATACTGGCTTTTCAAATCAAAATTCATAAAAATAATGTACTTGGCATTTGATACTCTCTTCTTGTAACTGACTGCATTCTTGTCCTGTGGCCCTAAACCTCATCCCTAAATTGTTGATCATGGATAAATGGTCAGTAGCCCTTTGCATTCAATGAGTGCTTTTGGACTATGTTGAATTTAGACAGATGCCACATAGTTTACAAACTATGTTCTGAACAACTCTTGAATTATATTTGGAGTGCAGAAACATGTCTTTATATAAGGAATTATAGAAGTTGGGATTTACATCGAAGGAAAAAATCATAAAACTGTATATATTCAAGAAAAGACATTACTGTGGACACTGAATAACATTAAAATTTTCTTAATATAGAGCTGTTTTCCTTTATAATATCCTTTACAGTTTTTTATATGACTTTATAATATATATAATAATTTTTATATCTCCTATTAGAAAGTCCCAGAAGATCTGTAAAAACAGGGACAATTTCATTTATGTTTATCTCTAATTACTGACCCAGATAGAAAGTAGTGCTTACTAAACATTAGTAAGATATGTAAATTTTCTTTTTATACACTTCAGGAAATAATGAATCATTATTGTATAGGTATTAAATACCTAGATATAGATTTACTTTCATCATTTTACTCATTCACATTAAAGTTTGCCTATGTATCAATTCTATGTTTAGTATTGACCATATTTCTATAAACAAGATACTTTACTATCAAGGACTGCAAAATTCTACAATTCAGACGAGACAAACAGAAGGACACCTATTGCAACTCCCAGACAATGTTCTCAAAAAGATGAGAGACATTGTTTCAAAACAAAGTACAAAGAAAGCTTTAATCTTCATGTAAAAAGCTATAGACATAGTTCAAGAGATTAATAATTATTTCTTTTTGTAATAATATCAGCGTGAAGAATAAGCAAATTTTATTATTAAAATTGATCCTTGGTATAATAGGCATAAAGAAAAAAGACTTCACTCCTCAATAATATATTCTATTTCAACCATGAAGTCTAACCTGAGGCATCAAGTCAATTAATAAAATACCTTGGTACATAGAGACTTAAACAAAACAAGTGAAATTTAATTTAGGAGTCTCATGTTAATCATTGAGGTTCCAGAAGAGAGCAACAACATAATTAAAGAAAAGGAAATCAGTGTTTACTTGGGAAACTGAAGAACTGGTGAAATATAACCATGAGAAGAGACAAGTATTTCATTTTTCTAACATTCAAAATGATACAGTGCAGGCCTGATGCTAGGGCCAATGAAAGCTGAAATAATCAGGTATCAATAATCAGAAATATATGTACCTAGGGCATTTTGACATTTTATATTTAAATTTTTTTTCTTAGAATTACATGTTTTGGACTCTGAATTGAGAGGCAAAAAATAATATATTGGATATAACAAAAATGAGTGAGGTTTTTTGTTTTGTTTTGTTTCACTTTGTGGAAATTTGTGTCAAATTTAGTTGTGCCTTTGTAACAGTTTAGAAATATGTGATAAATTGTGCCCATTTCATCTTCTCTTGAGAATAGTAAGTTACTTAATATTCTTAAATTGAGATGTTTATTAAGTATAATAATTCATTAAAATAAACCAATTGTAACAAATACTACTAACCAATAAAACTTAGCAGATCTACTAAAAATTAGATGACCAGTTCATGTTGATCCTTTGCTTAATACTAAAAATCATTAAAGAGCTGGGTCTGTAATTTGTACTTTTATTTCTATCGTCTGTTAAATATTTACATAAAATTTCCTAGGTATCATTTGAATTTAATATGGAGTAACAAGCATTTTGAAAATAATTTTATTCTCACTTTTCCAATGCTTTTATTCACTTTAATCCTTTCTATACTAAAGTAGATTTCCACTCTGACTCTCAGTTTGACTAAGATTCACAATACCTTTGTCCCTCATTCAATTTACTCAGTCTAACCGAAGAAGTTTAGTTTAATAATCATAGGTGTGTGAGACCAGGCTCATGGCCCAGGGTGGCTGATTGTGTGCCTCTCTGCCAAACCCTAGCTATATTTTCATATGAGGGTGAACTTGAGTAAATACAGACTGCAGATATGCTGTCATAACCATTTTTAGTTCAAACTATTGAAAGATTTGAAATACTTTAAGGTTACAAAACCAAAACTCAATAAAAGCTTTGGATCTACTTTTTGAATTGGGTTTTTTCCAGTTTTATATTCAAGTTTATGCTATTTATTGGGTTTGCCTATTTTTTCAGTGTTATTCTATTTTATATGATTGCTATTCACAAGTATCTTAAACTATACTTAAAATGAGAGAAACAAATGTGAAAATCATTAGAAAATAATATTTCAGAACATAACCGAGTATGTGTTGACTGTACACCAGACATGTTCATTAAGAAAGGACTATTGTTAGGAACTAGGGGCAAGCCATGATAATTTATAGTGAATAGTGGCTGTTAAGATTTGAAGTTAGACTAGTACCTGAAATTGATTAAGAAGTCTGGAAATACGTATAGAAAAGAGCTGAAATAGAATTTCGAAGGAAAAGAAAATTAAACTGAATGGATGCTCACAAACTCAAAACCTTGGAGGAAAAACTGAGGAAAAAAAGCCCCCCAGATAATGGAGGAGTCCAAACTTGCTTATAATAGCAAGGGTGTTTGAATAGAAACAGGAATGCCATAAAATGATGACATAAAATGATAGGTCTGCCTGTTATATATTGTGAAATAAATAAAATAAACAGGTAGCATAATTACCAATTAGTATTCATTACAAAAATTATTTTAAAAGAATCAGCAAGAATATATAGAAGGACTATAGGGCAAAAATGTAGGAAATGGTTCGGCAGTTGCTAACAATGATGAAAAATGATATTCCCAGCCCCCAGATTTTTTAACTTTTCCTTAATCTCCTTATCCTGGAAGATTATGTACAATGCCATTGTGTTAGGAATTTGAAAGTGGCCATCATGACTATATACACCAGAAAAATTGACAAGTTATACAAATCAGAGAGTTTTTCAAAATGTAGGGAGAGCGATTTGTTAAACATTCACTTTCACACCACTGTGCACAACTACATTTTTCCATACTTTTCAATTTATTTTTTTGTTCCAGCTTTTGTGAGAGAATCAATTATCTATAGGGTTTATATTGCTTAGTTCTTCTATGATAGAGTGTGAACATTGACATCCACATTTTCTCCTTGTAAATGTACATAAAATGCATTCAAACTGTGAAGTTTGGGGGGCTCGCTTTCACTAGATTTTTTTATTAAATGTCCAGGTATTCTGATATTCCCCTATGGATTCATGACAGGAAAAAAAGAAATAAAGATTGATTTTCATGGCAACTCATTGACAGCAGAACAAACATTCCACCAGGCCAAATCATCAAATGGCAGGTAATAAGGACATCTTTACCAAGAATTTCAATGCAGATGTAAAGCTGGCAAATAGTCCTTATTATCTTGGGTTAAGAGCAACAGTCTTCAAGTACAACTCTGTGAATCACTTTTTATAAAATGTCCTCACAAGATGTTTAATAATTATAAGAAGCTATATACTAGAAGCTAGAAGCTCCCTGAGTAATCTTCTAAATATGCAGAATCATTATCTGGCAGCAGGGTATCATTAAAACTGCAGCAGCTTGAATGAAAGAAGAACCTTGAGCTCACAGATCTTATAGGAAACCTCTCCTCATACAGATCTGTGATGTCATCAGTAAAGCTATGGAAAATTTATTCTGAGTCACCTTAACAAGAGTAGCATCTACTGACCATATACAGCATGCATCCAGTTATCACAATAATTTATATTCATTTTGTGATAGTCCGTGTACCTGTTTCCCCTCCCCCCCCCCCGCCATTACAGTCTAGTAGTGACATAGGCAATACAAAGTTACATGTTAATTCAGATGTAGGTGTTTCAAACAAGAAAGTCCTTTCAGGGCACTGAAACAACTTAAGTGGGGCACTGAAACAACAGAAAAATTGGTAGGAGCAAAATTACTATAAACCATATATAACTAAAACGAGATTTGGACTTCTAAAGTAAAATGAGAAAGTACTAAAATGTAAACTAATTTGATACTTAGGAGCTTAGAAATGATCAAATTTTATTTTAGGAAAAACCTAAATTTTAAAGATAAAATATGCACATATTTCAACAATAGACTTAGCTTTAATACCCTATTATTAGGAAAAACACAGATCCTTTACAAAGGCTAAATCAGAGCTTATTGACTGACAAGTATCTGAAAAAAAGAACTATAAGAATTATCTTAAAAAGAATTTATGAAGGCAAGAGCAAACTGTGTTCTGCCAAAGATTGCATCGTTGCAGATGGTTATGGGAGGGAGTGTTTTCATATGGGCATTAGTCCCATTCTTTGTTTCACTGTTCTCCTCCTAACAGAAATAAATATTTGGAAAGATCTTTTGAAACATTCCTTCTTATTAAATGGGTCAATGTCCCCAGCCTACCCTACATACTTACACCACCAAGGAAAGAAACATACTGACTTAGAGTTACAATGTTGAACAGCACTTGCCTGTGCTGCTCCAGAAAACAGCCCAGGAAAGAGTGTTTGGGGACAAACACACAAACAAACAAAGATACACAACTACTCTTTCTTTTGTTTATCTGAAGAATCCAGAGGAATTTTTTTTTTTTTTTACATTTCTTTTTGTTGTTGTTTTTGTTTCAGTGCCAAGGTCTCAACTCATGGCCTTATGCACATTAACCCCATACTACACCACTGAGCTACAACACTACTCCAGGGTTTTTATTGGGAAAATTCCCTATATAAAATCTCTGTGTGCCAGTTTTACTTTCTACTAATGATGAAGTGTCTTATACTACACCAGACTAAGGGTTAACCAGAAATATAAAGACAGGTTGGTGCTTTAAAAGATGATACATTTTAGATCTTTATATTATATTGTTTTCATTATGATACATGTATTGGAGACTCAAGTGTGCCACAATATTCATTGTACCGTTTTTGATATATTTAAATATGTACAAAAATGGGATTTTTAAAGGTTTTTGCCCACTCAGTATACCTATGAAAGGCTCAGATAAGCAGTGGTAAAGGTGGTGATAAAGACAATGAAGGTTGGGCTGGGGATTTAGCTTAGTGGTTCTGCTGCCTGGCTTGCAAGCTCAAGGTCCCAAATTTGAGTCTCCGTACCAACAACAACAAAAAAGATGATGATGGTAATGATGATGACAATTCTGGCAGTCAACTTTTCAAAATGACAAAAATTGGGATTACTCCCATAGCATTGAAAAAATCACTATTCATTAACTTAAATTTTATAAAATAAAGATAGTTTTATGTTCTCTTTCCAGACACTGTTACAGCCCCGAAAGAAAGTACCCTAAAAATAAAAACTCACTGTACCTGAAATTAGCTTGGCTAATGTAACTGACAACTACATTAACTAAATAATGTTGCTTAAACAAGGAACTTAAATATATCCTTTAATCTTTCCAATTTTTAGTATCATCTTTTATAAAATAAGAGAAGAGTAGTTGTAGCTAAAAGAGATAAACAGAAAAACATATATAAAATACTTAGCAAACTATATATACTTAAAACATGTTTCTTGTAGTTTGGAAGAAAAATGATTATCATCTGAAATTATTTTACATGTCTCTTATAAGATTGTATAAAATCATAAAGAACCAAAGGGCATAGTTGTAATTGGATATATATTCTTTAATGTGCATTCATTATAATTATTTCATTTTCCCTAATGTTCACATTCTTCAGTTACTAATTTTACATAGTCTAATGTTTAAAAATCCTGATTTTTTATCCTATATTATTTTTGCTATTTATAGTATTATACCTTAAAATCTTTCCATTCTTTTTGTTGTTCCTTTTGTAGATACTCAGTTTTTACATCTTCCTACAAAAAAAATGGTTAGATTGATTAAATGAGTCAGTAGTTTTTCAATTACTTAGTGGTCCATTCTGCATTTCCAAACATTAACTTTATTATCAAAGCAAACCTTGAACACCTATAACTGTGGGCAGCTGGAAAAATAGCAGCAGAAGAGTGAATAAACATAATAAAAAGAAATGAGACAATCTCTGTGAGTAATCCATCAGAAATGAAGAATATAATTAGAGTCTCAAAATTAGACTCACAAAAGAGACTCTGAAAATATAGTTTTATTGATACTTATAATTGAATATAAATAATTTGATTATATGTATATAAAGTAAGCCATACCCTAACCTAATGCCTCACAGGCTTTTCAGGTATTCTTACATCTTAATAATACTGATTATTTTTACATTTCTTTTATATATATTCTTTTTCTTCTTGTTGCCTTTAAATTCAAATTATGAACATCATAAGTGAATATTAATCTAGATATATATTGAATAAATGTTTATGTAACATCTATGTAGAATTTAAAACAACTACATATTAAATGTATAACAGAATTTTTATATTTAAAAGATTTTACATCTATTACATGTTATGTATTTTAGAAGGATCTGATTAAATATATGAATATTACATTTAGATTTCTTCAGCGAAAAACAGTGTACCACTTAACATTCCAACTATTCCTATTCACATGTAATAGTACTTTATGTCCTATGGTTGATTAACTTAATTTAACTGATAGTGAATTTGTTTCGTACTTTGCAATACATAATAAGAACATAAAAGGAGGGGCCGGGGATTTAGCTCGGTGGTTTTGTCACCTGCTGCCCAAGCGCAAGGACCTGAGTTCAATCCCTGATACCAAGGAAAAAAAAAAAAAAAAAAAGAAGATAAAAGGAATATTATGTAAAACAGCTTATTTCCTTTCTAATGTGGTCTTTCACATAATAAGAAGTTCTCAGTTATTCAATATGACTGCACAATAAATTGTGACATTTGACAAAAACTTAAATTAATAGAAAGTACATCACATGGATTGTTCATTTTTGGAAAATATGATTGAACTAAAGCAATACTAAATATAACTTAAACATTGGATAATTCATCAGATATGTAAATATCTTGCCTTATTTATTACTCATTTTTCATTGTTTTTTATTTGGTGCTCAGAAAACACCAGTTTACAATGGCTCCTGAGTGATAAATGCTGTATAAAACTATTTTGGTTTTAATTTAGAGACTGTGGTAGTTTGGCAAGCATTTTTGAAATCATGCCTGTAATGCCCTCACTGTGAAGTGAACTTTAGAATTAATTGTAGTGGATATGGCTTTCCTGACATTATTATTTCTCACACAAGGATAATGTTCTGGATAACTTCACATTGTAGAATAACTAATGACCCCATTCTCTTTTTGGCAGTCCAGTGGAAACAAAAAACAGATGTTCATCATTAGCAGATGTCCAGGGTGACACACTAAACATATGCAGGGAGTGGAAATTCTAGATCCTCTCACATGTGTGAGAAACGCTGACCAGTGCACTCAGGATCCCATTTAAGGTTTTGTAGGAGTAGAATTTCATTCTTGCATTAGATAATGATATCCTCCCACTACAATTACTGCAACATGCCAAAAGTTCTGTTTCGAAGTAAGAGTAATGATCCACAATAATTTGAACACCATAATTCGTTTTCCATTTTCATATTAGTTGTATATAAAATAACAAAACAATCAAAGGGCTATGCTATTTTAAAAATTTATCTGAATCATCAAAATAAATTCTTAAATTTTTTGGTTTTATCCCCAAATTCCAAATGGCCTCCTTCATGCTCATGCTGTGCCTACTCAAATGCGATCTTTCCACAGGGCCTTTTCTTGTTCTGTTCAAGCTGAATACCTCCCATTATGCACTAATTTTTCTCCCCTACTAGAAAATTTTTGAAGAAAATAGTCATCTCTTTTTATTTCTAGTGCCTAGAATAGGTGAAATGATAGGTGCTCAACAAAACCTGTTCATTAAATGAATGAAGACATAATATAAACCAGACAGACTATTTATCCTTTTTAAAAATGTCTTTTTTTTCTTTCTTTTTAAAGGGAGGAATAGAAGTTCCTCCTTATCCAGTCAGTGCCTCAGGGTGCTGCTTTCGATAAATTGATCAACAAACAGAATTAAGGCTTTGTTCTTAACCACTTCATAAATGGTCTTTCAGGCAAACACTTTAAAAATTGACATGCAGGTCCAGGGATTTAGCTTAGTGGTTCTGCTGCCTGCCTCGCAAGCATAAGGACCCAAGTTCAATCTCTGGTACTAAAAAAAAAAAAAAAAAAAAAAAAAAAAATTGACAAGCAAATGACATACAATAAAACTGAATTTTCTTCACATTTTATGTTTTATAATATGACAATTGTATAAATATCCATCACCATTACCCCAATCAAGTTAGGAACCTGGTTATCACCCTGGAAATTTCCCTCACAACTTTTTTCCACCTAACTCCTCTGTTCAGATCTGTTGCTATTTTATAATTTAGTCATTTTACCTTATTATTGTTAATATATAGTAGTGCTTTGTATATTTGATATCTGCATCTTTATTCATACTTATCCTCTGTGCACATTTTCTATATTTCCAAGTTGACTGTCTTAATCCTTTCTTTAAAAAAGTGGATGTAGATGAAGCCCAGTTTATGATTCTAGAAATTGTTTAATTTAAATGTATTTCTAGCTGATACACTAAAACACAAAAATTGTACACGTTTTTGAGGTACAATATTATGTGTTGATATGTGTACATATGGCAGTGGTGGTCAACCTACGGCATGCTTGGTGCAGCAGGCATGCAGAACCCTTTGGGTCGGCATGCAACTCAAGTCACCCCAGCAGCTGAGCATTAGATAAGGGTTGTTTTTTCTGAACTAAAAACTCAGTATTCAGGTTTAATTGCACTATTAGCCTCCCAGGGGAAGTGGGAGGGTTAGGGGAAAGGAAAGAAGGGAAAAGAATAAATATGAGAAAAGGAAAAAAATGGAAACAGTCTTTGTAAATAGAGAGAAATGGAGGGGTTGAAGGGAGGGCAAGAGAATTTGGGAAAAAAAATAAGAACCAAGATATATCATGTAAAGGTATAAATTCCCAATGATGAATGCTGTCATATTGTATACCTAAAATGTACCAATAAAATTAATGAATAAAAAAAATTTCACTGTTGGCACTTTGTGAAAAGTAAGTGGGTTTTGGGTTGCTTTTAGGGTATTTGGGTTGCATTAGTCTCTAATAGTTTTGTCATCACTGATATATAGTATAATTTTTAAAGTAGAATAAACATTCATATCTCCTCAAATTGATCATCTTTTTCTGATAAAAGAATTCAAATTCATTTCTTCTACCTTTTTGAAATACACAATACATAATTGCTATCTATAGTCACTCTATAGCAACAACACACCAAAACTTCTTACAACTGAATATAACTTAGCGTCCTCCTCATCCTTCTCTCCACTCCACTCTCCCCAGTATTTGGTAATCACCATTCTATGAAAATCTATGAGATCAACCTTTTTGTATTTCACATACAAGTGGAATTATGCAGTACTTGTCTTTCTGTCTCTAGTTTTGTTCACTGGGCACATTGATCTCTCTAATTCATGTCGTGGAAAAATGACAGGATTTCATCCAGTTTTACAGATGAATAATATTACAGTCATTTTTTATTCATTCATCATTTGTGAACACTTCGTTCATTTCCATTTCCTGACTATTATTGCTGTGGGATTTTCATGTAGAGAGAGGGATGCCGAAGTCTTTTTCCCAGGAAGCAACTTTATTCATGCCGGCACTGACAGCGGCTTCGTATCCAAAGGCTGAGTGGTGGACATGGTATAGTTACACCCTTTTATACAATTTTTGCATCTCTGTCTCCCTTACATGGGCATACAATAACATTTTATAGCCTGGTTGGGCATATGTTAACATTCTACAGCCTGGTTGGTTATGATATATTTTACAGAGTTACATCAGAACTACACATGCCTACATGGAGGCTGATATTGCTACACTGTAAAAAGTTATGAATTGTCCTCCAATAAACATAGAGATATAAGTATTTCTTTGACATACTGGCTTCATTTCTAACTTTAGAAAATTGTTATATATATTATTTTTGTCATGAGAAGTATTTGCTCATACCACATTCATAAATATCTTACGTTTAATTTTTTAAGTTTTATCATTCTGAGCTTTATGTTTAGATGCT
Source organism: Heterocephalus glaber (assembly GCF_053883595.1). Lineage (NCBI taxonomy): Eukaryota > Metazoa > Chordata > Mammalia > Rodentia > Bathyergidae > Heterocephalus > Heterocephalus glaber. Next base: position 30,741,662 of record NW_028258344.1, on the reverse strand, counting down.
TGATCTGCTTTCTTTTTTATAGAGTGAAAATTGAGGAAGATCATTCTTTCACAGAAATATTTGATTATAAAGATTACTCTTTATTGCTGAAGTGACTGATGTGTACTGTACAAAAGTCTTTGACTCTGTATGTACCAATGTGACCTTTTGCTGGTCATTGTAACTTTATTCTAAGACCTGAAATCAAGCCTATCTTTCAGCCTTATCATTTTTTAAGATTCTTGGCACTTTAGAGTAGCTTATTTAGTCATTTAATGCAATTTGTTTCAAGCAGAGAAAAATGTTGTTTTATAAATGTAAAACAAATCTTCCACAGATCAAATATATATCCCTAATCATTAGAAAAGCTTGAGATGTACCTATATAGCAAGTATAATAGTTGTCTGACAAACTAATGACAAAAAGAAGTACATTTTACAACTAAAAACTTTTTAAAAGTCTATTTTCCATCTATAGCATCCTTGCACAATTTAGAAAGAATTATATAATATCTGATTAATATGGTTAATTGTTCTGCTAGTAACCTATTTGGAGCAAAACCTGTTTTTCAGTTCCCTTGTATTTGGAATTCACATATATATTTATATATATATATATATATATTTACGTTTTTATATGTTTATGTGTATATATATATATTTGGAAAGTTTTCAAACCTAGAATCCCTAAATTTCTCCTCTTCTTCCCACACTCTAAATTCCTTTCTCTTTCACTCTTTCTGTAGTTTATACATCAAAGAAATATATAAATCTGAACATCACATTATTTGACCCACTTATTATTGGAATTTATATTTAATAACTAAGACTTTCTAAATGATTCGAATAACATGAAAATCATTAATATTCCCCATCACCTTCATATATATTGCTCATGGTAGAACATCAAATGTGCTTCTTTTTATCATCTTTCCAGACCACAAAGCATCTTGTCTTTTATAACTGATGCAATAAAATAGCTTTAGTGATTACTCTGTTACTAATATATCTTTCTTGCCTATCTCAAATAAGATTTAGCTTAAAAAATCCAGAAGATTGATAAACCACTGCCTTCTTGGATTTATCTGCCTCTTTTAATTGTCATTTGATATATTTCTGGGTTTTAGTGATTGCACCTAATTATTTAGTTTTAAGAACCACAGAGTTCCTATTTGACACCACATGCCAAAAAAGACAATGATGAATGAGATGTGTTTTATCTTTGAGAAATTCTTATCATAGTTGAAGATAAATGTCTTTTTCTTAAAATCAAATCAAAGGTAGTTAAAGTAGATATTTTATGTTTTTAATAATACTAATATTTTTTATGAGTTCTCTGATAGAGTTCAAAAAAATGTATGCCTTGTCTAATTGCTGTTAAAAATGATAGACTAAGGTCTATAATAAAACAAACTCCAATAGTATTTCTTTCTTTCTTAAGTCATATGCCAGTGTAGACTAACAGTGATGAGTGGTATTTCTCTTGGGAAGAGTCACTTGGAGATTCATGTTTTTCATAGTCATTCAGGGACCCAACAGCTTTCTGGCTAATGACTTTTCCATCCCAGAGGCTTCCCTATAGATTCTCATGAATGCAGACTCAATAAGAGGTGAAGGAGTGACTGTGAGTAGAGCAATCTAGCAATTACCGGGAAATCTGATAAATGTAATCTAGTGGCATTCTCGGGAGGAAAATGAAAAGAATCTAATGAACAACTAGCTAATCTCTGTCATATCACTGTTTCTAGATATTTTTCTCAATTGCAAAGATAGTTTATTGTTGAACAGACACAGGAAAATGGATAAAAATTATTTTGAATAAGTTCCATGTTAAAGAATGAATTATTTTTATAAAATGAAAACATGATTCACTTAAAAAAATAAGAGAAATTCTAAACAATATTAAGATATCAAAGTAACAAATCAGTCTTATTTTTTTTTTTGGTAGGTCATGGCTTTGTTATGATTTTATATAAGGAGTTTAAGGCAATTTTATACAATACGTATTTCCCTAAATTCCACTGAAATAACCTGAAGACATTATTTAATTTCAGTGCACTTACAAATTAGAAGGCATATGCACTAATGTATAGAGTAACTGAAGACACTGAAGGTACTACCATAAGATAGTAAATCTTAGTTAACTAATTTTATTCTTTCTATCTTTGGCTATATTTTTCCTACTTTCCATGTATGCCTTACATTTTTTTTTATTTTTACCAATATGTGCTTACAGGGCATAATTTTTATATTCCTTGCGTGGAGTTTGTACATGTACATAAAACATCTTAATTTTTTTAATCCCCCTTCTCCATTATATTTATGCCCAAAATGCTTCATATAATCAAAAGCATTTATTTTTGGCTTTGTTGTCAGTCTCCTTTGCCTAACTACATTGCTTGCTACTTTACTTCCTACTGTGTCCCCCACACTCAGACCACTGACTGGAACACACTAGCCATTTAACAAATATTTGAATAAGTATATATTAGGCAACAAAGGAATGTTCTTAAGTTTTGAAAAGAATTACGTGATGAGAAAAAAAGTAGTCTTACTTTCATTTGCCCAGGACCCACATTTATAAATGTTTTTCTGAAACTACTTTAAGAAAAAGGATAGACAGAAACTTAAGAGAAAAATAAAACATGGGGGAAAAAAACAAGATTAGATTCTGCTAATTTTTCTACAAAAATGAAAAATAAAGCATAAAAGGATGGTGACAATGTCATTTAACTAAAATAGCACTCAAGTATGAGTTGAAATATTAAAAAATAGAAACATTTTTTAAAATTCTAAATAAGAAAAATGTATATTGAAAGGCCCAAGAAATAAAGAAGTAAGAAAGAAATTTAAGGGTAAAAATAAATATTATCAAACATTAGAAATGTGGCTTTATAACATTAAAATTTTAAAAGGAATTATTGGTAAGAAAAAGAGAGGCAAAATTGAAGTATTTGTTCGTGCAGTGCACTGATATTCCAGACGATTTAAAAAACAACACTAGGTGAAATGTAAGTTAAAATAATGTATTGACATATGGGATTCACAGTACATGTTTATATTTCCAAAGTCATTTTTCAAAGATCAAATAATATTTATTGTGGTTTCTATATATAGATATCAGTAGAAATGTTGTGCTATAATTTGTGTTGAGAGGAAGAAAAATTAGGGGACAAGGACCTCAGACATTTCTTCATTAACCTTCATTTAATCTTTGAGGCATATGAGTCAAGATTTTGGAAAAAATTAACTATCTCGAGACAAAGCTGTTAAAGATGATGCATAAAAATGAATTTTTTGACACCTAAATTATTTCAAAACCCAAATAGAATAAAATATTTTCTAAAAAATTTATTGATTCATAGTTAGATGTATTATTTCTGTAGCAAATAACATAAATGCAATCTGTTAACAAAGTTTCCAAAATATGAAAGATATATGGCATAAAATGAAAATGTTTATTTTTTTTTCTTATATACTGCTCACTGACAGACACTGACAAGTTCAATATGCAAGTTGAAAGTGTGATAACAAAAAATAGGTTTTGAAAGATATGCTGTTAAATAATTTACTCATAAAGACATCAAAAAGATTTTGAGAAAGAATAATGTAATTTTATTGTTTGAAGGCAAGAAATCAAACCAATTCAATGTTTATTTTTATGAAGACATGTACTACTGGGTTATGACCCTTTTTGTACTTTGCTATATGGAACTGAGACCTAAATGTATAACCCGAACTAAGACATTCACTTCATTAAAAAAATCTCTTTTGTACTCTGATAGTTTTATATAAAACTTTGATTAAATTTTAACATAAAGTGACATTCTAAAATTTATGGTGGTCTCCATTTGTAACATGCAACAGTTGGGTCTAGATGACTTATATGCACCTCATGTAGCACCTAACCAGAAGTTAGAGGTATAAAGAGGAGGACGCTGCTTTTTCCTTAAACAACTTGCATTTTAGTAAATGGAAGAGGTCGTTATAAACAACTATTGAATGAAATTAAATTATATGCAAGGGACAGAAGCAGTGCAGAATAGGAATGAGAAGGGAGAACTGTTACAGCAGGTGTGTAGCATGAAGGGAAGGGTGCTGAAGACATAGGGCCAGGAAAGAAATTTCACAAGAACAAGATCTGAAAGACTCACCGGGATGACAACAGAAGAATGAAACCGAGGCCCCAAGTTGTGAAATCAGCTGATAGATTTAGAAAATTTCAATAAATTTGACAATAATAATATGAGAGTAAATGGTAAGAGAGGACTGAAAAGTTGACAAAGATAGCAGCATAGATGGGGATTTTCTAGCAAAGTCACTTGGACTTTAACCTGTAAGACATGGATATGAATGAAAGGATTTTAGAATTAATATGGGGTTAAAAGATGTTTAATAAAAATAATACAAGGCTTCCAAAATTATCTATAATTATTTATTAAATGTGATCTGAAGCAACATTGGCTCTTTATATATATTTATATTTAGCTGTAGCTCTTTCATCTGTAAAGGAGGTCAATATTTTATTTATTTAATAGGCATTTAATGGTTGTAGTATATTATCAAGGATAATAAAACTAAAAACCTTAAATCATCCTGTTATAGAATTTTGTAATGTAGTGATGGTGGAAACAGACATACAAGGTAAAACATTTCAAAAAACATGTGCATCAAAGGATTCAGAAGCAAATGGGAAGGATGATCATTGACTTCCAGGGTCAGCAAAGTCTTGCTGGTGAAAGTGACACTGGACTTTATTATGGATAAGTAAACATCACAAGTTGAAAAAAGAAAAAAGATATTCAAGATAGAGCACTGATATAATAGCCAACAGTAAGATAAGATGGTTTAAAGTGCTAAGTGAAATAAGGAGCAGAAGAAATGGGTCGGAGCCATTCTACATACTATTTTAGAAAAGGTATATTTATTCTGCATAAAGAATAGTCACTAGAAAAATAAAATCCATATAAGGCATCATGATCAACCTATTTATTTAAATGGATTACTTTAAGAAGACTACAGAGAATTGATCTGGAGGAGTGTCTTAGTCACATTTTAGTCGCTGAAACACCCAACACTCAAAAGTTAAAGTACAAGCAGTATATTTTGACTCACAGTTGCAGAGGTTTCAGTTCATGGTTGGCAGGATCAAATGCAGACATGACATGCTGGAAGGGTCTGCTGTGGAGGAAACCTGCTCACGTTATAGTAGCCAGGAAGCAGAACAAGAAGAGAGGAAATGTGAAGGGAGATTTGCTGACCTTTAGTGACCCACTTCCAACTGGGCCCCACCTCCAAACAGCAAGTCAGCCATAGGTCCCTGTCTTCTATCTACCTTTCAATATCCCTACCTCTTCACACATGAGTTTTTGGGGAAACATTCTAGATCTAAAACATAGTAAGAGATTAAAACCATTGGCTCTAAAATCAGACAATTGAGATTAGATAATATTTGTTCCTTCTTAGTCTCAATTTCCTTATTTGTAAAAAGGGAATAATAGCCATCTATAGGTCATTATGAATAACAAATGAAAATAAAATATATAAAACCTTAATATAGTTACCAGTTTTGCTAATGTATCAATGAAATGATCATACTTCAGGGAGATCAAATTTTATCATCATTCATTTCATTAAGTTATTATGTAGATTTATCATAAAATAAATTATAAAATCTACTAAGGGCATGGAATTGTCTCAGTTTTTGCAATCTATATTCTCATTCGCTAGAAATTATAATACAATATTATTAATGAAGGTCTACTTTAATATTTTGGTGAAGACTAAATGGCCCAGGCATTTAGCTCAGTGGTGCTGCCGCCTGCCTCACAAGTGCAGGGTCCCAAGTTTGATCCCCGGTGCAAAAAAAAAAAATTTAAAAAGACTAAATATAAAATCTTTAAATTGTGTAAGTTGTTTTCTGATATTTTAATACAACATTTATGAAAAATAAGGTACTGGATTTGGTTATTAATCTTTTCTGATGTGGTTTTGCCATTTTAATGATAATTTAAAGAATAAGCTTAGACTTACTTTGATAGAAGCATAACGAAATTTTATGTTTAAAATATCATTTTTGTTCTTCTGGCAACATTAAATTTTATTATTTTTGAGTATGGTATACATTATTACCCGTGAATATATATAATCAGGCTCTAGTACATATGTGAAGATGTTGAAACATTTAGTATTGTGTTTAATCTTGATCTGTAAGATGTAACCCTTCAGTGAATATTATATATCTATGTCTATGCCTACATCTACCTATATCTATATAGCTATACTTATAGCTATATAGATATATATGAAATACAATCAACTCTCTTTTAAAAAATATTCCATTTTCTATTAAAAAGCAAATGCTCATCAAACAACATTCTTTTCAGAACTAGATAATGCCTCTTCTAGAATCTGGAAAGGAAAAGAAAATAGAAGATAAATTTTCAACAATTTATGTACGTGACCAGGCAGTTTCTTTGAAGTCTGTGTTTTCCTGCATTTACATTCTCTTATAATTGTTAGCTTTATGTCTTCTCATAAACTATGTACCATCTTTGTTTAAAACTCATGTTTCCTATTGCAGGGGCAGGGGTCTCCATTCTCCTGCATTCCAGAACCTTGCTAAGTGGGGTTTTTTTATTGGTGCATTTTAGTTATACATAATGATAACATTCATCATAGGGAGTTTGTACCTGTATATGATATATTATTTTCTTCCCCATTCCCCTTCCCTCCCTGCAATTCCTGTTCCCCTTCTTACGTACAAAAGCTTTGTTTTCCTTTTTTGTCTTTGACCCTTCTTGGCATAAATTTGTCCTAATTATTTTGTGATTGGTCTTCTTGTAAATAATAAAAAATAATACACTAGAATCATGCATTAGAAACTAGAGAACCTGGTAATACAAGCTTTTGGCTGCAAAATATAAGCAGGTGGCCACACTTTATGAGATCTACTACCTTTGCCTGGCCCCTGCCTGGACTGACTCTTCTCCATTGAGATAGTCCAGATGTGACAGATGCATGAATCCCACTGATCTGATCTTTATCCTGGAGGAAATCCCAGAAGGTTCTGGCCAGAGCAAGGTGAAAGAAAGCAATTAGAGTTACATCATGCACAACTTGAAGTCCGGAAGCAATAATGAATTGCTTGCTTTGTGTGTTTATCATATATATATATATATCAACACCCATTGTGAAATGCCATGGGGCATATATATTATGAAAAATAAACAATATACTAGGAACTCAAGTTATTTTAAATTAACATATCAATTACAAAATACTCCACTGAACAGATGTCCCTTGTTTTCTGCCCAGAACATCAATGAACTTAAGTTCTGTCAGGTCAAGAAAAATAAAGTAATCCAACAGACTAAAGTTATTGGGGCTCTTAAAGGAATCTAGCTGATTTTACTCTTTGTGAACCATGCCACATAGAGGTTTAGAGATATATTTGAATTCTGAAACATACAATTACACTTAAATTACATTATTGCAAGTCACATGTTTTAAAGCCATTGAATAAGTATAACTGGAAAGGATAAGAAATACCAAAACTCTCCTATACACATATTCACAAATTTTTTTCCACATGAGATTATTTTTATGAAGTCCAGAATACATATCTTCCTACTTAAGAATCTCACTGGAATCATAGTGATAGTAGTAAGAGATTCATTTGTATAAAACTGAAGTCCTGAAAAATGTCACACCAAATTATATCCCTGTCTCTATTCCCATAAATTCTATCCTATTCTTTTCCTTGCAGTCATGTATTTTCCCTACTAAATTAATGCTTTGTGTAGTGCTCTAAGTATAGATAACCTCACCACTTCCTACCACTGCCATCTAGAAACTATCATAAAAGCTTACATAGCTTGCTGTAGTCTTCAAATAGAATCATTCCATTCTACTGTATAATTTCTACCCACAAAAATAGGTGTTCCTTTCTCTTGTCCTTTTGCTTTGGGTACAGCTGCATTGTAGCCCTACTTCAGTGGTTTAAAGAAATTTCAGGGTTGATTGCACTGATGATATAAGAAGTCTGTGGGTAGTGTGTCCAATTCACTGATGTAGGTAAGGAAAAATCCTTGCTGTCCTCTTGCTACATTATCTTTTTTGTATGTAGTATGCTCACAATATAGTCACTGCCTGTATTACATGCTAGAACAAAGGGCTGAAACCTTTCTTTTCTGGTATAATATCTATTTCTTCAAAGTCTAGTTCTTTACAGAGAACACCTCTGAACATTTCACTGACTAGTACTATATCACTTGATTACCTGTAGATGTAATAGAGTGTGTGAGATTAATATTTTAAAATTTCAAAATCTATAGAACAAACTGAAAATGTGGGCATGCAAGTGACTCACAATGTCTCCCCAACTACTATAAAATCTGGCAATTTGGTTGTTATATCACAGGTAATGATGCTAGTGGTGATAAAGTTTGTCCTTTGAAAAAAGGGATTATAGCTTTAATAATTTATTCTTTATGTCAGGAAAATTTTAAGATACTATTTACTGAATGAAAAAATCCAAAAAAAGACAAAATACTTTGTTGAAATTCCAGGCTTGATATGAGAAACCAAAGGTCTAGAGACTAGAAGAGGGCAATGTGAAAATAGACCAGTGTTGATTAAATCAGGGTGAAAAATCACAAGGTCTACATGGACTAGGAAAAAATGATTAAATTCTTCCCAGATCATAGTAACATCATTAGGAGCTTCAATAATATTTTATACACAAGGACAATGATTTAATTTCTTATGAATGATTAATAAATTACCAAATTTTTTGGTAAAGTATTGTTACATTTGCTGGCAGCAGAATTCCAATAGCTTCCCTAGGCTGAATAAACTGAAAACAGGTATCAGCAGGGCCTCAGTCTGTTCATAAACTCCATGAGAGTAACCATTTGCCTGCCTCTTTCCAATTCTACAGGCTCTCCTTATCAAAAGATACGGTTTTCGGCTCCATGTCGCATTGCTTTTTCTCACTTTGGTTCCATTGTCTCATGATCTCCTTTCTCTTCCGTCCTTAAATCTCCTTTTTATAAGGAACATTATTATCTTTAAGACTCATTCAGATATTGGCCTTAATATAGGTTGTAAAAGAACCAAAATATTTAATAGATAAAATATAAATAATATATCAGAAAACAGAAATTTAAAAAATAAATATATAATTCTACATATAGACTTAAACATAAACTAGAAGAACAAAACGTGAATTAGTAAAGGAAGATATATCAACAGAAAAACATTCTAGTCTCAGTGCAGAAGATAAACAGCATAATTTTTTTTAAAAAAGCTTATTTGTTATAACAAAATAGTAAGTAGTTCTATTAATATATTTGTCATCAAACTCCCAAAATGAGAACAGAAAATATTGAAAGATAAACATTTTGAAAAATTATTGGCAGACAATTTCCCAACACTAGCCAAAATATTAAATCATAGATTGAAGAATCTCATTGGGTCAATTTTTTCTTCTATTTATAGACAGGTGTAAACAATTGTGTGTAAGTTGTACAAATGTAGGTATCTAGGAACATTCTCAAAAGAGTTAAAGATATCGTACCACAATGATGTATGCATATCCATGATTATAGCAGCAAAATTCATAATAGCTAAATCTTGGAAGCAACCTATATGTCCTTCAACAGATGAACAGATAAAGAAAATGTGGTATTTAAACTCAATGAAGTACTATGCTGCCATAAAGAAGGATAAAAGTGAGTCATTTGTAGAAATATGGATGCACCATAAGACCATAATGTTAATTGAAGTAAATCAGACACACAAGCTTAAATATAGCATGGTTTCTTTTATATGAAAAGATTAATATACAAATAAAGTACAAAATAAAAGACATATAGAAGGAAAAAAGAGAGACATAAAAAAGTTGTTGTACTCCAGGCAGACAATGTATCTAAAAATGTAACTTCACTTAGTACAATTGTCTTACATGTTTTATATGTTTTGTTCTATTACTCTGGTTTTAATCTGTATATATGATAATTAACTTTATAAAGTCCTATTTGATAACTAAATGAATTTGATGCTGGCAAAATAAAAGGGGATATAGGGAAGGGAAAAAAGAATTGAGATGTGTTGTATACATGTACCAATTTCTTGCAATGAATGAAATTATTATTTACTCCAAACATGTACTAATAAAATTTTTGAAAAATCATATGTATTGAGTATAGGATTGGATAAAAATCTAAGGAAAAATTTTAAAACTAGTCAGAGAATAAACATCTCTTTCCTTCAAAAAAGAACAAAAACCTTACATCTGATTATTCTAATGCAACATGGAAGCCAAAAGAAAAGCAAATAAATGGATGAATTTTTTTTTGAAAAGCACAGTTCACAAAAACTGACATTAAAGACATTTAAAAATATATGCAATCTATATTTATTACAGAATTTAATCTATTGTTCATGGCCTTGGTTTCTCAATTGAATTTTATTGAAATTTGTATAAATAAATGCCATAATTCTCTCTCACCAAGAGGGTATGTTCCATGGGTGATGACTGAAACAACAGAGAGTACTAAAACTACATATATTATGTTTTTTACAATGAACACACAATAACTATGAGGTTCAAATTATAAATTAGGCACAGTAAGGGATTAACAACAATATTCATAAGTAATAATAAAATAAAACATTTATAATAATAGAGGGTACGGGCTGGGGATTTAGCTCAGTGGTGCCACCACCTGCCTCACAAGCGCAAGGTCCTGAGTTCAATCCCTGGTACAAAAACAATAATAATATATGGTAGCAAAAATGTCAATATCACTACTCATGTTTTGGGGCTAATAAGAGGTAAGGCAAGGTAACAAATGTAAAGCAAATTAAAAACAAAGCAGAATAAAGTATACTACAGAGCTATCATGATTGAAACACCATGGAACTAGCACAAAAACAGGCATGTGGATCAATGGAACTGAATAGAGGAAGCAGAAACAACCCCAGGCACATTTAGCTACATGATCTTTGACAAAGGAGCCAAAAACATATACTTCAGGAAAGATAGCTTGTGTAATAAATGTTATTAAGAAAATTGGATATCCACATGCAGGAGAATGAGTCTAGAACCATACATTTCACCATGTACTAAAATCGATCAAATATATAATTGTTCAAACAGAAACACAAAATTTTATGGAAGACAAAAATAGGTAAATTTTTGAAGACATAGATGTAGGCAATGATATTCTGAACAAATGCCAATGACACAAGATATAATACCAAACATCAGCAAATATAATAATATCAAATTACAAAGCTTCTGCACAACAAAAGAAACAACCAACAGAATGAAGAGACAGACTAATGAATGGGTAAAATTTTGTTGCTATTCCTCAGATAGAGTACTGACATATTGAACTCAAAAATAAATTAGACTTTCCAAAATTAAAGACCCAATCAAAAAATGGGCAACTGAAATGAATAGACATTTCTCAGGAGAAGAAATACAAATGGGCAATAAATACATGAAAAATGTTCAACATCTCTGATCAGTAGACAAATCCAAATCAAAACTAAATTGAGATACCATCTTACCCCAGAGAAAATGGCTATCATTTAAAAAAGTCAAATAATAACAAATGGTGGTAAGGATGTATGGAAAGGGAACACTTCTACATTGCTGGTAGGAATATAAACTAGTACAACCACTATGAAATCGCTGTGAAGATTCCTAAAAAACTAAAAATAGAAATTCCATTTCACCTAGTTATCCTCCATCTAAATATCTTCTCAAAACAATGAAAGTCATTATATTAAAGGAATACATGCATACATACGTTTTAGTAGGACAATTGATAATAGCTAGCTCTTGGAAACAGTGTATATGTCCTTCAGAGATGAATGAATAAAGAAAATGGAATATATATATATATATATATATATATATATATATCGACAATACTCTGTCATAAACACAAACTTTAGGTGTTCATCGTCAAATGGATACAACTTGAGAATATATAATGTTGGTTGAAATAAGTCAGACATATAGCATAAAAATTGCATGATTTCCTTTATTGATAAATTCTCATATTTTTTATATGAGAAATTCTCAATCAGAGAAAGAGAGAGACAGCACAGAATAGAAGATGGATAAATAGAAAGCAAGGAGAACTCCAAATAATTCTCCAAACTATTCTTGTGTTTCAAAATGTTTTAACATATATGTTAATTTGCTCCATTCATACTATTAGCTTCTCTTAGTTCATTGAAGAGAAATCATGGTGCTTTTACCTATTTGTTTCTTCTTGGTAAGAAAGGGTTTTTTTGTTTGTTTTGTTTTGTCTATGAATTATACTCTGAGTAACATGTTGGTCATTCTTTTAATATTCTGATACATGGTGTAGTAATGTTTATTATACTCTAATTTTTTTGTTATACTCTAATTTTTTTGTTATAAAATTTTGTTTTATTTTTTCTTGGCAGGAGGAAGAGTGATTTCTCGTATTTTCTTAATACCTACTTGTATTACACTATGTTAATCTTGGGCCGGGTATTTAGCTCAGTGGTGTAGCTGCCTGAACCACAAGTTCAAGGACCCGAGTTTAATCCCAGGTACCAAAAAAAAAATTATGCTAATCTTGAAAATGAAAAAAACAAAAACAAAAACATTTGTCATTATCCACAAATGATATGATTGTATTCATCAAAATAAATGTATATATAAGGTGATATTTTATATTACATATTTATTTAGTTTTAAATTTATCTTATATTTTAGTTAGTTTATGTTATATATGATGAGATTTATAATGGTTCATAGCTGTTACCAGTTCACATAAAATAATTGGACTATATACTTAAGAACTGTGTAGTGTTATTATATGCATATTATGCTACTATAAAAATGTCTACAAGAAAATTTTGAAAGATGAGTTTCACAAACTATAGTGATATTTCATGATATTTTCCAGAATTACTGTAGAAGCTACTTAGTTAATGTATAGAATTATTTTTATGAGGTTAATTAGCAAATTCTACCACCTCATCTCTCTCAAAGTCTCTTTCCTTCATGTCTTTCTCATTCTTTTTTTTCTACATACATATATATATATATTTGTGTGTGTGCATAGGTACAAATATTAATGAGTCATTATACAATTAAATACTGAATTGAATAGTTTAATGGAAGATCTAAAAGTAGCTAGCTAATGGTTTTTACATGTATCACCATGTAAAACCATATAAAATAAACCAAATAAATGATGGAAGTATTCAGACTTTTGTTAGTTTCTAAATACAGGGTATAATCTTCTGAAGTATGAAGAAAATAATGAGTGTAATGTGGAATTTTATTCTTAGGGAGGGAATCATATCTTTCCTTAAAATTGAAGACTTTGATCTTGAAAATAAATGTATGGCTATTAGAAAGCCACCACATAATGCAGAAATGATAAGCATTGAATTACAATAGTGTAACTAAAAATATAACTTGTCATGTATCAACTTGTCAACTTACATCTGTAGAATTAAAAATAGCTTATATGATGACTTTAATTTCCTACTCTATGGCGTTAAAACAATCACTGTTCAGATTTTTGGATAATTAGTTCTCAGGGGGTTGTCATTAAATGTAAGGGGCATAGCTTTAGTAAATCTCTCCATTATTCTGTTAAATGCAGATTGAATCATTTGTAGATAATTTATTTAAGAATATAGTTGGAAAAGTCTAGCAACATTAATGACACAATCAAATAACAGAAATAAATTGCTAAATTTGTATTTATCCACTGTATTTCATCAACAATAACATAATGCACCCTAACCACTTCTATACATGGTATTTTGTAAACACAAATTCAGGATCATGACTCATTTCAAAAATTAACTCCTGTTAAAATAATAGAAAATCTCAAACTTCTTTATTGTTTTAGATTTATGCAAAAGTAGTTGTTCCAATCAGTGAAATAACTTTATAAAATTTGAAAACCTGTTTTCACAAGAATAAATCATAGTCAAGTTCTACAAATTTCCCTATATTATTTTTTCTCATAGAGAACTGTGATTAAAAACAAGCTCTTCTCAATAATTATGCATGAAAAGAAAAAAAACATTAAATCAAGAGAGTCATTTTAAGAGGTCATAACATTTGTTAAAAATAGAACCAGAGCAATCATCATATTGTAATGTAAAATTTACTTTTTACATATTAAATGTTATTTTCATAGTTGATTTGGTAGAAATATAAAGCAGGCAGTCACAGATCTTTTGAAAATTCCTCTGTGTTTCTAGATGTTATCCATATTAGTCTTGGAGATCATTTCAGTGCAAACTAAAATTTAAAAAGTATGTATCACTGTTATGGATAATCCCTTGCAATCTTAATGTTTATAACTAGCAATGTAATAGAATAAATTTACTACATTAAACAATTAAATTAAATACTAGTCTTTTGGATCTATTCAGAAGGTATTTGAGGAGCCAGTCCCAGACCCTGGAAGGAAGCTCCAATGCTGCCATCCCAAGCTCCTAGGGCAGAGAAGTTGAGGCAGTCCCAGCACCCAGAAGGAAGCTCCCCCACCACCATCCCAAGCTCCTAGGACAGAAAGGTGAGCCAGGCCCAGAACCTGGAAGGAAGCTCCCCTGTCTCCATCCCAAGCTCCTAGGGCAGAGAAGGTGAGCTGGTCCCAGCACCCGGAAGGAAGCTCCCCTGCTGCCACCCCAAGCTCCTAGGGCAGAGAAAGTGAGCCACTCGGGAACCAGAAGCAAACCCCCCAGGGAAATGAGAAGACACATAAACAAGCCAAAAAAACAGACTTCTGGATCACCTACAGCAACCCCAAAGGGAAATGAGATGGAACAATCTGATACTCGACCACCTGGACTCTCTGAACTGGCAACAAAAAAGGATCTGGGAAAAATGAAATCAGAAATAATTTCCCAGATAACGGCAAAGATTGTGCTCATGGTGCAAGATATGATTAATAAATCTAGAGAGGACACAGATAAAAAAATAGAGGATCTGAGGAACATGATGGAATCTCAACATAGGAAACAAATGGAATCCATAAAACAGATGCAAACAGATTTCCAGGAGATTAAAAACTCCATTGAAAGTCTGCGCAGCAGAATGAACCAATGTGAGGATAGAATTTCAGATATAGAAGAAAGGATTGCAATTAGTGACCAGGAAAAGAAAAATTACTTTAAAATTTTAAGGAACATGAGAAATCAATCCAGCAGCTGCTAGAGGATGCAAAGAAGAATAACATAAGACTGACTGGAGTCAATGAAGAAAGAGGAGAGAGCGCAGATGACAGAAAAAAACTTTTCACAGAAGTGATAGCAGAAAGCTTCCAAGCAGGGGAAAAGAACTTCACATACAGATAAGTGAGGCATATAGAACTCCAGCTAGCCTTGATCAAAAAAATCTACACATAGGCACATAATAGTTAGGATTCCAGAAATCCAACAGAAGAACAAAATTCTACAAGCAGTGAGAGAAAAGAAACAAATCACATACAAAGAAAAGCCCATCAGAATCACAGCAGACTCCTCAATGCAAACCCTCAAGGCAAGAAAAACTTGGAGTGATGTATTTCAAGGCCTAAAGGAAAACAGCCTCCAACCCAGATTGATGTATCCTGCAAAACTATCTTCCAAAATTGATGGAGAAATAAGATACTTTCACTATAAAGAGCACTTCAGGGTCTTCATGAATACCAAACTGGCACTCCAAAAAAATTAGACAATACCCTAGGAAAAGACAATGAGGATCACAACCACAGGAAACTCAGCAGAATGAATCCATTGGGTGTGACAAATTAAATGCAAAGGGGAAGAATCCAACAAAAAGAAAAAGTCATGACAAGGCTTTTAAAACTTTTAACTTCATCTCCCTAAGGAGTGTATAATTCAATCTTGTTACTGTACTGATTAGTATTTGTCTAATTCTAGAGTTGCACACTTTTCCTTGTGCTATATTGGCTATTTATCATCTTCTTATGTCTACTTTTTAATTGGGTTGTCTATTAATGAGCTGTAAGAGTTCTTTATATATTCTGGTCATAGGTTATATGCATTGTAAATATGGTCTGTTTAAGGACTACTTTTCATTTTAATGATGTCATTTAAAGTTCTAAATTTTGTTGGAATCACATTATCAATTTTTTTCTTTTATATATCATGTCTTTTGTATCCTAGGTAGTTCTTGCCTACCCTGAATTCATGAACATTTTTCATTATAATGTCTTCTTAAAGTTTTATACTTTTAGGCTTTCATATTTAGGTTCACAGATCCCTTCAAGTTATTTTCATGTATGGAAATAAAAGGGTTGAGGTTAATTTTTTTTATATACAGATACCAGGTGTTCTAGTGCCATTTGCTGAAAACACTATCTCTTCCTCGGCTCTTGAATCAAGTTTATATTCTATAAAATGCTAATGTTAAATAATCTTTCAAAACTCCATGGACTGTATATGTGTGGTTCTATTTCTAGATTCTCTGTTTTATTCCAATGATCTATATGTCTTTCCTTACACCAACACTGCCTTGATTACTGTAGCTTTAGAGGAAGTCTTAAAATTAGGTACTAAATGTCTTCCAACACTGTTTTTTGTCTTTTTTTAACTTTTCTAGGTCATTTGTACTCCTACATAACTTTTAAATTTCAATATCCAATTCTTCATTTATAGCAAGTATACACAGACCTCAATTTTTATATATACCTTGTGTTTTCTAATCCTGCTAAATTCAAATACAAGTTCTAGGGGTTCCTAGAGATTTCTTAGTATTTTCTCTGCAGATGATCATTTCATCTACATATAAAGATTTTACTTCTACCTTGCCAATCCTATCCTAATTGTGTCATTTTATTGCCAGACTACTTTGGTTGGGCCTAGGTTTCAAAGTTTAATGGACAGATGAAGAGGAAGCATATCTGCCCTTGTTCCCCACCTTAAGGAGAAAGCATTGTATCTTCTCCATTCATATAAGGCATTCTCACTGGAAGTATGGAGCACATGTCTTTAATCTGTTGAGAAGGTTCTGTTCTACTTCTAGTCTGCTGATAGTTTTTACCATGAACAGCTGTAGAATTTAGTCCAGTACTTTTTCTCCAACTAGTGACAGGATCATATGGCTTTTTCCTTTCCTCTGTTAAAATGATGACTTTTGGGGGATGGATCTTCCAATGCTGAACCAACACTGTCATTCTGATAACAAAACCACTTTCTACATCCTGCCAGATCTGACTTCTAATAGTTTGTTTTGTTAAACAAATTTCTATCTATGTTCATACTTTTTTCTTCTACTATCTTTATCCAGTTTTAGGATTAGCACCATGTTGATTTCCTAAAATGAGGGGAGAAGTGTTCCTTCTTTTTTCTGCTTTAATTGTTTGATATAATTTATCAGATAAAATGTATATGAGCCTGCTATTGTCATATAGGTAGGTTTTCAAGCTAGGAATATACTTTCTTTAATAGGTGCTATTCAAATTTTACATTTCCTCCAGAGTTAGTTTCATTAATTTGTCTTCCAAGGTACTTCTTAGAAGTTGTCAAATTTATTTCAAAAAAGATTTTTGTAATGTGCTTTCTATATCCTTTTAAATTCCATAAAATCTGTGGTAATGTCTCCTAGATCTTGATATAGTAATTTAAAAATGTATAATTGATATTGTGTAATAGGAAGAAAAGGTCTATAGCAGCAGGGGAAGAGGGAGGGGTAGGGGAAAGGAAAAAAGGGAAAAGAAAAAAATATGAGAAAAGGAAAAAAATGGAAACAAAGTCTTTGCAAACAGGGAAGGGTAGAGGGGGTGAAGGGAGGGCAGAGGAAGGGGAAAAAGTAAGAACCAAGATACTCATGTAATGGTACAAGAGCCCAATGATGAATATAACTGTATTTTATACCTAAAATGTACCAATAAACTTAATCGGAAAAAAATTTTTGAAAATCATAGCAGATTATTTGATAGTTATTAATAAATCTAAACCCAAAGGGACAGAATACTGATAAGGCAACCATAAATAAGAGGATGAATTAGTAGGATTTGCTCCACCAAAAATAATTACAAAAGGCCTTAAAAATTAAGACATTTTAGCATTGATGTAAAAAGGACAAATGCAGCTATTTTATAAAAATAGAGGATGCATAGACTAATACATGTATAGTCACTAGATTTATAACAATGGAGGCAATGCAATTCAGTGGACAGAGAAAGGACTTTTCAATTACAATGGGCTAAGAAAAATGGATATTCATTTTTTAAAATGACCTTAAATTCATGTCATACAGAACAGTCAATTTCCAATTGATAGTAGAGTAAGTATTAAAAGAAAATAGTTTAAGAGTAATCAGTTTGAGCTGGTGAGGGGAAATTAGGTCTTATTTGTAATGGTGACTCTTGTGGCACGGCACATTAAATTTTGGCTTTTTTAAAATATTCAGCTATTCTAGAGATGAAATTAAGCTATGTCTGAAATACAGCATTTTCATAAACTACTCAAAATAATTCCATGTCTATGGAAAAATTCTGATCAGCACGAATAAAGTGCATGCAAGTTCCAAATGCATGTTATTCATATATAAGATACTCATATATATGATCTGATTCTTTAATTTTGATAGCCAGAATATTGTTAAGAAAGTAACACTAGTTTGTGTGAAATACCAGAATAGATGTCCCTGAGGAGCAAAATTAAAAGCAGCTTGAGGACTGTCACAAAACAACATAGTGACAAATACTGAATTAAAAATGAACACTTGCATGATCATTAACACATTGGTAGAATAACGTGTGTTTCATTTTATTTTTCCTGTGTGTAAGACACAGATGTGGGTGGCTAAGTATATAGCATCTGTTCTTGCCTCCACTAAACTGGAAGATAGAGTAGGCACTTTCTGCCATTCAGCATAAAAAAAAAATCTGTTCATATAAAAATCATTGGGGGAAAAATGGATGATTTAAAGAGAAAACAATTTACTTCTAATCTGACACTTCACCCCACTTAAAAGTTTAATTAGAAAGGACTGTTTTCATCTAAATCTCTCTCTGTGGACACAACCTGCATTCTAGGATTTTCTCCCTGCTGCAATTTGCTTTTTCTGCTGCCTTTCAAATGTCCACTTCCTAAAACATGCATTACATTCCCCATTATATCTGGACCCCTGGGAAGTATATTCCAGATTTCTTCTTAGTTTCAGCAAGTTAATCAGCCCTTTCAAGTACTTCCTATCCCCCACCAATCTCCGTTAACAGCATTCACTCTCTCGTTGATATATTCCTTACAGAAATACGTGCATTCCTTTCTCTACTAAAAACTAAAACTCTTTTGCTGGGCACGGTGGTGCTAGTTTATAATCCCAGATCTCTAGGATACTGAGGCAGAAGAATTGGAAATTCAAGCCTAGTTTGGACATCTTAGTCACTTAGCTAGACCTTGTCTCAAAATTAAAAAAAAAATAAGAAAAGTACTGAGTATGTAGCTCATCATAAAGGCTCTGAGCTCAATTCCAGGCACCAGGAAAAAAAAAAAAAAAAGGCGAATGCAGCACCAAAGATTTACCTGTCATAGGCAGGGCTCATCTGACTCTTGGTTTAAACACCTTTCTTCAATGAGACTGAAGAGATTTCTCTATGTCTTGTCTTGTCTTATTTATTTATTTATTTATTTATTTATTTATCTATTTGGTACCAGGGATGAAGCTCGGGACATTGCGCTTTCGAGGCGCAAACACTAAGCTATATCCCCAGCCTCTATGTCTTCTTTTGAGGTACTATTTACCATGCCAGCCTAAAGGCTTAGCTCTAAAAAGTATAACTACCCTCAAGTACAGACTTGTCCCATTCTGTCCAGCAAGGCAAAGTTCCACATATGTCGGCAGAAGTCAGTCAGAAGGGTTTAATTTCAGGGACTCTGCAGGTATTATATGTACTACCAGTAGCATCAAAGCTTGCAAATGCTCATCTCATAATATTCTGTTTCCATGAGGTAACATTTCAACCACCACTGTGGACTGTCAGTCAGCAACCATGGTGAGGAAGCACTCATCTCACTTTCATCATCTTGACTTAATCCAAAGTACAGCTCAAAATTGTATCGTAATCCCCAAATCCCAGGTGATTTCTCAAAATATAATGAACATACTGATGGCGAGGTGGGTGGAGGACACAACACGTGCTCAGATTTAACCATAAGGAAACACTGGAAGTGTCAGTGGAAGTCATGGATTTCACTAAGGATTCTCTTGCAGACAGAGCAGAGAGCTAACGTTTAGCACCACATATAAAAATTTCCCTCTAGTTACTGCTGTTTCTCAAAGACCATACTTGGTTAAACTGTCAGTCTATTTCTCTCTGACTTCTCTACCATTTCCTCAAATCACAGTTCACAGTGCCACTTTTTACAAACCCCAAGTCCACACATGTGGCTGGAGGGATGTTTAGGTCATTTGCATTCTGCCTTCTTTTCACGAAGAGCAATATCATCAGGACACCAGGGCTTCTATAGGTCCCTCTACAGTGCTATTGACTTGAATGTTCTCCTTATTTTTTATTATATCATGAACTTGATCAAAGTTTTAATCACATTCTTAGTAGAATTTATTTAAAAAATCTAGTATGGACTAAAGCATAGTGGTTCTTTAGAACTCTGCAAAAAAATATAAATTGTACAGAGATTTACACAAGGTACATTTATCCTAGCTATTAAGAAATATTTTATTCACATAAAATTCATTTATTCACATAAAATGGACATGTTACAACTAAAAATGTCCCACAGTCATTGAAACAGTCCTTGAAATGTTTGTGTTCCTCTTTTAAAATATAGAATTCTTTTTTTTTGTATATCCTTTTATTGGTACATTTTAGGTATACAACATAATGACATTCATCATTGGAGATATGCACCTTTACATAATCTCTCTTGGTTCTTATTTTTCCCCCTTCTCCTACCCTCCCTTCAACCCCTCCATCCCTCCCTATTTACAAAGACTTTGTTTCCTTTTTTTCATTTTCTCATATTAATTCCACTCCCCTCTTTCCTTTCCCCTACCCCTCCCACTTCCCCCTCCCATTTGCCCCTTTTCTTCCTATTTCACATTGTCTATCATATCTTTTAGTCCTTATAAATAAGGACACTTTCAGTTTCTCACACTAGAGAAACTATTTGGTATTTACACATGTGTGTCCTGTTTATTTCACTTAAGAGTATCATCTCAATGTGCATCCATTTAGTAATAAATGTCTCTAATTTATCATTTTTGATGGCTAAGTAGTTCTCCATTTTATAAAAATACAAATTTTTTTTAAGTAAGGGTTCTTACAGGTATTCTTTTGTGGAGACAGGCTATAAAAGTATCACATAGTCTAATATCTATGTAACCACATTTGTTTCCACAAGTAAAATTAAAACACATAAGTGGGTGACTTATTATGTTTTATAAATTTCCTTTTCATTTCCTAGAGAATATATAATATTACCGACAGACACTTTACTAGGAAGACCAGTAGGCACTAAAATACAATAAATGCTTGCTTGTATTTAATTACCCTGATTAGTGAAATTATTATAATTTGAACATTTTGCTTACATCTGTCAGATGGCCAAAAGTTGGTTTAGCTGTTTGAAGCATAAGTTTCTGGGTCACTTCATCTAATTCTAGAAAAAAATATTATATCATTAAAAACAATTTTTAAAGGTAAGCAAAAACTAGAGAAGTTGCTAATCTTTATAAGTTTAGAAAAACAGCAACTAAATTGGATTCCCCCAATAATAAAGCTGATTCATAGAACTTCTTCTAAGATTCACATTTACGTAAACCAGATTATCCCAGAGAATTTGAGCACAGTTGATTCAATCTAATTGGCGCAATATCCAGGTCAATAATCAGAAATTGGAAATTAGTACTTAACCTGTAGCAGATCTTATTGCTTGCACCCTATTAGAGGACTCCACGGCCATATCCTTGGCAAGATCACTTTTTATGATAGACCCTAACAATACTACATAATTGCTTTTTTAAGAATCTCATGCTCCTAAATACCTAATATATGACTCAAACCATCAGCACGCACATAATTTATCATTCAACTGTGGGCACCTTTGAGGAAAATGAGGATATATTCATAATTCTGACTGGACAACATAGGTACACCAGATTACCCTCCACACACCTGAACAAAAGAGCTTAGAAAGAAGTGTTCTGAGAGTCTTATGGGAAAGTACAGATTGCAGAACACAGTAGCCACCTAGTGGGCCTACTGCTCTCTATGTTTTAGACGTAAAGCATCTTGAATAGATGAACAGGTAAGAAGGAGGACTACAGCCAACCCACTGAAGTCAGCTGAGCAAAAGCACAGAACCAGGATCTTCGCTGACATGATTAAATAGTTTGCTATGCTTAAGTAACATCAGGAATACCTTCATTTTTTAATTAGATCTTTTCTGACTTGCACAGAAACATTCTAAATAATATTTCATAAATAGGAATATGATATTTTACGTAAAACCCATTCACATATTGCTCAGGCCTTTGAGGGGGGATGGTTGAACTCAGGACCTTGCACTTGCCAGGCAGGTGCAGAGCCCCTGAGCCACATCCCCAGACCCATTTTTATCACTTTTTCCCTCTTAGGCTTGAAGAATCTTCAAGCTCTCTTTTTTCTTCAATTTCCAATAAGTGATGAATCCCCTAATATTTTAGTGTAAAACTATCAGTTTATTCCACATTATATAATGTAAAAAAACTTATTAACCATTCTTTGCTCTCCCTAAAATCAATATTCATAAAAAATCAACAACTTCACATTTTGAAAATTTATATTTGCTGTTCTACATAACAGAACTTAAAATGAAGTGCAAAGCAGAAGTATTTTATAGTTCAAACTTTTGATTATGCTTAGAATATATTAACATCAGCTAAAGAAAAAAAGATGTATGTTTAAATAGGACATAAAAAACAAAGCAGAAGATTCTCAGGAGATAGTCTAATGGAAAGTGAGTTGAGACTAGGTGTATTGGGAACCAAGGGTGAGATCGCTGTACTCTGAGAATGTGCGGCATTGTTACGCTGTGGCTTTTGCTTCCCTGTGGTATCACGTGCTCACTTCCTCTCTCTCTCTCTCTCTCCTCTTTGATTTACCATCCAATAAAGGGATCCCAATTGAAGTTTGCACCACGTTGTAATTCAAGAAACTACCACTTGGCTCTAGCATTTTTTAAGAAATGATGCCTGGGGCTGGGGATTTAGCTCAGTGGCAACATGCCTGCCTTGCAAGCGTAAGGTCCTGAGTTTGACTGACCCCTGGTACCAGAAAAAAGAAAAAAAAAAAAAAAGAGAAATGATGCCTGATTTGTCATTACCTATAAAACTATTTGTATTAGATTAAGGATATAAATCTGAACCAATCATTCAATTTAAGGAGCTCTCTTTTCTGAAGTCTGTGAGTGGAACACAAAAATGACACTGTTTGATGCAAAAAAGAAGTCAAACAATTCAAATTTCATCACACATATTAAGTGCCAAGCCCCATCCCAGACACCTTTCATGTTATGGCATGCAGTCCTCATCATGAATTCTGTGTGATCTTGCCTCACATTTGACATCTCAAAACTTTAGCAATTAGCATTGACAAGCTTTCAGGCAAAGTTTATCTGTTTGATGAAAAGGTAAAAATGTATAATTACCTCGTTCCAAGTTATAGATATGCTTCTGTTACTATTTTTAGCTAACAATAAGGTACAGTGAGAATTGTATAAATTTGGGTTGATTTGATGGTTGTAAAGTGTAGGAATATATATAACTTTCTGGTGATAAATTTTAACATTATTATTCCTGTTGGTTATTCCCACTAACTTTGTATTATCTAGATCATGATGTTATATTTAATAATTTAGAAAGCCTAACAATTTATATCATTGAAAAGGATATGCAGGTAAATCAAAATAAGGATTTCATTTGTGATGCAACTAAATTATTATCATTGAAATTACATGATGTTTGAACACCAAAAATTTGAAAAAAGTGCTTAGCAGTGCTTACTCAATAAACGAATTTTATATGAGAAGGTGGTATCTCTTCTACCTCAAGGTGCTGTGACATACAAGAATTCAAAGTGGGAAGATTTATTTCTGAATTGCAGTCAATTGACACACAAATACTTTTCACTCCTTTTCTAACATTTGAACAAGCAGAGATGCGTGATGAAATGCTATGTGATTTTATTTCAGAAATTATGATAATCATAAAAGAGTTATTGTTTCCTTTCCTTTGTAGTTTCAGAAAGACCTCAGGAGGAGCAGCTGAAAAAGTAATGTCAGGTTGATCTGCAAGATGTAACCCAAAGGGTCCTGCTGTTTGCGGGTTTTCCTAGAAAATTCACTGAGAATAGACATAGTTTCATGAATGCTTATGCAAAGCTCTGAAATCTCAATGATAGTGACAGAAATGGTGTTGCATATGCATTCATTGAACAGAAACAATTTTAAACTAAAAGTTTCTGGAAAATGACTACATAATGTTTCTTAATCATTCTATAAATGGTCTCGAATATTAAAGTTTTTCATTTTTAAATTAATCTTATATTTCTGAAATGAACTTAATATATAGCAACATCGCCATGCAAATTCAGTATTCCAGATCTGGTATGCTAGTATATTTCTACTATTTTGCATACAGGCCTATATATGAGATTGGCCAATAATTTCTTTCTCTTGTAATATCCTTACTAGTTTTATGTACAAAAATTGTTGTAGGCTAATTAAAACATAAAAAAACTTTTTAAATTTATTTTCTAGAAGGGTTTGGATAAGACTGATATTGTTTGTAAGATTTAAATGTTTAAAAAAATTAGAAGTGAAACCAAATGAGTGATTATAGGAAGATTTTAAATTATGTATTTAATTTCCTTAATAAACACAAAATTGATCATAGTTCCTATTTCCTTTTGTGAGGACTTTCTTCAATTTCACTCTTCTAGAAATTTGTGAATTTAATTTAAATATTCAAATTTGTTTACATGGTTGTTGATAATAGCTTTTTTGGTTTTTAAATATCAGTATCTATATGTGCTCACTTTCTTGTCAGATACAGTAATACACCCTGATGCTTTCTGTCCTCTCTCTCTGTAAATTTCTTCAAAGCTGTATAAATTCCATTTCTCATTTTACACTAATATTGTGATTTTTCTGATCATCACCAAAGTTGAATTGTTTTCATTTACTATATTATTGCTACCCAATTCGAGTATTTTATAGCAGGTGAATTCTGATTTCAACCCTGCATTTTAATAGTTGGAAATTTTCCTCTAAGCATGCTGATTTCTATTACAATTCAAGACATTTTGATGTGTAATTAGTACTTTCACTTCAATTAAGTCTAGATAGATTTTTCCATTTCTGCTGTGATTTATTCATAATCCATGGGTTTTTAGAAGAATTTTTCTAATTTCAAAATAATTAAACTTTTCTGATTATGTTTCATTTCTGAATTAATTGTAGAACACATTCTCAAGACTATAACCTCTAAAATTTGGTAAAATGTGTTTTCTGGTATACTATAGGATCATTTGTTATAAATATGTATAAACAATTTGTCTAAATCTTGTACTTCCCATTGATTGTATTTTGGGAGATAATTTCCAAACCAAAAAGTCCATCCATTTGAAGTGTGCAATTTGGTGGTTTTTAGTACATTTAGAAAATTGTTCAACCATCACTATTAATTGCAGAACATAAGAGTCCCTGAAGATGAAAACTGTACTTAACACTTTCCCCATTTCCATCTGCCGTCCACCTTAGTAAACATTAAAATATTTTATGTCTCTATGAATTTGACTATTATAGACATTTCATATAATTGGACCGATATAATATGTAGGATTTATGTTTGACGGTTTTTCTTGGCCTTACTTTTTCAAGGATCATCCATGTAGTCTGTAACATAAATTAGTTATAAATTCCTATTATATATCATACTGGTGTAGCAAATTTTTTGTATTCCTGTCTCAGCTGATAACCAATTAGGTTGTTTCCATGTTGAGGCGATTATGAATAATCCTGAGGCAAACATTCATAAAATGTCTCGAGGTTTTCAGTTCTCTTAGGTGTACACTTAGACATGAATTGCAAGGTAATGTGGAAACTCAATGGCTTGCTTTTTTGAGTTCTGCTGCACTGTTTTTCACAGCAGTCACAGCATCTTACAGTCCCATTACCTGTGTCTAAATGTTCCAATCTCTCTACCTTCTCACTAACACTCATTCTCTGTATCTTTTATTTTACCATCCTAGTAGACATGAAGTGCCATTACCCTGGTGTTCTGATTTGTATTTCCACTAATTTGAAGAAAAATATATTCAGATCAATTGTCTACTTTCTAATTAGGTTATTTTGGGCTTTGCTGTTGATTTGTAATATATCTGCATATATTCTGGATACTAGCCCCAAATTAGATGTATGACTTACGAATATTTTCTCCTATTCTATAAGTGGTCTTTTCATTTTATTAGTGTAGTTTGAAACATAAAAGTTTTAAATTTTTATACAGTCCAGTTTACCTATTCTTTCACTGGTTGCTTGTAATACTCAGAAAAGCATTTCCTGGGGCAAGGTCCTGAACATTTATATCTATGTTTCTTTCTAAGAATTTTCATATTTTGCTGTTTTATTTAGATACTGCATGCATTGTAATATAATTTTTATATTATCAGAGGAACCAAATTTATTTTCTGTAGGTAGATAGTCTGTTGTCACAGCATCATTTGTTGAGACTAAGTATTTCTGTTGAAAATCAGTTAAACAAAAATGGATGGGAATATTTCTGGACTCTCAATTATATCCCATTAGTTTCTATCAGTAGCACACAACAAAGAATTTGGAAATTTGGAGTAGGTTTTAAAATATGTAAGCATGAATCTCCTTCCTTTGATATTTTTCTTCAAATGGTTTTCAACATTCTAGGTCCCTTGTATTCCCATATTAATATTAAGATCAGTTTATCAATTTCTACAAAAAGACAAGAGAGCTATTGATAGAATTATGGTACATCTACAGATCAATCTAGGTAGGTACTGACATATTAACAATACTGTCCTTCATTCATGAATGCACGATGTTTTTCCATTCATTTAGGTATTCTTTAATTTACTCTAGAGATGTTTTGTTCTTTTCAGTGTACAAGTAAAATACTTACTTTATTAGATTTATTACTAAGTATTTTGTTCTTTCTCTTATCATAAATTATTTTTAATTTAATTTTAGATTATACATGGCTAATATATAAAAACATAATTGAGTTTTGCACATTAAACATGCATCCTGGTACATTGTCAAACTTATTGGGTATCATGATTTTTTGTGACATTCTTAGACTTTCTTTATGCAAGATTATGTTATTGTAGACAGCTAAGTTAATTAGACATCTTGTATCAGTTTGACAGGGCCAACCCTCCAGGAGGCAATAGGAAAGACAATATTCACTATGAAAAGAGAAAAAGTACCACTCACATACTTTTCTTAGAGATAAATAGCAGTTATTGATATTCTAAAAAGGCATCAATCTCCCTAGCCCATTTCCTTTCCAGAAATTCCTTGTTCATTCTGTGTATTCTTGGTATGTGACTTGTTTTCCCACTTGACCCCATTTAATCAATATTACTTGGGTGATTGTACTTATAATCTTATTAATTGATCATAGTTTTGCCCCAACTTATGCCCACCTTGTGACTTTCCATTGGATCTTATTAGTTGGCTATAGTTTTGTCCACTTTGTACCCACCTCCTCTGATGGCTTTGCTCCATAAAAAAAAACCCTGGCAAACAGGGTCCCCCAGGCAATCCACTTTTCAGATGTCAGAATCGCTTCCTGTACCCCTCAGGCAGGAGGTATCTTTCCTTCAATAAATATTCCTTACTCTTAACTTCCATTGTTCCTAGAATTCATTCTTTGATTTCAGAGAACACGAACTCGGATATCTGGCAGGTTGGGAGTTATAATATTTCCCTTGTTTGTATTATTTTTCTTATTTGGATTACTTAGTGCCCTATATCAATGTCATCAGCAAGAAGAAATAATGTCGTTTTTTTTCTTTAAATGTGGATTTTATTCTTTGATATCTTGCCTAATTTCCCAGTAGGTAATCTTTATTAGGTTAAGAATATTCTCTTTCTTTCTAGTTCTTTCAGTATTTTTTAATAAAAGGATCACATAGGTTTTGTTCTTTATCTTACCAATATGGTATATTAAATTGATTGGTACTACAGTGATTGATGTTACATCAATATGTTACTTTGAATGCAAATATGAAGCTGCATAACTGGAATAACACTTGACATGTGTATAGTCCTTTTCAGATGCTATAGAATTTGGTTTGCTAGTTAATATCTGTATTCACAAAGATGTTGACTTGTAGTTTCTTGTCTTCAGGGATCTTCATCCATTTTTTGGTAATACTGTCATCAAAGAGTTGGAAAATGAAACCTCTTCTTTTTTTTTAATTAGCCTTTTATTTGTCCCAACCGTTAGTGACAGCCATCAGTTAAACAACTGTCATATTTGAGAAGAGAAGAGAAGAGAAGAGAAGAGAAGAGAAGAGAAGAGAAGAGAAGAGGATGAGACCCAGGGAAAAGGCTTTATTCTGGATGAAATGGGTTATGTAATGTAAAGACTTTTCAAGTTTCAAGTTGAGTTGGTGGTTTCAGATAACCACCAATATGTCACAGAGGGCATTCTTCTGGGAATGAAGCTTTAAAGGTTTCTAACCCTGCTCTTCTGACTTTTTTGTGAATGCCAGAATTCCAGTTTTTACCATGATTGTGAGCTATTGTTTTATAAATCAGCCTGAAAGCTAAATAAGAAGTGCAGTTATAGGCAAGTTAAAAAGCCACAAAGTTTATTGATTTTACTGAGATTCATGTTTTTCTTGAGTGAATGCTCCCTAGACTGCTGAAAGCATTTGATTAATTTACTATGAACTGAAAAGCCTGACTCATCATTTTTTCAATGTTCTCAAAACTTTTATACAGGAGAAACAATTTATTGCTTCCTACTTTACCTTTGTGTTGGTGGTAGCTTCTTGCTCATTTTTATCTATTTATTCAAGTATATCTTATAAGACTTCTACTAACCCTTCACTAGAATTGTGAATTTTTGTATTTCATTTTGTGTTTTTTGCCAAATTGTGCTTTATTTGATGTATATTGTTAAAATATACAAATGTGTAACTGTTATATCATTATAAGAACACTTACAATGGGCTGCTTCAACTTATCTCTAGTAAATTTGGTTTCCTTTGAAACATTTTTAAAACTTTTATGTCTTATGATAAATATTTTTCCAAGTATTTTACACTTTCAGCATTTCATGTCATTTCTAGTATATACAATGGGTGATTGAGTATATATGAAGAATGTTTAAGTTTTATAATTTATAGTAGTAAAGACTCAGTGTTATTAATCCTCCTCAGAATACCCCACCATCATTTTGAATACACTCACTTCATTATTTCTGTCACCTTTTGATGCAGTTCTTAAAGTCGTTTTTTGTGAGTCTTTAGAAGTTGGACCAAAATGCAGTGAAAGCTGCTGCCAAAGTGGAAAGGAAAGCCCCCCAAAACATTATGGTGTTTCTTCACTCATCTTATTCATGGATCCAGCACCATATAACTTCTGGTTTTTCCCCAAAATCAAACTGACCATGAAAGGTCTCAGGATATTGAGGCAGCCAGGACAACACAACTAAAGACATTCACAAAAAAGTGCTTCCAGAACTTCAGAAAGTAGCAAGAATAACAGCATTGTACCTGTGATAATTTTTTTTAAACTTAAACATGTATTTTACAATCATCCCCATAGTTAAATTTTGTTTTTTACTTTACTATTTTATTTTTATTTATGCTTCAAAGGTTATATTCTTTCATTTTTCTCATTCCTCTTTCCTTCATTTTTTTATTATTCCATTTTCAGCATATTAATTTCATATTTATATACCTCTACTATTTTCAAAAATTATCCTAGAAATAAAGACATGTGTTATTCTTAATTTATCAAGCATTATAATACTTCATAATTTAATCACTTCCCTATAAATGTAAAGAACTTAGAATATCTTATAATCCCCATTTGGTCACTTTTTAAAACATATCTAGCTTTTAGCTTTTTTTTTTTTTAATTAGAAAGTGGATCTCAATAACCCAGTCATTCATGAAAGGAAATGGAATTCTCGTTTGTTGTTTGGATAGGAATCCAACATGTTCAAAATGTTGCCTTGAAGTGAAATTAGAAGAAAAACAAGAAGAGAGTTAACCAGTCTGTAGAGAGACTCATGGACAATTTTCAAGAGTTTCAATAATTAGTCAACAACATGTCTTTGTTCAACACTGACAGGAGTAAAAGATAATGTATTATCACAATGGTGCTCCAGAAATTGCGAGATCATGTAATATTGTGAATGATCCTGTGACGGGAACAGTAACAACTTCACCAGTATATAAAATATTAAGAGCCTAAAACAGGACAATTTGAGGTGAACTGGAGAATAACCTATAGTCAGAAAAAATCCTATGAGGCAAAGGTTCTCAAAGTATATGCCCTGCCCCAGCAATATCTGCACCATTGGATCTTGTTAGAAATCACAAATTTTTGAATATCAATGAAGACTTACTGAATCTGAAATTCTAGGCATGAGATGCAATTGAGCTCTATTAGTGCTCCTGGAGAGAACTGCTAGTATAGAGAAAACGAATGCATTGTACTCTAAAGGGGGCCATTCTGTGAAGTTTATGTTCATATAAGAGTGCCTGCTGCGTGGTGGGAAGATCCCGGTGGTATAGTAAAGAGTGCCAGCCAATTGCTGTTCCCATTGCTTCCTGGGGGAATTCCTGAGCACCCAACAAATCCCTCACCACTTTTTTTTTTGAGGTTTCTCCTGGAGAAAACAGACCAGCAGTAAGAATAATTATTTGAGCAATGAATGTGGGTGAATGTCTTTCAAAACATCAGAACATAAGCATCTCTTGATAAAATTATTTGTGAGTGAGAGGCACTTCTCTTTTTATCTAACATTTGCAAAGCAAATCCTAGCCATATTGTGTAGACAGAGGTGATATCTTTACACACTATTATGGTTCTTGTTTTGTTAATTTTATATTTTGTTTTAAAAGTAGATGTCACTGAAGCTTTGTTATAATAGTTAGAAAGAACATATGTAATATCACAGGATCTGGAAATTATATTGTTATAGATATTATATATAAAAAATAAGTGACATTTTTCTAATTTGCTTTAAAAAGACAAATTTAGGGATATGAGCACTTCAGTTTAAACTAGAAAAATTTCAGTTATTTAAATTTTTTAAACGTTAGTATTACAAATCTAAGATATTGAAATCATCTCTAACATATGTGTTCAAAAAGTACTACAGAGTAGCAGGCTAATCTTCATAAAATGTCACCAGTTGCAATGATAAGGAAAAATAACTACAACAAATCTCCTATACAATCAAAAGATCTCTCATTTTCTGTGCAAGCGCAAGGACCCGGGTTCAATCCCTGATACAAAAAAAAAAAAAAGATCTCTCATTTTAAAAAGATTTTATGTTATTTAAACAATAATATTGATTAGAGCTCTATATGTTTCATGGCCATTCATCTTAGTATTTACAGAAAATAAGTATTTTAATGTTAGTAAAATAGTTATTATCACATCACTGCTATGATTTTCTTAATAAAAATTTCAATAAGTTTACAGGTAATACTTTAGAATATAAGACTTAGTGAGAATTCAGAATGCATCAATAAGTATAACACAACTATTATAATAATGCATGTTTATTAAGACTAAAAACATTTATGCCATGAAAAGACTAAAAAGTCAATAAATGCTTATTTAATAATTTCAGTAAATCTACTTCTGATAGGTAGCTTATTGTTTACAGTGTGCTTATTAATGTTTTCAAATATCAGCTTTTTTCTTTGTCTATCAGTCAACAACTTTTGGCAATGGTGCAATGATTATGAAGTTAACATAAAATAAGCTTTAAAATAGGTATATATGAATGAAATAAGTCTATATTTAAAAGACATTTTCAGTCTAATTCTGCACCTGCAATAAATGACCTGATTACTGGCACGTGAAATAAGTTTTTGTAGTGAATGAATGTGTGTAATTTATGTATTATAAATGCATTGAGAATTTATTATGATTAATATAAACTCACTAAAATGTTACACAACTCATGATAAATTTTTCTATTATTTATTTTGTCAACAATATTAATAAACTGGATTTCTAATGAATAATTTTCATATTAGAAAAGCTTCCTCACTTGTGAACAAATATCAAAACCAATGATTAAGTTGATATACATGTGTACAGATCATTACATAAATGGCCTTTTAAATTTCTTCTTAATGATATGATTATCTATTTAAGAAAATATGTATTTCAAATAGTACAATCAAACAAAATAATGTATGTAGACTGATGAAGCATAAAACAATGATTCTATGCTAAGCTCCATAGAAAAGCAATTTGAGACCAAGATGCAAATGTAAAGAAATTTCAAGTTGTCATTAAATGATCAATCATTCCAAATACTCCTTGTTATCAAATCTGATATTTGGCTTTTATCAAACCTTAGTCTTTCGCTGGTGAAATAGATATCAATAATTCTACTATTCCTAATGTGGATCACAATAATATGGGCTAATGTCAGTCTCTGAAAAAATGACCTGGGGTTATTAGCCACTGAATATTTAATGTAGATTTCCTTTTGTTATTGGCATTATTACCCAAATTTCATGCCAAATAATGTTCATATCTTAGTGATAAAATTATCAAGAGATGCATATTATAAGTAATGCTTATGACACCTAGCTTGCTTTACTCTTCCCTTGTGCTGTTTTTTCAGATCACAGTCATTTACATATTTAGGCACTTCATAAAAATCAAAGATTAAGAAAAGTGGTGACCTTGTTTTAGGCATTAAGAGGACTAATGAATCTTTGCTAAATAGGTGACACATATATTTGTGTTATTGCAACAGTATCAAAAGCAATGGTTGCATTATATAACCTTACAGGTTTTCTCTTAGGAAAATAAATCAAGTAACATTGTATTATGTAATCATCTAGGCATAAATCATACTTACTACACTATTGCCATTATTTGCAATAATTTATTCTATATTATTTTTACATTTTCTGCATATTATTTCTAATCCACAAAATGACATTTTGTAGCAAACATTAATGCCACATTACTGATAAAATTACTTAGGTTTATATTGACTAAGTACTTGTCTTTAAAATACTCACACATCCTCTCAGTATTAGAGATCAGGTTTTCACTTAAATGTCTCTCAGCTCAAAGCCTGTATGTATTTTATTATATCTATTCTCTCTCCTCTTTGCAACAATGCTTGAGTGTATTAAGTTCAGCAAACAAAACTCCAGACAGAACTAGTTGTTTACTTTTTAAATGAATAAAAGTGATTTCTTTTTCCCCTCAGCTCAGCTCTGATATGTGTGTTAGCAGTTCCATGTTTCAGAAATTCTTTCCTGCTTTTTCCTAGATATAACTCAGGCAGGTTATGATCAACACAATTGCCAAAACCGAGTAGGCTGAGTCCTATGAAGCAAAGATGCTATGTTAAAAGGTAGCTCCATTATATTTCAGGAAGTTCTGGAAAAAACTTCGGTTTCTGCTGAGAAAGATTAAATAAGACAGAGGATTAAATAAAACAGATTAAGAAATAAGAAATAAGAAAGATTGAATAAGACAAATAACAGAGGATTTAGATACTAAATCAAATAGTAGTACTTTGCTATTGTTATTACATGTTGGAAAGAAAATATCAAGATTTCTTTCAACCAAATGTATAGGCAAACACAAACACCAACACGCATAGACACTAGAGACCCATTTTTATAAGCAAAGTATACATTAAAAAAAGAACTAAACCTATAATCAACAAATTTAAAGCCATTGCAAATTGTATTCTTGGATTTCAAGGAATATGGAGCAAGAAACATAACTAGTTCTTACAAGTAATTTCAAGACTATAAATTTTGTCTTATAAAGATTGGAATGGATGATTGAGGGAATGAGAGTCAGTATTAAGGAGTTTTTTCAAGAATAAGAAGGGCAGGATATTGGTACTTAAAGATAGTGAGAACCCTTTTTTTTTAACTCCAAAATACAAATTGAGGGAGCAGAGCAGTGATGAAAAATTATAAACTACTCATTTCAGAATTATTGCAGTTTGTTAGATAACAAAATGTTACTAATTCAATATTGTATGAACCATAAACAGACTGGTTTCAATGTTTTGAACTGAGTACTGCTTCTGTACTTCTGCTTCCTACATAGACTAAATCTCTTGTACTTTCTCACTGAAGTTTCTTCTGTGTTGTGTTCTTATTTCCTGATCACATACCCTCCCTCATGCTGGGATATTGTCAGACAGTTCTTTGCTGGACCTGTCACCAGAAAGCTGGCACCAATCCACTCCCTAATAAGGCCCTTAGTTGATCTGGACACTGGAAGTTTAAAATATATACATTCAGTGAATCATGGTCCTTTACTGATAAAATAGTACTCTTTGTGTTATTAATATATGACATCACTTGGAAGAACAGCTTTCAGAAGTTCAGTCTGGTATCCTAAGCACTATTTTTTTTTTCTTATTTTTTCCCCATTCCTAGCCCTCCCTTCAACCCCTCCACCCTTCCCTATTTACAAAGACTTTATTTCCATTTTTTCCATTTCTCATCATTTTTTCCTTTCCCTTATTTCCTTTCCCCTGCCCCAACCACTACCCCTACCCCTTTGGACCTTTTCTTCCTATTTTACATTATTGATTGTTCATTCTAATAATTGGTACATTTCAGGTATACAATATCATGACATTCATCATTGGAAATTTGCACCTTTACATAGACTCTCTTGGTTCTTCTTTTTCACCCTTGCCCAGCCCTCCCTTCAACCCCTCCAGTCCTCCCTATTTACAAAGATTTTGTTCCTATTTTTCCATTTTCTCATATTAATCCCATTCCCTTCTATCCTTTCCGCTACCCCTCCCACTTCCTTCCCCTTTGCCCCTTTTCTTCCTATTTCACATTACCTATTATACATTTAGTCCTTATTTACACTTTCACTTTCTCACACTAGAGAAACTATTCGGTATTTACACATCTGTGTCCTATTTATTTCACTTAAGAGTATTGCCTCAATGGGCATCCACTTAGCTATAAATGTCTCTAATTTCTCATTTTTTATGGCTGAGTAGTACTCCATTTTATAAAAAAATCACATTTTCTTTATCCAGTCTCCAGTTGATGAGCATTTGAGCTGTTTCCAAGTTTTAGCTATTACAAACTGCGCTGCTATGAACATGGGTGCACATATATCACTGTGGTATGATTCTTTTAATTCTTTGGGGAAGATCCCCAACAGGGAATAGCGGGGTCAAAAGGAACTTCCAGTCTTAGTTCTTTGAGGTATCTCCATACTGATTTCCACAGTGCTTGCACCAGTCTACACTCCCACCAGCAGTGGAGCAGGGTTCCTCTTTCCCCACATCCCCACCAGCATTTGTTATTGGTTGATTTCATGATAGCAGCCATTCTTTCTGGAGTGAAATGGAATCTCAGCGTTATTTTCATTTGCATCTCTCGAATGACCAGTGATGTTGAACATTTTTTCATGTATTTATTTGATATTTCTACTTCTTTGTCTGAGAAATGTCTGTTCATTTCAGATGCCCATTTTTGGATTGGGTCTTTAAATTTGGGAGATCTGATCTTTTTAAGTTCTTTATAGATTTGAGATAGTAGACCTTTGTCTGAGGAACAGCAGGTGAAGAATTTTTCCCACATTGTGGGTTGTCTCTTCACACTGCTGGTGGTTTCTCTTGCTGTGCAGAAGCCTTTTAAGAAGAAGAGATCCCACTTGTTGATTGTTTGTGCTAGATCATGGGCAACTGAGGTTTTTTCATAAAATCTTTTCCTACACCAATGTCTTCGAGGGTTCTACCTAACCTCTGTTCCAACTGGTTCAGAGTTTCTATTTTAATATTTAGATCTTTAATCCATTTTGATTTTAGTTTAGTGCATGGTGAGAGATATAGGTCTAGTTTTAATCTTTGGCAAGTTGAAGCCCAATTTGTCCAGCACCATTTATTAAAGAGGGTGTCTTTCCTCCAGTGAGGGTGTTTGGCTCCTATGTCGAAGATGAGATGGCTGAGTGTGTCTGGCATTGTTTCTGCATCTTCTAATCTGTTCCACTGGTCCTCAGGTCTGTTTTTTTGACAGTACCATGCTGGTTTTATCACAGTAGCTTTGTAGTATAGTTGAAGGTTGGGGATTGTGATACCCACTGCCATGTCTCTGTTACCTAGAATTGCTTTTGCTATTCTGGGTCTCTTCTTGTTCCAAATGAATTTTTGGATTGTTT
Source organism: Heterocephalus glaber (assembly GCF_053883595.1). Classification (NCBI taxonomy): domain Eukaryota; kingdom Metazoa; phylum Chordata; class Mammalia; order Rodentia; family Bathyergidae; genus Heterocephalus; species Heterocephalus glaber. The sequence goes on along the minus strand of NW_028258344.1, from coordinate 30,705,240 downwards.
TCTTCAGGTCTATGAAGTATGCTGCTGGGATCTCAATTGGAATTGCATTAAATCTATATAGCAGTTTTGGAAGTATGGCCATTTTCACTATATTAATCATTCCTTCCCAGGAGCAGGGGATGTCTGTCCATTTTCTGATATCTTCAATCTCTCTTTTCAGAATGCCATAGTTTTCAGAGAAGAGGTCTTTGATTTCTTTCATTAGGATGATTCCTAGGTATTTCAGTTTTTTGGATGCTATTGTGAAAGGAATTATTTTCCCTATTTCTCTCTCAGTGAGTCCGTCATTCGTGTAGAGGAAAGCTATTAATTTTTGTGTGTTGACCTTGTAACCATCTACTTGACTGAATTTGGTTATTAAGTCCAGAAGACTTTTGGTGGAGTTCTTGGGGTCTTCTATATAGAGTATCATGTCATCTGCAAATAATGACAATTTGACTTCTTCATTACCTATCTTTATTCCTTTTATTTCTTTCTCTTGTCTAATTGCTGTGGCTAATGTTTTCAGAACTATATTGAACAAGAGTGGTGATAGTGGACATCCTTGTCTTGTTCCTGATTTTAGTGTGAAGGATTTGAGTTTTTGACCATTTAGTATGATATTGGCTGTTGGTTTTTCATAGCTGGCTTCTATCAGTTTGAGGTAGAGACCATCTATGTCAATTTTTTGTAGGGTTTTTATCATAAATGCATTTTGGATTTTGTCAAATGCTTTTTCTGCATCTATGGAGATAATCATATGTTTTTTGTCCTTGGGTCTATTGATATAGTGTATTACATTGATTGATTTTTGTATATTGAACCATCCCTGCATCCCTGGGATGAATCCCACTTGATCAGGGTGTATGATCTTCTTGATGATCTTCTGCATTCTGTTTGCCAGTATCTTATTGAGGATTTTTGCATCTATGTTCATTATTGAGATTGGTCTATAGTTCTCTTTTTCAGTTGGGTCTTTCTCTGCTTTGGGTATCAAGGTGATGCTTGCTTCCAGGAAGGAATTTGGGAATATTGCTTCTCTTTCTATTTCATTGAAGAGTTTAAACAGTAGTGGCAGCAGTTCCTCTCTAAATGTCTTGTAGAATTCAGCAGTGAAGCCATCAGGGCCCGGGCTTTTCTTAGTTGATAAGTTTTTGATTACATTTTCAATTTCATTGGTTGATATTGGGTTGTTCAGAATTTTGAGGTCTGCTTCGTTCAACTTTGGTAATTCATATGTGTCTAGGAATCTGTCCATTTCTTCTGTGTTGTCCATCGTATTGGCGTATAGGTTCTGGAAGTAGGTATTGATGATCCTCTGGATTTCTGCTGGGTCTGTTGTCATTTCACCCTTTTCATTCCTAATTGCATGGATGTGAGCCTTTTCTTTCCTTTTTCTGACAAGGTTAGCTAAAGGTTTGTCAATTTTGTTGATTCTTTTGAAGAACCAACTCTTGGCTTCATTGATTTTTTGTATCATTCTCTTAGTCTCCATTGCATTGATTGCTCCTCTGATCTTTAGAATTTCCTCCCTTGTATGAGCTTTGGGGTTGTCCTGCTCTTCTTTTTCTAGAAGCTTGAGGTTCAGCATCAGATTGTTTAATTGGGCTCATTCTGTTTTCCTAATATGCATATTCACTGTTATGAATTTCCCTCGTAAGACTGCTTTCATTGTGTCCCATAGATTCTGATATGTTGTCATTGTCATTTAATTGAAGGAACTGTCTGATTTCTTCTTTAATTTCCTCTGTGACCCATTGGTTATTCAGAAGTGTGTTGTTCAATTTCCACATGCTTATGAAATTTTTTGAGTTTCTTTTGCTAAGAATTTCCAATTTCATCGCACTATGCTCTGATAATATACAGGGGATAACTTCAATTCTTTGCACTTACTTAAACATGTTCTATGTGTGAGTATGTGGTCTATTTTTGAGAATATCCCATGTGCAGCTGAGAAGAATGTGTATTCTGATTTTGTGGGGTGGAAGACTCTGTAAACATCTGTTAAGTTCATTTGTTCAAGAGTTCAATTGAGTTCTAGTATTTCATTACTTATTTTTAGTCTAGTTGATCTATCTATTTGTGACAGTGGGGTGTTGAGATCCTCCACTACAACTGTATTAGTGCATATATGACTTTTCATGTCTGTTAGTATTTGTTTTATATAGTTGGGTGCAGTAGTGTTTGGTGCATAGATATTTAGGATTGTCATCTCTTCCTCTTGGATTGTTCCCTTTACAAGGATGTAGTGTCCTTCTTCATCTCTCTTAATCAGTGTTGGTTTTAAATCTACTTGATCTGCAAAGAGGATAGCTACTCCTGATTTTGTGGGGGTTCCTGTCGCATGCAGTATTATTTTCCACCCTTTAACTTTCAGTCTATGAGTTTCCTTTTGAATTAAGTGTGTTTCTTGTATGCAGCATATTGTTGGATTTTGCTTCTTGACCCGTTCTGCCAGTCTATTTCTTTTCATTGGTGAATTGAGACCATTAACGTTGATGGTTATAACTGAAACATATTGACTTGTCGTTGCCATGAGTTTTTCTTTTTGTTGGGTTCTCCCCCTTTACATTTAATTTCTTGTCATGCCAGATGGGTTCATTCTGCTTTCCTTCCTGGGGTAGTGATCCTCAATGTCTGTTCCTAGGATATTGTGTAAAATTCTTTGGAGTGCTGGTTTGGTAGTCACAAAGTTCCTAAGGTGCTCTTTGTCATGAAAGTATCTTATTTCTCCATCCATTTTGAAAGATAGTTTTGCAGGGTACATCAATTTGGGTTGGAGGCTGTTTTCTTTTAGGGCTTGGAATATGTCACTCCAAGCTCTTCTTGCCTTGATGGTTTGTGTTGAGAAGTCTGCTGTGATTCTGATGGGCTTTCCTTTGTATGTGATTTGTTTCTTTCCTCTGACTGCTTGGAGAACTTTGTTTTTCTGTTGTGTTTCTGGAATCTTAACAATTATATGCCTATGTGTAGATTTTTTTTGATCAAGGCTATTTGGAGTCCTATATGCCTCACTTATCTGTATGTCAAGCTCTTTTCCCCTGCTTGGGAAGTTTTCTGCCATTATTTCTGTGAAGAGATTTTTTATGTCATCTCCACTCTCTCCTGTTTCTTCATTGAGCCCAATCAGTCTTATGTTATTCTCCATTGCATCACCTAGCAGCTGCTGGATTGATTTCTCATGTTCCCTTATAATTTTGAAGCAACTTTTCTTTTCCTGCTCACTAGTTGCAATCTTATCTTCTGTATCTGATATTCTGTCCTCACACTGGCTCATTCTGCTGTGTAGACTTTCAGTGGAGTTTTTCATGTCCTGCAAATCTATTTGCATCTGTTTTATGGATTCCATTTGTTTCTTATGTTGGGATTCCATCATGTTCCTGAGCTCCTCTCTAGATTTATTAATCATGTCTTGCACTAGGGGCACAATTTCTCCTGTTATCTGAGAAATTATTTGTGATTTCATTTTTTCCAGATCCCCTTTTGTTGCCAGTTCAGTGGGTCCAGGTGGTTGAATATCAGAGTGTTCCATCTCATTTTCCTTTGGGGTTGCTCTAGGTGATCTGCAAGTCTGGTTTTGAGACTTATTTATGTGTTTTCTCATTTTTACTGGGGTGGGGGGCTGTTAGTACCTGCATGGATTACCTCCTCTGAGCTGGGAGAGATGGGTCAGGGGCCGGGAGCAGTGGTAGGGATCGTGACCCAAAAGCCCTTTCCTTTGGGCTGGGAGCAGCAGGAGGGATGGTGGCTGGGAAGCCCCTTCCTCTGGACCAGGAGCAGTGGGACAATGGCTCAGAAGCCCCTACCTCTGGGCTGGGAACAGTGGGACTCAGTACCTTGGTCTGGTGGTCTGGTGTCCTCTGTGTCTTTGTAGTGTGGAATCAGGTGGCTGCCTGTCTGCAGTGGGGTGATTCGGTGTCTTCCGCATGACTCAGGACCTCAGTAGGGCTTGCACAGACCTGCCTGTCTGCAGCAGGCTGATTTGGCGTGTTCTGTGCGACTCAGGACCTAGATAGGGCATGGGCAGACCTGCCTGTCTGCAGCGGGGTGATTCAGCATCTTCCGCGCGACTCAGGACCTCCCTAAGTACGATCGACACCAAATTTTTCCTTAGGTGAAACACATCCAGGAATCCAAGAAGAGTTAATATATAAATCATTTTTGTTGCGGCGTATAAGAAACATAGCTGAAAATTATGGTCAGCTTTTTCACTGTGTTTACTTTAATAAACTTCACCTCTAGCTCTCAATGGTATTGCAAATCATAGCAAAGATAATACCAATGATAATCATATTTTTTAAAATTTCCCTTTAGTGAATGCTTACTTTGTGTCAGAGTAAGAATGCACTTTGTATACGTGGGAAAAACCAGTCTGAAATACTACAGCAGCATTCCATAAACCTCAAAGAAAACTCAAGTATATCCATGTCAAAAACTGTTTCATTTCTTCTACGATTATAATGGATGAACAGTATAGGGATATAGTAGTAAGTAAAAACCCAGTAAAGGATAACTTAAACTGGAGTGATTCAGTGAGCTTAAGCAACAAATAGAGACAGCTAGTCTCTCCATTGGCTATATTCCTCTCCTCTGCTATATACAAGTGACATATATTTCAGGACAATGCTCATGCCATTTACTGAAGAATTTGGTGGCTTACCTTGAAAGAGATTAAAGTAATCACTTGTGCAGAGAAGGAGTCCAGACCAATCTCATGTCTGCCACCAGAAACCTTTAATGATGTACCTTATACTATATTTTTGAAGGGCACATTAACAAAACAACAGAGTGATCTTTTAAAAATTAAATCAATGTACTTTCATTTTTTATTTTTAATATTTTTATGAACCATATTAGTGCTTCTGATATTATCTTAGAATCTATATGTGGCAACCTGAAAAGCCATTTAATAAGAAAGCAAAAAATTCAACTCAGTACGTTAATTTGAATTTTCTCTTAGTAAATTTCATACAGAAATGAATACTTATTCCTTTGAGAGACAAAATGCAATCATACTATATAAGTATTAATTTAACATATGTATGTGTGCATGTATAGTAATAGCTCCATTTTTCAGTATTTATTGTCTGGACTACTTTGAATTAATGCAATAGGCCCCATTGAATGGTGTTGCTTCCATCTTGTCTTCCTCACTCATTTTCATCCTTTGTTCTATTCCATAGGTATCTGAATACCAGTCTTTCCATGTCACTACATTAAAATATTTTAGTGGTGCTGTATTTCCAACTGGATAATTAGTAACTCCTTAATATAGAACACTAAATCCTCTGTGATTTAAACCTTATGAACATTTCTTGTTTTATGCCTCATAATACAATCTGTATCAGAGACTACCAGACAGAATACAAGACAGAAAACAATGAACATACTCAATACTTCCACACTCTTTGATGATATTTTGCCTCTGTGCCTGTGCTCAAAGGAGGTCCTTATGTACGTCTGTTACTTTCAGCTCTTGTTGAAAAAAAACGTAACTCAAATTTTCTTAAATGTATGAAATTAATTGGTTCATATTAATCGAAAGAGTATATGGTTTTCAATGTTGGTTAATGAATGTTCCCCAAAAACTTACAATCAGTCAGTATTAGGTCACATGCCCTTTCCTAAGCCAATTTTTAACAAGAAACATAGGGTCCTTAGAGCTAACCACTAGGTGATATGAGTATTCTTTAATATAGAAAGGCAAAACTGATGTTAACAACTCAGTTTTAATGCATGAATTCCTTCTCATCTGTAAACTTTAAAAATGTCCATTCTTCAATAAAATTATTTACTGCCTACCACAAAGAAGACAAGTTCAGTCACTATATCTTTAAGCTTTAAGGCCAAATAGATACTGTTTGAACATCTCTGTCAAATTTAGAGGCAAACTGTCACAGATCAACCATCTCTGGCTGGTGTATACATTGTTGGTTAAAAAATAGATCAACAATAATAATAAATAACATCCAAAATAGGCAAAAATTTAAAAAAAGAAAAACAATGCATTGGGATTGCATTGGGATCAGAGGCATGGTGGCAAGTTTCTCCCTTGGCACTGAAGATGATTCCTGGATCACCCAACAAGGCAGTCTAAGTTTCTGGCATCTAAGATGAGCCAATGATTTGCTTTCCTCTGTGGCTACATCTGGCATGGGCACCATGAAGGTTTCCAACTCTGAAGGGATCAACCTGTTAGCAGCTTTTGCCATCTTTTCATTTTATTGTAAATTTAGGGAACAGGTAACTGCCTTGGAAGTTAAAAAACCCAAGCTCTTGACTGTGATATTTATATGTATTTTAATGCAGTTACCTAAAAAACCTCAAGAGATTAACCATGTATTTACTTTGTGTTTACTTGCTTGGACATAAATCAAATCCAAAGATCATCTATGAGTAGATTTTGACTGTGAGAATTTCTGTTGTGTCACAGCAAGGCTTTGTGCAGTCTCCACCCTCCAGTTCACAAATTAATGACTTTAGACTAAAATAAATCAAAACTTGAAATATGATTTTGTCCTCTAGGCTACATTCCAGAAACCTCTTCAAGGAGATTGTTCCTCAATCATCACTTGAGGGACTTAAAGAAAAAAGAACACTCAAACCATTTTTAGACAAATTAATTAAAAAAATAATTTTAGGGAATGGAAACAAAGCATCATTACTTTTTTTAAAGTTATATGCAGCCAAAGTTGCAAGCACTGTTTTAACTATTCTTACTTGCAAGAAGGTTAACGCTGCAAATTTCTTTTACTTAATCTCATCTTCTAAGAAATCTACTTCTATACTTTTGAACACCAGATCTTAAATTTATATATGTTTTCCATAATGCAAATAATCAAATTATCAGTCTTTTATTAAAGTTGTGTATGAATGACAGGGAGAGAAATTATCCATTATAAAACTATCTTCTATGTATTTGTTGTATTCTGAGAGGCCTAATCTCTTCACAAAAATATATTTTTTTTTCCTTCACAAAAATCTTAATGCTGGTTGTAAGAATTAGTCAACACACTGGAGCATTCTGATAAATTTCTAAGAAGTCCCATGAGATATTCCCTTTGAACGTGTGGCAAGTTATGCTTTAAACAAATATTGAGAATTTTTGTTGTTGATTCCTTCAGCAATTCAATCCTACATATAAGGGTATATCAATTCTAGAAATTTAGTCCTTGAACAAAATCCTTCAATGATGTTGTGAGTTACAAACCAGAAAAATTAAATCTGGCTGACAAGCAGAAAGGATAGTAGTGTTTGAGTAATTGGTAGTGCACAAAATCTAAGAGAATTCTCAAGAATTACTTTCAAGTAGGAATAACGGGACATGAGGTACAACCAGAATCTTGCGACTAGAACATTTTAGGTGATATTGTTCCTTGACCAATGATTACTGATCTGTGAAGTGAGAGACACATGTTTTGGTGCTCCATTTCCGGTTTCTTCTTCCAATGTATTGATTATGCCTGTTAATGGTTTGTGTTTTTTTTGGTTTTTGGTTTTTTTCTTGTTGTTGCTTTTGTCTATTTGGTACCGGGGATTGAACTTGGGACCTTGCGCTTGTGAGGCAGGTGGCGGAACCACTGAGCTAAATCCCAGGCCCTTTAATGGTTTTTTTGGACATCATTACTCTCCTCCTTTGAAAAATGTATCTGGAAAAGGTTTAATGTGAATAATTTCAGTAGTGGATCTGAGTACTATGTTTGGAAGAGGTTTGGGCTTAGACTGTTCCAAGTGTGAATTATTAATATGACACCTATTTCTATTTTATGGAACTTTTCATACAAGAGACTTTAGTGTAGTTTCATAAATTATCCAAGATAATGCAGAATGTATATATTGGCCCAGTATTTGAAACTTGGAAGTCTCCAAAGCCAAAATAATATTGCTTTTTCCCAGATATATATATGTCCAATTAAATGATTTCCTCACAAAATTTACAAATGAAGAGGTGGGAGGCATTGGTAGGAACAGGGAAAGAAATTAGAAGGTGTCCAGGTGACACCTGGACATAAAAGATTCCCATTTCATACAAGGGTAGTACCCAAGGTTAAGCCTGCCCATGGCTGAACATCCCCAAGACTAGCATAAAGGTCCAGCTGCTTTTAAATCCTAGCTTCTTAAGTTTCATATTTCATACTTATTTGTAAAAGATAAAATCAGAAATAACCAAAACAATCATTGCCTATTAAATCAACTCACATTAATCTAGTAGATAATTAAAATTAAGACATAAAAAGAAAACAGAAATGTAGTTTTCCATTGGAATGGAATAAATACGTGGAAACAAATAGATTTATTTTTGTATATTTAAAATCTGAGGGGGGAGTTCTTTACTTCAATAAAAGAATTAGGTGTTGAAAAATAGTAACCTACTTGACAAGTGAAAAAAAAAATCCAACTAAGGGACTATGTTTTTTTCACAAGAGAATAATGGGTCTGAATATTGTAAACAGTAAAATTTGTATGTTAGTTTTAGATTTACTGCTTTTCCTAGTCTGAAAACAATAATAACAGCAGAGTTAAAGCCCAATAAGTTATAGGGGAAACTTTTAAGAAAAGCATATAGAACCCTTAGGCAAAATACGTTTACTGCCTAATGTGCTAAGCATGGTGACATGGTAAATTTAAACTTCAAAAACAGAAGAATTATGTCCAACACAAAGTCCTCTCTGGGACAAGGGGTGCTGAAAGGCATACTCAGAATACAAGAAAAGGAAGATGGATCAGTTTCTTTAAAAAGATGGAATATGTAAAACAATCTATGTTTTTATGAAAATGTATGCAAGTGAGAATGAAAACATGTTGATGAGCTTTTGGAAAAACTGAGAAGCATCAGATTATATATTTAAATGCAGGTTAACTACAGACTACTTAAATGGGTTCGCAAAGAAATGTGCATTGCATTTTTTTTTTCTTTTTCTGGTACCAGGGATCAAACTCAGGTCCTTGCACTTGCAAGGCAGGCAGCATAACCATTGAGCTAAATCCCCAGCCCCTACCTTTTTCATATAGAGCAACAAACTGGTCCACTAATAGGCATGTGTAAAAGTATGTATCCTCTGCTTTCTTTGCAGGTCATTTCCTCTGATAAAGAGGGCCCATATGTGAATATGTAGGTGGCTCCAAAAATGAGAAAAATAGTTTAATTACTAGTTTACCAAACGTTTAGATGTCTCCAGAAAATAGATACATAGAAAAATATGAAAACACTTCAAATCCATGAACATAATAAGAGAATACATGAAGAAAGTTAAGTGCCTACAACAGATATAATACAGGCCATAATGTAAATATGCTGACATCTAAAACCTTAGAGAAAATTTACGATTATAGCTTAGTTATCACTTTGTGATGGTTGAAGAATTGAAGGCATAGGCACAATTGTTTATATGTGATAATTTTGTTACAATAAAAGGAAAGCCATTTATATAAATTCTAAATATTGTGGATTGAAAACTATATGTTACTATACCTCCAGCACTACCCAAAAAAGATATAAAGCCTATCTGCTGTCAAGACCTGCGTGAAAAAAGTTGTGTTTCTTTAATATGTTCAAATACTTAGGCTATATGTGCTTAGATATGATCTCTTGGTCTAATTTCAGCCTTAGTGAAAATGATATCTTAGCTTTATGATTATTACTGCCCTATTAGTGGATTGGATCAAGATGCAGCTGAAACACACTACTAAAAAAGGGGTAATACTAAACAAGTTACACAAATATTTCTAGTCATAAAATGCAATTTGCTCCTCCTACTAGTATAAATATTATTAACATTACTTGTTCAATTCTGTAGTAAACTAACTTTGTGGTTCTGGGAGAAATAATACGAACAAAGATAAAAGAATTTATGGAAAATGAAAAAAATGAAAGACAGGTAAGGCCCTAACAGATACAAGCTGTGCTATAACTAAGAAAGATATCAAGCAATCAAAAGTCCAGAAACAGGCCAAAAATAAACTTTAAAATGGTGTGTCTAAAACTAGTGATGAAATAATAGATTTTAAAAATACAAAATATTTGGAAAGAATAGCATGCTTATTGAGGTAGGAGTGACCCCTGAATTACCTGCAGAGAAATATGAAATAATTTATGCCAGATAATTTAAACTACTTTAAAATCAATTAAATCATAGCGTTTCATGAAAACAATGAAGAAGCTTTAAAAGAGGTAGAAGGGAGCTAGCTCTAAATAATTTTTTAAAAGGAAGAATTTAAAAAACATTACAAAAGTGACAATGGATGTATACAATACTATTGCTAATCTACTAAAATTCACATGAACAGATGAAAAAGGGACAAATAGTCTAATGAAAATGAGTAGACAAAAGTTACAGTGATATAATAGTCAGGTATCACATTGTTGGGATAAAATATCTGACACTTGCAACTTAAAAGGGGAGAAGTTTATTTTGGCTATTTCGCAGGTTTCAGTCCATGGCTGACTGGGTCTGAAGCAGATACAGTATGGATGAAGAGTACGGGGGAACAGAGCTGCTCATTTTATGGCAGCCAGAAAGCAAAGTAGGAGAAAAACACATCAAGAGATTTTCCTCCAAAAATGTACAGCCAGGTCCTCACCCCTTCCAGCTGGGCACAACCGTCTAAGCATATTAGGCTCTGATCATTAGTGAATATAGTGCCAAAATGATTAAATCACCTGTCCAGGAGTCTTTTAGCCCAGTCAAGTTATCAATTAAGATTAACTGGCACAAACAAGTAACAGCCAAAATAGTAATGAAGACCTTAAATAAATATATAAAAGATATTCTATAGTGTTAATAACTAAAGGCAGGTAAATTAAAATTAAGTAGAGCTGGTACTCATTATCACCCCAAAAATATTTGGAGTTGATGACTTTAAAATGTAGTAAGAAACATAAGTATACTTTCTACTATGAAAATATAACAAAAGATAAATGTCTAATGCATTGTGAAAAAATTCGACATGGAATATCAATGAATAAAAGAAATATTTCAGGTAAAAAAGAAATGTACCAAATAATTTAAGAAAAATTCTATGACATTTGAGGAAAAGCTAACTGATATGACACAGAGATTGTCATATCAGGTTATAGATGCAAAATAACTGAAATAACTGAAGAAGGTCTCTTTAGCTCATATGCACAATGGTCCTATGGAAGGAATGAGATAGGGGAAAATGCACCTAAGAGTAAGCTTCAAATATTTCCTTTTCTAAAAACCTTCCTTTATTAGACAGTGGTCTCTTTATCTGCACCCCATAAACCTCTATGAACTTCTAAGATGCATGGAAAATACAGTGTTTGCATGCCTTTGACTGTTCCGACTCTCATTTTGAGTTCAAAAAGATCACCATCTTTCTTGAAATTCTCAGAGGGCTTTAAATAATATATACACAATTGTTTAACACCACTGCTTCAGTTAAAATAATTATCCTCCTCCTATGCTCACAATATTTTGGGAAAACTTTTGTTAACAGGATTTTTCACATTACTTGATATTAATTAAGAAATCAATAAATGTTAAAAGAAGGAAAATGTCTATATGTTTTATTACATCTGATACATATTATTAAATATAACATATTTTTAAAGAAATTGTCTCGTTCTCTCTTTTGTAGAACCCAGAGCTACATTCCTGCGTGTTGGCACAAAAACAACAAAGACAAAACCGACCATGCTGGTATCATGACATACAAGCAATTATGCATACAATAAGCATACACGCAACTATGTATCTGATTAATACTTCAATTTTATTCACCTGTGATTATGCATGATCATTTTAATTATTTTTCTGAAAGGACCCTATGGTTATGCTCACCAAACAAAAGAGATATTTAATTATTTTATTATATTATGTGTGAGAAAAGATTAAGCAAACGCACTTATGAGGTATTGATCTATGTTTAACCCACAAAGTAGGGATAAAGTGATAAAACATTGTTCAACCTTGAATCAACTCGTTAATTCTGTGGTTTAGTAACTTTACTTAAGAAAAATATAATGTCTTACTTTGCTTGCTTTATATTAGTAGAAATGAAAATACTAAAGGTATTTCTTTATTTAAAGTAAAATTAGTAGGGCCAGGGATTTAGCTCAGTGGTTCCATCGCTTGCCTTGCAAGCACAAGGACCTGAGTTCGATCCCTGGTACCAATAAATAAATAAATAAATAAAAATTTACAGTAAAATTAGTGTAATATATCCATTTTTTAAGTGCCAGCAGAGAAAGAGGCATAATATTTTTAAAACTTAATATGGCTGAATTAAATGGTAAGTTTAATTACTTGAAACATACACCAAATGTTTCCATTAAAAATAAACTATTTTTCCTATTTGTGTATAAATGATTTTCTTCTAACCAGAAAAGTAAAATAGGTATTTTTAAATCTCAACCTCTTTGAAAACAAAGCACAGATGCCATCTGAGAAGAATAACAGATTTTTATCACTGTCACATTGAACACATAGATAAAAGCAATTAAAACCTTCCTTGTGCTAGCTTTTGTTACTACTCATTCTTGTGTGTGTGTGTGTGTGTCTGTCTGTCTGTGTTTGCATATATGAAAGAAATGGAACTAGAAAAAGTAAAGAGGACAACGTAACTGGTCACTACCCCACAAGAAAAATGTAGGAAAGTGGCAGAATATGGTTCATCTCTAGGATTCAATTTTCTGAACTTATAGTCATTGTACATCTAAGTGCTGTGTCAAATTATCTTATCCTACATCTTTTTTCTACCCTATTCCATTGACCTTCCCTCATTTAATCAGTGATTTTGATAAGACCAATTATGTGACATAAAGCAGTGCACTGTTACAAATCTTGATTTGTTTTACTCAACCATGTTGCAATTCTTTAAGGTAACTCTGATTTTAAATGGTTCCCACTATAATAGCAGGCTCATAAAATACTCAGTATAAATGATTGCTACATTCACTCAATAGAAGACAAAATATATTTTTTAATTAGGTCCACAAAAATAAACATGTAACTTATAAATTGGTATTATTATGATTTTCAATTAATCTAGAATTCACTCTTTTCCATTCAGACTGGTCATTTAATCAACTAAATTTACTGCCTGTTAGGCTTGATGAATGTCAGCTTTCTGGTAGTAACTTTTACTCACAATTTCTAAATAGTTAATGAGTAATTTGGCCTTTTCACTTACCTTTACATTTTCTTACCTCCAGTTTTGGTTATATGTCTCTCTCCTATCAATCTGTCCAAATTTACTGTCTCCTGAGGCACAAAAAGCTCATACTTATTTCATATGCACTTCTGACGGTGCCCATCCTCAAGGTGATTTTCTCTCCCTCCAACACAGCATAACTCCTGATTTCTACCACTCACTTAGTGTTCACCTTTCAATATTTTATATCATATATTGATCCCTGCTTACTTCTAAACTCTCTTATCATTTGGCATTTGGTTTTACCTAGACTTTTTGAAGATGAACTATTTCTCTGTGAACCCTAAATTCTCTTTGGAAAAGAAACAATGCTTAATAATTCTTTGAAATTTTCAAATCCTAATTTTGGTTATAAAGTGGATGCTTTGTACAAGTTTGAAATCAGGTTGATCAAACAATGACTAATAAACATTCAGTGTACACATCTACTTTTCCAATCTCCATCTCTCTTACTCTAGGAATAAATTTAATTGACTTGGTCTCACGGTTTCTATTTGACAGACAAATGGACTCTTTCTGGAGGTAGAATCTTACTGAAAGAGTTAAAAAAAAGTTGTCTAGTCACTATCTGAATCAGCCACATTCCCAGTTGTTATCTACATTTTTAATTTTCCAGCACAGCAACTATAGATAGTTATCTCATTATTATTTTAATTTTCATTTTCCAAATAACTAGTCATGATGAGCATCTTTTCCTGATTTGGTCAGACATTTGCATATCTTCTTTGGAGAAATGCTTATGCATCTCCTTCACTCATTTTTAAAGAAGTTAATATTCCAATTCCTGAGAGCATTATGTAAAGCATAAAAGTTTTATGAAGACAAATGTATCTCTTTTCTCTTCTCTCTCTTTCTGTCCCTCCCTCCCTCCTTCCCTCCCCTGCTTTGTTTGTAAGTCACAAATATTTACCATTCTATTTTCTTCTTCTATGAGTTTAATTGTTTTAGCTCTTAAATGGTCTATGATCCCTTATTACCCATTTTGAGTTATTTTACGTATAGTGTGAAGTAGGGATACAACTTCACATATCCATGTGTAGAAATCTAATCATCCCAGTATAATTCACTGAAAAACTAATCTTTCCCCATTGAATTATTATACCATCTATCAAAAATCAATTGACCATATATAAAAGGGCTTATTTCTAGACTCTCCAACCTGATCCATTTATATATTTCTATACTTATTTCAACACTGCATAGTTTTCTAAGTTTTGAAATTAGAAAGTGTGTGTGCTCACTATCTTTTGTGAACTTCATGTGCTTCCACAGAAATCCTATAATTAACATGCCATTTATTGCAAAAGAATCAGGGTGGGACTTTGATAGAAATAGCATTGAATCTATAGGTAAGTTTGAGAAATTTATTATCATCTTTTACATGAAATTTTAGTACCCTCCCAACTGATCTCACTTCATCTCACTCCAATCTTTGCATCCCAAATCTCCATATGGAACTCAAGCGAAAATTTAAATCACAGCGTATTAGTCCTCTGCTGACAAAGCTCCAGTGTCTGTCTCACCCAGAACAAAATCTAAGGTCTTTACCAAGGCTTTATCATCCTACATATACATTTCTCCTCTTGCTACTCTGACTTCATCTCCTATAATCCCTCCCTCAGTTCATTCACGGAACTACACTGAACTTGTCATTCATTAGTCTTGCACCATCTCAGATACTTTATGCTCCCTGACTTCCTTTAATCTCAAGTACAGTCACATTATTTGGGGGATCTTCATGCTGCCTTAATCTAAAATAGCATCTCCCCATTTATCTCTATCTTCCTATCTGGTTTGTTTTTCTTCAGAGTCCTTAACTCTGCATGTCATATACTATTTTGGTATCTATCTCCCCTAAATATAATGTAAATTTCATGAAAGTGAGGGGTTTTTTCCACTGTTTTATTCTGATTGCTTAAGAAAGAGCCTGCCACACCGGAGGTTTTCAGTAAATATCTGTTGAAAGATAGTTAGTATGTTTTTAAAAGATCTAGTGTGTATAGATGACACATCCAGACTTAGCAGGATTCCATTAGATAATAGAATATGTAAATAATACATAAATAAAGTACTCTTCTCTTATTTTCAATAATATATACCATTCACGCCAAATATCCACTTTAAAGGCCATGCGAAAAAATTTGGAAACAGACTAAATTAGCCTGATGATTATTTTTAAATCCGGTTTTTAACAAGTCAAAATAGTAAGGTCAAATAATTATTACTAGTCCTGGCAAGCAATAAAATTTATATAACCATGTTTAAAATCAGAAAATCACTAATATTTTATTAATAAGATTACAGACTACAAAGCCAAAGGATATTTCTTCAAATTCTATTTTTAGCCCTACAAGATTTGGAATGTGCCTCTGGATAAGTCATTTATCTTTTCTAACCTTAGCTTGTGTTTCCATAAAACAAAGCTAATACACTTTCCTGCCACTTGCAGTTTCTCATGCATTTGGCAATGTTGAGAAAGGTGACATGATGCTAAACATGGGTTAATACTGCACTTTAGAATTGCCATTCCAAAGAAAGAAAACAATTCCTGCAGTACAAAGCCTTCAATATAAGTAGAGAGAAATATAATAAGGTTCCTTGAATGAAAAATAACAGAACTATAACCTGGTGGGAAGAATAGTAATGGAGGTGAGGATTGGAAGCAAAATAGGCCCCCATGTGAATGTTTACTCTATCTGAGCATAAGAGTAAAAGAAAAACTAAGATGCATGGAATCTTGGTTCTTTAACTCTTAAAGAATATTTTTAGAGTAGTTAATATAGTGCCAGACATATGGTAGTTATTGAATAAAAGTCTGTTTTTCCCCCCTTGCTAAGGACTATCAAATGTACATCATACCAGGAACAAGATCATGGGTCCAAAGAAAATAATAGCTGAAACACCTAGCACTGTGTGAGCCAAGTATGAAAACTTCGAAAATGAGCTGTTAAAGTATGCATTACCATGTTTAAATTAGCTAATATTCTTCAGAACATAATCACATCAAGAAAATGAATACTCGGTTATAAATGTGAATATTTAAGAAAAGATTAGAAATGAAATTTTTGAAGGTCCTATATTTAAATATCCAGTCTTTTAAATATTTTTCAAAAGTTTAACTCCTAGCAGCCCATGTGCTCCTCAGTCCAAGCCCTGACAGAAGAAGATGACAACCTACATGTCACCTTTTGGCACATGCTTATTCAAAAATTTACACATGACCATTTTTATTTTTGGTTACATTTCTGATTTTATATATATAATATATATATTATATATATGTGTACCTATATTTGATTTGATGAACTATATTTTGGAAATACCATATATACATATATACAAACAAAAACAACTATATTTCATCATCTGAAACAAGGGAGGCTGTGCTTTTAAAACTTACGTTTGAAAAGCCATTATAAACTGGAACTGTTCAGAAGAAATCAGGATATATTGTCATCTAGATCAAACATTGTGTGTTTAGTTTGATGGTATTCTATTATTCAGTTATTCCATAATTTAGTTAATACTTTCTTAATTGATGTCCATTGAGGTTGTTCCTAATGTTATTCTATTTTGAAAAACAAGCAAAAATGAAGTAATAAGTAATCATTCTCTGGCTTTTATTTTCTTCTAAGGTAGAATTCCAAAATCACATTGCTGAGTCAGAAGATATATGCTTTAAGAGAAAAACAAAAATTTTGTGAACACATTTCAAAAAGAATACACTTCACATTCCATAATGACCTTGAGTCTGTTGTTGAACCATTCTTATTTCTTAAAATTTTACTTTATTATGGCAAGAACGTGTAACACAAGATCTACTCTCATAACAAATTTTGAATTATACAATACAGTGTAGTTGATGGGTGTAATGCTGTCCAGCAGGTCTCTGTAAGTTGTTCATCTTGCTAAACTGAAGCTTTGTGCTGCTAATTTGTAACTTCTCACTCCCTCTCACTGAGTCCCTGGTTACCCTCATTCCACTTTGATTCTATGAAATTGATTACACTTTCCAGCTCAGATAAATGAAGTCATGTTTTGTTTTGTTTGGGGGGGGGTTGGGGGAGAGTGTTTGGCTGTTTGTTTGTTTGTTTGTTTGTTTGTTTACCTTACATACCTGGCTTATTTCACTTAGCACAATATCTTCAAGGCTCACCCATCTTTAAAATTTTTTTCTTTCGTTTAAAGAGTGAAGAGTATTATTCTGTTTTATGTGCATATTTTCTATATCTATTCATCAGTCAATGGACATTTTTTCCATATCCTAGCTCTTGTGAAGGAACATGGTACTACTAATATGTCTTTGAGATTCTGATTTCATTTATTTTGGAATTCTTGAATCTTATGGTAGTTCTATTATGAATTGTTTGAGTAAACTGCACACTGTTTTCCATGTGGCTGTACTAATTTGCATTCCAATCAACAGTGTATAACATCTCCCTTTCTCACTTTCTTATAGGTATTTTTTATTTTTTAACTTTTGGATAATAGCCATTCTGTATAGGGTGAGATTATACTGTGATTTTAGTCTGTATTTCCTAGGTGATTTGCTATATTGAGCATTATTTTTTATATATTGTGGATCCAAATGCCTTGTCAGATGAATAGTTTGCAAACATTTCTCTAGTTGGCATAGTTATTTCTGTGCAGTGCAGAAGCAAAATACATAAAGAACATAGCTCCACATGATAAAAACTATGTATGACAATCCACAGCCAAGTTTATACTTAACAAGGAAAAGCTGAAAGCATTTCCTCTAAGTTGTGGAACAAGACAAGGAGAAACATTTTCACCACTAAAGTTTCTCTTTGTATTCTCCAGTCTATGATGCTTTATTATTTTTTACTCATTAGAAATAACCATTGGGCTTCCTGTTTGGGTGTTACATTGTATATTGTCTCTCTCTAATCATAATGTGAACCAATGGGATTAGGTTTCTGTTTAGGTGTCATTCCCTTTGAACCTGGAAGAGGGCCCGGGCAAGGTAAGTGGTACAAATTATTTGTTATTTGATTGAGTAAAGAACGAATGAGTTTAAGCATCCTTGAGCAAGTCCTCATTTGCAAGGATAGAAGTCGACAAAAATTGTCATTCCTTAAATGACCAAGTGAGGAGACCTTCTTCTCCCTTCAAAGTTTCATGTACCTCACTGTTGAATACTGACCAAACACTACAGGTCATGTCTCAGTCACCAAAGTCTTTAACAAACTGCCAAATTCCATTTGGTTCATCTTGCTCTAATTTGTTTCCCAAACACCTTGGCAAGTCCATCACCCATTTTTCCACATAATTTTTTTTTACCTCACTTATTGATAGTGTGTTGTCCTGATCGTTTCTCTGGAGTCTCTACTTCTATTCTCCAATTGAATATTTAAGATAAATTTCTGTGTCTCTGATTCACCAACTGAGTAGATGGTTTTTCTTCATTCACTCACCTATCTGCTCTGTTTTTAAATTCAAGGTCAGTCTACATTTCCTGGGTACATCGGTTCTAAGTCCTTATACAGGTTGTTTGTATGCACATTAGTTAATTCTCTTTAGACTCTCTACTAGTTCTGTTTTTTAAATAGGTCTTATTTTTCCAACTCAACACCAATACATGGGTATTGTTAATGAGATTGAATGAGCCTAACAGAAATAGTCATAGAACAACATACACTATAGAAAACACACATTCATAGTACAACATGTTTGTGCCATTGCTTTTCCTATTTGATACTGTGATCCAGTTTCCTAGTTGTTCAACCAACACACAATTAAATAGTAAACTTTTAAATGTTTACAGTAGCAACTGCAATTCTTCCTGCAAGAAATCACTGAATTTTTCTACATTTTTTCAGTAGAACTAAGGCCTAAAATGAGCAGACATAGGATGATGTATAAATTTTCTAAAAGATTATCATGGAAGTATTAAGGAAGAAATTCAGGGTCTCTGTGGAATAGAATTTGATAATTTAAACAAGAATTTAATTTAAAATATAACTGTAAGAACTTTCTGTGATTGTGTATGTGCAAAGACATTTTAAAAATAAATAAAAATTTGTCCTTGATTTCCAATGCATTTCATCCTTTTCTTTTAAATTTTGAAATGTTTTCTAAATAAAAGTTCCCATCAAACAGTTTTGATTCAGTACCTGTGACATAATATTCCAAGCAAAGAGAACCTGTGTGAACTACACTAAATACAAAGATTTAGTTGTAATGAAAACTATGCCTTTGGAAAAGATATACATTATAAATTTTCTCAGTAATTCACAGATAACCTTGTCTACAAACAACTCTAGGCCAATTTCTATTTACTCTTGAACAGCTATCTGACAGTCTAATAGAGGCTACTTTTAATCATTGACACGTCTAACTTTTGGCTTTCTTTTTGAAATGTACTAGTTTTTACTTCTTTTTATATTAATACATTGCACAGTATAATTACAGGAAGTTTTTTATAATTATAGAAATACATAAGTGAATTGTAAGCTGTTTTTAAAAAGATGTCACAGAATTATAAGAGTACATTAATTAATATAAAGAAAAGCAGAACTCATGTTTCTGCCATCTCTTACACAGTATCTACAATGTTCTTTAAACAATGTTATTAAAAAAACTACTTTAAAACTTATATGTAGAAGCGTGGGCATATATTTTTCATTCTGAAATGTCTATACATTCCTTTTGAAAGAACAATTTCTCAATGTTGAGAATGAAGAATAATCTTGAAAAGCATCTAAATTTTATATCGTAATTTGGAAATCATTACTACTTAAAGAAAACCTTGCTTTTGTCAGTCGTATGACTCAGGGTAGCACTTGCTGGTTGCTATAACAACAGAACGAACTCTTTGTTGTTTAATTTAAAAAATGTTTGTCACTGACACAAAGTTCAATATAGATGTTTCTGGCTGAGCTTTCCTACTGGGCAGTTCCACCCAAGAAAAGAATCCCAGGGTCTAGGTTCCCATACTCATGTTATTATACTATTTTGGAGCTACAATTCAAGACATGAATGAGATCATGGAAGATTACATTTTCATGTTCACACAATAATAAGTTTTTTCTATTCTATTAATCCAAGCCAAGAAACCTAACTGACTGCAATCTAACTGCAAGAGCAATTGGGCAATTTAACTTTGTTTTCTTTCAGGAAGAAAAAGGAAACTTGTTCAGCCTCTAGCCAGTCTCCACCATACAAGATTTATCATTCTTATTGTACCTCTTACTTTTGAGTCTCTTCTGGTTCAAGAAATAAATACTTGCAATGTAAATTAAAATCCTGAGTGATTATTTGTTTTACTCAAGTTTCTATTACTAGGATCATATTTTAGGAACTATTTTTAAATGTACAACTTTTGTTATTTGTACATAACTCTACAAATAGAAGTGATTTCTAACAAATCTCACATATTTTATTCAATTAAATGCTTTCCTAAAAAACTGAATGATAATCAGTATTTGTCCACCACCCAAGATTTGTTGTCAGAAATACTATAACAAACTCTGTAACATAGTACAGACAGATAAAAACACAGTAAACATGACTATAATGATCATATTTCAGTACCTATATTATATTTTGAATATAAATGCCATGTACATATTTATAAGGTAGATTATTGGCTATAATCTCATTTTTTTAATGGGTTACTTTATAAAGGATTGTTAGAGGATTAATTTTTCACAAATAATATAAACAACAAAAGATAAAAATATATTTTAAAATATAAAAAATTGGAATTCGCATTAACTATAACATTGAATTCATCAGATACAAATTGTGACTCTTTGTAACAATTAAGCAAACCTTTGCAATACAGTAAAAATATTAAAACTCAGGAAACAAAGTATGTTTATAAATATATAAAATTATATTTGTACACACATAGATCTAGGATCTCTTTAAGAATACTGAATCTTAGATACTTGGCCTGGAATTTTATATGAACTTACTCTAAAAAGAGATTTGAGAAATATAAGTTTTTCATCAAGCTTTGATTTGATTTGAAGTTGATATTTGATTAATAGTGTTTTAGTCAATATTTTTATTATTTCTATTTCTTTACCAATTACAGTTGTGAAATATACGAAGTATTGTAGAAATATATGTTACCTATGACTTTGTACGGTCTGTCATTTAAATTCCTTGCTTAAAATAAATCTATGATTGAGGCAGCATAATTATGACTGACAAATTAAAATCAGCAAATGTTAAGGATTAAAGCTGAATTTATTATTCTTAAAATGCTTCCTGTTCATGCAAGCAAGAGATGTCGCATGAACTCTGCTTATAATAATGGCTGGATACCAAAATCCTGCTTGGCAGTATTTCAGGTTATATTATTTACAGGCAGTCAATCATCTATTTTGACACCATCTATGTGTTTCATGGTTTCCCCTAAATCCATTGGGCTAATACCTCTAAGATTCTGGGTCATTAGAAATATGACTAGTCATTAATTATCATCTTCAGAAAACCTAGTTCTCATAACAATTGGAGTTTTTTTGACAGGAAAACATAAGCCAACATTTAAACCCCCACTATAATATTTATATAAATTCTGCCTTCATTTATCACTGGAATAATTTTTCTATCCAGATGCTTGATATTGTAATAATTTTTTACATTGTAATATATGTACTGTAATGAAAATCTAATAGACAAATATGTAATAATAATTTTAAAAATGATTAAAGTTGTAGAAATGTAAGGTAGAGAGTGAAGAAATAATCACAAGAGTTTACTAAGATAAAGGAAACTACCCATAAATATAGTGAAAGTTGAAAGTAAAAAACTGAAGTCAAGAATTCTATATCTAGCAAAACTAGTCTTAAAAAATGATATAAAAATGTAGACATCCCCAGAAAAATTAAGACTGAGAGCACTTGTCATGGCAGCAATGTAATCTACAACAAATCGGAAGTCTTCCTACTGAAAAGACAGCATGCAGTAATTTGATTCCACCTGAAAAAAGATAAAGAGCACCAGCAGGGGCAATTACACAGGTAACTATGAAAGACAGTGTCATGCACATTTTAACTTTTTCAATCAGAGAAAATAAAATAAGCCACTCAAACAACATGTGGAGAGTAGAAGAGTTTACTTAAGAAACCAGTTCTTCATACTTTTACTTTAGAGGTTTTAAACTATATCAACACACTAATGTCACAGTTGGAGGAAAAATGTGATTCCTTACTAAGAATATGTAAAGAATGAAGGAACAATTCAATATTACCTAGCAAAAATCTAGCTCAAACCTATGTAATTATAGGTAAAATGTAAGAAAATTAAATACCTATATATGGACAGATGAAAAAAGGATTATTAAGGATTAGCAGTTAAATTGTGAGTAAAGCATAGTCATTATAATATGGGCCCTGGAAACAAACTGAGGTGATTCCCATTTCTACCCTTAATAATTCTCTATAATATTAAAAACCTCACTGAAAAAGTAAAAAAAAAAAAAATAGTGGTAGGATACATTTGATTTGACACTCACAGGTAGGCCACATAATTCTCTCACTGGGGAATTTTTACAGTACACCAATCCCAGATAGAATGCTTCTGTGGTGACCAAAATAAAATGAGATAAAGTTATGCCATAATTCTTTGTAAAGACAGACAGAAGTAGGGCCACCTTGCCGTCTACAAAGTATCAATCACTCCAATAAGTAACTACTACTTTATCAATTACAGATTTATCTTCATTTTGTTTTGTTTTTCTAATATCTAAAATTTACTGACATATATAACTTTCTGACAACATTCAATCTAGAATAAGTTCTCACTTCCTTCCACTGTCTTCTCAAATCACCTAGCTGAAACTTAAATATTATAGATTCCTTCTTATGTCCTCTTACTGAAACAACTTGCAGTTCCCAGGGGGTGTGTTCTCCTTCACTGTGCTGTCACCCAACTCGGTCAACTACAGATCTGTCCCTCAAGGTCTTTAGCTGAGTGGCACTGATAGCATTTCATTTTTCTATATCTCAGTTTTGCAAGGTTGTTTTGAATATTTGTTGTGGTAAAATACTTATAGCAGCGATGGTGAACTTTTCATAGCTTTCAATGATAATAAACAGCCGGCTGTGGCATGTGTGCCGTAGGTTTGCCACCGCTGATCTATATCTTGTAAATCAATCCTTGGCCTGTAGTGAATTACTAAGATGATAAAGTGGAAGAATTAAGTTAGAAGTGGAGGCAGAGACCCATGGAGGAGACAGCTAGATGGAGTTCCCAATAGTGGTACCCTGGGGATGGGTTAACATGACAATGAAGTGGCCTGAGCAGAGGAAATCTGCAGTTACACCAGATTCTTAGGAAGGAAAAAGTATCACCACACAAAACATTACAGATGAAGGTCCCTCCCCAATATTAGAGGATTTCTAAAAATCTTCAAAGGTGTTCAGTAGTGAACCTTGAAACAACAGTCAAATACAGAAAATGATAAACTACCTTATAACAGGAATGGTCAGTTAAGAACATCTCATCTCCCCTATCACTTCTTTGCCATCCCCTTCTCCACAATTCTCATCTTTCCTGAAAACAAAGAAATCAGAAACTACAGGTAGAATATTGGAGGACAGAGGTGAGAAGCAAGGATGTTTACCATGCTCTCCTGGTACCAACTGCTGGCCGCCAGGATTATAATAGAATTCTACAGTGGCCTTCAGCTCATGATCTTGTGATTATGCTACATTTACTCGGCAGAGGGGCTCTGCAAGCACAATTAAGCATGCTAATCAGCTGACCTAAGAATAGGGAGATTATCTGGGTCTTCTTAATTTAACCACATGAGTTCTTAAACCAAAGAGTTTCCTTCAGCTAGTAAAAAAGAGGAAATCGAGTAAAAATGCCAGATACATTCAGTAGAAGAGACTTTTTCATTGCTGAGAAGGAGAGGGCCATATGGGTGGAGAAGCTGATAGTGCCTTAGAGTGAACCTGACCTCATAGCCAGCAAGAAAATAAGGTCCTCAGTTCTCCTGGTTACTAGGAACTAAAATTAATGGGGTTATAGGTAGAATCTTCTCCAGTCTCCATATTAGAATGCCACTTGACCAACAGTTTGATTTAATGTGTGTGAACCTAAGAACATAACCCAGTCAAATGTTTCAGACATCTGACCTAAAAAATTGTAAGATAACAAATGAGTGTTTTTAAGCTGCTAAAGTTATGAGATTTGTGATAAAGCAGGAGAAAAATAATATGAGATATAGCAAGCCTATCAACTTTAAATCAAGTTTAGATTTATCTTCCCAGGCTGGATTTAATAACATCTCAGCTGAGAATATTTGGCACCTAAAAATGACATAACACATTGTATAACTTAAAAATGATCATAAAGTCATTACACTCAGTTTTCAAAGGGCTGAGAAAGACTTCTCTAACAACAAATATCAAAGTATATGAGTGACAAGATAATTCCATTGTGAATGCTTTCTGTGAATTGACCAGGATAATAGCCATTTATTGAATATCCAATAATTGCTTATGCCATTCACAAACTCAAAATGATGTTAGTCTTAAAATATTTCTATGTTAGAAAAACAAAAATATTGCATTTAAACCTTTTAATCTAAATATGTGAAATGTGTAAGATTATTTTTTTAAAAAGCAAAACAACTACTGACAAGTGGGTCCTATTGTTGGATATAATGTGGCAATGGAAGAATAAGACCTTTGAATTAGTAAATATAAAATTTATCCAGGATTACATTTTACTATAGAAAAGATAGTTTCAAATTTAACATAAGAGGATAAGCACATTGGAAAACAGAAACATGGTATCTCACATCTTACTGGTTTATACTGAACTAAAATCAATCTAGCCTCTTAAATGTATTCTAAAATTAATTCAGTTAATTAAAAAAATCCATAAATTGAAAGGGTTCAGTGTTTCTGTTTGAGAAACTTACTGATAGAAGTCTTGGAGACATTGGCATAGGAAAAGAATTTATTAACAAAACCTCAGTAGGACAGGAACTAGCACAAAGAATCAACAACTGGGATCTCATCTTATTAAAAAGCTTCTGCACTGCAAGAGAAACCACCAACAGAGCTAAGAGACAATCTACAATGTGAGAAAAAAATTTTAGCAGCTGTACCTCAGACAAAGGACTACTATCTAGAATATATAAAGAACTTTAAAAAATCAGACACTCCAAATTTAAAGACCCAGTTCAAAAATGGGCATCTGAAATGAACAGAAATTTCTCAGACAAAGAAGTAAAAGCAGTAAATAAACACATGAAAAAATGCTCAGCACCTCTGGTCATTCGAGAGATGCAAATGAAAACAACACTGAGATTCCACCTCACCCCAAAAAGAATGGCTGCTATCAAGAAATCAACCAATAACAAATGCTGGTGGGGGTGTGGGGAGAAAGGAACCTTTCTTCATTGCTGGTGGGAGTGCAGACTGGTGCAACCACTGCGGAAATCAGTATGGAGATACCTCAGAGAACTAGGGCTAGAGGTCCCATTTGACCCAGCAATTCCCTTGCTGGCTATCTTCCCAAAAGAATGAAAAGAATCCCACAGCGATATATGTGCATCCATGTTTATAGCAGCACAGTTTGTAATAGCTAAAGCTTAGAAACAGCCAGTGCCCATCAACTGGAAACTGGATAAAGATGTGGCTTTTTAATAAAATGGAGTACTACTCAGCCATAAAGAACAAGCAACTAGAGACATTCATAGCTAAATGGATGCATATTGAGGCCATACTCTTAAGTGTAATAAATAGGATCCACATGTGTAAATACCGAATAGTTTCTCTGGTGTGAGAAACTGAAAGTGTAAATAAGGACTAAAATGATCAAAACTAATAATTGATAATTTGAAACAGGAAGAAAACGTCCAAAGGGGTAGGGGAAGTGGAAGGGGAAGAGGAAAGGAAAGAAGGGAAAGGAAAAAATATGAGAAAAGGAAAAAACGGAAACAAAGTCTTTGTAAACAGGGAAGAGTGGAGGGAGTGAAGGGAGGACAGGGAATGGGGGAAAAAAAGAAGAGAAATACTTCCTGAAAAACTGAAACTCAAACAAAAATACTGAGTTATTTTTATAAAAAGAACAAAAACATATAAAGTGTATGAGTAACCAAATATACATACTTAGTCTATGATATTAAGGTCAACATTTTTTTCTCACTAATATTAGCTCCTTTCTCATATACAGATATGTATATATTTTATAAGATACACTTAATTTCCTGAAGTAAAAATTATTTTCCCTGTATCTTAATCAAGTAATAAATCCTTTCCCAGCCAAATACTTTTAATTTTTGTTATTTTTTTAACTTTTATTAATACATGTTTGCAATATATAATCATTATGTTCATTGTAAGGAATTGGTATACGTATAACAACACGTTGCAATTTTTCCCCTTCCCTTTACCCCCTTTTATATTGCCAGCATTAGATTCATTTATTGTCTTACAAGACCTTAAAAAGTCAGTTATTATATATATACTGATTAAAAACCAGACTAACAGAGAAAAAAACATAAAACACGTAAGACAATGGTAATATGTCAAGGTGCAGTTTTAGATACATTGTCTGTGCTGGATTAAAATATTTTTCCCTCTCTTTTTTTCTACTATCTGTCTTTTATTTCATACTTTCTATACATACATATTAAATTTTTCATGCAAAAAAGATGCAATATTTACACTTATGTGTCTGAGTTACTTCACTTAACATTATGGTCTCAAGGTGCACTTATTTCACTACAAATGACTAACAAATTAGGGAATAAGGGAGATAGATCCCTGGAACCCAGGAAGGATCTGAAAGTAAAATTGGAGCCCACAGGGACATTGACAAGAATTACTTTTAAAAATCAGCACAAACTAGCAAATGTTTAGCAGACTTACTCATTTACAAAGCAGTCAATATATTTATAAGATACTTGTGGCATTAGGATGATATACTGAGAAACAGTTTTGTGATGCATAACTTTTTTCACACAAAGCTATGCCTAAAAAAGAAAACAAAATAATGAAAAATTTTATTAAAATTTATTTGCATTCTCTTTTAACAAGTAGTTAATAGTAACTTATAAGAATCATGAGAAACAATGCTTTTAACTATTTCCATTTTATATTTAAAGGAGTATATCTTATTTTTAACTTGGAAATGTATTTCTATATCAAAAATTTTATAACAAAAGAAAAAAAAAACACAAAAAGCAAAAGGGGAAGAAGTACATTTCCTAGAGCAAATTGACCAAAAGTTAGAACTTTTTTCATTACCATTGCTAAAAAGAAAAAACCTGTATAAAAATTGTTCCATCAACAGGAAAATTTACAGATGTATTGAGAAATACATGTTTTGGAAATGAATATATTCATTGCCACTGAAATGTCTAGCAGATGTATCTATAGTAAAAAAATTTCATAACATATGCTTTTGATCAAGTGACTCATTCTAATATATAAAAGTCTTTGGATGTTCCTCCTATTTAAATACAAATACTGAAAACGCTACCAACCTCACCTTGGATTGGGATTTTTTTTTTAAGGTAAGGTAAATCCAGTAAATATTCCCTATTTTCAATTGTGTATAGTTGAATGAGATATAGTAATAATAGTAGTTTATTTTTATATAAAAAGAAAAGGTTTTCACTGCAAAAATAATATGCTCATGTTAAAATGAGATATTTACTTCCAATTGCTTCTGAATTTCAGTAGAACACTGGATAATAAAATGGTGAAATGTTGATTTACATAAAAGAGTACACACCACCTAATGTAATTAGTATTGAAAAAGAAAAACATGACCTATATCAAGCAAGAATATTATAATTTTAATTAGTAGTCAGGGATTATTTTTGAGGGATATTTATCTTGGAAGAAAATGCATTTAAATGTAAGAGAAGGAAAAATTTTAAAATATCATTTCAAATTTATGACTTTGAAAATTTGATATAAGAATTTGAATTATTCTTTTCATTTTGAGCCAGAGTTAAGCAAGTATGGGATATACATTCTCTAGGAGATATAGCTAAGTGTTTGAAGTTCAGGATAAGAGCAAGTCATGGATAACATTAAAATCTCTTCCATTTATTTAAGCAAACCCCTCACCCATGATAATTTAGACAAATTCTTCCTCTTCCATCTTTCATCCAATGCTTGACATTCTTCAGTTATACATAGAACTACATTTTAAATATTTTATTGCTTAACTGCTATTCATTTTTCCTCATACTAAATTGCATATTTTATTTTAGTATTTATAGTATTTCCAGGGTCAAACATCAGTGGCTACATAACTATTCTTTGATCACTAGAAGAGCTCTAAAATTTCTGTGAAAGGTTTAAAAACTGAAAGCCAGAGGTTTTCATATGCACTTGACTTTCATTGTACATTGAGGATAGTATAAGCTTGACCTAAACCAAAAGAAAAAGGCAGTAATATTAAATATGAAAGCTAAAAGATGTTCAAAAACAGATGAGGTTGTTTTTCTAATTGTAAATGGGAGAGATTTTAGTAATTTCAGGTCAAAATCTTTTGAAATATTGCTAATAAATATCAAAAATAGCATTACTGAGTCAGAATGTTATATGAAGGGGAAACTCATACATGTTTCTATGCTATCTCTGTAAATAATACACAATCACCTTAGTGTCTCAAGTTGTCTATAAAACACTTCCATTCTTTTCAAATCTGTCAACAAAGTGGTGTAAGATTTAAATGATAATTTATCTATTTACCAAATATGTCTTTCTCTTCAATTATCGCCATTTCAACATCCTTTCTGGTGATGACTGTACATGTGAAAGGGACTTGAAGAAGAACACTAATCTCACCAGATGACTCCTTCTCCTTAAGTTTACCCCATGTAAACAAGTTTTCGAGTCTTCTTCTGCAAAAGATATAGATAATTGATGTATAATGAAACTATTTCTACAAAATGAGTGTTAAATTACTTGCAAATCATTTCACTATTTAAATTAAAAATTTCATTCAATCACAGAAAACATTTACTTACATATGTGTTTGTTAAGTAAAACAGTAAACTCACAAATTTCAGCTTATTTAAGGTAACTGACAACATTAGGACCCTGCAGAAAAGGGCTTAATGGAGTTTCTCTATGGGTTTCTCTAGAGAAAAAGTTGAGTTCCCAAATTCTCTCTTTTAGAAGATTTAATCGCTATTGAAATGAGGTGAATTCTGGTGAGCAGTAAGTCATAAAAAAGAGAATGTAGCCTTCAAAGTAGGAAGGTGATAAGAACATGGAAGAGGTAAAATCTACTAAATATTATGGAATCAAAGCCATTTTTGTAAATGGCAAATCTTTATAATGTACAGGAGTAGTACAGAAGGATTTAAGTCTGTTTGCATGTTCCACTGAAAATTGACCAAGAAAAACTAATTGTAACTTTTCTGTCACGATATACTAGTTTTTGTTTGACTCAAAAAATGAGATCATATGAAATATACCCTTTTGATCTGGACATTTTACCCAGGTTAAAAAGGTTAGGCATATCCATATTCTTGCATATATCACTAGTTCTTTTACTGCTGTGTGGGATTCCAGTGTGTGAATGATAATATTTCTGTCTATTCAGCACTCAAGAGACATTTAGATTACTTCCAGTTTTTGGCTTATGAGGGTATACATAGATCTTTGTGGACACATTTTTCCTTTTTAGTATTAGTCTATGTTTTCAGTGCATAATAATTACATTCATCACGAGGCGGGTGTGCAAGTACATAATGCATCTTAATTCTTTTCTTAATTGCCTTGCCTCACCCTCTTTCATCTCTTAGTAGTCTTCCCCTTTACAAAAGATCTCCGCTTGCTATTATCTTTTTTCTATGATTTATTTATAGGTTTCCCATGTAAGAAAAATCATGTAATAATATTTTTATTTGTTGAGTAAATATCTAGAGTGGAATTTCTAGGTGATATATTAAACTATATCTTAGCCAATCTGTTATGCTTGTTCTCTTACCTTGTTATGATTTGAAATTCCTCTTCCCTGATATGAAGAAAGTTAAGCATCATTTAACATACTTACTGGTTATTTCTATCTCTTTTAACTCAATATATCTCACCACTTACATTTGTGTATCTTACAACTCAACATAAACAAAAAGCCCAGTCAAAAAATAGTGGAAAAAAATGAACTAAAATTTCACAGAAAAATGGAAACTATTGTCCAATAAGTATCAGAAGAGATATTTAGGATTCCTTATTTATTAGAATAGATTGATTATTGAGAAAAATATACAAGTTTAAAACTTACTATTTTGTTTGATGGCAGTTTCACAAGTCCTATAATACTTCTATAAATTTTACAATATCCATAATTAATATAATCAACAAAAGAAATGACATTTCCACTTTCCACTACCACTAAAATAAAAAGACACAGATCGTTATTTCACAATTTTTCTCTTTCAGAAATTGTTTTAGGTATTTTGACAATAAATGTTGGCATATTTCATTCAATGATTCTAACTAAATTTCTTAATGCATGCTAGCTTATAGACAATATTTACTTGGTATAAAATTTTTAAAAACTATTTTTGGTATTGACATCTGTAACTTGAAACAGATAAATATTGATGAACCTTTGGCAATGAAAGCAGTTTGTGCTAGTAACCGGTAGAGGAGAAGAAGAACACAAGAGAAGCCCTCATTGGTAGCAGTAGGCTGATTTGTATGGTGCAAATATTTCTACCACAGCTTGTTACAAACTGCCCATAATTTAACAAATGGCTCCTTGAATATTTAACAAATGGCTCTCCAGCATTTGTTCCTTGAACCAATACCAGCATCCACCTGAATATAATAGTGATTACAAGCAAGTATTCTGAGACCTTGCTGGCCTAATTTGAAGCACACTGTGCCATTTTCTTTGTGATCATCAATAAATTATATAACCCTTCTGAGCTTTACTTTCACCTTTAAAATAAAATGTTGAGGACACTTTTTTTATTCATTAAGTTTATTGGTACATTTTGGGTATACATTATGATCATATTCATCATTGGGAATTTGTACCTGTACCTGATATATCTTGTTTTTTGTATTTTCCCATTCCTCTTCCCCCCCTTTCCACGCCTCTACCCCTCCCTGTTTACAAAATCTTTGTTTCCATGTTTTCCTTCTGCTCTCATTTTTTCCTTTCCCTTCTTTCCTCCCCTCCCAATTTCCATTCCCCTTTGAACCTTTTCTTCCTGTTTCACAATGTCATTGCTGCATTTGGTCCTCATTAACATTCAGCTTCTCACACCAGAGAAACAATTTGGTATTTACACATGTGTGTCTTATTTATTTCATTTACAAGTATGGTCTCAAGCTCCATCTATTTAGCTGTGTCTCTAGTTTCTCATTTTTTTATGGCTGAGTGGTACTCCATTTTATATTTAAAAAAACACATCTTCTTTATCCAGTCACCAGTTGATGGACATTTGGGCTGTTTCTAAGATTTACCTATTACAAACAGTATCGTTATAAACATTGGTGCACGTGTATCACTGTGGTATGAAGTTTTTAATTTGGGGGGGAAGACACTCAGCAGGGGAATAGCTGGGTCAAATGGGACCTCTAATTCTAGGTTTTTGAGGTATCTCTACACTGATTTTCACAATGGTTGCACAAATCTACACCCACACCAACAATGGAAAAGGCTTTCTTTTCCCCCACAGCTGGGCCAGGATTTGTTATTGGTTGATTTCTTGATAGCAGTCATTTTTTCTGGAGTGAGGTGAAATTTCTCCATTGTTTTCGTTTTCATCTCTCAAATGACCAGGAATGTTGGACTTTTTTTTTCATATGTTTATTTGCTGCTTCTAATCCTTCATTTGAAAAATGTCTGTTCATTTCAGATGCCCATTTTTGGATTGGGTGTTTAAATTTGGGAGGTCTGATTTTTTAAAGTACTTTATATATTCTAGATATTGTCTATTGTCTGAGGAACACCTGGTAAAAGTTTTTTCCCACATTGTGGATTGTCTCTTCAAGATGTTGGTAGTTTCTCTTGCTGTGCAGAAGGTTTTTAATAAGATAAGATCCCAGCTGTTCTTTGTGCTAGTTCCCATGTGACTGAGGTTTTGTTCATAAAGTGTTTTCCTGCACCAATGTCTTCAAGCGTTCTACTTAACTTATCTTCCAGCAGGTTTAGTTTTTCTGTTTTAATATTTAGATCTTTGTTCCATTTCAATTTTAGTTTAGTGCATGCTGAAAGATATGGATTGAGTTTTAATCTTTGGCACATTGAAACCCAGTTTTTCCAGCACCATTTATTAAAAAGGTTATCTTTCCTCCAGTGAGGCTCCTTTACCAAAGATGAACTGGCTGAGTACATCTGGAGTTGTTTCTGTATCCTCTAATCTGTTCCACTGATCCTTGGGGTCTGTTTCTTTGCCAGTATCATGCTGTTTTTATCACATTAGCTTCATAGTATAGTTTCAAATTGGGACTGTGACACCCCCTGCCTTGTCTTTGTTGCCTAGAATTGCTTTTACTGTACTAGGTCTCTTCTGTTTCCAAATGAATTTTTGGCTTGTTTTCTCTAGTTCTGTTGACTATGCTGTTGGAATTTCAATCAAGATTGCATTGATTCTATACAGCAGTTTTGGAAGTATGGCCATTTTCACTATATTGGTTCTTCCTACCCAAGAACAAGGGTTGTCTTTCCATTCTCTGATATCTTCTTCAATATCTTTTTTATAAGATAGTGACAAACAGAATGAAGAGATCATATAGCCTGAACAAGTAGGATAAAGTTATCTATGAAAAATCAATAGCCAACATCATGCTAAATGGTCAAAAACTGAAATCTCTCACTCTAAAATCAGGAGCAAGATAAGGATGTCCACTATCACCACTCCTCTTCAATATAATTCTGTAAACTTTAGCCACAACAATTAGACAAGAGAAAGCAATAAAAGGAATAAAGATAGGAAATGAAGAAACTAAATTCTCATTATTTGCTAATGACATGTTACTCTATATAGAAGACCCCAAAAACTCCACCAAATGTCTTCTAGACTTAATAACCAAATTCAGTAGAGTATCTGGATACAAGGTCAGCATTCAAAAATCAATAGCCTTCCTGTACACAAACAACAGACTCACTGGAAGAGGAACTGGAGAAACAACTCCTTTCACAATAGCATCAAAAAAAAAAAAAAAGAAAGAAAGAAAAGAAAAGAAATACTTAGGAATCAATATAATGAAGGAAGTAAAAGACCTCTATTCTGAGGACATCTCTTCTATGACCTGTTTGTGACAATTAAATGCATATAAATCACCTTGCATGATGCCTGGCACATAGTATTATATGATGAATCATGTTATTAGAATCATAACTATTTCAAACTTCTAAAGCCACTCTATACTAAAAATATACTGGAAGGTGAACTGTATTATAATTTCACAAATATATATGAATCAAAAAAGGAAAAATATCAATCTACACAATAGCTGAAATTGTTAACAAAATTTAACTTAGTTACTCAAATCGATTGGATATATTCAAATTAAAATTAATATTGCAAATGAATTTTCAGCTTTGTTTATTCTAAACATATCAATTTTCTAGAAACTACAAACACATCAGTGATAACCTAAATACCAAAACATAAATGTATCTTTCTCATAATTCATAAAAATGGCAAGGTTTTTCAATTACACAAAAGCAATTTTCCTTATTCCTTATATGTGACAGTGCCCATCAAAATAAAACAATTATTAACATCTAAATAATGAAGAATGAGCTGCGCCAGCATAAGTGGGTGAGACAAGCAGCATGAAGCTCCCCAGCTCCATCCCGGCCCCACTCATGCCACCGTGAGGTCCCAGGGGCGGCTTGGAGCCCCGCCCCATCCAGCGCTCTGCTTAGAAGCACGGGTGCCTCCAAGGCCCTGTCCCACCCCTCACCCCCTCACCCCCTACACACCCACCTCCGCCTCTGTCCTTCTGGCTCTTCAGCTACCTAGTTCCGCACTACAGAGGCACAGGGGATTATAAAGGCCCTGTCCTGAACGCCATAAGATAGAGCAGAAGTTAGTAACAGAAAGAGGGCTTCTCAGGCTCCTCAATGAAAACTGAAGTTCAGAGGAAAAGTAAAGAGAATCTCTACAATAAAAGCACACCAGACCACTGTACTTGGTATGTTGGAGGGATCATCAACAGGGACCATTACCTCCCATCAAAACCTGCACTATCTTCAGGGGAAGGGCAACTGGAACCTGCAGTAAAACTTTGCAGAGTTCAACCCTGCAGGAGGACAGGGAGCTCAACTTGGGACTAGCAGCCAGAAATCTGCCTGAATCTCACAGGTCTGCTGCTGGCTTGCTGAGACTCATTGACTCGTACATACACACAGATGCCTACGTTGCCTATTGTGACAGCAGAGACATACCCTGAAGGAGACCCATCATTTTTATTTTATGCTATTTGCAAAAAAGAAAAAAAATTCTTTTTTCTCTTATTTTTAATTCTTAATTTTTACTTTTTTCTACTCTTTTCAAAATTTTACTTTCTTTCTTTTATCTTTTCTTTCTCTCACTCTCTCTCTCACGCATTCTCTCACTGTCCCACATTGCTCTTCATCTCCCCACTTGTTCCTTTCTGCACTGAATTTGGATTTCTCCTTTATTTTTCTTCTCTTTTTCCTTCACTTGATTATCATTATTTTTAAAGGAAAGTAAATACAGTATCTAGCCTCCCTGATGCTGTTAGGTGATTCTGTTGTTCACATCTTTGTTCTTTCCTTCTGCCTTTTTCTCTTGCCTTTAACAATTTCTTAGAGTTTGTGTGATCTTCCTATGTCTTCTGGCCTCATCGCTAATCTTTCCTGATCTTTCTAACTGTCCCTCCCTCCCCAACTCCTTCTAACTCCCCACCCTAAAGGGGAAAGCTGTTATACTGAAGAGTTTATTTACTATAAACATATGTTGGGTTGGTCCTCAGTTTTAATTTAATTCACATAGTTAAATGTGATAGATTAATAACTACCACAAATTGTCATTTTGTAAGCTGTGCTAGATGCTAAGGTATTGCTGATTGTATCATTTAGACTAACATGTTGTGATTGATCTAATCGGCTTTCCTTCCTGTAATAAGGAAAATAAAATAGCCTCAGAGTCATTACAGTCTCAAAAGCTAAACACAAGCTATATATGGAAGACACCTCTGAAAAGCAATCATCCCACAAAGGTTTTAAACACAAGCAACAAAGATACCTACATTAAGCAATTTTGAAATATCAGCCCAGGAATTAAACCAAGGGCAGTACCAAAAACAAAAATGAGAAGACATTTAAGCAAGGCACAAACACAGGCTTCCATAACACAAAAGGGAAATTCTGAGGGAAATGAGGTGGAAAAGTTTGATAATCAACCACCTGAACATCCTGAACTGATAGCACAGGAAGTAACAA
Organism: Heterocephalus glaber; assembly: GCF_053883595.1. NCBI lineage: Eukaryota > Metazoa > Chordata > Mammalia > Rodentia > Bathyergidae > Heterocephalus > Heterocephalus glaber. Next base: position 30,669,696 of record NW_028258344.1, on the reverse strand, counting down.
AGCAGGTGCATGAGGCTCTAGAAAAATTCAAGCAGAAATAATCTCCCAGATAAATACAGAGATGGTGAGCAGAATGAAAGACAAGATTAGAGGCTCTAGAGCAGAAATAGATAAGAAAATAGATGAGATCAGAAGCATGCTGGAAGCCATGAATGCCAAGCATAAGAAAGAAATGGAAACCATGAAACAGATTCAAACAGATATTCAGGAGATTAAAAACTCCATTGAAAGCATGCCAAGCAGACTAAGAGAATCTGAAGACAGAATATCAGATATAGAAGACAGGTTTGCAGTTAAGGACCATGAAAACAGAGATTTCTTAAAGTTAGTAAGGGACCATGAGAAATCACTCCAACAGCTGCTAGATGATGCAAAGAAAAATAACATAAGACTGATAGGAGTCCACAAAAAAACAGGAGAAAGTATAATTGACAAGAAAAAAATTGTTCACAGAAGTAATAGTAGAAAACTTCCCAGACAGAGGTAGAGAATTGGACATACAGACAAGTGAGGCATATAGAACTCCAACCAACCACGATAAAAAAAAAAATCTACACTGAGACATACGATAGTCAAGATCCCAGAAACCCAACAGAAGAACAAAATTCTACAGGCAGTTAGAGAAAAGAAACAAATCATCTACAAAGGAAAGCCTATCAGAATCATGGCAGATTTCTCAACACAAACCCTCAAATCAAGAAGAGCCTGGAGTGAAGTATTTCAAGCCCTAAAAGAAAATAACTTCCAATCTAGACTGTTGTATCTGGCAAAATTATCTTTCAAAATTGATGGGGAAATTAGATACTTCCACGACAAAGAACACCTGAGAAAATTCATGAAGACCAAACCAGCACTCCAAACAATTTTAGGCAATATCCTAGAAAAAGACAATGAAGGTCACAACTCCATGAGGCCCAACAGAGAGAAGACACCATGCAAGGTAAGACACTAAAGGGAAAGGGGGGAAAATAAGAAATAAAAGAGCCAACAACAGTGAAACATCATGACAAGGATGAGTCAATATCTCTCAATTATAACTATCAATGTTAATTACCTCAATTCACCAATCAAAAGAAATAGACTAACAGAATGGATTAAGAAGCAAAACCCAGAAATATGCTGTATACAAGAAACACACCTAACTCAAAAGGAAATCCATAGACTGAAAATAAAAGGATGGAAAACAGTTCTCTACGCCACAGGAACCCAGAAAAGAGCAGGCATAGCAACCTTATTTGCAGACAAAGTAGATTTCAAACCAAAACTAATTAAGAGAGACAAAGATGGTCACTACATCCTTGTGAAAGGAACAATCCAAGAGAAAGAGATGACAATCCTAAATATATATGCACCAAATAAGAATTCCCCCAACTATACAAAACAAATATTAATGGACATGAAAAACCAAATAAGCACTAATACAATTTTAGTCGGGGACCTCAACACTCCTCTATCACAAGTAGACAGATCATCTAGAAAAAAATTAACAAGAAATTCTAGAACTGAACCAAGCCATTGAACAAATGGACTTAATAGATGTTTACAGTGTTCGACCCCCAAAAATCAGAAAACACATTCATTTCAGCTGCACACGGGTCAGTCACCAAAATAGATCACATGCTAGCTCATAGGACATATCTAACTAAATGTAAAAGAATTCAAATTATCCCCTGTATATTATCTGACCATAGTGCAATAAAATTTGGAGATCAATAATATAAGAAACTACCAAACTCCCACAAACATATGGAAATTGAATAACCCCTCCTGAAAAACCAATGGGTGACAGAGGAAATTAAGGAAGAAATAAGACAATTTCTACAAGTAAATGATAATGCCAGTACAACATACAGGAATCTGTGGGACACAATGAAAGCACTTCTACGTGGGAAATTCATAGCCATGAATGCCCATATTAGGACAACAGAGAGAACTCAGTTGAATAACCTAATAGAGAACCTCCACCTCCAAGAAAAAGAAGAGCATAACAAACCCAAAGCTCGTACAAGAAAGGAAATTACAAAGATCCAAGCAGAAATCAATGCAATGGAGACTAAGAGAATGATACAAAAAACAATGAATCAGAAAGTTGGTTTTTTGAAAGAATAAATGAAATCAAAAAACCTTTAGCCAACCTTATCAAAAAAGGAAAGCAAAGGCTCACATCCATACAATTAAGAACAAAAAAGGTGAAGCCACAACAGATCCAGCAGAAATCCAGAGGATCATCAATACCTGCTTTGAGAACCTGTACTCTAATAAAATGGAAAACACAGAAGAAATGGACAGATTGCTAGATACATAAGAATTGCCAAAGTTACATGAAGAAGATATAGAAATTCTAAACACCCCAATTACAATGAGTGAAATTAAAAATGTAATAAAAAATTTACCAACAAAGAAAAGTCCAGGTCTTATTGGCTTCACTGCTGAATTCTACAAGACATTTAAAGAAGATCTATTGCCATTACTCTTTAAACTCATTAAGGAAATTGAAAGGGAAGCAAGGCTTCCAAATACATCCCTGGAAGCAAGTGTCACTTTGATTCCAAAACCAGGGAAAGACCCAATCCAAAAAGAGAACTACAGACCAATCTCCCTAATGAACATAGAGGCAAAAATCCTCAACAAGATACTGGCAAACAGAATACAGAGGGTCATCAAGAAGATCATACACCCTGACCAAGTCAGGTTTATCCCAGGGATGCAAGGATGTTTCAACATCTGTAAATCAATAAATGTAATACACTATATTAACAGAGTTAAGGACAAAAACCATAGGATCATCTCAATAGATGCAGAAAAGGCATTCAACAAAATCCAACACCCATTCATGATAAAAACGCTACATAAAATTGGAATAGAAGGGCTTTATCTCAACCTGACTAAGGCTATCTATGAAAAACCAACAGCCAACATCATACTAAATGGTCAAAAACTGAAAACTTTCACACTAAAATCAGGAACAAGACAAGGATGCCCACTATCACCATTCCTCTTCAATATTGTTCTGGAAACATTAGCCACAACAATTAGAAAAGAGAAAGAAATAAAAGGAACAAAGATAGGAAAGGAAGTGAAACTGTCATTATTTGCTGATGATATGATACTTTTCATAGAAGATCTAAAAAACTTGGTCAAAAGTCTTCTAGACCTAATTGACAGACTCAGTAGAGTAGCTGGATATAAAGTCAACACTCAAAACACAATAGCCTTCTTATACGCAGACAGCAGACCCACTGAGAGAGAAATTTGGGAAATAATTCCTTTTACAATAGCATCTAAAAAAATGAAATATCTAGGAATCAATCTAACAAAGGAAGCAAAAGACTTCTACACTGAAAACTACAGCACTCTGAAGAAGGAGATCGAAGAGGATATAAGAAAATGGAAAGATATCCCTTGTTCCTGGGTAGGCAGAACCAATATAGTGAAAATGGCCATACTTCCAAAACTACTATATAGATTTAATGCAATGCTGACTGAAATTCCAACAATATACTTCACAGAACTAGAGAAAACAATCCAAAAATTCATTTGGAAGCAGAAGGAACCTAGAACAGCAAAAGCAATTCTAGGCAACAGAGACATGGCTGGGGGTATGACAATCCCCAACTTGAAACTATACTACAAAGCTACTGTGATAAAAACAGCATGGTACTGGCCAAGAAACAGACCCAAAGATCAGTGGAATAGGTTAGAAGATACAGAAACAACTCCACACATACTCAGCCACCTCATCTTTGACAAAGGAGCCAACTCCTCTCATTGCAGGAAAGATAGCCTATTTAATAAATAGTGTTGGAAAAGCTGGATTTCAACCTCCCCAAGATTAAAACTAGACCTATGCTTATCTCAGTGCACTAAACTAATATGGAAGTGGATTAAAGATCTAAATATTATGACAGAAACACTAAACCTCCTAGAGGATAAGTTAGGTAGAACTCTTGATGACATTCCCATAGGAAAAGACTTTATGAAAAAATCTTCAGTAGCATGGGATCTAGCACAAAGGATCAATAACTGGGATCTCATTGTATTAAAAAAGCTTCTGCACTGCAAGACAAACTACCAACAGAGCTAAGAGACAACCTACAATGTGGGAAGAAATTTTTAGCAGCTGTACCTCAGACAAAGGTCTACTGTCAAAAATATATAAAGAATTAAAAAAATCAGACCCACCAAATTCAAAGACCCAATTCAAATATAGGCATCTGAAATGAACAGATGTTCCTCAGACAAAGAAGTAAAAGCAGCAAATAAACATATGAAAAAATGTTCAACATCACTGGTCATTGGAGAGATGTAGATGAAAACAACACTGAGATTCCACCTCATCTCAGAAAGAATGGCTGCTATCAAGAAATCAACTAATAACAAATGCTGGCGGGGGTGTGGAGAGAAAGGAACCCTTCTCCATTATTGGTGGCAGTGCAGACTAGTGCAACCACTGTGGAAATCGGTATGGAGATACCTCAAAGAACTAGGACTGGAAGTCCCATTTGACTCTGCTATTCCCCTGCTGGGGATCTTCCCCAAAGAATTTAAAGAAGCATACCACAGGGACATATGTGTACCTATGTTTATAGTGGGAGAGTTTTTAATAGCTAAAGCTTGGAAACAGCCCAAGTGCCCATCAACTGGAAACTGGATAAAGAAGATGCGATTTTTTTATAACATGGAGTACTATGCAGCCATAAAGAATGAGAAACTAGAGACATTTATAGCTAAATGGATGCATATTGAGGCCATACTCTTAAATGAAATAAATAGGACACACGTGTAAATACTGAATAGTTTCTCTAGTGTGAGAAACTGAAAGTGTAAATAAGGATGAAAATGACTAAAATGAATAATTGATAAATTGAGATGGGAAAAGGTCCAAAGGTGTAGGGCTGGTGGGAAAAGAAGGGAAAAGGGAAGAAGGGAAAGGAAAAAGAATGAGAAAGAAAAAAAAAACAGAAACAAAGTCTATGTAAATAGGGAAGGGTGTAGAGGGTGAAAGGTGCCCAGGTAATGGGGGAAAAATAAGAACTAAGATACATGATGTTCAGGTACAAGCACCCAAGGATAAATGTAAATGTATCATATACCTAAAATGTACCAATAAATATATAAATAAAAATAAAAAATAAATAATGAAGAATGTAGAAAATAACTTTTTAAAAAATTGTACTTGAAAAATAAACAATACTACCAGTAAATATCATTTACCACCACAAACAAATAAATACCAAATTCCTTGGAAAAATAAAATAAATGAGATGATGTTTCAATGATTCTGCAACCGTTTTTATGAATATATGCCACCTTCCTCATATCATATTCAAAGCTGAAAAGTATAATAGAAAAATTATAAGATTATTCTAGTGCTGCCATTTATTTTTTTAAAATAAAAAGTATGAGGAGGAGGTGAGCCAATCTCAGCACCCAGGAGGAGGCTCTCTGGCTGCCATTCCACTGCTCCCAGGGCAGAGGAGGTGAGCCACTCAGGCACCAGCAGCACCCCCCACCTGCTATGGAAATAAGAAGACACAGAAACAAGCCTCAAAAACAGACTTCTACATCACCTAAAGCAACCCTAAAGGGAAAAAATGAAATCAGAAATAATTTCTCACATAACAGCAGAGATTGTGCCCATAGTGCAAAACTTGAATAATAAATCTGGAGAGGACACAGATTTAAAAAAACACGGGAGCTGAGGAACATAATGGAATCCCAACATAGGAAACAAATGGAATCCATAAAACAGATACAAACAGATTTCCAGGAGATTAAAAACTGCATTGAAATTCTACACAGCAGAATGAACCGATGTGAGGACAGAATTTCAGATATAGATGATAAGATTGGAATTAGTGAGCAGGAAAATAAAATTGCTTTAAAATTGTAAGGGACCACGTGAAATCAATCCAGCAACTGCTAAACGATGCAAATAAGAATAATATAAGACTGATCCAAGTCAATGAAGAAACAGAAGAGAGTGCAGATGACATAAAAAAAGCATTCACAGAAGTGATGGCAGAGAACTTCCCAAGCAGGGGAAAAGAACTTGACATACAGATAAGGGAGCCATATAGGACTCCAACTAGCCTTGATCAAAAAAATTTACACCTACACCTGTAATAGTTAGGGTTCCAGAAACCCAACAAAAGAACACAATTCTACAAGCAGTGAAAGAAAAGAAACAAATCACATACAAAGGACAAGCCATCAGAATCACAGCAGAATTCTCAATGCAAACCCTCAAATCAAGAAGAGCTTGGAGTGATGTATTTCAAGCCCTAAAGGGAAACAGCCTCCAACCCAGATTGATGTACCCTGCAAAACTATCTTTCAAAATTGATGGAGAAATAAGATACTTTCATGACAGAGAACACCTTAGGAACTTCATGAATACCTAACCAGCACTCCAAAAATATTAGACAACATGCTAGGAAAAGACAATGAGGATCACAACCCCAGGAAGCCCAGCAGAATGAATCCATTGGGCATGACAAATTAAATGCAAAGGGGGAAAATCCAACAAAAAAGAAAAAATCATGACAAAGCTTTTAAAACTTTTAACTTCATCGCCCTAAATTCAATCTTGTTATTTTACTGATTAGTATTTTTCTTATTCTAGTGTTGCACACATTTCCTTGTGCTCTACTGGCTACTTATCATCTTCTTGTGTCTACTTTTTAATTGGGTTGTCTATTAATGAGGTGTAAGAGTTCTTTATATATTCTGGTCATAGGTTATATGCCTTGTAAATATGGTCTATTTAAGTACTACTTTTCCTTTTAACGATGTCATTCAAAGTTCTAAATTTTGATGGAATCTCATTTATCAATTTTTTTCTTTTATATATGTTTTTTGTATCCTAGGAAGTTCTTGCCTACCCTAAATTCATAAACATTTTCCCTTATAACTTCTTCCTAAAGTTTTATAGTTTTAGTCTTTCATATTTAGGTTCATAGGTCCTTTCAAGTTATTTTTAAGTATGGAAATAAAGGGTTGAGGTTAATTTTTTTATATACCAGGTGTTCTAGTGCCAATTGTTGAAAACACTATTTTTCCCTCTGCTCTTGAATTGAGTTTATATTCTATAAAATGCTAATGTTAAATAATCTTTCAAAACTCAGTGGACTATATATGTGAGGTTCTATTTGTAGATTCTCTGTTTTATTCCAATGATCTATATTTTTTTCCTTACACCAACACTGCCTAGATTACTGTAGCTTTAGAGGAAGTCTTAAAATTAGGAACTAAATGTCTTCCAACACTAATTTTTTTCTTTTTACATTTCTAGGCCCTTTGTACTCCTACATAACTTTTAAATTTCAATATCCAATTCTTCATTATAGCAAGTATACACAGACCTGAATTTTTATGTATACCTTGTGTTTTCTAATCCTACTAAATTCAGATACAAGTTCTAGGCGCTCCTAGAGATTTCTTAGTATTTTCTCTGCAGATGATCATTTCATCTACGTATGAAGATTTTGCTTCTACCTTGCTAATCCTATCCTACTTGTGCTGTTTTATTGCCAAAGTATTTTAGTTTGGGCCTACATTTCAAAGTTTAATGGACATATGAAGAGTAGGCATATCTGCCCTTGCTCCCCACCTTACAGAGAAAGCAGTGTATCTTTTCCATTCATAAAAGGCATTTTTGCTGGAAGTATGGAGTACATGTCTTTAATCTGTTGAGAAGGTTCTGTTCTACTTCTAGTCTCCTGATAGCTTTTACCATGAACAGCTGTAAAATTTAGTCCAATACTTTTTCTGCAACTAGTGACAGCAGGATCATATGGCTTTTTCCTTTCCTCTGTTAAAATGATGACTTTTGGGGGTGGATCTTTCAATGCTGAACCAACACTGCCATCCCTATAATAAAACCACTTTCTACATACTGCCAGATCTGACTTCTAATAGTCTGTTTTGTTAAACGAATTTCTATCTATGTTCATACTTTTTTCTTCTATTATCTTTATCCAGTTTTAGGATTAGCACAATGTTGTTTTCCTAAAATGAGGGGAGAAGTGTTCCTTCTTTTTTCTGCTTTAAATGTTTGATATAATTTATCAGATAAAATGTATATGAGCCTGCTGTTGTCATATAGGTAGGTTTTCAAGATACGAATATACTTTATTTAACAGGTGCTATTCAAATTTTATATTTCCTCCAGAGTTAGTTTCATTAATTTGTCTTCCTAGGTACTTCTTAGAAGTTGTCAAATTTATTTCAAAAAAGATTTTTGTAATATGCTTTCTAGATCCTTTGAAGTTCTGTAAAATCTGTGGTAATGTCTCCTAGATCTTGATATTGTAATTTAAAAAATATATAATTGATATTGTGTAATAGGAAGAAAAGGTCTAAAGGAGCAGGGGAAATGGGAGGGGTAGGGGAAATGAAAGAAGGGAAAAGAAAAAATATGAGAAAGCAAAAACATGGAAACAAAGTCTTTGCAAATAGGGAAGGGTGGAGAGGGTGAAGGGAGGGAAGAGGAAGGGGAAAAATAAGAACCAAGATATTCATGTAATGGTACAAGATCCCAATGATGAATGTAACTGTATTTTACACCTAAAATGTACCAGTAAACTTAATGGAAAAAAACAAAAGTATGGAATGCTTCCATACTCTTATATTAGGTTTCTTATCTTCAATGATTTAAGTTTATAAAATGTCCAAGTATAATGTATATATAAATATGTGTACATTTTATAAACAAGGGAAAAATCTTTTCAACATTATTTTTTAAAGCATGAATTTCTCTACCAAAATGTATATAGTAGTGGAGACTGTTTAATACCTCTGTTAATCTATGAGGATATAAAGGGAAATACAGAGCCTTCTGGAGATTTTTACAGGTAAGGAAAAGATGCACTTAAACAAATAACCAAAGAAAGCCACTATGCAGAGATTTCAGAATTGCACTACTGTAAATATTTTCTTGAAAGTCAAACCCTGCATAGATCATAGGGAAACAAAGAGAATAAAAGTCATAGGAACTTTTTCCTGTTGAAGTCATGCTAACAGTAGAATCACTGTTGTAAAACCTATAAGGCAACTTCATGCCTTAGAGGAGGCATTTGCTTCCTGAATAATTGCTTGTTACTTGTGATAATCATAGCAAAAGTTCATCTCAATGATAGGAATACAGCAGAACACTTCTCATCTAAACAGCCTGGATTTAATAACATATAACAAAAATATCTGCAAACTGTATAAAGTAAGAGAATTTGTATATTTATATTTCTATTTTGGCCAATAAATGGTACTTTTAGGGGCAGTCACCTATACTTGGGGGCAGGTAGTTTATTTTGATTTTAGACTATGATGGTGTGGTCAAAGTTGTTTTTGATTCAGATAAGGCCCACCAGAGAAACTTAGAAGGAACCTGTCAAAAATCTTGTAGTAACTGCATCACTCTTTGTAGGTTACATAGCATAAAATCTTGTTTATTATAATATTAAATTATCTGCCCAGGAGGACCTTCCCACTAAGCTACATTCCCAATACCCCCTTTTTATTATTCATTAAGTTTGTTCGTATGTTTTAGGTATACATTATACTGACATTCATCATTGGGAGTTTGTGACCTCTACATTATTTGTTTGGTTTGGTTTGGTTTTTTGTACTCAGATCAAACTCAAGACCTTGGGCTTGCGAGGCAGGTGCAGCTACATCCCTGGCCCTTTGGTTATTTTTTCCCCATTCCCCTTCCCTCTCTTCAACCCCTCCAGTCCTCTCTATTTACAAAAGCTTTGTTTCCTGTTTTCTCCTTAAGGGAAAGAAAAGAAATGAAAAAAAGAACAGAAAGAAAATTCAGCCCTCCCCCCTTTCTATATAGTTTTGTTTTCAATTTTGAGACAGGGTGTCACCAAGTCGCTAAATTGCCCAGGCTGGACTCTGAGTTGCCATCCTCCACCCTCAGCCTCTCAGACTGCTGGGATTACAGACATGTGCCCCCACGCTGGCTCCACCCACAGTTTGGAACATGCAAGGATGCAAAGCATAACCTGGAACTAAGCATGCTCAGGAATGTGCTGAGCTCTGCAAGAGATGAGGAGTCTTTTCTACATGAAACATGAGTTTTGCCAAGAAAAGCCCCTTGCTTTCTTCATGCAGAGACACAATGCTGTGAGGAGTATAATCTGTGCACTCTTTACAGTGCTGTAGTTCATTTATCTCCTACTTGGGAATATCAGCTTTGCACGTAACAAATGAAAAACTCTTTCCATTCATTTACCAAAGCACACCAAGTAGTTAACATGATTCCCCGTTTTACACATTTAGCTTCAAATCAAGCTTTCCATTTCTAAGAATTTATGCCAGTGATGTCACAAGATAAGTGTGTTCTGCATACCCTTTGCTCCTAAGTTACATAGAAAACAAATAACCATATAGATCTATAGGATTATAGAACAATTTTATAGGAAAAGATTTAACCAAAGATTATAACGATGAAATTCTATTGCAAAGTCATTTTCATTCATGTACCTGAAGTACCTTTGAAGCTTTCAATTCAGCTTTGAATCTTCAAAGAGAAAAAACAAACATATACTATGGAGCTCAAGAACACTGTGATTGGTGTGTCTTCGGGTCAAGGTTTGGAGTTAAGCACGACTGAACAGAATGTTCATCAGTGGAGTTGCACAGGGATCATGGAATGTCAAGCTGGTATCTGCCACAGGTCTCTGTTTCCTCGTCATTCAGCAGCATGCTGGGGATCCCATGGCTGGTGGGGAGCAGATGTCCAGACTGTGGGCCTTGCAGGGTGCCCTCCAGCACCTCCACCTCCAGCAGCATGGGGTGCACTTTCCTCAGAACGTTCTCTGTGCACTCACACAGCTCTGGGGCACCTCCGAGGTGCAGGAATAGGCTGTCTCCAGAAGCACTGCCCACTCCACTTGGGGGATTTTCTGCTTCACGAAGTTTGGGTTGAACCCCACAGGGTCGACGAGGACCTCAGTAGCATCCAGACCCAGGGGAAGGCAAGGAGCCCCACCCCGTACATAAGAGCTCAGAAGACCGTGGCTGAGCGGTTTCACGTCACCACACACCATCTCACCAGGTCGATTGAATATGAATTTGACATTAAATTTTGAATGGATTCATCAAAACCCAGACTCATACACTAAAATGAATAAAGAAAAAGAAAAAGAAAGAACTAGGACTGGAAGTCCCATTTGACCCTGCTATTCCCCTGCTGGGTATCTTCCCCAAAGAATTAAAAGAATCATACTACAGTGATATATGTGCAATCATGTTCACAGCAGAACAATTCATGATAGCTAAAACTTGGAAACAACCCAATTGCCCATCAACTGGAGACTGGATAAAGAAAATGTGGGGTTTTTTTTGTTTTTTTTTTATAAAATGGAGTATTAGCCATAAAGAACGAGAAACTAGAGACATTTATAGCTAAATGGATGCACATTGAGGTGATACTCTTAAATGAAATAAATAGGACATGTGTAAATACAGAATAGTTTCTCTAGTGTGAGAAACTGAAAGTGTAAATAAGGAGTAAAAGGTATAATAGATAATGTGAAATAGGAAGAAAAGGGGAAGGGGAAGTGAGAGGGGTAGGGGAAAGGAAAGAAGTGAATGGAATTAATATGAGAAAAGAAAAAATGGAAACAAAGTCTTTATAAATAGGGAGGCATGGAGGGGTTGAAGGGAGGGCAGGGGAATGGGGAAAAAATAAGAACCAAAGATGGATTATGTATAGGTGCAAATTTCCAATGATGAATGTCATTATATTGCGTACCTTAAATGTACCAATAAAATTAATTTTTTAAAATTAAAAATTATATAAAAGCACACTGGACCGTCATGGCTGGTAAGCTGGTAGGATCAGGAGAAAAAAAAAGAAAAAAGAAAAAGAAAAGAAAAGCAAAAAATAGGAAGAATTCACAGAAAGTGAACAACATGCTTTTTTTCCAGTTTATCATACATCAGGAAATATCATGGGTCTTAAAATCTTTCTATTTCCATTTTCAGGTTAGTTGGAAAAAGTCAGGATAAGACAGAGAATTCCTTCTGGCTATAAGCATTGGTACTAAGAGAGTTGAAGTCTCAGTTTAAATGAAAACTAGTGATTAGGAAGGTTGTGACAAAACATCTTCTTAATTAAAAAGAACCCCAGCCCATTAACCTAATATACCCAAACATAGTTTGGGGGAGAAGCATATCAGCAGGACAGCAGCTTCCAGCAGGGCATGCATTAGCTGAATGGATATCAGTTCTCATAAAGTTAGACTGGGAGAGAAAGAACAGCATTCATTGTCACTATTTGTGAACTTTATTTTTGAACTTTTGGGAAACTTTTCTAAAATGTTTTCCTTATAAATCTACTTAGTTTGCTTTTAAATTGTTGTTAAGAAAAACAACTTGATTAAAAAGGTTGTGCATTTACTAAATACCTCTGTATCATTATTAATATAGAATAGATACCAATAGTTCAACCAATATTATAAAATACCTCTCAATTATTAAAAAAGTATATGTATATAGTGACAAATACAGACATCATTTAGAGTTAAATAAATAAATAGAGATAATGAAATAGAAATGCACATGATAATAATCAGTCAACAATTATCAAATTTTAAATTTTACAATGAGCTGTCATAAGTTCTTCTTATAATGAATAAATACTATAGCCAGGCAGGGTGGTGCACTCATGTACTCCCCACACTCGGAAGGCTGAGGCAGGAGCATTGCCCTGAGTTTGAGGCCAGCCTGGGCTACATAGTGAGCTCAAGACCAGCCTGCACTACAAAGCGAGAACCTGACTCAAAAAAAAAAAAATACTATATGCAAAATATCCTCAAGTATATCAATTTTGTATATGCCTGAGAGACTTCCAATTAAGGAATTTGCTAACATAATATATTTGTAGAATTATTTCATGGAAATTATCAGAATATGATTGGTTACTCTCTGTAAAACAGAGCAGATATAGAGGCTGGATTTGATGTCTGGCACCCCACACTACCCATTATGCCTGCATTTGCTGCATTTTCCCCTTGCCAGTGTCCAGGTTAGGACAGGTCCTGCTGCTGAGGAGCCATCCACAGATCAAGGCAGAAAAGATTATCCAGATGTGATGTCTAGCCTGATAGCAAAGAAACCCATAGATTTTCCCCATCTTCCTCAAAACTTTAAATCTGTCCTCACAGCTCACCGTTCCATGACCTTCCCTCACTCTACCATGACTACACACCAAATTCTAGAGTTTACACCTGCTCTCAAATCCCTTACCCAATTCTGCCTTTTTTTTCATATTTTCGTAACCACTTTCTAATTTACTTATTGTGATTATAATAAATCAGCAAGTAGGTAATTAGGATGCAAACTCCATCAAAACAAGAATCTTTCTGTCTTATATCCACTTTTATATCAATGCATTAGCCACTCAACACATACTTGTTGAAAGAATGCCAGCTTTCAATATCAAAAAGAAGTTGCACAAACACAAGAAAAAGTTTAAAGTGAGGTAGCTTAGACTATTCTCAAACCCATCCCTGGGTATCCCAACGTAAAATTTTGTATAAAATATTCACATACAGGAACCTAATAACCTCAATTAATGTAAACATTATATGCCATAACATGAGCTAAGATTAATAATATTAACAAATATGAAAAATAAGATAGGGGAATTGGAGGAGGAGGGAGGGATTACAAAAACAAAACCTGTGATAGGCACATGTAAGCATTCCCCAAGATGATTGTAAACCACATGAACTGCAAACAGTACTAATAAAATAAAAAATTTTAAAATAATTTTTAAATTACATAAGGTGGTAGAAAAGTAACAAACTCACTCAAAAGCAAGAATAGAAATGATGTGCACAGTTGTAAGACATGAGCCCATGACAAAGTGCATGGTAAAGATCAAATATGGAAATCCTACTTTATGACACTCCCTCCTCTGGCCAGGGCAATGCTTCCTTTGTGCTCCTTGGGAAAAGACACCTCACAAAGTAGTGGAGATATTTCCCTCTCTTAGTCTTTGTGCTGAATGAAATGGGGGAAAAATAGAATAATCTCAAAATTCTTAACCATAACCTTTTGATATGGGAGCTAGAATCCACATCATGTGTAATGCAATAAACTGTTTTAATTAAACATTTATTTTCAAATTATATAGAGTTTTAGTGACTCTAAAGCTTAATAAAAAGGAAAACAAATTCTTTCTGAATAAACTAACATTCATTTCAATGTTCAAAGAATTTCAATAGATAAGATACTTTCTACTTTAGAAAATATGAGCTCTCAATAAAATATATATTACCAAATATATTAAATATGTATATGTGTGTGCATAAATACATATAATAAATCAGACATCATAATTATGAAATGAGAAATATAAAATAAAATTGTAGTTATGGAAAAAAAGGAGACTCAAAATTGGCCAATTATATTACAAAAAAAATAACCAGAGACCTTTTAGAAAAATGTAATTAATCTCAATAAAAATATGATCAACCTGAATGCAAAATTAAACTGAAAAAGTAAAGGTATATTCTCAAATTTATTAACAAAATTATTTTAAGCATTATATGACATTTTTTTACATCATAATCAAGGTTACAACAGTGAATTTCTGTTTCATGAGATCACATACTTGAATGTTTACGTGAACCAAAATTTAAAAAGTAAACAGTCACCTCTTAGTGAAATGTATTGGTTACCTTCAACTGTTGTTTTGTTTTGTTTTGTTTTTTGAGACATTCTTGCTATGTAGTTCAGGTGGGCCTTGAACTCACTGTGTAGCCCAGGCTGGCCTCAAACTCAAAGCGATTCTCCTGCCTCTGCCTCCCTAGTGCTAGGATTACAGGCATGCTCCACCATGTCCAGCCTCAACTCTTCTTTATCATCATAGTCAATAGATAAAACTAACTTGTATATGATACACACCTCTCCACTCTTCTAAGAAGAACTGCTTTTTCTTAGAGCTGAGGATATGCTCAGACTATCCTTTGTATTGACCTGGGTCAGCTGTTTCTCTCTAAAATACACATCTCCATATTCCAAAAACTTACAAGCCAATGTTACTATAACGCTAATCATTAATTCATCTCCCTAAAATTCTATTAAACCATAGACTTACATGATTAAATTGATATTAGCGTCCAGTTTTGAATTCTTTACTTTTCCTATAGATAGAAGAAATAAATTAAATAAACCAACAGGTGGATAGACAGGTATTCGAAACCAGAGGTTCCTATATTCCTCTTAACACATGCTCTTTTTATTTTGTTATTTATGATATTTTTGGAGGACTGGTGTTCAAAGATGTGTTATACTGTGCTCTGCCTAATATTACTGCTCTTATTACTTTGGCTTTTGAGAGTCTGGTCTTTTTAGAATTATGTATTTGATTTTTCACTTTTTCATTTTAACTTTGAGGATTGCTTTGTAATACTAGATTAAATTTCCCTTGCACTAGATGACTACTTTAGTAAATATGTGAAATGCATTTAGCTGTATCTGCCACAGAGTAAATGCTATGTATGAGTTTGCCCTTACTAACCTGAATTTTGATGCTCAGCCTTTCTAGATATTTTAACCATACCTGGTATCTTAATAAAAAAAATTGCTGAAAGAAAGAAAGCACCATAAGAGTTAGTATAAAGTCAAAACAAAAAACATAGACCTCCAAATACCACAAACAATGAAATCACCAAATGACATAAAATGCTTAAATATGAAATAGTAAATGATAAAAAAGTACTTCTTAGATGAATGTCTGTAAGATATAAACCTTCTAGGCTGGGGATTTAGTTTAGTGGCACCGTGCCTGCCTCACAAGCACAAGATCATGAGTTTAATAACCACTACAAAAAAAAAGATATAAACCTTCCTATAAATTTGGGAGTATTTGTCAGTTATATCAGTTGATTCTATTATTTTGATTATGACTTGTTTTTTTAATCATACTTCTCTTTCTTTTAACATTTTACATTTTCTAGAAATACACAATTCCTACCTGGTTTTTCAATTTATTAAAATAGATTGACTTATAATGCTGTAACACTTTATTCTTAAATCTTTATTGTGTCTTCATTTTATTCATTTCCCTGAACTGCTTTTTTCCCCAATCTTTTCTCAAATAGCATTTGTTTTCACAAAATAACTCTAAACTTTTGTGCAGTTGTTGTGTCTAGTTCATTTATCTCTGCTCTTATTTTTATTTATTTTTCCTTCTTTGGGTTTGCTTTGTTTTATTTTCAAACCCCTGCTTCTAAATGACTACTTCATTTAATTTGTTATCTTTTTTATTTTCAGAGAAATGTATTTAATACAATGCATTTTATTCTATCTACTGCTCTAGCTATATCCTATATACTGTGAAAATGTAATGATTCTATTATGTTTTGGCGAAGAGTTTTTCTTAATTTGTCTTTTAATCATGGATTTATAGTAATATATTAGTTTCTAAACCTTTGTGACTGTATTTTTGTCATACTTTAATCTCAAATCTAAGGCTTTTGTTTGTATGTGTTTTTGCTTGTGAGCCTGTGCTACTATTAGGCACAATATATTTTTGTAAATATTTCCTATATACTATGTGATAGAGAAAGAAGTCTATTAATATAGATATCTCTATATATCTACTAGCTTAAAATTTGTAATTTCAGTTTCTAGTTATGCTCAGCTTTTGTTCAATCTTTTTTTTCCTTAAATTCTTTGATTGGTACATTTTAAGTATACAATACATTTACATTTACCATTGAGTGCTTGTACCTGTACATGCTGTATCTTGATTCTTATTTTTTCCCCATTCCCTGTGGACCCTTCACCCCCTCCACCCTTCCCTATTTACACAAACTTCAATCTTTTAGCTCAAAAGAGTTGTGTATAAATCCTGAAATACACTGATTATAATATTTCTTCTCCCTATAACTTTTTAGTTAGTTCTTTAGATATAGTGTTTAGTGTGTATAAATTTCAGATGATAACATTAGTGCTCTTATAACTTTTGCCAATATATAATGATCATTTTTGTTTACCACAAAGTTACTTGTTTTGCATTGAATTCTATTTTCTACATATTTAAAATTGTTTACATACCATAGCTAAAATAAATGTATCATGATATTAATGTTGAGTAGTATAATTTCCTGTCCTCAGTTTTAATCTCTCTCTTTTTTTCACATGTGTCAGCATTTTGTAGTTAACTTTCCACTATGGAAAAGCATCACTATTTTGAAAAAGAACTCTATAGGACAAAGACATCATAATTTAGGAAAATGTAACCAATTTTTAAAATTAATTAAAAGGTGACATAATTTTAAAATACATTACAATAATTTCCTTCAAAGACATTTGCAGAGAGGTTCAAAATTTTCTAAAAATTAAATTGCTCATATAATAATCTAATAATAAATTTTGATATTGTAAACCAGAAAATGGAATATAATTTTCTTTTATTTAGCATGTCCTTGTTATTTAATGAAGAGAATTATTGATTTATATATTTACCATTTATATGTTTTATAAAATTTTGTTCATATATACTGTGCATTTTAATACTGAGGGTTTTTTTTTCTTATTTATTTACAGACTCTTATAGATTATGGTTATTCTCTATCATTATTTTTAAAATATCTTTCACTTTCTCAAAAAAGATTTTGCTCATTAATAATTTATATTGTATGTAGTCAAAAATGTTAAAATTCTCTTCATAAATTTAAATGTGAGAAAGTTATCCCATATAATATTTTGTTTCAATGAATTTCTAGGACTTTTTAAAGTTTCCTATAATTTATAATTTGATTGATATCTGAAGTAAGAATATTATCTCAAATGGACGAAAATCTCTAAAATTGTTGAGAACTCAGCCTGACGCTCTTGTCTTGAAATCTGTTTGTTATTGTGTATATAAATTAATAAATAGCTGTGATGGACTCACTTTACCATGATCTTGTGATCTTCTACTCTTACTTAGTTTATCAATAGTATGTTTTGATGACTGTGAGAAAACTCCGCTAATGAAATTTTTCGACATTTTTGAGTCTTATTTTATAGTTTTTATTCTTCTAGCTAAAATGTGATGCTGCACTTTTTTTTAATGTCCCTTTAGATCCACTTTATCTCTACTCTGCTGTAGGATGCCTACCTTCATGGAATTTATTAAACAAGATCCCCTTTCTTTTGATATTTTGTTATATATGGCAGTGGAAGGGAAAGGAAGGAGACTGCAGACTATTTCAGTTATTTATTCCTGTCTCTATCTCTCAGGACTACTACTTTGTGGCAGAGATTGAATCCCAGTATCAATGACTCCCACTGCTACAAGAAAGGGTCTATACCTACAAGTACAGATTTTGACAATTCTTCACTCCCTCTTTCCCCTTCAGATCTAGATATGATAGTAGTTCAATTACTTTTTCTTATATATGAGTTATGATTTGTTGATGCTGTAAAATGGAAACTGTTTCTGGTTGATATAGTAAAGCAGAAAAAATGAAGAAAGAACTGGCATTCAACCTAAAATCAATTGCATTAAGGATGATAAATCAGAATGAATCAAGTCTAAAAATTGCTAGAATCAAGATATTTATTCCATGGGAAATAGTTGTATTTTGTTAAGTTCTTGATCTATGGAGGATTTTCTGCTTTATAAGAAGGATTGATCACTATGGTGACATTATCAAATTATTGACAAGATACTAAACTAACAGGAACATATTTCAAATAACAAAGAAATTGTATGATTATCATGCTGTACACATAGTCCCAATTCATTAGTATTATCCTTTTTTCTAGCAATACATTGACTCTAAATACATAAGAAAAAACAGGGAGATAAACAAGTATATACTGGCCTATCTTAAGGCAAGAAAACATTTGTGTTTATCCTGACATTTTGAATCAAAGCTTTATTTTCAATTGAAATGGCAAAATGACCTTGCTTCACAAATTTCCTTAGTAGAATAAAAAACATAATGATGTTTAATTTAAAAGCATCAATGCTTTAAATAACTAGCACTAAATTAATAGAAGAAAATTATTCACAGAATTGTATCAAAGAAGTTTCAAAGTTTTCAGTTCTGGTAGTCATAGATTTTAGTCAGAAATAATGGTTAATCATGATAATTGTCTATTTAATACTGATATGTTGATTAGTCACTTCAACTCAATACTGTCTAACCATGCTTAATGAGCCACATTATTTCAGAGGTGAATGCACACATATTAAATAGACTGGCCCAAAGACTACATAGGTTGTATGATACATTCACTCATTTGAAACTAGTACACAAGATGATTAAGTTTGCCCATTATTTAAGAAAATTACTTACTGATTAATTTCTCAATAATTAATTTTGATTAAAGAGACATTCTACTTGTTATATATTTAAGTAATCTGGGCAAGCATAGGTATCCATTTGAGGTAAATGGATTCATCGTATACACATCTATCATTTAAACTCAAATTAATTCAGTCTATATTTATATAAAAATCACATTTAAGTATATACACTAGTGATCCAATCTTTATGTCTGTTGCACAATGTTCCTCTGGAAAAAAATAAAGTCACTTTCTTATTTTTTAAAAAATTTTCAAAACAATCTTAAAATGATATGAATAAGATTAGCTAGCTAAACAGACAGATAGATAACTTAATAGGAGAAAAGAGCTCACACAATTACTGAGGGTAAATCCCATATAAGACATATGCAAGCTGGAGACTGGTATGCCAATAATATGATTCAGTCCAAGTCCAAGGGCTTCAGAATCAGCGAAGGCTATGAACCCTAGACTCTGCTGATAGGAGTCCTGGAGTCCGAAGACCAAGAAGCTTTGAACTGTGATGCTGAAAAGCAGAACAGGATGAGTGTATCCCAGCTTTGGAAGATACAGTGTTACATTAGCCTTTTCTCTGTTTTTGTTCTCTTGTGATATGAGCTGATTGAACAGTGCCTGTTCACAATGATAGTGAATTTTCCTGATCAAGTACATTCAGACACACAGGCTCATCTCCATTGGAAACTCACAAACTCACCCCAAAATTATGCTTATCGGGATTTCTAGGATTCTGTAATTCAGTCAGCTAAAATTAACCATCACAAATTCACAACTGGTCAACTTGGCACCCATATAAATCTCCTGAAACCATACATAACCTCCAAAATCAAAGACAGTTGGACAGTAACAGCACCACTTAATGTGATGCAGATATCCTGTATGCAACAGAAAATGCCCTCTCCTCTCCTCAGAAAAGAGGAGAATTCTTTGGATGATGTTTATTCCTCTCCTGATACCTCATAATTTAAACAAAAATGGAAATTTAACAATATTTAAAAATTGATGGAAAGTTTATATATCATTTTATATGATAAAGGAATGACATGGATGGAAACAAAGATATTTGTTTAATATATGTATATACATAAAAATATTCTTTTTTAATTAATTATGTTGGTACATTTAAGGTATACAATATGCTGACATTCATCATTGGAAATTTGCACCTCTACATAATACATCTTGGTTCTTACTTTTTCCCCCTTCCCTGCCCTCCCTTCAACCTCTCCACTCTTCCCTATCTACAAAGACTTTGTTTCCATTTTTTCTTTTTCTCATATTAATTCCATTCCCTTCTTTCTTTTTCCCTACCCCTCCCACTTTCCTTTCTCCTTTGCCCCTTTTCTTACTACTTCACATTATCTATCATACCTTTTAGTCCTTACTTACACTTTCAGTTTGTCACACCAGAGAAACTATTTGGTATTTATGCATGTGTGTCCTATTTAATCTCACTTAAGAGTATGGCCTCAATGTGCATCCATATATTTATAAATGTCTCTAATTTCCCCTTCCCCTTTGCACATAAAGATATTCTTAACAAAATAAGGAATTTTCCATTAAAATTAAGCCTCATTTCTGTGACTGGTTATAGGTCCTAACTGATATTTATAACTCCCGTGATTCAGTTGCCTTCTAGAGCCTCATTTCTGAGCATATAAGACTTTTGGAGGCAATTTTAGATTGAAATCATCTCACATAGCAACAGAAAGGAAAGCTCTTATAGATCTCTACTCCAGACATACTCTCTGAAGCTCTTTTACCTTCAGGCTTTGAAAAATATCAAGCAACTTTTTCTGGGGAGCCCTTGTCTTCTTTCTTTCCATCAAACCTCACAACTATTTATCAAGTTCTATTGGCTGTATTTTAGTGCATTCTTAACCTAATTATCACAAGCTCCTATGCAACTTCTTACTGTGAGTCAACATTACCTCACCTTGACCACTGCAATTGCTTCCTTCTGCTTTGTTTTAATTAGTGTCATAGCTTTTCTCCCAAAAGAATTTAGAAACATAAATTGTTTTTATGCAAAAATTTCAAACAAAATACTACTAAATCATATCCAACAATGTAGGTTATAATTGCAGCTCAGCGAGAGAACAATGCCTAGCAAGCATGAGGCTCTATTCAGTCTCAAAAATAAAATAAAAAATTCAACACCTATACGATAAAAAAATTCAGCAAACTAGGAATAAAGGACAACTTCTTCAACTTAATAAAGGATATCTATCTTACAGATAATAATAATAATGAGAAAATAGAAGCTTACACATTAAGATCAGGAGCAAGACAAGAATGAACCCTCTTACCCTGTCAGCATCATAATTGAAGTTTTAGATACTATTATAAAATAAGAGAAACAAGCAAAATATGTACAAATTAATGATGAAGAAATGGAACTATCTTTAATAACATGATAATGCAGAAAATCTAAAAAAAATAGATAAAGTTTTCTGAAACTAATAAGGGACAATAGATAAGGGTTACAGATATAACATTAATATAGAAAATCACTTTCTATATATCAGATAAGAACAAGAAGAATTTGAAATTAAAGGTTCATATCATTTAAATTAGAATGACACTAAAATGAAACACATATATAAATCTAACACAATATGTACAAGTAAAGAAAACTAAAATTCTGAAGAATGATATCAAAGAACTAAATCAATAAAGAGACACTGTGTTCATGAATAGAAATATTCAGTACTGTTAATCTGTTAATGTTTCACAAAATGATTTGATGCAAATTAATTTAAAGTTCTAGCAAGTTACTTTGTAAATATTGAAAACTTTTTTTTCCTTTTTATAGAGATAATCAGAAGACTTAGACTAACCAACACAATATTGAAAGGAGAAGAAAAATGCGGAGGACTGACATTACTGATTTCAAGACTTAATATATAGCTACTGTAATCAAGACAGCAAAGAATAGACAAATTAATCAGTAGACTATAACAAATAGGCCAGAATGGACCCACATAAATACAATCAACTGATCTTTTAGCAAAGCAAAACTGCAATAGAATGGAAAATAGATAGCCTTTTCAAAAAACTAAGCTCTAAGAGCTGCATATTCACATGTTAAAAAGTGAATGGAGACACAGATCATAGACTCTACACAAACTCAGAATGGATCACACACTTAAATGTAAAGTAAAAAGCTATATAAAGTTCTTAGGTAAGTTCTACTAGAAATAACTGGATGTACTTGGGCTTGGTAATGATATTTTAGGCATGCCACTAAAATCAGGATTCATGAAGAGTCATAAGCTATACTTCATTAATTTTTTTTAAAAAGTCTGCTCTACAAAAAAACGCCAAAAAAACTTAAAACACAAGCCACATATTGAGAGGAAATATTTATAAAAAATATATTAGATAAAGGACCATAAATATAAAAAAAAACTCTAAAAAAATAAAAAATTATCAACATGATTTAGAAGTGGCCAAAGGTCCTCATAGACATCTCATCAAAGAACATACAGGGTAACAAATAAGCATATTTTAAAATGCTCCAATTTAAAACAACAGCAACAATGTGTTACCAATGCACACCTTTTTGACAAAACCTAGAATTCTGGTTGTACAAAATGTTGGCAAGAATAAACAGTAGCAAGAAGTCTTATTTACTGCTAGTGGGAATTTAAAATGGTACAGCCACTTTGGAAGACAGTTTCATGTTTGCTTTCAAGACCAAAGGTACTCATGCCATATGAGCCAGCAATCACAACCTTTGGTATTTAACTGAAGGCATTGAAAATATATTGCCACACAAAAACTTATCTTTTGTCCTCTTCAGGAAACTCATTTAAGCTTTAAAAACATACATAGACTAAAACTGAAATAATGAAAAGTATTTCATGCAAATTGGAATCAAAGAAAACCAAGGGTGGTTACATTTACCCCAGACAAAACAGACTTTAAGTCAAGTATTTCACAAGTGATTTTTAGGGTAGTATAACAACTACATATGATACTATGGTGGTAGATAAATGTCATTACACATTTGCCCACACCCATTGAATGCACAGTATCAAGAGTAAACTATAATGTAAACTATGGAATCTGGATCAAAATGCTATGTAAATGCTGGCTTATCAAATATAACCAATGTACCCCTTTGATGACATGCTGAAAATGAGAGAGGCTATGCATGTGTAGGAGTAGGGGATAGATGACTAATCTCCTTATCTTCCTCTCAATATTTCTCCAAGTGTACTGAAAACTACTCTAAAACTGAATACATTAAAAAATAAATGAAACACATAAAAGAGCAATAAAAAGAGACAAATGAGTTACATGATATATATTTTTTTTCAGAGTGGCAATAATAAATATTTCCCTACTAGTAAATATAAATAGTATGAGTTCCACAATCCAAATTCATAATGACTGAAAAGATTAAAAACAAAAAGATTCAGCAGTACGCTTTCTAAAAGAATCACTTTAGATTTAAATACATAAATAGGCTGAATAAAAGGCATTTTATTCAAATTGCAACCAAAGGAGAGTAGGCATTCTCATACTTATATTAGACCATATAGAATTTAAGTAAAAAAAAAAAAAATAGTCACAGAAGACAGTGGAAAACAGTATGCAATGATAAAAGCATCTGTATCAATCAGATTTCTGTTGCTGTGACAAAATATCTGAGAAAAATCAATTTAAAGGGTGAAAGATTTATTCTGGCTCATGGTTTCAGAACTATCAGTCCACAGTCAGCTTACTCCATACTGTTTAGACTAGTGATAACACAGAAATATTCTGCTGGCATCGCACGGCAGAGGAAAGCTATTCATCTTACGACAACCAAGAAGGGTAGGGGCAGAGAATGAAGAAGAAGTCAGTGACAAAACATAGTCCACAAAGTCATGGTGCCATGACCCACTCCCTTCAAGTGGACCTCACCTCCTAATAGCCCATTCAGATCTAATCACCTCTGAAAATCCCAACAACTGGCCTACAGAGGACATTTTAGATACAGCTATGACAGTGTCCAATGACCAGAAAGACATGTCAACTATAAAATTCATGCATACCATATCAGATAAGTATATGTAGCAAACATTGACAGAACTTAGGAAGAAATAGACAAATAATAATCATAAGACATTGTAACATCCAACGTTCAAAGACAGAAATACTGAACCAATGTCAATTAAGGAAATAGAGAACCTGAACAACACTACTGTAGGCTGAGTAGACACATGCAGAGCATTCTGCCCTACAGTAGCACAATTCACATTCATTTCAGTTGTGCATAGAGTGTTCTGCAGAACAGATCATGTTAGGTCACCAAATTGTCTTAAAATGTTTAATATGACTGATATAACACCAAGTATTTTGCAAGCCTTAATGGAATTAATCTAAAAATAAGTAACTGAAGGAAGATTGGAAATTCACAAATATGTGAAAATTGAAAAACATACTTATGAACAATGAAATTTAAAAAAAAATCAAAAAGGGAAATTAAAAAAATCTTGGGACAAATGAAGTCAAAACCCCAGTGTACCAAAACCTGGAAGATGCTGCAATATATAACCAGATATTTTTAAAAATTTGAACAAAACACAAAGCTTTAGCTAGATTAAAAAGAAGAAAGATTTAAATAAAAAGAGGACAAAGATGATATTATCTTTGATGACACAGAATTATGAATGATCATAAGAGAATACTATATTCAGTTATATTCAATTGGACAATACAGAAGAAATAGATAAATTCCTAGAAACAATTTCTACACAAACACTGAATCAGAAATAAACAAAATTGCAAGCGCAAGGTCCTGAGTTTAATAACCAGTACTGTAAAAAAATAAAGAAACAAACAAACAAACAAAAAATCTAAACAGAATCAAAACTAGTAAAGGTTTTGATTCAGTAAATACAAACTGTGATCATCAATTGTGATGTGGCACCTTGATGTATGTAAAAACACCTAGAAGATTTGTAGAGCTCTGGGTGTGCCTGTGCATGACTGATCTGTGGACAGGATACCAAGGAGGGGTGTGTGTGCGGCACACCAGCCAGTAGGTTTGTGGCCTAGATGGAACAAAAATGGGAAAGGAAAGGAAGTCTCTTTTCTTCAGAGGAGAAGCAACAGTCTTCAACATTGCCTCTAGAAATTCATCTCCATTCCTTCAAGCTTTCAGCACAAACTCTTCAGCCTTCCCATGCAGACATTTCATCTTTCTGATGTGGAGTAAAACTGGACTGTACAGTGAGCTCCGGGCCTTTAATCTTTATCAGCATCTGTCTCTCCATTGCACAGATAGCCACTTTGCATTCTTCCACTCCTGAATCTGCAGACACTTATTATAAGCCTACCTTTTAAATCCTTTCTATAGTCATTCATACATATGTATGTACATATTTAAAGTATTAAATCTGTTCCACTAGTAAACTCTGATACACAAACTTCTGAAAACAAGATGGTTTCATTTGTGAATTTCACAAAGATTTAGAGGTGAATTAATACCAATCCTTCTTTAAACTTCCAAAATTAGATAAAAAGGAAACATTTCCCACCTCATTTCATGAAACCAGCATTACTCTGACAGCACAATAAGGAAAAGATGCTACAAGAAAAGAAAACTACAGACCATTGGTCCTGATGAATCCAGATTCAAACATCTTTAACAACATACTAGCACACCAAAAGGATATTATGTGGAGTCGCACGGAACATGCTGAATCAGCCCGCTGCAGACAGGCAGGTCTGCGCACTCCCTAACGAGGTCCTGAGTGGCATGGAACACGACGAATCAGCCCGCACCCTGGCAACAATCCACTGGACCTCCCCCACCTGCTCCTCTGTACAGCCACCTCGTTCCACACTACAAAAACACAGAGGACACATGACCACCAGACCAAGGTACTGAGTCCCGCTGCTCCCGGCCCAGAGTTAGGGGCTTCTGAGCCACTGTCTCACTGCTCCTGGTCCAGAGGAAGGGGCTTCCTGGCCACCATGCCTCCCGCTGCTCCCAGCCCAGAGAAAAAGGCTTTTGGGCCAGCTTCTGTACTGCTGCTCCTGGCCCAGAGGAAGGGGCTTCTGGGCCACCATCCCTCAAACCACTCCCAGCCCAGAGGTAGGGGCTTCTGAGCCACCATCCCACTGCTCCTGTCCAGAGGAAGGGGTTTCCTGGCCACCATCCCTCCCGCTGCTCCCAGCCCACAGGAAAGGGCTTTTGGGCCACCATCCCTACCGCTGCTCCTGGCCCCTGTCCCACCTCTCCCAGCTCAGAGGAGGTAATCCGTGTAGGCACCAACAGCCACCCCCCCCCCAGTTGAAATGAGAAAACATGTAAATAAGTCTCAAAACCAGACTTCCAGATCACCTAGAGCAACCCCAAAGGGAAATGAGATGGAACACTCTGATACTCAACCACCTGGACCCACTGAACTGGCAACAAAAGGGGATCTGGAAAAAATGAAATCAGAAATAGTTTCTCAGATAACAGGAGAAGTTGTGCTCCCAGTGCAAGACATAATTAATAAATCTAGAGAGGAGCTCAGGAACATGATGGAATCCCAACATAGGAAACAAACGGATTCCATAAAACAGATGCAAATAGATTTCCAGGACATGAAAAACTCCATTGAAAGTCTACACAGCAGAATGAGACAATGTGAGGACAGAATTTCAGATTTAGAAGATAAGATTGCAATTAGTGACCAGGAAAAGAAAAATTGCTTCAAAATTATAAGGGAACATGAGAAATCAATCCAGCAGCTGCTAGATGATGCAAAGAAGAATAACATAAGACTGATTGGAGTTCATGAAGAAACAGGAGAGAATGCAGCTGACATAAAAAATCTCTTCACAGAAATAATGGCAGAAAACTTCCCAAGCAGGGGAAAAGAGCTTGACATACAGATAAGTGAGGCATATAGGACTCCAAATAGACTTCATCAAAAAAAAAAAAATCTACACATAGGCATATAATTGTTAAGATTCCAGAAACACAACAGAAGAACAAAATTCTCCAAGCAGTCAGAGAAAAGAAACAAATCATATACAAAGGAAAGCCCATCAGAATCACAGCAGACTTCTCAACACAAACCCTCAAGGCAAGAAGAGCTTGGAGTGACATATTCCAAGTCCTAAAAGAAAACAGCCTCCAACCCAGATTGATGTACCCTGAAAAACTATCTTTCAAAATGGATGGAGAAATAAGTTACTTTCATGACAA
Organism: Heterocephalus glaber; assembly: GCF_053883595.1. Taxonomy (NCBI): domain Eukaryota; kingdom Metazoa; phylum Chordata; class Mammalia; order Rodentia; family Bathyergidae; genus Heterocephalus; species Heterocephalus glaber. The sequence goes on along the minus strand of NW_028258344.1, from coordinate 30,642,178 downwards.
AGAGCACATTAGGAACTTCATGAATGCCAAACCAGCACTCCAAAGAATTTTACACAATATCCTAGGAACAGACATTGAGGATCACAACCCCAGGACGCAAAGCACAATGAACCCATCTGGCATGACAAGAAATTAAATGTAAAGGGGGAGAACCCAACAAAAAGAAAAACTCATGGCAATGACAAGTCAATATGTTTCAGTTATAACCATCACTGTTAATGGTCTCAATTCACCAATCAAAAGAAATAGACTGGCAGAATGGGTCAAGAAGCAAAATCCAACAATATGCTGCATACAAGAAACACACGGAATTCAAAAGAAAACTCACAGACTGAAAATTAAAGGATGGAAAACAATACTCCATGCGACGGGAACCCCCAAAAAATCAGGAGTAGCTATCCTCTTTGCAGATCAAGTAGATTTAAAACCAACACTGATTAAGAGAGATGAAGAAGGACACTACATCCTTGTAAAGGGAAGAATGAAAGAGGAAGAGATGACAATCATAAAGATCTATGCACCAAACACTAGTGCACCCAACTATATAAAACAAATACTAATGGACATGAAAACTCATATATGCACTAATACAATTGCAGTGGGGGACCTCAACACCCCACTGTCACAAATAGATAGATCAACTAGACTAAAAATAAGTAATGAAATACTAGAACTCAATGTAACTCTTGAACAAATGAACTTAACAGATGTTTACAGAGTCTTCCACCCCACAAAATCAAAATACACATTCTTCTCAGCTGCACATGGGTCATTCTCAAAAACAGACCACATACTCACACATAGAACATGGTTAAGAAAGTGCAAAGAATTGAAGTTATCCCCTGTATATTATCAGACCATAGTGGGATGAAATTGGAGATCCATAGCAAATGAAACTCAAAAAATTTCATAAACACATGGAAATTGAACAACACACTTCTGAATAACCAATGGGTCACGGAGGAAATTAAAGAAGAAATCAGACAGTTCTTTCAATTAAATGACAATAACAATAAAACACATCAGAATCTATGGGATACAATGAAAGCAGTCTTACGAGGGAAATTCATAGCAGTGAATACACATATTAGGAAAACAGAAGGAGCCCAATTAAACAACCTGATGCTGAACCTCAAACTTCTAGAAAAAGAAGAACAGGACAACCCCAGAACTCATACAAGGGAGTAAATTCTAAAGATCAGAGAGGAAATCAATGCAATGGAGACTAAGAGAACAATACAAAAAATCAATGAAGCCAAGAGTTGGTTCTTCGAAAGAATCAACAAAATTGACAAAGCCTTAGCCAACCTTATCACAAAAAGGAAAGAAAAGGCCCAAATCCATGCAATTAGGAATGAAAGGGTGAAATGACAACAGACCCAGCAGAAATCCAGAGGATCATCAATACCTACTTCCAGAACCTATACACCAATAAGATGGGCAACACAGAAGAAATGGACAGATTCCTAGATACATATGAATTACCAAAGTTGAATGAAGAAGACCTGAAAACTCTGAACAACCCAATATCAACCAATGAAATTGAAAATATAACTGAAAACCTATCAACTAAGAAAAGCCCGGGCCCTGATGGCTTCACTGCTGAATTCTACAAGACATTTAGAGAGGAACTGCTGCCACTACTGTTTCAACTCTTTAAGGAAATTGAAAGGGAAGCAATATTCCCAAATTCCTTCCTGGAAGCAAGCATCACCTTGATCCCCAAAGCAGAGAAAGACCCAACTGAAAAAGAGAACTATAGGCCAATCTCACTAATGAACATAGATGCAAAAATCCTTAATAAGATACTGGCAAACAGAATGCAGAAGATCATCAAGAAGATCATGCACCCTGATCAAGTGGGATTCATCCCAGGGATGCAGGGATGGTTCAATATACAAAAATCAATCAATGTAATACACTATATCAATAGAGCCAAGGACAAAAACCCTATGATTATCTTCACAGATGCAGAAAAAGCATTTGACAAAATCCAACATGCATTTATGATAAAAACCCTACAAAAAATTGGAATAGATGGTCTCTACCTCAAACTGATAGAAGCCATCTATGAAAAACCAACAGCCAATATCATACTAAATGGTCAAAAACTGACATCCTTCACACTAAAATCAGGAACAAGACAAGGATGTCCACTATCACCACTCTTGTTCAATATAGTTCTGGAAACATTAGCCACAGCAATTAGACAAGAGAAAGAAATAAAAGGAATAAAGATAGGTAATGAAGAAGTGAAATTGTCATTATTTGCAGATGACATGATACCCTATATAGAAGACCCCAAGAACTCCACCAAAAGTCTTCTAGACTTAATAACCAAATACAGTAAAGTAGCTGGTCACAAGGTCAGCACACAAAAATCAATAGCTTTCCTCTACACCAATGACAGACTCACTGAGAGAGAAATAGGGCAAATAATTCCTTTTACAATAGCATCCAAAAAACTGAAATACTTAGAAATCAACCTAACAAAAGAAATCAAAGACCTCTTCTCTGAAAACTTTGGCACTCTGAAAAGAGAGATTGAAGATGATATCAGAAAATGGACAAACATCCCCTGCTCCTGGGTAGGAAGGATTAATATAGTGAAAATGGTCATACTTCCAAAACTCTTATAAGCAATTCCAATGGAGATCCCAGCAGCATACTTCATGGACCTTGAGAAAACAATCCAAAAATTCATTTGGAACAAGAAGAGACCCAGAATAGCAAAAGCAATTCTAGGTAATAGAGACATGGCAGGGGGTATCACAATCCCCAACCTGCAACTCTACTACAAAGCTACTGTGATAAAAACAGCATGGTACTGGCAAAGAAACAGACCTGAGAACCAGTGGAACAGATTAGAAGATGCAGAAACAACTCCAGACACACTCAGCCATCTCATCTTCGACAAAGGAGCCAAATACCCTCACTGGAGGGAAGATAGATTCTTTAATAAATGGTGCTGGAAAAATTTGGGCTTCAACTTGCCAAAGATTAAAACTAGACCTATATCTCTCACCATGCACTAAACTAAAATCAAAGTGGGTTAAAGATCTAAATATTAAAATAGAAACTCTGAACCAGTTGGAACAGAGGTTAGGTAGAACCCTTGAAGACATTGGTGTAGGAAAAGATTTTATGAACAAAATCTCAGTTGCCCGTGAACTAGCACAAATAATTAACAAGTGGGATCTCTTCTTATTAAAAGGCCTCTGCACAGCAAGAGAAACCACCAGCAGTGTGAAGAGACAACCCACCATTGTGAGAAAAAATCTTCATCTGCTCTTCCTCAGACAAAGGTCTACTATCCGGAATCTGTAAAGAACTTAAAAAGATCAGACCTCCCAAATTTAAAGACCCAATCCAAAAATGGGCATCTGAAATGAACAGACATTTCTCAGACAAAGAAGTAGGAATAGCAAATAAATACTTGAACAAATGTTCAACATCACTGGTCATTTCAGAGATGCCAATGAAAACAATGCTGAGATTCCACCTCGCTCCAGAAAGAATGGCTGCTATCATGAAATCAACCAATAAGCAATGCTGGCGGGGCTGTGCAGAAAGAGGAACCCTGCTCCACTGCTAGTGAGAGGGTAGACTGCTGCAACCACTGTGGAAATCAGTATGGAGATACCTCAAAGAACTGAGACTGGAAGTCCCATTTGACCTTGCTATTCCACTGTTGGGGATCTTCCCCAAAGAATTAAAAGAGTCATACCACAGTGATATATGTGCACCCATGTTCATAGCAGCACAGTTTGTGATAGCTAAAACTTGGAAACAGCCTAAATGCCCATGAACTGGAGACTAGATAAAGAAAATGTGTTTTTTTTTAATAAAATGGAGTACTACTCAGCCATAAAAAATGAGAAATTAGAGACATTTATAGCTAAGTGAATGCACATTGAGGCAATACTCTTAAGTGAAATAAATGGGACACACATGTATAAATCCCAAACAGTTTCTCTGGTGAGAGAAACTGAAAGGGTAAATAAGGACTAAAATGTATAATAGGTAATGTGAAATAAGAAGAAAAGGGGCAAAGGGGAAGGAAGTGGGCGGGCTAGGGGAAAGGATAGAAGGGAATGGTTTTAATATGAGAAAATGGAAAAATAGGGTCAAAATCTTTGTAAATAGGGAGAAATGGTGTGGTTGAAGGGAGGGCTGGGCAATGGTGAAAATAAAAACCAAGAGAGACTATGTAAAGGTGCAAATTTCCAATGATGAATGTCATTATATTGCATACCTAAAATGTACCAATGATTAGAATGAATAATCAATAATGCAAAATAGGAAGAAAAGGTCCAAAGGGGTAGGGGTAGTGGGAGGGGCAGGGAAAAGGAAAGAAGGGAAAGGAAAAATGATGAGAAATGGAAAAAATGGAAATAAAGTCTTTGTAAATTGGGAAGGGTGGATGGCGTGACGGGAGGGCTAGGAATGGGGAAAAAATAAGAACCAAGATGCATTATGTAAAGTTACAATTCCCAATGAGAAATGTAATTGTGTTGTGTACCTAAAATGTACCAATAAAAGATTTTAGTAAAAAAGGATATTATGTATTCCTAAGAGGATATTATGTATCACTAAGGTGCAAGGATACTTCCAATATAAAAACGTAATCTGATGTGATATATCACATTAGTAGAAAAGGGCTAAAAATTACACAATTATCACAATACATAGAGAAATTCAATTCAGCAAAATCAACACCTGATCATGACAAAAAAATCAACAAACTAATAAAAGAAGAAAATTGATCCAACAAAATAAAAGCTTTGGTGTAAAGCATGAAGTTCATATATTCAACACTGAAAACCTGAAAGCTTTTCTTTTAAGATTAGAAACAATGCAAAAAAATCATGTTTTCAGAAAAAACTGAAAATAATCTCCAAAATATTTTCAATGTTTTATAGGTATGTTAAAAATATGTTATACTCGTTTGTAGAACAGAACTTACTGATTTTTCTAATTAAAACCACGAAAACAAAAGAGTTAATTTAGTTTATTTAGTTACAAAGTAGCATGTAATTCCTAAACACTATTAATTATATCCTTTAAAAAGTCTGACATATATTTGACTTGACAAGGCAAACAATGAAAAGGTAAATAAATATAAGAGTGTCTGATGATACTTAGTTTGAAATTAATTACACTTACTTTTTCTCTTTTGGAATTAAAAGAACATCTATTTTGATGTTATGTAATGCAAATAGCTGATGCTCCATTTTTTTGTTCATATTGTATAAAACTTGGACTAGATTTTGGGAATGTATCATTATTCTGAGCTTTAAAGCTGGGGATCTGTTTCTTTTTCTTTTACTCAGATCATCTGGAAACAGTGCAATTACTCAAAAAGAGAAGGGAAAAGATGAAAGTTTATTGTAAAAAATCAAGAAATTCATAAAATAACCAGTGCAACGACATCAAACAAATTATGCAAGCTGAGACATATTACCTTTATTGCCTCTCTAAGAATAATATGAACATTTATAAGTTATATATATGATCCCCTTTTTCTACTTGGTTTATACAAACTTTGCTACTTTCTCTGTTAACTTTATTCATTCAGATCACTGTTATTTTTGCAATCAATCCAATAATATTTGTTAAATAAAACAAAAAGATTAAATTGAGGTAAAAATGTAAACTTTCTGTAATTTAATGAATTTATTATTTAACTGCTGAAAGATAGATTATTTCTCTGGTTACAAACTCCTGGTAATAGTTTTGATCTAATGACATATTTTTTGATCTAGTAGGAATTTTCCAATGAGATAAACTCATTTTATGTTTCTTCATTTATTAGTCCTAAATGGAACTTGTACAGGATATTTTATCAGTACCCTTCTGAACTCAGTTTTTTTCATTAAGTTTATTGGTACATTTTAGGTATACAATACAGTTATATTCATCATTGGGATCTTGTAACTTTACATGATGTATCTTGGTTCTTATTTTTTTCCCCATTCCCCTGCCCTTCCGTCACCCTTCCCTATTTACAAAGACTTAGTTTCCATTTTTTCCTTTTGAGCTCGATTTATGTGAAGCAAAAATACTACAATATTGTCAATAGAGCAGAAAACTGTACTCATTACATGATGTATTGGTTTTACTACTGATATAGCAAAGCCATTAGAACAGCGTGGAAAACTCTTCATGGGAATATCAAGTTTCTTGTCTTTTAACAGGTCCAGTTTTTTTTGTCCATGCTGGATATCACTACTTCAAATGTAAATATTCATTTATTACTATTACTAAGCTTCATCTTCTGTACTACAGTCCTAAAACTACTTTCTTGGACATAACTAGTGTCATTATAAATGTGAAATAAAGTGCTACTTTTCTTAATCTGTAACCTTCACATATCTATCTGCCTCAAAGGGCTACTTCCCTTCTGTTACCTTTTCCTCACTTGTGCTATGCTAGCACTTTATTTCTGAAGACTATAGTAAACATACTGGAGTTACTTCTATGACCTCATGATTTAATTTACTCTTCTTTTAGTTGCTTAAAATTCTTTGCTCCAAATTTCTTTTATTATCTTTATTCTTCTCTTGCAATTGGCCCTCTCAGACCTCCCCCAGGTCTGGAGTAAGTTTTCCATGAATTGAAGGGTTAAAGTACTCTTTCCAAAGGCGAAGGAGCATGCTAATGTGCCCATGAAATTACTTACAGTAGCTATTGTTTAGATGAAAATTTCCCTGAATTTTGACTCATGCTCTGATGTCAACCTGGTGCAATAGATATTTCTGGTATTGTGTCCATTTCTACATTGATTGCAGTTTTTCAAATTTCTTGTGTTTCCTCTCTCTTCTCTTCATCTTTTCCATCCTTCTTTGGAGAGTTTCTAAATATTTTCTCAATCTCTTTATTTCAACCCAGTTTCTCTTATTAATTGTCTCCATCCTCTTCTGGAGGAGATATTGAACAACCTTTTTTTTGTAGAAGAATAAACTCAAGACGGTTAGCAATCACCTAAATGATTAAAGAAAATAAACTCTGATATGAGCACAGGGCCAAGAGTAGTTCCTCTAGATTGTAAACCTTTAAAATGTACAGTGCATTCACAAGAGTATGCAAAACAATTTTACCTTAGAAGTAGGGAAACATTACCACTAAACTAAACACTATTCTGATGCTACCGTAAATATACTGAAAGGAATACATAAAAATATTTACTGCTGAATACTTACTAATGTCTCAGAATAAAGCTTAAGAAAATTTATAGAAATCCAGCACCAAAAAATTTAAATTTAGCATACTTAAAATTCAATGCAAATCACAAATAATATAAAGAAATATAACTTTTTGAACCCAGCAATGACATATGGTAGAATTTGAAGACAATAACAACACAAAAAATACCACAAATAAATCTGACATGTTTAAGCTGATATAATTTCATTTTAAGCAGAAACACAATATAAAAGATGCAAATTGATTTCTATATATAAAAAGTAAATGTCAATAAATGTCTAATATAAAAATATAACTGATATGATGGATAGTACATTAGACTCTGCAGAAGAAAAGAAAAGGTTAGTGAAATTGAAGATATGTGAATAAAAAATATCTAAAATAAGATATTGGAAAAAGAAATCAAGTGTGCCTAAACACACATACCACACACAAAGACCAGATCATACACACAATTTGGGTGCTCTCTCAAAAAAGAGAATAGGCATTTGAATAACTGATTTCCAAAAACATTATACATTTGGTTAAAACTAATAGACTAGCCAATGATAGGAAAATAGAATTGCTTATAAGTGCACACGAAATGCTAACTAACATAGAGTATATTCTGGGCTATAAAATAAGTCTCAATTACCTGAAAGAAATTCAAATACTACAAAATATATTCTCTGACCAAAATGAAATTATATTTTAAAGGTTATTAACTTAAAGGTATCTAGAAAAAACTGAATACTTAGAAATATAGTAACAGATTCCCAAACTGTTCAGCACACTGAACTCTGGAATGCTGCCTAGATCCAACAGAGCCTAAGGGTCTGATTGCATTCTCTATCTAGCAATGTGAGCAAGAACTCACCTCAGCTTGGATGGTTGTCAGAGTGTGGGGTATATGACAGAGGGGCCACTGGAACAAGGACACCACCTCACAAAATCACAGACTGTAAATCTGAGTGGAGTAATTGTGACTTACTGGACTCAACAACTGCAAATGCTGGAATGAAACCACTCATTCAAAAAGACAAAGGAAATTCTCATTTTTCCCCATCATTAGCTTTTGGGGGGTTGGGTTTTTTCTTCTTTTTTCTTTATTTTCCTTTATTTTCTGTTCTTTTTTAAATTATTTTTTCTTCTTATATTTTTCCTTTATTTTTCTTGTTTTTTTCTTTTTTTTTCTTTCCTACTAGTTTTATCTAATACTATTGATTTCCTTTTACTTCTCAATAGGATCATTTATCTTACTTTTCTTCTTTTCACTTCCATTGATTACTTTTTCAAATTTTACTTTTTTTATTCTCTAGTTCCTCATTTCCCTTTATCTGTAGTAATATAACCATTAAGCTTTATAAATATTTAGATAGTTAACTTTAGGCTATTAGTATTGAATACTGAACTATTGTTAGTGAAAGTATAGTTATTGCATTGAGTAAATATTTAGTGTAGATCAATATTTGGTTTTTCTTAGTATTCATACTATATTTATAGAACCCTTTTCTGTGGCTGTGGTTAAATACTGATTATTAAGGTATATAAATATCCAACTTGTGTTTTATCCTAGTATTCTTGCTGATTTTATGGTTATTTCCAAAGTGTAATTGTTGTTATTAATTGATTTCCTCAGTATGTTAATACATGTCTTATCTTTGTGTTATTAATACTGCAGACCATTCCAGTGAATGGGGTGCTCGACCAAATAAATTGAAGCCTCCCTTCCCAAATAAGTGGAGGCAGCTGGATCTTGGAACAAAGGCAAAAGCCTGCAGTTAGCGACACACAGAGTGCATCAGTGAAACATAGACACTAACTAAAGAGGTCCATATTCCAGCAAAAATTTCTGCCACTATAATCCACTCACAAACCACAGCACAAAGCAAAACAAAAAAATAGCAATATAACAAGCAAGGCAGAAAAATGCCTCCAAAAATCCCAACTCCTCCAATGCTGATCCATGAGACATCAAGGAGGAAATCAAAGGCCACTGCACAGAATTATTCAAAGGGATAACAGAGAAGATTTTTAAAAAATCAGTATGGTGCTCAGTGAGCCCAAAAAGATATAACTGAACAGATAATGGACATAATAAACAAATGATCAACTAATTTACAAAAGATACTTATGAAAAGCTAGCTGAGCTAAACAAAATGATACATAACATAAATAACCTGTTCAGCCAAGAATTAGTGTCCTTGAAAAGTTACAGAACAAAAATTCAGTATATTAAATATACTTTTAAAAGTATGGACAACACTAGTGTCTAATGTGAAAACAGTGTCACAGTAGAACATAGGGCTGCTATCAGAGAACAGTTATTTAAATCATTTATAAGAAAAAGCCATTAGAATTACAGTATTCTTCCTAACACAAAACTTAAAGGCCAGAGGTGCTTGGAGTGAAGCATTTCAAGCCTTAAAAGAAAACAACTTCTAACCAGACTGCCATATCCTTCAAATATATCTTCCAAAATTGATGGAAAAATAAGATATTTACATGAGAAAAAGCACCTTAAGAAATTTATCACCAACAAACCAGCACTCCAAACAATTCTCAACACAATTCTAGAGACAATTAAGGTAACAAAATCAAAAGGTAGAAAATAACAAATATCAGGCAGGGTAAGTAGCTACATAGAAGGGAAAATAAAAGGAACTGAACAACAGGAAAATAAGGTAATAATAGGAATAATTCAATACCTTTCAGTAATAACTCAATGCGAATTGTCCAAATAAAAGGCACAGCTTGGCAGACTAAATCAAGAACAAAACCCTAAAGTATTCTGTACACAAGAAAAACATTAACTCAAAAAACTCATAGATTAAAAACTAAAGCATGGCAAAAAATATACCATGCAAAAGAAACTGGAAAAGAGGCAGGAGTAGTTATCCTATTTTTAGACAAATTAAACTTTAACGTAAAGCTGATCAGAAGAAACAAACGTTAGTACATATTGGTTAAGGGAACAATTCAACAAGAAAAGATAACAATTATAAACACATAGGCACTGAACAATGGTGCACCATCTTCATAAAGCAAACACTACTAGACATAAAAAATCAGATAATCATCAACACAATTATAGTGGGTAACCTGAAAATGCCACTGATACAAATAAATCAACTAGACAAAAAAATCAACAATGAAATATGAGAGTTGAGCCAAACTTTTAAACAAATGAACTTAATAAATATCTACAGAGTTTTCTACTTAAAACAGCAGAATACACATTCTTCTCTGAACCATATGGAACTTTCTCCAAAATAGACTACACACTAGCCAGTGAAACATGCTTAAGTAAATGCAAAAGAATCAAAATTATACTACTCACAGCATCAGATCATAGTGCAATTAAACTAGAAATCAATGGCAAAAGAAAACATAGAAATTATGTAAATACATGGAAATTAAATGATACACACTTGAGGAATCAAAGGGTCATTGAATAAAGGATGAATTTAGACATTTCCTAGATCCAAAGCACAATACCAGTAGAACATATGAGAACCTATGGGATGTGAGGAAAGCAGTCCTAAGAGGAAAGTTTATAGCAGTAAGTGCTCACATCTAAAAAACACAGTGAACCAAATAAATAACCTAGTAATGCACCTCAAGTTGCTAGAAAAATAATAATGCTCAAAATCTAAAACTAGTGAAAAATTATAAAGATCAGAGCAAGAATTAATGAAATTAAGACTAAAAAGGACAAAAAATCAATGCATCAAAGGGCTGGTTCTTTAAAAGAATAAAAAAATAGAAAAACCCTTAGCCAATCTTACAAGCAAAAGGAAAGGAAAAATACCCAAGCCAATGCGATTAGTGCTCAATTCAGTAGCACATATACCAAGTAAATGCAATTATAAAGAAAAAAGGTGAAATCATAATGGACACCTCTGAAATCCAGAAATGATTAGCAACTACTTCAAAAGCATATTCTGTAATAAATTGGAGAATTCAGGAAAAAAGGGCTATTTTATCCCTTTTTTATATATGAATTACTAAACTGAACCAAAAAGATTTTTAAAACCATAAATAATAGTACAACAGTCAATGAAATTAAAGCAGTAATAGAAACCTACCAAGAAAAACCCAGGTATGGAGGATTCACTGCTAAATTCCACAAGAATAAAGATTTAATGTCAAACTCCTCAAATTCTTTAATGAAATTCAAAAGGAAGGAGTACATCCAAACTCTTTCTTGGAAGCGAGGTTTACCCTGACTCTAAAACTGGACAAGGATCCAACAACAAAAATCAACTACAGGCCAATCTCTTTGATGAGTACAGATGCAGAAATTCTGAAGAACATACTTACAAACAGAATGTAAAAAATCATCAAAAAGGTCACTTATCATGTCCAATTAGGCTTCATCCTAGGTATGCCAGGATGGTTAAACATAGGCAAATCGATACATATCACATAAATAGAAGCAAAGACAAAAATCATATGATTATCTCAGTAGATATAGAAAAGGGCTTGGACAAAATCCTTTTATGACAAAAACACTGAAGAAAATATCTATAGAAGAATCTTATCATAACTGATAAAAGTACAATCAATAAGATTCCTCACAGAACTAGAGAAAACAATTCTAAAATGCATGTGGAACCAGAAGGGACCCAGAATAGAAAAAAGCAATCCTGAACAAAAGGAGCAAGGGAGGAGGCATTATGACCCCAGATATCAAGTTGTACAGTACAAAGGTACAGTGGTAAAAACTTCATGGTTCTGACACAAAAAGAGACATGTGGATCACTGGAACAAATAAAGGACGTAAAAACAACAGGCACATACGTCTGTTTTTGACAAAGGATTCAAAAACATACAGTGGAAGAATGATGGTCTCTTTAATAAATAATACCTGCTAAACTAGCTATTTACATGCAGATAGTCCCAAATATCTCACCATGTACTAAACTAAAATCAAAGTGAATCAAAGATCCAAATGCTAAAACAGAAACATTTAATCTTCTGGAATATAAAAGAACACTGAAATTCCATCTTATCCAGAAAAAATGGGTATTATCAAAAAATCAACCAATAACAAACTCTAATGGTTCTGGGGGAAAAGGAACCCTTCTCTACTGTCAGTGGTAGACTGGTAAAACCACTATGGAAATTAGTGCGGCGATTCCTCAAAAAACTAAAACTAGAGGTTCCAAGGGCCAGGGATTTAGCTCAGTGGTTCCACCGCCTACCTCTCAAGAGCAAGGTCCAGAGTTAGATCCCAGGTACCAAAAGGGGCGGGGGGGAGAACCAGTGTACTCCTTGAAATGAAAACTAGAGGTTCCATTCGATGCAGTTATTCCACTTTCTAATATCTGCCTGATAGAATTAAAAGCATCATATCACAGCAATATATGCAGACCCAGTGTTTATAGCAGCAGTTTATAATGACTTAAACTTGGAAAAAACCCAAATGCCCATCAATTGATGAATGGATAAAGGAGATGTGGGGGGATTTTTATGGAGTATTACTCTGCTATAATGAATGATAATCTTGAGACATTTCTAGGTAAATGGATGCACCTGGAAACCATACTCTGAAGTAAAATAAATCAGACACACATATTCAAATATCACATAGTTTCTCTAGAGTGGGAAACTGAAAATGTACAAAAGGACCAAAATGTATAATAGATGTTGTAAATTAGAAAAAAATTTTCAAATGCAAAGGGAAACTAGGGAAGGGGAGGAGTAAAGGAAGGAAGAGGAGGAAAGGAAAAAAAGAAATCAAAGCTTTTGTAAATAAAGAGGGAAAGAGGTGTCAAAAGGAGGGGAAAAGAATGTGAAAAAGTAAGAACAAAATGTATCTTGTACAGGGACAAATTCCCTTGATGAATGTTATCATTATGTATATCTAAAATTTACCAATACAATTAATTTTAAAAAGATGTAAAAATGTATCAAATAGATGAAAATAAATAGGTAAAACCATGGGAAACATAAAAATATGCAAGGAATTTCTAAGAGTCCCAATTGCTTAAGAAACAACATCAAGAATCAGTTTAATCTGCTAAGCAAATAAAATATTTGATATGTGACATTTTCTTGGTATTTTAAAAGTATTTTCTAAGTATTTTGGCTTATTTTTTCCATGTAGGCATTAGTATCAACATAACTTTTTTAAAAAATCTACTCATTTTTTAAAGTTTGCATTGGGCTAACATAGGTAGTGAAAAGACATTTTTACAGTACTATGTCTTCTATTCCAAGAATGACTTATATCTCAAATGTCTCATTTTATATGTCGATTGAATTGTTACCATTTATTTTGTATAATACCTTTGTATTTCATGCTAAGCTTATTTTTAGATATTCAATATTTGGGGTATTAATGTATAAATAATTTCTTTAAATTTTATTAGTTTATATAAAATAAATCTGTATTAATCTTGCAACCTGTAATCTCATTTCATATCTTAGAGATTGTTTTCATTGAGTTTTTGCAAATGTTCTACTGTACAATAAAATAATGAGGAAATGATGACTTTTGCCATCCTGTTTTTCTATTCTATGCTTGTTACTTGTTTGACTTGAAATATTAGCAAACTCGTGCCTTCAATGACAATGTCTCTAGTGTTTTCTGCTAAGAATATAACTGACTTTTTAAAAGAAACAGACTATTTTATATGTCATTAAGTTTTTATCTATTCCTACCGTATTAAGAATGTGTTGGAAATAAATAATGTGCTTGAGCTGCCATGAATATGAGGTTATGATTCTTCCCCCTTGACCTATATTTTAGTGACATATAATAATAGTTTTGTTTTTACTTGAGGTAGCTCAATGAATTCATTTTGAAGTGTTACCATTTAAATTGGTGCTACATTGTATTTCCAGGGCTGGGGATTTAGCTCAGTGGTTTCGCCGCCTGCTGGGCAAGACCGGAGTTTGATTCCAGGTACCAAAAATAAATAAATAAATAAATAAATAAATAAATAAATAAATAAATAAATAAATAGCTGACACATTATATTTCCTAATATTATTTTTAAAGTTTTTATGTTGATATTCATGCTTGAGATGAGTAAATATTTTTGGTATGACTTTTGTGAGTTCTGGAGTCCATATTATACGGAGTTTAGAAGAAAGTGTTGGTATCATCTGCTTCTTTATAATTTAAGCAATTTTAAGCCTATTAAAATAGAGAAACTGAAAGTGTAAATAAGGATCAAAATGTATAACAGATAGTGAGAAATGGGAAGAAAAGCTTCAAATGAGAAGGGAAACAAGGGAAAGGGGAGGGATAACGGTATGAAAGGAAAAGAAATAGAATAGAAGGAATAAAATGGAAGCAAAACTTTTATAAATAAGGAGAGGAAGAGGGGCTGAAGGGAAGGGAGGGGAATGGGATAAAAAGAAGCAAGATATATCATCTAAAGGTACAAAGTCCTTACAATGAATGTTTTATGTATATCTAAAATGTACCAATAAAAATAATTGAAAAGAAATAGTCAAGTGTTCTTCCAGTGCTTAGTCAGAAGCTCTGTGATATTTCAAAAGTGGCTGCCATAATCAAACTTCCAAGGCAGAGTAAAACTTACGAGTTGGACTAGAAAACAAAGATATACAGTGGAGGTAAAAATAATTTTTGCTTTGGTGTACTATTTATTCAAATAAAAGGAGTTGCTGAAACGTTCTGTTATTACATAAGAAGTGTTGCGGTAATTTTAAAAAGTTAAAGTTGTGTCAATGTTTAATTTTATGTTTCTGTATCTTTGTATTTAATGAAGAAACAAAAATTTTGTAGCTTTTCCTAAAGAAAATATGAGAAGTAATGTGGTGTATCAGATCTCCCAGAGATGAACATAACAACCTTTTCTTCTCAAATCTACTCCATGTGATGCAAGATACTGGATGAAAGTTTGAGGACATTTGGTAAGTGAAATTCTGTGGGTCACATGCATTAAAATCTATTGATGGCTCCTTCATGGTTGAAGAACTTGTTCAAATAAAGTGTTTCATATTTCTTCTCTTTAGAACTGTGTTTTAAATATTTGACAAACAACAAGAATAAATAAGTGATCAAAGTACTTCTTGAAAATAGCTGCTTAAACACATAAACAAAATTGTTCTTTATAAAATGCCTGAATAATTATCATTACAATTTTCAGACACTTGTCACTTACTCTTTGATAGCAAACCAAATTTTATTTATATTTTATTTTCTATGGTAAGTGTCTCCAGATAAGTTGCAATAAAATTTTCTAAAATATTATTTGTCAAACAAACATAAGTAGATTAATATTTAATATATTCACAAAGCAGCAAACTTTCTCAAGTTCTACATCACATAGCTCTTTTAAAATAGAAGTTAGGGGGCCAGGGATTTAGCCCAGTGGTTCCAGCGCCTGCCTCACAAGAGCAAGGTCCCAGGTTTGATCCCCGGTACCAAAAAAAAAGAAATAGAAGTTAGGGGGTGAGGGATTTAGCTCAGTGGTTCTGCCACCTGCCTCACAAGCGTGAGGTTCTGAGTTCGATCCCCAGTACCAAAAAATAAAATAAAATAGAAATTAGGTAAATGATATTTTAATAAAAAGACTTGCCAGTATTTATGAGTAAAGAACAGCTAACTATGAAAATAAACATTAGAAAATGCCATCACTCTAGCAAAAATGGTCAAAAATTAAATAAAGAAAATAATTTCAAAAATTGGAAGTTGGTTGCTTAAAAGTTTAAGCTGCATGACTATAGTATTTAATCCTAAATTTATGTTAATGTTTAATTTTTATTTGAACACATACTAATCTCATAGCTATAACTATCTCCATAAAAACTCCTGCAAGTTTTGAGAATCTAGAAATACCAAAAGAGAAATACAGGTCTTTGACATGGCTGCCCCCTACTGATCCAAGATTTGTTTTATTTTGACAAAATATTTTTATGCAGTATTATTATCTCAGACTTCTGAATAATCAAAAATGATATTCAATGAAAACAATCAGATAACAGTATTTTTAAGTTTGAAAATCAACATATGAAATTATAAAAAAAATTAACTATTTATGTGAATCTTATTTGCCTGTAGGAATGTAAAACTTAAATAAATGAGAATGCAAAAGTCAGGGAAAAATAGATTGCAGAATCTTATTTTGCTCACTTTCTAGGCAATATATTTTATAGGATATAAGTATCTGCTCATTTTTGTTATTAATGTGCAGTTTAGGAAGACATGACAAAACACTTATTTGGATCCAAAATGTATAGCAATGCCACTGATATAAATTCAAAAGTAGCAATGCTCAAAGAGACAAAATTTATTATGTGGTTAATCATCTGGCTATTGCCCCAAGAGAACATAGAAGGTTATGAATATATAACCCACACGTAGTTCTGAGAATCATTAAGATGAAAGCACTGTGAACTCTAAGCACAGGATCATATTGGTTAAAAGTAGATGATTATCTTAAAACAGTGGCACAGTGCTTTGAAGAAGAAAGCAAGAAGAAACAAACTTGCTTTTGAAAAAAAATAATGGCTTCCAGGTATGGGGGGTCCAACAGGTGATTGATTAGACAGAAATGGAGACTACATAAAGATGATGGAGACAGGGATAGGAATAAAGGTAAATTTTTGCTTTATTTAATCTTGAGAAGTCTACAAAAAGATAATAATCTTGAGCAGTTATCAATTTAGAAGTTCACACAGGGGATTATATTTCCTATGATAACACAACAATTTCAAATAGAAAAACACCCAACAGTACTATTATAAACTTAACTACTTCTGGAAAGTTTAGAGAAAAGTCTGTAATTTAAAGACCAAACAAATTAGCACACAGTCAGGCTTTCGATACCAGAAAGTGAACTGTCTGATGGGGATTAAACTGGGATGTAGAGGCAGAGTTGAGTAAAGACCAAGAAGAAATGAAATCTCAAAGAAGACAAAGCATATCCATGCTCAAAAGGACACTCTCTTGTTAAGAATTCTGGCCACATGCTTCAAGCAAACTTTACAGATTATGTCACTCCAGATTCACACTTGGACAATGTGTATTTTTGTTGTCTCAGTATATCTTTAGAGACACATTCATCCAATTTGTCATCAAAGAGTCCAAGGACGATTTTATCAGTTTCCAGTGTCAAGGCTGAGATCCAGCAATAGCTTAACAATAGATTCTGTCTCCAGCCAGAGTGAACAGTTAACAGTATGCATATGACTCAACCCCAGCTAGTGAGTCATACCAGATTTTTCCTGGAACAATCAGGAAAAGAACGTTTTTTTCCCAGGGATTATTGGCTGTGAGGAGTGTAGTGACATTTGTCTGGAGAGAAGAAACTTACAGGAAAAGGAAGGGAATACAAAGCAAAAGGATAAAGATTGAAAAATATAAGCCTTGTCAAGTTAGTTCAACTATTGAATCAGGCATTCCTGAAAGATAATGGCCTGAATTTATATAAAATAATAAATTCTTAGTGTTAATTTTATGTTGCTTCATTGAATTTTATTTCTGTCACTTGAAATACCAAGATGTCTGATAAAGAATGCTAAAATTAGAAGCCATGAACACTTCTAGGTATATTTTCACTAGATTCTAATCATTTAAACTTTAACCAAAGTCTCTTAAACAGACTCCATGTCACACCTTTTCCAAACTGCACCTATAAATTATGACCCTGCCTGCATCCCATAGAATACCTACAGGTAGTAGGTTATACTTTAACATCACCTACTACCAAGTGAATTGTACTTGTCAATAGCCAATTGTGTTTGTTCCAAATGCTGTCCAAGTCATTTGCATTTGTATTTTAAATAAACATTTTAATAAAATATTATATTCAAAAGTATTTCATGTGCAAAAAGGTAATGATTTCATGAAATCTAAGATGTCATTTGGATGAAGATAAGAAAGACTGAAGTTTAAAAAAGGGGAGGAAAGGAGGAGGAAGTTAAGGGAGGAAAGGGGATTGAAGAAGGAATTAAGATGTGTTATGTACACGTACCAACTCTATACAAGGGATGTAAACATGATGTGCTGCAAACTCATACTAATAAATATTTTTTTAAAAGTAGGTGAAATGCATTGAGGACTTTTAAAAGCATGTGTCTATTTTTCTCCTGCACAGTATATAGGAATAACATCAATTTCATGGTCATTATAGTTTGGATCTAAAATATCCCTCAAAAGTCTCACATGTTTGGAAGATGATTGGATCTGGAGGGCCCTGCACTCATCACTGGACTCCTCCATTGATCTGTTCAGTGGCTGAATATGCTCTTAAGAGGTGGGGTCTTATTGGAGGTAGGTCACTAAAAAGTTTCGTCTGTCCCTGTCCCCTCCTTTTTGTCTCTGCTTCCAAGATGTCAGGAGTTGAGCACCTTTTCCTCTGCCAGGTGTCTCTGCCATCCCATTTCTGTCTTAGAGCCAACCAATCATAGACCGAAACTGCCAGCCAAAGCAAACCTCTCTTCCTGTAAGTTGTAGGAGTCAGGCATTGTATCCTAGTGATGAAGAAAGTGACTAAGACAATGTTTCTTTCTGAAAGAGAAAAATAAAATATTCTAAAAACTTTTCTGCTCTAATAAGGGAATGGAGCCCAGAAAATCCCAGTTAGTAGCAGGAATTGGGAGTAAATATGGGAAAAAAATGAAGGAAGCTTAGTCCTCAGGACTCAGACGGGAAAATAAGTAGACTAAATAGAATGGGGAAAGGACTTGAATTTTTAAAAATAAATAAATAAATAAAGCTCTACAGTTTTGTCATGCTGAAGTTGTAGTATTGGTTCCTCTACTAACATGTGGGATCCCCGGAAATCCTCTTGAGGAAATAGTGTAACATAAAAGAAAGGAAATTCATCTTCACATTAGTCAGTTCTGGCTAATATATTTAAATATATTATAAAAGTCAGACTTTGAAAAGGTAAATTTTTAAGATTTGGCTTCAATTCTTATACGAATTAAGGATAAAAGTTTTGAGATGTAATGAAAATACGTGGCAGTAACAAGAAAGTATCCGACATAGATGTTGAGTAAATGTAAATATTTCTCTCTACCTTACCTGCTGGGCAGTTAAGAAAGCAACAGAGATCTGGAGTAAAGAAATATACATTTATGTTGTTCAGTAGGTCAG
This sequence comes from Heterocephalus glaber, assembly GCF_053883595.1. Lineage (NCBI taxonomy): Eukaryota > Metazoa > Chordata > Mammalia > Rodentia > Bathyergidae > Heterocephalus > Heterocephalus glaber. The sequence continues at coordinate 30,622,911 of NW_028258344.1, read as the reverse complement.
GGAAGTGGTAATGGTAGGTATAAGGTAGCAGTCTATTTTCAGAAGCAGGGAAGCATAATTTCAGATTCTTCATGAGGCATATAGGTTACTAGATTTAAGAAGTTCTTACACTGAACTAGGAACCTAAGCATCTAATATTGTTTTCTTGGGGTGCTGAAGGAACTATAGATTCTAAGTTCATGACACAAAGAATACATATATGCTATGAATACATGTATTCCATTTGTAATTGGAGTCAAACTCTGTGAATATCAAATCATGTATTATAAAAATATGCCAATGAATATATAATCTCAATATTGAAATTAGTTTTATAACACAATTTGGAGATTTCCTTCTCAAATTGTCAGATAATTTGAAATAATAAGTTATCTGATGTATTTAGAATACAGCTTAGCTTGTACAAACTTCATATCAATTAATTTTTGAAATATAAACTTTACTTTTTAATATCCATTAACATCCATGAAGATTGAGGTTGTGATATCTAATTTATAATTCTCAAATCTCAAGAGATCTATTTATTAGTCTAATAAAATAGTCTTTTTAAGGAGAAAATAAAAAATATCACATATCAGCATATTTTTAGTTTTATTTGAGATAATCTTACCTACATACACACAAACACAGAGACATATTCACAAATATGCCTGTAGATATGCAATTCCAGAGAAATTCATATGGCAGACTAAGAAAAACTAAACAACAACAACATAGTTTATTCTTTTAGCTATAGTCACATTTTAGAAAATGATCATTTAAAATGATTTTTAAGATCTTTTAAAATCCAACTATATAGTTCATCTTTACTGATAGTCAAAAAATCCAGTACTCTAAACATGTTACACCAGTATTTTTGCCTCTTTATCTGTTTTACATATCAGAAAGGGCATTGCATGTCTAAGACTGTTATATCTAAAAGAGTGGCCACAAGCCATATGTGGCTATGGATCAACTGAAATGTGGTTAAGCTATGGATGTGCTATAAGTGTCAAACCTAAGCTGTGATTTTGAAGATAATAAGAAACAATATTAAAAAAGAATTGAAGTGTCTAATTAGTGATTTCAAGTTGATTACATATTGAAATTAGATATATAGAGAGGTAATCAAATATACTGATATGTTATTAAATTTAAATTCATCTGTTGTTTTCACTTTTTAAATGTAACTACTAGAAAATTTTAAATTTATATGTGTAGTTGCATTATATTTCTATTGGAAAACATTGTTTAAGATATATACTTTAACAAAATCTTTTATTATAACTTATGATGCTTTATGAATTCTAGCTTGTTTTATGTGTTCCAATCCTCTTTCTCATTTTATATTCATGAGGAATGCAATGGGAAAAGTTTTAGTCATCATTGATCAGGACAGTTACCAAACTATACAGACACTGTCTCTATTATTGCAGTAATCATTTCTGCTTCTTTACTTCAACTCCTTAGATATACTCAAGATGTCTCCATTCACAAATGGAGTGATTTAGTTTTGTGGGCTACAGCACACTAATAAATTGAGACAGAATACAGAAGCAAATAAAAGACCTTTTATTCTATTTCACTTCTTCTGTCTACCCCCCTTAAAAACTGCACCACACCAAACCTATGTACCCAGTGGACTACTTCTGTTGTCAAGCCCTCTGTCTTTGTCACATCTCTCCACACGTGAAGGGATCTTCCAACCAGAAAACATTCCAAAGAACATGTACAATCAAATATCATGAAAACTGCCAACTTCAAGATGACAAAATCATGCCAAGATTGATGGTGTAACCTACAGCATCCAATATAAATTTCTCTATTTTAATAAACTGCCTTAGGATTACAGAAGCCAAATTATTTTGCAACTGTATTTTTTTTCTATTTGACTATAACCATGATAGATAATTACAGAATGTTTAAGAGATACAGTAAAGCAAACAATACAAACAATGCTATCAAATAATAATTATATTAAACTTGTTTGTAAATAATATTAGTGACGGAGTACAAGAAGTAATAATTAAAGAGGTTCTACTTTGAAATATTTAGTAGAACTTACTTTGGTTAATGGGAATAGTGTTTAATTCATCACTCACAGAGATTCAAATGTCCAGATATTTTATGTGCTTAGAGAAAAAAAAGAACTCAAATTATTTTCATAAACAGTATTTGGTTTGCTTAAAATGGGAGAAAATAAAATTATCCCATTTTATTTTAAGCAAAAAGAAAAGCAATTTTACCTTTAAATATCAAGGGACAGAGTGCCAACAGTTAATTGTACCAATAGGAAATAAAATTTTTATTGTGAAAGCATAAAAGAGGCAATGGTCTTTTATGAGAATAAACAGAGGTAGAAGAAAGTAACATCCTATAAGGAGCTTCCGATCCTGGTTTGGCTCATGACAAGTTTTATTTACTCATGGAGAGTCTGAACAAATGAGTGTTCTATTGTTAAAAGGTTTTTAATTGTATCTTATCTACTTCTCAGAGATTTGAGTTAATTAAATAAATGCTTAATTCTTTTTTATTCAATTACTATATAGTCACTGTAAATTATTTAAATCAATTTTTATTTGACACAGCTGTTTAACATATTATTCATCTTTATCCTATTAATAATAAAATTAGAGAGCTAAATTCTGAGTAAGAAATTAGACTATATACTTTCTGCAAATCATGTTTGAATGTATCCTACACATCTAAATAGGTCTTTTATCCAATTGCAAAATTAGTAAGGAAGAAAATCCATGGTTTCAGGGTGCATAGTGGTATTGGTTTCCTGTGGCTGCTGTAACACATTGCTACAAACTAAGCAATTTTTTAAAACTCAGAAATTTACTCTCCCATAGCTTTTGAAATCAGAGGGCCCAAGTCTAGGTGTCAGTGAGGCCACACTCCCCTCAAAGCTCTACTCTGGTGAAAAAACCATTGCTTTTCTTTTCTAGATTTTGGTGGTGGCTGCTCTGTCTCTGTGCTCCTTTCCTTCGGCCACTCACCCGTTTCTGCTATCTTCACACTGCCTTCTCCTCTGAGTGTGTTCCTGTCTGATCCCCCTCTGCATCTTTCTCACAAATGCATGTAATGGCACAAAGGACCCCCCTGGATAATTCAAGACAAATTCCTCCTCTCAAGCTCCTTAACATGAACTTGAGGTAATAATCACTCCCTTGCCAAATAAGTTAATATGCTCAGATTCCAAGATGAGAAAGTCAATATATCTTTGGGAAGACACTTGCCTGGCTATTGTGACAGAAAAAGAAATAATCTAGTTGTAATACTTTGTGATTATCTAACTGTTCAAATCTTCGTAACTTTTCAAGTATCATTTTTATGGCTACCAAATAAGAACTTTCTCAAAATGATTTCGTTCAGAAACAAATATTTTTTTGGTTGTCCTAGCAACACATTTCAATTACTAGTGACAAAAGTTTCAGAATTTTGCTTCCATAGTCTAATCAACACAGTTTTAAAGATTTCATCAACAGACATTCAGATTCACAGATTTTATATTTTGCCAAGCAGCTATAAAATAAAATTTCATAGTGCAAATATTGACAAAAATACTATATTTTAATGGTATTTCTACCCAGAATATTGCTGATGTACATCATTTGAGCTTCTGTGATAACAATAAACACTTTTTATAGAATGTTATGAAATTATTAACCTTTATATAGTCATCACTTATTTCTATTAGTAATTATCACGGTAGCAAAATAAGTATAATCTCATTTGATATGAAGAGGTTTAAAAAGAAAACAAAGAAGTTTTGTAGAAAAAAATAAAGAAGTTTCCTAAAATTCAAAAAGCATATGACATAGAATGGTCAATGCAGAAATATTGGTTTGTACCTAGCTGATCTTGACAAATAATATCTAGAAAATAGCTTAATAAAAATAAATATATTCTGAATTTTTAGCATTAAATGATCAATATTACCATAAGTGCTTTAATGGTTACAAATACAAATTGCAGATAAAGCTGAAAAATTGGTATGTGATCCTTCAGCAGCCTGGGAGCATTTGCCAGTATCTTTTGTTTTAATGAAAAGAGAGGGTAAAGGAGAAACTTCTGCTTTCTTAGGGTTAAGAGTAAGAACAAATACATGACTATAAAATAAAATGCAAATTCCAAGTATCTGTGCATAGGGGAAAGTTACAAGTCATTCAAAAGGAAGCTATCTTTACCAAGGGCTCTGAATAGGGAAAGAACAACTCTCTGGTGAACAGGTCTAACAAGTGACTTACAGTCACATGAGACTTGGAGCACAGACAGGGATGCTCTGTAATTAAATACCTTTGGGAAATGCTAGAGAAAGTATGTTTCACCTCTGCAGATGGTGGCTGAGAGCACACAGCTTCCTTTAAACCTATATTTGAGGATCCCTTCCTAGCGACTGGTGCAAGTGGTTAGATCAACGTGTACAGACACAGTATCTGTGCAGCAGTAAAGTACCATGAGATCTGAAAAAACAAAACATGCCTTACATGTGTAGACTGCCAGGCCATGGTACTGGGGAATAGCAGAAATGTATTTGGAATGGTCTATTCTGTAGGATAATCCCGAACAATTAAAATTCTTCTGAGACAGTCAGTCTTGATTATCAAGTTGATTGGATTAAGTGACACCTAGATAGGTGATTGAATTGAGGGCAAAAACTTCATCAATGGACTAGCCCACTGAGGCCTTCGTAAATGAAGGGCTATTAAGAGGCAAGGTCTAGTTGGAACAAGTAGATCCCTGGGGAGTGTAACTCTGAAGCACATAGCATTTCTTGGGATCTTTCCCTCTCAGTGATTTTTGGCTCTGTGAAATGAACCACTTTCCTCTACCATGTGTTTTTCTACTGTGCTGTTCCTGCTTGACCAGAGCCCTAAATCAATGGATCTGCCTGACCATGGATTGAAGCCTCTGATATCATGAACCAAATAAAACTTTCCTCTTTAAAACTGTTAGGTGTTTTGGTCACAGCAATGGTAGGCTGGCTAACATAACTTTACTCAATTTTTTTCATTATTAGTGTCATCATTGTGAGGTAGGAGATTAAGGCTGGGCAAACTGCTTAAACAACTATGAAAAGCCTGTCAGGTCTGGAGACCTAGGACACATGTGCCGAGTACAGAATCCAGGATGGCTATGTACTTCCTGATCCCAGTATTTGGGACCAATCAGAAAAATGCCATTTTTGCTTCTTCATTTACATCTGGCACAAAACCATGCAGGACTTTGATAGGACAACTGAAACCTGATGTCAGGCCAGATGAGTTTCTTGTAGGACGTCTGTCCCAAATGCCTTGCGTGGGGAAGAAGTACTCTAGGAATTCCATATGCAAAAGAGCCTTGACTTTGTCCTCAGGGCCACAGGGAATTTATTCACCAGCCCTTTCCAGCCATGCAGAGTACAATTCCTTTCCAACTTCAATAAATGTAAATCCTCACTGCCTTTTTCACATGTCTTGTCTCTTTCTTTGTTCAGGACACCAAGAACCTGATAGAAATCTCTTTGGAACTCAAAAGCTAGTAATGTTTGCCTTTCATATTTTTTGCCTCTGCACTATCAAAATCAACACCTCATTACATCCTTATTTCCTAGCACCTGTTTCCTTTCGACTATTGTTATTGATGATAGTTGCTCTTCCCCCAATCTTACTTGTTCAGTTCCCTTCTGTTACTCAAAAAAATTTATTTTATGATTTATCTGTAAAAAAAAAAAACAACAGCCATATGAATATGACCTTTGTAATGCCTCAGATTCTAGTTTTGACTGAGCTTGCAGTGCACAGGAATATACACTTAACAAGGTTGGGTTATTTGATCAGCAGTTGTGAGTCAAGTACAATAAACCTTGTTTTAAATTTTTTTTCTTGCCTACAATGATCACTCCCATCTATTGTTCTAAAATAACCAAAGCTATTCTTTCATTCAGTTTCTATTGTATCTGTTGGAAAATAATAATTTAATATTCATTGTGGTAGGAGAAATATATGACCATGTTAAAAATAATGTTAATGGAAGGTATTTATGATCCATCTCATTAGTTTAAAATTACACTCATTAAATTTGTCTAATTATTATGTCTTTGAGATAAAATGCCATCCTCCATAGTAATAAATACATTATAGTTTCTCAAATATTTCAATTGACTTTATAATGCATTTGTTTTTACCTCCAAAAAAGCAAGTAGCATAATGTTTTGCACATAGTAGATGTAAAATAAAATACTGATTGATGTTCAATGAGTGTGCTACGAAAAGTAGTTTTTCTGGAAGCAGACTGTGTTTGATGAAATGAATAAAAAGTGCACAGCTCTTGGTTTCTAGATGCAGACAAAAGACTCTTTTCATCTGAGTTAAATGGAAAGAAGTTTATTAGAAGCTGTTAGGAAGCTCCAGAAGGCTCACGAAACCTGATTTTACTACTACCAAGCAAGGAAAGAAGGCAGCCAGTGAAAAAGGCCACTCAAACACAGCTCTTCTAGAGGGAATATTCCTCCTGTGGCTTCACATCATCGCTTATGATACAGGAGCTGAGCCTTAGAACCAGCATGTTAATCACCATGCTTAGAAGATGAGCTGCTTCCCGACTTCTTCCAAATACTCTAAGAACATCTGCTGGGCACACCTCAGGCCATCACGAAAATCAAGACTTTTACAAGAGGTTCTAGAAGTGGTAGTCTTTAGCTTTTGTAACCCTTGTGAGCAAGCTGGAAGTTTTAGGACACAACACCAAGCAATACAATTCATCATTCTCAGAAGTTGTCTCTTACAGTGACATTCATTGAATAATATACATAATAACAAGTAAATTTAATAGAGGACATTATTTTTGAATAATATTTATTGTTGCTCATTCCCTTTCTTATTAACTTACATAGTAAAAAGATGTTTCCATGTGAGATTTAAAAATAATGAATAAAAATGATTTGCTGATAGGTTCAATAAATTTTTTACTATGGATGATTTAATCAAGAAAATAGACTATCAGGCATTCTTCAAGCTTTAACAAGTGTTGTCCAAAACACCATGCTAACAGTTGTCTTCTTTAATATCATCTCAAATCCAAACTGACTTTATTTTACCTGGATTATGAGTTTAAAACACTTCTAGAATACTTAATTGATTTATTGCAATAATGCTAGTCTCTTAAATTTCTGTTCAAAGATAGTAAAGCACTTACTATGTTCTAATCAAGAGACTAACAAAGACATGCTCAGTTATTGTAAAATTGAATCAGTGAATACCATTTCTTCAAATGGAGAAAATACATCCTATATATTAATACCATGCATATGTAATGACCAGCCAAGAGTTAAATTATCTTTTCAGAGTAGTAAATTCATAACCTTGGTCTAAGGGAAAACACTGATATCTAAATACTATTCATTCATTTAGCAACAGATTTTTTCAAGGCTTACACTTTTCAGATACTCTTTTGGGCCCTGAAAAAAAAGATGAACCTACATTAGAGAATTTGAAGTTTAGTAGGAAAACCGGTCCTTAAGGCATTAAAATTTTTATACAGTACTGAGTGCTAAGATAGAAGTGAGGTTGGAAAACAAGCAATGAGCCAAACATGACCAAAAGCTTATTTTTGTATAACTCTTCAGTTAAGAATGTTTTTTTACATTCTAAAAAGACTTTGAAAAGAAGAGAAATATGCAAAGACCCTACATAATCTGCAAAGTTTAAAATATTTACTATCTTCTCATTTACAGAAAATGTTTGCTGACCTCTCAGACATGAGATGAAGATTTATCTCTCAGAGAAAGACACAGCAGAAGTTAAATTGGTCTAGGAAAAATTATCCTACTAAATGAGTTTAGTGAAATGAGCATTATAGAACTTTTCCATGAAAAAGGATCAACATACATAAAACCTAGATGGGGCAGATAATGGTAGAAGAACTAATAAATGTCCAGGACAGCAGAAACAAAAAAAGATAAAAATGATTCAAATTAAAACTTGGAGACATAAGTACGGGCAGGATACAAGCAATCTTTTAAGTTACATTAAGGATTTTAGATACTTTTTCTGATAAAATTGAGAAGGCATAGGAGGATACTTCTAAGCAGAAGAATGCCAAGAAATTTTTAATATTAGTTGGAATAACTAAGGACACAGGAGACGTGGAAAAGAGAAGGAGAAAAAGAGGAATTTGTGTCAACTTGGTTTGCTTAAGGATCTGCCCAGGGTATTGGTGAAACAAACTTTCAGGTGTGCCTGGCTAGATCATAGAGGTGTGACCTCAGCATCTATGTCTGGTCCCTGCTCCTTCTATGGCACTATTGTCCTGCTCTGCTTCACAGCTGAAGTGAACTGAGCATCTTTGCTCTACCAGGTCCTTCTGCTGTGATGTGTCTGTCTTGGAACCAATTAAACATGGACTGAATCCCTTTGAGACCACGAGCCAAATTAAACTTCTCCTAAAAATTGTGGAGGTATTGTGTCTCAGAAACAGGAAAGCAAATACAGTTTAAAACATATGTCAGAAAGTTTTAGTGCTAGGTAGGTGGAAAAAGCAGACACATTCTGAAAGCCAAAAAACAAGGAAAAATTACTAAAACTGGCAAAAAAAAAACCTACCATGGACCATGTAAATTCCAATAACATTAACCATGGACTTCTTCAGAAATAATAATTGAAGCCAGAAGATAATAGGATAAAATGTTCAAAATATACAAAGAAAAATGCTGGCACTGAGAGGCAGAGGCCCCCCAGCACCAAGGAGCAGAGTCTCCCAGTGCCAAGGAGCTGAGACTTTCAGGCCACCATACCAGTTCCCCCAGTGCTGAGGAGCAGAGGCTCCCCAGCACTGAGGAGGTGAGCCTTTCCAGCCATCTTATTGTCTCCACGAATGCAAAGGAGCAGAGCACCCCACCAGCACCAAGAAGGTGAGCAGTGCAGGTGCCAGCTGGACACCCCCATGCTCCCCATAGAAATGAGCAGACACGTAAACAAGTCTCAAAACCAGACTTCCAGATCACCTAAAGGAACACCAGAGGGAAATGAGATGGAACAATCTGATACTCAACAACCTGGAGAAACTGAACTGGAAAAAAAACAGGATCTGAAAAAATGAAATCAGAAATGATTTCTCAGATAACAGCAGAGATTATGCCCATAGTGCAAGACATGATTAATAATCTAGAGTGGACACAGATTAAAAAAAAAAATAGAGGCGCTGAGGAACATGATGGAATCCCAACATAGGAAACAAATGATATCCAAAAAAAATATGCAAACAGATTTCCAGGAGATCAAAACCTCCACTGAAAGTTTACACAGCAGAATGAGTCAATGTGAGGACAGAATTTCAGATGTAGAAGATAAGATTGCAATTAGTGACCAGGAAAAGAAAAATTGCTAAAATTGTAAGGGACCATGAGAAATCAATCCAGCAGCTGCTAGACAATTCAAAGAAGAATAACATCAGACGAATCGGAGTCAGTGAAGAAAGAGGAAAGCATGCAGACGACATAAAAAAATGTTCACAGAAGTGATGGCAGAAAACTTTGAAATAGGGGAAAAGAACTTGACATACAGATAAATGAGGCATATAGAACTCCAAATAGCCTTGATCAAAAAAACCTACACATAGGCATGTAATAGTTAAGATTCCAGAAACCCAACGGAAGAACAAAATTCTACAAGCAGTTAGAGAAAAGAAAAAATCACATACAAGGGAAAGCTCATCAGAATCACAACAGACATCTCAACACAAACTCACAAGGAAAGAAGAGCTTGGAGTGACATATTTCAAGCCCTAAAGGAAAACAGCCTCCAACCCAAATTGATACCCTGCAAAACTATCTTTCAAAATTGATGGAGAAATAAGATACTTTCATGACAAAGAGCACCTTAGGAACTTCACAAATACAAACCAGCACTCCAAAAAACTTTAGACAATATCCTAGTAAAAGACAATGACGATCACAACCACAGGAAGCCCAGTAGAATGAATCCATCAGGCACGACTAGAAATTAAATGCAAAGGGGGAGAATCCAACAAAAATAAAAAGTCATGACAATGATAAGTGAATACATACCAGTTATAACCATCAATGTTAATGGTTTCAATTCATCAATCAAGAGAAATAGACTGGCAGAAAGAGTCAAGAACCAAGATCCAACAATATGCTATATATAAGAAACACACTTAATTCATAAAGAAACTCATACACTGAAAGTTAAAGGGTGGAAAACAATACTCCATGTGACAGGAACACACAAAAAAGCAGGACTAGCTATCTTCTTTGCAGATCAAGTGCATTTCAAACCAACACTGATTAAGAGAGACAAAAAAGGACACTGCATCCTTGTGAAGAGAAAAATGCAAGAGGGAGAGATAACAATCATAAATATCTATGCACCAAACACTACTGCTCCCAACTATATAAAACAAATAATAATGGACATGAAAACTCAAATAAGCACTAATACAATAATAGTGCGGGACCTCATTACCCCACTGTCACAAACTGATAGATCAACTAGACAAAAAATAAACAAAGAAATACAAGAAATCAATCAAACTCTTGAACAAATGAACTTAACAGATGTTTATAGAGTGTTCCACCCCACAAAATCAGAATACACATTCTTTTCAACCGTACATGGGTTGTTCCCCAAAGTAGACTGCACATTCACTCACAGAACATGTTTACAAAGGAATGGAAGTTATACTCTGAATATTATCAGGCCATAGTGCGATGATATTGGAGATCAAGAGCAAAAGAAACCACAAGAATTTCATAAACATATGGAAACTGCACAACACACTTCTGAATGATTAATGGGTCACAGAGGAAATTAAAGAAGAAATCAGACAGTTCCCACAGTTAAATAATAATGACAATACAACATATCAGAATCTATGGGACACAATGAAAGCAGTCTTACGAGGGAAATTCATAGCACTGAATACTCTTATTAGGAAAACAGAGCAAGCTCAATTACACAACCTGATGCTGAACCTCAATCTTCTAGAAAAAGGAGAGCGGGACAAACCCAAAGCTCATACAAGGGAGGAAATTACAAAGATAGGACAGAAATCAGTGCAATGGAGACTAAGAGAATGATACAAAAAAAAAAAACAACAATGAAGCCAAGAGTTGGTTCTTTGAAAGAATAAACAAAATTGACAAAGCCTTAGCCAACCTTATCACAAAAAGGAAAGAAAAGGCCCAAATCCATGCAATGAGGAATGAAAAGGGTGAAATTACAACAGACTCAGCAGAAATCCAGAGGATCATTGATACCTACTTCCAGAACCTATTTGCCAATAAGATGGAAAATACAGAAGAAATGGACACATTCCTTGATACGTGTGAATTACCAAAGTTGAACAAAGATGACCTAAAAATTCTAAATAACTCAATATCAATCAATGAAATTGAAAACTTACAAACCAAGAAAAGCCCGGGTCCTGATGGCTTCACCACTGAATTCTACAAGACATTTAGAGAGGAACTGCTGCCACTACTGTTTAAACTCTTCAATGAAATTGAAAGGGAAGCAAAACTCCCAAATTCATTCCTGGAAGCAAGCATCACCTTGATCCCCAAAGCTGAGAAAGACCCAACCGAAAAAGAACTATAGGCCAATCTCACTAATGAACATAGATGCAAAAATCCTTAATAAGGTAATGACAAACAGAATGCAGAAGATCATCAAGAAGATCATGCACCCTGACCAAGTGGGATTCATCCCAGTGATGCAGGGTTGGTTCAACATACACAAATCAATAAATGTAATACACTATATCAATAGAGCCAAGGACAAAAATAATATGATCATCTCAATAGATGAACAAATGCATTTAACAAAATCGAAAATGCATTTATGATTAAAAAAAACTCTACAAAATATTGGAATAGATGGTCTCTACCTCAATCTGATAAGAGCCATCTATGAAAAACCAACAGCTAATATCATACTAAGGGGTCAAAAACTGAAGTCCTTCATACTAAAATCAGCAACAAGACAAGGATGTCCACTATCACCACTCCTGTTCAATATAGTTTTGGAAATTTTAGAGACAGCAATTAGACAAGAGAAAGTAATGAAAGAAATGAAGATAGGAAATGAAGAAGTCAAATTGTCATTATTTGCAGATGACATGATTCTCTATATAGAAGAACCTAAGCACTCCACCAAAAGTCTTCTAGACTTAATAATCAAATGCAATAAAGTAGCTGGATACAATGTCAACACACAAAAATCAATAGCTTTCCTCTACGCAAGCAACAGACTCACTGAGAGAAACAGGGCAAGCATCTTTTCACGATAGCATCCAAAAAACTGAAATATCTAGGAATATCTAAGAAAAGAATTCAAAAAACTTTTTTCTCAAAATGATAGCACTCTGAAAAATTAGATTGAATATGATATCAGAAAATGGAAGGGCTGGTGATCTAGCTCAGTGGTTCTGTTACCTGCCTCGCTAGCACAAGGTCCCGAATTCAATCCCCAATACCAAAAAAAGAGGAAGAAAATGGAAAGACATCCCTTGCTCCCAGGTAGGAAGAATCAACATTGTGAAAATGCCCATATTTCCAAAACTGCTACATAAATTCAATGCAATCCCTATTGAAATTCCAGCAGCATACTTCACAGACTTTGAGAAAACAATCCAAAAATTCGGTTGGAATGAGAAGAGACCTAGAAGAGCAAAAGCAATTCTAGGCAACAGAGACATGGCAGGGGGTATCACAACACCCAACTTAAAACTATACTACAAAGCTACTGTGATAAAAAACAGCATGGTACTGGCAAAGAAACAGACCTGAGGACCAGTGGAACAGATTAGAAGATGCAGAAACAACTCCAGACACACTCAGCCACCTCATCTTCAACAAAGGAGCCAAACACCCTCACTGGAGGAAAGATAGCCTCTTTAATAAATGGTGCTGGAAAAACTGGGTTTCAACTTGCCGAAGATTAAAACTAGATCTATATCTCTCACCATGCACTAAACTAAAATTGAAGTGAATTAAAGATCTAAATATTAAAACAGAAATGCTGAACTGGCTGGAACAGAGGTTAGGTAGAACTCTTGAAGATATTGGTATAGGAAAAGATTTTTTGAACAATACCTCAGTTATCTGTGAACTAGCACAAACAATCAACAAGTGGGATCTCTTCTTAATAAAAAGCTCTTACAGAGAAAGAGAAACCAACAGTGTGAAGAGACAACTCACAATGTGGGAAAAAATGTTGCACCTGCTGTTCCTCAGACAAGGGTCTACTATCTAGAATCTACAAAGAACTTTAAAAAATCAGACCTCCCAAATTTAAAGACCCAGTCCAAAAATGGGCATCTGAAATGAACAGACATTTCTCAGACAAAGAAGCAAAAATGCCAAATAAACATATGAAAACAATGTTCATTATCACTGGTCATTTGAGAGATGCAAATGAAAACAGTGCTGAGATTCCACCTCACTCCAGAAAGAATGGCTGCTATCATGAAAACAACCAATAACAAATGCAGGTGAGCCTGTGGGAAAGAGGAACCCTGCTCCACTGCTGGTGGGAGTGTAGACTGGTGCAACCACTGTGGAAATCAGTATGGAGATACCTCAAAGAACTAGGACTGGAAGTCCCATTTGACCCAGTTATTCCCCTGTTTGGTATCTTCCCCAAACAATTAAAAGAATCTTACCACTGTGATATATGTGCCCCCATGGTCATAGCAGCACAATTTGTAATAGCTAAAACTTGGAAGCAGCCCAATTGGCCACCAACTGGAGTCTGGATAAAGAAAATGTGGTTTTTTAAAAATGAAATGAAGTACTACTTGGCCCCCCAAAATGCGGAATTAGAGACATTAATAGCTAAATGGATGCACATTGAGGTGATACTCTTCAGTGAAATAAATAGGACACACATGTGTAAATACTGAATAGTTTCTCTAGTGTGAGAAACTAAAAGTGTAAATAAGGAGTAAAAGGTATAATAGGTAATGTGAAATAGGAATAAAAGACGCAAAGGGGAAGGGGAAGTTGGAGGGGTAGGGGAAAGGAAGAAGGGAATGGAATTAATATGAGAAAATGAAAGAATGGAAACAAAGTTTTATAAATAGGGAGGGATAGAGTGGTTGAAGGGAGGGGAGGGGAATGGGGAAAAAAAATAAGAACCAAGAGAGATTATGTAAAGGTGCAAATTTCCAATGATGAATGTCATTATATTGTATACCTAAAATGTACCAATAAAATTAATAAAAAATCATGCAAATAAAAAAGAAAAATGCTAGCAACTACAAATCCTATTCCTAGCAAAACTATCTTTTACAAAAACCGGAGAAATAAAGAAAATCACATTTAAACAAAGCCTGAGAATATGTGTTGCTAACACACTGTATACAAGAATTACTGAAGAATATTCCTTAGGCTGATAGTGAGCAACCCTGGATAGTAAAGTACTTTGAGTCTTCATGAAAAATGAAAAACCACCTCTAAAGAAAAATATGTAATTATAAAAGCAAAGATAAATGCATATTTCCTATCCTTTTTTCCAATTTAAAGAGTGTTTTTTAATGTATGTAATATCATTGCTTATGTAACATATGATCACATAATATATAAGCCAAAGCCTCAAAGAAGTTAGTGTGAGAAAATTTAAACTGGTTTAAGGAAAAGATACCACATGACAACTCTACAGAAATAAATAAAGAGAACTAGAAACAGTAAATAAATATAAAGCAAACACTATATATATATTATATTATATATGTATATTTGGTGTCTTTTCAGTTTATTTAAAAGACATAACATGATATAAAAATTCATATATTTATTTTTAGGCTTATAACATATGTAGATACAGCATGTATAGAAGTAACAGCATAGAGAGAAGAAAAGGAAATAGAATAATATAAGAGTAACTGTTTTATATCTCTCTGAGGGTTAGTACAAAAACTCAACTAGATTCAGAAAACTTCAGAATTATATGGAAAGCTCTAGAGCAATCATTAAGAAAATAATTAGTTAAAATCATTAAGCAAATTAATATGCTACATTAAAAAATACAAACTAAGCAAGAGGCCAGTAAAGGAAGAATGAGGAACAAAATGGAGCCATGATCCTGGGGACTTGGACAACAGTTACTTTGAGGTGTAAATCTGATTTTAAGATGTACATGAGTGTCCTTTGAAACTAAGAGTTTTGATCACCAGCAAAGTTCAAATGATTTGTAAAAGGGTGATGTAAAAACAGCTTGGAAATTGAGACTGTAGAACTTCAAACTCACTTTAGATAGAACTTAAAAATGCATATTCTATACTGAAACACTCCACTTCTGGTTTGGGAAGACCAGATAGATTTTTTACTATCATTAGCATTATTATTTTCACATATTTTGTCTTTTAGAACTAAACTAATTGTGATTCTTTTCAGTTTCTCTAATTACCACATTTGTTACATCAAATTCTTCCCAGAGAAAAATGGAGCCTACCAACCAATACAAAATAACAAAAGAAAGCGACATAAGTAGTTAAATATTTGCCAGGTAAACTTACTCTTTTTTATATACATGACACATATGAGAACAGCTTAATTAGACAATCACTAACTGCTATGGTCCAGTCAGGCACACACAGTAAGAAAAACACCTCGGAAGATTAGGAATGTGATACAAACTGGACAGGCTGAAATTGCAACATTGTATACATCCATGAGAGTCAGGCTCCCTTGGGATATAAATCAAAAGTAGGAAAATTTATGAAATTAACAAAGAAAATAGAGCTATAAACAAGATTAGTTCTTTCAAAGATTGCCAAGGATTAAGTCTAAACTCAATTAAGCTTTTGAATAATTAACTAAATCCCTCTGAAAATTTATCCAACATAAATTCTTAAAATAAGATCAAAACACACATCATTATGCTTTGTAAATCATAACACTGTTCATTTTAAACCCAGATAATGAAAGTATAATTTGAGTTACCTTTCCTACATTTTTTCATAATAATTCAAAACTACATTTTTTATAATTCAAAATAAATTTATATAAATTCAATAAGCATTAAAACTTATGCTCCTCTTTGATATATCAAGTTTGTCACTACCATAAAAGAAAATCGGATTAGTTGGACAGGACTTATTCTTCACCCACAAATGTTTATTTATAAGAACCACAGTAATTCAGTGCTGAAAGGCCCTTTAGTGATCGTCAGGTGAAATGTCATTCTTCTCTAAAAAGAATAAATGTTTCCTAGAACTATATAAATGTAAACACCATACATTTATATTTTTAGAATTCAGTGAAAATACATTTTTTACTTATTCAATGCAATCATATATATTCCAATCTAATAGTTTAACAAATTCCTCCATTTTTTCAAGTCATTTATCAAAAATTATTAAACTAAAATTAAAGAACAATGTGTTGTGTCTACTACCTTTCAATCTTTTATCCTAAATTTAAGTGTTTTATACCCATGTTTCAGGGTATAATAATATAAGATTATTAGTAGTAAGCAAATACATCAAAAGCACAGAATCATACTTTCCAAATTTCATATTCTTTTGGCCCACAGAATTTTAGATGTGTCTCATTTTTCCTCTATAGTCACATCAAATATATTTATATAATGATAGATTGACAAGGATGAGGTACCTTTTTTATACATAATGGTTCTGGTAGTAACAAGAAATAATATTTAATATTTCTGTACAAGAGTAAACCTATAAATCCAAAAAATACACATTTAAAAATTCTTTCTATGCATACAACAAATACGGCGAATTTTAAAATGCTAACTTCCACTTTTATAAATCAGTTTACTACTTGTCTTTCATATTGGAATTTTTACCTCATTCAGAAAAATACTTCATGAATTAAAGTACAATATTAATAATATTCAATTTGTATAAGAAAGAGAAATACATATATTTGACTAATCATGGGTTAAATACTATATTTCAAAAATGATAAAATACAAATATAAGCACAGAAAGAAATTTGGAGATATGGGGAAAATATGTTCTCAATAAATTCACCTGGTTTATTCTTTGAAACATAAACTTTCATCTATTGATACCTACTTTTTTCTATCAAAGGAACTAGGTATTCCAGGGCTAAGCTGACCCTAACTTGATTAATAATCCCCTCCAAGCATATCTTAGCCAGATCTCATGACATCTTACTATTACTGCAATAGCCTCTGGAATTTATAATTCAGACCCATCCCTTTATTGAACTTTAATCTTCAAGTTGGAAATGTCCCTAACTACAATTGTGGCTGTTAGACTATTCTTTGAAATCTTTCCCCTTCCAGTATAGCCAGGTACTATATCCTCTACTCAACTGGGAGGAGGGAAAGGCGAGGTTACAATCCTCTCTCTGTTGTTTGTGGCCATATCTTGTGAGGCAAAATCCCCACTGAAGGAGACACAAAGTGCTGATCCTCCTTACTACACTTCTTTCAATGCTAGCATTTGTATTTAGTTCCTTCTTACATGTGGAAAAATTCTGCGGCATGACTCAATTCTGCCTACACATCTGTGTATACATACCCCAGGGACTCCACATATCATTAGCATGTTAAATACAGAAAGATAGACCCTTCACTGCTATTTCCTCCTGGCTAGACCTCACTTATTTTCTGTACAAGTGAACATCTCTAATTCAGAAATCTGAAATCCAAAAGGCTCCAAAGTTCAAAATATTTTAAGTGCCAATATGATGCCCAAGTAGAAAATCCCACACCTAATCTCATGTCAGGACTCAGTCAAGGTGCATTAAAAACTATTGAACAAAATTATTGACAGTATAAAATAGAATGACTTTTTTTTAGACTTGAATTCTGTCTCCAGGATATCTTGTTATATATATTATGTGGAAATATTCCAAAATCCAAAAGGAACTCTGAATCTGAAACACTTCTTGTTCCAAGAATGTTGAAGAAGAGGATATTTGACCTGTAATTGTTATTTTTTTCCACTGATAAATGTAGATGCAGATTAATAAACCTGCTTTTAAGTAGTTGTCCAACAAGGAGGACAGGAAAAGATGGCTATATCCACCCCTTGATTTTCTCCTTTTCACTTCAGCCCTCAGTGTAAATATCAGGGTGATGCAAAGCAATAGGAATGTTGAGGGACATAGAGAGATAGGCAAGCCAGGCTAGTCCTGAAACTATACCTCAAGTCAGCACAATGTCATTACTAATAAAACACAGGAAATAATCTAAGTGCCAAATTCAAAGGTAATCACTAGAGATTGCATGTTCAAGGAAACATTATTTACAAATATTTACAAATATTAAAACTGTGAAGAATTATAAATTCCAATAATATAATATTATCTACAATTTACTCACCATGACCTGCAGGAAGTTTTTTCCATTTAATAAGTGCAGTTAGCTCACATATGGATAAAGTAGGCCACTCCTCATAATAGGGACACTTATGGATTAATTTCATCTTGTGTATATTTTCAAGTTTTGCTTTTTCCTAAAAAAGAGTGTCATGATCAAATTTCCAATAGCAAGTAATTTTAAAGAAATGAAAAAATAGCAAATAGAGAAATTAAAGATTGAAAAATGATGCAAATATAAATTAATATATAATATATTGGAATCGTATTCAGTCTTCATTGTATGCTCACATAGCCAGATTGAAATTTTAATCTTCAGATCATATTTCATACTTCTATAAATTATAGCATTTAAAAGACCATGTCATAGGAATTTGAACTCAAAACTCATTCAATAATAATAAGTGATGCTGATATTAGGAAATAAAATGAATAGAAAATGTTTTTTAATGACAACCCTCCAAAAATTGAAACAAATTGCTATAAGGATTCAACATAATGTTGAATTCTGAGAAAGTCATCTGCAATACTGGTAATGATACCACCAACTGAAAGGAAATCTCCACCATTAGAGGCCTAACTGAAGAAGATGAAGAAGATGGATCTTTCTCCATCTCTAGACAACATGAGCACCCAGCCTGCCAGTTCCCTACATAAGTAGCACCAAGCTTACAGCCTGATAAGAGCAGCAAGGAAAGCAGGACCTTGGGGACCTCCTAATGCCATCATTCAGAACAACTTCTTCTGATGTCCAAAGGAATACACAGAAGAGAAAGGGAAAAGTTTGAACTTGACTAGAAAACCAATAAATAATTAAATTTACACAAGTAAGTTATTGTAAAGCAGTAAAATTTAGGCATGAGAATTGAATTGGGATCAACTATTCATGTAGGTCTGAGTTTGGATGTCTGCTGATACTGTGAAAAAGCATGTCATCACTTTGAAGTCAGACTAAAACTGTAGAAACTTGGAGAGCAGTAGCACTACCATCTATCTCATCCTCTACTATTCATAGTACATGACATGCTGTTGACAACATATCTATTTTTTGAATGAATGAATGAATGAGTTTGAAATTCATGAAAAACCAAAGGACACTCAGAAACATATGTAATGTAAATTCATATAGAACTTTGCTTTCATCTCTACCTTGCAAGAGCAGAGACTATTTAAGAGATATTCACCAAATAAGGCACATTTTTATGTTCTCCAGATAAAGTCAAATTTTAAAAAGCATGTGGACATCATACCAATTTTAACTTTGCATAATCTTTTGCAGGGATTTTAAGAATTTCACAATCATCTTCTGCCACCACTGAGAGTGGCCTTGTTTCTAATTCAATTGCAGGTGTCTCTTCCAGGGATCCAAAGGTACTCCATTCTCTCAGCTGTGAAAATACCAGAGCCAATTTAAAGTTCATTAATGCTTATGAGCATAAAAATTGCCAGTGACAGTGAAAGTATAGGTGAGTCTGCAAAATAGATTATAGTTCAAGATCCAATCATATGAAAGAAGTAGCTCCAAAGACCCTCTACATGGATGGCTTATGCCTCTTCCCATGTCACTTCCTCAGGCCAAGAAAAATGTTCTATTCTTCATCAGCATGATGAAAATAACACTAGAAAAGTTCTGTTTCTGTTTTATTCAGTGATTAATTATAAACACAGGGCAAATGAATAAAATGGTATTTATATATTCTCTTTCTTATCCTCAAAGTTGAAAGTAATAATAATCAAGGTGTATATGTAGTATGTAAATTATTGGCATATATATAATTTCATAATTTAACATGAGAAAAATAAATAGTAAGCTTGGTATAAATAGTACCACTAGAATATATATTTTGAGTTATCAGGATATCAGGAGACTATTTATAGCTACACAGAAGATCTATATTCATGTTTACCTGGGAAAACAAGACAGTAGGTGAAGGAAAAGGGGCACATTTATGTAAGAGACTGAGGAACTTCTCAGAAAAAATATCAGATCAACATGGCTATCCAAGACAAAATGAAAGAACAATTTCTCTTCTGCTTCTCATGCATAGAAAGATTGAACATTTTTCTTGTTAACAAAATGCAGCTAGAATCTCCAGATATAAAGAGCTTGATTGTCCATATATAAAGAGAGAATTTTAAATGACAGTCACTCGTGAAACCAAAGCAGTTTTCAGTGCCATCAAACAAGGATAAAAAATATTTAGTACTAGAGCATGTCCTAAGTGTAGGAACAAGAGATAAGACTCAAGACGATGCAAAGAAAGGAATGGGAACTTAGCTGCCTTCCCTAAAGCTTAGAACTATGGGGGATTATGTCACATATGAAATGGAAAGAAAATTCTGCCACTAATCGATGAGAGCCCTATGCCGACTTTGCCTTCTAGCTGTGAAATTCAGCAAAATTTTCACAAAATTCAAAGTTTGGCTCTGCAATTTACATGGGTACTGAGGATACATTTGCAGATAGCACAAAAACCAAAGCTGAAAAGTTGATACAAAGCTTGCTATATAACTAGCAAAAATCTTAGGGTCTAAGAATGTGAAGTCTTTAAACCTTATATATAAATTCAAGGAAAATGAATTTCCATAAAACCAGTTCTTATGCATGACAATATCACAAGAAAAAATTGCAAGTCACTAACTAAAACCTAGATGAGGGAAACTCTACAGAGACATAGAAAAGAAAATGTGCAAACTAAAAGAAGCTACATACATATTTAAATATCTAAACTATAAATCAGAGCATGTCATGATACAAGGAAAACCAATATTGTAGAAAATAAAAAAGCCTTTTAGATATAAAATTATTGAAAGGAAAATTCAATGGACACATTAATTTATAGATTAAAATTAATCAAATAATTGATATTGATAAAATGAGAAAACCATCTTGATCAGATATTTAAAATATAAAAAGACTAGAAATAAGAAGGTAGATTTGTTAACTTTGGAAGGTAGATAGAGACCATTTAGCATAGATCTAATAGAAAATATGGGAGAAAGCTAAAAAGATGATACATAAATATAACAGATACAAATTTTCCAGAAGTGAGACAAAAGGTTACTCCTTCAAGCAGAATAACACAAAACCAAGAGATCCATTTGGTTTTTAATTCCTGCTCAGGATTTCATGTCCCTCTTATTTTTGTTTGTTTTATTTTTTTATTTTTATTTTTTTTAATTTATATAATTAATTGGTACATTTTAGGTATACAATACCTTTATATTTATCATTGGGTGTTTGTATCTGAACATGAGGTACCTTAGTTCTAGTGCAGACTGGTGCAACCACTGTGGAAATCCGTATGGAGATACATCAAAGAACTAGGACTAGAAGTCCCATTTGTCCCAGCTATTCCCCTGCTGGGTATCTTCCCCAAAGAATTAAAAGAATCATACCATAGCGATATATGTGCATCTATGTTTATAACGGCACAGTTTGTAATAGTTAAAACTTGGAAAAAGCCCAAGTGCCCATCAACCAGAAACTGGATAAAGAAGATGTGGTTTTTTTATAAAATGGAGTACTACTCAGCCATAAAGAATGAGAAACTAGAGACATTTACAGCTAAATGGATGCAATACTGAGGCCATACTCTTAAGTGAAATAAATAGGACACACATGTGTAAATACCAAATAGTATCTCTAGTGTGAGAAACTGAAAGTTTAAATAAGAATGAAAATGATTAAAATGAATAATTGATAATTTGAAATAGGAAAAGGTCCAAAGGTAGAGCGATGGTGAGAGGGGAAGGGGAAAGGGAAGAAAGGAAAGGAAAAATTATGAGAAAGAAAAAAAAAATAGAAACAGAGTCTATGTAAATAGGGAAGGGTGGTGGGGGTGAAGGATGCATAGGTAATGAGGATTTCATGTCCCTCATAATCTTCCCTTCTCCTAGCTCCTTTGTCATCTTGTGAGCTATGCATTTCAAGCAGACATTTTCTGCTCATATTTTTTAGTCTGAATTATCTAAAAAGCCATTATGAGAGCTGAGCTCAAGATTTTGAAAAACATTTGAAAGCTTTCTCTTTAAATTCATTAAGCAATATCATCAGAGTCCATAATATTAATAACTGTCAAATTATCAACACCCAATACTCTTTATATACCTAATTATTTTGGTTAAACTAATTTTAAAATAATTTATAATATTTCTATTTTGTTCTGTGAACATAGTCACCTTAAAAGTGTTTAAGAAAATATAGTTTCAAATTCTATACTTACAATTCTATATTTGCTTAAAATAGCAATTTATAATGAGGGTAAATTTTAGACATAATGTGAAAAAAATTACTAAGAAATGAATTTCAGTTAGAAAGGTACTGAGTCCAAGTAGAAACCATACAAAGAAATTGATAAAAAACACTGGTAAATCTAAATAGCATTATTGGTGTGTAATAATGTAAGAATTAGTAATAAGAAATATTCCTAAAGTAAGAGAAAATTAAGATGCTTTTACAACAGAGACTCAGGAGAGAACAGGTAGACAGAATTAAAATATCTGATAATCTTTACATTCTGAGACTAAGAAAGTAAAAAACATAGGTTTTCTTAGTTTAAATTACAAATGCAATAATGTAAAAATTAGAACTTTATGAATGGATAACAAAATAAGAGACCAAAAAGTAATGAAGTGAGCAATATGTGCTATAAACATGAATATAGAGAAAAACACCTCAAGTATCTAATAAAATTAAAATTTGTCTTAAAAAATAAAAACAAAATAAAAAGAAATAATTTTAGGAAAGAACCAATAATATTAAAACAAATGCAACAATTTCCTAAAGAACAGAACCAGATGAACCAATGCTCAAGAAAATGATACATAAAATGCCTTAAATGATATACATCAGAGGCTATAGTTATTACCTCTGGACACTGCAGGTAATTATTATTGTCTAAATAATACTTTTAGTATTTTTTGAAATACAGTAATGTCTAAACGAGGCAACATTACATATAAAACTTTTAAAATGACTTTTTCAATCTTTCTCAGATTTTTGGTATATATCATTCAAGAAGGCTATGTAAACAATCATATTCTGATGGGGACAGCTGGTAAGGGTGCACTAAAGGAACATTTCTTTCTCATGTAATTTGATTGAGAAATAAATTGATGGCCAATTTTATTGAGAAATAAAGTTTTAAATGTGTTAAAACACTTTTTTTAAAGTGTTTAAAATTATTAAAAACTGCTTTAATAATGTATGACCCAAATAATCTGCTTCTGAATAATAAGAGATGGCAAGTCTGTGCAGATTTCTTTTGAATAAAATCATGCCAAGATTTGTTTTCAACTGTGTTTTACAGAAATAAACTTTTCTGGAAAAAAAGAGGATTTTATAACTATATTTTTTTCTTCTTGCATTATTTTTCCATTTCTTCTAGCCTCCTGGCATTTAAACATTAAATAAGTTCAATAACTGAAATTAGAGCTGCTATTTTTAAACCAAGGAAAGGTCTTGCTCTAAGTCCTTCAGAACTTTTTTTCTTCTTCCCTAAAGGGTTGAAGAGGCAGAGAAATCACAAAGCTTCTCTACACCACAGGTTCATAACCTGGGCCCTGGATGAGCTCTGTACTTCTAAAAGACTCCAGAGTTTGTGACTATTTGTAACTTTCTGTTTTTCTTGAATGAATTTCTATATCTTGCATTACATACTCAAAGATGTGTGTCTCAAAAAAAAAGATTAATAAAGACTGTTTCCCACAGAAAAATGTTAAACTTCCCCTCAAAAATTTTACACCTTCTGGTTGTTCAAAGTGCATTCTCATAGCCAAAAGGAATGAATGATACATAAGAAAACACTGCTGGAAAGATGTTATATTTCATAACATTTCACACACTCATGGGGAACTTAGGCCATCATGAGGCTAAGAAGTGATACTTGAAAGACAGAGAAGGGAGTAACTCACTAGGAGGACAATGTTCTTGGGACCTAATAAATTTGTTTGGCTGAGACATTGGCATTTACGATTCAGTAGGAATTCTTTAGGCATATTCATTCCAGACCTGTACACTGAGTCAAATGGGAATGAATACCATTTCAATTAGAGGAAAGCAATCTTTTAAAATTTTGTAAATAAATATATTTTCTCTAAATACAACCTACAACTCAATTCAACTTTTAGATTTAGCCAATATATTTTCCTTTAAAAGTTGCCTAACCACAGCTTATTATGTCTTTCATGCATTTTGGCAAGAAGAGTCTAGATACCATAACTGAAAGAGAGCTGGAGAAAGAAGTTTGGTTTTTTTTTTTAACTTCCTCTAAAACAGACTGATTTGATGAAACATTTTCACCATTCCTTAGCTGTTCATTTAACATATCCAGGGTGCTTATCTGACTTCTATCTAGCGTGTGACCTTCTCTCACAAAATCATAAGCATCATCTTAGTCATCTCCCAGATTTCAAAAAAATTATTTCTTTTATTTCTGTTTATAAACATGCAATTCTCTAATAAATAAAGGCTCTCTAAAAAATTAGTGAGAGCACAGACTCACAGGCTTCCCTCATAGGCCCGCCATTCCATCGGTGAGTGCATGCAGATCCCAGGGAGCAGCTGTGTGGCCCAGATCAGTGCGGATGCAGGCGGATCCCAGCCCGGGGGGAGGGGGGGGCTGACCCCAGAAACTCCTGAGCTACAGCCCAGGCCAGAGGTCAGCCCGGAAAAGAGCTGTACTGGTGCACAGGCTTCAGCCAGAGGCCCGCCATTCCATTGGCCACAGTCAGGGACTCACCTGGAGAAGAGCTGAACAAGCACACAAGCAATACCCAGAGGCTTGCCTGATAAAAGTGTGAGGAGACCCTAGCCAAAGCCTGTGCAGACAACAGAACCTGGGGTGGACAGCTCCCAACCAAAGGCCCTCCCAGAAAACAGCTACATAGGGGTTTCAGGGAGAGACACACGTAGATACCATCCCAAGGGTGCACAGGCCCTAGCCAGAAGCCTGCTTAAACAAAAGGTCAGCTCAGGGATCCAGAAGGCCACCACTCTGAACCCAGGAATTGGTGTACTGGTGAGCAGCAGAGCAAAGGCTGTTCAGTGGCTTCTGAGAATTCAAGACCACTGGGTGACCAAAAAGTCCACTCCAAAAAGACACAGAGGGCTCCATCTGTTGAAATGAGAAGAAACGTACATAAGTCTCAAAATCAGACTTCCAGATCACCTAAGGCCACCCCAAAGGGCAATGAGATGGAACAATCTCATACTCAACCACCTGGGCTCCCTAAACTGGCAACAAAAGGGACCTGGAAAAGATGAAATCAGAAATAATTTCTCAGATAACAGCAGAAATTTTGCCCATAGTACAAGACATGATTAATAAATCTACAGCAGACACAGATTTTAAAACAATAGAGGAGCTGAGGAACATGATGGAATCCCAACATAGTAAACAAATGGAAACAATATGTCAGAAGCAAACAGATTTTCAGGAGATTAAAAACTCCATTGAAAGTTGATGCAGGACAATGAGCCAATGTGAGGATAGAATTTCAGATATAGAAGGTAGGATTGTTAATAGAGACAAGGAAAAGAAAAAATTCTTAAAAATAATAAGGGACCATGAGAAATCAATCCAGCAGCTGCTAGATGATGTAAAGAAGAATGATGTCAGACTGACTGGAGTCAATGAAGAAACAGGAGAGGGTGCAGGTGACATAAAAAAACTGTGAACAGAAGTGATGGCAGAAAACTTCCAAATAGGGGAAAAGAACTTGACATACAGATAAGTGAGGCATATAGGACTCCAAATAGCCATGATCAAAAAAATCTAAACATAGGCTTATAATAGTTAAGATTCTAGATACCCAACAGAAGAAAAAATTCTACAAGAAGTTAGAGAAAAGAAACAAATCACATACAAAGGAAAGACCAACAGAATCACAATAGACTTCTCAACACAAACCCACAAGGCAAGGAGAGCTTGGAGTGATATATTTCAAGCCCTAAAGGAAAACAGCCTCCAACCTGTGTGACAGACCGGCTGTCACCAATCAAATGGTTCCTGAATGGGGGAAAGGAGGACTGAGAAAATAAGACAAAGAGACAGAGTCGGGAGGGCTCCCAAGACCGAGCAAGCAAGTTTATTTTCACCTCTCTTTTATACACTCAGTGAGTTGGGTCATTAACCATGACCTTTATCCAAAACACCTGCTTCATTTGTTGCTAGTTTTCTAGACACTCCTCGCCCTCATGGGCTACTTTGTTTCCTGGGGTTACAGAAGGTTCACCTTGTTGCTAGGGCAAACTCTAAAGGGAAACATTGGAGTTAGTGGAGAGACACGGTTCCCCATTACATAGTCTCCTGGCCATTTATAACAAAGGGTAAAATTAAAATGAAGCTTTTTGGCTGACACTGCTCCCCACAAACCCGGATTGATGTACCCTGCAAAACTATCTTTCAAAATTGATGGAGAAAGAAGATACTTTCATGACAAAGAGCACTTTAGGAACTTCACAAATACCAAACCAGCACTCCAAAAAATTTTAGACAATATCCTAGGAAAAGACAATGAGGATCACAACCCCAGGAAGCCCAGCAGAATGAATCCTTCAAGCACGACTAGAAATTAAATGCAAAGGGGAAGAATCCAATAAAAAGAAAAAGTCATGACAATGATAAGTCAATACATATCAGTTATGACCATTAATGTTAACAGTCTCAATTCACCAATCAAAAGAAAGAGACTGGCAGAAAGAGTGAAGAAGCAAGATCCAACAATATGCTGCATACAAGAAACACACTTAATACATAAAGAAACTCATACACTGAAAGTTAAAGGGTGGAAAACAATACTCCATGCTACGTGAACCCTCCAAAAAAAGCAAGACTAGCTATCCTCTTTTCAGAACAAGTGCATTTCAAACCAACACTGATTAAGAGAGACAAGGACACTACATCCTTGTAAAGGGAAC
The DNA here is from genome assembly GCF_053883595.1 of Heterocephalus glaber. Classification (NCBI taxonomy): domain Eukaryota; kingdom Metazoa; phylum Chordata; class Mammalia; order Rodentia; family Bathyergidae; genus Heterocephalus; species Heterocephalus glaber. The sequence continues at coordinate 30,595,687 of NW_028258344.1, read as the reverse complement.
AATCCAAGGGGAAGAGATGACAATCATTAATATATATGCACAATACAGTAGTGCATCCAACTATATAAAACCAATACTAATGGACATGAAAAGTCAAATAATCACTAATACAGTAGTAATGGGGGAACTCAGTACCCCACTGTCAAAAACTGATAGACCAACTGGAAAAAAAAAAAGCAATGAATGATCCCCAAAGCAGAGAAAGACCCAACTGAAAAAGAGAACTATAGGCCAATCTCACTAATAAACCTAGATGCAAAAATGCTTAATAAGATTTGGACAGGTAGAATGAAAGAAGATCATCAAGAAGAGCATACACCCTGACCAAGTGGGATTCAACCCAGGGATGCAGGGATGGTTCAACACAGGCAAATAAATCAATGTAGTACACTATATCAGTAGAGCCAAGAAAAAAAAATACGATCATCTCAATAGATGCATAAACACATTTGACAAAATCCAACATGCATTTACGATAAAAACCCTACAAAATATTGGAATAGATGGTCTCTACCTCAATCTGATAAAAGCCATCTATGAAAACCCAACAGCCAATATCATACTAAGGGGTCAAAAACTGAAGTCCTTCATACTAAAATCAGGAACAAGACAAGGGTGTCCACTATCACCACTCCTGTTCAATATAGTTTTGGAAACTTTAGCCACAGCAATTAGACAAGAGAAAGAAATGAAGATAGGAAATGAAGAAGTCAAATTGTCATTATTTGCAGATAACATGATACTCTATATAGAAGAACCTAAGCACTCCACCAGAAGCCTTCTAGACTTAATAACCAAATTCAGTAAAGTAGCTGGATACAAGGTCAACACACAAAAATTAATAGCTTTCCTCTACAAAAGCAATAGATTCACTGAGAGAGAAAAGGGCAAACTTCTTTTCACAATAGCATCCAAAAAACTGAAATAACTAGGAATTAACTTAATAAAAGAAATCAAAGAACTCTTTTCTGAAAACTATAGCAATCTGAAAAAACAGATTGAATATGATATCAAAAAATGGAGGGGCCGGGGATTTAGCTCAGTTGTTCCGCCGCCTGCCTCGCAAGCACAAAGTCCTGAGTTCTATCCCTGATACCAACCCCCCCGCAAAAAGGGGATGAAAATGAAAAGACATCCCTTGCTCCTGGATACGGAGAATCAACATAGTGAAAATGCCCATACTTCCAAAACTGCTATATAGATTCAATGCAATCCCAATTGAAATCCCAGCAGCATACTTCACAGGCATTGAGAAAAAAATCCAAAAATTTATTTGGGACAAGAAGAGAGCTAGAATAGCAAAAGCAATGGTAGGCAACAGAGACATGGCAGGGGTATCAAATTCCCCAACTTGAAACTATACTACCAAGTTACTATGATAAAAACAGCATGGTTCTGGCAAAGAAATAGACCTGAGGACCACTGGAGCAGATTAGAAGATGCCAAAATAACTCCAGACACACTCAGTCACCTCATCTTCAACAAAGGAGCCAAACACTCTCACTGGAGGAAAGACAGTCTCTTTAATAAATCGTGCTTGAAAAATTGGGTTTCAACTTGGAAAAGATTAAAACTAGACCTATATCTCTCACCATGCACTAACTAAAATCAAAATGGATTAAAGATCTAAATATTAAAATAGAAACACAGAACCGGTTGGAACAGAGGTTAGGAAGAACTCTTGGAGACATTGGTGTAGGAAAAGATTTTTTGAACAAAACCTCAGTTGCTCTAGAACTGGCACAAACAATCAACAAGTGGGATCTCTTCTTACTAAAAAGCTTCTGCACAGTAAGAGGAACCACCAACACTGTGGAGACAACCCACAATGTGGGAAAAATTTTTCATCTGCTGTTCCTCAAACAGGGGTCTACTATCTAGAATCTATAAAGCATTTAAAAAAATCAGACCTCCCAAATTTAAAGACCCAATCCAAAAATGGACATCTGAAATGAACAGACATTTCTCAGACAAAGAAAGTAGAAATAGCAAATAAATACATGAAAAAATGCTCAACATCACTGGTCATTTGAGAGATACAAATGAAAACAACACTGAGATTCCACCTCACCCCAGAAAGAATGGCTGCTATCATGAAATCAACCAATAACAAATTTTGGCAGGGTTGTGGGGAAAGGGGAACACTGCTCCACTACTGGTGGGAGTATAGACTGGTGCCACCACTCTGGAAATCAGTATGGAGATATCTCAAAGAACTAGGACTGGAATTCCCATTTGACCCAGCTATTTCACTGTTGGGTATTTTCCCCAAAGAATTAAAAGAATCATGTGCATCCATGTTCATAGCAGCACAATTTGTGATGGCTACAATTTGGAAACAACCCAGTTGCCCTTCAAGTGGAGACTGGATAAAGAAAATGTGGAGTTTTTTATTTTAATAAAAGGGAGTATTACTCAGCCATAAAGAATGAGAAACTAGAGACCTTTATAGCTAAATGGATGCCCATTGAGGCAATACTCTTAAGTGAAATAAATAGGGCACACATGCGTAAATACCAAATAGTTTCTCTAGTGTGAGGAACTGAAAGTGTAAATAAGGATTAAAAGGTATAATAGATTATGTGAAAGGAAGAAAGGTGCAAAGGGGAAGGGGAAGGAGGAGGGGTAAAGACAGAAGGGAAGGAATTAATGTGAGAAAAAGAAAAAATGGAATATTTTACAGCTATTTATACACATTTATTAATGATGCTTCCAATTGACTATTACCTATCATTCTATGAATTATTATTTTGTTGCCAAACAATATGTTTGCAATTATGTTTTCTTATATTTTACTCAATTCTTTAGTTTATGCCATTTAGAAGTGTCAACAATTTTTTTCTGTGGAAGACCATAGAGTAAATTTTTGTTTTTTGTTTTTTTGGTTTTGGAGATTGAACTTGGGTCCCATGCTTGCACAGCAGGGGGCCAAATCACTGAGCTAAATCCCTGGCCCAGTATTCAGTTTTGCAAGCCATTTAGTCTCTCTCATAATTACTAAATACTTCCATTCTAGCATCCACAATCTGTAGGGTATGAGTGCATTGGTATTCATTAAAACTTTATTTGCAAAAAAAAATGATTATATTCCAGTTTTAGCTTGAAGGCTAAAGAATGCCAACCTCAGGTGTAAGCCTTCATATTATGAAATCTGCACATTCTTTACATTATTTATCTTTTAAATTGAAAACTGCATAAAATAATCAGGCCACAATCCTATACAAAATATACTCTTTAACATTTGACATAAAATAGTAGTGAAATTTTATATTATCTATGTTATAAAAGATTAGTACTAAGATGTGATGTTTGTGTAATTTAAAGAAGCTTGAAAATTACATGATTTAATCTTTTTTCTTTCTATTTTTTTCACGGTGCTGAAGAGTGAACCAAGAGACTGGTGCATGTGAAGTAGGCACACAACCGCTGCCTTTGCATTTGCTTCTGTAGCCTCCCCTCTGTTCCCTGTTAATGTGCAACCTCTAACATTCTTTTGACTTGGAAATCAGATTTGCAGCCTTGTTATCTTTATGTGTTAAACATAAGTATGATAAATTATCATCATAATCATCATGTGAAGCTCTTTAAGAAATAAGTACCAATGTGTGGGAATTTTGCTTGGTCTGATGAAATGTAATGGTTTTGTTATTAAAAACTTTTTGTATATTCTTCTAATAATATAAGAAATTGGCAGCTTCTTTCTTTTTAGGTAAGATACTATTGTATGTACATATAAAGAAAACCCTTTCAGAAAACAATTATATGCCTATAATTACCTGAAAATGTGTGTGTGTGTGTGCACGTGTGTGTCTGTGTGTGCATGCACACATTTATGTTAGTCAAGTAAAGTCTTATTCCTCTCTTTAAAGTTCCATCACCATTGAGCACCCCAAACAGTGTCACAGAGAAAATACTCAATAAATTTTCTTAATGATTTTAAATAATCTAGTCAATTCCATCAGGTTCCATTTATGCACATAGATATCTGAAGAGGTACAAAAACAGTTTCTTGAAAAATCACTTGGAGAAAAAAATAATAAGCTACAAAAAACAATAAACTATGCTAATTGCCAGCAGTATCACATGCACAGTTTTCATACATATAACAAGAGTACAAAGAGAAATACATTGTGATCGTCATAGTTGACATGGACAGTAAAACAAATAGAAGCATTATTTTTAATTGGAAGAAATACCATCAGTGTTGTGACCACTATGACTCACTGTGATTTTGATAATTCTTTCCAGGTAGTCTTATAGAAGGAGCATAAATATAAAGAGTTTCACCAAATCATAGGTCATCTCCTCTTCATTCTCAGAGGTGGTCCTGGTGCTCCCACCTTTGTGGTAAATGTCTTGAGCTATCTCAAGGAGCAGAACTAAGCTGCAAGTTTTATATGCCTGCCTTTGACCGGAGATCCCCGAAAGCAGGTGTGTTAATCGAGTTTTATAGAGAAGCAGAACCAGAAGTGCTGATGTCCAAGAGCAGAAAAATATGTGTGTCCCAGCTCAAACAGAGAGAGTAAAAACACATTTTTCTCAGCCTTTTTTTTTTCAATCTGTTGAAGCCATTGGTGAACTACACATTGCCCAATCACACTGGTGAGGGTAGATCTTTCCCAGGTCTAGTGATTCAAATGTTAATCTCTTCCAGAAACAACTTCTGAAACACACCAAAAAGTCATGTAGCAACTTTCTGGGCATCCCTTATCCAGTCAAGCCAACACATATATTAAACATCCCATGAGAAAAGAAAAAAGAATTAAATATACAATTAAAAAGTAAGGGCAAGGGATTTAAATCAGTGATTCTGCTGCCTGCCTCACAAGTGCAAGGTCCCAAGTTTGATCTCCCGTACCCAAAAAACAAAAACAAAAACAAACAATTAAAAAGTAGAACTCCTAAAGAAGAGGAATCTATACTTAAACTCAATCTTCTGATTTGTATGTTATGCTTCTAGCTCTAAAAAAAAGTAACCTAATAAAAGCACAATGTTCAGTTATCATCTATATTGTGCTTCAAAAAGGAAACTACTAAGGAAGAGCATAGTTATCAAACTGTGGTTAACATCTTTATATCTTTTGCCATCAAGTCAGATAGAAGCACATACTTGAGGCCTGTGACATTTAAGTGGTCTCTGTAAATGCCTGATATATGAGGGGTACTTAAGTCACCCAGGAAGTATGTTTCATGCTCAAACCAAGTCCTATGGGTGAAAATAAAATAGTACTTGGTCTTCATAGACTATCCATATATAGCATATGTATACACAGAGAGATACTATTTGCCTATATGTGGTGAATTTACATACAGATAGAGACAGAAGGTCTTAAATGTGTCATACATTTTAAATATTTGGTGGTTTAACTTCAAATGCTTCCAGAGTAAGAAGAGGTATAGTCTGAAAGCACTAAAATACAAAAAAAAAAACAAAACCACACAGGGTTAATTGAATTGTCAATGTACATTTAAATTAAACATTGAGGTTATTTGCTGCCTGATCAAATGGGATGTAACAAGGGACTCTAGAGGAAGACAAAAGACTGTTTAAGGCAATACACTGGAGAAACTTCTAATAAAACATAAAACCAACTTCCAAGCATTTATCACTGTGTTTTCAGAAGCTGTCAAGTATCTCAGAAGAAAACTTTAAAGATTTATGGTGCTAGTGGAGAAAAAATTTGCTATATAGAACCAAATAACAAAAAGACTTTTTCCCCCTCCAATCTTTAAACACAGAGAGAGAAATGTTGGTGACCAAAACTTAGTCTCTAAGAGGGAAAGAAGGGATGGATTTCTCAAAAAACAAATAAGCTATTAGAAAATATGCTATACCTGCATCAGTCAGCACTTTACCTATATCAACCTGTCAAGCCCCTGAGACTAGGTAAGGCTCACTAACTCTCCAAGTTCCCATACCTGGTCAATGGGAGAGCCACCCAGGACAGTTGGCATATATATGTCATCCATCCGATTACATGTTTGTTAAATTAGTGTTTATTTTTTCACTTGAAGATGGGGATAGTTCTCTTATTAAATTATATTACTGTAGATACTGATCATATTTTAAAAATAAGTATTTCACTCAAAAATAAATCTTGCAACATCGCCTATTTTGTCTTACTTTATTTAACAATGGCATAAAATGCCTCCAGTGTATTAGGCATTTTGGTCAGGAATTTACAAATATTAACTCACAGAATCCTTAAAGTGTTTGTTACTCTAGCCATGTCAAAAATAAATAAAAAAATAAGACACAGAAGACAAATTAAATTTCTCAAGTTCATATAACTGGTAAGAGGTAGAGCCAAAAAAAAAAAAAAGAAGAGGTAGAGCCAATATTGAAAGTTGAGTAGTCTGGCTCCAAAGCCTCCGCTGACTCAATCATTCCTCTTTCCAAGTACAAAATAGCTAAGGAAAAGATAGCTATTGAATGTTGAAAAAATTAGAAAAATAAATATTCATTTTAGTATATATTATTTTAAGAAACTAACTGCATTTACAGAGATTTCAAAAAATCTTAAATTTTCAAATATATGTATTAAATGACAGGAAAAATCAAATTCTGTCTCAGATTTTAAAATAAGAATAATAATAAAAGGGGTTGACCATGTAGCTCAGTGGTAAAGGACTTCTGGATTCAAACCCCAGTATCACACACATGTACATACATACACACACACACACACACACGTACACAGACTTATATACTGTCATTTAATTTGCATATGTGCAGGTATGACCCCCCCAACTAGATTTTAAACTCTTTAGACACAAGAAGAAATTCCAAGTTTTGATATCACTGCAGCAGTGATCAGAGCTTTATAAAAATTGTGTACAAGGGGCGGGGGATTTGGCTCAGTGGTGCCACTGCCTGCCTTGCAAGCATAAGGTCCTGAGTTCAATCTCCAGTATCAAAAAAAGAAAAGAAAAAAAATTGTGTATTAGATTATAAATGTGAAAAGAGAAACAATGTCGCATTTATTTTTCTGTTCCACTACTTAGTTGTCAGCACATGGCACTAAGTGAGTGCTAATTTAAGGTTTATTATATTAACATTATTAAAATACCAGTGGAAGAAAAATTATGTGTTTGTGCTAACTCAGTCTTAGTAAAATAATTAATTGTTCCTTTGATCATAAAGAACTTTACAGAGTCTAAATATAAAATTATCTTTTTCCTTGTAAAAATAATCATGGAAATAAAACAATTGATTCTGTAATAACAAATATTGTGAGTCAGTTATTGCTTGATGCTAGTCAACACATTTCAAAGTGTTGGATGTAAAATAAAGCATAGTTTATTTTCCTGTAAGTAAACATAAAAAGAAAAAACATTTTCTTTTCCTATATAAAGCCTAATATATTTTGATCCACAACTGAATCATTTATCATCATCATAAAATAATTTAGGCTATAACAGCTTGGAAAAAATACAAATAAGCGTCAAAAGGGCCACTGGGGACTTACGTAATTTAAATGTCCTTATGTATTTGATGTTTCATCAAAAATATGAAAGTAATTATCAGTTTATGTGGGAATATATAGGTCTGCCCATCAGATAGAGAGTAATCAAGATAGATTCTACAGTTATAGTTTCCAAATGTACCTACACACACCATTTCAAAAAGTATTTCCTTCAAGAAAACTAGCGTATATATATATTCTAATATAATATATAAATTTATAGAGATTTTAAAGAAGCATTCTTCTTGATATAAGAAATGTATACTTGAGAGCTAGCCAGCATTAAAGAGAAAATGTAGTACCCCAAACTTACTGATTATGGTGGCTCTAAAATGACTAAAGAATACAATTAAAATAATAGTGGAGTGGAACATAATTATGGATGTGTGATTTTGATAGCCCCACAACATTTGAATAAAATAAATGCTAAATGGTACCTGACAGAAGTAGTTGATATAATTTCTGAGGAAGATTATTACTACAGTGCAGCTATATTCAATGGTCACTGCCAGGAACACAATATTTCTTTCCTCCAGCCTTGCTTGCTAACAGAAGGCCAACTTTGTTCAAGCCTGAGGCTACAAAGTGGCCAGACATCATGGACCAAACCCTTAGTAATGAATATTGATTGGTGTAGGCTAATAATAGTGATCACATTCACTTCTGTCTACTTTGGATTGAAAAATGAACACAAAACCCACTCAGAGTAGGCAAGGGGACAAAAGCAGAAGTCTTTTATCAACTGTAAAGGTGATTTCTTCACCAATAAAAGGACTCATCCAGGCATGCCTGGGAGACTAATGATGATTGAGAAGCAAATTGTAGCAAGAAATCCAGGATTCTAAGGATTACAAAAGGAAAGATGGGGAAGCCTCTCTATCCAGGTGACACTGTTGTGTCTCTGAATTAATAAATACTGAATCATCTGCCTCTAGGCTTTATAAGAGAGAAAAAAATATTACTTAAGCCATTATGAATGGATTTAGATTAGATAATCCAAAATCTTCTTAACTGATACAGAGGCCAAGAGCAAATCTTCTAACAAAGTTTCATTAAATGGCTTTCAACTGCAAGAAAAAAAAATATTCTGTATTCAAAATGTTACTGACTACACTCAAATCTCTTTTTGATGTAAAATATTCTGATGTAGTTATTGGCCTCATGTATTTTGTTTCTGCAACCCAAAGCCTTTCATCCTTAGTATCATCAATAACATAAGGAAAAAATAGAAATTGTAGCCTTGGAAATTAAAAAGTATAAAGAAACTTATTCCAGAAATAAGAGAAAATTCACAAAATAGGCTGGCCAGTGCATAAATTACAATCCTTTTCATCATTTTGTGTTTGTTAGAAAAGCTTAAAAATTGAAAAAGTGGAGAATTACATGGAATCCCATAAAAACAACCAAAGAAAACTAAAATCTTAAAGTAGTAGTTATAAAAATATCATGAAGATGAATAAAAACTAGGAAATAACAATCCAAGAATTTGAAGGAATTAAATGGACCTGGCATATGGTAAGCACTCAGTAGTTAGCCTTCCATAATAAATACTGCCATTAATGGGAAAGTAAATATTACCAAATAAATTTAACTAATAAGGTTACCAAAATACTTAGGAGAAAAGAAAATTTTAAATATAGTATTTTTAAGATGCCTATACTTAATATAAGAAAAGATCCTTAAAACAATGTACAATTCCAAAAGTTAGACAGTGTCACATGCCTATAATCCTATCACTCTGGGAGGCTGAGGAAGGAAGATCAGAAATTTTAACCCAATCTAGACAACATGGTGATTTAGTGAGACCCTGCCTCTAAATAAAAAAAGAGTTAGGGATATAGCTTAGTGTAATGGTCCTAGATTCAATCTCTAGTAAAAAAAAACTAAAATTTTATCTAATCACAATTTTATTTGAATCCTTTCAATCCCAATGGACACATCAAGCAAATAAATTTATGATAAAGAAGAATTTAATGATCTGATTATCATTCAAACATTTATCTTTAAAATTCCAATTAAAAAGAAAGTCAAAATTTAAATTAAAATTATTTATCAATTTAGTGGTGATAATATTAGATCACTAGAAACATAATAGAAAACTCCAGTTACATGTAGTAAATACACTTTAGATCTTCAAACTTCAACATGTAAAAATAAAATGAATAAGAACATTGATTAAAATATTTTTAAAAATGTATTTTTATCAAATCATGGAGGCTGCACTCAGATGCCTTCAAGGTAGAAATCAACTCATTTGACTACATAAAAATTGTTTTATCTGTAATGATAAAAGAACCATAAAAATGTAATGAAAAATGTATTGGAAGATCACATTTGCAATATATATATAAAATAAAAAATTAAATTACTCCTCTACTCAAAGTTCTCATAAATTAATAAACAAAAGAAAATAAAAAACACAGGAGTAAAATGAACACAATATGAAACACTTTTCATAGAAGATATGAAAACTCCCATCTGCCAGAAAGTACACTTATTTTCCGCAATCTAAATTTAATCTTAAATTCATTTTAAAACCTGAAATTTTTTACTCTTGAAATTACTTAGGCTCTGGAAATATACTATGTAAAACAGCAAGATAAACAATAGCATTCTTTTTTTTTTTTTTTGAGGCAGAGTCTCACTCTATAGTTCAGGCTGTCCTTGAACTACCCCTCCTGCCTCTCCTCCCAAGTGAACAATAGCATTCTTGAATGCATTTGTGTGTTTTCACAATAGTGAAGTAGTCAAATGAGAAATACCTTTTTAAAACTAAGATTGGAAAAGATAGGAAAATATTGACTGAATGCTTAATTCTTTGAAGTGTAATTTTTTGAAATGAAATATATCTGAATTAATGCTTCTATGTAAAGTTACATAATGATGGTTCTTAAAAAGACATTGATAAACAAATTTACCATGTATCAAAAAATATCTCTTGTTGCTTTCTTAATAGAAGAGGTGTAAAAACATTATACACAGTATAACTTTTACTCTTTCTTTATTTGCAAATACAGTAAATTTAATATGACCTAATGTTTAATTTTAGTTACACTACAAATTTTAACTCAGTAAAATCAAAGGCCACTATATATATGGTACTGGTAAAAAATATTTTCATGTTTTAGCAATATCACAAGCTATCTCTATTAAGTTTTTTCATTAATATTGTTATATTTTAGGTATACAATATAATGACATTCATCATTGGAAATTTGCACCTTTACTTAATCTCTCTTGGTTCTTATTTTTTTCCCCATTCCCCTGCTCTCCCTTAAACCCTTTCATCCCTCCCTACTTGCAAAGACATTTTTCCATTTTGTCATTTTTCTCATTAATTCCATTCCCTTCTTAGATTTCCCCTACCCCTCCTACTTCCCCTTCCCCTTTACCCCTTTTCTTCCTATTTCACATTATCAATTATAACTTTTAGCCCTTATTTCTTCATCTTTCACATTATCTGTTATACCTTTTAGTCCTTATTTACACTTTCAGTTTCTCACACTAGAGAAATTATTTGGTATTTACACATGTGTGTCCTATTTATTTCACTTAAGAGTATCACCTCAATGTGCATCCATTTAACTATAAATGTCTCTAATTTCTCATTTTTTATGGTTGAGCAGTACTCCATTTTATTTTTATAAAACTACACATTTTCTTTATTCAGTCTTCAGTTGATGGGCAATTGGGCTGTTTCCAAGTTATAGCTATTACAAATTGTGGTGTGATAAACATGTGTGAGCATATATAGCTGTGGTATGACTCTTAATTTGGGGGGGGAAATACCAACCAGGGGAATAGCTAAGTAAAATGGGACTTTCAGTCCTAGTTCTTTGAGGAATCTCCATACTGATTTCCACCGTGGTTGCAACAGTCTGCACTCCCACCAGCAGTGGAGCAGGGTTCCTTTCTCCCCACACCCCCGCCAGCATTTGTTATTAGTTGATTTCTTGATAGCAGCCATTCTTTGTGGGGTGAGGTGGAATCTCAGTGTTGTTTTCATCTGCATCTCTCAAATGACCAGTGATGCTGAACATTTTTTTTTAATATGTTTATTTGCTGCTTTTACTTCTTTGTCTGAGAAATGTCTGTTCATTTCAAATGCCCATTTTTGAATTGGGTCTTTAATTTTGGGAGGTCTGACTTTAAGTTCTTTATAGATTCAAGATAGTAGACCTTTGTCTCAGGAACAGCTTGTAAAAATTTTTTCATACGTTGTGGGTTGTCTCTTCACACTGTTAGTGGTTTCTGTTGCTGTGCAGAAGCTTTTTAATAAGACGATATCCCTCTTGTTGATTGTGCTAGCTCATGGGCAACTGAGGTTTTGTTCATAAAATCTTTTCCTACACCAATGGCTTTAAGAGTTCCACCTAACCTCTGTTCCAGCTGGTTCAACGTTTCTGTTGTAATATTTAGATCTTTAACCCATTTCAATTTTAGCTTAGTGTATGGTGAGAGATATAGGTCTAGTTTTAATCTTTGGCAAGTTGAAACCCAGTTTTTCCAACACCATTTATTAAAGAGGCTATCTTTCCTCCAGTGAGGGTGTTTGGCTCCTTTGTCCAAGATGAGGTGGCTGGGTGTGTCTGGAGTTGTTTCTGCATCTTCTAATTTGTTCCACTGATCCTCAGGTCTGTTTATTTACCACTACCATACTGTTTTTATCACAGTAGCTTTGTAGTATACTTTCAAGTTGAGGGCTGTGATACCCCCTGCCATGTCTCTGTTGCCTAGAATTGTTTTTGTTATTCTAGGTCTCTTTTGTTCCAAATAAATTTTTGGATTATTTTCTCCAGGTCTGTGAAGTATGCTGCTGGAATTTCAATTGGGATTGCATTGAATCTATATAGTAGTTTTGGAAGTATGGCCACTTTCACAATGTTGACTCTTCCTACCCAGGATGAAGGGATGTCTTTCCATTTTCTGATATTGTCTTTAATCTCTCTTTTCAGTGCTATAATTTTCAGAGAAGAGGTCTTTGATTTCTTTCGTTAGGTTGATTTCTAGATATTTCAGTTTTTGGATGCTATTGTGAAAGGAATTATTTGCCCTATTTCTCTCTCAATAAGTCTGTCATTCATGTAGAGGAAAGCTATTGATTTTTGTGTGTTGACCCTGTAACCAGCTACTTGACTGAATTTGGTTATTAAGTCTAGAAGACTTTTGGTGGGGTTCTTGGGGTCTTCTATGTAAAGTATCATGTCATCTGCACACAATGATAATTTGACTTCTTCATTTCCTATCTTTACTCCTTTTACTTTTCTCTTGTCTAATTGCTGTGGCTAATTTTTCCAACACTACATTGAACAGGACTGGTGATAGTGGACCAACTTGTCTTGTTCCTGATTTTAGTGGGAAGGATTTCAGTTTTTGAGCACTTAGTATGATATTGGCTGTTGAGTTTTCATAGATGGCTTTTATCAGATTGAGATAGAGACCATCTATTCCAATTTTTTAAAGGTTTTTTTTATCATAAATGCATGTTGAATTTTGTCAAATGCTTTCTCTGCATCTATTGAGATGATCATATGGTTTTTGTCCTTGGTTGTATTGATATGGTGTATTACATTTATTGATTTGCATATGTTGTATCATCCCTGCATCCCTGGGATGAATCCCACTTGGTCAGGGTGTATGATCTTCTTGATGATCTTTTGCATTCTATTTGACAGTATCTCCTTAAGCATTTTTGCATCTATATTAATTAGTGAGATTGGCCTATAGTTCACTGTTTTGGTTGGGTCTTGCCCTGCTTTGAGGATCAAGGTGATGCTTACTTCCAGGGGTGAATTTGGGAGAATAGCTTCCCTTTCAATTTCATTGAAAAGTTTATACAATATTGGCAGTAGTTCTTCTCTAAATGTCTTGTAGAATTTGGCAGTGAAGCCATCAGGACCCAGGCTTTTCTTAGGTGGTGACTTTTTCATTACATTTTCAATTTCATTGATTGATATTGGGTTGTTTAGAATTTTTAGGTCTTCTTCATTCAACTTTGGTAATTCATATGTATCTAGGAATCTGTCCATTTCTTCTGTGCTTTCCATCTTATTGGAAGTAGGCATTGATGATCATCTGGATGTCTGCTGTGTCCATTGTAATTTCACCCTTTTCATTCCGAATTGCATGGATTTGGGCCTTTTCTTTCCTTTTTCTGATAAGATGGGCTAAGGGTTTGTCAATTTTGTTTATTCTTTCAAAGAACCAACTCTTGGCTTCATTGATTTTTTTGTATCATTCTCTTAGTTTCCGTTGCATTGATTTCTGCTCTGATTTTTATAATTTCCTCCCCTGTATGAGCATTGGGTTTGCCCTGCTGTTCTTTTTCTAGAAGTTTGAGGTTCAGCTTCAGGTTGTTTAATTGGGCACGCTCTGTTTTCCTAATATGAGTATTCACTGCTATGAATTTCCCTCATAAGGCTGCTTTCATTGTGTCTCATAGATTCCGATGTGTTGTATTGTCATTGTCATTTAATTGTAGAAACTGTCTGATTTCTTCTTTAACTTCCTCTGTGACCCATTGGTTATTCAGAAGTGTGTTGTGCAATTTCCATGTGTTCATGAAATTCTTGCAGTTGTTTTGCTATTGATCTCCACTTTCATTTCACTATGGTCTGATAATATACATTGGATAGCTTCAATGCCTTTGCACTTATTTAAACATATTCTATGATTGAGTATGTCTTCTATTTTGGAGAACAATCCGTGTACAGCTGAAAAGAATGTGTAGTCTGATTTTGTGGGATGGAACACTCTGTAAACATCAGTTAAGTTCAGTTGTCCAAGAGTTTGACTGAGTTCTAGTATTTCACTGCTTATTTTTTGGCCATTTGATCTATCTATTTGTGACACTGGGGAATTGAGGTCTGCCAATACTACTGTATTAGTGTTTATTTGATTTTTCATGTCTGTAAATACTGGTTTTACATATTTGGGTGCACTAGTGTTTGGTGCATATATATTAATGATTGCCATCTCTTCCTCTTGGATTGTTCCCTTTACAAGGATGCAGTGTCATTCTTTGTTTCTCTTAATCAGTGTTGGTTTGAACTGCACTTGATCTGCAAAGAGGATAGCTACTCCTGCTTTTTTTTCAGGTTCCTGTTGCATGGAGTATTTTTTTCAAATAGTTTAACTTTCAGTCTATGAGTTGAATTGTGTTTCTTATATGGAGCATATTGTTGGATCTTGCTTCTTGACCCATTCTGCCAGTCTATTTCTTTTGATTGGTGAATTGAGACCATTAACAGTGATGCTTATAACTGATATGTATTGACTTATCATTGTCATTACTTTTTCTTTTTGTTGGATTCTTCCCCTTTGCATTTAATTTCTAGTCATGCCTGTTGGATTCATTCTGCAGGGCTTCCTGGTGTTGTGATCCTCAATGTCTGTACCTAAGATATTGTGTAAAATTCTTTGGAGTGCTGGTTTGGTATTCACAAAGTTCCTAAGGTGCTCTTTGTCATGAAAGTATCTTATTTCTCCATCCATTTTGAAAGATAGTTTTGCAGGGTACATCAATCTGGGTTGGAGGCTGTTTTCTTTTAGGGCTTGGAATATGTCACTCCAAGCTCTTCTTGCCTTGAGGATTTGTGTTGAGAAGTCTGCTGTGATTCTGATGGGCTTTCCTTTGTATGTGATTTGTTTCTTTTCTCTAACTGCTTGTAGAACTTTGTTCTTCTGTTGAGTTTCTGGAATCTTAACAATTATATGCCTATGTGTAGATTTTTTTGGATCAAGGCTAGTTGGAGTCCTATATGCCTCCCTTATGTGTATGTCAAGTTCTTTTCTCCTGGTTGGGAAGTTTTCTGCCATTACTTCTGTGAACAAGATTTTTTATTTCATCTGCACTCTCTCCTGTTTCTTCTTTGACTCCAACCAGTCTTATGTTATTCTTCTTTGCATCATTTAGCAGCTGCTGGATTGATTCTCATTGTCTGTTCCTAGGATATTGTCTACATTGTTTTTGGACTGCTGGTTTGGTATAGTGAAGTTCCTAAGGTACTCTTTATCGTGAAAGTATCTTATTCCTCCATCAATTTTGAAAAATAGTTTTGCAGGGTACATCAATCTTGGTTGGAGGCTATTTTCCTTTAGAGCTTGAAATATGTCACTCCAAGCTCTTCTTGCCTTCGGGGATTCCATTGAGAAGTCTGCTGTGATTTTGAAGGGCCTTCCTTGTATGTAATTTGTTTCTTTTCTCTAACTGCTTGTAGAATTTTTTTCTTCTGTTGGGTATCTGGAATCTTAACTATTATATGCCTATATGATTTATTTTTGATCAAGGCTAGTTGGAGTCCCATATGCCTCATTTATCTGTATGTCAAGTTCTTTTTCCCTTCCTGTGAAGTTTTCTGCCATCATTTCTGTGAACAGCTTTTTTTATGTCATCTACACTCTCTCCTGTTTCTTCATTGACTCTGATCCCTCTTATGTTATTCTTCTTTGCATCATCTAGCAGCTGCTGGATTGATTTCTCATGGTTTCTTAGTATTTTGAAGCAATTTTTCTTTTCCTGGTCACTAATTGCAATCTTATCTTCTATATCTGAAATTCTGTCCTCACATTGGCTCATTCTGGTGGGTAAACTTTCAATGAAGTTTTTAATCTCCTAGAAATCTATTTGCATCTGTTTTATGGATTCCATTTGTTTCCTGTTCGGATTCCTTCGTGTTCCTCAGCTCCTCTTTTTTTTTTTAATCTGTGTCCTCCCTAGATTTATTAATCATGTCTTGCACTATGGGCACAATCTCTGCTGTTATCTGAGAAATTATTTCTGATTTCATTTTTTCCAGATCCTCTTTTGTTGTCAGTTCAGGGAGTCCAGGTGGTGGAATATCAGATTTTTCCATCTTGTTTCCCTTTGGGGTTGCTTTAGGTGGTCTGAAAGTCTTTTGGTTTTGAGACTTGTTTATGTTTCTTCTCATTTCAAAGGGGTGGAGGAGGGAGCAGAGTGGGATGTGTACTATTGGCACCCACACGGCTCACCTCCTCAGTGCTGGGGGCAGTGGTACAGCTGCCCAGAAGGTTCACCTCCTCTGCACTTGGGGCAGCTCTGCTCCTAGGCACTCTCTATTAATTTTTTAATTACTGGAGAGACAATTAGATATTCCATTTCCAATTTATTATTAAAGCAAAATATTTTCTCATTTACTTTTTAAGTTACAAACTTCTAAATATTTAATATTTAACATTTGCATTTCATTTTATCAACAAAATAACTGCATATATTTTAAACATATCAGTTTAGATAAAATAAATGTGGTAATGAAAACAGAAACTTTTAATCAGTGTAGATTAAATCCTCTATCATTCACAACTTAGTTGAATCAAAACTCATTTCACAGTTCATCTTTGATACTTGGAAGGCTCTGGTTAATTGAATTAAATTGAATTTAATTTAATTTATTCTTATTGACCAATTTCAAATGCTTTATTGATACTAGATTCCCTGATTTCAAGGAAGTCACCTTGCTATAGGGGTTGGGATGGTAGATTTGGGAGACCACATCTAAACACAGCCAAGAACAACTGCAAAGAGTATATGAGTAAATTGGAGATGAAATAGAAGAGATTAATAGGCCAGACTTGGAATGAATCTTTGAGGAATATTAGAGATGCAGAGGCAAGGAAAAGAATGAAAACAACTGCAGGAATGGCATATATAGGAAACACTCATTATCAGAAATCTGGAGGCAAAGCAGCTAGATGTCTTAAAGAAAAATTCCTTGTCCTTGTCAAACATGACTGTCTCTGCTCTTCAGGACACCCAACATGCTGCTTGATCAAGAGCTTGAAACTAGAGTTAAAACTGCTATGCAACTACTTTATAAAGAGATTTATGCTTTCTCCAGGGACAGCAAGTATATATTAATGGCTTCATACATCCTCCTAATATTTTCTATCTGATAAAGTTACACAATGTAAGTAAGATACTCATAGTCATATTGTCATCAGCTAGAAAGATACTGATTGTACTTATAACACAGGAATATTTTGTATTTGGGAAACTGAAAATTTGAGCTTTAATAGTTCAGTGATCAACTTGCACAAAATATTAGACCTTTAAATTAAGAAAACACAAATCCTTCATATATGTTCACAACACATTGATTTCTCCAAATTCCCTCCTTTCACACTTTCTTTCTTCACATAGCAGCTTTTTATTGACTGTACAGCCAGTAATTTACATAAAGCAATAAAAAGATATATGAGATGAGATTAATTCCCATAAGACATAATAATTAATTTAAATGTCAACAATAAAATTTATGCAGCAATCAATTAAATTATGAATAGATACTTTTTACCCCTGATTCCCAATTTAAACATTACAAAGAGGTAAAACTATTGACAACAAAGGTGATAATTATACATTTATAGCTCCCAAAATGATTGCAAAAATTTTTAAAAATTTATTCAGGAGTAATAATGCTTTTTATTTACATAGGGCACAAACTAAGAATTGAATCATTGTATATTTCATGCCCTCATAATTTCATTCCTAGATAGCAGTAGTGACCCCACCATTATTCTTTTTCATGAGTGAGGTAGAATGATGTACACTTTTGTTGCTATTCTTTCAAAAGTTTTCATTTAATAATAAATTGTATTAAATGCTATTGTGAGTGTAAGTCAAAGTCTGTATTTCAAGAAGTGTCTTTAAGAAGTACAAAATTCTTAAACCTCATACTCAATATCCTCCATTCTCCTGTTTCTTTTAACTCTGTTTAAAAAATATTCCTTTAGGTGAGTTTCCCTATCTAATCACCCATTTTATTCATCAACACCTACAAAATTTTGTGAATTCTGAGTTTTCTTTCTTCAAATCCCTTTATAATCTCAATGAATGCCTTCTTCAATCTGTTTTCTATCCATTTTAAACTCAGCTTTTTCAATACTTTACCTATTGCCTACCAAAAGGTACTACTCGTTTATTTTTAAAATTTATTTAAGTGATAAATAGAAATTGTATACATTTATCATATCAATGCAATGTTTTATGCATACATTGTGGAATGGCTCAATCAAGATAATAAAAATGTATTATTTTATATAATTATTTTGTGCTTTGAGTACTTAGAATCTATCTCAGCAATTTTCAAGAAAACACTTCTTAATTGTAGTTGTTAATTCGTACAATAGCTATCTGGAACTTCTTTCTAATAATTGAAGTTTTCTAGCATTTCACCAACATCTCCTCAACAAACACAGTCTCCCACCCCAGCCTCTAATAACCACCATTCAATTCTCTGCTCCTAAAAGTTGAACTCAGCTTCCACATTTAAGTAAGATTCACTGCCTGGCTTATTTCACTTAGCATAGTGTCCTTGAATTCACTGATATTGTCACAAATGACAGGGTTTCCTTGTTTTTTTTCTATGCTTAACAGTATACCACTGTGTATATATATCATGATTTTATTAAAAGATCTATACTTCCCAAAGCAATTTACATGTTGTTTCTCTATCACTATCTCAATGATATTTTCCTTATAAATAGAAATTTTAAAATTCCATGATTTGTATAGAACCACAAAAATTTCCATCTTAAGCAGTCAAATGGAAAGAACAAAGGGGGAGGCATCACACTATCTGATTTTAAAATATACTGCAAGATTATACTAATAAAAAAACATGGCAATGACATATAAAACAGATCAAAAAAAATCAGTGAAACAAAATACAAAGCTCAGTATCCAAAAAGACTGACATCAATTAGTGAGAAAGATATCTACCGTCTCTTGGATTGCTTTATTCATGACAGGCAAGGTATGAAAAAAAAAAATAAGTCCATCAAAAGATGAACAGATAAAGTTGCCAAATCAAATGGTACATCTATTTTTAGTTGCTTAGGTTAACTTCACTGATTTCCCTAACACTGTATCAATTTGCATTCTCCCAAGAATGCAAGTTTTCCTTTTCTCCATATTCTTTCCAGCACTTACCTTTCATCTTTTGGTAACAGCCAAACAGGCACGAGTTGCTAACTCACTGTGATTTTAATATGCATTTCTCTGATGATTAGTGATTCTGAGCATTTTTGCATATAATGCTTGGTATTTGTGTATCTTCAGACATGAAAGAGGGATATCCTTGAGAAATATCTATTCATTGAGATCTTTTGCCATTTTTGTCAGGTTATGTGCTACTGAGTTTGTTAGAATTCCTTATACATTTTGGATATTAACCTCTTGTCAGATGTATAATTTACAAATATTTTCTCCCATTTTGTAGGTTGTCTTTTGACACTACTGTTTGTTTCCTTTAGTTCAGATGCTTTTAATTTTGATTAATCCCACTTATCAATTATTTCTATTGTTACCTGTATTTGTGAGTTAATATCCAATAAATGATTGCCCAGGCTAGTGCCATAGAAGTTTTCCCAATGTTTTCCTCAAGAATCTTACTATTTCTATGCTTTATGTAAGTCTTTCATCCATTTGGAAAGGTTTATAAATATTATGTGAGAAAAGGGTCAAATTTTGTTCTTCTATACATGAAGAATACCTAATACTACTTATTGAAGGCCATCCTTTCCCCAATATTCATTCTCAGTGTGTTTATTGAAAATCAATTGATGGTACATTTGTCATTTTTATATCTGAGCTCTGTATTTTATTTCACTGATCTATGTGTCTATTTGTTATGCTCTTTCATCATACACTCTTTCAATGTATGAACACAGATATCTTTCCTTTTTCTGTGTTATCATCACTTTATCTCATCAATGATTCATAGTTTTCAATATGTATGTCTCCCATCTGCATTTTTTGGTAGATTTATTTTAAGTATTTTTTGGTTGTGATTGTGCATCAGAATATTTTCTTGATATTTTGCAGGTTGTTTATTGTTAGTGTATAGAATTGCTACTGATATTTGCATGTTGATTTAATTCCTGCCACACTATTGAATTCATTTATCTGTTCTGACAGGGCATATATATATATATATATACATTTTCCATAAACATTTTCCATAAACAGACAAATTGTTTCCTTTTATAATTTGGATGCATTTTACTTTTATTTCTTGTATAATTGTACTGGCTAGGACTTTGAGTACTCTAGTCAATAAATGTGGCCAAGGTGACATGGTCTTTACTGAGCTAACAATCTTTCCATACAAAATCTCTTCAGAGTTGTTATCATGAAAGATGTTGAATTTCATCAAATATTTTTTCTGCTTCTTTTTTCTACTCTTTGCAGTAAATTCAATTAACTACCCCTATAAAATTTATTTGGATATATATATATATATATATATATATTTCACTAATGCATAGTAAACCAAACGTAACATTAATAGAGTTCTTATTTTGGCTAGTGTTTTCATGAATCATCTTTAAGCATAAAAACAGCCTAAAATGCTACCAGACATCAAATCAGATAAAACTTCTGTAGCATGTAATGGAGTGAAGGTTTATGTCTTCCCCAAACTGATAAACTGAAATCCTAACCACCTTGGGAAGTGATTATGAAGTTATAAACCATAGTTAAGATTAGTGGATTAGTATCCTTCAAAAATAGGCAGGAAAGCTGGTTTTATATCTCACATCATGTGAGCAAGGAAGAAGGTTTAGCTATAAACTAGAAAACAAGCACTCATCTGTCCACAGCCTTGATCTTAGATTTTCCGGCCTCCATAACTACAAGAAATTAATTTTTGTTGTTAAGTGACTCTATTTATGGTGATTTTATTATGGCAACCCAACCAGACTACAAAAGAAGATGCAGATAAGTGGTTAAGAAATTTTCTATTGTGATGAACTAACTGATGTAAGTACTAAAGATCAAAGCATTTCATCATATTTTAGTTATGCCTTTGTTTTTAAATATAATTATACAATCTGTTCACAAGTGAAATTCAAATGACAATAACAAGAAAATTTCATGCCTTCCACAAACATACTTAAGGCGTACATTAACAAGAAATTTCCTATAGCAAATAAATACATGAAAAAATGTTCAACGTCACTGGTCATTCGAGAGATGCCAATGAAAACAACACTGAGATTCCACTTCACTCCAGAAAGAATGGCTGCTATCACGAAATCAACCAATAACAAATGCTGGTGGGGCAGTGGGGAAAGAGGAACCTTGCTCCACTGCTGGTGGGAGTGTAGACTGGTGCAACCACTGTGGAAATCAGTATGGAGATACCTCAAAGAACTAGGACTGGAAGTCCCATTTGACCCCACTATTCCACTGCTGGGAATCTTCCCCAAAGAATTAAAAGAATCATACCACAGTGATATATGTGTGCCCATGTTCATAGCAGCACAGTTTGTGATAGCTAAAACTTGGAAACAGCCCAAATGCCCATGAACTGGAGACTGGATAAAGAAAATGTGTTTTTTTATAAAATGGAGTACTACTCAGCAATAAAAAATGAGAAATTAGAGACATTTATAGCTAAGTGGATGCACATTGAGGCAATACTCTTAAGTGAAATAAATAGGACACACATGTATAAATTCTGAATAGTTTCTCTGGTGTGAGAAACTGAAAGGGTAAATAAGGACTTAAATGTATAATAGGTAATGTGAAATAGGAAGAAAAGGGGCAAAGGGGAAGGAAGTGGGAGGGCTAGGGGAAAGGATAGAAGGGAATGGGATTAATATGAGAAAATGGAAAAATAGGAACAAAATCTTTGTAAATAGGGAGGAATGGAGGGGTTGAAGGGAGGGCTGGGCAAGGGTGAAAAATAAGAACCAAGAGAGACTATGTAAAGGTGCAAATTTCCAATGATGAATGTCATTATATTGTATACCTAAAATGTACCAATGATTAGAATGAATAATCGAAAATGCAAAATAGGAAGAAAAGGTCCAAAGGGGTAGGGGTAGTGGGAGGGGCAGGGGAAAGGAAAGAAGGGAAAGGAGAAATTATGAGAAATGGAAAAAATGGAAGCAAAGTCTTTGTAAATAGGGAAGGGTGGAGGGGGTGAAGGGAGGGCTAGGAATGGGCCAAAAATAAGAACCAAGATGCATTATGTAAAGGTACAATTCCCAATGAGAAATGTAATTGTGTTGTATTCCTGCAATGTACCAATAAAAGAATTTAATTTAAAAAAAAAAGAAATTTCCTAAACTTGATTTGTGTTTGTTTTCTTTAAAAACATAAAAAAAAAAAAATAGAACATATATAAATAATATGAGGCTCTGGTAAGCTATTTGAATAACAAAAATTTCGACAGAAGAGATTCAGAATTGCTTCATTTTTGATGGCTTAGTTGTTTTATTTGACCTTAAAATTAGTAATTATGATAAAATAATTAAACTTTGCAAAGGCATATGAAAAATGTATCTTTCATCACTCCAGTTGAAGAAAACACACACACAAACACGAACACAAACACTCAGTATAGGAATTTTAAAAATAAATTTCATATATGGTTATATGTATGAAATGCATACTTAGATATATTTTATAGTTGATACATAATTTTAATATTTCTTCCTTTAAAATGTAGATATAAAATAAATTTGCATCTAATCTTCAATTTTAATGGCACTTAACATTCAATTATATGAGAGCATTAGGAATTATATAGCTAATAACTGATTGATAGACAAGTTTTAAATCAGTATGTTATAAAATTTTATAAAGTCAATCAGCACAACTTGGTTACTGTTTCAATCTTCATTAAATCTCTTTTTAATTCAAATATAAATTATAGAAGTTTATTAGCATTTTTACAGCATTCCAATATCACTATACAGATTCTGGGAGAATTCTAAAATTTTTGTTTAGTTGAAATTTTTAGAAAAACTCCCTAAAATTCTAGAAAACATCATGGAGATATAATACTTCCCTCAATTTTATTCATTTGTCACAATATGAGGTGTTTTTCGATCCCTTGCCTTCTTTAACTTTTGTCTATCCACTAGCTAACTCAGGAAATTATTACCTTCAACATAGACTATTTCAGTAACATTCTTTCTCTTGTCTCCAGCCTCTGTGTACTAAGATATATAATTCATACCAATGAAAATTAATCTTTAAAACATGCATTTTTATTTCACATTTCTCCTCAAAAAACTTCAATGATTTTCTCTAGCCTACAAAATATTTTAAAAGTACTAAATAAACTTAGTAAATAATAAGAGCCAAGATACATCATGTACAGGTACAAGCACCCAATGATAAATGTAAATGTATTGTATACCTAAAATGTACCAATAAAAGAGTTTAAGAAAAATAAATTAGAGATAAGTCTACTTCCCAAGGTGTATTATTTGAACTACTTCCTGTCTCAGTATTTCCTAATACTGTTTTTCTCAAATATGGTTTCCTATACCACTGAAATTCTAATTTCAAGGGTCACATTTTCCTTCCATATAGGAATTTCTTCTGGCCTTTTGTATATTTTTTTTTGAGCATATGAACTAACCTGATTTTCATGTGTGTTTCCCTCAATAGAGTGCAAGTGCTTTAATAGTAGGACTTACTGTCTTAGCTTTCTTTATTTCTGAAGGTTTCCATAAAAATTAAATTACATGGGCCGGGGATTTAGCTCAGTGGTTCTGGCGACTGCCTTGCAAGTGTAAGGTCCCGAGTTCGATCCACAGTACCAAAAAAAAAAAAATTAAATTACATCTTTTATTAAAAAGTGTCTATTAATGAATAATAGCTAACTTGAAGTTAAGTCATATATAAAATGTTAGGCTAGATCAAAGGATATAAATCAGTGGGAATATGATAGAGTTGCATTTATCTCATGCTAAGTTTTCAGCAAAAATCATAAATGCTATTTTGCTGAGGTTTTAGGATTCAATCGAAATCTCGGTGATACAAAGGAGAAGAACATAAATATAAGTAATAAAGGTTGGAATGGCTGGAAACTCATGTATGTTTACAGAAGACAGAGAAAAGGCAGGCAACATACAGGCAATCATGAAAAGGGATAGAATTTATGTATAACTAAAAAACTCAAAATGTATCTTAAAAAATACAGGGAATAAGGAAATGGTTTACCGTGTTTAAAGTCAGAAAGTTTGAATATCAGAAATCAATATATATTGTATATTAAAGAATAGAAACCATTAGGGAGGCACTATAGTAATCTAAATGAAATTATAAACTCTGGGTATAATAAATGTGGAATACATTTTCACCACCTACCTTTCCAACAAATGTTTTTATTGCTTAAGAACAGGCCCAATCTGGTGGTTTTACAAAATATCAATATGTCTACGACTCTGTAGTCAACATCACGGTACTCCTAAACTCTACACTCATTTTTCAAAATGTCAACAAGTTCAATTGGGTAAATAATCAACATTTCAAAATATAAAACTTGACATGACTATGTCATGACTTTAAATTTTCATTCTCAAATTCTCTTGTACCTCAGTATTTCCAGTAATATTGTCTATATTGACATTCACCAATATGCTCTATTCAAAATTCCAGAAAGGATCATTGAATCTTTGTTTCATACATTGTGTCCAATCCATAACATTCTACATTAAAAAGTATGTCCAAAGCCCAACAAATTCTGCATGTCTACAATAAAGCAACTGCATTAAGCAATCAGCCCTGTTCATGTTGGCCTTTCCCAGAGCCTCCTCACTATTCTCCCTCTTTTTCCTTCCCAGCTATCTTATTCAAACCCACTTCACTCTATCCATACCTGTAAGATACGTGCATTCATCATTATATTACTATGTGCAAGAGCAGGAGTGTAGGAACAAAATAAGCTTATTATTATAGAAATATTAATTTCATAAGGATTTCCAAGGCAATCATCATCCCACTTGCTAAAAGATGTGAAATTAGTGAAATTTATTATTTTTTACTTTTACAGTTGATGAGTTCTTGTTTAAGAAAAATACCCAAAAATGAATCAGACTAAAAATTTGAGCATTATCAGAACAATGACATTGATGAATGCAAACCTACTTCCCCCCACCTAAAATACTGCTAGCCCATCTAATGGAAAGAAGCAGCATTCTAAAGTCTGAAATAGTGACATTAAACTTTCATGCATAAAATATCACAGTGACCAACTATTACAGTGAAGATCCATGCAGAATGCATTAAAAAAAAAAAATAGAACTGTTGGTTTCGCCACCTGGTGTGCAAGTGCAAGGATCCAAGTTCGATCCCCGGCACCAAAAAATTAAAAAAAAAAAATAGAGCTGTGCTTCTGGTCTGGTTCACAGTGGTACCACATTTCCATGGTCCCTAGATGTATGATTAGAATGGATACTTATTGACTGGGAAGAACGCCCCAACATTAGGTCCTTGGTCTCTCTGGTAAAAACTGTCACAGTAAAGAAGATTTAGCCTCTCTATCTCTCTCCCCATCCTGGGCAAGAAAACAAATGGAAATAGTATCATACTTCACATAGAATAATAGGTGAATGCTACTGTCAGCGACTTAATGCAGAATGAGGAAATAGTGCTGCCCATCTGGGCCCCATTTAATTCATGAATTTAACCCTTTTAAAAAGCAAATGGATCCAAATAGATTGTATTGAATACTACACACTCACCTTGTCATTCTTGAGTTCATCCCATATTCATTACTCTTGGACTTGATATCAGTTATTGGTTTTCCTATCTTTGATCCATAATGATATGTAATTTGGACTTCATTCATTTCTTTAACTCTTTTCTACTAAAGGCATCCTGGACAACTTAAATCTGGAACTGGCTTTTTAGTCACAATTCTACTCAAACCAGACCTAACCCCCATGTAGACTATCTAGAGGTGCAGAAAGAAATTGAGCTTTGTATTCTCTGACCAGCTAATAATTATTAAATAATACATGTAGGGAAAAATTTCTTCAAGTAAGAATTTCTAAATATAATGCAATCAAACCCTTGATTGCTTTAGCATTGCCCTTGAGATAAACATGATAAACATACACACTCTCAACTTGATTTTAAAGACTCTTCATAATTACTTCTTTGTTTCCCCTCCTCAAGTCATCCCTTCATACTCCTATATCATAAATTACATCCTTCCTCTTTCTGCGAACCAGGCACATTGACTTTGTCTTGGTGACCAAGTACATCACACAGCCTCTGCCAGTACACATCATGATGTTAAAGGCATGCCACATCAAAAACCTTTTAATCAAATTTCCAATTAAAAGATACATTATCTTGACTACTTTAGGACTTTGAAAATATTTGGATCCTATACCAAAGAGAGAATTTGACTATTCTAGATTTATGGAAAAAGCAAAGGATTTTTGTTTCTTACCATTAAGTCATATGGAGGTAGGAAGATCTCAGGAGTTGAATAGGTTTTTAGGCCTTCGTTGAAAACGACACTGATCTGAGGTATAATAGAAGTTGTTAAGTCATTTTCTTCAGTCAGATTTTCACACAAGCCTGTGTAAGGTTGAGCTAAGCCTTTCAATATCACATAAAATCCATCATTTCCAAACACTGGATAAAAACAAGAAAAATATCAGAATATATAGAACACACACACACACACACACACACACACACATATGGCATTAGATTAATTTGAGTCTACTCAAATATCAAGAAAAACAAATGCATGTTTAGAGTACTCTTTTCATAGAATTGCATACAGTAAACTATCTTCTAATGAAACTAATAGTTCTTAGGACAAAAGAAAGAAATATCATAGCCTATCATTAATAGATTTAAGACTTCATGACAAAGTTAGAGCAGAAAACCCTTGAAATTTACCTCCTCCCCCCAAATCATCATGTGTGTATTTTATATAAGTAACATTATGTACCTACTATTAATTATTATTTACCTTTGCTATGGATATAATGAAGATCACTTATAGAACTTAATAAAGCAGATAGTTTAGAAAGGGTGACTTATTACCAGAAAGAAGAA
Organism: Heterocephalus glaber; assembly: GCF_053883595.1. Classification (NCBI taxonomy): domain Eukaryota; kingdom Metazoa; phylum Chordata; class Mammalia; order Rodentia; family Bathyergidae; genus Heterocephalus; species Heterocephalus glaber. The sequence goes on along the minus strand of NW_028258344.1, from coordinate 30,568,381 downwards.
TTTCTCCAGTACTTGTCTAACTCCATCTTATAAATCTCCACAATCTGCCATCCAGTTTAATTGCTAAAGACCAACTGTGTACCTGTAAATCTGGCAGGTGCATTCACTGTGAGCATTTTGAATGTTTCTTAAATCAATTCCAGATCTTCTGGAATTTCTTCTGAAGAAGCAGGTTATGGGAACTGGATGGTATCTTTCTCCATTTTTCAATTGTTCACATTACTTTATAGGATTGTACCAAATTATATAAGTATATATGGTCATTTCTTAACACTCTGCTTATTATCTTGCTACAGATGGAAACTTTACAAATTGATTTTGAGGGTTAATCTTGTGTCTTTGTATACCCTAAAAGTTTTGAATTGTTTTCCCTCTCTGCTTTTCCTTAGCCACAGCACACATTTGCAGGGCTTTGTCACCTCACTATCCATACACAATGATGAAGGGAAAGTGATTTATCACTCTTCTTTAAAACAAATTTTGGTTTTTTTCGGATATCTGAGCTTAAGCAGGATCCCATCTGGACAGCACAATATCATTCATTAAACATCTATCTGTATGGTGAAGACATGGCAGAATCATTGCTTTTTAACAGCTAGTAAATGAGCTATCTGAGGACTACGTGGTAATAAGCACATTTAAAGATCTGTGGTGATAAACTTTTGTAAAATTAGTAATGATTTTGACTACATAGGAGGAAAGTAGTTAAGAGAAAGGTATATTCCAATATACACCATATACATTTCAGTTCTGTTTTTGTATAGAGTTAACTAAAACTTTTTAGTATAGAATAAAAGTTGTGGAAAGAGGTGTACTGTGTAAATAATTTTATTCCAAGGGCTAATACTTGCCTTCCTAATATCAATTATTTTCTTTTCCTCTACTAAGAAAACAACAATTTCATTTTATGTTTCATGTGCCATGCTCAAAAATTTCTATTTCCCAGATTATCCCACATGCATGGCTGTGTACCATCATTCTGATTAATAAAACATTGAGAAGATTTTTACTTTCTAAATATGCACACCACCTGTTCTACCTTGATACCTAAAACAGGGACATCATGTTGGAACTGGGAAGGGATTTTACAATCAAAATGAAAAAGTGAAGAGATTGTCCGAGATTTCATTCTGACACTATTGAACCATTTGTCTGGTAATTTCTCATGATGTAACATAAACAAATCCTCAAAATTTGTAAATGATCATCCTTTATATCACAGCTATTCAAAGCTGGATACAACTTCTGTGTAGATATTGTTCGTATTTTACTTAAGTCTAAGCATATTTGGTCCATCTGTCACTAACATACATAGTCACACTATCACAAAGAATATTCTCTTTGTGTGAAACATCAATTTCTATCACTATATATAAAGAATGGCATTTTGTAAAAGGAGTGGAAATAGATTAAAAATCTTTTAGAAATTTACCATCCAAATGTAATGCCATTTGGTTTGAAAATCTATGTTTAAGTCAGCTAAGTATAAAAAAGAAATATTGTATGATGAGACAATCGATTGTGATTTTTCAACTTGGGTGGATTAGTAACTGCTCAGGGTATTAGAAGAACACACTTCTGGGTGTATCTGAGTAGGGCAGGCTGGCATGATCGTCCCTGGCCCCATCCCCGCCAGCACTGTTTCCTTCTTCTGCTTCCCGAATGCTATGAGCTAAGCAGCTTTGCTTCACTCTGCCTTTCCACAACAACGTTCCTGCCTTGGAGCCAGCCTACCATGAACTGAATCCCTTGAAACCAAGAACCAAACTAAGCTCCTCCTAGTTTAGGATTTTAGTGTTGAGTATTTTATCCAGAAAAAGGAAAACTGAATAATACATATGATTAAATGTAGCTTTCTATGTTAGGACTAACAACTCATATCATATGTTAAAAATAATTTCATAGTTATCTCTGCTTTATAGTTCATTTCAAAAGCAGTGCCTAATGCATATGTAATAATTAGCATTCACGTGTTAAATTGGGAGCAGCTGTCATGCTCCAAGATAATATGTTCACCTTAATAAATATAACTCCTCTGGTCTTCTCAAGAAAACTTTACTATTTTCTTTAGGCCTTTGTCCAGTTGCAGTGAAATTTGCAAAATAACCTCTGTGTATATTATATTAATGTTTACATTTACATGATAAACCTATCTAGAGTATTAGGAAGGCCTTTACAGAGGTAAACCAGTTGGAGAGAAGCATGAAAAAATGTTTAGGTGAGAAACATCTCATTGACTCTTAAACTATACTTAGAGAAAAAGTTCAAATTAAGCTACTTTGGAAGCTGCTAACTCTACCAGACATCAATAATATTGTATGTGAAACAGTAAGGAGTAGGGGAGGGTGTCTTAGAACAAAGATATTAACTAAGTCAATTCCATTTAATGTGGTTGACATATATCCATTATTCTTTTTCTTCAAAATAATATGTTACAAGTGGATCCAATTATAGTCTAAGAAGCAGGAAAAGGTCATAGGTTTAGGTCCAGTGCCATATTCATTGTGTAACCTCAAGAAAGTTGGGAATGTCTAGGCTAAATTTTGATAGGTTAAATCAAATTATCTCCATATGTAAGGAATATTTCTTTATTTTTTCAATTAGTATTTTAAATTATTTAGCCAACATGAATTAATAAACTCTTAAACATGCACATGAAAAAGACTTTATGTAATTATAATATTTACATTAGTTAACAAAAATGCTTAAAATATATAATATCAAACATTACTTTGTACAAACTTTTACTACCAAAATATGTAAAGCATTTCAAATGGACTTTTGTCCTTAGTATTTTTTATCAGCATTTGCAGCAGTTTTCCATCATCCAATACAGTTCTCAAGAAACATTAATTTTGGGCTGGTGATTTAACTCAGTGGTTTCACCACCTGCTGAGCAAGCACAAGGGCCCAAGTTTGATCCCTGGTACCCCCCCCAAAAAAAGAAACATTAATTTTTAGGCCGATGTACCACTGCCCCCAGCACCAAGGAGTTGAGCACCACAGGTGCCAGAAACACACACCTGCCACCACATGTTGAAATGAGAAGAAAGGTAAACAAATATCAAAACCAGACTTCCAGGCCACCTAAAACAACCCCAAAGGGAAAGGAGATGGAACAATCTGATACTCAACCACCTGGAATCTCTGAACTAGCAACAAAACAGGATCTGGAAGAAATGAAATCAGAAAAAATTTCTCAGATAACAGCAGAAATTATGCCCATAGTGCAAGACATGGTTAATGAATCTAGAAAGGACATAGATTAAAAAAATAGAGGATCTGAGGAACATGATGTAATCCCAACATAGGAAACAAATGGAATCCATAAAAGAAATGCAAACAGATTTCCAAGAGATTAAAGCTTCATGGAAAGTTTACGCAGCACAATGAACCAATGTGAGGACAGAATTTCAGATATAGAAGATAAGATTGCAGTTAGTGACCAGGAAATGAAAAATTGCCTTAAAATAGTAAGGGACCATAAGAAATAAACTGAGCAGCTGCTACATGATAAAACTGTTCACAGGCTTGGCAGTCACTACCTTCGGCTCTGAGACATTCATTACAGGGCCATTCCACTGCTCCCAGCCCAGAGCAAGGGGCTTCCCAGACGCCTTTCCACCACTGCCAGCACAGAGGAGATGAGCCCTGCTGTGCCAACAGCACCCCCCCCCAACCAAATGAGAAGAAATATAAACAAGTCTCAAAACCAGACTTCCAGATCACCTACAGCAACCCCAAAGGGAAGGGAGATGGAACACTCTGATGCTCAACCACGTGGACTCCCTGAACTGGCAACAAAAGAGGATATGGAAAAAATGAAATCAGAAATAATTTCTCACATAACAGCAGAGATTGTGCCCATAGTGCAAGACATGGTTAATAAATCTGGAAATGACACAGATAAAAAATAGAGGAGCTGAGGAACATGATGGAATCCCAACATAGGAAACAAATGGAATCCATAAAACAGATATAAGCAGATTTCCAGGAGATTAAAAACTTCATTGAAAGTTTACCCACCAGAATGAGCCAATGTGAGGACAGAATTTCAGATATAGAAGATAAGATTCCAATTAGTGACCAGGAAAAGAAAAATTGCTTTAAAATTGTAAGGAACCACAAGAAATCAATCCAGCAGCTGCTAGATGATGCAAAGAGAATAATATAAGACTGACTGGAGTGAACAAAGAAACAGGAGAGAGTGCAGATGACATAAAAAAAACTGTTCACAGAAGTAATTGCAGAAAACTTCCCAAGCAGGGGAAAAGAGCTTGACATACAGATAAGTGAGGCATATAGGACTCCAAATAGCCTTGATCAAAAAAATTTACTTATAGGCCTATAATAGTTAAGATTCCAGAAACTCAAAAGAACAATGAAAGTCTACACGCAATTAGAGAAAAGAAACAAATCACATACAAAGGAAAGCCCATCAGAATCACAACAGACATCTCAACACAAACACTCAAGGAAAGAAGAGCTTGGAGTGACATACTTCAGCCAATAAAGGAAAACAGCTTCAAACCAAGGTGGATGTACCCTGCAAAACTATCTTTCAAAAATGATTGAGAAATAAGATACCTACACGACAAAGAGTACCTTAGGAACTTCATGAATACCAAACCAGCATTTCAAAAAATTTTAGACAATATCCTAGGAAAACACAATGAGGCTCACAATCCCAGGAAGGCTAGAAGAATGAATCCATTGGGCATGACAACAAATCAAATGCAAAGTGGAAGAATCCAACAAAAAGAAAAAGTCATGACAATGATAAGTTAATAAATATCAGTTATAACCATCAATGTTAATGGTCTCAATTCACCAATTGAAAGAAATGGACTCATAGAATGGGTCAAGAAGCAAGATATAGTAATATGTGGCATTCAAGAAACACAATTAATTCAAAAAGAAACTCATAGACTGAAAGTTAAAGGGTGGAAAACAATATTCCATGTGACAGGAACCAAAAAAAAAAGCAGGACTAGCTATCCTTTTGAAGATCAAGTGGATTTCAAAACAACACTGATTAAGAGAGACAAAGAAGGATACTACATCCTTGTAAAAGGACCAATCCAATAGGAGGAGATGACAATCATAAACATACAAGCACCAAACACTAGTGAAAGAAATATATAAAACACATACTAAAGGACATGAAAAATCAAATAAGCATGAATACAATAGTAGTGGGGGACATCAATATCAGACTATCACAAATACATCAACAAGACAAAAAATAAGTAATGAAACACTAGAACTCAGTCAAACTCTTGAACAAATGAACTTAACAGATGTTTGCAGAATTTTCCACCCCACAAAATCAGAATACACATTCTTTTCAGCTGCACATGGGTCATTTTCCAAAGTAGACCACATACTTGCTCATAGAACATGTTTAAGTAAGTGCAAAGGAATTGAAGTTATCCCCTGTATATTATCAGACCATAGTGCCATGAAATTGGAGATCAACAGCAAAAGAAACAGCAAGAATTATAGAAACACATGGAAATTGAAAAACACACTTCTGAATAACCAATGGGTCACAGAGGTAATTAAAGAAGAAATCAGACAGTTCCTACAATTAAATAAAAATGTCAATATAACATATTGGTATCTATGGGACACAATGAAAGCAGTCTTAAGAGGGAAATTCATAGCAGTGAATACTCATATTAGAAAAACAGAGCAAGCCCAATTACACAACCTGATGCTAGAACTCAACCTTGTAGAAAAAGAAGAGCAGGACAAACCCAATGCTCATACAAGTAAGGAAATTATAAAGATCAGAGCAGAAATCAATGCAATGGAAACTAAGAGAGTGACACAAAAAAATCAATGAAGCCAAGAGTTGGTTCTTTGAAAGAATAAACAAAATTGCAAACATCTTAGCCAATCTTATCAGAAAAAGGAAAGAAAAGCCCCAAATGCATGCAATTAGAAATGAAAATTGTGAAATTACAATGGATCCAGCAGAAATCCAGAGGATCACCAATACCTACTTCAAGAACCTATACGCCAATACGATGGACAACACAGAAGAAATGGACAGATTCCTAGACACATATGAATAACCAAAGTTGAATGAAGAAAGAGCTAAAAATTCTAAACAACCCAATATCAATCAATGAAATTGAAAATGTAATGAAAAAGTTACCACCTAAGAAAAGCCTGGGTCCTGATGGCTTCACTGCCAAATTCTACAAGACATTTAGAGAGAAACTACTGCTACTCCGGTTTAAACTCCAATGAAATTGAAAGGGAAGCAATAATGCCAAATTCATTCCTGGAGGCAAGCATCACATTGATCCCCCAAGCAGAGAAAGACCGAACCAAAAAAGAGAACTATAGGCCAATCTCACTAATGAACATAGATGCAAAAATGCTTCATAAGATACTGGCAAATAGAATGCAGAAGAACATCAAGAAGATCATACACCCTGTCTAAGTGGGATTCATCCCAGGGATGCAGGGACAGTTTAACATATGCAAATGAATAGATGTAATACACCATATCAACAGAGCCAAGGACAAAAACCATATGATTATCTCCATAGATGCAGAAAAAGCATTTGACAAAATCCAACATTCATTTATGATATAAACCCTATAAAAAATTGGCAGAGAAGGTCTCTACCTCAAACTGATAAAAGCCATCTGTTATAAACCAAAAGCCAGTATCATACTAAAGGGTTGAAAACTGAAATCCTTCACACTCAAATCAGGAACAAGACAAGGATGTCCACTATCACCACTCTTGTTTAATATAGTTTTGGAAACATTAGCCATGGCAATTACACAAGAGAAAGAAATAAAAGGAATAAAGACAGGAAATGAAGAAGCCAAATTGTCAGTACTTGCAGATGACATGATACTGTATATAGAAGACCCCAAGAGCCCAAACAAAAGTCTTCTAGACTTAATAACCACGTTCAGTACAGTAGGTGCATACAAGGTCAAAACACAAAAATCAATAGCTTTCCTATACACGAACAACATACTCACTGAGAGAGAATTAGGACAAATAATTCCTTTCACAGTAGCATCCAAAAAACTGAAATACCTAGGATTCAACCTAACAAAAGATATCAAAGATTTCTTCTCTGAAAACTTTGGCACTCTGAAAAGAGAGATTGCAGATGATATCAGAAAATGGAAAGACATCCCTTGCTCTTGGGTAGGAAGGATGAACTTAGAGAAAAGAGCCATACTTCCAAAACTGCTATATAGATTCAATGCAATCCCAATTGAAATCCCAGCAGCATACTTCATGGACCTTGAGAAAACAATCCAAAAATTCATTTAGAATAAGAAGAGACCCAGAATAGCAAAAGCAATTCTAGGTAACAGAGACATGGCAGGAGGTATCACAATCCCCAACCTGCAACTATACTACAAAGCTACTGTGATAAAAACAGCACTGTACTGGCAAAGACACAGGCCTGAGGAGCAGTGGAACAGATTAGAAGATACAGAAACAATGCCAGACACAATCAGCCATCTCATCTTCGATAAAGGAGCCAAACACCCTCACTAAAGGAAAGATAGCCTCTTTAATAAATGGTTTTGGAAAAATTGGGTTTAATCTTGTCAAAGATTTAAACTAGACCTATATCTCTTGCCATGCACTGAACTAAAATTGAAATGGATTAAAGATCTAAATATTAAAACAGAAACGGTAAACCGGCTGGAACAGAGGTTAGGTAGAACTCTTGAAGACATTGGTGTAGGAAAAGATTTTATGAACAAAACCTCAGTTGCCCGTGAACTAGCACAAACAATCAACAAGTGGGATCTCTTCTTATTAAAAAGCTTCTGCACAGCAAGAGAAACCACCAGCAGTGTGAAGAGACAACCCACAATGTGGGAAAAAATCTTCACCTGCTGTTCCTCAGACAAGGGTCTACTATCTTGAATCTATGAAGAACTTAAAAAGATCAGACCTCCCAAATTTAAAACTCAATCCAAAAAATGGGCATCTGAAATGAAGAGATATTTCTGAGACAAAGATGTAGAAATAGCAAATAAATACATGAAAAATGTTCAACATCACTGGTCATTCAATAGATGCAAATGAAAACAACACTGAGATTCCACCTCACTCAAGAAAGAATGGTTGCTATCATGAAATCAAGCAATAACAAATGCTGGCGGGGCTGTGGGGAAAGAGGAACCCTGCTCCACTGTTGGTGGGAGTGTAGACTGGTGCAATCACTGTGGAAATCAGTATGGAGATACCTCAAAGAACTAGGACTGGAAGTCCCATTTGACCCTGCTATTCCACTGCTGGGGATCTTCCCCAAAGAATTAAAAGAATCATATCACAGTGATATATGTGCACCCATGTTCATAGCAGCACAATTTGTAATAGCTAAAACTTGGAAACAGCCCAAATGTCCATCAACTGGAGGCTGGATCAAGAAAATGTGTTTTTTTAAATAAAATGGAGTACTACTGAGCCATGAAAAATGAGAAATTAGAGACCTTTATAGCTAAATGGATGCATATTGAGGTGATACCCTTAAGTGAAATAAATAGGACACACATGTACAAATACCGAATAGTTTCTCTAGTATGAAAAATTGAAAGTGTAAATAAGGACTAAAAGGTATAATAGATAATGTGAAATAGGAAGTAAATGGGCAAAGGGGAAGGGGAAGTGGGAGGGGTAGGGGAAAGGAAAAAAGGGAATGGAATTAATATAAGAAAATGGAAAAATGGAAACATAGTCTTTTCAAATAGGGAGGGATGGAGAGGTTGAAGGGAGGGCAGGGTAAAGGGGAAAAAATAAGAACCAAGAGAGATTATGTAAAGTTACAAATTATCAATGATGAATGTCATTATATTGTATACCTAAAATGTACCAATGATTAGAATGAATAATTGATAATGCAAAATAGGAAGAAAAGGTCCAAAGGGGTAGGGGAAGTGGGAGGGCAGGAGAAAGGAAAGAAGGGAAAGAAAAAACTATGTGAAATGTAAATGTTTATATTTTGCTCTAGATGATTGCTTTCATTTAAATGTTTTCAAAAAATATGTAGTATGCTGTAGTATGGTCAAAGACCAAATTTGTATCATATTCATTAAAGTGTCTTTCAATTAGACTTAAAAAAAAGAGGATTGCGTATAACTTAAGTAGATCGTATCAAAGATGACACTGTTAATTACTGAACAAAATAATAGTGAACTAGAACTGTACTTAACCCTAGTCTATCTCCAAAAAACAGAGGTGAATGTTCTTAGACCTTAACGATAAGAGAGCCAATTAACTATTCTTCAAAACATTGCTCATTAAGAAACATTTTTCTTATCTAGATTTCCAACTCTAGGAACCTAGCTGTTCTGGATACTCAAATATACTAAAGTTGCTATGAAGAGAGTCACATGATAAATGTGAAGTATTTGCCATGCACTCTGCTAAGTGTTCAAACACTAAGTCTTCTAATAACTTCAAAAATTATATATTATTATTCCATCTTTCAGATGAAAAAACCAAGGCTTAGTATGATTATATAACTTGTCACAAGTCACAAAGTACACTAACTATTGGAAGCTATCGAGTGTATTCCACCATTGGAAGGAAATGCATCACATTAACACATAACCATTTATGCACACACTTGGGGGTGATCTGTGTATGTACAGCATATTATATCCATGCAGTATATGTATATGTAAGATATATAAATAATTAATACAAATATATATGTATATGCTTTATGAATCTTATAATGGATCTCAAAAAAATAATTCTCATTAATTATGAGTTTAGAAATTGATTCAATTTTTTCTTTAAAATGGGATAGCTGATTTATTAATGAAATAAAATTTTAAAATAAAAATATTTAAAAGATCCATCAGATAGATATTTAAAGTGATACAAAATTTAAGGTGATTTTGGCATACATACACTTGGGAAGAAAAAAGAAAAACTCCTCATTTAAATAAAAAGTTTAAAGTTTGTAAATAGAATTATAAATGAAGAATCCAGTGAAATATACCAGATATTAAGTTGGAGGAAACTTCTTTGCTAGAACTGAGAAATATAATCTCTTTAGACCCACAATGCATAGACAAATAATTTAAAATATTTATGGGAAAAAAAGCAATTCCCAGTAGAGTTAAAACTTTAAAGAAGAATTCAAATATTACTGACAAGCCACAAAGCAACCTTAAATGTCTGAATCATGAGGAAAGAGATATTTGTTAATAATAGAAGATAAATATAACCTTTTGCAATTTTGAAGCAATGAAACAGAACAGATGGAATCATTCAAATATTCAAAGTTGTGTGAAACCATTTCATGAGAATTTTAAGAAAAAAGAATATACACATCTAAGTCAAATTAAATAATAAAAATATTAATTTAAAACGTATTAAATATTGATCCCAAATTTTTCAAGACTACAAAAAAAAATCAAAATCAAGCTAGTTAGGAATATATTTTATTAAAATATTTATATAGTTTATCTGTATTACTTGAAAACTAAAAAGAAATACTTTCTTATGCACATGAAAAAAATGGACAAAGAAAAAATCTTCTACAAGCAAGACCATATTTTAAAATATCCCTCAATCATACTTATATTAGGTGAATACAAGGCACTTAAAAAGAACTTAAAATAGTAATAAGATAAAGTTTAATCATTTTGGTAGTGATTTTTCAGGAGGTCAAAGGTCAAATACTAAGTTTGATTAAAACAAAGGTTTATGAATTACTTGCTAAATATCTCCCACTCTCTGATACACAGATCTTTAACTAAAATCAAATAATCTAGAAGGACTTACATGTTTCAAAAATCTATAATTGGATGAATAAGGTCATGTACTCCATTGGCTAATCCCTGTTTGGTCTATAAAACTGAGTGTGTTACCTTTCTACTAAGAAAGCCTTTCCTGACCTTCTGCCTGCTTCAATTCAGCATAATTAACTCTTGTCCTTTGGGAACTTTTTTCACAGAATTTCTGTCAAGGTATTCTGCATTGTCAGTTTCTGCCAATAGATCCTAATCTCTGGAGAGAAAGAACTCTGACAATGCCTTGGTATTTCCAGCTTGTACCATACTTCCCAGGTTATTTCAGTCATTTAGAAAACACTTACTGAATGAATGAAAGCTTAATTAATGATTCCCTATTGTATTTGTATTTCATTTCTAAGAATCTTATGAAATATTTGGAGACCAATTCATATTATTTCTTTACTTAAAACTATCAATTGAGGAATGAGATAAATAAAAATCTTCAAAGGACTATTTTCTTCTCAATTCATTATGTAGAAGCCTAGGAACATATCAGAAAAATATATAAAATTTAAGCCAGACAGGTTAATTCATCGCATCTCCTATATAAGATCTAAACAATTCCAGAGATAAAATACTAAAAGTAATGAATGGCTTTTTAAAGCCTTGTGAATATTAAGTGATCATTGTACACTAGATTAACACCCTCAAGACCAATTTTTCCTCCTTTAAGTTACTTGAAGTAGATATCTCAAGGCAGAAGCCTAGTAATCTTCCTTAGGATATTGCTATAATTTATGGAAAACCATCTACAAATAAAACTAGATTTGTATTTTGAAATTCAGAAAACCAAATTTTATCACAATACTGATTAGAAGGGATGTGAAGAAATTTCTTTCATTTTATATTGAGCATAGCCATACCATTGTAATATCCTGTCAATACTGCTACATACTATTGCCAAAATAAAAATAAATACTGCTGTAATAGAAGTTACTAGGCATGTAATTATGATAAAGCCATTGAAAAGTAAATAACCTCAAATAAATTTTAAATGACATGAAGGTCCAAAGAAGAAATATGTCTTTTGGAGAAGATCTGAAATGATTTCTATGAAAAGATAGCAAATTTGATGGATCTTGAAAGGTAGGTAAAGTTTGACTGGGATCGGACTGAGATGGGCTGAGGACAACATATTTATAATGTAGGAAATATCATGAACAAGACACAAAAACAAGCAACATGGAATTACTTTGTGATCTTTAATCAAGCGTAGGAAATAATGGATTGTAAATAACTCAGTTTGTTGAAGCAAAATGTAGGGAATACTATTTTAAAGAAGCAAATTAAAAACAAGTTGTAGCATTCTTAGTAAAGCCAATTGGTTATTGGAAACCACTTACCAAATACTGTATTTTAGCAATAATGACACAGTGCCCAATCTTTCAAATGAAGTATGATTTTCAATACTTAAATTACCCAAGGTTCAAAATTTAGCATGAGACAATATTTGTATTCTTCTGTGATGCTCGAATAAAATATCTGTCATTATTTTCTATATATAACAGAATGTGGCAGTTAAGAAAGTGTTTCAACTTGACTGGTTTTGAAATCCTCCCAGGGGATTGTTGGAGCACACTGCTGGAGTGTTTGAATAGGGGATGAATGTGTATGTAGCCTTGGGGTCTATATTTGGTCCCTTATCCCTTTTTGTCTGGCACTGTTCCCCTGTGTTGCTTCTCAGCCACTATGAACTGAGCACCTTTTTTCTGCCACACTTTTCTGTCATAATATTTTTGCCTTGAAGCCAGTCTACTATGGACTGAATCTCCTGAACATATGACCTCAAAAATCCTTTCCTCCTTTAAGTTGTAGGTATTTGGTATTGTGTTCCAGTGACAAGAAAGTAACCAATACAGAGATTCCAGGAGTAGTGTCTTACTGTGACTACACCAGGCCATATATTTCAGAAGCCATTAGAACTAGTTTGTGGATGGAAGTTGGAAAGGATTGGAGATGCAGACTAGAGAAGCCTTCTAATGCTATAAGCAGAGCCTCATGGATGATTCTAGTCTAAGCTCAGAAAATAAGAAAGTTAAAAGGAATGCATACAGTAAAGGTCAGGTTCAGGAAGTTTCACTTGGAAACAAGGAGTCCATTGGCATTTGGACAAGAGGTCATGGGTGTAACACTCTGACAGAAAATGTGTCTGTATTTTACCAATGTCTCAACTAAAAGCTGTGGGATAAATGATCTGGCAGATAAAATTTCACAGCAGCCCAGAGTTCAGGCTGTGGCATGGGTCTTGATGACTGCATTTAACCAGATTTAGAATGAAAAATCAGGGACAAAAAGCAGGCTGGAAATATTTAAAATACTTAAATTTTGGTCCACAAGCAACCAAAGCGAGGGCCAAAGGAGGAGTGGCTGCTGTAGCAATTAGCACCATTAAAAACAAACAGTACTTTGTACAGGGACAAGAAAGATTCTTTGAGGGCATCTCAAAATTCAGCATGACCCCACCTGCCACAGGCTCCAGAGTACAAAAGTGTAAACCATTCATTTGAGAAAAGAGTTCCTTGGATGTATACTTGAGAAAGGTATCCTAGAGAATTGGTTCCCTGGGATTCAGTTCACTGTACTGAGACATCCAAGCACTCAATTTCCCCTGAAGTCATGTTCCAAGATTGTCTGATTAGTGCTTCCTCTGAGAGGAGACCTTGGCATCAGGTACACGATGTTTTGTTTAACCAGGATGAAAAATGCAAATCTTGTGGGGTCAGGGAGGCTTCTACACAGATTTAAAGAAAGGCCTGAGAGACCAGGGAAGCAGTTACTGAAAGGACGTGTGTGAAGCCAAAGTTGAAGATCCAAGGAAGTCTGAGATACCAGGAATGTGGAAGGTCTGAGGAGAGAACCTGCAAGCTTGAGTGGAGCCAGCACAAGAACGATGCCATGTGGGTTGCAACTAACAAGCCCATAATGGTGGGGCTACCCATGCCATCTAAAAAACACATCTCATCCCCATGTGCTATGGATGCCCAATATGCACTTATATGATTTACTTTTTACACAGAGGGGCTTCAGTCTTTCTTTAGTCCTATTCTTTTCTAGCCACCTATTTCTCCCTTTTGGAAAGGGAATATTTACAGTGTGCCATTGTACCTTGTGATTATGTAACTTGATTTTGATTTTATAACGTTTCACAGCTAAGACTTTTGAGTTGCATCTCAGAAGAGACATTGACTTGGACTTTTGAAACATGCCCAAACTATTTCAACTTCTGGGGAGGGATTGTTTAATTTCTAGTCATGTGCAAGAAAGTTGTATTGTATTAGGTAGAATTATGAAGTTGCAATTGTCTTTATTTGGAGATTTGATATGGTTTAAGTAGATATGTTTGGGTTACAAGTTGACAAGAGGTTGAGACATGGTGGCTAGGACAGAGTGTGAACTGATTGATTGGCTTTGTCATTAGCCTGGGGGATTCATGGAAAAATTCTATGGAAGTGGAGATAAGGATAAATCGGGTTGTTTTCAAATGACTGTCAGATGCTGAATTTCTTCTTTAGATCCATTTTCTAAAAGGACACTGCCAATTAAATCATCCAGGCTTGGAATGTTGGGTCACAGGACATTGGGTAAGGGAAACTGCAAATGTACCAATTTTTAAAGCTGCCCCTCTCATCCAAGTCAGTTATAAAGGGGGAAAAATGAACAAACTGAGAATTCCTCATACACATAACAGTTTTGAATTTTAATCTATTTCCAGGCTACTAAAATGGCATATGATGTTCTCTCCACATGCTGGGCAGTAGCAGCCTGCACAGCTCCCAGTAAGCCACATAACCTCCAAGGTAAAACAATCAATACTCAGTGGTGTAAGGTATGCTGTTTGGTTATATGTCTTAATGCTTTTATTTTACTGACTATATTTTCATCTTATGATGAGTTTATTGGAGGCACAATATATAGTAAATTACTTTAAATACAGTTGCATATCTGTAGGTTTATAAAAAGAGAATTTATGATTTTGTAATTTGTTGGTGATTGAATTTTATCACTTTAAACCTATTAGTTCTTAAACTTTAAATTATACTTTCTTACACAAAACAACCCTAAAAATATTTCTTATTTCAAAAATATTTTTTTGTTTTTGGATCACACATATTAAAGTGAAGACCTTTGATTTTTTTTTCCAGTAAAAAATATTTCATTCCTTCATTTAAACTGTGTTATCTACAAAGGATTCAATATATGAGCTTACAAAAGCACACACAATATTGATCGCTTTTCAACATTAAGATACACCTCCATGATATCATAAATGTTAGGAAATTATTTAATGCATTTCAAAATAAACTCAATGCTTCAATTTTAAGATTGTATCTTCCTTAGTAGCAATTATAATTATAAAAACTTCAGTTTCCAAGAAAGCATATCTTCACTTTAGGATCAATACACATTTTTCAAGGCCATGTATAACTTAAAGGAAACCATAGTATATACCCTAGAACTAAATTTGTTGCTTTTATTACAAGAGTATATTATTTGAGTTTTGATTAATTTACATATGGAAAAGATGCACACTCCATACTTCATGAGACTTAGCTACTGTATTTTTGTATGCTACATGAATCGCTTCTTGGCCTTTTGGTTAAGATCAAGTGTATATGCTACATGAAACATAAACCATAATAAAAAATTGTTAATACAAGTAAGGGAAATGTTAAAAATTTAGTAATACAAAATATTTTCAGCGTTAAAATGAAATCTAAAATTTTGTCAAAATAAATTAAGGAATCTTTGATCTATTACCTCACAAAAACTCAGAAAAAAATAAAGTTAAATTGAAGAACTAAAAGAGAAATAATACTGTAAGGTTTAATAAGGTTCTAGTAAAGATAACATAGTAAAGATGATATAAATAGAAAAAAATACATTCTTCATTTTATAGAAACTTGGTTGAATAGAAAGGTAAAGGCAAATTATACTGAATTTTTTATCTGGGGTCTAGTTCCAGGTTAGTTACTAAATTGAGATCTCAAACAAGTAAAATTTTTTAGTTTTCATGAGGTTGACAATCTTTTAAAAATCCTGTTACCATGTCATAAATTACGAGATCCAATAAAAAACCCTTAAGATTATTTGACTTCAGTAAACTACATCTCTATATCTATATATACGTATATACGACATAGATAAGTAGTAACTTTAATAATTAATTTATGTATAGTAGTCATAGTAAATGAATTATATAAAATAGTAAGTATGGTATAGTACAATGATCACTTAAACCTGAAATACATTTTACTGCTTTAAAAATCATAATATTGTTTCCTTGTTAATATTTTATTGTTTACAAAAGCTGAATGTATAAGAGGCTGAGAAAATAGCTCTAAGTTTAGGAAACTTCCTTAAATAATTCAGCTCTGAAGAACTACTGGCTGGGAGGGAGATCAGAAGGTGCAAACAGCTGTGTGGAATTGCTCCAGGGAAAGGAAAACCTCTGCAGCAGATTGAAAGTCAGCAGCCTGGTGATGAGGGCCGAGGTAAGGGAAAACTTTTAATAACAACAGAGGGAAGGAAAAGCATCCATGAATAAAGAAAAAAGGAGACACAACAGACACCTAGTTGGGCTTGTTTCTTAAGCTAGATGAACAAAGAGATCTACAAAGGTCAGATATTTAATGAGTTGACAGCTTTGATTGTGAATCAGGGCTGAATTGTCAGAACTAGACATTGTACAAACCCAAGAGGATTCTGACACAGGTAAATGTAAACACAAAAACTTATAAGTGTTTTAAAAATTGTTGAAAATATGCCCCAGTTTTAGTGCTTTATTTAATGTAAATAATTACATTAAAGTTGATAGCTTGTTACTGTTTTCATATTTTAATAGTTAATATCTTGATCTATTAAGATGTCATCAGAATAAAATGTTTGCTTCTAATTGTAATATAGAACTTTCTTCAAAAAATAAATGTGTGAAGGGGCCGGGGATTTAGCTCAGTGGTTTCACTGCCTGCCTCGCAAACGCAAGGACCCGAGTTCAATCCCTGGTACCAAAAAAAAGAAAAAAAAAGAAAAGAAAAAAACCAATAAATAAATAAATGTGTAATTATACATACTGACACATGAATCTACATTCATTATAGAAAAATTAGACCAACACAAATATATGTAGAATGCTGAATTATTCCTCTCTATTGCCTTTTTTTAGCTTTTGTTACTCCAATGAAATATCTAAGGAAGCTGATTTTATGAAGAGAAATTTTTGTGTAGGTCACAGTTTGTAGGTTCAAAAGCCAAGATTAAAGAAGTTCCATTTCTTTAATCTCTGGTAAGGACATCATAGCAGCACATCATGGCAGTTGGAGGAATAACATCTCAAATAGGAGTAGAAAGGAAAAAGATGGACAAGACCAGTTTTCTCTTTTTATAATAATCTCCCCCAACAACGTAATGTTTCCACAAAAAGCACCTCACACCCTGGATGGTCTAAGGACCTCCCACCAGGGCCAACCTCCCAGAAGTTTCGCCACCTCCCAGCAGTGCCACCCTGGGACCTACCCCTCAATCAGGCCTTTGGGGGATCACTCAAACCCCACCCAAACCATAGCACCTTCCAATTCTACTGTCTTTCATGAGGCAGTATATTTTTGGATCATCTTGCTGAGCTCATTCTTATATATTTAAAAAGATGATGTGTGTGCATGTATAATATTTATATAATTCTGCAATTGTTCTATTCTTTTACTACCTTTCTGTTTCTAAACACTAAATATACATACACACACATATATGTAGATAGATAGATAAATAGGTAGAATGTAACATATCCCTTTTAACCAATGTCTAGAATCCCATGAAATAGAAACCACAATGTGTGTAGTCAATATTCTACTGAAGACATTTAGGTTGTTCTAAAATTTCTTACCATTAAGCATAACTTCAGAGCTTATGAAACAAATTAATTTTTAATTGCTGTCTTCAAGCTATAAGCAAACCAATGTTGAATAGTTGTTCTTTTATCACTTTAAAGGCATTTTAATCTCTGGAAAACTCTTTTGATTTATTTTTCACTGCTTGACTCTGATTAAATGGAACTAATTATGAGAGAAAACCATTGGGGGAAAACTCTCAAAATATGTAAATTTTTCAAGGGGACACATTCTCTAAAATTCTAGTTAGTTTTTAAATGTTGTGATCCTGCCGAACCACTTTTTATAAGCAGTAGTGACACAATGCACAGAGAATGAGTTTCTCATTTGCAGAAGTGTATTTGAAACTCAATGATAACCAGGGTTTCTCTGCATGATATTTTTGTGTCTTGGGGGTTTTATCTGTGGAAAATAATAATAATAGCAATGTCCATCTTTATTTGTTTCTTTGAGGAATAAAAAATGGATCCCCTTGACCCACAATGTATGTGCTATTTGCTTCCCCATTAAAATATTTAAATATATGAATTTCTATTTATGTACCTCCTATATTCCTAGAAAAGAAACTGAATGCTAAAATTGGAAAACTAATATCTGTCTAGAGAGTTCTTTTCCAAAATCTAGAATGGCACCTGGACTGGGCAAATAAGCACTTTGATCATTTGTTGTCTTGACAGAGATTTTTACTAAATGTGAATACAAGTGAATGGGTCTCAAAGTGTGATCCCCAAACTAGTAATATCTGTTGATAGATTACTGGAAATGAAATTTAGGCTGCATCCTGTGTCTACTGAATGAGAAATTCTGGGGCTTAAACCCACCAATGTGTGTTTCATTGAGTAGTCTCAGTAATTTGGATGTTGTGTGCTCAAAGTGGGGGCACATTAGTGTACATCTTAGGCTCTGTATATTAAAACATGAGGTGCTGTTCATTTCACTAATAATCTCACAAATGGAATGTAGGCTAATCGTATACTTTTTAAATGTCAACGGAAATTATAAACATTGTAATGATAGAAAAATCAGCATAGATACAAGCATTCCATCCTGACAGATGTACTATACATTACTCTGTTACCTATGCTCCCTTTGACCCAGGTTTCAGAAATGATATTCTTGCTAAGTGTTTTCAGATGCTCATCATTTAGCTGGGAGGCTAAGTCTGGAACTGTCTTCAGCATCTTCCACACAATGTTATGTTCATGTGTTGTTCTATTAATGGGCCTTAAAAAGAAAAAGTAAGTTATAAATTCAGAAACCACAGAATAATGTAAAGAAATAAAGCAAAAAATCTTTGAATTCTAAGTTTCCAGTTTTGTATTTTCTTTTACTTCAGAGTTGTTTAAGGAGAGCTGCAATGATATTCTATTTTGGGTTCCTAGTCAACTTTAGAAATTTGTTTCCTGTCCCATATTAATACACACACATTTATGCAGATAGAAGCAGATACTTCCATGATACTTCAAATTTTAGGAATTACATAATGTCATTGTCTGTTTAAAATGGAAAACTTGGAACTTTAATTGTAAGATTGTATTTTTACTAATACTAATTATAATTATAAGGTCCTTTTTAGATACTGAATAAAAATATAAATTCTATTCTCACTGTTCATGCTTGATTCTTAATAGTAATTAAATATTAGAGTTAGATCAAATGAAGCTACAACTTAACACTTAATATATATTTTAAGTATAACAATACATATGCAATTTTAAATAAAACAGTTGTCATAGAATGAATATATTCATTTTATTAATTATTTAATAAACAAAACATCATAATCAGTATACAAAAGTCATGTTAATGTTAGTTCTCAATATGTCATGTTAATATAAGTCATGTTAATATTATGTGCCATTGCTAAATACTCAACATTTTTCAAGAAAATTTCTAAAATCTACTGTAAAGAATCAGCTTATCAATATGAAAGAAATTTAGGGTGCTCATATCACATGTATGATTTTACCAGTTACATCTCAGTTTAGACATGTCCTATTTAGATTGTTTGTGCATGTGCCTTTTGTATGATCATATAAACTGAGTTTTGTTGTAAATTGTAGCAAAAGAAAAAGAAGTTTAAAAAGCACTACTGTATAGTGAGAAATGGTCTTGAGAAAACTGGCTCCCTACTTAACATTGTTCAAAAATACATACTTCAAATTTAGTAATAAAGAATTAGTATCTAAAGTGGTATGGAGTCATAACTAAAACCCAAAATATGTGTCACTAACTTAACTGCTATTGATTTCCTACCAGCGGTGGCCAGAAAATGTCATAATTTTTTAGTCATGAGACATTTATTAGGTGCTTGTAATCATTTGGAAGGCAGATCAAGTTCCTCAAAAACTTATTAACTCATACAATGTAGCAAAGAGGCAGAAAGTTATTGTACTTTGAGGTTGCTTACTTGTACCAATATATAAAGTCAATAAATTTGATCAGTTTTCAAGCAGAAAGGAAAGGCAATAGAAAAGATCCATAAATGCTGAGCCAAGTAATAAAAGCCACAGGCTTCTTGACCTCGTGTAGCAAGAAAGGTTTTAAAAAGAAGACTTCACTGGTGAGGGTATATTAAGTCTTCTCAGTTAAATAGAGATGCTTAACCCTTTGACAAAGTTCTAATGAAAAGTTGTGGCTTTCCTTCCAAGCCTATTGTTTCAGAAGACCTGGAAGGCACAGAGAGAGGAAGAAAGGAAATAAACAAACACTTAAAATAGTGTCTAGCCTATAACCTTGGCTTTGCTTACTGGCTTGTAGAAGATACTGGAGAAAAATGCATGAGGAATCTGATACTTTTTTGAAGGATTTATACCATAGTAAAAGGTATAAATTGCGTGTTATAGACTAATAAAAATTGAATTTTCAAAGCAAAAGAAAGTATATAACAGTTCCTGCCCTTCAAAGAAAACATAATCTTCCATGGTCTTGTTAGATTAGTGAATTAGGATAAAAAAGTGAAAACCTCACAAATAGAGGAGCCAGGAGGTATTCTGCCCAATAAAACAAATCCAACATCTAATTTTCTCTAAGGGCAAAGGGATCAAGAGATGGAAAAGGAGGGGAGGGAGGGAAAGGGAATGAAAAAAGGAATTAAGATGTGCTGTTTACCTACACCAACTCCACACAAGGAATGCAATCATCAAGTACTACAAACATGTACTACTACTACTACAACTACTACCAGATACTAACACTACTATTAAAAATTATAATAGTAATAAATTCTGACACTTTTAGGGCAGAGGATTTTACAAAATCCCTCTCCACAAATAAGATTTTTTGCTATGATTAGATGACTTCAATGTGTTCCTAGTTCCTCCTTTTCTGAATGAGTTTTTAAAGGTAGGTAGCCAGTGCCTGGTCTACTACTGTGCATCATGTAAGAGGACAACAACAAACAACCATCTCTCTGGTTTTTATGTTAATCAACCAGAAATAACCATATTCATTTCTGATGGAGAAGAGGAAGTGTCATTGAATACCCTCAACTTTGAGGTACAGTAATGGATGAAACTTTCAATTTTGTCTTTTGATGAGAGAATGAAATGATTCTTGCAAATCACCAAGATCTTATATATGTGTGAATAAATCCAACAATTACATATATCAAAATGCATGCAAAATATGTATTTGTATCATGTATGCACATAATAAAGATATATATTCATGAATGTATGTTTGTGCCTCTCTACATATACAAATATAAACAAGTGCTAATACATTTAGAGTACTTACAATGTAGTCTCTATCACAAACTTATTCCCATTTAACAAATAGGAAAATGAATGCATAAAATACTGTGCTCATAGTCTCATGGGTAGTAAGTAGCAGAACTATGGGGCAGGGTAAGAACCCAGGCAATTTGGTTCTGGATTACATTTTTGAGAATTTTATGAAATGATCAATAATGTGTGAATTTTTAGATGTAAAGGCTTTACCTGGCAGGAGTCAGAGGGGAAAACTGCCTTCTCCATAATGGACTAGATGCAAAGCCAGGGAGTAGAAGCCTCTGAGGAAGCAGTTCTCCAGGACCCCGTCGTGTTCACATTCACATACGTTGCATGTCTACATTCCTGGTTGAAGGACCTCTACTCGGAAGTATCTTTACTGGAAAATCTTGCAGATATTTCTCTCTATTCTGACTCAGTCCTCAGTTCTTGCTGCTCATAGCCCTTTTCTTTGCCCTCACCCCAGACTTCATGTCCGTAAAGCAGCAGTAGCCTTCTGTTCAGGGCCCCTCAACAGTGAGACAGCCCTATGTTTGTGCTGAGCCCCCTGAGCCTTGGACCATGCTCCCTTCCATGGAGCGCCAGAAGATCAGCCAGCACTTTTTATAGTTTTAGGCCCTTGCTTATACCACCCATAGTAAGGAGTTAAAGATGTGCTGTGAGCTTCCATTTGGAATTGTTACTCAATTGACTATTCTAACACCTATTGCTGAGGTTTTGCTCTCAGATTTCTGAATTTCCTGAATTCCACGAGAATGTTATTAACCACTATCCTATGTTAGAACTTAGGATTTATCATTCTGATCTTCTATAATTTTCAATGTTTCTCTTTAGTCCATACATTTTTGAGTGGTATGGGTTAATACTTCAACTACAATTATGAATTTCTCTATTACTTCTCAGAATTCTATCAATTGCTAGATAATTGGAGCCTCTATCATGTGATGAAAACAATCAAACAGTACCTTAGGTATGTCTGCATTCCTTCTGGTGTTTTCTTCCAGTTATTAGTTTTTCTTATTTAAAACTTTTTTGGATCACATTTGCCTAATCAAAATTTTACCATTATTTTACTTAAAAGTGGTATGTATCTAGACTAAAGGAGAATTTTATTGCTCATATTAGATATTTCAATTTATGAAAATGAGATTTTTTTATTCTATTTAAATGTTCTTTACACTCAAAATTTTTATAGTTTTAATATACAAGTCTTGCACTTTTTCTTAAATTTATTTCTAAGTACTTTATATTTTGAAGGCATTCTAAATGGTTTTGTCTACTAACTTTCATTTTTGAATTTTTCATCACTTGTACACAGATGTGATATTTGTTTGTTGAGCTTGCATCCTACAACTGCGCTGGGCTTGTTTACTAGTGGATCTACTAGACTCCTTGTGATTTTCTGTATGAAAGATATCATTAACAGACAGAGATATTTATTTAGCTTTCCTTCTTTCTTTCTCATGACCAATTTTCCTGGCTAGAAGATCTACTATAATGGTAAAGAGAAGTGTCCATAGTGGATATCCTTTCCTTTTTCTGGTTTTAAGATGAAAGCATTCAGTCTTCCACCATGTTAGCTGGTTTTCATTAATTTCTCTTCATCAGATTAAAGAAGTTCCCCTCTATTCTTACTATGGTGAATACTTTCTTTTTTAATGAATGAGTGCCAGATATTGTCAGATATTTTGTTTTCAGTGTCTATTAAGATGATAATGTGGGGCTGGGGATTTAGCTCAGCGGTGCCATAGCCTGCCTTGCAAGCGCAATGTCCTGAGTTCCATCCCCGGTACAAAAATAAAAAGATGATCATGTGGTCTTTATCCTTTACTGATATAGTAAACTATGTCTGTTGATTATTGCTTGTTAGACCAACCTTATGTTGCTGGGATAAATTCTTTTTATGGTGGATAATAATGTATATATGTTACTGGATTTAGTTTGGTACTCTGAGAACATCTGCTCTGCTTCTATATTTATAAGGCATTTGTAGTTCTGTTTCCTTGCAATGCCTTTCTTTTAGTATCAGGGTAATGCTGCATTCTAAAATGAATTGGGAAGCATTTCTCCTTCTGCATTTTGGGAGATCTTATAAAGAATTATTCTCAATTCTTTTTTAAAAGATTGGCAGAAATTGCTAATGAACCTATCAGGACTAGAATTTTATAAAGTGTTATTAATTAGCAATTAAATTTTGTTAAAAATCCATACTTTTTCTTGAATTAATTTTAGTAATTTTTCCCCAGGAAATTGTCCTTTATTCTAAGTTACATTATTGTTGGCATATAATATTTCAAAAGATTCACATATCATTTTATTTCTTCAAGTAGAGATATATCTTCTTTCATTTCCACATTTATTATCTTAGGTCTTCTCTGTTTCTTTAATCAGCCTACATAAAAGTTTATCTATTTTGTTGAACATTCCAAAGAGTCCGTGTAATTGTCTTTTTTTATTTTTAAGGCAGAATCTCACTATGTAGTTCAGGCTGGGGATCCTCTTTCCTCAGCCTCCCAGATGCTGGGATTGAAGGCATGCACCACCACACCTGGCTATTCTTTTCATTTTCTATTCTCTATTTCTTTTCTTTCTTTCTGAAGTTCAAAATATATTATGAGAAATCACTTCTTCTTTTGAGGATTCCTTTCAAAATATGAATTGCTTCCTTGCTGCTTTCAAGTTTATTTCATAAACTTGAAAATTTAATGATGGTGTATTTACTTGTGGCACCTTTAATGCTTATATTATTTGGAGTTCATTGAATTTCTTTGATGAGTACAGTAAGTTTTTCTATTAATTTTGGAAGTATTGTGCTATCCATTCTTCAAATGGTCTCTGCCCTTTTTCTCTTTGTTCTCCTCTTAGAATTATCATTATGCTTCTCTGGTAAACTTGATGGTGTTCCACATATCTCTCTGGCTCTGTTTACATTTTCCATTCTTTCTTTTTCTCTTTTCCACTTAGTCAGAAGTCCTACTAATCTGGCAGGAATCATATCCTCAATATCTTTCCTGAAACTTCCTTCTTGTTGAACCCATGTAGTGATTTTCTTTAATTTCCCTACAGTACTTTTCAGTACCAGAATCTATATTTGGCTGTCATATTTTTGGCTGTTTTTATCTCTTTATTGATATTCTGCATATGTAGTGGCATCACTATCACATTTTCCTTTAATTCTGTGATGTTTGTTAGGTTGCAACCAGCTAACTCTGCCCAATGAGCTTAGTAGTCTTTTAATAATTGGTCAGAGATTTTCCTTAAATATCTTGTAGCAATGACTCTTCCCACTTCTGCTGATAGGAGCTATGTTGTCATGCTTTCTCAGAATTCTTTAGACATTGTTTCTTGCATTTCTTTGAACCTGTTCATAATAGTTTAAAATCTTTATCTGCTAAGTACAACATTTGATCTCCTGGGGACACTTTTAATTGCTTTTTTTCTGGTGTACAGTGCAGAGCATTTTTGCTGTCTCTTTACATGTCTCATTTTTGTTGAAAATGATAGTAGCTCTGAAAATTACTTTTCCCCTTCTCCCCAGAGCCATATAACAACAATGACCTGTGACTAGCATTGCTGCAGGAAGCTGTCAGGCAGGCCACATGGTGCTCATGCTCCAGAAGTGAGGGTTGATGACCAACGTCCAACTAATATGCTCTTCCAGTGGCTGCAAGACCAGCAGTGTTCACAGCTGCTTTGGTTCAAGCTATCACAGAATTAATGAAAGGAGGATTAAAATAAATAAAATTTAGGGCCAGGGTTTTAGTTCAGTGGGTGGTGCTGCCACCGACCTCACAAGCGCAAGGTACTGAGTTAGATCCCTAGGACCATAAATAAATAAAATAAAATAAATTTAATTATATGCCAAAAGCCTTACTCTTATCAAGGTCTAATCATTTCTCTTGAATAAATGCACCTGATATTGTTGCAAGCACTTGATTAATTTGTAGAAATCTGAAAATTTTAATTTAGACAATTTTTCCAATTTTTCATTACTTTTATGAAGGAACAATTTTATGGATGTCTTCATGCCACCATTCTGGAAGTTCTGCCTTCTCTACAGCAACAACCATAGTTTCCCCCTAAAGCTTGAAGGGTAACATATATTTCAAGCACATAATGACAAAGGATCAATGATGTGCAACCTTTGGTAGTAGAAAAATCAGAATATTTGATAAATGAAACACTACTGACCCACAGAAGCGATTAAAATAAATAATGTCCAAAGGCCTGGAAGTCACTTAAAATTTTTAACTCTTTAGCATTTTCATAAATAAATAGACTTGTTATTTACATGTTTTGACTCAAACATGCAAAATGTTATTTCTTACAACCAACTTGATCTAGCTCTGGAAGTCCTTATTACAGGTAGATTCCTGTTTTCCAGCTTTCTTCTCCATGAGTAGCCAAGAACTTTCGAATATTTGCAACACTATCTTTGGTCTGTGGAGATACCCAAGGGGTACTAATTCATCTGATTTGACCTCCAATTACGTCTACCTTTCCTTTGCTTGCACTGCTCTGTTTTGGCCCTGATCTTAAGGATTTCCAAGGCTACACACCATGGCACAGTTCTGAAATTCCCTCAAACTCTATGGATTCCAACAAACATTCCTGCGTTTACCATCTTCAGGATGATAAATGAAGATATTCAGATCTGGACTCTTCACCTCATTTCATCTGTCTACTTAGCTCTCACTTTGCTCAGTTTCTGCCTTTCTCTTTTGGGAAGAATGTCTTTTTCATGCAACCTACTCATTCCTTCCTTGAACTACTGCCAGACCTATTCTTAATACAGAATAACATCAATGAAATAAAAGATTAACAAAAAGTTCATATATTGAGAGACATTTCAAAAATGGTAATTCCAAAATTTATTAGTAGGATTTGTTTTTTAATAAAGTAATTATCATCATTATCATCATCATCATGAATTATCAGACTATATGCAATGCTGTGTTAAAAATGTTACTCTCTTTGTATTTTCATCAATGTACTTTTTCAACTATTTTTAGTTCCAACTGTAGCTAATGGAATAAAGCAAAATATTAGTGCATTCCAAGTATTTCCAGAAATTCGGTATGAAAATATACTTGGGGACTTTTTTTCCTAAACCATTCTCTCCTAGTGATTGTCTGAAATGCAGAGGCTTAATGAGAACCATACCAAGTAGACTTCTGACCATCAGTATCTATGAAGGAGGCATATAATGAATCTTAACTATCCTGCTTAGCCTTTGGCATCTATTCTGGCATCCTCTGAATTCTTCATTGTTCCTAGTGGTAGGTATCCTTGATGTGAGTTTTGTAAAGCTTTTAAAAATCTGTTGACTTTTCACTCCCAGATAATTCTTCATACTCCTTGCTGATAAGAAGAGAGTATGACTGCTTCAGTGAGCATTTAAGCCAGGGAAAATTGATTAGGGCTCTCTTAAGGCCTTTATACTCCTAATACTAATTTACTCACATTTATTCAGATGTGTAAAGAAAACAGAGCTTCTACATTTTTCTGTAACAGATCTAATCTTTCTAACAACCCACAATCTACTAAATTGAACAGGAAAATAAAAACAAAATCCTTGGACTTATCTCTTAACAATATCACATATTTTCTGATATAAACGGTATCTGTTCAATTGAAATGTTGAAGTTACATAACATTTAGCTTTCTATACTAATTGATTTACATGGTATGGCTTTTAGAATTATTCCACTCAAAATTCTCCCTGACAGGGGTATAAGTATGTAAGGGGATTGACTATGTCCTTGGGCAGGGGTAGAAGCATAGTTGGACTGCATGTGCTGAAAATCTTGTTGAAGAAATATAAACAATTTATATCAAAGCACAGATAGACAAATCCAGTAAACCTAGGTAGGATGTTTTCCAATAAAACAACAGTAAATCAGATCACTCAAGTGCAAGTACACTGGGAAAGCAGTGATGGAGTATGCTATAACAAGCAATATTTAAACTGAACCAAAGAGGTCAATTTTTTCAAGAACACATAGCTAATAATGATAAAAAGAAATTGAAACACTAAAAAACTACTAAGTGAAAAGCAAATCATATTTATAACAGTCACACATATCTGTGCATGTACACATACACACAAAAAAACCAAAAAACAAATCTAAATTTAAATAGAATAATTTCGGACCCGCAGGATAAATTAGTGAAACAGATAAAAAGTATATAATTTTCTCATTTAAAACAGATATTATTTATTTTATTACATATGTCAGGAGAATAATGCAAAATTCACTGTAGAAGCAGAAAACCTACAATATTGGTGACATATTATTAGGTATAAAGTTACATAAATACAAATGTATCAAAAATATTTTTCGAGGGTCAAGATCATAAGTGATTCTTAATGATCTGTTTTTACTATTGAAAATGTGAGAATTGGAACATTCACTGCAGACTTTCATTTTTATGAAACAATGATTTAGAAATCACTGCCTTCTTAAAAATTGCTTCTTTTAACTAATTGCTTTAAAGTGTCAATTTGTCTCGTCAATCACTTCAATCATCTGATTTCTTCTTCAGAATAAGAAAACTATATACCAGGTTATATATGAAATAATAATTGTCATTTGTATTATTTCTTCTACTAAACCAAGGATCCCCAATCCCAGGGCCATAGACTGTGCTGGTCAGTGGCCTGTTAGGAATGGGGCCACACAACACAAGGTGAGCAGCACAATATTGAGCAAAGAGAGCTTCATTGTGTTTACATCCCCTTCTCTTCACTTGTGTTATGATCATAGCCCTGCTTCCTGTCAGATCAGTGGCAGCATTAGGTTCTCATAGGACCACAAACCCCACTGTGAAGTGTACATGTGAGGGATCCAGGTTATGTGCTCATACTCCTTGTGAGAATCTATGACTGATAATCTGAGTTGGAGCTGAGGTGGTAATGCAGTGCTGTGGAGTGGCTGACAATCTAGATTAACATTAGTAGAGAGTGTTGACTGCACAGAGACCATAGTACTTCAACTTCTTGCAGACCCTATGAGTGAGTGGAGAGTAACATCTGCAGTGGGCTTTAAGTAAGAATCTGATACTTTAGTCCTGTGGGGCTCACCAGTTATTTTATTTAACACTCTCATCTACACCTCTTTTCTGCATTGTGCACATGTCTCAGTCACAGTTTTCATAAGCCTACAAGCTAATAATAGCCAAAATGAGTAAATCACGACCATCACTAGACAGCTTCTTTGAAAATGGAGA
This sequence comes from Heterocephalus glaber, assembly GCF_053883595.1. Classification (NCBI taxonomy): domain Eukaryota; kingdom Metazoa; phylum Chordata; class Mammalia; order Rodentia; family Bathyergidae; genus Heterocephalus; species Heterocephalus glaber. The sequence continues at coordinate 30,539,730 of NW_028258344.1, read as the reverse complement.
AAAACCCAATGTTGAGAGAGAAAACTCTAAAACTGCCACCAGAAAGCAAACTGCATTTAAATGAAAATATAGAGTCCTACATAAATTTTGGTTTCATTCCAACAGGTGTTTTATGTTTTCCAAGCCCACCTTCTATATGTGGCTCCTGGTTATCCAATGAAGCCCCGCATCCTTCAAAACTGCTCTGCCTCATGAAAACCTAGCATCTTTCATGAAAAGACTATCCTTTGGAGTTTTTCAAAAGAAAAAATGTGAACAGGAAAAACAGAAGCAATTTTCAAAAGCCGTCATATTATTAAATGTGTTTGTTTGGGGCCGGGGATTTAGCTCAGTGGTTTCGTTGCCTGCTGAGCAAGCACAAGGACCCAAGTTTGATCCCCAGTACCAAAAAAAAAAAGAAAGTGTTTTTTCGGAGAGTATCATTCTTAGTGATAACTGCATTGCTGAGGCTAAGACGCCCCTTACACTTGGTGAAGAGTTGATCCTAACTCCTGGGAAGGCCGTTTGCACTAAACTTTTAGGGAAGCGGTATTTCAGAAGGTATCACATATTTCTTTTTCAGAAAGCAACATACCTACATGGATTGATGAAATACCAGATGATACTGAAGCACAAGTTTTAGAAAGGATTGATAAGTCACTCTGTATGTAATCCAGGTTGATGAGTCAACCAGTGCTGACAACATGGCAACAATCCTTGTTTTTCTGCAATGTATTTTTCAGCAGGATGTGAATCAGGATATGTTATGTGCCCACCAACACCACCACTAGAGGACTATTCAAGTCTTTAAATAATTTCATATTCTGAAGATTGAACTGGTCAGTTTGCATCAGTAAATGCACAGTTGGAGTGCCTGTCATGACTGGACAACTTTTCTGTCTTCACAACTGGGTTCAAAGTGGTATAGAAATGCAAGCTAGCCAAAATATGTCACCTGAGCTTAACAACATTTTACAGGATGTGAATAAAATTTTCAACTACATTAAAGAACATGCTCTTGACTTATGTCTGTTTGCATACCTTTGTGAGGAGGACACAAATCTTGTTATTCTCAGAAGTGAGAGGGCTTCCTGGATGTGGTTATAAGAGCAGTTCCAGAGATTTCTTATAAGAAAGATTCACCACTGACTTCACATTTCAGTGACGTAAAAAAGGCCACAAAACTTGCTTACTTGTGTGAGGTATTCAATCTGCTCAGTGAACTCAATCTGTTACTTAGGGGGAGAAAACAACTGTGTTCATTTCATCAGACAAATAGGCTGCATTCAAAGCCAAACTAGAATTATGGAGACAATGACTGAACTTTGGGATTTCTGACATACTTCAAGCATCAGCAGAGATTTTGAGAAACTCAGTCAGGAATTTCTTTCTCCCTGCTAGTGTATGATCACCCAACTCAGCTTTCAGAAGAGTTTGAACATTACTTACCAGTCATAAAATATCCCCAAAGTGGGAAAGAACAGATCTAAGATCCATGTGTGAAGTAGATCAACTACTTGAGATTACAAACGATGCTACTATTAAAAGTATTTCTAACAAAGGAATGCTATCTAGAATATATAAAGAACTGAAAAAAATCAGACCCCCCCAAATTTAAAGACCCAGTTCAAAAATGGGCATCTGAAAAGAACAGACATTTCTCATACAAAGAAGTAAAAGCAGAAAATAAACATATGAAAAAAAAATTCAACATCACTGGTCATTTGAGATGCAGATGAAAACAACACTGAGATTCCACCTCACCCCAGAAAGAATGTCGGCTATCAAGAAACTAACCAATAGAGAGAAGCTGAGCCAGTCTCAGTACCCAGAAGGAAGCTCCCCCACTGCCACCCCACGCTCCTAGGGCACAGAAGCTGAGCTGCGCAGGTGCCAGAAGCACCCCCCACCCCCGTGGAAATGAGAAGACATGTAAAGAAGCCTCAGAAACAGACTTCTGGATCACCTACAGCAACCCCAAAGGGAAACGAGGTGGAAAAATCTGATACTCAACCACCTGGACTCTCTGAACTGGCAACAAAAGAGGATCTGGGAAAAATGAAATCAGAAATAATTACTCAGATAACAGCAAAGATTGTGCTCATGGTGCAAAACATGATTAATAAATCTAGAAAGGACACAGATAAGAAAATAGAGGATCTGAGGAACATGATGGAATCCCAACATAGGAAACAAATGGAATCCATAAAACAGATCCAAACAGGTTTCCAGGAGATTAAAAACTGCATCGAAAGTCTGCACAGCAGAATGAACCAATGTGAGGATACAATTTCAGATATAGAAGATAAGATTGCAATTAGTAAACAGGAAAAGAAAAAATGCTTTAAAATTGTAAGGGAACACGAGAAATCAATCCAGCAGCTGCAAGATGATGCAAAGAAGAATAACATAAGACTGACTGGAGTCAATGAAGAAACAGGAGAGAGTGCAGATGACATTAAAAAAAGTGTTCACAGAAGTGATGGCAGAAAACTTCCCAAGGAGGGGAAAAGAAGTTGACATACAGATAAGGAAGCCATATAGGACTCCCACTAGCCTTAATCAAAAAAAACTACACATAGGCATATAATAGGATTCCAGAAATCCAACAGAAGAACAAAATTCTACAAGCAGTGAGAGAAAAGAAACAAATCACATACAAAGGAAAGCCCATCAGAAGCACAGCAGACTTCTCAATGCAAACCCTCAAGGCAAGAAGAGCTTGGAGTGATATACTTCAAGCCCTATAGGAAAACAGCCTCCAGCCCAGATTGATGTACCCTGCAAAATTATCTTTCAAAATTGATGGAGAAATAAGATACTTTCATGAGAAAGAGCACCTCAGGAACTTCATGAATAACAAACTGGCACTCCAAAAATTTTAGACAATACCCTAGTAAAAGATAATGAGGATCACAACCCCAGGAAACCCAGCAGAATGAATCCATTGGGCGTGACAAATTAAACACACAAGGGGGAGAATCCGACAAAAAGAAAAAGTCATGACAAGCTTTTAAAACTTTTAACTTTATCTCCCTAATGAGTGTATAATTCAATCTTATTATTGTACTGATTAGTATTTTTCTGATTCCAGAGTTGCACACCTTTCCTTGTGCTATACTGGCTATTTATCATCTTCTTATGTCTACATTTTAATTGGGTTGTCTATTAATGAGCTGTAAGAGTTGTTTATATATTCTGGTAATAGGTTATATGCATTGTAAATATGGTCTGTTTAAGGACTAGTTTTCATTTTAATGATGTCATTTAAAGTTCTAAATTTTGATGGAATCTCATTTATTAATTTTTTTCTTTTATACATCACATTTTTGTATACTACATAGTCCTTGCCTACCCTGAATTCATAAACATTTTCCCTTATAATTTGTTCTTAAAGTTTTATACTTTTAGACTTTCATATTTAGGTTCATGGATCCCTTCAAGTTATTTTCATGTATGGAAATAAAGGGCTGAGGTTAAGTTTTTATATACCGATACCAAGTGTTCTAGTGCCATTTGCTGAAAACACTGTCTCTTCCTCGGCTCTTGAATTGAGTTTATATTCTATAAAATGCTAATGTTAAATAATCTTTCAAAACTCATTGGACCATATATGTGTGGGTCTATTTCTAGATTCTCTGTTTTATTCCAATGATCTATGTGTCTTTCCTTACACCAACACTGCCTTGATTACTGTAGCTTTAGAAGAAGTCTTAAAATTAGGTACTAAATGTCTTCCAACACTGTTTTTGTTTTTTCAGTTTTTCTAGGTCCTTTGTCCTCCTACATAACTTTTAAATTTCAATATCCAATTCTTCATTTATAGCAAGTATACATAGACCTGAATTTTTATATATACCTTGTGTTTTCTAATCCTGCTAAATTCAAATACAAGTTCTAGGGGCTCCCAGAGATTTCTTAGCATTTTCTCTGTAGTTGATCATTTCATCTACATATAAAGAGTTTGCTTCTACCTTGCCGATCCTATCCTAATTGTATCATTTTATTGTCAGACTATTTTGGTTGGGCCTAGGTTTCAAAATTTAATGGACAAATGAAGAGTAAGCATATCTGCCTTGTTCCCCACCTGAAGGAGAAAGCATTGTATCTTCTCCGTTCATGTAAGGCGTTCTCACTGAGAGTATGGAGTACATGTCTTTAATCTGTTGAGAAGGTTCTGTTCTACTTCTAGGCTCCTGATAGCTTATACCATGAACAGCTGTAGAATTTAGTCCAATACTTTTTCTCCAGCTAGTGGCAGGATCATATGGCTTCGTTTTTTCCTCTGTTGAAATGATGACTTTTGGGGGTGGATCTTCCAATGCTGAACCAACACTGTCATTCTGATAACAAAACCACTTTCTACATCCTGCCAGATCTGACTTCCAATAGTTTGTTTTGTTAAACAAATTTCTATCTATGTTCATACTTTTTTCTTCTATTGTCTTTATCCAGTTTTAGGATTAGCACAATGTTGATTTCCTAAAATGAGGGGAGAAGTGTTCCTTCTTTTTTCTGTTTTAAATGTTTGATATAATTTATCAGTTAAAATGTTTATGAGCCTGCTATTGTCATATAGGTAGGTTTTCAAGCTAGGAATATACTTTCTTTAATAGGTGCTATTCAAATTTTATATTTCCTCCAGAGTTAGTTTCATTAATTTGTCTTCCAAGGTACTTCTTAGAAGTTGTCAAATTTATTTCAAAACAGATTTTTGTAATATGCTTTCTATATCCTTTTAAATTCTGTAAAATCTGTGGTAATGTCTCCTAGATCTTAATATTGTAATTTAAAAAATGTATAATTGATATTATGTAATAGGAAGAAAGGTCTAAAGGAGCAGGGGAAGTGGGAGGGGTAGGGGAAAGGAAAAAAGCGAAAAGAAAAAATATGAGAAAAGGAAAAAAATGGAAACAAAGTCTTTTCAAATAAGGAAGGGGGGAGGGGGTGAAGAGAGGGCAGGGGGATGTGGAAAAACATAAGAACCAAGATACTCATGTAATGGTACAAGATCCCAATGCTGAATGTAACTGTATTTTATATGTAAAATGTACCAATAAACTTAGTGGGAAAAAATAAAATAAAATTATTTAAAAAAAGGAAATTAACCAATAACAAATGTTGGGGTTGTGGGGAGAAATGAACCCTTCTCCACTGTTGGTGAGAGTGCAGACTGGTGCAACCACTGTGAGAATCAACATGGAGATACCTCAAAAAACTAGGATTAGGGGTCCCATTTGACCCCTTTGCTGGGTATCTTTCCAAAAAGATTAAAAGAATCATATCACAATGATACTTGTGCACCTATGCTCATAATAGCACAGTTTGTAATAGCTAAAACTTGGGAACATCTCAACTATCCATCAACTACAGACTGGATAAAGAAAATGTGGTTTTTTAAAAATAAAATGGAGTACTACTCAGCCATAAATAATGACACACTAGAGACATTTATAGCTAAATGGATGAACATTGAGGCCATACTCCTAAGTGAAATAAATAGGACACACATGTGTAAATACTGAATAGTTTTTCTGGTGTGAGAAACTAAAAGTGTAAATAAGGATCAAAATGTATAATTGATATGTGACTAGGAAGAAAAGGTCTAAACTGGAAGGGTAAGTAGAAGGGGTAAAGGAAAGAAAAGAAGGGAAAGAGAAAATATGAGAAAAGTAAAAAATGGAAACAAAGTCTCTGTAAATAGGGAAGGGTGGAGGGGTTAAAGGGAGGGCAGGGGAATGGGGAAAAAGTAAGAACCAAGATACGTCATGTAAAGGTTTAAGTTCCCAATGATGAATGTAACTGTATTGTATATCTAAAATGTACCAATAAACTTAATGAAAAAAAAGTATGTCTAAGATAACCAAATCTCCATATGTTCTGGATTAAAGTCAAGTTGAAATATCCTGAGACTGCCACAAAAGCAATGAAAAGCCTTTTTCCATCCGAACATATCATCATGGAGCAGGGTTTTCTGTAGAGACAGCAACGAAAATGAGATTATAGAGTAGATTGGACATAAGCAACATACTTTGGGTGTCATTGCCCCCCATCATTCCCAGATGGGACTAGTTAGTTGCAGGAAAAGAAGCTCAAGAGTTCTTCATTTTGGTAAGTCATATAATTACTCATTTCATTATATTACAATGTAATATAAAAATAAAGCATACAAAAATAAAGATAATGTCTTTGAATCATCCTAAAACCACAATCCCCTGAAATTTGTGGAAAAATTGCTTTTCCCAAAACTTGGCCCTACTGCTTTAAAGGTTAGTGACTTCAATATTAAACTATCATTCTAAATTACTGAACATAGCTTGGTAAAAATGTTACACATTCTATTTTTATTTATACTTAATTTAAGACATCTAAGCTCTTTTGTTTGAAGGTGTATCTAATAAAGCCCTGGAAATTTTATTAGGAAACCTTGCTGTTCTTTTGTAGACAATGACAGAAGGAGAAATGTAAACAAAAAGAAGTAATCTGATTGCAAGAAAGACTTCATTCAGTAAGAGTTGCCAGAAGGCCTGCAAAGGTCTCTAGAAATAAACTTCAGAAATGTCAGTTATTTTTAATTCTCAATAACTTATAAATGCCAAAGAAAACATCTCTAGGTCCTGTCATTAAACAATCAAGTTTTAATTGCAAGTAAAGATATTTTAGGGTAAAGTTGATTCTTATATCTAAAGAGTTGTTAAATGAAAGAAAGGCTAAATTTATTCCAATAATAATTATAGATAGATATTATAAAGAGGTCAAATTTTTTCTAATTAGAAAGAACAGTTAAAATATTAAAAATAATAAGACATTATATATATATGTATTTAATTGTTAGCTTGCTATCCAAATCCTCTTGCTGTTAAAGTTCATGCTTTCTTTTCATTTTGTCAAAAATAAATAACATCACATGATGGCTCTCTCATATGCTAAGAAACTTTATAATCATCTAGAGTCTCTGAGGCTATGGGAGAAATTTATATTTTTCCATTCATTTCTTCTTACTATCTTATTTTCACCGAATGCCTAATTTCTGACCCAGAAACCAGACTTTGCTGAGGTCAGTATATTTTGTTCTTTTAAATAAGCTGAAAACAAAACTTCCTACATGTTAGATTAAAATCTGAAATACTATACATTAAAATAAATCATTCTCCAAAAATGATCATACTTAAGTTATATAACTAGAAAGATGACCAAAGATGTTTCTTTGGCACATCACACATTTTTATGAAGACACTCCTACTTAATATATCCTGATTCCCAGGTCAAAAAATACGTACGCTATTTTATAATTCTTATCTTCTGTGTGTTTCTTAACTTTAGTTCTAAATGTTTATGCAGTAGTATGATCAGCTAATAAAATTTGTTAATATATTGTAAAAGATCTGAAAGCAGAAAGATTATTACTCATTTGCAATTTCTACATTTCACTACTGCGAACAAGTGCACTGGTGTTCAAACACACACTGTGTGTGCATGTATAGTCACACTCAGTCTTACAGAGTATACATTATCTAAAGCTAGGATAAGTCAGTTTCCACACCAGATCTCTTTTCCTAGTCCATATACCACCTGAAAGAACGTGAGGAATCCCTAGGGCTGATGTAAAATTATAGGAAATGCAAGGTTCTTTTCCATAGGGTATAATGCATAATTTAATTAGTTGGTTGCTCGCTACATTTCATTTTATGGTATGCAATTATAAATAAACACAAGAGATTACATTTTCTATTTCCATCTCATTTTAAAATGGGAAAGTTGAAGTTTGGATGTCAAGTAACTTGCTGATGATCAAACGGATAATAAACTGTAGACCAAAATTTTATCCCAAGAATTGTCACTCTAGAACCTAGGCTCCCTTCTGCTGAGCCACAACACTAAATCAAATTTTCATGACAGCAATTTTCAGTTCCTCTAAATTACTGGGGCTAATTGAGTTATTACAGGTTATGTTCTAGGTTTTGTTGGATCTTATCCTTATGTGATAAAATATAAAGAATCATATGGTTTCTCTCATATGAGAAATTCAAAGTGTAAACAAAGTAAATAGCAAAATAAAAGATCAATTATAAAAAAGCAGAGATATAGATCTACTGCAAATGGGAAGAGGACCAAGAAATGGAGGGATGGGGGAAGGGTGAGAAAGGAAAAGGATATAAGAAAGAATTAAGATGTATGATGTACATGTACCAGATACCCACAATGAAAGTAATCATTGTGTGTCATAAACATAAATAAATTTTTAAAGAACAAAAAATTTATAGGTTAAATGATTGGTAAAAATGAAAATATTTATTTGGAAAGGAAAGCAAGCATAACAAATTACAAAGATTTAACAGCTGGAAAATTGTAAAGCCTCAGGAAATCCACAAACATTTTATCATACTTTCATTAATTAATTTCCTATGTACTTCCGCTACACTTTTATTTTTCTCTTTTTTGTTGCATTTGTTACATAGTTTATCTCCTTTTTTAGTTTCACAGCCAATTATTAACATAAACTTTTAAGATTATCAAATTTAGAAAATTTCTATCTTCATTTCTTTCATATAAGGTTAGAAAGCTTTTGTAGATTCTCTCTCCATTCAGTTCAAGCCTGTCACTCCTGTACCCAAACATTCCTAGTATCAGGTTGCCACAGGCTCTGTGCTTTCCTGTCCAGATGCAGTTGGCCCCTCAGCCTACAGTAGGGTTATTCCTGATAGCCATTCTTACACTAGCACAGCTAGCAGGACCTGCATTACAGAAAAAAAATTATATCAGGGCCAGAAATTATATCACCCTAAATACAAATGTAATGGCTACCTTACTCAACTTTCCCTACCTAAATCAGATCCCCAAAATGCCTGAGGCCACTCCAATGGCAGGTGCCATGAAAATTAAATGTGATAAAAAGAAGTTGACAAACAGGAAAAACACATCATTATGGTCGAAATATTTTATTTTTCCAAGTTTTACAGAAACTTAGGAGCATGTGAAAACATTTCTAGGTCATCTCCAAGAGCCTTTGAAGGAACCTATGCAAGTTAAATGACATGCTTAGAAGCTTAGGCTTCATTACCTTCTGAGTAAATCTACCTCTGATTTAAGGTCCAGCTATTAAGCAAGAGAAATAATAATAAAATAGGGTGATAATCAGGCTGGATTAAAACCACAAGACTTTGAATTAGAGTGAAAAAAGATAGGTGAAAAATACATGAAGCAAGAAACACAATGAAGAAAAATTATGAGCCTGAATGGGTGGCCGTAAAAGAACTGACTTACATTTACAGTGTTGAAAAGAAATGTTAGAAATGAAAGCATAGATCACAAGCTGGGGACATAAGAGCATGGAGTGTGTTACATTTATCTGTACATGTTCCTAGATCACATGATCTACCAGCACACCCACACAAGATCTTCAAGGATGCAAAACACATGTGATTTGATGGTCTCAAGCTTAGAGATACATGAACATTTTCAGAAATTGCAAAGCTAAATTTTCTGGACCTTTGCAGGAATATATCATTTGAACAAATTTTCTGTGAGCCATAGATTAGTGGCTAGGATACAAAAAATACAATTAAAATGTTCATTTTAATTAAAAGACAAATGCATAAATTTTCTTCTAACTGCTTATATTCTTATAAGCAGCATTTATGGCAGTTGTAAAATTATTTAAAACTGTTAAAAATAGTATTGTCCCTATCACTGTAGCTTTGTAGTAGAGTTGCAGGTTGGGGATTGTGATACCTCCTGCCATGTCTCTGTTACCTAGAATTGCTTTGGCTATTCTGGGTCTCTTCTTATTCCAAATGAATTTTTGGATTGTTTTCTCGAGGTCTATGAAGTATGCTGCTGGGATCTCAATTGGAATTGCATTCAATCTATATAGCAGTTTTGGAAGTATGGCCATTTTCACTATATTAATTCTTCCTACCCAGGAGCAGGGGATGTCTGTCCATTTTATGATATCATCTTCAATCTCTCTTTTCAGAGTGCCATAGTTTTCAGAGAAGAGGTCTTTGATTTCTTTTGTTAGAATGATTCCTAGGTATTTCAGTTTTTTGGATGCTATTGTGAAAGGAATTATTTGCCCTATTTCTCTCTCAGTGAGTCTGTCATTCGTGTAGAGGAAAGCTATTGATTTTTGTATGTTGACCTTGTAACCAGCTACTTGACTGAATTTGGTTATTAAGTCTAGAAGACTTTTGGTGGAGTTCTTGGGGTCTTCTATATAGAGTATCATGTCATCTGCAAATAATGACAATTTGACTTCTTCATTACCTATCTTTATTCCTTTTATTTCCTTCTCTTGTCTAATTGCCATGGCTAATGTTTCCAGAACTATATTGACCAAGAGTGGTGATAGTGGATATCCTTGTCTTGTTCCTGAATTTAGTGTGAAGGATTTCAGTTTCTGACCATTTAGTATGATATTGGCTGTTGGTTTTTCATAGATGGCTTCTATTAGTTTGAGGTAGAGACCGTCTATTCCAATTTTTTGTAGGGTTTTTATCATAAATGCATGTTGGATTTTGTCAAATGCTTTTTCTACGTCTATGGAGATAATCCTATGGTTTTTGTCCTTGGCTCTATTGACATAATGTATTACATTAATTGATTTTCGTATATTGAACCATCCCTGCATCCCTGGGATGAATCTCACTTGATCAGGGTGTATGATCTTCTTGATGATCTTCTGCATTCTGTTTTCCAGTATCTTATTAAGGATTTTTGCATCTATGTTCATTAGTGAGATTGGCCCATAGTTCTCTTTTTCAGTTGGGTCTTTCTCTGCTTTGGGGATCAAGGTGATGCTTGCTTCCAAGAATAAATTTGGGAGTATTGCTTCCCTTTCAATTTCATTGAAGAGTTTAAACAGTAGGGGCAGCAGTTCCTCTCTAAATGTCTTGTAGAATTCAGCAGTGAAGCCATCAGGGCCAAAGAAACAGACTTGAGGAGCAGTGGAACAGATTAGAAGATACAGAAACAACTCCAGACACACTCAGCCATCTCACCTTCGACAAAGGAGCCAAACACACCTCACTGGAGGAAAGACAGCCTCTTTAATAAATGGTGCTGGACAAATTGGGCTTCAACTTGCCAAAGATTAAAACTAGACCTATATATCTCACTGTGCACTAAACTAAAATCAAAATGGATTAAAGATCTAAATATTAAAATAGAAACTCTGAACCCGTTGGAACAGAGGTTAGGTAGAACCCTTGAAGACATCGGTGTAGGAAAAGATTTTATGAACAAAACCTCAGTTGCCCATGAACTAGCACAAACAATTAACAAATGGGATCTCTTCTTATTAAAAAGCTTCTGCACAGCAAGAGAAACCACCAGCAGTGTGAAGAGACAACCCACAATGTGGGAAAAAATCTTCACCTGCTCTTCCTCAGACAAAGGTCTACTATCTCGAATCTATAAAGAACTTAAAACGATCAGACCTCCCAAATTTAAAGACCCAATCCAAAAATGGGCATCTGAAATGAACAGACATTTCTCAGACAAAGAAGTAGAAATAGCAAATAAATACATGAAAAAATGTTCACTATCACTGGTCATTTGAGAGATGCAAATGAAAACAATGTTGAGATTCCACTTCACTCCAGAAAGAATGGCTGCTATCAGGAAATCAAGCAATAACAAATGCTAGCAGGGCTGTGGGGAAAGAGGAACCCTGCTCCACTACTGGTGGGAGTGTAGACTGGTGCAACCACTATGGAAATCAGTATGGAGATACCTCAGAGAACTAGGACTGGAAGTCCCATTTGACCCTGCTATTCCACTGCTGGGGATCTTCCCCAAAGAATTCAAAGAATCATACCACAGTGATATATGTGCACCCATGTTCATAGCAGCACAATTTGTGATAGCTAAAACTTGGAAACAGCCCAAATTCCCATCAACTGGAGACTGGATAAAGAAAATGTGGTTTTTTTATAAAATGGAGTACTGCTCAGCCATAAAAAATGAGAAATTAGAGACCTCTATAGCTAAATGGATGCACATTGAGGTGATACTCTTAAGTGAAATAAATAGGACACACATGTATAAATACCAAATAGTTTCTCTGGTGTGAGAAACTGAAAGTGTTAATAAGGACTAAAATGTATAATAGGTACTGTGAAATAGGAAGAAAAGGGGCAAAGGGGAAGGAAGTGGGAAGGATAGGGGAAAGGAAAGAAGGGTATGGAATTAATATGAGAAAATGGAAAAATAGAAACAAAATCTTTGTAAATAGGGAGGAATGGAGGGGTTGAAGGGAGGGCTGGGCAAGGGTGAAAAATAAGAACCAAGAGAGACTATGTAAAGGTGCAAATTTCCAATGATGAATGTCATTATATTGTATACCTAAAATGTACCAATGATTAGAATGAATAATCGATAATGTAAAATAGGAAGAAAAGGTCCAAAGGGGTAGGGGTAGTGGGAGGGGCAGGGGAAAGAAAAGAAGGGAAAGGAAAAAATGATGAGAAATGGAAAAAATAGAACTAAAGTCTTTGTAAATAGGGAAGGGTGGAGGGCGTGAAGGGAGGGTTAGGAATGGGAAAAAAATAAGAACCAAGATGCATTATATAAAGGTACAATTCCCAATGAGAAATGTAATTGTGTTGTATACCTACAATGTACCAATAAAAGAATTTAATATAAGAAAAAAATAGTATTGTCCCTCCAAGTGTCATTTTTCCATGTATCTATTTTCCTGAATATTTTAAAGCAAATCACTATACAATTATTTTCCTGGAATCTAGTGTGTACTTGAAATATTAATCATTAATATGCACATCACCTTCTGTCTGACTTCTCATTGGAATTGCCTAATCAGTCAAGGATGAATGAACAGAATAACAATTAATTTTATGTGATCATCCAAATTCATATGACAAATGTTGAACATTATCAGCTTTTCCAGAAATTGGGTTTGGTCATTTATGATGTGGAGATATCAGAGGCAAAGCATGCTTTGGGTTCCCTTTGTTATTCTTACACACAGTTGAAAATTGAAAGATCAGTGAAGGCAACGTTAACTCTTCTTTTCCAGCTTTAAAAAAAAAAAACACCTCTACTTTCATGCAGGTGGCTTGGCAGAGTTTTGTTTTGTTTTGCTTTTGTCAAGGATGAGGAATTAAAATAGTATACTTTAAGAATCCTATACCAGCACATTTCCTTTCATTTATAAAGGAGACTGAAGAAAATAATAAAGCAGTTTGGTAACTAAAATTTTTAAAGGGGGAAGGGTCATAAAACAAGTGGCAAGTAGTTTGCTTTGGCTACATATTTGCAATTCCAATGCAAACAAAAATTTTTGGAATCCTCAGGAGAATTCCCTTGTCAAAGAGCACTTCTTTTGTGTCCATCACAAACTTAGTCCATAAGAACTGATGGTTAACAACTGCCACAACAGTAAGGAGTAAAATAAGTTATCAACTACTTCCAAATTCACCTCTAACTTCACTTACAAAACACATTTAGCAGCAGTAACCAAGATAATCATGGATTTCTGAAATATAAAAAGGTTTAGTATTAACTTTTAGTAAAAGTTTTCTATATATTTTGTACTTCAACAGTTGAAAGAACTTCTTCTAAGACACAAAATTGATGAATTTCTTTGTAGAAGAGCTGACAAAAAATTTTGATTCTTAACAACTCTTCACTTAACCACACCATTTTTGTGTGTATATCTGAGTGGGTTGAAAATAATATAATAACTACATGTCAGATTCAGAAAGCAAGATTTCTGGGCATTTTAAGTTTTGAAATCAGCCTAAAAAGACCCTCAAACCCTCAACTGTCTGTGCATTTATTTATCTATTTATTTAGCAAATAATTTTAGGCAATTTTTAATGTCCAGACACTATCCTAAATGTCACCATGCAACAAAGAAAAAAACAGATTTGGTCCTTGCCTTATTTAACTTAAAATTCAGAAGGAATGTCAGATGATAAATACAATTTGTGTGTGTTTGAGTATTATAGAAACAGAGTACTATGTGCTATGGGAAGTAGCGGAGAGAATAATCTACTTGGGGTTGGTGGACAATGAGAATATGGTTCCCACCAATGATGGTGTATAAACTGACACCTGAAAAATAAGTTCATGGTGGGGAAAAGAAGGAAGTTAGCATTCTAGGAGTAATGGAATCTATGTCTAAAGAGCCAGAATTATGTAGTCAAGAAACACTTGAGGAAAAAAACCCAATTGAGTTGGAGCAAAGAGAGCAAGCAGTACGGACATTAGACATAAATTAAAGCTTAAATGGTAAAGAAGAAGAAATCCTCAAAGGCACTATAAACCTGTTAAGAATTTTAGACTTTGTTATTAGAAAGGATAAAGTCATTCAAGGGCTTCATTAAGAACAGGAGTAACTGAGCAGATTTACATTTTTGGGAGTTCATCCTGGCTATGCAGCAAAGGATGGATTGGGTACTATAATACTGCTGCCCTGAGATCAGTTAGAAGGATATTGCAGTGGACCTTTAATGTGCGATTCCATCTAGTAAGTTCAGCTTTCAAAATTAGTTTATGCAATCTTTTAAAAAAAACTCCTTTCTTGATTTTTTGTATTGTTTTGTTTTTGCTTCTTTTAACTTTAGAAAAGGTTGAAGTGGATATGAACAGAGGGTAATGGCTACAACTAGGAAGAGAGTGGAGTTGGAATGATGGTTGTAAACCTAGGCCAGCAAATATTTTTGGTGCTTGGATAGAGAAAATAAATCTCTGGAAGATCACAGGTATGGTGGCAAAATTTATTGTGATGGGAAAGGCTATAGAAAAAAAAATGTAGTAGAATAAACAAAGGTTCTGTTTTAAATGTAGAAGGTGAGATATACAACTTAATCATATCAGTAAATTTTAAAATCAAAATCATTACAGGAAATAAATACTTCTAGGCATCTGCTTTGGTGAAAGGTGCATTCAAAGGGACTTAATTTTGTCTTCTGTCTGAACAACTAAACAATGAAGCAACATATAAAATAATGGTTGGAAACCTTGAACATTAGCAACAAACAAACAAACAAAAACCTGATCTTTGGAAACAAGGAACAAATAAAACTGAAACTTAAGATTGCCCTAGTACACAGAGGAAAGAACATTGCTACACAACAGCATGGGGTGTAAAGTATCCAGAGTCTCCTAAGGAGACATAGCTGAGAATCACACATGAATTCAGTGGTAAAAGTTCACAGAGGAAACTATTGTAGAGGATTAAAAGAAAAGAAAGATAAAAGGAGATCTAGACATTTGCAAAAGCAATAGTTTGCTCAACAGCTTTACTGACCCAGCTCTATGAAAAAGCCAAGAGATTCCAGGCACTTTCCTATAGCCCAGGAAAGCATCAGGCCAGTCCATGCTCAGTAGCTAACCCTGATCAGGACCCCAGGAAAGAGCCACTTTCCCTCTGCTCTAGAAACACCCTTCATTGGTCCTTGGCCAATGAAGCAGCCAGGCAAAACCACCTACCTCTCGCTACCCTGGAAACAGCTGCATGACCCCACTGTCCACCAAGAAGAAGAAATGGAGTCACCTCTGAGAGACTTGGTTCTCCAAGGCCCACAAAAAGCAGGCAGGCAGCCCTACCCACCCTTGGCTCAGGAACTAGCTGCAGAGCTTTGTCTGAGATGCTCAACCCACAGTGGCCCAATGGGCAGCACTGCCTACTGACTTGTGACACAAGGAGAAGCAGATGAGTCACATTTCCTGAGTGGCTTAGCCTGAAGCATCAGGCGGTCTCACCTATCCTCCTATAGCCCTAGGAACTAACTGAATAGCTCTTCTCAGAAGCTAGGATAACTGAAGCTTTGAGAAGTAGATGTTCAACCACACCCTCCAACCCTTGGCCCTTTGGAAATACTAGACAGGCCTCCCTGAACAGGTTGTCACTGATATGTTCTTTGACATTATCTGCACAGCCTTCAGACAATGACAGGTGGTTCATCTGGGCCAAATGGTGGATCCCAGTCTATGTGTGGCTTTTAGACACTGACAAGCATACTTGCACCAGGCATGCTATGTCCCACCATCCCAGGCTCATTCCATAAAGACTCACAGTAAATGAGGGGTACCTCATTGCCACACTGAGTCCACTGTTTTTAGAGGTGCCAGAGAGCCTACCTTACATAAAGGAACAGCTTCATGTCAGTATAATTGTACAACCCTTAAAGCTTGAACCACTGAGACATCTGCAGATATCACCAACATTGATTATAGCCAGAGAAGTTACACAGACACTACACTAAAGCAGCCACACTGATCTAAAGCTAACACAGCATACCAACCTCCACCCTATGTAGGACATATGGATAGCAAAAAGTCTCTTTAATACAAAAGCCATTCTATAAAACTGGCAAAGGCAACTGGCCCATCAGGCCAATACATACCAACTCATGAATATAAGAAGCATTTTAAAGACAAGGTAAAAGTATGCCTGCAAAGGAACTCTGAAGCAACAAACTACAAATAAAAATAAATTGACAAAGAATTAAAAATAAAAATTTAAGGCATCTTAAAAAGGTGCAAGAGAATATGGGCAGGAAACTTCATGAAATTGGGAAAATATTTCGTAATATATATGAGAAATATAACAAAGAGATAAAAACTATAAAAAGAACCAATCAAATCTGTGAGCTAAGTAAATGAAATCACAGAAGCAGAAGAACACTGCAACAGCAGAACTGATCAAACAAAAACAAATTTCTGAGCTTGAAGGGAAACGTATTGAAATAGCTCAGAAAGATTTTTTTTAAATGGTAAAAAGGACAAAGAAAGTACTCAAGATTTATGAGACACAATTAAAGGGGCAAAATCTTGCATTATCAGTATACCAGGAGGATAACAAAAGGACAGAAAACTTATTCAAGGAAATAAATACTGATAACTTTCCAAATTTTGGGAGACATTAGACATGCTGGTCCAGGAACTTTTATGGACCCTTAGTAGAGTCAACCAAAACAGTTCCTTTCTTAAAGTATATCCTACTCATGGTGTCAAAAATAAATTAAAATAAGAGAATTCTAAAAACAGCAGGAGAAAAGTGCTACATCACTTATAAATGCATATCCACTAGACCATGAACAGATTTTGTGCTGGTTACCGATTGGTGACAAAAGGTGAAGGCCGTTTGCAGGACACAGAATTCCTCTATTAATATATGCTTGCTTAGTATGCACTAAGCTGTTATAACAGTAACACTGACCAGAAGATGCCCAAGATAAAACAAATCTTTGATCTACAGCTCATTTATTTCTGCCAATGAAACCTGACCCATCTTCTCTAAAAGATTCACTAAGTATAGTTATCTTTGACTAAAACCAAAGGGGCTTCTATAAGACAGTAGTACATGGCCTTGTCAATTTCCAACTTTAATGTAAAACTTTAGATACAATGCAGGTTTTCCTGAAAAATCAGCAGGAACTAGGTGACTTTGAAAAAGAATTCCTGAAATACCTAGATTTGCTGGCTGCACCCTTTTCCCATGTCCCCACCATGACCCCAATCTCACCCTGATGGTACAATTCCTCTTTTAGAAACTTGATTGCTGTCCTCTGATCTAAATAAACACTTGTCTTTTCCTAGTCTGATCATTTAGTTCTTTTACTGCAAATAGCACTGGCCTCTCCATATGCCATCTTACGAGGAACTTTGGCCTATTCAGGTTCCTCTCTCAATCCCTCCCTTCACCCTGGTACACACTCATGATCAGCAGACTGACCCTTAGACATCTGATAGTCCCTGGCTAGGGTGACTCTCTAGTGGGATCTTAAAACTTCTGAACTGTGACCCTCATTACTGTTCTCTGTCAGGGTAGAAGCTCAAGGGGAACCATTCAGCACTAAGTAGAGAACCTTACTTCCCATTTCCAATTAGTGGACCTGGTCCTGGCTACACTCAGGTGGCACCAGAAAGCAATGGAAAAAGAAAGGGTAGCCTATTATAGTCCAGAAGGGTGAGGGGTCATTTTTCTTCTTCATTCTTCCTCATTCTCATTACACAGAACAATTGGCAAGGGAAGTTCATCCAGAGCATCTGTATATATTGTGAGGATTGCACTTAACTTTTTCATTGCTTTCTGCTGATCCTTCACTGTTTCTGGTTTCTGGATTTTCCCTCTCCTGACTGACCATCCGGGTCCAGACAACCCACAAGTGATCAGGTTTCCCTTCTTCTGGGTAGCCATTCAGTCCCCAAGTGCAGCTCTTGCTTGCCTCTCTCTCTTGTCTGATCCAGCACACATAGTGGGATTGAGTGTCATCACTGGTGACTCAGTTCAGATTGAAAGCAGGTTCATTTCTGTGAGTTGGAGGTTCTCTTTCTCCTGGAATGCCCCACACTGTTACATGCCCTGAGTCCCTCTGTGGACAAGTGAAACGTCCTTCTTTACCCTCTAGAGATGGTGTTTTGTTTGATGCTATACCTAGGCAGAAACTAATAATGGGTTGCTGGTCTACCATTCCTCTGTCTCACCCTTGGAATGTGTTTTTAAAAGTTGGTTCAAAACAAAATTTGGTCTCAAAAAAAAATGTCTTCATTCAACACTGTCTAGTCTTGATTTATTTGTAAGCTCTCACATAAATTCTGGCCCCATAAAGAAATTCTAAATTATAACATATAAGTATAACCATACTGCAAGTGGACCTCTTTTGTTACAAACTGGGCAAAAATTCCAAGGTTCTTTGCATTCAGGCATTTATGGCTTTGTCACAAGACCCTTAACTAAGAGAAAAATGCCACATATGCCTTTCTAAATCTTTCTTCCATAATTCCTCCCTCAATCAGATCCAGCTGACATTCTTGACAACCCTTCCTTCTGGCATTCTCAGGTGCCCTGTTTAGCCCCCAGATTCTCTACCACTGACTTCCCTTCCTCCCAGTAACTCTGCTTCATCCTCCCTGTCTGCTCTTTTCCTGCACTTGTCAAAGTCCCCCTCTGCATTCTGCTCTGCAACCCCAATTGCCTCTTCTTCTTTCCCTCAAATTGCTGAGCTTTCTCCAACTACTACTCTTCTCTAGCCAGATGTACCCTCTCCTGGATATTACATTGGCCTCATGCTCAGATAGCTATTATGCATTTTAAAGTCCATCAAAAACAGTCAGGCATCTCTCAGAGTAACAACTGGGGCACATCAAGAGCCTAAATATACAAGTTGGTATTCCTTAAGAGAGAGAGCTCTGATCTCCTATCCCACCATTTTCCTTTTTCCACAATATAGTATCCAATAAATTCGAAAAACTTTAAAGCAGGGCTTCACAATAACCTCAGAAGAGTTGGTTATAGAGTCCCACAAATAAGTTATTACTACCTGAATCCTATCAATGAAAACTTCTCAATAGTTGGCACCAAGCCACACACCTGGAGGGAAAACTCTTCAAACTTTAATAGAACTTATTTTTATGGAAACTGGAATATCATGAGCACTCAAAGACATTTCTAGGGCCCGCCCTACTTGTGTTGAGATTAATAAAGAGGGAGATCTCAGACCTTTTCCTCTTTGACAGATTGTATAACAAAGAGGAATATTCTGGGAGAAGACTGACAAATAATAATTCACTCTCATGCTCCCACACAGAGGCTTCAAACATAATCTGAGCATTAATTATTGCTCAGATTTGATGCTGTATTGATTTATTCTTTCCTTGATTTTAAAATTCTTAGTTCATGCAAAAAAAAGATGTAGCTGAAAATAAGACTCTAGGATTGTATTCCAGAAAGCCTTGCAATGTATGTGAGCACTATTAGCATCCCTGGGCTCTGTGAAAAGTCCCTATTCAGAGCAGTTCTTTCTACACCAAGCTGTAACCAAGTTTGAATTTGTTTATTAACTTAATGAAATGGCACTGTCATCACTCATTTGCCTCAGAATACTATGCTCAAGAGTTTTACAATGTGACCTAGGTCCCCAGTCACACGGAACACACACCGAATCAGCCCGCTGCAGACAGGCAGGTCTGTGTACGCCCTACCGAGGACTTGAGTCCTTCGGAAGACACCAAATCACCCCACTGCAGACAGGCAGCCACCTGATTCAACAATAAAAAGATGCAGAGGACACCAGACCACCAGACCAAGGTACTGAGTCCCACTGTTCCCGGCCCAGAGGTAGGGGCTTCTGAGCCATCATCCCATTGCTCCTGGTCCAGAGAAAGGGGCTTCCTGGTCACCATCCCTCCCGCTGCTCCCAGCCCACAGGAAAGGGCTTTTGGGTCACCATCCCTACCACTGTTCCCGGCCCCTGTCCCACCTCACCCAGCTAAGAGAAGATAATCCGTGCAGGCGCTAACAGCCCCCTGCCCCAGTCAAAATGAGAAAAAAACATAAATAAGTCTCAAAACCAGACTTCCAGATCACCTAGAGCAACCCCAAAGGGAAATGAGATGGAACACTCTGATACTCAACCACCTAGACCCACTGAACTGGCAACAAAAGGAGATCTGGAAAAAATGAAATCAGAAATAATTTCTCAGATAACAGGAGAAATTGTGGCCCTAGTGCAAGACATGATTAATGAATCTAGAGAGGAGCTGAGGAACATGATGGAATCCCAACATACGAAACAAATGAAATCCATAAAACAGATGCAAATAGATATCCAGGACATGAAAAACTAACTCCATTGAAAGTCTACACAGCAGAATGAGCCTATGGGAGGACAGAATTTCAGATATAGAAGATAAGAATGCAATTAGTGACCAGAAAAAGAAAAATTGCTTCAAAATTATAAGGGAACATGAGAAATCAATCCAGGAGCTGCTAGATGATGCAAAAAAGAATAACATAAGACTGATTGGGCTCAATGAAGAAACAGGAGAGTGTGGAGATGACATAAAAAACCTCTTCACAGAAATAATGGTAGAAAACTTCCCAAGCAGATAAGTGAGGCATATAGGACTCCAAATAGCCTTGATCAAAAAAAATCTACACATAGGCATATAATTGTTAAGATTCCAGAAACACAACAGAAGAACAAAGTTCTACAAGCAGTCAGAGAAAAGAAACAAATCACATACAAAGGAAAGCCCATCAGAATCACAGCAGACTTCTCAACACAAACCATCAAGGCAAGAAGAGCTTGGAGTGACATATTCCAAGCCCTAAAAGAAAACAGCCTCCAACCCAGATTGATGTACCCTGCAAAACTATCTTTCAAAATGGATGGAGAAATAAGATACTTTTATGACAAAGAGCACCTTAGGAACTTCTTGAATACCAAACCACCACTCCAAAGAATTTTACACAATATCCTAGGAACAGACATTGAGGATCACAACCCCAGGGAGCAAAGCAGAACGTACCCATCTGGCATGACAAGAAATTAAATGTAAAGGGGGAGAACCCAACAAACAGAAAAAGTCATGGCAATGACAAGTCAATATGTTTCAGTTATAACCATCAATGTTAATGGTCTCAATTCACTAATCAAAAGAAATAGACTGGCAGAATGGGTCAAGAAGCAAAATCCAACAATATGCTGCAGACAAGAAACACACTTAATTCAAAAGGAAACTCATAGACTGAAAGTTAAAGGGTGCAAAACAATACTCCATGTGACAGGAACCCAAAAGAAAGCAGGAATAGCTATCCTCTTTGCAGATCAAGTAGATTTAAAACCAACACTGATGAAGAGAGATGAAGGACACTACATCCTTATAAAGGGAACAATCCAAGAGAAAGAGATGACAATCATAAATATCTATGCACCAAACACTAGTGCACCCAACTATATAAAACAAATACTAACAGACATGAAAAGTCATATATGCACTAATACAATTGTAGTGGGGGACCTCAACACCCCACTGTCACAAATAGATAAATCAACTAGACTAAAAAATAAGTAATGAAATACTAGAACTCAATCGAACTCTTGAACAAATGAATTTAACAGATGTTTACAGAGTCTTCCACCCCACAAAATCAGAATACACATTCTTCTCAGCTGCACATGGGTCATTCTCCAAAATAGACTACATACTCCCACATAGAACATGTTTAAGTAAGTGCAAAGGAATTGAAGTTATCCCCTGTATATTATCAGAGCATAGTGTGATGAAATTGGAGATCCATAGCAAAAGAAACTAGAAAAATTTCATAAACATGTGGAAATTGAACAACACACTTCGGAATAACCAATGGATCACAGAGGAAATTAAAGAAGTCAGACCATTCCTTCAATTAAATGACAATGACAATACAACATATTGGAATCTATGGGACACAATGAAAGCTGTCTTATGAGGGAAATTCATAGCAGTGAATATGCATATTAGGAAAACAGAACAAGCCCAATTAAACAACCTGATGCTCAACCTCAAGCTTCTAGAAAAAGAAGAGCAGGACAACCCCAAATCTCATACAAGGGAGGAAATTCTAAAGATCAGAGGGGCAATCAATGCAATGGAGACTAAGAGAATGATACAAAAAATCAATGAAGCCAAGAGTTGGTTCTTCAAAGGAATCAACAAAATTGACAAACCTTTAGCCCACCTAGTCAGAAAAAGGAAAGAAAAGGCCCAAATCCATGCAATTAGGAATGAAAAGGGTGAAATGACAACAGACCCAGCAGAAATCCAGAGGATCATCAATACCTACTTCCAGAACCTATACACCAATAAGATGGACAACACAGAAGAAATGGACAGATTCCTAGATACATATGAATTACCTAAGTTGAATGAAGAAGACCTAAAAATTCTGAACAACCCAATATCAACCAATGAAATTGAAAATGTAATTAAAAACTTATCAACTAAGAAAAGCCCGGGCCCTGATGGCTTCACTGCTGAATTCTACAAGACATTTAGAGAGGAACTGCTGCCACTACTGTTTCAACTCTTTAAGGAAATTGAAAGGGAAGCAATATTCCCAAATTCCTTCCTGGAAGCAAGCATCACCTTGATCCCCAAAGCAGAGAAAGACCCAACTGAAAAAGAGAACTATGGGCCAATCTCACTAATGAACATAGATGCAAAAATCCTTAATAAGATACTGGAAAACAGAATGCAGAAGATCATCAAGAAGATCATACACCCTGATCAAGTGGGATTCATCCCAGGGATGCAGGGATGGTTCAATATATGAAAATCAATCAATGTAGTACACTATATCAATAGAGCCAAGGACAAAAACCATATGATTATCTCCACAGATGCAGAAAAGGCATTTGACAAAATCCAACATGCATTTATGATAAAAACCCTACAAAAAATTGGAATAGATGGTCTCTACCTCAAACTGATAGAAGCCAGCTATGAAAAACCAACAGCCAATATCATACTAAATGGTCAAAAACTCAAATCCTTCACACTAAAATCAGGAACAAGACAAGGATGTCCACTATCATCACTCTTGTTCAATATAGTTCTGGAAACATTAGCCACAGCAATTAGACAAGATAAAGAAATAAAAGGAATAAAGATAGGAAATGAAGAAGTCAAATTGTCATTATTTGCAGATGACATGATACTTTATATAGAAGACCCCAAGAACTCCACCAAAAGTCTTCTAGACTTAATAACCAAATTCAGTCAAGTAGCTGGTTACAAGGTTAACACACAAAAATCAATAGCATTTCTCTACACCAATGACAGACTCACTGAGAGAGAAATAGGGCAAATAATTCCTTTCACAATAGCATCCAAAAAACTGAAATACCTAGGAATCATCCTAACGAAAGAAATCAAAGACCTCTTCTCTGAAAACTATGGCACTCTGAAAAGAGAGATTGAAGATGATATCACAAAATGGACAGACATCCCCTGCTCCTGGGCAGGAATGATTAATATAGTGAAAATGGCCATACTTCCAAAACTGCTATATAGATTGAATGCAATTCCAATTGAGATCCCAGCAGCATACTTCATGGACCTTGAGAAAACAATCCAAGAATTCATTTGGAACAAGAAGAGACCCAGAATAGCAAAAGCAATTCTAGGTAACAGAGACATGGCAGGAGGTATCACAATCCCCATCCTGCAGCTCTACTACAAAGCTACTGTGATAAAAACAGCATGGTACTGGCAAAGAAACAGACTTGAGGACCAGTGGAACAGATTAGAAGATGCAGAAACAATGCCAGACACACTCAGCCATCTCATCTTCAATAAAGGAGCCAAACACCCTCACTGGAGGAAAGATAGCCCCTTTGATAAATGGTGCTGGAAAAATTGGGCTTCAACTTGCCAAAGATTAAAACTAGACCTATATCTCTCACCAGGCACTAAACTAAAATCAAAATGGGTTAAAGATCTAAATATTAAAATAGAAACTCTGAATCAGTTGGAACAGAGGTTAAGTAGAACCCTTGAAGACATCGGTGTAGGAAAAGATTTTATGAACAAAACCTCAGTTGCCCATGAACTAGCACAAACAATCAACAAATGGGATCTCTTCTTATTAAAAAGCTTCTGCACAGCAAGAGAAACCACCAGCAGTGGGAAGAGACAACCCACAATGTGGGAAAAAAATCTTCACCTGCTCTTCCTCAGACAAGGGTCTACTATCTTGAATCTATAAAGAACTTAAAAAGATCAGACCTCCCAAATTTAAAGACCCAATCCAAAAATGGGCATCTGAAATGAACAGACATTTCTCAGACAAAGAAGTAGAAATATCAAATAAATACATGAAAAAATGTTCAACATCACTGGTCATTCGAGAGATGCAAATGAAAACAATGCTGAGATTCCACTTTACTCCAGAAAGAATGGCTGCTATCATGAAATCAACCAATAACAAATGCTGGTGGGGCTGTGGGGAAAGAGGAACCCTGCTCCACTGCTGGTGGGAGTGTAGACTGGTGCAACCACTATGGAAATCAGTATGGAGATACCTCCAAGAACTAGGACTGGAAGTCCCATTTGACCCTGCTATTCCACTGCTGGGGATCTTCCCCAAAGAATTCAAAGAATCATACCACGGTGATATATGTGCACCCATGTTCATAGCAGCACAGTTTGTAATAGCTAAAACTTGGAAACAGCTCAAATGCCCATCAACTGGAGACTGGATAAAGAAAATATTTTTTCTTTTTAATAAAATGGAGTACTACTCAGCCATAAAAAATGAGAAATTAGAGACATTTATA
Source organism: Heterocephalus glaber (assembly GCF_053883595.1). Taxonomy (NCBI): domain Eukaryota; kingdom Metazoa; phylum Chordata; class Mammalia; order Rodentia; family Bathyergidae; genus Heterocephalus; species Heterocephalus glaber. The sequence goes on along the minus strand of NW_028258344.1, from coordinate 30,514,678 downwards.
GCTAAGTGGATGCACACTGTGTGCATAAATAAGTGAAATAAATAGGACACACATGTGTAAATACCGAATAGTTTCTCTAGTGTGAGAAACTGAAAGTGTAAATAAGAACTAAATGTATAATAGGTAATGTGAAATAGGAAGAAAAGGGGCAAAGGGGAAGGAAATGGGAGGGCTAGGGGAAAGGATAGAAGGGAATGGGATTAATATGAGAAAATGGAAAAATAGGAACAAAAACTTTGTAAATAGGGAGGAATGGAGGGGTTGAAGGGAGGGCTGGGCAAGGGTGAAAAAGAAGAACCAAGAGAGAACATGTAAAGGTGCAAATTTCCAATGATGAATGGCATTATATTGTATACCTGAAGTGTATCAATGATTAGAATGAATAATCAATAATCCAAAATAGGAAGAAAAGGATCAAAGGGGTAGGGGTAGTGGGAGAGGCAGGGGAAAGGAAAGAAGGGAAAGGAAAAATGATGAGAAATGGACAAAATGGAAATAAAGTCTTTGTAAATAGGGAAGGGTGGAGGGCATGAAGGGAGGGCTAGGAATGGGGTAAAAATAAGAACCAAGATGCATTATGTAAAGGTATGATTCCCAATGAGAAATGTAATTGTGTTGTATACCTACAATGTACCAATAAAAGAATTTAGTACAAAAAAAAGAGTTTTACAATGTCATGAATAAAGTTGTGAAATTTGTACTGTGTTTTAATGACATCATATTCTGTATTTCCTTCTATACTTAGAAGTGAACATAGACTAACACTGCTAAGTGATTTGGTAAAACATATCTGGAAAAATAGACTGTCTGAATAAGTTACAGTGAGTATAGAAACTGGTTTAATATCTTTCAAGAATTTTTAGTCAAACTCAAAAGATAGTGCATCAATATAAAGATTCTAATAATTTAGTTTTTTGTTACTCCCTTTTTTTACTATTAAGTGCATTTAATTGCTCTTGCTTAGTAATTTTTCTGTTGCTATTTTTTCCTTAAATGAACAAATGATATGTTTTATAATTCTATTCTTCCCTTTTAATCTTATCTAATTTTGCATTACCATTAAAATGTGGGAGAGATGGGTTGCCCAACAGCGTCATTTTCACTTTGTACTTCTACAGTAGACCTTCTACAAGTGTGAGTTTTGCCATAGCTGCTGCCCTTCCTGCTGGTTGCGCCCATGGAACTTCTTGACCAAGCACTATGACTGAAGGTGACACAAACAACTTCCAGACTGCATATGCACAAAAGGGTAAAATGCTTCCTTGCACTTCCATTTTCTTTTTCCCTCAAAAGCTATAAAATATATGTAGAGGTGATCTTATCATTCTCCAGTGATTCAAAAATAACATCCCAGGGAATGACAAAGCAACATAATGGAATCAAATTTAGTTCTTGGGTACCCTGGTAAACAGAGGCTTCTGCAAGCCCAAACCTTTCTTTTTTGGTTGCACAAGAGAGAAATAAAGTTCTAGAGAATGATGATGATGATGATGCCACTTTTTATGATTTCTTTGCTAGAGTAGTTAATCCAGTTATTCAACACAAATGTTTAAGTCATAGGAAATACACATTATTTTTTTTTTTTTTTTTTTTTTGGTACCAGGGATCGAACTCTGGTCCTTGCACTTGCAAGGCAAGCAACGGAACCACTGAGCTAAATCCCCAGCCGGGAAATACACACTATTGTAGTGCCATGGTGTCCTATACCCATTTTCACCCTATTTGGCTAGTCATCAAATGCTGCTCTACACTATAATGTCTTGGACATTGTGACTTACGTAGGACACTGGCTAGTAACAAGATTTTACTTCTCTGTGGTAATATCTCCTAGATCTTAATATTGTAATTTTTAAAATGTATAACTGATATTGTGTAACAGGAAGAAAAGGTCTAAAAGAGCAGGGGAATTGGGAGGGGTAGGGGAAAGGATAAAAGGGAAAGGAAAAAATATGAGAAGAGGAAAAAAATGGAAACAAGGTCTTTGCAAATAGGGAATGGTGGAAGGGGTGAAGGGAGGGCAAGGGAAGGGGAAAAAAAAAAAAGAACCAAGAGACTCATGTAATGGTACAAGATCCCAATGATGAATGTAACTGTATTTTATACCTAAAATGTAGCAATAAAGTTAATGGGGGAAAAAAAAGAAAAGATTTTACTTCAAAAAAAAGTGTAAACAGAATTTGGTATACATCAAGAATTCTCTTCTGACTGGATTCAGACTCAGTGATTTATTGATTCTTCTATGCCCAGGTTTTATTTTAGGTTTATATTCTGACTTCTACAGAAATTTATTTAAAGATTACTAAGCTGAGTACTAAGTTCTCAATAATTTAAAAACATTGCTTTAAGATGTTGAAAACATTGTTGTAAAAGAATATATTGATAAATCAAGGCCCTAGTCAATTTTTACATTCATATAAAGTATCTCATTGCTGCAAATGAAGTCACAGAAAATATCTGTATATTGTAGGGGGTTTTCAATATTTGATTTTTGATAAAGTTGATGAGCACTGTTTTCAGATAAAATTGATACTATAATCTAGAGTTAAATAAAAATAATGCAAAACACAGGTGAAAGTTCTGTACTTTTTTATCCTTCTGTAATTTATATCTATCATAAGCAATATTTTCATGTTTTACATTTCATAGAAATATAAATTTTTAAAAATTATATAAGGGCTTGTTCTTGAGGTTGCATTTAGAAATAGATTTTTCACAATGCAATTTCCATTTTAAAATCTTAGGAAAAAGCTTTAAAATGACATAATTTAACCATCTTGTAAATATTTATTTAAAACTAGAGTTTATATTTACAAAACACATAATGGTGTGCATAGCTAAGAAAGACATGTTGCCTGGGCTTAAACATTACGTGTGTGGTATGCATCCTACTAAAGTGCCACATTACTCTCAATTTAAAATCATGTCCATCTGCATCTCTCGAGTGACCAGTGATGTTGAACATTTTTTCATATGTTTATTTACTGCTTTTATTTCTTTGTCTGAGAAATTTCTGTTCATTTCAGATGCCCATTTTTGAATTGGGTCTGTATATTTGGGGAATCTGATTTGTTTTAAGTTCTTTATATATTCTAGATAGTAGTTCATTGTCTGAGGAACAGCTGGTAAAAAATTTTTCCCACATTGTAGGCTGTCTCTTAGCTCTATAGGTGGTTTGTCTTGAAATGCAGAAGGTTTTTAGTAAGATGAGATCCCAGTTGTTGATTCTTTTGTGCTAGTTCCTGTGCTACTGAGGTTTTGTTCATAAAGTCTTTTCCTATGCCTATGTCTTCAAAAGTTCGACCTAACTTGTCTTCCAGAAAATTTAGTGTTCCTGTTTTAATATTTAGATCTTTGGTCCACTTCTATTTTAGTTTAGTACATGGTGAAAAATACAGGTCTACTTTTAATCTTTGGCAGGTTGAAATCCAATCTTCCAACACCATTTATTAAAGAGGCTATCTTTCCTCCAGTGAGGATGGTTGACTCCTTTGTTAAAGATGAGGCATCTGAGTATGCCTGGAGTTGTTTCTGTATCTTCTATTCCTCTGATCCTCAGGTCTGTTTCTTTGCCAGTACCATGCTGTTTTGATCACAGTGGCTTTGTAATATAGTTTCAAGTTGGGCATTGTGATATCCACTCTCATGTCTATATTGCCTAGAATTGCTCTTGCTATTCTAGATCTTTTCTAGTTCCAAATGAATTTTCGGGTTCCATCCCAGAAAGAATGGTTGCTAGCAAGAAATCAACCAATAACAAATGCTGGCGGACTTGTGGGAAGAAAAGAACCTTCTCCATTGTTGGTGGGAGTGCAGACTGGTGCAACCACTGTGAAAATCAATATGAAAATACCTCAAACAACTAGGATTAGGGGTCCCATTTTACCTAGCTAATCCTTTGCTGGGTATCTTCCCCAAAGAATTAAAAGAATCATACCACAGTGATACATACACACCCATGATCATAGCAGCACAGTTTGTAATATCTAAAACTTGGAAACAGCCCAATTGCCCATCAACTGGAGACAGGATAAAGAAGATGTGTTTTTTTGTTGTTTTTTTTTCATAAAATGGAGTACTACTGAGCCACAAAGAATGAGAAACTAGACACATTTATAGCTAAATGGATGCATATTGAGGGCATACTCTTAAGTGAAATAAATAGGACACACGTGTAAATACTGAATAGTTTTTCTGGTGTGAGAAACTAAAAGTGTACATAAGGATCAAAATGTATAGTTGATAATGTGAAATAGGAAGAAAAGGTCTAAAGGATAGGGGAAGTGGGAGGGGTAGGGGAAAGGAAAAATATAAGAAAAGGAAAAAATGGAAACAAAATCTCTGTAACTAGGAAGGGGAGGAGGGGTTAAAGGGAGGGCAGAGAATGGGGAAAAAATAAGAACCAAGAAACATCATGCAAAAGTATAAGTTCCCAATGATGAATGTAACTGTATTGTATGCCTAAAATGTACCAATAAACTTAATGGGAAAAAAATAAAAATAAATTTGAAAATAAAAATAAAAGCAGGTGCAAGAGTCCCGCTTTTGCTGTTTGTGTTGCTTATGTATGGACATACTTAGAAAAAGATTTGGATATTTGTGTAAATATTAAAAATAATAAACTCTTATGTACAGTGTTTATTACAAGTCCTATTATATTATTAGCTGAAATAAGCATGTCCATAGCAGTAATTTGTTGAGAAGAAGCCAGGAGTAAGTGCATAAGCAATTTGGGAAATGGAAATCCAGCTGAAGAGTAGGTGGGCCGGGCCCAACCATTATGTCCTCAAGGCCAAGACGGACTGCCTCAGATTGGCCGCAAAAGTGCTACTCAGGTGACGTCAGAAACCAAGTCCAAAAAAGCAACTTCTATACTTGCAGTCCAACTACTGCAAATGAAGGTGGGACCAAGAGATGCCATGCACCAATGGTAAAGGAAGACATGAAGTGGCAACACTTTGCCTCCTACCCCAATGCCACAAAGCCCCCTAAAACAAGAGCCATAACTAAGAGCTTTGCCCTATCCTGTACCAGCTTGTATTTCATTAATTATCCCTTTAGTATCTTAATTCTACTTCACATGAAAGCTAGTATTTCTGAATCAGCCCTCTATTTTTTCCATATGTCATGAAACATCTTAGAAAATATCCTAGTTTTTTTCTTAGTAATGTTAGGATTGAAATATAACTATTTATTTGTCTCATTTAATCCAACGAAAGCTAATGGTGTTTATAGGATGTAGACTGAAGGATTATATACTGGCAAAAATTATGACAGGTACTAATAAACCTAACTGGATGCTGATTTGAAATTCAGTGCTAAATTTTATAATCTTGTACAAACAAGAATCCATCAAAATGAGATAAATAAAATGATACACTCAAATATTAGTATAAAAACTAAACTTCCAGCAATTCATCAATGACAAAGCAGAAAGTATTGCTAGAAACCAAGAACAAAAAGTTGAAATAATAGATGCCATAAGCTTCCCTCAAATTATGTAGAAACATTTTCATAGCCCTGGTCCTGCTAAATGATAATTGACAGGCTATTAAATGACTTGGAAAATGAAATGTTATTTTCAATATAATGAAATCAGCATAATAAAGAATAGTGCTTGAAAAGGAATAGCTTGGTTTTAGTTTTTGTTTACTCTGTCTTTTATATAAAGCATTGGACTTACACATGATCACATTCTTTATGTAGTGTTCTGAACCAATTAGGCTAAGCACAAGACTCAGGGTAAAATTTTCCTAAATATGGCAGCAGAGCATTGATTCCTTTGCTCTAAGACCACAAGCTGGTCTTATAGAGGAGTCTATTGCTCACAGTTGATAAAATACTGAATCCTTGCTGATTGATCTTCAAATTTCAAAACAACTGCACAAAAGTAAAAACAGAATTCAAAAGTAATGAAAGAATAAGAAAAAATGCCTTAATAACAAAGATAATTTACTGTTGAGCATAAACTTCATTGGATGAAAATTAAGCCTTCCTTACAGTTTCCCATTATATGTTTAACAGCTACATGTACCGATGGTAAGTTTGATACAATTCATTTCACCAAACACAGTTTTGAGAGTTCAGTATGTATCTACCACTGTTCTAAGAGCTTCATGTATTAACTTATTTAACCCACTTGTGAATAGGATAGATCCCATTATTTACCTCTCTTTACAAATAAGGAAACAGAAGTACAGAGATGTTATATAACTCTTCAAAGATCATAGCTACTGAAGTACATACTCTGGATTTTATTCCAAACTGTTTGACCCAAGACAGCCCAAGTCTGAAGCCCAATTATATGATAATATTCTAAGCAGACCCATTTACTGCAGGCCTTCTGAGGATGAACACTGTCCTCAATGTTGGGCGCACAATAACTCATTGCCTACTTTATGAAAACCTATCAAATATGCATCATTAACCTAATTTTAGAAATTCAAAAAATAATTAGAAGTATAATACCTTGCTCCTGGTCATATAAGCAGTAGTAATTAATCCAGAATAATTTTGCCTGACTCCCAAGTCCATGTTACTGACAAGGAGAATATTTGACCTCCTTTTGGTATATGCCAAAAGGAGGTCAAATAAATGGTAAGATATATCGAAAAGAGAAAATCACAGTTATTTAGCCATGTCAAGTATTCTTTGACATTTAAAGAGCCAAATAGATTGGTTTTTACAGTAAAAAGAAAAATAGGCAAATGTGCTAGGAAGGAAAATAAATTATTCAAACTCCAAATTCACAACCAATCCCTAAGGATTTTGAGACCCCTCTGCCCTGCATGAGCTTATTTAGCAGAAAGAGCAGTTCTTGGAGTCTACTCAAACCTCCAGATAATTTCCTGTGTATAAATACTTCAAAAGGGGGATATGGAAGGGCAGAGGTTAAAGATAATGTTTTTTATTTTAGCAAAAGCTCATCCTGCTGCATTTTGCTGAATGCAAACCATATTAAATATGTGGTAAGGTGTTAGTGACTCTAAGCAACAGGATAGTCATAATGTGGGGTACCAATATATCTCTTTAATGTTGACCAAGATGGCTACCTATCCCTATTATGTTTTATCTTAAATTCTAGTTGACATCAACATTGCCATTAATATTAAGATTTTTCTTCCTTGTTGTTTCCCATTATGTAAGCTCCTCGTTTATTATTATAGTATCATTATTTATCCTCTATTTTCAGGTTAAATGCATGCAAACAGAAAATCCTATATCATAAACTAATGAAATCAGGCAAACCAATGATAAAAAAGGAGATTATAAAAGAAGTAGTGTTATTAATCAACTGAATCTCAGAAATCAAATGGTACATAAACAACCAGTAAAAAATCTGCAAAATTAATTTACTTTTGGAGGATTATTTTCTTGTGCTTATACATCTGCTTCATTAGAGCTTAATCATGCAGAAGCTTGCCCTCTGATTCAGTACCTGAATAACTCCACCTATTTAAGATGCCGCAGTATCTCAAATTATGTGCTTTAGAAGTTTTGGTGGTGTCAGTTTCATTCACAATCACCCTGGTTTCAAGGTAGGTGTCTGTGATCAAATTCTAGATCATGAACATAGAAAATAAATGTTTTCTCTTTTACAAACCAAAAAGCAAACAAAAATATTTCTAAGAATTTTAACAAGCAACCTAGTCTGACTCATAAGTGCTACATTACATTATGCTGCTGAGTTTGACCTCTTCTAGTTGAAACAATAAAATAATGAGGACATCATGACTTTCTGTTGTTTATTTCCATAGCAGACTCAAACCCCAGCCCTGATGAAAATTTATTTATTAAAGCACCATACACAAGAACATTAGTTTAACATATATGCCTCACAAAAATAATTGAAGTAGCAAACTAAACAATATATCTATATGTGTGTGTAATTTATCAAATAAATTTAAAATATTATGAGAATATTTATGAACAAAATAAATTAATTCCTAGTTGCTAAATCAAGAGGAAACTCTTCAGTTCCTACCTTGCTCAACTCCTAAGAAGCTATGAAATAGTTGATCAGTCCTTCTTTTGTTTTAGCACCATGATCCCTTTAGATGTTCTTCTCTCCAGCTGATTTATCTTTCCTGCATTATTGATTTTTGTCCTCCCAACTGTCCCTTAAATACTTTTTCTAGGATGCTGTTCCTAGTCTCCGTTTTATTTTTTCAAATTTCATAATAAAGTGATAATAGTCTAACAGTACATTAAGGGGTAGTCATGAGGATTAATTGATACCATACATAGTGGGCACATAAGTGTTCAATACTGATACAGAGTACTTTTATTGTTCCATACACCTTCCTAAGGAACTTGACTGATACTATGACTTCAAGTGCCACTAATTAAGGAAGAGCTGCTATGCCTGTATTTATAGATTATTTAAATGTCTCTGAATTTTAAACACATATTCACTATGAACAACTAGATATCTCCACTTGGATTTCTAAGGCATGAACCCCAGTGTGCTAGTAATAGAGGTTTTCATTTCGAACAAACTAAATGTAATTGAATTACATTAAAAAATCTAGGAGTTGTCCTTTTTTAACATCATACATCTAGTCAGTTTCCTACTGCTGTTGATTCAGTCTCCTAAATACATCTCATGTCTATCCCATTCTCCAATGAATTACAGCCACAGGTATTGTACAAGATGGAATCAAATCTTCCCTGATGACCACTTGGTCCTTTTAGATTGCTTTCTTAGATCTGTTCCAGTTATTTCCAAGATCAAACTTCTTATTATCTGGATCTCATGAAAGACAATAAATTCAACTTCCTTACAAGTTATAAATACATTGAGAAATAAAACAAGAAAATGAGCATTGAGTAACTATCTCTCTCATACTGGATGAAGCTTTGCTGGAGAAGGCTTGCTTCTTGCAGCCAAATGTACTTTTTCATATTGAGTCACAGAATTAGAAAATTATCTTCCCACCACAAGAGATGCTTAACTAGAGCAAGCCTTCCAGCCGAAGATTCTCCCAAGGGCAACACTCAGGGAGCCTACAGCTATCTTGATACTCTCATTTAACAATTATCTTTCAGATAAGCCACTCCTCATAGACCTCTTGGAGTGAGGAAGATGGGGTGTCACACCATTGGAGCTCTTTACCCTGGGAGAAAACACCCAGTGAGTTCTCTTTAAAAAACCAGTGTGGTAGGGGGCCAGGGATTTGGCTCAGTGGTTCCGCCACCTGCCTCGCAAGCACAAGGTCCTGAGTTTGATCCCAGTACCAAAAAAATGAATAAATAAAACCAGTGTGGTAGACCAGTCTTTCTGATCCAGCCTTCTTCAGTAGCCCCATTCTCTCACTCTCCACCACCCACTCTAAGTCCTGCTGTCAATTTCAAAGTGTGTTTCATAGCTTGTTAACAGATTTATTAAACCCGAAAGAAGAGTAGAGGGAATTCTGTTTTCAGATAATTTTGAAAAATGTTATATCACATAAAGTTAAACAGCCTCCTCACCATAGGCATTTTCATGTATCTTTCTATGCTAAGTGAGAATTGTATCTTTCCAAGAATGGAGTAGAGTGTTCTCATGTCATGCCAAGTTATTTGGTGAGATGCACTTTGGGAAATGCTGCTGTGATAAAAACATCGCATGTGAAGTGATGTGTCTGTCTTGTCCATGCTTCTAAACTACTGTTTATCCATCCCCCACTGCTTTAAATCTTTGTCACTGCTGTGCTTCACAAGCCTCCTATGACCATTAAGACTTGATCCAAAAGTCACCTCTTAAACCTGTCTCAGACACGAGACTTTCCTTCTTTTCTTCAGTGATTTTCAGCAGCTTCTGGCTTCTATAACCACATCACTTTTCAACCTGTACCAGGTTGTAACACTGTTGATCTTTTATTTGTCCTTCCATCTTACTAAATTTGAGGTACTAGAGGTTAAAAAATGATTCTTTTCTCTTTATATCTTGAATAGCTTTAAAAAATGTAGCCATTTGATGAATAATTATAAAAAGAAGAATGCACTTGGGCTAATTTGGGTGTAGTTCTAGTTCAGCATGTGTTGCAAAGCCCACCATCTTCCCATTACCCCGTCTTTTTTCAGTGCTTGCCATATTGGTCACTCAGTTCATCTTTTTTCTTTTCTTTCTGCCCTTCCTTGAAACTGTTTTCTCTTCTCCTTCTGAAGCTTCTTAAATCTTCTGCTTACTTAAGCCCTTATTTATTTCTATGCATTTCAATCCTTTCAGGGTTTCTAAAAGCAAGATGAGATGCCCTTTTACAGCTTTTGAAGTATAACCTATATATAACAATTGTTTATTTAATTATATGTTCTGTGTAAAATGTAGAAAGCATATCTATTTTGCTTACCTATGATATCTTTAGGAACACAGTACATGACATTTCATAGGTGAGCAATAAAATCACTGAATGATTAAACAATTAGTTATGCTTCTTATCCAAGCTTGAGCTGCTCTTCTATTTGGAGTTTTATGACATTCATTTACTCAATGTCCTACTCCTTGTCTACTCTTTGGGAGGATGATAGGTGCATGTTTTATGTTTATTTTTCTTTCCCTATCTCCAGTGCTTCTGTCCACAGTTTGTCACTCCACATGCTGGAACATGACTTACAAATCAATCCCCACCTCTTCTGTGTCATGCCACTATCTTTTGCTACAAATTATAGCTTAAAGGTCCCTCAGGTTAACTGGAGCATACAAAAGACAGAAACTCTACAAGGCCTTGTTTCTGTTGACATTAAAGTAGTGGGTCACACTATATCCAGAAAATTCATGTGGAAATGGCAGTCTGATATATTTCTTCAGAGAGCAAAACAATTATAGACAAGAAATTTTCTTTCCAAGAGTCTAGTAAAGTGCTTTCCTTCTGTCACCTTTCAATATTTTATATTGTGGTGAGTAACTACACCTTTTCTATCCAATTAAGGAAGCCATCAACAAGCCACAGAATAAATAGCTAACTAGCCAAGTAAAAAGACATATGCGTTGTTCAACCACACAGCACCTTTTTTTTTTTAAATTGACTATACATAGCAAAGCTAAGAAATTTCCTTTCTCAATAAATGTGAAGAAAATTGTATTGATACAATTATTTTCCTTGCATCTACTGTTTATGTAGCAGAAATTGTTTTGACATTAGTATAAAAGGAGAATATTATTCGGTGGAAGTAGTGGGATACAGCTTCCAGAAATTACAATGCACCTCCTAATTCAGAAGGGCACTCTGTCAGTCAACTTTGAGATCTGGATTTTTAAACTATTTTCTTCTGTTTCAAAACAGAAGTATTTTTACTATAAAAATTTTGCAGAATAAATGTATTACACAAGTTAACTGAAATCCCACCATCAAAAGGTTAAAGGTGTGTGAGGATAAATTTTATAGAGGCATTTGGAATTTGCGGTTGATAAGATAGCTCATTATCAAGTGGTGGTAGGAGTTATGAACCTGGAGACTTTCTACTAAGGAATATAATTTTTCTCCTACACAAAATTGTGAGGTAAATAAAATTCTGGTTATCAAGTTTTCCAAAAATATCTCCATGCTTTCCTATTCTGCTAAGCCCTCATATTTCATTCCTTCTGTAATTACACACATATCTCCACCTACCAATGCCATGGCCAACTCCAGATTCTCTCATGGTCTTATCCTACCTGAAAATTACAACTTTCTTTTCAAAATAATTCTGATGGTGTCAGTCTTTATATTAAACAAATATACTCTCCTATTGTGAACTTTTTAATGTGAACACAGGATCTTTTATGTTCCACCTTTACTTTCTCAGTCTTATTTTTTAGGGTTACAATAAGATGATGAAAATGAAAGTATCTAATTTAAAATATCAATATTTTCATAAAGATAATGAAGCTATATTAAAAGTTAAAGCTTTGAAGGTTCTTTTCCAATTATTTAGTTGAAATTACTATGCCCATTGATGTAAACTATAAATATCAAAACTACTCAAAGACAAAAATACGACCCATGACCTTTCAACCAAAGTTAACCAGTATTAAAACATCATAATATAATCTTTCAAAATATTTTTAGTAACCTGCCTAAATATCCTAAATACATTCATATATTTAATTTGCAAGGGACAAAAACACACTCATAGTAACTTAAAAAATAAGTGTGGCACAGACTTATATGTGCTAAAGACATGTGATAAATACCAATTTGATTTTTTCTCTGTCTCATAATGGTTCTGTCTAACCTGGTAATTTCCCAGACAGTAGATTCAAAATGGCTGGGAATAGAGACTATCCATTTGGCAAGTGTAACTGTGGTAAGTAGATGTTCTATATTTCCTTTCTTTAATTTTCATTATGGAACTTAAAGTCATAGCACACACTTCATTTATTTTTGTATGATATCTGATGCCTTCCCACTGGAAAATGAGTTCCATGAATATAGAGATCTATGAACATTTGGTTCATTGATGAATAAATAAATCCCTAGTGCACCATTTAGAACTGTGTTCAGTAGAGTGTATAGTCAATGAATATTTATTGAATAAATAAAAGAATGAATAAATATATGTGTATCTATTAAACCATGTCAAAGATAATCTTAGGTATTGTCAGAGGACTGGAAACCATACTAATTTAATGACAGCATCTTGGAAATAAGACTTTGTGCTGCCAGGGTCCAGACAGTCAGTCTTTCTGCTCCTTCCTTTCTGAAGCATGGTTATCAACATCTTTCATTTTATGAATTACCAAAGTAATTAGCCAAGGTGGCCTAAACCTAAAACCCTCTGCTTGACAAATCTTTAAGCAGTCTTCTTCTTTATTTTTTTTCTTAAATTCTTTATTGGTACATTTGAGGTATACAACACAATTACATTTCTCATTGGGAACTTGTACCTTTGCATGATGCATCTTGGTTCTTATTTTTTCCCCATTCCTAGCACTCCTGTCACCCCCTTGACCCTTCCCTATTTACAAAGACTTTATTTCCATTTTTTCCATTTCTCAGCATTTTTCCTTTTCCTTCTTTCCTTTCCCCTGCCCCTCCTACTACTCCTACCCCTTTAGACCTTTTCTTCCTATTTTGCATTATCGATTATTCATTCTAAGCATTGGTACATTTTAGGTATACAATATAATGACATTAATCATTGGAAATTTGCATCTTTACATAATCTCTCTTGGTACCCATCTTTCACCCTTGCCCAGCCCTCCCTTCAACCCCTCCATTCCTCCCTATTTACAAAGATTTTGTTCCTATTTTTCCATTTTCTCATATTAATCCCATTCCCTTCTATCTTTTCCCCTATGCCTCGCACCTCCTTCCCATTTGTCACTTTTCTTCCTATTTCACATTACCTACCATACATTTTAGTCCCCGTTTACACTTTCAATTTCTCACACAAGAGAAACTATTCAGTATTTATACATGTGTGTCTTATTTATTTCACTTAAGAGTATCGCCTCAATGTGCATCCATTTAGGTATAAAGAAAGGTCTCCAATTTCTCATTTTTGATGGCTGAGTAGTACTCCATTTTATTAAAAAAACACCACATTTTCTTTATCCAGTCTCCAGTTGATGGGCATTTGGGCTGTTTCCAAGTTTTAGCTATCACAAACTGTGCTGCTATGAACATGGGTGCACATATATCACTGTGGTATGATTCTTTGAATTCTTTGGGGAAGATCCCCAGCAGTGGAATAGTGGGGTCAAATGGGACTTCCAGTCCTAGTTCTTTGAGGTATCTCCATACTGATTTCCACAGTGGTTGCATCAGTCTACACTCCCACCAGCAGTGGAGCACGGTTCCTCTTTCCCCACATCCCCACCAGCATTTGTTATTGGTTGATTTCATGACAGCAGCTATTCTTTGTGGGGTGAGGTGGAATCTCAGTGTTGTTTTCATTTGCATCTCTCGAATGACCAGTGGTGGTGAACATTTTTTCATGTATTTATTTGCTATTTTGACTTCTTTGTCTGAGAAATGTCTGTTCATTTAAGATGCCCATTTTCAGATTGGATCTTCAAATTTGGGAGGTCTGATCTTTTTAAGTTCTTCATAGATTCGAGATAGTAGACCTTTGTCTGAGGAAAAGCAGGTGAAGATTTTTTTCCACATTGTGGGTTGTCTCTTCACACTGCTAGTGGCTTCTCTTGCTGTGCAGAAGCTTTTTAATAAGAAGAGATCCCACTTGTTGATTGTTTGTGCTATTTTACGGGCAACTGAGGTTTTGTTCATAAAATCTTTTCCTGCACCAATGTCTTCAAAGGTTCTACCTAACCTCTGTTCCAACTGATTCAGAGTTTCTATTTTAATATTTAGATCTTTAATCCATTTCAATTTTAGTTTAGTGCATGGTGAGAGATATAGGTCTAGTTTTAATCTTTGGCAAGTTGAAGCCCAAATTTTTCCAGCACCATTTATTAAAGAGGCTATCTTTCCTCCAGTGAGGGTGCTTGGCTCCTTTATTGAAGATGAGATGGCTGAGTGTGTCTGGCATTGTTTCTGCATCTTCTAATCTGTTCCACTGGTCCTCAGGTCTGTTTCTTTGCCAGTACCATGCTGTTTTTATCACAGTAGCTTTGTAGTATAGTTGCAGGTTGGGGATTGTGATATCCCCTGCCATGTCTGTGTTACCTAGAATTGCTTTTGCTATTCTGGGTCTCTTCTTGTTCCAAATGAATTCTTGGATTGTTTTCTCAAAGTTCATGAAGTATGCTGCTGGGGTGTCAATTGGAATTGCATTCAATCTATATAGCAGTTTTGGAAGTATGGACATTTTCACTATATTAATCCTTCCTACCCAGGAGCAGGGGATGTCTGTCCATTTTGTGATATCATCTTCAATCTCTCTTTTCAGAGTGCTATAGTTTTCAGAGAAGAGGTCTTTGATTTCTTTCGTTAGGTTGATTCCTAGGTATTTCAGTTTTTTGGATGCTATTGTGAAAGGAAATGTTTGCCCTATTTCTCTCTCAGTGAGTCTGTCATTTGTGTATAGGAAAGCTATTGATTTTTGTGTGTTGACCTTGTAACCAGCTACTTGACTGAATTTGGTCATTAAGTCTAGAAGACTTTTGGTGGAGTTCTTGGGGTCTTCTATATACAGTATCATGTCATCTAAGCAGTCTTCTTCTTGACGATAGATCCCTGACCTTTCTTTTCTCACTTGGAAATGTAAATTTTTTTCTGTCCCTAGATTATGTAAATTTTGTTTCAGCCTGTTTTATAACCCAGAAATGTCTTCCACAAGGACTTAGGAGCCAACTCTTTGAAATATAATCAAGAAGAAAGAGCCCCCATCTCCCAGTCTGTGGGAAGATAGGAGCTTAACTTCAACAAGCACCAGTCAGCAAATGACCTAATCACATTGACCAACTTTTCCTCCGAAGTCTTCCAGTACTTTTTTCACTAGCCTCTCTCAGTACTTACAATTCACCTTTTGTTTCAAAGAAGTTGAGTTCACTGTATCTCCCCTGCTGCAATAAATATTCTTGGCTTCTATTACAATTAAATAAAGTCTTTCTTGCCTATTTAAATCTGTCTGTGCACATTTTCTTTGATATAATCTTGAAATACATTTTGATTATGCTATCCATATTCAATCCCTTGCTTGGAAGAAAAGGAACATTAACTCATATAAACAAAGACTCATAATCAAATATCCTTTACCTCACAGGAAAAGGAAGTGAAACACCTCCTAGGATTCAAGGAACCTTATGAATTACAACAGAAATGGAAAAGAGATAGATAGATAGATAGATAGATAGATAGATAGATAGATAGATGATCACAAAACTTTCTTTAAACTAAATGTTTATCTCTACTTCAATAAGCCTTGCAAACATCATACCATTTTGTTTTCCATTCTGTATGGCTATTTTCTACCTCATAATTCTTCTTTATGGATTCACTTCTATTCTCACATGAGTTTAGCTTACCAATGGTCATTGAGGTTCTAACTCCATCATTTTACCTTCTCTTCCCCTTACTTTCTGATTCACACCTGATTTCTGGTTTGAATTGCTAAGAGATAGATACCTCATCTCCTTTCACAAGACTGCTTCATACTTTGCTGCCCAGTCTATAGCTTGATTTCTCTTTGATCAGAGTCCTCTTCAAATTAAATTACCTATGTTAAAAAGAGTAAACACCCAAGGAAGTAAAATTTGTTTTTACATGTCTCATTCAGCCCAGGAGGGGTGGAACCTTTAGATGACAGATATCTGAATGTACACAGACAGAACATTCTGCCTTTGGATTTTCAGAAACAAGAAACGTCTTTCTTCCTGTGCATACAATGCCAAAGGTGCGCCTTACTTGCATGACTCCCTTATCAGAATTAAATGCATCCTGTCAGCCTTTCTGAAACTAATGAACTTAATGTTACATGCAATCACCACCAACATATAAAAATATTTGGTAGCAATAACAAATAAACTGCATACCCTGCGTAATCATAGTGGTTAAAAAGAAAAAAAGAAGTCAACACCTGGATTTCTGATCATGAATGTTCAGGCTGTGGACAATGCCCTGTTGTTTTAGAGCATGAAAAGCATTCTGTAGAAAAGCATTCCAGGTTTATGATACAGAGTCTCATGGCTGTGTGCATGTGTCTGGGAAAGGTAAGAAAAGATATGGGCCTGACTTCTTTCACAATGAATTATTTGGTCAGATAATTAGACTGCCTGAAGTTTTTCCCATGGAAACTAATTTCTAATGAGTAGCAGCTGTAATATCAAGGCAGTCCTCTTCAGGGTGGTATCACCTTGCTTTCAGAGACTTCTGGAAATATAGGATAAAATTTATTAGTTTTTATTCTTTATACTTAAGTCTGGAAATTATCTATGACTAAGAATCCTGACCATATTTTTTGAGTCAAATCCAGACCTTCTCTTCACCAGGGCTGGGGAATTTTGGCAAAGCATGACTCACAAAAGCTTGGTGGGCTGTCTGTCAGCCCTCTCCACAGGAGCTCTGTAGTCCATGGTTAAAGTGAAGATCACAGCATGTTAGTCTATTTCTGTCTCTAGATTAGTAGTCACTCCTCCCATCTTTGTCTGCCAGAGAACATTCCTAGCTCAAATTGAATTCTGCCTCATTTTAGTTATATGTTCTGAGAAGAGTCATTAATGGATTTAAATCTCCATTCTGCAGGCTAAATAATGACAGTCATATTAATGAAACAATTTTACAAGGTTTACCACAGAAAATAACAACTTAAATGTTCTACTTTACATACATGTTAATCACAACATACAGGGTGTAGCAATTCCAAATAAATTGAATGACAAAGCTACCTCAGAGGCAAACAAAATTTGAAAAATATAGCTGACTTTAAAAAGACCATTAACTATGGACACAGATTAAAAAAATAGAGGAGCTGAGGAACATGATGGAATCCCAACATAGGAAACAAATGGAATCCATAAAACAGATACAAACAGATTTCCAGGAGATTAAAAACTCCATTGAAATTTTTTGAAGCAGAAGGAGCCAATGTGAGGACAGAATTTCAGATATAGAAGATGAGATTGCAATTAGTGACCAGGAAAAGAAAAAAAAATTTTAAATAGTAATGGACCATGAGAAAGCAATCCAGTAGCTGCTAGATGATGCAAAGAAGAATAATATAAGACTGATTGGAGTCAATAAAGAAACAGGAGAGAATGCAGATGACATAAAAAAAAAAACTTGACATACAGATAAGAGAGGCATACAGGACTCCAACTAGCCTTGATCAAAACAAATCTACACATAGGCATATGATAGTTAAGATTCAAGAAACCCAACAGAAGAACAAAATTCTACAAACAGTGAGAGAAAAGAAATAAATCACATACAAAGGAAACTCCATCAGAACCACAGCAGACTTCTCAATGCAAATACTCAAAGCAAGAAGAGCTTGGAGTGACATATTTCAAGCTCTAAAGAAAAACAGCCCCCAACCCAGATTGATGTACCCTGCAAAACTATCTTTCAAAATTGATGGAGAAATAAGATACTTTCATGACAAAGATCACCTTAGGAACTTCATGAATACCAAATCAGCACTCCAACAAATTTTAGACAATATCCTAGGAAAAGACAATGAGGATCACAACCCCAGGAAGCCCATCAGAATAAATCCATCAGGCATGACTAGAAATTAAATGCAAAGGGGGAGAATCCAACAAAAAGAAAAAGTCATGACAATGATAAGTCAATATGTATAAGTTATAACTATCAATGTTAATGGTCTCAATTCACCAATCAAAAGAAATAGATGGGCAGAATGGGTCAAGAAGCAAGATCCAACAATATCTTTCATAGAAGAAATACACTTAATTCAAAAAGAAACTTACAGACTGAAAGTTAAAGGGTGGAAAACAATAATCCATGTGACAGTAATCCCCCCAAAAATCAGTAGTAACTATCCTCTTTGCAGATCAAGTGGATTTCAACCCAAAATCTGAAACACTTCTGGTCCCAAGAATTTCAGATAAGGGACACTCAACCTGTATGTATAAATCTATTGTGAACATGTGTTTTCATTTCTCTTAACTAAAATCTTAAGAACAGAACTGTTGGTTCTTAACAGTAATACAAGTAATTTCTATATTGTTTTCCAAAATGGTTTTATCATTTTACATTCACATCAGCCAGCAGTATTAGGAAGTTCTAAATGGTTCACACCTAAGCTGACATTTGTTCATTTAAAACCTTTAACTTAATCTCCCTAATGACTGTACAGTATGATCTTGTTATTGTACTGATTACTATTTTTCTGATTCTAGTGTTGCACAGCTTTCCTTGTGCTGTACTGGCTATATATCATGTTCTTCTGTCTACTTTTTAACTGGGTGGTCTATTAATGAGCTGTAAGAGTTATTCATATATTCTGGTCATAGATTGTATTTATTATAAATATGTTCTGGTTCAGGACTACTTTTCATTTTCTTTTTTTTCTCTTTTTTTTATTAAATTCTTTCATTGGTCCATTGTAGGTATACAACACAATTACATTTCTCATTGGGAATTTTACCTTTACATAATGCATCTTGGTTCTCATTTTTTTTTCCCATTCCTAGCCCTCCCTTCATGCCCTCCACCCTTCCCTATTTACAAAGATTTTATTTCCATTTCTCAGCATTTTTCCTTTCCCTTCTTTCCTTTCCCCTGCCCCTCCCACTACTCCCTACCCCTTTGGACCTTTTCTTCCTATTTTACATTATTGATTATTCATTCTAATCATGGGTACATTTTAGGTATACAATATAATGACATTAATCATTGGAAATTTGCACCTTTACATAGTCTCTCTTGATTCTCCTTTTTCACCCTTGCCCAGCCCTCCCTTCAACCCCTCCATTCCTCCCTATTTACAAAGATTTTGTTCCTATTTTTCCATTTTCTCATATTAAACCCATTCCCTTCTATCCTTTCCCCTAGCCCTGCCACTTCCTTCCCCTTTGCACCTTTTCTTCCTATTTCACATTACCTATTGTACACTTAGTCCTTATTTACACTTTCAGTTTCTCACACTAGAGAAACTATTCGGTATTTATTCATGTGTGTCCTATTTATTTCACTTAAGAGTATGGCCTCAATGTGCATCCACTTAGCTATAAATGTCTCTAATTTCTCATTTTTATGGCTGAGTAGTACTCCATTTTATAAAAAAAAAACCACATTTTCTTTATCCAGTCTCCAGTTGATGGGCATTTGGGCTGTTTCCAAGTTTTAGCTATTACAAACTGCTGCTATGAACATGGGTGCACATACATCACTGTGGTATGATTCTTTTAATTCTTTGGGGAAGATCCCCAGCAGGGGAATAGAGGGGTCAAATGGGACTTCCAGTCCTAGTTCTTTGAGGTATCTCCATACTGATTTCCACAGTGCTTGCACCAGTCTACACTTCCATCAGCAGTGGAGCACGGTTCCTCTTTCCCCACAGCCCTGCCAGCATTTGTCATTAGTCAGTTTCATGACAGCAGCCATTCTTTCTGGAGTGAAGTGGAATCTCAGCATTGTTTTCATTTGCATCTGTGGAAAGACCAGTGAGGTTGAACATTTTTTCATGTATTTATTTGCTATTTCTACTTCTTTGTCTGAGAAATGTCTGTTCATTTCAGATGCTCATTTTCGGATTGGGTTTTTAAATTTGAGAGGTCTGATTTTTTAAGTTCTTTATAGATTTGAGATAGTAGAATTTTGTCTGAGGAAGAGCAGGTGAAGATTTTTTCCCATATTGTGGGTTGTCTCTTCACACTGCTGGTGGTTTCTCTTGCTGTGCAGAAGCCTTTTAATAAGAAGAGATCCCACTTGTTGATTGTTTGTGCTATTTCAAGGGCAACTGAGGTTTTGTTCATAAAATCTTTTCCTACACCAATGTCTTAAAGAGTTCTACCTAACCTCTGTTCCAACTGGTTCAGAGTTTCTATTTTAATATTTAGATCTTTAATCCATTTTGATTTTAGTTTAGTTCATGGTGAGAGATATGGGTCTAGTTTTAATCTTTGGCAAGTTGAAGCCCAATTTTTCCAGCACCATTTATCAAAGAGGCTATCTTTCCTCCAGTGAGGGTGCTTGGCTCCTTTATTGAAGATGAGATGGCTGAGTGTGTCTGGCATTGTTTCTGCATCTTCTAATCTGTTCCACTGGTCCTCAAGTCTGTTTCTTTGCCAGTACCATGCTGTTTTTATCACAGTAGCTTTGTAGTAGAGCTGCAGGATGGGGATTGTGATACCTCCTGCCATGTCTCTGTTACCTAGAATTGCTTTTGCTATTCTGGGTCTCTTCTTGTTCCAAATGAATTCTTGGATTGTTTTCTCAAGGTCCATGAAGTATGCTGCTGGGATCTCAATTGGAATTGCATTCAATCTATATAGCAGTTTTGGAAGTATGGCCATTTTCACTATATTAATCATTCCTGCCCAGGAGCAGGGGATGTCTGTCCATTTTGTGATATCATCTTCAATCTCTCTTTTCAGAGTGCCATAGTTTTCAGAGAAGAGGTCTTTGATTTCTTTCATTAGGATGATTCCTAGGTATTTCAGTTTTTTGGATGCTATTGTGAAAGGAATTATTTGCCCTATTTCTCTCTCAGTGAGTCTGTCATTGGTGTAGAGAAATGCTATTGATTTTTGTGTTTTAACCTTGTAACCAGCTACTTGACTGAATTTGGTTATTAAGTCCAGAAGACTTTTGGTGGAGTTCTTGGGGTCTTCTATATAGAGTATCATGTCATCTGCAAATAATGACAATTTGACTTCTTCATTTCCTATCTTTATTCCTTTTATTTCTTTATCTTGTCTAATTGCTGTGGCTAATGTTTCCAGAACTATATTGAACAAGAGTGATGATAGTGGACATCCTTGTCTTGTTCCTGATTTTAGTGTGAAGGATTTGAGTTTTTGACCATTTAGTATGATATTGGCTGTTGGTTTTTCATAGATGGCTTCTATCAGTTTGAGGTAGAGACCATCTATTCCAATTTTTTGTAGGGTTTTTATCATAAATGCATGTTGGATTTTGTCAAATGCCTTTTCTGCATCTGTGGAGATAATCATATGGTTTTTGTCCTTGGCTCTATTGATATAGTGTACTACATTGATTCATTTTCATATATTGAACCATCCCTGCATCCCTGGGATGAATCTCACTTGATCAGGGTGTATGATCTTCTTGATGATCTTCTGCATTCTGTTTTCCAGTATCTTATTAAGGATTTTTGCATCTATGTTCATTAGTGAGATTGGCCCATAGTTCTCTTTTTCAGTTGGGTCTTTCTCTGCTTTGGGGATCAAGGTGATGCTTGCTTCCAGGAAGGAATTTGGGAATATTGCTTCCCTTTCAATTTCCTTAAAGAGTTGAAACAGTAGTGGCAGCAGTTCCTCTCTAAATGTCTTGTAGAATTCAGCAGTGAAGCCATCAGGGCCCGGGCTTTTCTTAGTTGATAAGTTTTTAATTACATTTTCAATTTCATTGGTTGATATTGGGTTGTTCAGAATTTTTAGGTCTTCTTCATTCAACTTAGGTAATTCATATGTATCTAGGAATCTGTCCATTTCTTCTGTGTTGTCCATCTTATTGGTGTATAGGTTCTGGAAGTAGGTATTGATGATCCTCTGGATTTCTGCTGGGTCTGTTGTCATTTCACCCTTTTCATTCCTAATTGCATGGATTTGGGCCTTTTCTTTCCTTTTTCTGACTAGGTTGGCTAAAGGTTTGTCAATTTTGTTGATTCCTTTGAAGAACCAACTCTTGGCTTCATTGATTTTTTGTATCATTCTCTTAGTCTCCATTGCATTGATTGCCCCTCTGATCTTTAGAATTTCCTCCCTTGTATGAGATTTGGGGTTGTCCTGCTCTTCTTTTTCTAGATAGTTGAGTTCTAGCATCAGGTTGTTTAATTGGGCTCCTTCTGTTTTCCTAATATGCGTATTCACTGCTATGAATTTCCCTCATAAGACAGCTTTCATTGTGTCCCATAGATTCCAATATGTTGTATTGTCATTGTCATTTAATTGAAGGAACTGTCTGATTTCTTCTTTAATTTCCTCTGTAACCCATTGGTTACTCAGAAGTGTGTTGTTCAATTTCCATTGGTTACTCAGAAGTGTGTTGTTCAATTTCCATTGGTTATTCCGAAGTGTGTTGTTCAATTTCCATGTGTTTATGAAATTTTTTGAGTTTCTTTTGCTAAGGATCTCCAATTTCATCGCACTATGCTCTGATAATATACAGGGGATAACTTCAATTCCTTTTCACTTACTTAAACATGTTCTATGTGGGAGTATGTGTTCTATTTTGGAGAATGACCCATGTGCAGCTGAGAAGAATGTGTATTCTGATTTTGTGGGGTGGAAGACTCTGTAAACAACTGTTAAGTTCATTTGTTCAAGAGTTCGATTAAGTTCTAGTATTTCATTACTTATTTTTAGTCCAGTTGATCTATCTATTTGTGACAGTGAGGTGTTGAGGTCCCCCACTACAATTGTATTAGTGCATATATGACTTTTCATGTCTGTTAGTATTTGTTTTATATAGTTGGGTCCACTAGTGTTTGGTGCATAGATATTTATGATTGTCATCTCTTCCTCTTGGATTCTTCCCTTTACAACGATGTAGTGTCCTTCATCTCTCTTAATCAGTGTTGGTTTTAAATCTACTTGATCTGCAAAGAGGATAGCTACTCCTGCTTTCTTTTGGGTTCCTGTCGCATGGAGTATTGTTTTGCACCCTTTAACTTTCAGTCTATGAGTTTCCTTTTGAATTAAGTGTGTTTCTTGTCTGCAGCATATTGTTGGATTTTGCTTCTTGACCCATTCTGCCAGTCTATTTCTTTTGATTGGTGAATTGAGACCATTAATATTGATGGTTATAACTGAAACATATTGACTTGTCATTGCCATGAGTTTTTCTTTTTGTTGGGTTCTCCCCCTTTACATTTAATTTCTTGTCATGCCAGATGGGTTCATTCTGCTTTGCTTCCTGGGGTTGTGATCCTCATTGTCTGTTCCTAGGACATTGTGTAAAATTCTTTGGAGTGCTGGTTTGGTATTCACGAAGTTCCTAAGGTGCTCTTTGTCATGAAAGTATCTTATTTCTCCATCCATTTTGAAAGATAGTTTTGCAGGGTACATCAATCTGGGTTGGAGGCTGTTTTCTTTTAGGACTTGGAATATGTCACTCCAAGCTCTTCTTGCCTTGATGGTTTGTGTTGAGAAGTCTGCTGTGATTCTGATGGGCTTTCTTTTGTATGTGATTTGTTTCTTTTCTCTGACTGCTTGGAGAACTTTGTTCTTCTGTTGTGTTTCTGGAATCTTAACAATTATATGCCTATGTGTAGATTTTTTTTGATCAAGGCTATTTGGAGTCCTATATGCCTCACTCATCTGTATGTCAAGCTCTTTTCCCTTGCTTGGGAAGTTTTCTGCCATTATTTCTGGGAAGAGATTTTTCATGTCATCTGCACTCTTTCCTGTTTCTTCTTTGATTCAAATCACTCTTATGTTATTCTTCTTTGCTTCGTCTAGCAGCTACTGGATTGACTTCTCATGGTCCCTTACAATTTTGAAGCAATTTTTCTTTTCCTGGTCACCAATTCAATCTTATCTTCTATGTCTGAAATTCTGTCCTCACATTGGCTCATTCTGCTGTGTAGACTTTCAATGGAGTTTTTCATGTCCTGGAAATCTATTTGCATCTGTTTTATGGATTCCATTTGTTTCTTATGTTGGGATTCCATCATGTTCCTCAGCTCCTCTCTAGATTTATTAATCATGTCTTGCACTAGGGCCACTATTTCTCCTGTTATTGAGAAACTATTTCTGATTTCATTTTTTCCAGATCCCCTTTTATTGCCAGTTCAGTGGGTCCAGGTGGTTGAGTATCAGAGTGTTCCATCTCATTTCCCTTTGGGGTTGCTCTAGGTGATCTGGAAGTCTGGTTTTCAGACTTATTTACGTGTTTTCTCATTTCAACTGAGGTAGGGGGCTGTTAGCACCTGCACGGATTACCTCCTCTGAACTGGGAGAAGTGGGACAGGGGCCGGGAGCAGTGGTAGGGATGGTGGCCCAAAAGCCCTTTCCTGTGGGCTGGGAGCAGCGGAAGGGATGGTGGCCGGGAAGCCCCTTCCTCTGGGCCAGGAGCAGTGGGACAGAAGGTGTCCCAAAAGCCCTTTCCTCTGGGCTGGGAGCAGCAGGAGGGATGGTGACTGGGAAGTCCCTTCCTCTGGACCAGGAGCAGTGAGTCGGCCGCTCAGAAGCCCCTACCTCTGGGCCGGGAGCAGCGGGACTCAGTACCTTGGTCTGGTGGTCTGGTGTCCTCTGTGTCTTTGCAGTGTGGAACCAGGTGGCTGCCTGTCTGCAGTGGGCTGATTCAGCGTGTTCTGCATGACTAGGGACCCCGGTAGGGCGTGGGTGGACCTGCCTGTCTGCAGGGGGGTGATTTGTCATCTTCCGCATGACTGGGGACCTCATTAGGGCATGCACAGACCTGCCTGTCTGCAGCAGGCTGTTTCGGCATGTTCCGTGCAAGTCAGGACCTCCTCATTTTCTTAATGATGTCTTTTAAAGTTCTAAATTTTGATGAAATCTCATTTATCAATTTTTTTTCTTTTATACATCATGTTTTTTGTATCCTAGGAAATTCTTGCCTACTGTAAATTCATGAACATTTTCCCTTATAATTTCTTCTTAAATTTTATTGTTTTAGTCTTTCATATTTAGGTTCATAGATCCTTTCAAGTTATTTTTATGTATGGAAATAAAGGGTTGAGGTTAATTTTTTACATATGGATACCAGGTGTTCTAGTACCATTTGTTGAAAACATTATCTTTTCCTCTGCTCTTGAGTTGAGTTTATGTTCTATAAAATGTTAATGTTAAATAATCTTTCAAAAATCAGTGGACCATATATGTGTGGCTCTATTTCTATATTCTCTGTTTCATTCCATTGATCTACTTGTCTTGCCTTATGTCAACATTGCCTTGATTACTGTAGCTTTACAAGAAGTCTTAAAAGTAGGTAACAAATGTCTTCCAACACTGTTTCTTTTTTTCTTTTTACTTTTCCAGGTCCTTTCTACTCCTACATAACTTTTAAATTTCAATATTCAATTCTTCATTTATAGCAAGTATACATAGACCTGAATTTTTATATATACCTTGTGTTTTCTAATCCTGCTAAATTCAAATACAAGTTCTAGGAGCTCCCAGAGATTGCTTAGTATTTTCACTGTAGATGATCATTTCATCCACATATAAAGATTTTGCTTCTACCTTGCCAATCCTATCCTATTTGTTTATTTTTATTGTCAGACTGTGTTGGTTTGTGCCTATGTTTCAAAGTTTAATGGACAGATGAAGAGCAGACATATCTGCCCTTGTTCCCCACCTTAGGGAAAAGCATTGTGTCTTTTCCATTCATATAAGGTGTTTTTGCTGGAAGTATGGTGTACATGTCTTTTATGTGTTGAGAGGGTTCTGTTCTACTTCTAGTTTCCTGATAGCTTTTACCATGAACAGCTGTAGAATTTAGTGCAATACTTTTTCTGCAACTACTGATAGGATCATATGTCTTTTTCCTTTCCTTTGTTAAAATGATGACTTATGGGGGTGGATCTTTCAATGCTGAACCAACACTGCCCTCCCTATAATAAAACCACTTCCTACACACTGCCAGATCTGACTTCTAATAGTTTGTTTTGTTAAACAAATTTCTATGTTCATACTTTTCTTTTCTATCATCTTTATCCAGTTTTAGTATTAGCACAATGTTGATTTCCTAAAATGAGGGAGGACGTGTTCCTTCTTTTTTCTGCTTTGAATATTTGATATAATTTGTCAGTTAAAATGTATGTGAGCCTGTTGTTGTCATATAGGTAGGTTTTCAAGATAGGAATATACTTTAATAGGTGCTATTCAAATTTTATACTTTTTCCAGAGTCAGTTTCATTAATTTGTCTTCCAAGGTACTTCTTAGAAGTTGTCAAATTCATTTCAAAACAAATTTTTGTAATATGCTTTCTATATCCTTTTAAATTCTGTAAAATCTGTGGTAATGTCCTCTAAATCTTGTTATTGTAAGTTTTTAAAAATGTATAATTGATATTGTGTAATAGGAAAAAAATGGGCTAAAGGAGTAGGGGAAGTGGGAGGGGAAGGGGAAAGGAAAGAAGGGAAAAGAAAAAATATGAGAAAAGGATAAAAATGGATGGAAACAAAGTCTTCGTAAACAGGGAAGGGCAGAGAAGGTGAAGGGAGTGCAGGGGAATGGGGAAAAAAATAAGAACCAAGATAAGTCATGTAAAGTTGCAAGATTCCAATGATGAATGTAACTGTATTTTATACTTAAAATGTATGAATAAACTTAATGGAAAAGAAAATACCATTAACTAGCATAAAACCATAATGGAAAGAAAACAAAATAAGTCCTAACAAAATTGGGGTACAGCTCAACCTTCAAGCTTTATACTATTTTGTTCATTTTTCTTGCAGACAGTTATCTTTTGATTTGTTAAGGTTAATGTTATAAACACATTTGGTCCTCTGGATGTGTTGGTTGTTACACTCTATTGTTTAGTGGTTAATTAAAAGAAAAATAATCTGTACCTGTTTAATAAAGGTGCAATTTTTAAAACATTTTTTAATCTACAGCATAACTATTTACATTGTATTAAAATTGTATTTGACATTATAAGTAATCTAAATATGATCTTTTGTTGTTCTACAAGTTTACCAAAAAAACTCCTAAATGAGAAGTTCTTTTAGTACCTTCATAGCACATGTTGTAAACATATCTTTCTTTATTTCTGGAAAATTATCACCCATTCATGTTTTCAAATGTTGCCATTCTTCCATTTCCTTTATTCTGTCTTATGAGACTCCAGTTAGATAGTTTTAAACTTTATTTTGACTATTTTTATTACCCCAGAAGCATATCTCTTTAGTCATAATAAATTGTTAGCCCCCCAAAAATTAAACATTGTAATCATTTTAAATGTGCCATTCTGTAGAATTATGCCAGAGTATTGAGACTACAAAAAGTATCTTTTACACTTTTGTGAGATTCATGTTTTATATTAATATTTCTATATTACACTCATATTTTGTGTTTACTAAGTACTTTGCATATACTGTCATCCATCCTTATTTATAGAGCATTGGTACAAAGACCTCCTGCAGATACCAAAATCTGAACATGATAGAGCCCCTTACAGGAAATGGCATAATATTTGCATATAACTTATGCACACCCTCCTGTGTACCTTACCTCATCTCTACATAACTTAAACTACTTAGTACAATATAAATAGTTCTTATTCTATATTATTTAGGAAATGATGCAAGAGAAAAATTCTATACATGGGGTTGATATAGACATGTGTCTTTCAAGCTTCAAAAAACTGTATCAAGTGCATATTTTCATTCTTTTTTATAAATACAACTAGTAGGTGATAAAAACATGTACTAGGAAGAAAAATTAATATAATAAAATAAAATAATAGCATTCATTTTGGAGTCCATTTTTCTTTTTTGTTTTCTGGGGAGCCAGGTAAAGACAGCCAGTCCTTTCTGTGACAGGAAACAAGAATGCTTCTCAATACAAAAACAATGTCAGACTAAGCCAGAGACATACCAACATGAAAGGGATAGGCCTCTGTATCAGACACCTCCCTGAGCCAATTCTGCCTCCACATTTCTTCACCATATCCTGTTTATATCCACTGATATTTTCGCATTGCATTCTAGCTAACTAGTGGGTTCTGTCATCCAGTTCGCTAACTCTCCTCAAAACTTTGTCTATGCATACAATTATTGAGGTTTTTAAAAAATGTCTACAATTATATATTTTTAATATCCAAATTTTTTACTGGACTATTTAAAAATCTACCAGTACTTTATTGTTTGCTGTACTTATATAATTTATATTTTATTTTTACAGCTTTAATGTTTCAGTCAAATTAATGTATACTTTGAATCTAATCATTCTAGTATCTGAAATTATTGGAGCAATAAATCTATTGTATCTCTATACAAGAGGTGATCAAAATATAGGTATGCAGTGAATGTTTAAATTTTTTTTAAATGTATAATAGTAAAAGACACATTGCCATTAATACCACTGAAAATATACCCCTGCACACACACACAACACACTTCAAACACATTTGTCTAATGATTCTTAAAACTTCCTGAAGCAGTTCTAGAAGTTTTCTTCTGGGTATTCACAAGATGTAATCAAAAATAAAATGAATACCACAACTAAGTGTCATCCAAGGGACAGGAAGGGTCATAAAAAGATTATGATATCTCCTCATCCACCTTATGTAAGGACCTGACTCCATGGCTCTTCCACAAAGTCAAAATAACAGTGAAAAGTAAAATTTTGAATCAATTTAAGATATTTAAACTGCCACAGCAGTACAACTAAAGAAATTCAGGAAGGAGAAATTCCAGAACTACTTCAGAAAGTGGCAAGAATGATAGTATACATGTGTTGGAAGCAATTAGGGACTATTTTGAGTGAGATTAAAAGTAATGTGATTTGTACTATAATAATTTTTAAAATCTGAATATTTACCATATTTTTATCATACCTCATATCTCAATCCTGGGGATGTATTCCATGGATGCTCAGTGATGTGGGTTTTTTTAGTGTAAACTCATATTTTTAAATTTAATCTATGAGATGCTTAGAGCCTAGTTAAAGATGCCTTCCTTTCAACATGAATTTGCATTTGCCTTTTTTGCATTTGACTTTTCTGAGTTCCAGAGGATTTTATCAACCTAGAAATACTTTGGTCTCTTCAAAGTTCCATCACACCACTAAAGTACTTACTTTCCTTCAGGATAGACTTTTATTTTATTAGAGAGACCTTTAAGATTTAACTTATTTTAGCAATTCTTGAAGTACAGTAAAATTTATGTTTGTCATAAATTTATCCAGGATGTGGTACTATCTTCTCATAAGGGTCTTCTGATAATTATTTTGTCAGGAGAACCTATTCTGTACTATTGCAAGAATAGGACCAAACTTTTTGTCTTAAAAAGATATTATATGTAATAATAAATTATTTCAATCTTTGATATCAATGGAGATGGATGCTATTTAATTGCAAATACTAGATCATATTTGTTTACATTGATTTTGAGGGTGACTGGTTGAATTAACTGATATAGGTGACTTTAGCCAATAATCTGTGGATTTAAACAGTTTGTGACATTCATAATGGTATTCTGGGTTAACACAAACCTAGAACCAATGTGATATCCATTTAGAAAACTAAGATTTTAGATATCCCCTGACATTATGTGGAGAAAAAAGTATGAAAACTTGAAGTTAGGAATTAAGAGTTGGCTGTATCATGGCAATAAGAACAGATGGAACATGTTACAATTGAAATAGGCTTCCTGTTTCTAATGGGGTGTGGGTGATCTAAGGTGCAAAAGTCAAATAACAGGTATTAACTATAGTAAACAACCTTGACATTATGGCAATACAAATGGTTTGATTTATGAGTGATAATTAATTACAGAGCCTATAAGGTAGAACCCTATCCTAAGTGAGAAGAGACATTAGGTTTGCTGTGTTCTCAGTACCTTAGGACTGTGACTGGCACTTGACAGAAAATCATTAAATTTTTGATGAGTGAAAAAATACAAAGACATGATAATGTGTTATATACAATAAACACAACAAAAAAATTCAGGTTTCTTAAGAAATTACTGACAAAATAGTCAAAATATTGAAGATACCTCACCAGACATTCATACTTCAAGTCTATCTATGGAACCCTGTATTTTTAATCTAAATTTTTTCAAAAGTATTGATAGATTAGAAGCAAAAAATCAAAGTTGATGCTACATATTTTTAAATATGGAAGGACAAAATGTACATTTCTGGATGTATATATAAAAAACCCACAATATATGCTTTAATAACATTTAAAGTTTTTCATAAATTCAAAAAGAGTTAAAAGTACAGATATCTTAGTCCTTCTGGACAATCTGAAAATCTACCAAAATCTGCAGTTCAGTTTGTCTGTCATGTTTGAAGCTCCTAGGAAAATATCACATAATGGGGCCAGAGAATTTCACTACTGGTCATCCTTAACCTCACTTTTGTTCACAAAACAGCATGCATTCATATATGCTGTCATAGCGCTTCCAAATTTGACACCTTTCCCAAACACAAGCACACTACCCCTCTTCATAAGGTAACCCAGTGCCCACCTCTTACTCATTTGTTACCCTTTCTCCTTTATTACTCTCACTGAGTAGTTGAAATTCAATAGCTTTTGACAAATAATGTAATAGACACATTTAAGTCTCATTCTACTGGATGTGAATGTTCTGATCTATTTTATATAATAAATTTGTTTTGTATTAAACCAATCTTTTTTAAAGCTTTACCATTGGCTAAGCCTACCCAACTTTAAAGAAATAATTATATTATAAAGGTAATTTATGCATATGACTGGGCTTTAATATGGGCTTTAATATGGGCTTAGAGTATTATAAAATTTCAAAAGAAATTATTTCCATTCTTTTGAGATATAAAATGTAATTGGACATAAAGTCAGATTAAAACTTTATGTATTCCTTTAAATCTTTTACTAATTGATCTTGATCTATTATGCTAATAATGCATCTGCTGCTCATTTATAAATCCATATAAAAATCTTTTAGATTTTCACATTTCAGAGTTATTATTTGGAACAATTGTACACAGAGACCAAAAGTATAAACCACTTATAAAAGTATAAGGATATAAGGTCCCTGTCCATTTCCCTACTAGAACATAAACATTAACACTAAATGTAACTCATACACTTCTATCACTTCAGTTACAAGCACATTGATTTCTATATCATTCATACCAGTGGAAATAAAGAAGGAATGCTGATATTAGCCACAGTAGGATGTTATAATAGGACAGTAAATTTTTATGTGGCACAATTTTTATGTGGCAGTTACATAGTTAAATGGAATTGAATGGCTTAAAAAAACAAGACCATTTCCTTTCAGTAAATTGATTATGAAAAACTCGATAGTGAATACCATATGCGAACTATAAAATCTATACAAGTTTAAAAATCATATTAATTAAATGACAGAATATTCTTATTAATGTTCAGAAATAAAGGCATTAGAAGACATATCCTTTTATAGTCTTCAAAAAACTATAAACATAAAATATTCCAAAAGATTTAGCAGATCCCTCACAAAATCCTAATATTATTTAATGGCAGGAAGACAAGGTCTAGGAATAAATTACAACTAGCAAATGAAAGCGATTATGACCAATACATATATTGTCACAAATTGGGCCTATCCAGGGATTCTTGCCTTTCATACTTCTGATTCTTCATGATATTGCATCTTGAAAACTGAAATGGCTAAGTGTTTATTTTTAATACTTCTTACATGAATCTTGATGTATTACTGTAATTTTACAAACTGAATATAAAAAATTTATAATGTAATGCCTTTTTTTGTCCCTCAAAATTCAATACCACTCTTGTTATCAATCCTGCCATATCATGACTTTAATAAATACTATAATAAATCATTCTGATAAATGGTACTAGATTACCTAAACCATCCAGATTCCTTTACATTTAATGTTTTGAAGTCATTTGCAAACTAAAATTTTTATAATCATTTCCCAGCATTTAGGAAAAAAGTAAAGAGGTTATATTTAGGTAAATACCTGTTTTTTCAGACCAAAATAATAAATGAGAAGAACAAAATTTTTGAAGAGAGATAGATTTGAGTTTACATCCCCTTCTTGCCATTTATTGTGATTTTGATCAATTTACATAACATTTTTGGTTTCTTCAGCAAATATGATGAACTACATCGTGTAAGAAGATTGTGCATGTGTGCATTGTGGGTGTGCTTGTGTGTGTATGTATACGCGTATAAAAGTGAGAGTGACAGAAACAGAAATGGAGATATGACAAAGAAAGCAAAAAATGTAGACAGTGTTGACATGTTGCAGGTTTTCTACAAGTAAATAAGGAAAATATGTTTGTCAGAATTCATGCACTGTTATGCATGTGACTAATGGATAACCATCTCACAATAATTACAAGTCTGCTTCTCTCTTTGTTAGAGAGCTTGATCTTTATAAAACTCATGCAGTGAGTTAGATACTTTCACACCAAGAAATCATAAGTGCTAACGTAACTTCTGATTTCCCTGTAAATAACTCTCTAGTTCAAGCTCCCATTCCACTAAAGATAGATAACATAAGGTCAATTCTGACTAATCATAGTTAATTGAAATACAAGCTAAAGCTGGAAAATTCCCTTGAACATTTCCCCTCCTCTGAAAAGTCTGGGTACAATTATTATAGCATCATCAAATTGTGGAGGAAGCCCTTGACCTCCACTCTGCTGGTAACAACTTTTCAATCAACTTCCAGTCCTTGGGCTTGTGCTGTTATCTATAGCTGCCTCTTCCAATACAACCATGAGAGACTTTCAAGCCTGCCAGCTCAGCTTACTTCTCAATGCACTGGAATTTTGCTGGTTGTTCTCAAAGTCATATAGGCAAGGTGATCAGAGTACTCCACTGTTATCAAATATTGCACACTGTACAGAAACATAGGAAACTTGAAGAGTGTGTTGGCTTCCTAGGCTTTCCTGCTCAGACTCCTAAATAAGTCTGGGGTGTATTTGTGTGAATAAACCTTAATCTAATAGGAAGGATGTTTCTTTCCGTGACATAATTCTTCTGCAAATCTTACCCTATTCTGTTTTCTTCTCTTCAACCAGTCCTGAGAGAGATTTTATCCTTCATTTTTAGGATGTAATAATAATATCCTCTACAACTTCTTCAGCTCTACGTTTTATTTCTGCCATGACCTCCCTTTCCTAGGGTGAGGTTTAAAGCCAATGTCAAGCTTGAACAAAAAAGACTAAGAAACAAACAAACACATTTCAGGATTATAAAAACATAGGCCTTATGCCTTTGCAGTAACAGCCCTCCAAAAAAATAATAGGATATCAAAGTAAAAAATCATGGAAAAGATTACACTATGGCTTAAAATGTTAGTTTCCCTCTATTTCTCTAGCCTACTAATTTAAAAATTATTTTCTAAATTATTCTTTCATGGAAAATACATAATGATTAAATTGCTTTATTGATCTATAAATGCATCATTTATTGCTATTTGTTTATTCATTTACCAGAAGTTTATTGTGACCAAGATTCCTTCTGGATGATAGAAATACAAATGAAGATATGGTCCTTGATCTCCAACAATTTATAGTTCAGTGAAGAAGTTCCTCAAACAAATAGTTATAATATGGTTTTACATGAGTGATTTCATGAGAACACCAAAGAGATGCAAATGGCTATACTAGTCAGCTATCCTGTTGTTGAATAAAAATACGTGACACCATCAACTTAAAGTAGGAGAGGTTTATTTTGCTCATGGTTTCAGAGGATTCATTCCGTGGTTAGCTGGCTCCAATGCAAGAACATCATTGCAGAAAGACATGGCTGCTCAGTTCGTGACAGCTGGGAAGCAGAGCAAGGGAACAATATCAGAAAGGAAGTGGCCAGGGATCAGATAGAACCCCCAAATTATGTCTTAATGACCCAGACAGATATAACTATGTGTAATTTACAAATTCTCTGGGCAGCTCCCAAGCCAATCAAGTTGACAATTAAATTTAATTATCACATATCCCTAGTTAACAATATCAAGGTACAATGGCACAGGTACAATATCCCCATTGCAAAAGAGAGGAATGGGGCAATAGAAAACAATCAGACCAAAGTAAGACCATAATCCAGCAAGGGCAAACATAACATCCTGTAGCCCCGTGCTCAGCATCTAGGGCATGTAATGGCAAGACATGAGTTCCAAAGCATGTGAGTGGCCCCAGTGCTATCACTTTGCTGTTTGCAGCCCACATGGCCTCTCTTTTGAGCTGGTACCTTTCATGGCCTGTAGCTTTCCTAGCAGACAGACTACATTCCTGGCATTTCTGACTTTCTGAGGTCTCCCCTGCACTTTTGGCTTCATTCCCACTGCTTCATGCACTGCTCTCTAAGAGGTTCTTTGCATGTCCTCCAAAGACAACTTTGGAATTGTGGGTGGAAGCCTCCACAACCCCACAGTTTTGTACCCTGCATGTCTGAAAAATCAGCATCACATAGACAATGCCATAGTCTACCATTAGCTCAAGCAGTTGCCATGTACCCATGTACATGTAACATAGCTGCAGGGGCCACTGAGCACCTAGATTGCTTAGTACAGTGAAATGACTCCTGGGAAACCAACTCCCTAGGGGGCTCTTGTGAAGCAGGGCATCCAGGAGCTGTCCTCTCAAAAGATAACTGTACTCTTTTACATCTTTGAGCCAGTGATAGATGAGGTCTTGCTGATTCCCAAGAAACATGCAAAATACCTTTCTTCTTATCCCATTTCAAAGAATTTGGTTTCTTTTTTTGTGGGGCTAATCTCTTCAGCAATCACAATTTCTTTGGCCTGAACTTAACAGTGGCCTAACTTAACTTTACATTTGGCCTAAATTAAAGTTTGTAAAATATCTACTTTGCTTTTTGCTCCTGGTTCCCACTATGTATCTGGCTGAAAACAGCCATATCTGCTGACTCTAAGGAAGGAGCATCATGGCAAAAGAGCATGGGTCCTTACTGAATGGCAGCTGGGAAGCAGGCAGGGAACAGGGCCAGCGAGGGAGGTGTGAGAGGTCAGATATGGACCTCACACCTCTTCAGCTCACCAGGTATACCTTTGCATGAGTGACTACTCCTTTGAGCAGCTTCCAAACCAATAAAGTTGGCAATTTAATCATAAGCAAAATTAAGAAGTCAGGGGCAATTTTCTGGAGGAGGTGACAGCTAGCAAAATGTTGAAGGATTAGCAGTCCTTGATGAGAATGACAATGAAGAAATGCTGTATCCATTAAATGATAACAGATAAAGAGTATCATGTGCATGCAGTAAGTTTACTCATACCATGAAAATGTAATAAATGATGCTTGCAAACTTGGCAGTTAGAAATGAATGAATTTGACTTGTTTACTTTTAATTGGTGATGAGAAGTCATAAAAGTCTATGTAAATAGGGAAGGGTACAAGGGGTGAAGGGTGCACAGGGAATGGGGAAAAAATAAGAACTAAGATACATCATGCACAGGTACAAGCACTCAATGATAAATGTAAATGTATTGTATACCTAAAATGTACAAATAAAAGAATTTAAGCAAAAAGAAAAGAAAAGAAAAGAAATATAGCAGAGAGTAAATGGCCAAAAATGCTCACTGGAGCAGCAACATGGGGACAATGGTTAGATCACCTCTGAATTGCCACACATGTAACTGATTCATGGTTTCTCAAAGCTATTTGTTCCACGCAACCAAATTTTACTGAACTCAGTTTGTAACTTCCTTCCGTGCATGTTGTAATAATAGTATAGACTTAGGCTCTCAATAAAAGTTGTTAATTCCAAACTTGAACAAATAGAAAAAAAAATTCTGTGTTCTTCAATTGTCCTTATAATTGTCTATAATTGACCTTATAGAGACCTTGAAAACAGGACACTTTGTTCCTTTCCTGGTTCTCTTTGTTGACTAACATATCTGGTGGCAGTAGGGGAAAAGATAATGGATTTTTCAAGAAATAATCTTAATGAGGTATTTTTGTTGTTTAAAAAAACTGGATGTATTTGAAAAAGTAATAGGGATTATTTTTCTTCTTTTTCTCTAGGGCTTCAACAAAGAGAAGAATCCATTTATTCTCATGCAATCATCATTACAACAGAAATTCTGAAAAGTTCTGTATTCCATTTCCTTGAGCAAGACACATATGTTAATCATTCAAAGTAGACTTCTCCTTACTATTTAATAGCCTCAGCTAGAGTAAGGGTCCTTCAATGTCCTATCTTTGTGTGATAGCCAAACCGACTCCACCTTGAGCATCACCATCATTTTGTTCTTGTTCTGGACAAAGCACCCAAAACCCACATCTGTTTGGCAGAAAACTTGCTGCAGCTACAGGATGTTTTGTAGCTCACCCCTTATGTAAAACTTCCTCTTGCCCTCCACTGACCTGGCATGGTTCTGCTTCTGTAAAATTCTGCTTGTGCTCCCCTTTAGCCTCCCTGACTGAAAGCATGATATAAAAGGAGAAACCAGACTGCTTCTCGGGGCCCAGAGTTCCTTCTGGGCACTAGTCCCTCTCAGTTGCTGCCTTTAAATAAATGGACTCAAATCTGACTCAGACTGTGGCACATCTCTACAGTTTCAACTCACTCAGTTACAACAGTTAGAGGCCCAAGCAAGATCACCACAACCAGTGGACCAGCCTCACTGCGATCCTTCCCATCTGTGGCAGCAAACTACAGGGGAGGCACCCCTTGAGAGGTTCCAGGGCCCCATAGTCTCACTGCTGACACTGAGGGGACTGCAGAGATGATGGAGACACCCTCCAAATTTTCTGGAGTCCACTGGGTCTTGTCTGAAGGGAAGGATGGATTCTTGTGAGGAACAATAGTCCTTGATGTAGGCATTCCACCGGCCCCTCCTAAGGCCAGAATACTGACTGAGGTGGCCCACTGGTCTAGTCTGGTCTGGCTGCAAGTCAGCCAATCTGGGAAATCCCAGGGGAAAGGTTTAGAATGTTTTAATCTCGGAATGGCTGTTGAATGAATGGCTGAGTGACTGTACTGGGCAGCATAAAGCCACAGGCTGTCCTATCTGTGCCCCATGACAAAGAAGGGGGCTTCTCTCCACTAGGAGTTACAGGGCCTGAGTGAGGTTGTTCTGTGATTCCATGGATGTGTCTAAGAAAGGCCAAGTGGGTGCTCTTGTGATGAGATAAATACACCCTAAAGCCTGGACAGTCCTTAAAGTGGCTGAGAGGCCTGTGGCCTGTTGAGTGTGGTTCCTCCCCACAGAAGAACACCCCCTTTCCTCGTCTGTCATGACATCATTCAAGGGAGCACCACATAGACACTAAGGGTTTTTCTCTATGTCTGGATGACCCCATTGTCCCTGAACACTCAGAGCTGTTTTCTTCTTTGGATTGCACTGACCTCTTGGCACCAGGACTTCCCCAACTGCTTTCCTGCTTGTTTTACTCTCTCCAACCCTTTCCCTTCTGTGCCTCCTCCCTCACCCTGCTTTTTCTGAGTGTGGTGATTTTTGGAGTTGGATTGGTTGCAGCAGGCCCTACAGATGGGACAAAATAGCAAAAGTGTATCTTCTCTTTTTATTTGTTCTTGCAGCTCCTATTCTTGGGTATCTCCTGCCTACCCTAAGTTATTCTACCATGAGGTCATCATCCTCACAACCTGTTATGCCCTTGGTTTACATGCTTAGAAATTTTTCCCCAGGATTTTCTAATGATTATGGAGTGAAAATGTCAAGGAACAAACTTTGCACCTCTTGCGAACTTGAGTGACCCTCTTTCGGTTTGGGCTGGCCTTCTGAGGGCTCCCTCAACCCTGCCTTGGTTCAAGCAGTTTGGAAGGTTGTTACTGGGTCACCAGGACACCCCAATCAGTTCCCTTATATCTACTTCTGGTTTAATCTAGTGCAGCACCCTCCTCCATGGTTAAAGGCCTATGCCAGAAAAGCCTATTCAAAGTTGCTTGTTTCTAAAAGCTGTGTCCCACTCATGGGCAAACTCCAGAGAGACAGAATGCCCCACCAGTCCTGTGGCAGTCAGATGCTGAGAAAGTCCTCCTCCTGCCACCTCCATGTAATCCTCGTATGCCCCCCCCCTCCTGTCCTTCCTGACACGACTGTCCCTGACTCCCTCCTTTCTTCCTCTACTTCTCCTGCTACCGCTCCCCAAATCCATGAGCATCTCCAATCCCAGCAGGAAGTCACAGCCTCAGGAAGATGCTGTTCAGAGACTCTCTTGCCTTTGAGGGAGGCTCTACCTCCCAATATGGCAGGACCAGGAACCTGCCCGTTATTGGTATATGTCCCCTTCTCCACTTCTGACCTCTACAACTGGAAAATGCAGAATCCACCATTCTCTGAGAAGCCCCAGGTTCTGATTTCCCTGATTGAGTCAATCATTAGGACTCATCTACTGACCTGGAATGATGGTCAACAGTTGTTATTGACCTTCTTCACTGCTGAGGAGAGGAACAGGATTAGGTTTAAGGCTAGAAAGATTTTATTGTGAGGACACTCAGAGGAGGAGGCCCGAGAATTGCTCAAACAGGGATTCTCCTTGGAATGTCCTGAATGGGATCCAAATTCTTCAGGGGGCAGACAGGCTTTGATCACCTTTCACCAGAACTTGTTGAATGGAATCTGGGCAGTGGCTTGGAAACCCATAAATTTGTCAAAATGCACTAAAGTAACACAGGGACCAGAGAAGCCCCCTGCTGTGTTCCTGGAGAGACTCCAAGAGGCCTTTTGGGTTTGCACCCCATTTGATCCCTTAACTCCAGAGAACAATAGAGCTATAAATCTCACCTTTTTTACCCAATCTGCACTGATATTAGGAGGAAATTACAAAAATTGGAATGAACATGTCACAGCTGTTAAATGTGGTGTTTGACAGTAGGAATTCAAAAAAGCAAAAATTGGCCACAGCCATGGCTAAATGGTTGGCTAAGAGGCAGTCCAAAATCTTAACAGCAGCCATTAAAGGAGACCTCAGGAAACCCAATTCCAGGAAGCCTAAAGGGCAAATGCCTCAGAAACTGGAGAGACATCAGCCACTAGACAAGAATCAATGTGTCTATTGCAAGGAGGGGCACTGAAAAAAAGAATGCCCCCACAGACCGTCTCTAAGGTACTATCCCTCCCCACATCCAGGGGAGAGGAAGATTCAGACTGAAGGGGCCAGGGCTCCTTCTCTCTTGGCCTCTGGGAGCTCATAGTAAATGTTAAAATAGGAGGCCAAAGGGTGCATTTCCTGGTGGACACTGGCACTGAGAGGTCAATGGTAAAAACTCCCCTGGGAGAGCTTTCACCATAAACCATTCCCATCCAGGGGACCACGGGAGCAGTCTAAAACTGTCTGCTCAAGAGTGAGCAAATGGTGAGCCTGGGATCAAAACAAGTTACTCACTTTTTTCTGGTGATACCAGACTGGCCCATTCCCCTTGCTGGGATGAGACCTCCTTTGTAAGTTAAGGGCTACCATTCTTTCACTCCAACTGAGGTTCAGATGTCAGTCCCTTCATATCAACTGTCCTTGACCACCACCCTGTCCAAGGAATATCTCCTCTCGGGGGAAGAAAACCCAGAGAAAACAGGCCCCAAGGATCTATTGGATAGGCTTCAGGCAGAGTTCCCTAAAGTGTGGGCTGAGTCCAACTGACCAGGTTTGGCAGCTCACCACCCTCCAGTGATAGTTAAGCACTTGTCTACTGCCTCACCTGTGAAAGTTCAACAATATCCCATCCCATTTCTCAGAAGCCCAGACAGGGGATTAAGAGGTTGCTGGACTTTGGGATATTAACTCCCTGTCAGTCTCCATGGAACACCCCATTCCTGCTGGTACAGAAACCAGGGATATCAGATTATAGGCCAGTCCAGGACTTGAGAGAAGTTAATCAGTGAACAGTAACTCTGCACCCTACTGTCTCCAACCCATATACCCTCCTGAGTTTGCTGTCTCCTGAGCATCAGGTGTATACTATGCTAGATTTAAAGGATGCTTTTTTCAGTATGCCCTTTGCCACAACCAACCAGCCTATCTTCACCTTCGAGTGGACTGACTCTGTTTCCAGTGACTCAAGCCAGCTTACTGAGACCCAGCTACCTCAAGGCTTCAAAAATGTGTCCACCCTGTTCAGTGAAGCCCTCCAGAAGGACTTGGTGAGTTTTTGATCCCATCACCCTAACCTCACCGTGCTTCAATATGTGAATGATTTATTATTAACTGCTATTAGCTATTCAGAATGCCTGCAGAGGACACAAGACCTTCTTCAGCTACTAGAGGAGTTGGGCTATTGCATCTTGGTCAAAAAGGCACAATTCTGGGACTCCAAAGTATCATACCTGGGATATGAAATATCAGAAGAAAAAAGAGCTTTGTCCCAGGACAGGAAATGAGCCATCCTCCAGATACATACACCAACTACCAAGAAACAGGTACAAGAATTCCTAGGTGTGGCTGGATACTGGCATCTATGGATAACTGGGTTTGCTGAGATACAGCAGCCCCTTCATTCTGCCATGGGAGGAAATCAACCCCTAGAATGGGGAATGGAAGAAGAGAAGGTGTTCCTGGATCTAAAAAGAGCTCTGGTATCAGCCCCAGCTCTGGCATTGCCCGATGTTACCAAACCACTCCATCTGTTTACTCATGAGATAAAAGGAATTGCCAAAGGGGTCCTAACACAGTCTTTAGGATCCTGAAAGTACCCTGTAGCCTACCTCTCTAAAAGATTAGATTCTGTGGCCTCAGGATGGCCTCATGTCTTTGGACAGTAGCTGCCACAGCCTTATTGGTTAAGAGGCTGATAAGTTGACCCTCAGACAGGACCTACTCCTAACTGCCCCTCATTCAGTAGAGACTCTTCTTGGGGGGGCTGCTAACAAATGGATGTCAAATGCCCACTTCAATTAATATCAAAGCCTCTTGTTCAACCAGCCTCGCATCATCTTCTCAGCAGGGCAGGTTCTCAATCCAGCTACACTGATGCCTGATGATGACTCTGACACCCCAATTCATGACTGTGAGGAAGTGTTGGACCAAACCCGGGGGGGCCCATCAGACTTAATGGACACACCCTGGACTGAGATGGATGCCACCCTCTTCATATATGAAAGCAGCATGGTGGTAAGCGGGGTGCAAATGGCAGGGGCTGCAGTGACTATAGTTGATCAAGTCATTTGGGCCCAGCCTCTGCTTGGGGGGACCTCAGCCCAAAAGGCAGAACTAATCATCTTGGCCCAGGCCTTGACATGGGGAAAGAAAAAGAAGTTAAATGTATATACTGACAATAGGAATGCCTTTGCTACTCTACATGTCCACGTGAGCATATACAAGGAAAGAGGGCTCCTGACAGCCACAGGAAAGACTATCAAGAATAAAGAGGAGTTATTGTCTCTCCTAAAGATGGTGTGATGACCAAAAAAATAATACACCACAGGCTAAGGGAAAACAACTTGCAGATTGTGCAGCCAGAAAGGCAGCCCTGAGGTCAGCTGAACTCTTAGGTATCCTGCCCAATGTGAGTCCTCCTTTCCCTTTGGTCCCAACTAGTCCCACTTAAAATAAAGAAAGAGGATGAAAAAGAAGCAAGCAGGCTACAAGCAAAAAATGATCCCCAAGGCTGGTGTAAATGTCTAGATAGTTGCATCTATCTCCCCCAGGCACTAGGATGACACCTCATCCAGCAGCTACATTAAGGGCCCCAAGATGACCATTAGCTCCAAGACACTGCTTTTCAAAGTTGCAGGAGCTGGCTTACCAGACCTCTCTTAGGTGCCTGACTTGTCTACAAGTAAATCCCCACTAGGGCCCATCTGCACCCTTCCGGGTCAGATTCCAGGGTTAAAATCCTGGAGAACACTGAGAAGTGGATTTCACAGAGATAAAATCCGCTGTGGGCAGCTATCACTACCTTCTCAGGTTGGGCAGAGGTCTATGCTACTTGTAAGGAGACTACCACTGTGGTGGCAAAAAAGCTACTTCAGAAATTGATTCCCAGGTTCAGACTACTGATGTTCATTGGATCTGACACTGGTCCTGCCACTGTAGCCTCTATAACTCAGTCAGTAGGGAGCTGGGCATGAACTGGAAACTCCACTGTGCCTACCAACCTCAAAGCTCAGGCATGTGGAATGGATAAATTAGTCCCTAAAATCTACTCTGACCAAACTGACTTTAGAAACTGCTAAAGGATAGATCAGCCTACTGCCCCTAGCTATCCTTAGAGTAAGATGCACCCCTAATAAAACAGGCTTTACTCCTTATAAAATTATGTTTTAAAGAAACCCTCCCCTACTCTCTACAGTCAAAAGTGAGGTACTAGAAAAAGTTTCTAACCAGTCCCTGTTAAAGTATCTCCAGTCTCTCCAACAGGTACAGAAAACTGTTCACTCCCAGGTATGAGCTACTCAGCCCCTGCCCAGCTCTATGCTGTGCCACCCATTCCAGCCCAGGGATACTGTCTTCATCAAGGCTTTTTGGAGTGAAGGACTGACTCTGGTCTGGAAGGGAGCCCACATGGTCATCTTGACAATGCCCTCAGCTCTCAAGGTTGATGAAATCTTGATATGGGTTCACCATTCAGGCATCAAGGGGATGAAACAGTGGACTGCTAAACCAGGAGCCCTTGGGTAACTATCCTCATCACTGGACTGGCAGGTCCCCTCAAACTGCTTTTCCTCAGGCTCTTGATTGGTCCTTGTATTCTTTTTTTTTCTTAAATTATTTTATTGGTACATTTTAGGTATACAATAGATTTACATTTATCATTGGGTGCTTCTAACTGTACATGATGTATCTTGGTTCTTATTTTTTCCCCATTACCTGTGTGCCCTTCACCCCCTCCACCCTTCCCTATTTACATAGACATTGTTACCATTTTTTTCTTTTCTCATAATTTTTCTTTAGAAAGAATGGCTGCTATCAAGAAATCAACCAATAACAAATACTGGTGGGGGTGTAGGGAGAAAGGAACCCTTCTCCATTGTTGGTTGGAATGTAGACTGGTGCAACCACTGTGGAAATCAGTATAGAGATACCTCAAAGAACTAGGACTACAGGTCCCATTTGACCCTGCTATTCCACTGCTGGGTATCTTCCCCAAAGAATTAAAAGAATCATACCACAGTGATATATGTGCGCCCATGTTTATAGT
The DNA here is from genome assembly GCF_053883595.1 of Heterocephalus glaber. NCBI lineage: Eukaryota > Metazoa > Chordata > Mammalia > Rodentia > Bathyergidae > Heterocephalus > Heterocephalus glaber. Next base: position 30,471,417 of record NW_028258344.1, on the reverse strand, counting down.
GGCACAGTTTGTAATAGCTGAAGCTTGGAAACAGCCCAAGTGCCCATTGACTGGAAACTGGATAAAGAAGATGTGGGTTTTTTTTTATAAAACGAAGTACTACTAAGCCATAAAGAATGAGAAACTAGAGACATTTATAGCTAAATGTGTGCATATTGAGGTCATACTCTTAAGTGAAATAAATAGGACACATATGTGTAAATACCAAATAGTTTCTCTAGTGTGAGAAATTGAAAGGGTAAATAAGGATTAAAATGATTAAAATGAATAATTGATAATTTGAAATAGGAAGAAAAGGTCCAAAGGGTTAGGGGAAGTGGGAGGGGAAAGGGAAAGGAAAGAAGGGCCCCTGTATTCTTAACTGGATAATCAACTTTGTAAAACAGTGAAAAGCTTCTGTTAAACTGATATATAACATGGGGTCCTACTATAAACCCTTGCATACTCAAGAGGCTCTAATTGAGTTAATGCTCTGACATCATGTTTAGAGAAGTTGGGAGTGTGATAGCCAACCGGACTCCATCTTGAGCCTCAACACCATTTTGTGCTTTTTCTGGACAAAGCACCCAAAACCCACATCTGTTTGGCAGAAAACTTGCTGCAGCTACAGGATGTTTTGTAGCTCACCCAGTATCTAAAACTTCCTCTTGCCCGCCACTGACCTGGCATGGTTCTGCTTCTGTAAAATTCTACTTGTGCTCCCCTTTAGCCCTTCCCGACTGAAAGCATGATATAAAAGGAGAAACCAGACTGCTTCTCAGGGCCTAGAGTTCTTTCTGGGCACTAGTCCCTCTCAGTTGCTGCTTTTAAGTAAATGGACTCAAATCTGACTCAGACTGTGGCACATCTCTATAGTTTCAACTCACTTGGTTACAATGTTTATACCTGTTTTTTATTAAACCATTCCTATTCATATGCTTTCTCCATTCCAATTTACAAATTAAATCCTTTAATTTAATATATCTTGCACAATAGAGAGGTAAAAACATAAATAATAAAAATCTACACTTCTTGTTTACATATAGCATAATGAATTACTTTTAGGAACATAAATTTTGTGTAAGGGACATCTTCCATATTGCCTGCAAAGTTAACAATGATTGAATGCAAAATTCAAATAATATTTATAACTGGACAAATGCAATTACTTTGTAAAAATACAGATTTAATATATTATATCACATTTCTTAATAGCAGTTTATCTTTAAAATTATATATCATTATTTCTAAAAACTCAAGTCACTATGATCAAACTTCTGCATGAAAATAAGTAGCAGCCCAGACTTTTAAGCAAGAAGCTAACAACTCAATAAAAAGCAAGTGTATCCTTATAAATGCTTTTATGTTTTACAATTTATTTCTACATGTTTTATGTTTGAGCAATAATTGTTACACTTGGTACCATTTTATTCTTTCTAAAACCAACTAAATTATAAGTGAGATAAAACTCAGATCCACTCTCAAAGCTTTCCTTATCTATGTCTCTGATTTTAATTTTTAGTCATCTATTTTAAAGCTTCAAGAAAGTAAAAAAGAAATCTGCATTGAAAATTCCTGTGTGAGCATTTTTTTTTGTTTTGTTCTTGTGTTGTCTTAGCACACTAGCATACAGCTATAGACAGCATTAGGACTAAATAGGAGATATTAAATCCCTTTCATGTTAACTGAAAAGTTGATAAAATCTGGATCAGGAGTAGTTTAGGTTGTGGATCATATGAAATTATATTTATATGCCACTTTCCTGTTGCTAGGACAAAATACCCTATACTCACACTTTAAAGGAGGAGAGATTCATCATTTTGTGTCATTCTTTCAATCCATGGTTGGCAAGCTCCAAGCAGAAACAGGTTGGCAGAAGGACATGGCAGAGAAAAGGTCCTCAACCCATGGTAGTGAGGAAGCAGAGAGAGAAGGAAGGAACCAGGGACAAGAATATACCTATTCAGGTTATGCCCCTAGTAACCACCTCCAACCAGGCCCCACCTCCCAACAGCACAGTCAGCTGCTAAACTCATCAACAGATGAAGCCACAGATTAATATAGCACCCCCTACCCAGGTCCAATCACCTTTCAGTCAGAGAGACTTCTGGGGGCATTTTAGAACTAACAGGTGATAGACAGATAATAGATAGATAGATACATAGATAGGTATTAATAGGCAGAAATGAACACTCCTTAAAAAGTGCAAACCAGAAACATATATTAAATACTGTTTTAGTATATCTACCATGAAATTGGCTAAAGGAAACAAGGAAAATATGTTTTTGATATTTCTTTTCAAAAACTTTCACTGAATAAGGATTTTATAGAACAGCAGTAGTGCATATTAGAATTGTTAAATATATTTTTCCTCCATCATCTACTACACTTCCCCAAATAAGTGTATTACATATGGTATATATAATTATCTTTTTTTTTTTTTGGTACCGGGAATCGAACTCATGACCTTGTGCTTGCAAGGCAGGCATAGTGCCACTAAGCTAAATCTCTGGCCCATATTTAACTATCTTTATCAAATGTTCTACTAGATTGCAAAATGTTTAATTATGAATTATATATATGTACATATATATATACTGCTGCAATTTTCACATACTTCTGTTAAATAAAATAATGGTAATAACCATAATGATCTCTAAATCAAGCTCAATTTTATGTTTCTTTTTATAAATGGAGAATTTACATTATAATAACATCAAAATATCTAAATTATTTAGGGAAGCATAAAACAAGGTTTTGATTATCTGATTCTGAATAAATACTACAGGCCTCATTCCTGTTTACAATATTGCAGAAATTTAAAAATGTTTCTGAGATTAAAAAGTTTGATCTATTATTTTTAAAAGACAATTACAAGTTCTAAACAATGAAAGAATTTTTCTAAAATTCTCTTTAACACTTCCTCTAAATAATATCACATTACAAATGCAAAATTTAACAATAAACACTATATTAAAATACAAAGACACTGAAAAGCAATCTTTTTGTTGCCAAGAACATAGCACTGAAAATGGAAATTTTATTCCTAAAGCATCAATGTACAGTGGCATTATTGCCCTTCTGAAGTCATGGGTCATTGGTTTTGTTATTAATTTGACATAGATGTTAACTATTGCAGCACTGAAGAATGATATTACCCAGGAATCAGGAATTTTGACATAGTCAATAATTGCATTCAAGTACTTTACATTTAAAAAAAGTCACACAGGCCAAACTGAATTGCATTGTTAATACCCTTTGTGTACATATTTGATAAACATATTTAAAAGTAAATATACTTTTTTCCAATTACACGTTTATGTACATCTGGCATTGAATTACCTTATTCTTTGATCATTTTTAAGGCTATTTTAACACCAACCAATGGTACAGTATAAAGCAGAAAGATAAGTGCTTTGGCAGATATCAGTTTTGGGACAAGAACTAAACCAAACACTTGTTAGTTTCTACCATCAGATTATTCTTGGAAAATCTAAGTCAAAATGTTAAATCACATACACTACACAGCTTTTACTTTCTGTCAATATATAAAACTCTACATTTTCTTATCATCATACTTTGAATAATTTAGAATTATAATTGAGAATTACGACTCAAAAAATATTTTATATCTGCTCTTCTGGGGAATATTTTTACTTACTTTAAAAAATACTGCAATAATCCTTACAAAGACTAATAGCTCAGGTTATTTATCAGTGCACTGTGCTTACTACTAATTGAGAAAGAGCAGATAGAAGAAAATGGAGGACAGTGAAAACCTGGGTAATAGAAATAGAAGAGAGTGAATCAGCCATTAGTAGCCTCTTCTTTGATTGTGGCTAATCCCCAACTAAGACCAAGTATGGTGGATAAAATTCAGATACTTGACAACTACAGTCTTTCTGGCATAAAGAAGCAGCTAAATTTTAGCAAGAATGTAGCAGCTATAAAATCAGGAGGAAAACTAAAGAAAGAAGAGGGTCATCAATGGAGAATCCCAAATTCTGTACATAAAGTCTACTCAAAAGACTGAATAATCTTTGAATAACTCAAGCCAAATGCATGTTCTGAGTAGCCCAGTGCTATACACTAAATATTCTGCTACCAACATTTGTATGTGGAAGACCTAACTCCCCAATAACATTGTTTGGAGACAGGATTTTTAGGAGGTAATCAAGATTAAATGAGATTATAATGCTAGAGTACTAATCTGGTAGGATTGGTGGCTTTAAAAATAGGAAGAGAACTTACTCTCTCTCCATGTACCCTAGCACCACAAAAAGCCACGTGAATATATAACAAATGGCATCTGCAAACCAGGAAGTAGCTCCTCTCTAGAAACTGACCTACCAGACATTACTCTGGGACTTCTAGTCTCTGGAATTGTCAGAAATAAATTTCTGCTTTTCAAACTAACCAGTCTAGGTAATTTGTTATATCAGCCCAAGTTGATTAATAATCAGGTTAAGGAGAAATAAAACACTAATCAGAGCTTTCAGTTTCCACCACTGCAGGGCCAGGTCTCAGTGGTTCTGCCGCCTGCCTCACAAGCGAAAGGTCCCCAGTTCTATCCCAGGTAGCAAAAAAAAAAGGATAACGAATTTGTTAATAACAGAATAACAGTTTTGCCAATGAATCTGAACATTTCAGAAGAATAAAAAATTCTTTAAAAAATTCATCCATCAAAAATAAAAGAAGACAAAATAGAAAATCTGAGTAACTCTATTATGCTATGTGAATTTAAACTCAAACCCTTCTCATAATGGAACAGCATGATCAGACAGTACAATGTTATCAACATTTAAGATTACCAAATCTTACACAAGTTCTTTCTGAAAATTTTGGTAGAGCTAACAATTCTCACATCACCCATGCAACCAGTATAAGCTTGATGGCTGACAAAGCACACACACATAGAGAAAAAGAGAGAGAGATCCCTCATGAACATAGACACAAAATTCCTTAAAATAATCAGCTAATTTCATCAAGCTTAATATAAGATTTGAGATGGAAAGCAAGTCATTTAGGAAATCCATAATTTTAGGACTAGAAATCAAAATAACAAACAGCTTGAAGAAATAAATTAAATTGCTTGAGCTGTTTAAAAAGCTAGTTTCTAATTCCAGTGCCTAATATCATCTTTGGATTTCATTGTATACTTGTTAAATTGCACTATATATATACTGCAATTTAACAAGCATAAAATCTATATATAATTTTTGTCAAGGTCAGTTTAGGCTCCCTGGGCTACCCAAATTTTAAGCAAATCAATGTAATGACAAAGTCTCAACTGTATAATATTTAGGCACATCTATCATAATACAATTATGTAATATTCACATAAACATAAACCTGAAAAATTCTATCATCATAAACAACTTTACTTTGGAGGTCATCAGCATGATAACATTTTTTTCTATTTTCTACACCCTGGAAGGTCTGTACACTAGGAAAACACAAATGTATTTAATATATGATCAGTTAGCAATTAGCAACATGGCTATATAGAAATCCTTACATATATTTAATTACTTTATACTCTTAAGGAACAACTTAGATCATTTTAACAAGTTTCTATGGTATAACTGCACTGACAAGTATTGAAGGATATCTTCAGAGCTCTTATAAGTTTAGAAAAGAGTGTTAATGACAACTAATAGACTTACTACCCAATGGGTATAAGTGTATCTCATTCATAAAGTAACAAAATATTTGTTAGTCAAAGCCAATAGATATAGATCAAGTTTTTAATGACCGGACCAAATTTAAGGAGATGCCAAAATTTTCATCATTTTATATATCTATGTAATGTACATTGTATAAAAGAGAGCATTTATCATTACTTTCTATGTACAAAAAAACTTCAAGCTTAGTTTTACATCACATTTTGTCTTCAGATGGATATACATCTCTAGTTTCAGATATGTATAGATGTGTATTAAACTCAAATAAATTATTAAATAACTCATAAAATGATTACTTTAAACATTTATAAATCAATATTTAAGTAGCCTTTAACTCATAAAACTCTGTTTTTTAAAATGACAAAAAGCCTAACAATGATAAACACAATAAATCATCTTAGTAAAATATAAAATCTTTTTAAATGTAGATTTTGCAAGTTTAATCAAGAGCATTTTAATATCTTATGCAAACATTGTTTTAGACATGAAAAACTTAACCTTTTAATTATAGCCAACTGAATTATAGATAGATAGATAAAATTTTTTAATAATATTTATTGAGGTGGGATGCAATAAAACTCTGGGAAAAAAATTGGAGAAACTACTCATCAGTGGAGAAAACTGAAACAAACTGTTTCAGGCAGCTGCCTTTTCAACTACAGAGATGAATTTTGTCTAGTAGTTCCTCAGGTCCAAGAGACCCACATAGGAGAATTGGTTTTGAAATTATTTAATATAAAATTAAATATTAGAAATTTAACTCTTGGTCAGTTGAAGAAGGCAATCTTAAACCTTTACATATGTTAATAACTAAGCATATTTAATAGACCAAACTACATGGTCTTTCTATAAGACTTAAGAAGCCAAGAATATTTGAATTTACATTTATCAACTGATGATTTACATGTTGTTATAAATATTTAGAAGCATTAATATTATTTATATTTACTTATTTATTCATCTTAATTACTTTAAATGATTCATGAGACCAAATCATAGTAGAGTTATTTTTAAGAGATATATAATATATATTATATATCGTAATGTTATATATAATATTAATATTATAACCAAATCATAATATAGTTACAATTTTTAAGATATATATATTTACTATTTTAAGATATATATGATATATATTAAATATTATAATATATTATTTAAGATATATAATACCATATATATATTACTTATCTTTTTTTTTCCTTAAGTTCTTTTATTGGTATATTTTAGGTATACAATACATTTACATTTATCATTGAGTGCCTGTACCTGTACATGATGTACCTTGATTCTTATTTTTTCCCCATTACCTGTGTGCCCTTCACCCCCTCCACCCTTCCCTATTTACATAGACATTGTTTCCATTTTTTTTTCTTTTCTCATAATTTTTCTTTTCCCTTCTTTCCTTTCCCCTTCCCCTCCCTTCACCCCTACGTCTTTGGACCTTTTTTCCTATTTCAAATTAGCAATTATTCATTTTAATCTTGTTAACCCTTATTACTTATCTTTAACCAAGGAAAAACTTGTAGTACCCTTTTCCATGGACTGAATTCCAAGCTCAGTTTGACCCCTGCTCCCCCTATATCTGACTGTGTGTAAATACCACTTTCCAGTTAATTGTTCTCAGTTGTTCTGTGCTCCCTTTTATTAAAAATGTATAATAAAAAGGCAAAAACGAAAGAAAAACTTGTGAGAATTCTTGTACATAGAAAACAATGAACATCACATTTGTAAAACCAATTTTTAGATTAATATTGTCATGATTGGGTAACAACCCAGATGAAAACATGTCACCAACTTTAAAGACATATTTTCTCTTATTATCTCACTGTTAAGATATTTGAATAAAAAGTATTTGGGCTAATATGAATGCCTATTCATCTATAATTCAAATTAAGTAGAACTTTTGGAGGATAACATGTATCTGAAAGTTAACCACAGAAACATACATAGTAACTTAAATAATATGTAACCATTTTGTTACCAAAATTTAAGGCTTTTATTTGCAAGTCTCATGTAAGCTTTGAGCCTATTAGCCCTTCTCCTGTAATGTTTTGAGTTAGTTTGGCTACCCCTCAAAACATATATTACCAGTTTTTTATGGTGAGCACTAAAACTGCCAGAAGTTTACAAGGGCAAAAATAAAAGGAAAAATAAAATTGATATGATCTCAAAAAGTCTTTAATGAAGCAACTGCTTTTACCTCACTTAACCAATTATTATAACAGATTAAACAGGCAAGTGAACAAACAAAAATACATATAGAACACAAAAAGCAATTATGTTTAATCAGAGTGCACTCTTAGTTTAGCCAGGCTAAATTATAGTTGTCTTTTTCATAGTTGTAAGTTTATAACTTTAAATAGACTAGTCAATTAGAATTTTTCCAAGCAATTATCAATTAACCTTTCTTTATCTTATGTAAGTCATGACATTTCTTAATACCTTAAGCTCTTCTGAATACTTTTCGTATTAGTTAACACTATAGACTTAGAGTCAGAGTCAGAAGGAGGAAAGAGAGAAGAGCTATAAATTGCCAAGTAAGGTCTTTATTTTCTCTCCTTATTATAAAATCAAGTTTATAAATCTTTTTATTCTAACTAACATTTGGGAAAAAATCAACTTTTTAAAGTCTTAAATCAATCCCAAGTTCATAAAATATTACCCAGAGGTGATGTTTTAGGGGTAGACCGAAGGAGACCCTCCTAGAATGGTTTAAACACAATCCTCACACAGATAAAGTTACCATGGAACGACTGGCCCAAGAAATTGGTGTTCCAGCATCTAAAATTAAGAATTGGTTTAAAATCCACAGATGGAAGCTATTGAGATCTAGATACTCCTTAAGAAAAAATCAATCCCCGAAACATGACCAGGCGAAGCTGTGGACTCAAGAATGGTCAACAAAAGCCAGCCAAGAGCTGATGGCCCTCACAACAACTCAAAACAGGATCCTAGTTCAAGCCTTTGAGAAGAACCCTTTCCCTGGTCCTGCTACCAGGAAAAAACTGGCTAAACAAACGGGCACTCAGGAATCCAGAATTCTGATGTGGTTTCAGAATCAGAATTCTTTGTATTCTGAGCAGAGAAGGGAGCTGCTGAATGTCCTGGTAGAAAGCACAAATGAGAGACCAGATGTGACTCTTCAGCAGCAGCAGCACATTAACCTGTCCACATTCCCATGTGAAATTCACAATTTTCCTCCTTCCAGTTCCTCCTGCAGCAAGAAAACATTTTTACCTCCTCCTCCTCCTTCCCAAGTATCTTTTGAGCTTTGGGATCCCTTCCAGGTCTGTGTGAGCCAAGGACCAAGTGTCATAGTTAAGCAGCCCACACAGGCTATAGAGGGAGGAGAGAGCTCTGACTTCCCTCTGACTTTTATGGATCACTTGCTTAAACTGCTGACTCCAGTAGAGAACTTCTCAGACACCCAGGCTCCTTTCTGCTACCAATACCAAGAAAAATGCCAAAACAACAAAGGATACAGTGGCACAGGAGACCTGCAAGGAAAGAACCATTCTTAGCCTCATCTTGAGTAGCAGGAGCAAGAATTTCCAGGCCTGGGTCACATTGACCTATCTTACATTATGCAGTGGTGGGGCAAAGGCCGCCAGGCTCTCATCGCAGAATGGGGACTTCTGGAAGGGACTCCCTGAGGATGACAAATGCCAGTAGCAGTCACAGCTGCACAGCCACCCACACCAGCAGTCTGTAGAAACCAAGAGCCTTTCAGTAACTCCTGGCATCCCCAGCTTCTCAGTAAATGCTACAACCTTATCTTCAAGAAGAGGACCCTTGTGGGCAGTTGTAAGCTCTGCTCCACATGATGGAGAGTTTTCTGTGCCTGGTTTCACTTAGCATAAGGTTTTCAAGGTTCATCCATATTATAGCAAGTATTCATTTGTCATTCTTTTTTTAATCCTGATGACTACTGATACTGAGCATTTTTCATGTGTTTATTGGCCATTTGTATATCTTCTATTGAGAAATGTCTATTCATATTTGCCTTTTTTACAATTAGGTTGTCATTATATATTCTGGACATGAGTCCCTTATCAGGTATTTGATTCAGAAATATTTTTTCCCATTGCATAGACTTTTTCTTTCTTCCTTTAAAAATGTTTTATTTCACCCAGGTGTGGTGGTGCACACTTGTAATCTCAGCACTTGGGAGGCTGAGGCAGGAGAGTCACTGCAAGCTCGATGCCATCTTGGGCTACATAGTTCAGGACAGCCTGAACTACATAGCAAGACCCTTCTCAAAAAAAAAAAAAAAAAAAAAAAAAAAAAAAAAAAAAGGACAACTTTTATTTCAATCATCAAGTAATGATGTGGTCTTTGGCTAGTTTTCACATTACTGGTGAACCAGTTACTTGGATTTTTTTTAAATTAGGCTAGTATATGTCTTTGTACTAGGAAATCGGACTAGATATATGTAGGATCTGTACCCTCTTCTACTACTCCTCTTTCTTTTTTCTTTTCTTTTTCTTTTTTCTTTTTTTTTTTTTGTAAATAGGAGACTTAGCCTGGCATAGTTTTCTACATTCTCAACTTATGCTTTAAGGATATAATTCAGAAATGTATTTTACAAAGTTGTCCAGTATCCCGAAGCTGTTTAGTAAGACTGTTATTTGTGTTGTTTCACACACCCTTCCACTAACTTACCCTACAAAGCAAGATGAATGACACTGAGTTCTAAAATACATTTCAATGTCTTACTATATAATAATTTGGAAAAGAAATTCAGCCTATTTGAAAACTAAATATTTGTAACCCTTAAAAAAAATAAAACAGAGCTAGGGATGTGGCTCAGTGATGGAGCAACCCTAGCAATTCAATCCCCAGTATCACACACACACAACCAACTTTGATATTTCAAGCAAATATCATGTTTTTATTTTTTTAATAGATTTTTTTTCAGTACTGGGAATTGAACCCAGGGCCTTTGCACTGGGTTATATGTCCAGAACTTTTTTTTTTTTTTTTTTGTACCAGGGATCGAACTTGGGACCTTGCGCTTGCAAGGCAGGTGGCAGCACCACTCAGCTAAATCCCTGGCCCCTTTTTTTTTATTTCTAGACTGAGTCTCATTAAGTATCGAAGTTGCCCAGGCTAGGCCTAAACTTGCAATCTTTCTGTCTCAGCCTCTCAGAGTGCTAAGATTACAGCATGTGCCACCATATCCTGTCATACTGCTATTCTTTGGCATAAGTATTTAAAGAAAAATAAATTACGATTTACCAGTAGAAATTGTTGAATTCTTTTGCTTAAAACAGTAATCTTTTCTAGACAATATGCATTTATTTTGAAATAAATGATTAAATTCCTGCTTTTAAGCATTTGAGAGGGAAATTAATTACCAATGTGGCACAGTGCAATTATATATTTCAGGATGTTATTTTTCAATATGAATTCTTTTGCAAATTGCTTAGATTTACTTTGTTTTGGTTTTTTTGTTTGTTTGGTTGGTTGGTTTTGTTTTTCTGGTACTGGAGCTCAATCCCAGGGCTCCCTGGATGCTAGACAAGTGCTCTGCCATACCCCTAGCCTACTTTGTACAGACATTCCTTGTTTAATGATCGAGTTCCCTTCCTGTGACTAGTTCATTAAATGAAGAATTGCTTATAGTATGTACATTGCAATATTCAGAGCAAAGATATGGTTAAAGAAAACTACAACTTGGGCCAGGGATTTAGCTCAGTGGCACCGTGCCTGCCTTGCAAGTTCAAGGTCCTGAGTTCAATCCCCAGTACCAAAAAAAAAAGAAAAAGAAAACTACAACTTGATTTGATTTTATTTTCATAACTCATGTGCAGTACTGTAATGTATAACAGAACATAAAACTACAGTATGGTACTATACTGTAAAATCAGCAAAAATTACAGTACTATATAAACAAGGTATACTGTGCAAAACAAAAGACATTGAGGCTGAATAAACAAGATATACAGTACTGTACCAAAAAAAAGATGGCTTGTAAGTCTGAACTGCGCACCTCAGTCGTAAGTACAAACAGTTGTTACATGGGTAGGTCATTTAAGGAAGAATATGTGTTGTACTTTATAGTCTCTTTTAATTTTTTTTTCTTTTTTTTGGTTACAGGGATCGAACTCGGGTCCTTGCACTTGTGGGGCAAGCGGCGGAACCACTGAGCTAAATCCACGGCCCCTCTCTTTTAAGTTTTTAAAATTTAGTAGCATTGTTTCCCATTCAATATATTTTATTTTATAAATCACAAGTGACACCCATTTAAGGATAGTGCAATGGCTTGTATTTAGATGTCCACCACCACCACCACCAAAGGCTCATGTGCTCATAGGTGGAGCTTTGTAGAACTGGCTGGATCTAGAGTGTGTGATACTGGGATTAAGCATGTGTGGTACCAAATTGGTCCACTGATTGGTTTAGCATAGTTCTGGTGTGGATAATGGAAAAGCCCCACCGTGGGTGTAGGCGGTACCACCCAAAAGGCTTGTAGCCTGGATGAGTTTAAGGGGAAAGGGAGGCTTGCTGCTTGCTGCCTCCTACCTGCTCTGCTAAGGGCTGTTTTTCCTCTACGATGCCCCTCTATCATGCCACCCTGCCTTGGAGCCAGACCATGAACTGAAACCACTACAAACTGAGTCAAAATAAACCTTTCCTCCTTTAAAAAAAAATAAATAAAATACATAATTATAGTTAAAATATAAGTCACAAAACTTTCTTTATCTTTTATTTTTATACATTAAAAAGAAGAGAACAAAATGTTTTTTTAAATGCAAGCTGCATGTTGGGCACATCTGTAGAACAAAAAGGTGACAGCCACAAGCCCAGGCTGATCATCTGCTTAGGTCCGACACCACCAGATTAAACACAGAAGTTAGTGATATGTAAAAGTTGTCTGTGGAATTTCTGGGCAGCCTCTATAGGACAGTAATAGGGCAGAAGTTTCACACAGCAGAGCAAGCATATCATGCAACAGAGAACTAAACACCATTTGAAAGCACTGTGACTAGAGCTAAGACTCACTCAGGGATTTTTCCAAAGCCAGTGGGGATGAAACATTTCCCCTAAAGGGCAAAGCATGAATAACTCAGGTCATCTATTCTCTGGAGAGAGAAAAATGCTTAAGAATATCCACAAACTTATGGCAATGACAAATGGTTTAACTACTTAGTGAGGGGCCTGGGAGAAGCAAAACTAAAATATCAGCAACATGAAGGTCTCGGAAAGAGACATAAAAACAACTTCAGGACACTAATATTTTTGTTCATTTCCATTACCAAGTATCTTTAATTCTGTCTAGCTGAAGATTCTGTGAAGATCAAATGCTGACTTTTATACTTTAACTTAGTTCAGTTTACTCATACTAGTCTGTATTATACTGATAGTTACATGATTTGAATTATTATAAATGTTTCATTACATCAGGTATTAATTTTTAAAATATGCATTACTACTATTTCCTAGCCATAGTGTGCTAAAGCTATATAAGACAAAAATAATATCTACCAATCTCTTGGTAAATACTTGGTAAATAAAAATCATCAGATAAATGCTGATGTCAAAATTGACCATTATTGGATGGTCAACTTGAAGACAAAATAGTCTCAGAGATTGGAAGAACCACTCCCTAACTGACAGATATGCTTAGATTATTATTTGAGCCTGTATTTTCTTCTCAACAAGAAAAAATATGCAATGATTTCTGCAAGTGGGATATCATAAATTTCACTTCTACTCTAATATTTTCGTCTACTCCAAAATTTTCTGCAATTGAATCTAGTTCTGATTATATATTTGAATAAACAATCCATTATCTCTCAGTTAAAAACAATAGCATGCAAGCAGAAGAAACTCAAGGGCAAATCAGAATAGCATTTTAGCTATATAAATTTTTTTAATGCCTTACTGTGGCTTATGAATGACCAAATTTCATTCTATCAGATGCCATACATGTTGTTTGGTGATAATACATATCATGAGATTCAAAGAACTGAGACCCAAGGAAAGTTTTTCATTATAAATCAAAGTAGGTTATAAAACATCCCCATACAAACAAGGAAGTCATTATGATAATGAATATGGAAATAGATTCCAGATAAAGAATACTTAAGTAATATGACATATTATAGAGAAGCTACCCAAATCCCAGATATATGATGTCACTTAAGAAAATAGAAATGACCCTGCACCTCTAATTAAGACTTCAACATTCACACAGTGAAGACTTTTAACCTCTTCCTCCCACACACCTTTCAAAGCTGCTTTAATTTATGGATTTGGAACCTGGAAAGTAAATCACCTAGAGTATTGGATTTTAAAATATGTATATCTGAATCATCTGTGAAGCTTTTAAACAATGCATAGATTCTAACAGACCCCATCTAATTCATATTCTCCTGGGTTGGACCTAGTATATTTTCTAGTACTTTAAAAGTTATTTATGCCTAAGAGTAAAGGTTTGTGTACCCAAATTTGACCTCAGATCCCTATTTTTCATGGAATATAGAGCATTAATGTCTTATTTGAAATCATTCCACTAGGATTTCACTTTAGATATGTTCAGTACTCCTGAGAGATTAACACAAGAACTAGGCCAGGAGTCTGATAACCACTTTATAATGTAACTTTTGTGAGAAAGTATGATTGAAATATGAGACTACCCACAAATAAATTCTTGGTGTACAGTTGTCAGCAACTATACATAAGTGAAATTATTTTTATTAATGAAAAGAAAGATCCTCTGCTAATTAGAAAACTTCTTACAACATAGTACTGTAAATATTATGACATTTTCTTCTTTGTAAATGAAACAAATAAACAGAAAAAATTGCACTATTTGAAGCCATACACATGCAGTCATAAAATGAATCACTAGCAGATGTTAAAGGGATACGATCTGATTAAGCACTGTGGTGCATTGCATTGTATGGACTATAATATGCTTCTAGGCAGAACTTTAGACCTTTCCAGGAGATCAGCTCTGAGTCTAGACTGGATCCAGTGAGGGCAATACCACAATGTTTAAAGACAATTAGAAAGAAGTGATTCTAGAACCAGAGATTTAGCTTAGTGGTTCCGCCACCTGCCTCGCAAGCGCAAGGTCCTGAGTTCAATCCCCGGTACCAAAAACAAAACAAACAAACAAGCAGAAGTGATTCTACCAAAATAAATTCTTAAAGTCATTCACCAAATACTTCTTGTATATTCACTAAATTCTAAATTAGATAAGAACTATGCAAAGATATAAAAACAGCAATATGATTCCACCTTCCTGAAACATAATTCTCATAAATTGAAAAAACATAAATGATACTAAAAGAAACTAAACTAAGCAGTGATATTCAAAAACAAGCCAGGTGCTGATCTAGAGAAAAACGGGCATGGGAGGTGGTAGCAGTAGATGGTTACAATCAGGTTTTTAGAAGCTGTCGTGTTTAATTTAATCACATAAAGAGCATAGCAGACAAAAAAAGGCCAGGTTAGACAGCATCCCATAGCACTAATATGCTTCCTGCATTCAAGACACAAGCAAAAAACTAATGTTGCTGAAATGTACAGACCAAGGGAAAGGTTAGCAGGAAATTATGGGAGGGGTAGCAACAGACTTTGTAGGCCACAGTTAGATTTACTAAAGGTATAATCAGAATTTGCATTTTGGAAGGAAGGCCAAGAGTTTATTTTTGTATGTGTTACTTTTGAAATGGTGAAAAGCATAAAGAAGGAGCATCTGAGGATGGATCATTAAACATCAATACTTAGTGGATGTGTGCAGAATAAGAGGCAACAACGAACATCCAATGAGGCTGGAGAAAAGACAATCAAGTATAGTGTGCATTCTTATCATGGAAGCTAAAAAGATAGGAGGGAGGAAATGAAAAGAAAATAGAAAAGCACATGGACATAGATTCAATTAAAATGCTGAAAATTTCAAACTGGCTCCTCAATATCAGGAAAAACAATAAATCAATATTCAGTTATAACCCTAAGTCTATTTTATATAGAAACATCTATGTGTCTCAAAGGCCAAAAGTAGAAGTCACTCACTTTTAACTCTGATGTACAGTGCTATAAGGGAGTATCAAAGGAAGAATTTCTGCCCCTGCAAGTGACTTTATAGGACAAAGAGTTGTCAAGTGTCAGCACTGTCAAAGTTAAGCTTTGCTTTTGGTCTCAATTGGTAGATCAAACTCTGTAACTATGTGACAAAGTAAAAAAATTCCTCAGATGACAAAAATCACAGAATGTGCACTGACAATGACTACTCTACTGTGAAGACACAGAGACCTCATCGGAGAGTCAGGAAATAAAGGGCAGCAAACTAGATCTGATTGTTGTTAGGATCATAGCTGACACACAAAATACGTGCCAAGAAACTCAATGCCTGAGATAAAAATCAAGAAAGGGCACAGCCTAAATGCACGGTCTGTAGGGGGAAATCACAGCAGCCTCACTCATGGGAGGGCAGATGGCTGTGCTTATGTGCTGGGAAGAACCTCCTGATTCAAACAGGCCATGATGTCCTTTTCCAGGTCCCATAGGGACAGTCACCTGCCTCCAAGGGGTGGTGAAGGTCAGAAAGAGCAGGGAAGGCCCTGATGAAAAACTAGAGTGTCCATAGTATGGAAGAAAGTGCTGCAAGGTTCAGACAAACAGCTGCAATAATTCCATATTTATGGCATCCCTGGTCTCCTTAATAACTTAGAATATATCCATATGGATTCCTATCTGTTCTATATTTTGTATCAAATAAAACACAAGCCTGAATTCAGGATTACTAGAGTTCAAAATTTAAACAGAAGTTTTGTGCTAATATTTGGGATATTCTTCTACTGTAAAAAAAATACATGCACTTTAAAAAAAAGACTTTTGTTTAACTAGAAGGTAGATTCTTGTGGTGTGGAAGGGGAGGGGTGAAGGAAAAGGGAAGGGAGAAGGAGATGAAGGGATTAAAATGATTAAAATATGTTATTACTTTTATTAAAATGGTCAAAATATGTTGGCATTTTGTATAGCAAACATGCACTAATAAAAGAAATTCTTGACCACCTGGAAGGAAGCTCCCCGCCTCCATCCCAGGCTCCTAGGGCAGAGAAGCTCAGCCAGTTCCAGCACCCGAAAGGAAGCTCCCCACCTCCATCAGAGGCTCCGAGGGTAGAGAAGCTGAGCCAGTCCCAGCACCCAGAAGGAAGCCCCCCCGCTGCCATCCCAGGTTCCTAGGGCAGAGAAGGTGAGCCAGTCCCAGCACCCGGAAGGAAGCTCCCCATCTCCATTGCAGGCTCCTAGGGCAGAGAAGGTGAGCCGGTCCCAGCACCCAGAAGGAAGCTCCCCTGCCACCATCCCAAGGTCCTAGGGCAGAGAAGCTGAGCTGGTCCCAGCACCCAGAAGGAAGCTCCCCTGCTGCCATCCCAAGCTCCTAGGTCAGAGAAGGTGAGCCGCATGGGCGCCAGAAGCACCCCTCCCCATGGAAATGAGAAGACACATAAACAAGCCTCAAAAACAGACTTCCAGATCACCTACAGCAACCCCAAAGGGAAAGGAGATGGAACAATCTGATACTCAACCACCTGGACTCTCTGAACTGGCAACAAAAGAGGATCTGGGAAAAATGAAATAAGAAATAATTACTCAGATAACAGCAAAGATTTTGCTCATGGTGCAAGACGGGATTAATAAATTTAGAGAGGAAACAGATAGAAAAATAGAGGATCTGAGGAACATGATGGAATCCCAACATAGGAAACAAATGGAATCCTTAAAACAGATACAAACAAATTTCCAAGAGACTAAAAACTCTATTGAAAGTCTGCGCAGCAGAATGAACCAATGTAAGGATAGAATTTCACATATAGAAGATAAGATTGCAATTAGTGAGGAGGAAAAGAAAAATTGCTTAAAAATTGTAAAGAACACGAGAAATCAATCCAGCAGCTGCTAGATGATGCAAAGAAGAATGACATAAGACTGATTGGAGTCAATGGAGAAAGAGGAGAGAGTGCAGATGACATAAAAAAAGCTGTTCACAGAAGTGATGGCAGAAAACTTCCCAAGGAGGGGAAAAGAACTTGACATACAGATAAGTGAGGCATATAGGACTCCAGCTAGCCTTGATCAAAAAAAATCTACACATAGGCATATAATACTTAGTATTCCAGAAATCCAAGAGAAGAACAAAATTCTACAAGCAGTGAGAGAAAAGAAACAAATCACATACAAAGGAAAGCCCATCAGAATCACAGCAGACTTCTCAATGCAAACCCTCAAGGCAAGAAGAGCTTGGAGTGATGTATTTCAAGCTCTAAAGGAAAACAGCCTCCAACCCAGATTGATGTATCCTGCAAAACTATCTTTCAAAATGGATAGAGAAATAAGATACTTTCATTATAAAGAGCACCTCAGGAACTTCATGAATAACAAACCAGCACTCCAAACAATTTTAGACAATACCCTAGGAAAAGACAATGAGGATCACAACCCCAGGAAACCCAGCAGAATGAATCCATTGGACATGACAAATTAAATGCAAAGGGGGAGAATCCAACAAAAAAAAGTCATGATAAGGCTTTTAAAACTTTTAACTTCATCTCCCTAATGAGTGTATAATTCAATCTTATTATTGTACTGATTAGTATTTTTCTGATTCTAGAGTTGCACACCATTCCTTGTGCTATACTGGCTATTTATCATCTTCTTATGTCTACTTTTTAATTGGGTTGTCTATTAATGAGCTCTAAGAATTCTTATATATTCTGGTCATAGGTTATATGCATTGTAAATATGGTCTGTTTAAGGACTACTTTTCATTTTAATGATGTCATTTAAAGTTCTAAATTTTGATGGAATCTCATTTATCAATTTTTTTCTTTTATACATCATGTTTTTTGTATCCTAGGTAGTTTTTGTCTACCCTGAATTCATAAACATTTTTCCTTATAATTTCTTCTTAAAGTTTTATGCTTTTAAGCTTTCTTATTTAGGTTCATAGATCCCTTCAAGTTATTTTCATGTATGGAAATAAAGGGTTGATGTTAATTTTTTATATACGGATACCAGGTGATCTAGTGCCGTTTGCTGAAAACACTATCTCTTCCTCGGCTCTTGAATTGAGTTTATATTCTATAAAATGCTAATGTTAAATAATCTTTCAAAACTCAGTGGACCATATATGTGTGGTTCTATTTCTAGATTCTCTCTTTTATTCCAATGATCTATATATCTTTCCTTACACCAACACTGCCTTGATTACTGTAGCTTTAGAGGAAGTCTTAAAATTAGGTACTAAATGTCTTCCAACACTGTTTTTGTTTTTGTTTTTAACTTTTCTACATCCTTTGTACTCCTACATAACATTTAAATTTCAATATCCAATTCTTCATTTATAGCAAGTATAGACAGACCTGAATTTTTATATATATCTTGTGTTTTCTAATACTGCTAAATTCAAATACAAGTTCTAGGGACTCCTAGAGATTTCTTAGTATTTTCTCTGTAGATAATCATTTCATCTACATATAAAGATTTTGCTTCTGCCGTGCCAACCCTATCCTAGTTGTGTCATTTTATTGCCAGACTATTTTGGTGGGGCCTAGGTTTCAAAGTTTAATGGACAGATAAAGAGTAAGCATATCTGCCCTTGTTCCCCACCTTAAGGAGAAAGCATTGTATCTTCTCCATTTATATAAGGCATTCTCCTGGAAGTATGGAGTACATGTCTTTAATCTGTGGAGAAGGTTCTGTTCTACTTCTAGTCTCCTGATAGCTTTTACCATGAACAGCTGTAGAATTGAGTCCAATACTTTTTCTCCCACTACTGACAGGATCATATGGCTTTTTCCTTTTCTCTGTTGAAATGATGACTTTTGGGGGTGGATCTTCCAATGCTGAACCAACACTGCCATCCCTATAACAAAACCACTTTCTACATCCTGCCAGATCTGACTTCTAATAGTTTGTTTTGTTAAACAAATTTCTATCTATGTTCATACTTTTTTCTTCTATTATCTTTATCCAGTTTTAGGATTAGCACAATGTTGAGTTCCTAAAATGAGGGGAGAAGTGTTCCTTCTTTTTTCTGCTTTAATTGTTTGATATACTTTATCAGTTAAAATGTTTATGAGCCTGCTGTTGTCATACAGGTAGGTTTTCAAGCTAGGAATATACTTTCTTTAATAGGTGCTATTCAAGTTTTGTATTTCCTCCAGAGTTAGTTTCATTAATTTGTCTTCCAAGGTACTTCTTAGAAGTTGTCAAATTTATTTCAAAACAGATTTTTGTAATATGCTTTCTATATCCTTTTAAATTCTGTAAAATCTGTGGTAATGTCTCCTAGATCTTTATATTGTAATTTAAAAAATGTATAACTGATATTGTGTAACAGGAAGAAAAGGTCTAAAAGAGCAGGGGAATTGGGAGGGGTAGGGGAAGGGAAAAAATATGAGAAGAGGAAAAAGATGGAAACAAGGTCTTTGCAAATAGAGAAGGGTGGAGGGGGTGAAGGGAGGGCAGGGGAAGAGGAAAAGAAATAAGAACCAAGAGATTCATATAATGGTCCAAGATCCCAATGATGAATGTAACTGTATTTTGTACCTAAAATGTACCAATAAAGTTAATGGGGGAAAAAAAAATTCTTAACTATTTTCATTATTTTTAAAAATACATTGAGCTAATAAAGTGATATTTCATAATTTGACAAAAATTTGTATTTGACTTTAAATTTAATAATCATTTTCTCAATGCTAAAGTATGCTTATCCCATAAATACTCAATCCCACTAATATTTATTAATCAATTTTATAGTGTCAAAGCAAGACATAATTTGATATGTGAAATTATGTGACCGATATCTGATATGACATTTTTCAGAAAGTATTTAAAATTACAATGTCTGCTGAGATATTCTATTAAGTAATGAAACCATCATTTAACTGCTGTGTCTCTAAAATAAACACAGCTATGAAAAATTCCATAAAGTGGAATAAAAATTATTTAATTCACTAAATGACAATTCTTTCCTTCCATCAGACTTTTAAATTGCTTCATGACATAAAATTAGAGATCTATTTGATAAAGCATACATTGCATAGCAATTTACATTTTATAAATTAAGCATATTTCATTTTCCTTGGAGGAAACGTAAGCTTTACTCCACAGTCAGTAATACTATTTACATTCATAACAAGATAAGTGAAAAGGCACACAAATATACACACAAAAAAAGATTAAATTGGAATACTAATTCTCTTTTCATGAGCTTCTACTATGGACCAGATACAGAGGTGAAGACATAGGTTTAGTTACTTGCTCAGTTTCTCAGACACTCTCAGACCACCGCTCCTGCACTCTCTGGTAAAAGCCCTTTTAGGGGAAACCACACAAATCTTTACCCCACCTTATTGATCTCATCAACAAATTCATTATGCCTCTGTTTCATTTTGCATCAATATCTGAATATCTATCTTCTCCTCACGGTGTTCTTCTCCATCTCAATTCCAGCTAGCATCTAGGTACTTTAAATCTATTCAAGCAAGTCATTCGACAGTCTATCTGTTCATTTCTTTGACTTGCTCATTTTTAGTTGTCTTAATCTCATTTATTTCTGAAAGTATTCCAGGAACTGGCCATTATTCAGAAGCATTTCTGTTTTGAAATATTAAGCTCAAGCACCACAGCTTCAGACACCATCTTCCAAATATTTTTAGCAACTCATTTGTTCAGCAACTGACATTAAACTTGCCTTAGTTATTTGCTGGGACCTTTGGCCTTTGATAATATTTTTATATTGGTTTATCCCTCAGCATAGTTTATCACTTCAGATAATTCTTTGCCTGAGCCCATATTCCTACTGCATCTTTTCATTTGGTTACATGCCTGGGAAATATTGCCATACAACAAGCAGATCAACACCAGCTCCACAATCAACAAGTCCATATTTTTCAATAATCTTTCTCATCTTCTACTGCATACAGTAATTAGAGTTCATATTTAAAATCTTATTTCCCTTGTTTCTTCCATCACAACAATTTCCTGTTACTCCCCACTGATGAAATTCATCTCGTTCTTTAAGCCCTTATAGACTTCAGGGTCACAGTATTCTTGTGTTGTTTCTTTTGCTTTCAGAATTGCTACATAAATTTTAATAGATCAGTTTCCTCTCAATTTCCCATAATATATATATCACATAGCTTTGTTGTGAGAATTAAATATACTAAAACATGTACTTTTCCAACAGTGTGAGGCCCAGAAAAAATGACTCAGTACATCAAGGTTTTTTGTGAACCTTTAATTCGTTTGCTTTCCCATTTCCCTCCACATTTTACTCTCTGTACCTTTCCTTCAGGATCCCAACTACTCATGTGGCTAGGGTGCAGTTACCACCCTTATGCTGACATTTGCCCTATCTCCACCTTTAGCCTATGTCTCTCAATAGAACTGTAAATCCACCTACCTAACAATTTCCAAAACTAAACTCATCACCCTCTCTCCAATTTTGGTATTTCTGAAGCATTCTTTCTCACTACATGCCTTAGCACTCATTACCTGAATCAAACTTTTGAGCATTTTCTTCAATTCCTGTGAATTCCTTTCTCCTTGTCTTTGCCTCTCCCTTCATATCATAAGTCCTACTGGCTCTGCATTTTGAAAGTAGCAGTTACTTACACAGTCACTAACTTTGAGCCAGTTCATATCATCATCTCTTATTAGGATTAGAGCCACCCACTAATAAGTGTAGGTATCCACAACCTACCCATATAGTAATTTATTCACTCCATAATTACAATGGTTTTTTAAAACCCCCAATCATATCACTTTTCTGTTAAATATATAAAATGTGAGGGCCAGGGATTTAGCTCAGTGGTTCTGCTGACTGCCTCACAAGCAGAAGTTCCCGAGTTCGACCCCCAGTACCAAAAAACACACACAAAAAACATAAAATGTGAATTGCTGCAAATTCCCATTCAGTTTGTCTATTTTCAGCATTCCTATACAGACAAATTGTCTTTCCTCATATTACTATGAGAAAACTATGCCAGTCTGCTCCTATATAAGACCAATTAGAATCACTACCCACTCATCTGCTTGAAGACTTCCAAGTCATCTCTCTTTTTTAAATAATCTCTCAATTATATCCAATGGTATAGTTGATTCAACAGTGATTCTTTTTATATGAAATTCTCCTTAAATGAATTCATTGTGATTGTGTTTTTCTTTTGGTTCTTGAAAATATTATTAATTCCTGCTTAAAAGGTCATATCTACTATTTTCAGTATCTGGATCATTTTATAGATTCTATTGATCAGTATTTTTGTTGACTGTTATTTGTTACTTTATGCCTCGTAATAGTTTTTTATCTTTTAATTTGTGTTTGACACACTGTAAATATTCTGTATTTAATCACCTTTCTCTGAAAGTGAAGTATTGCTCTAAAGGCAATTAGATTCTAACTGCAAAATCTGTCCCTTATAGTAGTCAGGAGCTCAAATCTCTGTTCATTTATTCCTATTTTCAGCTACTAATTTTACTAGAATGAAATCTTCCCTACATGCATATTTTTTTGAAAGGAGAGGGATTTTGGTAGAGCTAATGTAAAGATTTTGAAGCTCACTTACACTATAGATTTCCTACTTAAACCTTCCAGCCTTTCTACAAGATATGAACTCTATCCTCTGACAATATAAGCCTTTAAGAATTTACTTCCTGCTATCCACAACCCAGATTGAGACATTATACCAAGAAAAAATGTCTTTAAAACACACACACAGAGCCAGGATTTAGCTCAGTGGTTCCACCACCTGCCTTGAAAATGCAAGGTCCCGAGTTTGATCCGCGGTACCAAATACACACACACACACACACACACACACACGTGTTATACTTCTAATTTTCAAGTATCATGTTTCTTTCTGTTTCTGCTCATTTTTATGTTTTTCTCCAGTTCCTTCAAATAGTTGTTTTAAAATATCTTAAAGATTTTATTCAGATATTATTATTTGCAAATTGTTTAGTATGACAAACATCCTCTAGCCTAGCCTTGATTCCATCAAAACTTCTTTTGTTAACATCACCAATGACCCCATATTGCTAGATACAATATTTAATTCTCAGTCTTCAACTTATCCAAACTTGCAGAATTTGACATTCTCTCCCCTTGAGATCACTTTCAAAATTGCCTTGCAAGAAAATATAGTCTTCTACGTTTGCACCTACTTAATTGGGCTCTTCCTTTTAGGTTGCTTTTCTGGCCCCTCCTCTTCTAGATCTCTTAACATTAAATATATATCATGAGTAGTTTAAAACTTTTCCTTCCTTCTCTCCTTTCTTTTATTCTTCTTCCTCTCACCTTCTCCTTCTCCTTCTTCTCATCCTGCTTTGTTCTTTTCTTTACTTGTGATTGAATCCAGGACCTTCACACTTAGCTACATCCTCAGCCCTCTTTATTTTTTTTTTTTACATTTTGTAGCAGAGTCTCACTAAGTTACTAAGTTGCCAAGGCTGAGGTCAAATTTGCGATGCTGCCCTAGTCTCCCCATGTGTTGGGATTACAGACATGTCCCATCACACTCAGCCTGTCTTTTACAGCTTCTTTGATCCTTTGTCTACAGTCACAGTCAGAAATAGACCTTAGTGACACCATCTAATGTAGTAGTTTTTAAATTAACCAAATTCATGCTATTTTCCCTATGTAACTGTTTATACATAACTACCTGCTTGGTTACCATTTCCACTTGAAAATCTGTTAGACCTGTCAAATGTGAACATGTCAGTACCTGCTTTCTAAATCTTATGTCAACAAAACATGTTTAAACTGCATCATTCCGTGTCTCATTATTGGTGATTACAAACTTCCAGTTGCACAAATAAGCAACAATTTAGAGGTCTTCCTCTAGTATTCTATTTTGTGATCCTCACTTTCAACAACTTAGGAAAACATTAAATGTTCCACCACTAAAAGTTGATTTTTCTCCATCATAAGCTGTTACTCATTCAAAATATAAATCAGCTATTACTTCTCTAAGAAAAACTTTCTAATCCATTACATTGACTTCCATTTCACTTACAGTAAAGCATCAATCTTTGTAAAGATCCCAAGTGATCTGGTCCCTGGTTACCTCTATAGCCCTTTATCTTGACCCTGTCCTACCTGTTCACTCTACTATAATCATTCTGTTTTTCTTTTTCTTCTTTTTTCTGAAATTACAGTTCTCTAGGCTTTCCCATTAAAAAAAAATCTTGCTTTTCCCTAATAACACTGAAATTCTTGCCTTAAATGTAGCTCTCTTATTATAATTATGTTGTCTTTGTCCAATAGAATGTAAGAATGTAAAAATAATAATTTTTGTTTTTGTCATTATTGCTATATTCCTAGATCCTAAAATAGTGCCTACCACAAATTTGGTGATTATTAATTATTGAGTGATTAAGAATAAACCAAGTCCCATAAGATTTCCCTTTGATACTTGGATAAAGTCCAAACTCCTAACATTTTTATAATATTCTGCCTTGTTGGCCTACTGCTAAAGAGGTTCATGTCCTTAGTAGTAGTCTTTCTCTCTATGTGCCTAGTATATACACTCATGTTTTAAGTCTTCCCTCTTATCTGGATTAATTTCACTTGTTCCCAGAACATTTCATAGAGTATGACATTTGTCAGTTTATTCAATGGAAACTTAAAATGTTAAATTGTATCACACTAAGGCCATCTTCCTTTTGTTCACCATTTTATTCTGAATATTTGGCACAGTGCCTGATGCAGTTAGCATTCTATTAATATTTACTAGAAGCAAAATTAGAAAATTATTATTATTATCCTAAATATTCTTAGCAAACTAAAACTTGCCTGTGGCAAGAGACCTAGTACATGGAAAAAACAGAATCTGAATCAAGTCTTCATACCCCATTCCTTCCACCGAAATACTTATGAGGTATATAATTTTCTTTTAGAAATGCTTAAGTAATAATTTATTGTAATATATTATCTTTTTTCAATATAAATTATTGGTCATCTCTGAGAACTTTTGTTTACCAAAATGATTTCTCCCATGCCATTATGCAAAGGGAAGTATAACAATGTTGCATTCATCATTAGACATGCATATTTATGTATAATCCATCTTCAAACTATTTGAAATACCTTACAAAGCTTGTATGTCACAACAGAGTCAGAATGATGATAACACTGGTGGAATTAGAAAGACTGTGAAGTTAATTTCCTCGTTATGATGTCAAGAGTGACTATCTCCTTACTTCTGGGTCACAGCAAGCAACTTGAAAACACTAGCACCTCGAGCAGCAAGAAGGAACTTTGAACCAAGGCATAATCAAATGGTAGTTATCTCATCAAATTTGTAATGATGTGCACTAGACTAAAATTCCTGAGAGGGACTCAGTAAGATAAAAATCTCAACATTATATAAACTAATGAAAAACAAAGTCAAAATCATGGTTAAAATCTTTTTCTTCCCTACAAGACATACATCAAGCAGAGAACTACTTTCTACTCCACTGTGACAACTGTAATTATCTCTAAAGCTTTATAAAGACAGGAGTTGTTCTTGTCAAATAAAGAAGTACAAACGGTTTTTCTTGGTATGCATTTAAGTGTTTTATATGAAAAGACAACAGTCTCAGAGTCAGTCCTTTCTGAGTGTGAATCATAGCTTTACCACTTGCAAGGTACTTGACCTCACAATGTTCCATAAACTACAAACCTCAGTTTCTTCTTTTGCAAATTTCAGAAAAATTTTTTCACTTTTCAGACTCACTTTGGAGACAAACTAATACTTCAAAAATTAGCCGTAAACAATATAAGAATTATTAAAATGATCATGTGATGTCAAAACCAGAGTTGACATAGAAAAGCAAAGTGGATTCACAAGTTTTGCACAAGGGAGTACATAGAAAATGCAATACTTTCTGTCTTAGACAATTCTTATAGCTGAGACACAATAGCCAACACCCACAACTTAAAGAAATAGAAGTTGATTTTGGCTCAGAGTTACAATCCCTGTCTGGCTAGTTCAAAGGCAGAAACAGCATGGTAGAAGGGCCTGGGGGAAGGAAAGCTGCTCACATAATGATGACAAGGAAGCAAAGAGATAAGAGGAGAGCCCAGGAAGGAGATACACTCTTCCAAGTCACACACTTGCAGTGTCTGGCCTCCTGCAGTAACAGCAAATCACCTATAGTTTTGCCATAATCCAATCACTTTCCAAGGCTTTACAGGCCTTTTTAAATCGAAACCATGTCACTTTCTTTTACATTTAAAAGTTTAAGTCTTTAAACACTTTTTTTTCCCTCACTAAAAGCATAGCTTATGTAAAAAAAAAGTTCCTAGAAAGGAAAATATGAAATGAGAAGAAAGCTATAGATTAGAGGGGTTTGCCTGCTTCCTAGTATACCATGACCTTCCTCTTCTTGCTTCTACGGATCCACTGATGAGTTCATAGGTGAATGTGGTGTTAGGAGTGGGGCTTGGAGGTGGTTGGTCACTGGGGGCAGACCTGGACAGGTGTGTTCTTGTTCCTCTCCCCATCCTCTTGTTATGGTTCCCTTGTTCTGACTGCTTCCCAGTTGCCACGTATTGAACAGCGTTCCTCCACCATAGCCTTCCACCATGTTATTTCTGCTCTGAAACCAACTGACCATGAACTGAAACCTCTGAAACCATGAGCCAAAATAAAACCTGTCCTCCTTTAGTCTACAACTATCAGTTATTTTCTACAGGCAATGGAAAAGCTGACTAATACAGGCATTTAAATGTATCTTCTCTCATACTTCTACTTAGTCTGCTAACATTACTGTGTATTGCTTTGTAGACTAAAGGCATGGAGAGTTAACAACAAGAACAAAAGACAAGTTGAAGTCAGAAGAAACAAAGGCTCTCAGCTCTACAAGCTGTGTGAAATTTCTCACACCCTGACACCACTTTCTGGCCTATAACCTGGAACTCAGTGACTAATCTGTGGAACTGGATGGAAGGTACATCATTTTTTTCCTGTCATATTTTCAGCTGAACTTGTATTTAAAAATACATGGAAAAGCCTGACTGCTTCAGAAAAACTTGCATTTAAAATGCATGAGAAGACATGACTGTCTCAGAGTACAAAGGTGACTCCAGCAAAGAAAATCCAGTTGTCTAATTCTCTTGTCTAACATCCTCTAAGGTTACAATGAAGTAAACAAGGAGGCAAAAGGTATTTCAAAGACAAGAACAGATATATGTTTGTTCACTACCATAGCAATAATTCTGTGCTTGCCATAGGCCCTGTTACAAAGATGAGAAAGATGCAACATACAATTTCTAAAGGATATGGCCACACAATTTAGCAATCCAGCATCTCCGAGGGCATAGCAATCATGATGCAAAATCATAAGCAAATAATAAGGACTATTTGTCAATTTTTATAGTAGCAAAGAGGAAAAACATCTAACCAAGTTAGAGTAAAGCCAAATATAGAAAAAGATAATGCTGAAATTGGAAGATAATTTTTTAAAAAGCACAGGCTTATCTCCTAATAATTCAATAGAGGCTATTATTATCTGAAGAAAGTCCTCAATTTTCTAGGAATCCAAATCCAAACTAAATAATTTCTTAGTTCTTAAAGGAAAGTAAAAAGTAACTAATTCCCATTCTTAGCTTCTAGGCTATTTTGCTCTGCATTTTGTATTTTGCACTTTGTGAAAACAAAACACAGTAGGAAACATAATTAACCTTCCTTTAATCTGAAGGTTTTACAGTCTAGGTGAAGAGGGTATATTATTGTGAATGTGAAGTTTTAAGAGGTTATAAACACCTGCTCAGAATACATAAATTATTTTTATAGATTTCACAGAACCCTCAACTGGATAAAAATCCCTGATAATTTGATTTTTGGATTAAATTCTTGGGATCCCTCAGCCTTTATGCATATGATTTACAGGAGCAAATGTTTATTAGCTGTAGCATCATCATGTCATTCGACATCCCAGAGGGCAAGAGGTGATTTGAAAATTTCAACAAATTAGCATTTCAAGATGAAATGAATGTTAAATGTGACATGTCTTCCTCTCTTTTGATTTATTTAAATCAGTCTAGCAAAACAGACCTCAAGTAGAATAAAAGCTTTGAAGAATAATAAAACATCAAAGAAAAAGGAAAAGGCAGTATTTGCCCTAAAGTCTGAGATCTTCACCTAAGAGGCTATGCCTAATGTCTATGTAAATCTTGAGCCCTTCTTATTGAAGAGTAGCCTCTGGCTCTTCTTAGTATAACTACTGCCACTTGGGAAAAGGAAAAAGAGAAAGTTAGAAATTGAGTCCAAAATAACCAACCTTACCCTGAAAATCCTAGGCCTTGAGCCTTTGCTTATCACAAAATCTAACACATTCAATGAACCTGTCCCAGTCACAAATATCTCCTACTTACTTGTAATTAAAGGGCAAGGAGAGATTAAAGTGCTTGTCATCCAATATCCTAGGAATAGACAATGAGGATCACAACCCCAGGAAGCAAAGCAGAATGAACCCATCAGGTGCTACAAGAAATTAAATGTAAAGGGAGAGAATCCAACAAAAAGAAAAAGTCATGACAAGGATAAGTCAATATATATCAGTTATAACCATCTATGTTAATGGTCTCAATTCACCAATTAAAAGAAATAGACGGGCAGAATGGGTCAAGAAGCAAGATCCAACAATATGCTGCATACAAGAAATGCACTTAATTCAAAATGAAGCTCATAGACTGAAAGTTAAAGGGTGGAAAACAACACTCCATGCAACAGGAACCTGAAAAAAAGAAGGAGTAGCTATCCTCTTGGCAGATCAAGTAGATTTCAAATCAGCACTGATTAAGAGAGACAAAGAAGGACACTACATCCTTGTAAATGGAACAATCCAACAGGAAGAGATGACAATCATAAATATCTATGCACCAAACACTAGTGCTCCCAACTAAATAAAACAAATACTAACGGACATGAAAAGTCATATAGGCGCTAATACAATTGTAGTGGGGACCTCAATACCCCATTGTCACAGATAGATCAACTAGACAAAAAATAAGTAATGAAATACTAGAAATCTTGAATAAATGAACTTAACAGATGTTTACAGAGTGTTCCACCCCACAAAATCAGAATATACATTCTTCCCAGCTGCACATGGGTTGTTCTCCAAAATAGACCACAAACTCGCAAATAGAGCAAGTTTAAGTGCAAAGGAATTGAAGTTATCCCCTGTATATTATCAGACCATAGCGTGATGAAATTGGAGATCCATAGCAAAAGAAACTGGAAAAACTTCATAAACATGTGGAAATTGAACAACACACTTCTGAATAACCAATGGGTCACAGGAAATAAAAGAAGAAATCAGACAGGTTGTTCAATTAAATGACAATGACAATAAAATATATCAGATTTTATGAGACACAATGAAAGCAGTCTTATGAGGGAAGTTCATAACAGTGAATACACATATTAGAAAAACAGAATGACTCCAATTAAACAACCTGATGTTGAACCTCAAACTTCTAGAAAAAGAAGAACAGGACAAAAGCAAAGCTCATACAAGGGAGGGAATTATAAAGATCAGAGCAGAAATCAATGCAATAGAGACTAACAGAAACATACAAAAAAATCAATGAAGCCAAGAGTTGGTTCTTCGAAAGAATCAACAAAATTGACAAACCCTTAGCCAAACTTATCAGAAAAAGGAAAGAAAAATCCCAAATCCATGCAATTAGGAATGAAAAGGGTGAAATTACAACAACCCCAGAAGAAATAGAAAGGATCATCAATACCTACTTCAAGAAACTATATGCCAATAAGATGGACAACACAGAAGAAATGGACAGATTCCTAGATACATATGAATTACCAAAGTTGAATGAAGAAGACCTAAACATTCTAAACAATCCAATATCAACCAATGAAATTGAAAACGTAATTAAAAACTGACCAACTAAGAAAAGCCTGGGTCCTGATGGCTTCACTGCTGAATTCTACAAGACAATTAGAGAAGAACTACTGCCACTCCTGTTTAAACTCTTCAATGAAATTGAAAGGAAAGCAATACTCCCAAATTCCTTCCTGGAAGCAAGCATCACCTTGATTACCAAAGCAGAGAAAGACCCACCCGAAAAAAAGAGAACTATAGGTCAATCTCACTAATGAACATAGATGCAAAAATCCTTAATAAGATACTGGCAAATAGAATGCAGAAGATCATCAAGAAGATCATACACCCTGATCAATTGGGATTCATCCCAGGGATTCAAGGATGGTTCAACATACACAAATCAATCAATGTAATACACTATATCCATAGAGCCAAGGACAAAAACCATATGATTATCTCCATAGATGCAGAAAAAGTATTTGAAAAAATCCAACACACATTTATTTTAAAAACCCTACAAAAAATTGGAATAGATAGTCTCTACCTCAAACTGATAAAAGCCATCTATTAAAAACCAAAAGCCAATATCATACTAAAGGGTTGACAACTGAAATCCTTCACACTAAAATCAGGAACAAGACAAGGATGTTCACTATCACCACTCTTGTTTAATATAGTTTTGGAAATATTAGCCATAGCAATTAGACAAGAGGAAGAAATAAAAGGAATAAAGATAGGAAATGAAGTCAAATTGTCATTATTTGTAGATGACATGATACTCTATATAGAAGACCCCAAGAACTCCACCAAGAGTCTTCTAGACTTAATAACCAAATTCAGTAGAGTGGCTGGATACAATGTCAACACACAAAAATCAATAGCTTTCCTCTACATGAACAACAGACTCAATGAGAGAGAAATAGGGCAAATAATTCCTTTCACAATAGCATTCAAAAAACTGAAATACCTAGGAATCAACCTAACAAAAGAAATCAAAGACTTCTCTGAAAACTATGGGACTCTGAAAAGAGAGATTGAAGATGATATCATAAAATGGACAGACATTCCCTGCTCCTGGGTAGAAAGGATCAATATAGTGAAAATGGCCATACTTCCAAAACTGCTATATAGATTCAATGCAATCCCAATTGAAATTCAAGCAGCATACTTCATAGACCTTGAGAAAACAATCCAAAAATTAATTTGGAAAAAGAAGAGATCCAGAATAGCAAAAGCAATTCTAGGTAACAGAGACAAGGCAGGGGGTATCACAATCCCCAACTTCCAACTATACTACAAAGTTCCTGTGATAAAAACAGCATGGTACTGGCAAAGAAACAGACCTGAGGACCAGTGGAACAGATTAGAAGATGCAGAAACAACGCGAGACACATTCAGTCATCTCATCTTCCATAAAGGAGCCAAACACCCTCACTGGAAGAAAGATAGCCTCTTTAATAAATGGCGCTGGAAAAATTAGGTTTCAACTTGCCAAAGGTTAAAACTAGACCTATAGCTCTCACCATGCACTAAACTAAAATCAAAATGAATTAAAGATGTAATTATTAAAATAGAAACGCTGAACCAGTTGGAACAGAGGTTGGGTAGATCTCTTGAAGACATTGATGTAGGAAAAAATTTTATGAACAAAACCTCAGTTGCCCGTGAACTAGCACACACAATCAACAAGTGGGATCTCCTCTTATTAAAAAGCTTCTGCACAGCAAGGGAAACCACCAGCAGTGTAAAGAGACAACCCACAATGTGGGAAATAATCTTCACCTGCTGGTCCTCAGACAAAGGCCTACTCTCTCAAATCTATAAAGAACTTAAAAAGATCATACCCCCAAATTTAAAGTCCCAATCCAAAAATGAGCATCTGAAGTGAACAGACATTTCTCAGACAAAGAAGTAGAAATAGCAAATAAATATATGAAAAAATGTTCACCATCACTGGTCATTCGAGAGATGCAAATGAAAACAACACTGAGATTCCACCTCACTCCAGAAAGAATGGCTATCAGAAAATCAACCAATAACAAATGCTGGTGGAGCTGTAGGGAAAGAAGAACCCTGCTCCACTGCTGGTGGGAGTGCAGACTGGTGCAACCACTGTGGAAATCAGTATGGAGATACCTCAAAGAACTAGGACTGGAAGTCCCATTTGACCCAGCTAATCCCCTGCTGGGTATCTTCCCCAAAGAATTAAAAGAATCATACCACTGTGATATACGTGCACCCATGTTCATAGCACCACAATTTGTAATAGCTAAAACTTGGAAACAGCCCAAATGCCCATCAACTGGAGACTGGATAAAGAAAATGTGGGGTTTTTTATAAAATGGAGTACTACTCAGCCATAAAAAATGAGAAATTAGAGACCTTTATAGCTAAATGGATGCACATTGAGGCAATACTCTTAAGTGAAATAAATAGGACACACATATATAAATACTGAGTAGTTTTTCTAGTGTGAGAAACTGAAAGTGTAAATAAGGACTACAAGGTATAATGGGTAGTGTGAAATGGGAAGACAAGGGGCAAAGGGGATGGGGAAGTGGGAGGGGTAGGGGAAAGGAAAGAAGGGAATGGAATTAATATCAGAAAATGGAAAAATGGAAACGAAGCCTTTGTAAATAGGGAGGGATGGAGGGATTGAAGGGAGGGCAGGGGAAGGGGGAAAAATAAGAACCAAGAGAGATTATGTAAAGGTGCAAATTTCCAATGATGAATGTCATTTTATTGTATACTTAAAATGTACCAATGATAATGAATAATTGATAATGTGAAATAGGAAGAAAAGGTCCAAAGGGGTAGAGGAAGTGTGAGGGGCAGGGGAAAGTAAAGAAGGGAAAGGAAAAATTATGAGAAATGGAAAAATGGAAGCAAAGTCTTTGTAAATAGGGAAGGGTGGAGGGGGTGAAGGGAGGGCCAGGAATGGGGAAAAAATAAGAACCAAAGTGCATCATGTAAAGGTACAAGCTCCCAATGAGAAGTGGAAATGTGTTGTATACCAAAAATGTACCAATAAAAGAATTTTTAAAAAATAAATTATGATTTAAATCAAAAAAGAAAATAAAAATAAAGAGCTTGTCACCGACAGTACTCAGAAAACCAGAAAGTTAAGGAGTCAAGTATATCATATGGCAGATCCAGCCATAAATACCATAATTACTGCTTGCTTATTATGTGTGTACTGTGCCTAGAAAGGAATAAAGATTTTAAATAGATGGCTAGTATAGGGCTCTAAAAGGAAGCCTATAGTCAGCCATTTAATTTAGTCTTTGGAATTAGTACAGGCATTGATAAAGCAAAATTCAAGTTGAGAACTGTGGAAATAGAAGAGATTTCCTATCATAAGCTTGGGAGAACATTTAGGGTAGAAGGGAGATGGTAAGAGAGATCTGGGGGCATAAGATAGAAGAAGAAAATTACTGGAACTGAATAATACCAGAATGGCACATAGCGTCTCCAATGTGAGTTTCTCTAAATTTGTATGTCAACTTGACAAGCTATATAGTAGCACGTTATTTGATCAAACAACAGTCTAGCTGTTGTGAAGGTATTCTTAGATGAGATTAAGAATTAAATCAGCAAATTTTGAGTAGATTACTGTGCATAATGTGGATATGCCTCACCTAATCAGATGTAGTACTACAAGACTAAGCTCTTTTGAGAAGGAAGAACTTCTACACCTAGATTGCCTCAGGACTCATTCTTCAAATCAAGTCTTCCCTAGGTTCTAGGCCTTGGAATTTCCATTCTCCATAATCATATATGTTGATTCCTTAAATAAATTTCTCTCTCCTGTGTTTCCTCTCCTCCCTCTCTCTCTCTCCCTCCTATGTATATTACATACATATGTATACATAAATATATTTTTTCCTATTATTAATATACTTTGCTTAAAGTTTGATACTTATGACAGCCAGCTTTCCTTCCCACTCCATATACACACATATGTATATAGACATATACATACATATGTATATATAGTATGCATGAATTTATATAGTTTATATTCAAATGTATTTTCCTTAAAGTTCACTACTCATGGTAGCCAGATTTTCTTCTCAACACATTGCTCTTTCATCGCCATTCAGGTGTTCCATTCATTTCCTTCTGCCTAGTCTGTAACTCTCTGGACTGAAGATTTGAGGTAAGAAAGAACTTTCCTACTGTTAAGAATGAAGACAAAATGTCATACAAGATAGAAGGCAGACTGGAGTAAGAGGGAGAATTAGTAAATCTAAATTTAAATTCTATTTTTTTCATACTATGTCTTTTTTTGGGATTTAAAAAAAATAATTGATTAATCCATAAAACATAGCTTCACTTCAGTATTTATCTTTTTCCATTAAACAATGCTAAAATAAGCAAATGATAAATAGGTAAGAGTTACATTTTTTGTTTGTTTGTTAGAAAAATACTTTTCTAGAGTCTTTGAATGCTAAATTTTCTTTGTCTTTCCTATCCATGGCAGCTACAAAAACAAAAAAAAAATCACTCAAAATATTTTACATGTTAAATATAGGTTTACATGTTAGTTCTCTTCTCAATAGAGAGATGCCATACCTCACAGTTCAAAGTGTATTCTATAGATCAGTAACATTATACTGACATGGAATTGCCATTTACTATGTGGCAAAAATGATTCAAGAAGAGAATAATGTACAGTGTCTATTTACCTTTGTATAGGCAGTTGCTTATATTACTCTGCTTCTTTTAACATTTGTACTTGGGTAAATGCTTATGTATGTATAGCTACATCACAATACAAGATGCTGCTAGCTCAGGCACTAAGTATTAAAATTATTTTGTGAAGATGGGTAGCTATATTAAACTATTGTGCCATTATACCTCAAAAATGAGTTAGAAAAGAAAAACAATTAGAA
Organism: Heterocephalus glaber; assembly: GCF_053883595.1. Lineage (NCBI taxonomy): Eukaryota > Metazoa > Chordata > Mammalia > Rodentia > Bathyergidae > Heterocephalus > Heterocephalus glaber. The sequence goes on along the minus strand of NW_028258344.1, from coordinate 30,435,998 downwards.
AAGCACTCTGATCTTAAGGTATTTCTATTGAGGTCTATATTGTGTATTATCCCACCTGTGGTAGAGAGAGAATCTCTCAACCCAGGAGTTAAGCAGAAAGTTCCTGTACAAATAATCAAAAAGACACAAGGTAGCATGAAGACTAAACTTGACTTTGGTCTACCATAACAGACAAATTGCCCTCAGTTATATTTTCTGGTAATTCAGTTTAAATAATTTCAAAACACTCTAAAATAGAACCCTTAATGTTCACCAGGATATGCAAATATGGACCTATTTTGACAAATCAAAGAATATGATTATGTAGTATATATTAAGGGTGCTGGAGCCCATTTCATGTCAGTATAATGAAATACCTGAGGCTTGGTGTCCTGAGAGACAAAAGAGAAACACTTAGCTTGCTGTTCTCCAGGGCAAGCTCACACCTGCTGATGTTTTGCAGAGTCCAGTGCTGGTGCACTGCACACATGACAAGGACTATGCAGTGTCCTCTGCTATGTCTTTGATCATGTATATTTTACTTCCTCTGTATCTTACTGGTATCTTCAGTCTAATGAAGTAAATATAACTTCCTACAATTGTTACATGTAAGAGTATAGTACATAATAAAAATCTAAAAATATTAAATAAAAATATAGAAAAGGACATTTGAACTACAAATCCTTTACAAGTATAAGCCATTTTTATCATTTTTGGAGGACTTTTCTCCCACACCTATTTACACTTAATAGATACACATAAGTCTTAACTATTAGAGATCTCATGGAATATGTATGTATGTATAATTTATATTGAATATTATCTCATTAAATATAAAAAAGAACTTGATGTAAAGCTAGTCTGCTTCATTTATGCATGGAAGATTCAAGCTCTAGAGTCATTTCTTTTCTAACAATCAACAGTGTAACATCTCTCCAGGCTGTATTTCCTGAACTTTTACACTTAGTCATGCAGTTTTTAGGGAACAAAAACACCCTTGATTTTCCATCTTCACTGAC